>NC_140075.1:29526057-30825414 GCF_964194135.1 Talpa europaea
ACCTCTTCCCTTTCCCCTTTGCTGACCCTTGTCCATCTGCCCCCTCTTTTTTTTTCCTTTGTATAAATACCCTTGCATTCTGCCAAAGAGCAGGACGGTGGTCTTTCAGACATAAATCTGCTGCCCTCCTCAGCTGTCGACAAATTAAACCACTTTCCTTTTCCCCAAACTCTGCTTTCTTTTATTGGCTGAGGGAAACTGAGGCTGGTGTTCAGTAGCAGAAAGAAGGCCAGAGTTTCCATAAGCCAGCAAGAGGTTGGGCATAGAAACTCTGTTTCTATATTAATCTGCCTTCCTAAAGCCTACTATAATTCTCTGAAGTTTTATCACCCCTGTAAAGTCAGGACTGGATACAGTGCAGGTTTTCTGATCCCATGCAGACCGGGTAAAGGAGGAGTCAGAGTCCTCAGTAGTTTTGCAGGTTTTTTATTTGGGGCTCACCAGGCATATGGCAGGCAGGGGTGCTGGCTGGGGGGCTGGGAGGCTGGCAGGCCTCCCAGCCCCCAGCAAGTCTTCACTCTATTTGGGCTCTCTGGCGTTGGTTCTGCTGCTTCTCGGCTTTTCTTTCTGCTTCGGCTTTGGCTTTTACTGCTGCTACTGGTGCTGCTGGCGTCCCCCCATGACGCCGCCCTTAAAAGCACAGTCTTAACTCAGCTGAATTCCATCTACCTATGCCCACACCCTATTCCAGGTGCCCGCCATCAGGCATGCATTCAGGACAAGGATCCATCATCTATCCTGATGGCAGAAGGGCAGAAAAGCCTGACATTTTCCTTACCCTACAACCCCTTATATACTTCCTTATATACTTCACTGCTCATCCAGAAAGCTTCCTAAAAATTAGGATTACTTCTAGAAATTAGTTTGGGCCTAAGAAACTAGGAATTGGACCAAACAAACTGAGATATAACTTTTAAGTTAACTTAGTTAGGTCACCAAATAATTGTTTTTAATACAATCATACATATTTTCCAAAGAATGTTCCTCTGTGTGATATTAATAAATAATGCCCACAAAAAGAGTTTTGACGTTTATGGTTTATGGCCAAGCAGGTTTGAGGAATATAGGGTAAATATAAACTATATGGGTTTCTTTGTGATAGAATCGTGCAGCAACTTTCATGAACTAATGTGTAGTGTAAATCAGGATGGGCTATCTGGTGAGCAGTAATTTCCAAGCTTATTCTTGGAGTCTATGATGCATGACTTTGGGAGGACTCTTGGCCAGATGGCGATTATCTCTCAACCAGTTGATTTAATTATCTGGATGGGTCTTTCCATAGTTTTCACCAGAAACATACCACAGAGAAACCTCATGGGACAGAGAAAAAGCAGGTTTCCTATGAGTCAGGAAACCTGGCTTGTAGTCCCACATGCTTCTCACCTGCAGTGTAAAGACGTAGCAATCTTGTTGTAGCAAGCCTTAATTTTACCATCTTTAAAATTGGATAATACACCCTTACATTGCTTGCAGGGCCACAGTGGGGAATATCAAATGAGAAATTTGAATTTAACAAATATAAGCAGGTGGTTGTTATGGTATATGGACTAAGGGATCCATTGCTTTGCTGGTTTGTGTACTGCTTCATGGCTGAGTTGCCTTTCTGCATCTTTGTTTACTCTGTAAAGTGAACAAAAATCTGAATGCTTATTTTGCATAAGGTATTGCCTAAGTTGACTCTAGAAGAACTATTGTAAGACTCAGCAATCCTCTATAAATATTTAAATTCCCCAGATTGTGTGTGGTGACACTATTTAGGTCACTATTTCGCGTGGTGTATCATGAGAATGTCTAACTCACTGTGGCTTTCTGGACAAGCTTAGTACAGTAGCCCTTTTGGTCTGTTATTCATGGTCATTAATGAATTGTTTCCTTGTTAAATAGGCCAACAGGGCAAAACATGTGACGGGAGGGGCAGAATTTGTTTCAGTGTCTTCTGCCTATTACTTCAAGTGAGCTCAAAATTTTTCTCTTTTTAAATGTGATTTTGTAAATACCTCCCCAAAGATAAAGGTTAGCATTGGCTTGGATCATTCTAGACTAGCTCTAGTCATTTCCAGACTGACAATCATCCACCTTTGTTATCTAAGGATATTATTGAACCTCTGCTGAGGAAGGAGGTATTTCCAGAGATGTTTAAGTTTGGCAATCATTGAGGAAGTTTTCTTGAAAGGGGTGGGCAGGTAATCAATCTAAACTGGCATGGCACACTGCAAAAGCAGAGTGAAAGCAGTTGTAGCACAGCCTGAATAACACCATCATCACACCACTTACTGTGTGCCACTCTGTTCTATGCACTTCACATAAATTAACTCATTAAAACCTCACAAAAACACCATGAGGGTATAATATTATTAGGCTGATTCTACATGAGAGGAAAGTAGGAAGTTTGCAATGCCTACTCCAGTGTTCTGGCTTCAAGAATAGTAATTCTTGTCCTAATATGATGGATAGATACATCAGGTAATTTGTCTATACTACCCATTGCTCTGGGGTGTCCCTATAGGTTATGGCTATGGCTAATATCTCCTGGACTGATACCTATTCAAAGCCTGCCAATTCATTGGAAAGTCATGTTCTCTCAAGAATTTGCATTAGGAGGCCTCCCTGGTGGTGCAGTGGTTGAGTGCTGGGTTGCGAAGCTGCCCACAGCCTCTGCAGTGCTGGCTCGATCCCTGGCCACCTGCAAGGGTCCCACATGGCGCAGAATTGGGCCTTTGTCATTGGTGAACATGAACAAATTACTGAACTTCTCTAAGACTCAATTCTCTCATTTTTTTTTTAAAGATTTATTTATTTATACAAGCACTGGGTACAATCAGAAGCGCAGGAGGGTAAGAGCAATTCTCTCATCTTTAAAGTGGAAATGACAACAGGACCAGGTGAATTGCTTAGCCCAGTGCCAGGCACATAGAAAGCGCTCACAATAGCTATTATTATTAAGATTTCTGATGGTGGGCCTCCCTGGTGGCACAAGGGATTAAGACACAACTTATGAAGCTTACTGCAGCCACTGCAGCATGAGTTCGATCCCCGGCCAGGGAGCAACCCACATGTCACAGCAGACCTCTCCTGCCGCGCCCGCTGCTCCCCTAAGCAGTGTATTTTGGTCCGTTTGCCTGTTCTGTCTCTGGTGAATCCTCTCACCCCTTGCACCTCTGGCCTGTACCCCTGTTCTTGTATGCATAGATTGATCTTTAAAAAAAAATATTTCTGATGGTTTTCCATTTCTCCTAAGTCTGACTTAATTTGCTTTCCTAAGAATCCATCATTTCTGTACCCTATTCATAACCCTCCTTTTACTCAGGTGAGACTTGGTGGGAACACGTGGCAAAAACATGGTACAATGTAAATAAGTTGCCCTAACCCTCACTTTCTAAAATATAGACTTTATTCTTCAGAGCAGTTTTACATTCACAGCAGAATTGAGTAGAAGGCACAGAGGATTTCCATTTCTCTCCTAACCCCTCACATGCGTAGCCTCTTCTGTTACCAACATCCTCCAAAGTGGTATATTTGTTTCAGTTGATGACTATACCCGTGACATATCACCATCACCCACAGTTTACATTAGGGCGCACCCTTGAAGTTTGGACAAATTAGTAATGGTGTCTTTCCACCATGATAGTATTTACAGGGTAGCTTCACTGCCCCAAAGGTCCTCTGCGCTCCATCTATTCACCACTCTCTCCTTCCAAGTCCTGGAAACCTTTAATCTTTTCACTCTCTCCAGGGTTTGTCATTTTCAAAATGTCATATGGTGGGAATCATACAGTTATGTAACCTTTTCGGATTGGCTTCTTTCACTTAGTAACATGCGTTCATGTTTCCTTCATATCTTTTCAAGGATTAATAACTCATTTCCTTTTGGCAAAGAATACTGTTCCACTGTCAGGATGTGCCACCGTTTATTCACCTACTGAAGGACTTCTCGGTTGTTTCTAAGTTTTGCTAATTATGAATAAAGCTGCTATAAATATCTGTGTTCAGGTTTTGTTTGGACAATTGTTTCCAATTCATCTGAGTAAATATCAAGAATAGTACTGGGTCCTATGGTAAGAGTATACTTAGTTTTATAAGATATTGCCAAATTATTTCCCTAACTATTCACACCAGTTTGTATTCCCACCAGCCATGAATGAAAATTCCTGTTAATTCACAACCTTACCAACACGTGGAGTTGTCAGTACTCTGCATTATTGGCAAAACTTGCCCCTTACAAGACTAGCTCTTTAAAGATTAGTCTGGGTCATGCACAGGATTTACTTTTCATGGAATCACAACTAAAGGAAGACAATGTAACTAATTCACTCTTCTACCATTCCATTGCCTTTCCCTTGCATCTCTTATGGCAACCTAGCATCAATGATTGACTATCACTTACCTAACCAAGTATTTAGTACTATTCTGGGCTGTGGGGTGTGTGTTTGTGGGGGGGTTATCGGTGTGTGAGTAGGGAGTTCTGCCCCTGACCAGAGTTGCTGGTGAGTGGTATGAAAAATAAAAGCAGCAAAGTAGAAATAATTGATAAACACCATGATAGTATATATAATCAAGTACGACATGATTCTTCTCAGACCAATGATTCTTAAATGAAGGTCTACAGGAACATTAAAAAAACAAAAACCCAGAGCCTCCCTTATGGGTCGCGGGTTAAAGACAGCACTATCAAGCTATCACCAGCCACTGCAGCATGGAGTTCGATCCCTGGCTGGCCAGGGAGCAACACACATGGCACAGCAGACCTCTCCTGCCTCACCTACTGCTCCCCTCAGCAGTGTATTTCAGTGGATCTGCCTGTTCTGCTCCCCACTCTGTCTCTGGTGAATCCTCTCACCGCCCACTCCAACTCTGGTCTACACCCAAAGTTCTTGTTTGCATAAATAAATAAATCTTTAAAAAAAAAAACCCGAAAAACCCAAATCCAAATAAAAAACAAAGGCCAATATTCCAGCTTATTTCCCTATGCTTCCAAACTAGTCTTGTGAGAACATAGGTAAATATTTACAAAGCTCCTCAGAAAGTTTTATTTTGATTTCCGTTTTGGAACAGTTACTATAGATGGTAAGTATGTTTAGGGGTTGTTGGAGTTCAGAGTAGTCAAGAATGCCTTGATGGGGTTGAAAATTAAATGTGGATCTCAGAGGGTCCAAGAAAGTGACAAAGAAGGAAATCCTCCAGACTGGGGGAAGAGGAGGAAGAAATGCAGGGAATTTGGATTCTCCATGGCATCTATTGGGGAATAGGAATGTGGGTGTGCGAAATGATAAAATCTATAAAATATGAGCAGCAGGTCCAAAAGGGCGAAATACCAAGGAAGAATGTCATGCTTAAAATCTGCATTTATGTTTGCAGGTTCACCATTGTCTTGACTGATTTTTACAGCAGTGCCTGGTTGGTCCTGGTGATAAAGGTAGGTGACCTCTCGTTAGCTCTGAGACTGTCTCATTTCTCTTCCCAGTCTCCGCTGTCAGTGCCATAAACCAACACCAGATCCCAGTGAGAAAGGACAGTGGTGTTTGCCGAAGTGATACCTCATCTTTTCAAGGCAGTTCTGGATCAGCTGGTTGAGTTGTTTCCTGGTAAAGCCAGTTTGGTTCAACCTTAGCCTAACCTTGGGCTTGGTGATGGTCTCCAGGAAGTTGGCAGCTTAGCTGACTCACAATTTGGTTTTGTGGTACTGCCACCCTCTGAACAGGAAAGGTTTATGGAGGACAGAGGAATCTTACCTAGGATGGCTTCTGAGAAACAAGAAAGACTTTAACAGAAAAATTCGCCCTGTGCTTTTGCTATACATAACTCCATGTTGAACATGTGGCTGCTGCCTCCCTTGCAGCGGCCTCTGCACTGATGTGATGTAGAATTTATCCTTCCTGAGATACCCCCTCCTCCAGGCCCCAGGCCCACACAGATTTGCTTCCCTGGGATCTGTTCTTCTCTTTGTCAACCCAAAGTCTGGACATGGTCTGTTACCTTTTCCCTTGTTGGGTTGCCCCTCACCTGTGTTCTTCGAGATGAGGAATAGGCATTTGGCAAAGTTGATCTGTGCAGAGTAACTCCTACAGCAAATATAGCAAATCCTGCAGTTTTGGGCTCTGGCTGCTCTCTGAATCATGTCAGGGACCTACATGTCAACAACTATCACTGGAATTTCTGATACCCACATGGAACTTCTGGAGACATCTTACCTTACCTGGAGCTTTATGACTTCTCTCATTTTGTGGCGTAGAGGGAGGAAAGAAATGTGGTATGAAGTAAGAGTAATAATGAGAAATGTTCCTAGGGTAGAAGGGACTCTGTGAGGAAACAACTGCTGTCCATGTGTGTGATGTGTAGTATTTGTTAGCACAGAGAGACTCAAATATTTCTCAGCTCCAAAATTCAGGTATGAGCTGTCTTATTGTTATTCTCCTTCTCTCCTTTCGTATAAGGTGTGCAAGGAAACAGTACTCCTATAACCTAAAACAAAAATGAGCTATACAGTTGTATTAGAAGTGAAAGCAAAAACATTTTCTGTGTGAGCATGTTTTTCCCCCTCCCTTTCTGCATGCACAGGCCTGATGTCATTGCTGGAGAGCCCTGGGCTGGGTGTGTGCTCACGTGACTCATGCAGAAGGACACACCCCCCAGGGAGCATTGCTTTTGTCACGAAGTGTAAAATAGTCCTCAATATTAAATGTTCAGGACATTCACCAGGCCTTCTTTTGAATAAATGGTGTCATGATTGGTGAGTCCATATTAGTGGAACAAGTGACAGTTCTTCCAAAGTATTTGTGTCAACTATTCAGAAGTGTGCTTAACCTCCAGATTAAATGGTGGAGCATCGCACTGTGCCGCATCTTTGAGGGGCTTGGCTTAAATAAGGACCTCAATGAGGAGGGTTCCATGAGGTGCCACAAATGCCCTTGAGTTCCTTCAAATACCACAGAGACAAAGGCCTTGTCTGCCTCTTTCACTGTGGTATCCTCAAGGCCTTTAATGGCTGTTCAGTACACCTATGTTGGATGAATGAATTACCTTCCTTGGACTGAGTGTGCTATGAGAGGCACGAGTTGACTCAGTACAATATGGTAAGAGTTGAGTAGAGGTGTGATTGGCTAAGATATGAGCACTGCTTTTGGTGAGTAAAGGGGAATAATTGGGAAATAAATCTGACACAAGGTAATAATAGATATATGCAAAGTCTTAAGTGAGCTCCAAGGAGAAGCTAATTGTGTTGGAGGGCAAGAGCATCAGGGTTCCATGAAGGAGGCCAGCTTGCCAGGGGCATGCGAAAAGTAGAGAATCATTAACCAGTCAGAAAGATTCAGAAAGACTTCATGCTTCACCAATGGAGTGGGAGATGAACTAGATTTGAGGATGTGAAAGTGAGGGTAGTGATGGGAGAGAAAAATATTGCAAGCTGAAGAATTTGTATCACTGAGGAACTTTCTAAATAAAGGGAGGGCTGAGCAAATTCCTGTGAAAGGGGATTAGAAAATAAGTATTGTGGGATGACAGCAGGACTGTCCCTGCCTGTTTTGATGGTAGCCCCAGCGTGATGGCCACTAGCTACCAAAGGAGGTGTGAGACAAAAACTATTATCTCTATGCTGGCTGCAGTTTCCAGAAGATCACTCCAAGAACATGTTTTAAGATCTCAGCCCTCTTCCCCAGATCAAAGATTTTCAGGGCAAGGATACCATCAATCCCACTTCCTGTTGCAAGAGGCCATCAAGAGTAGAGATGTAGGGCCTCCCTGGTGGCACAAGGGGTTAAGTCTCAGCACTAAGAAGCTATCCGCAGCCACTGCAGCACCGAGTTTGATCTCCAGCCTGGGAGATAACCCACATGATGAAGCAAACCTCGCCTGTCTCAACCGCTGCTCCCCTCAGCAGTATATTTCAGTCTGCCTGTTCTGCTCCCCACTCTGTCTCTGGTACATCCTCTCACTTCCTGCACCTCTGGCCTACACCCCAGCTCTTGTATGCATACATAAAAAAATAAATCTTATATTAAAAAAATAGAGATGTATTCATTAGGCCAAAGGGGTGCTGCAGGAGAGATGAGTGTAGCAGGAAGCTCATGAAGAACTTCAAAAGCACTTGATGATAGAAAGCATCCTCCTGCCCAGGGACACAAGCAAGGGCCATGAGCCTGGCTCAGGGAATGCAGAGCCATCAGTCGAGTAAGTGTCGTGCGGGCCCTCACATCTGCCCCTCCAGCTTGTCCAGTCTGACTGTGTGGGATGGGGTACTGAGGGTTTAAAACTCCTTCCCCACCATGGGCTTCTAGTCTGGGGCAGACCCAAGGAGAGAGGATGCAATACTAGATTGAGTTCAGCCTCTTCTTACATGGAATTGGACATTGTTATGACCAAAGTAAGAATGTCTTTGTGGTTTAAAATGTCTCTGATACAATTCTGTTACCCAGGTAAACAGAAAAATCACAGTAGTTGCCAGGGGTTTTATCCAGGGGCAGGGAAGGGTTAACTCACAGCAAAAATAATAAGGTACAGGGGGAGAACAAGACAGTTGTGAGTACATACCGAGTTGTACTTATTCAACATGGCTATTATATATATAAAAAGCACTTGGCATGAAGTGAATGTTCAATAAATGTCTTTTTACTGAGTAATGTCAGCAAAGTTATAATTATTACACCAAAACTCTCTATGTGAAGACACAGAAGTCACAAGAGAAACCAAATACCAGACCTAGAAGTTATGGCGTGGGGTTGCTATGAACTATTTAAGTGTCATTAAATATTTGACCTCCCAGAAGCCTTGATAATGGGGTATTATCAGTGGCTCCTCGACATTCTGCTTGGGGCAGAGCACCCTAAAATAGAAGCCTGCAGATGTCCCTTTGTGAAAGAAGACCACCAAAGAATATTTTCATAGAAGATGCCAAAGTTTGTCCTAAATCTCTTCACAAGGGAAGATACAAGCCTACCTTAGGATTGGACTGAAGATGATAGGTTGCAGTTGAGAGAAGAGGACGAGAGTTTCTCTGAGGTTCCCTCAAAGTGGACATGGACATTCTGCCTTCCTTCTAGAGCATTTTCTATTATCCTTCAAAAACCAGAAGTCAAAAAACCGTATTTTCTCAATGCCCTGGAAGTTAAACTGCCTGAGATGATTCAATATGGCCAATCAGTGGCACTCATACAGGCTTGGAGGACAGACGTGGGACAGGGGCTATGCTTCTGCTGCTTCTGAGGGCCATCAGCAAGGAGGATTTGGTCTTTCTACAGCAGCACTAGCAAAGTTTCCAGAATCTGTTGGTTACTTTCATGGGTGTGAGAGGCGGAGTGTGGGGTGTTCGCTCATACTGTAGCAGGTGTGGTATGTTCTGGAGTTGGCAGCAGTGGAGGATTCCAGATCTTGGCAGCTTCCTGGTTGTAGAGGAAGCAGCAGCTCCCTGGATGGGCTGGTTCTGCAGTGTCTTTGAAAATCTTCCTTGACTACTCACCCTCAAGTCTATTGCTTTGGTCCTCCCAATGATTCTGTAACCCATTTAATTCCCTGAAATAAATCCCTTCCCACCTAAACTAGTTAGAAAGGATTCTTTTCTCTACCATGAAATCCTAATGGGTACAGCATGACATGTAACAAAATCGAAATTAATTTACCTGATAAGCTAAACACAGAGGGGGATAAGGGCTAGAGAGAGCTGTTTATCTGAAGGTGACAGGTGACATTCACCCATTCATTTATTCATTCACCTCATATTTTTTTAAATTTTATTTTTATATTCCCCATACAATTGCAACCCCCTTATGTTGACCCCAATCCCTCCTTTCCCCGCCTCCCACCCCCCATAGAGTGTCTCTGGTTCATAGTTGTTTGTTGATTTTGATTTTTTCTTTCTTATAGTTATTCTTTTTCCTGGTCCCTTATTTAAGTTTTCTAGATTCCTGCTATGAGTGAGACCATCCGGTATTTTTCTTTTTCTTTCTGGCTTATTTCGCTGAGCATGATCCCTTCCAGCGCCATCCATGTTGCTGCAAATGGCATGTGTTTATCTTTTTTGAATGCTGAGTAATATTCCATGGTGTATATGGACCACATCTTCTTGATCCAGTCATCTATTTTTGGGCATTTGGGCTGTTTCCAAAGCTTAGCTATTGTAAACAGTGCTGCTATAAACATAGGGGTGCAGGTGTTCTTTGGAATTGATGTTTCTGTGTCCTTTGGGTAAATACCTAGGAGTGGAATTGCTGGATCCTATGGAAGCTCTATGTTTAGTAGGTCCAGAAATCTCCACACAGCTCTCCATAGTGGTTGGACCGGTTTGCACTCCCACCAGCAGTGCAGGAGAGTTCCTTTCTCTCCACATCCTTGCCAACATTGGTTGTTGCTAGTTTTTTTTAATATGCGCCATTCTCACTGGTGTGAGATGGTATCTCATGGTAGTTTTGATTTGCATTTCCCTGATTGCAAGTCGTTCACCTCATATTTATTGAGAGCCTCTGCGTGCCATTCACTGGGAGAATGGGAGGGAATGAGTAGAGTCCTATTCTCCTCTCCCTTCCCCAAGCTTTCTCTCCAGCTGCCTGAGATCTAGACTAATGTTTCTTTTCAATAAGTGATCAGAGAGTTGACTGGCTTTTTGAATCAAAGAATTTGGTTCTTAGAGAACTAAGAGTTCCAGCAGCAACGTTTTAGCCTCAACCCAGGCCAGTCATAAATGTTAGTGACTGAGTTTATCGTGCCAGGTATACCGATCATTAGCTAACAAACAGACCCTACAATGAGTGTTATTTTAAGGTCAGGATTTATACCTCACATACCTAGACTAAGTTTCAACTATCTATCAGAACAGGACATTCTCCTCTGAATTCTTTTACTCCAGGATGATGGATGTGTTCAGCAGCCATGGAGAAGTGTTGCTTAGATTTCCCTTTTAGAGACAAACTGCCTCAGTTTTGGAACCTCCCTAGGACTACCAAGGCATCTCAAGCCCAAGACTGAGCTCGGAGAGATACAAATACCAGTCCCTTCTTCTCTGTGGGCAATCTTTGTGCACAGTTTCACACCCAATCCCCTTCCTACCTTTTCCCTTTCACAGGATCTGACCTCCTTCATTGCCTGACGGCTTCCTCTAGCTACTTCTGGTTCTGTCCTTTCTCTTTCACACGTGCTGCCTCTATTAAATCTGTTTGACTGCCAGCTCTGCCTTGACATTAGCTTTCCAGAATACCCAATCTGCCTACTGTACAAAAACCACTTCTCTAATGAGGTTACCACTTATTTTTTTACTTAAGAGCTTTCTCTTTTGCCTTTGTTTTTTTTTTTTCCCCCCCTGGATGAAGCCTCCCACATCTGACCTCTTTTATGTAGGCCCAACTCAGTCCCAGCAATAATGTTGGTCATGAAGAACCCACATAAACAAGTAAATTAGAGGAAAGAATGTGTAACTGGAATTTGGCTTAAAAACATCCCTGACACTGACACAGCTTGTAGCAGTTCTCAGTTGTCTTTCTTGCTCTTCTGCTGTGATGAGAAGACAGTTACCAGCAGACCCAGGTGTGCAGCCTCACCTCCAGCAAGCGCTGTTTATTTGTTTGCACAGGTAGGTGTACAAGGGCAAAAAGAAATGATCAAGTGGGAATGCCCTTCCCAGCACCTATACACTTAGTGAGCTGCTCATTCTTCAAGGTCTAACTCATCCTTCTCCATCTTTGTGAAGAGTATTCTGCTTTCCCAGGGAACATCGCCTGGTCCTGCAGGGCTCTGAGGGCAGGGTGGCTGTGGTAACCACCCGGCCCGGCAATTATTAAACACACACCTCCTCCCTAGCTAGGTTGTGAATCTTAAGGGTGGAATCACATCTGTGCCAGACATTTTAATATCCGCCTCATAGGTGTGGACTAATACCTCATAGGAGCCCAATAAGTTGAGTGAAAGATGCATGCCTGTCTGGAACAATGCAAGGACTAGATAGTTCTGATGAGGCTCTTGGGCCTGTGATTCCAGTTCCAGTCCAGCACAGGGCATTCTTGTGCCTCTGGCTGGTCTAGTCAATATTTGCCTTATTCACAGCATGGCGAGGGTAGAGAACCAGAGTCAAGGGTCCAGTCATAGTTCCTCACTGTGCTTCCGTTTCCTTTTTTTTTAAAACAGGACATCTAATTACATAATCTGTAAAGATTTTCTAAGCCCTGACTTCAGATTTTTAGGTCCGAGGACATGTAACTCTGTCATCTTCTAGCCCAAAATGGACATGACTGAACTGGAGATGGGGCTTCCCTCATTGTTCTGTGGACACCCCCATCACTACTGAGTAGATTTGGGAGGGAGAGACTCTTCTGTCTACTGTAACAAAGTAACCTTTGTGTGCACACTTGAAGGGTAATAAAGAGGAGGGACAAACAATATTGGGCAACTGCTGTGCTTAGTGTTACACAAACATTATCTAATTTTATCTCTCTACAACAGCTCTGTGAGGTTAATATGATCTCTAATTTTAAAGATGGGGAAATGAGACTCAGTGGTTAAAAAAAAAAGCCAGAGGTCACACAGCTAATGAACTAATAGAAGCATGACTTAAAGCCAAGTCTTCCGACTCCTAGTCTACCTTCCTATAATTCCAGTCAGAAGGAAGGTATGACTTGGGGAAGCACAGAGTTTGGAAAATAACAAGATGTGTAGGTAGAAGGTGACAAGCAGAATGGCTGATGTCACAGGTGGGGCATGCATATCACCCAGTGACTGCCAACTTGATGAAACTGCACACACTAGGAAACCTTCAACAGTTTTGAGTTCAGACGTGACATACGCAGAATCATACATTATGAAGTGAATCTGACTTTGGAGTAAAGTATGGGCGGAGTGGAAAAAGATGAGAGACCTCTTAGAAAGCCTATAAAAATGCCCTTTATGATAAGTCATTCAACAAACAGAGTGCCTCTGTGGGTGAAGCTCTTTGCTCCACACTAAGAAAAACAGAAGAGATCAATTACCAAGATAACTTATGTGGTCTTTTTTTTTTTTTTCACAGATTCATATATTTATGCATACAAGAGCTGGGGGTATAGGCCAGAGGTGTGGGGGGTGAGAGGAACCACCGGAGACAGAGTGGGGAGAAGAACAGGCAGACTGACTGAAATGCACTGCTGAGGGGAGCAGCAGGCGTACAGGAGAGGTCTGCTGCACCATGTGGGTAGATCCCTGGCCGGGGATCAAACTCATGCTGTAGTGGCTAGGGATAGCAACACAGTGCTGTGTCTTAACCCCTTGTGCCACCAGGGAAGCCCAACTGTATGTGGTCTTAAAGATGCAAATGCTAAGGAGGTTCAGCCAAATCCCTGCTTTTGTAGGGTTCTCCACAGGATAAAACCCACTAGTTTTAAAGGAAGTAAGTTTTAAGGAAGCAAATTTTTTATTTTATTTTATTTTATTTTGTATGGAAAAATATTGTAATTTAGTTTTTAGCCTGCCATTTACTGTACTGATGTATTTTTTGTTTTTATTTATTTATTTATTTATTTAAATTTTATTTTTATATTCCCCATACAATTGCAACCCCCTTATTTTGACCCCAATCCCTTCTTTCCCCGCCCCCACACCCCCCCATAGAGTATCTCTGCTTCACAGTTTTTTGTTGATTTTGATTTTCACTTTCTTATAGTTATTCATTTTCCTGGCCCCTTATTTAGGTTTTCTAGATTCCTGCTATGAGTGAGACCATCCGGTATTTTTCTTTTTCTTTCTGGCTTATTTCGCTGAGCATGATCCCTTCCAGCGCCATCCATGTTGCTGCAAATTGCATGTGTTTATCTTTTTTGAATGCTGAGTAATGGTGTATATGTACCACAAGGAAGTGAATTTTTTAATATCTCTTTGTACAAAAACTTGGGTTTCCTTTCTTACTGTTGGCTTGGGTGCCTGGATATTTGTCTCTCAGTTTGAAAACAAACTGTGACTCGTGCCCTTGCTTGTCACTGTCCTTCCTAAACGTGAGTCAAGATGCCAGAGGCGGTGTGGCAAGGCTTAGAGGAGGTGGGGCTAGTGATTGGACTGCCCTGCAGAGGTGGGGCTGGCAGAGCTTCCTTTGCTCCCCTCTCTCCCTGGGGTTTCTTCCTCGCTGCTCACTGAGGTCTGAACTTCCAGGAAACTTTGGCTCATCATGGCCCCTGTGCCTCGGGAGATGTGTCTTGTCTGTTACAGTGGCTCGTCTATTTATTGTCTTTCACTTGTCTCCTGTTTGTTTCTTCAGGGGTTCCCGGACAGGACAGACTGACTCCAACTTCAGTCACCCGTGGAGTATCAGTTCTTAGATGTTTAAGTAACAGTTTCAGGAAAGACACTCCTAATTTTTAAATAGATCTTTGAACTGGACAGATAGGCAATAGAGGAACTGATACTCCTATTTTACATTCCTTTTTGTTGTTTGCTTCTCCTTTTATGTGTTCAAGCCTTTCCTCTGTGCCCAGGACTGCGTTGTGAGAGATGGAGCAGGAGGCAGGTTTATTCACAGTCATCAAGTTTGTATAAAATGCCCTATGCTGGGCAATTTCCAGAGTCCTTCCTCTTCTGGATTCCAGCTCTTCAAGTTAGAACTGCCACTGGTTAGACTGCTGTCCATGGCACTCACCCTGAAAATCATTTCTTCATTTGCTTTTAGAAATCTCCCTCCCATGGGCCTCCCTAGTGGCTCAAGGGGTTAAGTGCCAGCACTATGAAGCAATCTGCAACTACTGCAGCACGAGTTTTATCCCCGGCCAGGGAGCTACCCATATGGCGCAGCAGACCTCTTCTGTCTCACCCACTGCTCCCCTCAGCAGTGTATTTCGGTTAATCTGCCTGTTCTGCTCCCCACTCTGTCTCTGGTGAATCCTCTCACTCCCCGCACCTCTGGCCTAGACCCCAGTTCTTATATGCATAAATAAAAATAAATCTTAAAAAAAAAAAAGAAATCCGCCCCCTCTCTATTAGGGAGAAAAACCATAAAAAAACCTCTGAAATCAAAAGGAATTCCAGACTAAAATAAACAACAGATCTTTACAAGACACTACGCCCTGGCTGGTATCCATCCTTTTTTCCTTATTGAAATCTGCTCAGGGACTTGCGGAAACCTTTGTGCCAATACTGATGTGACTGTGTTTATCTTCCCTACCTAGGTTAGCGGAGATGCAAATAACGCAAAATGCCATGGCACATTAATTCATGGAGATAATCTCTAAAAATCCTCTAAATCACAAAGTAATAAAGTAAATGTGGAGGGAAAAAAATCTCTGAGAATTGGAAGAGCCGGGTTCTGGTCCCACCTCTGCCATTTTGTCTTTTCAGAGAGGGGAGCAGAACATTTCTGAAATGAAAACATGTAACAAAAACACGATTATTATTCCAAGCTCCCAGAGGAATAAGGGAGAGAATGTCACTCTTTTCCCCTCCTTTATTGATGAGCCTCTGGGGAAACAGAATCCCTGTTTCCTTGCCAATCTGTGAATCAGTTGGGATAAGGCTCAGGCTCCCAACAGCTGTTCCCTTAGCTGTAAACTTTAAAAGAGGTTTGGGGAAGAAAACGAAGGCAGAAATAAGTTACGTGCTATTGGGACCTTCTGTCCGCCTGGCCTGTTTCCTCATCAGATAGTTTATATGGACTATTTGTTACAACGTTTACCCAGCAAAGTAGAAAGAAATGACCTTAGAGGTCATTCATCAGATCTTACTGGATCAGAGCATCATGCTTGAAACCATATTACATGGTGGGCTTGAGGGCCCCGGTGCCTAGAGGGATTGCAGAGAGGGATTTATTTGACGCCGTCAATAATGAACAAAGTTACACCTTTGCTAACTTACCCAGAAGCAGAGGTAGTTGATCACAATTCTATTTTAGAATATGATTTGGAGACAGGCTTTGATAAGTACTTCTGATTGTGCAGCCCGGATGAAAGTACAGTAGTACACATGTGAAGTTGTTCAGTTGTACATCAAATGAACCATCTTTATTGAAAAGACTAAGTTGGGTGATCTTAGAAAGAGGTAAGGTCATGTTCTCGGCCTTGCAAAATCAGAGGCTGTGATGTGTAAGACTTTAAAGCATTATAAAAATTAAGCATGTGCTGTCACTTAGTGCATTCCCGACTCGGGGCTATGAGGGGGTTGTGGTGGGCACTAGTTAAGGCTTCTGTGAGCATTCTGGGTTCAAGCTGGAAGGCAGGAATCACAAAGCAGCTTCTTTCTGTTTGATCTCAGAAGTCTATAGGGCATGGATGACCTTGCCAAAGTATTTGAAATATGAACAAAGATAATTTTAATCAGCTGGTGTCAACTGCTACCAGAGTTCATTGTGGTGTTAAATTCACCTTCTGCTAATTCTGACCAATTTGGGTTCAGGGTCATGATCCAGGAAAATTAAGGAAGGAAAAAACTGTCTTACCGTCACCTATTTCTAGAAACAAAAGCATATGTAGGAAAAAAATTTTCAGACCCTAATCACATAAATCCAATAAAATGAAAAAGACGGACACCAGGGTGATATTCCACTCTATGAAGACCTAAGTTATAGTACGGATTTCTTGACTGGATCCGCAGGGGCTGTGAGGATGTCTGACTGGTGTTACTTTTTTCTTTTTTTATATTTTATTTTATTTTATATAATTCTGACATCATTTTTCTTTTTTGCACAATGTATGCACTTTCATACAATTCCCACCCCCCTTATTTTGGCCCTAATCCCTCCTCTCCTCCCCCCACCACCCCACCCCGGGCCCCATTAGTATGTCTCTGGTTTATAGTTGCTTGTTGGTTTTGATTTTTTCTTTATTACAATTAAGTCTTTTCCCTGGTCCCTTATTTAGGTTTTTCTAATGACTGATGTTTCTTGATTACAGAGGCACCTTTAGAAAAGGGGGTGGTACCATTTCTTCGATCCCTACTTAACTAAGGGCAGAGCTGAGTGGCCAGGTGAAGCTTTGTACACAGGAGGCAGGTGGACTCTGGGAAAGACAAAAGGAAGAGAGAGAGAAAAAGAGCTCTTGTTCCAGCAACCTGGCTTGTACCCCGGGACTGCTTAAAGGAGACATGGACGATGACTCGAGGAGGAGAGAGGTGCTTGGAAGAGACACATGGGGAGAATGACAATGGCGGAGCGTATCCTGACGTGCTAGCTTCTTTTGTCCAAGTGTAGTGGGACCTGCTTCAGAATGAATCCCTTTCCTCTGGCGCCCCACCAGAAGAGTTGCCTTAGACTGCTTCAGGCCTACCCTGTTTGGCTAGGCGTTGACCTGAGGGGATGGGTAACTCTGAAGGCTTTAAAAGGAAAATTATTAAGAATGTCCTTTCTTCTCTTCTCTATGCACATTAATTGTATTAAAGCTCATTTACACTAAGCATCTGCTTTGGCCTTGTGTGCATGGGTGGTGGCCAGATCTCTTTAGAGTGTGCAAGCCCCTTGGTTGTGCACCAATGGCAGGAGTGTAGAAAGTATAGGGATAGTCACGTGGTCCCTTAGCACTCAAGCCCCACTGAAGTGCAAGCTGCCATTTTCTCTCTCCTGAACTGTTGCATTAGCCTCCTGACTGGTCTCCCTGCTTCTGGTTTTCTCCCATTATGGAATCTTATTAAAATAAGAATCAAATTCTGTCACCTCCTGCATAAAACTATCCAGTGGTTTTCCATAGCAATTAGGACATTAACAGTATCACATTTTATTCCTACTCTGGTCCACAGAGCCCACTTCTCGGGCCTCATCTCAGGCACTTTACCCTTGTAGAAAGTGCTGCAGGCCCAGTGGCCTTCCTTCTGTCCCTTGAGCTGGAGAGCTAGCCCCTGCCTCAGGGTCTTCCTACCTCCACCCTCAGCCATTCTGACCTCAGTTCTCTGAAGGGCTGTCTCCTTCTCAACGATACCCCCTCCACAGATCTTCATGACCTAATCTAAATGAACTCAGGAAATCACTCACAAGTACCTTGCCCTATTTTATTTCCTTCATAGTTCTTATTACTTTCTAAAATTAATTGTGTTTATTTAATGGTTTACTACTTTATCGACTATTTTCTACCACAAGAATGTAAACTTCAGAGAAAAGGCTTGCAATCATATTGCACACCCCTGTATAGCCAAAGATACGTTCCTGAAACACAGGAGGTCCAGAATAGCCTGTGTTGGGGTTGATGATTGATGAGAACTTAGAGGAAGAGTCACTCTAGGACACACAACAGGGCACCTTTCAAGCATGTAGAGTTTAAGGAGGACTCACGGATGACATCTAATTATTACCCAATGGGGCAATATATAATAGTAGCCTCCAAAGATGGTCATTATAATTCCTTTTCAATTTGTGGACAAATAGCACCTTACCCATTAAGAGGTGGAAACCATTCCTTCTCTCTCTTCCTCAATTAGTCTTGTGATTCGTTTTGCCTAATACATAGAATGCAAAAGAAGTGATGTTCTGGGACTTTTAAACACAGGTCTTTTTTTTTTTTTTTTTTAAAGAGGCATGTATTTTATTTATTTATTTATTTGTTTGTTTGTTTGTTTGTTTGTTTGTTTGTTTGTTTATACATGCACTGGGTACAGTCAGAAGTGTGGGAGGGTGAGAGAATTCACCAGAGCCAGAGCGTGGAACAGAACAGGCAGACTGACGAAGTACACTGCTGAGGGGAGCAGCGGGCGGCAGGAGAGGTCTGCACACCATGCGGGACCCTCCTCTGGTGGCCGGGGAGCAGCCTGGGATTGAACCGGCGCTGCAGAGGCCGTAGGCAGCTTCGCAACCCAGCGCTCAACCACTGCGCCACTGGGGAGGCCCTAAACACAGGTCTTAATGGCAGAATCTGTTTCCACTATCTCCAGATGTCACGTAGAGACATGGAGAGAAATAATTTTAGGAAGTGTCATGTAGAGAAAGCCAGGGAGGAACACCAAGGTACGTGATACATGATTGAAACCTCGGACCTTGCAGTTCAGAGCCTGTGAATGCACCATAATGATTGACCCCGGCTCCTTCCTATGGAACTGTAAGAAGTAAATCATTACTTTAGTCCCACGATACAGTAAATTTGGGGGTGGTCTGTTACACAGCAGAGAGCTGATAGGAGGCTGCTGTTGCTGTGGAATCCTGAGGCATGAAGATATTTTGTATGCCCTAGTTTTCACCTGCATGTCAATCATCAGGGCATACTGTTAAAAGGAAGGTTCAGATTCAGTAGGTCTTGGGTGGAGTTGAGATTCTGCATTTCTCACCATCTCCTAAGTGACACCTGTCATCACAAGGTGCATGGGCAATAGCAAGCCCACTCTCCTGTTTCTAGGAAGTTCTAGACTTAAATAATCTTAGAAAACCTCAAACCTTCCTCATGTGTTTGAAAGACTAGTTTGAAAGAGCATCTGGTCAAATAAGTTTGGGAAACACCACCTACTGTATTCATCCACTCGAGATTCACACCAAGTATTACTAATCAACAGCTCTCAGAGCTCCTTCAGCAAAGAAACCGTTTATCTCTAGCATTATATTTCCTGCAAGTATTTAATCATACCTATTCAAGTTATAAAGAGGGAATGTTCTGTAGAACATACCTGGAGAAGCACAAAACCACCTTTTCTCTTTTTAAATTCACTTAGCAGATTTCTCACTGTCCTTTAATAATGAACACTTAGGTTATGCAGGTTTGTGATCCAGATGATTTTGTTTTCCTTATAGCTAATCTAAGTCTTTTTTTTTTAAAGTGTACTGTCAGATGGTCATTTATTACAAAAATTAAAAAAAATATATTGTCCTGGACACTTATATGCATTATATACTCTACTAATCCTGAAACTATATCAATCCTAGAAAAGCTGCTTCTGCTTCTTCTCAAGGGTGATACCAAGTAATTTCTTCTTCTTTTTTTAATTAATTTTTAATATTTTATTTTATATAATTCTTACATCATTTTCATTTTTGTACAATGTATGCATTTTCATTTTGGTTCTATTCCCCATATGATTGCACCCCCCCTTATTTTGACCCTAATCCTTCCTCTCCCTGACCCCCCCAGTGTGTCTCTGGTTTATAGTTGCTTGTTGATTTTGATTTTTACTTTGTATTAATTAGTCTTTTTCCTGGCCCCTTATTAGGTTTTCTAAATTCCTGCTATGAGTGAGACCATCTGGTATTTTTCTTTTTCTTTCTGACTTATTTCACTGAGCATGATCCCTTCCAGCTCCATCCATGTTGCTGCAAATTGCATGTGTTTATTTATCTTTTCTATTGCTGAGTAATATTCCATTGTGTATATGTACCACATCCTCTTGATCCAGTCATCTATTTTTGTGTGTTTGGGTTGCTCCATAACTTACCTATTGTAAACAGTGCTGCTATAAACATAGGGATGCAGGTGCCCATTGGAATTACTGTTTCTGTGTCCTTTGGGTAAATACCTAGGAGTGGAATTGCTGGATCATATGGAAGCTCTATCTTTAGTAGGTCAAGAAATCTCCACACAGCTCTCCATAGCTAACCTAAGTCTTTGACTCCTTGCTGCGGTTAACACATCTATATTCATTTCTCCCAGAGAGGGAGAATGATTGTATCTCCCTCATTATTTAGCCCTTTCTATAGTTGCAAATCTCCCCTCCTTGTCAACATCTTTGACTTTTCAGTCCTCTCAAGTCCCCCCCATAACCCATTTCCCAGCAGTGCACTATAATTTCTCCAGCTCTACCACTTAAGCAGCTGAGTGACCTTGGAGTATTTTGTTGGTATCTGGGGTCTCTAAGTATCAATACTCCCGCTTGTAGCATTGGGGTGGCACTCCTAGCATTGGGGTGAGTATGAGATGAATCAATGCATGTGAAGCACTCAGTTTAAGGTTGCATGTCCTAGTGACTCAATAAATGCCCACTCTTGTCACCATTCTGGGTCTAATCCCCATTTCTTCAGCTCCAACTATCCAGCATTATGGATGTTCAAGTCTCACTGAGGCTGGGGGTGGGGGGAGAAAGGGTAGAGATGGGGGGGGACACGTGACTGATTGAGACTGGTCTAATTCCTCAGTGTGATTTGAATGCTATTCTTAGCTGGCTTCACACCAAATCTTTTCCCTGCTACCACTGAGCAGCTTCAGAAGGTTCAGGCTAAAGTTAGCATCTGAATCTGTGTCTCTGGAAGTCCACCCACTCCTCATCTCTGGGAGCTGTTCTTTGGGGCTGACACTGGCATTTCAAGGGTTAGCTGCTATTTTTACATTTTACCATCTCTTTGCAGAAGCAAATCAGAGACTGTCTCCCGGAAGCCAGACTCAATACTTGTAGGTTTGGTTCTGAACGACACCCCCTGTATTGTCTATGCCTATGTTCCAGAGATGACCCGCAAATAGGGTTGAATTCCTTGCTAACTCTTGTTCCTCATTTGCTCAGGAGACAGCAGGCAGCTTCTCATCCATATTAAAAAGCTATGACCCTTTTCTTTTCATGGCTCCTCTCCCCTGCCATTTGCGCACCCCACTAATAGCTCCATTGCAAATCTTCACTCCTGTAAAGGGTACACAGAGTAATGAAAGCATTCTTAGTTTTCTCCTCCTTGGCCTTGAAAGAAAGCAGCTCTACTCACAAGACAAACTTCCTTTTCCATGAACTGGTAGAAAAACCGGCTGGATATGTTTGCCTTTAAGTCCGATAGTGTTCCTTAACATGTGCAGATACGAGGGAGTTGTTACCGATGTCGCCGTGCCCCCCACTTGCTGCCCTTCAAACAGGCTAGAACCCAAAGCCAGGGCACAGGGCAGAAGGGCATTTTTTTTTTGGGGGGGGAGAGCAGTGTTGTGCATGAATACAGTCATTCAGCTTCTCTCTGTAAGTTAGGAGGAGGACTTGTCACAATAATAGCTGAGATTTAACATTACTAAGGTGCCAGACACTGTGCTAACCAAGCACTTTAGCTATGATCTCATCTAAACATCCATTTGCTTTTCTTTTTCACAAAAAAAACCTGAGGGATCTACAGGCTTAAGGGAGGTGGCATGACTTGATGTGGGTCCCAGGGTTGTCAGTGAGAGAGCAGATAACCAAACCTGCTTGGGGGAGTCCAGAGCCTCACACCTCCCACAACTCAGGAAAACTTTGCTGAGAAAGCCAGCGCGGGTTGTTCCTGAGGGCGGCATGGGGTTATGGGCCCCTTAGGGCCACAGGACCCGTGTACCTGCCCCCAGAGAGCATATGCCATGGCCGGTCTTCTACGAGGTCCCTCCTATTAGTAAATAGTTGCAAGCTAAGTCATTCCACAGCCAAGGCCCACAAATCTGGGGTTTCGTGACCCTTAGACAGGAAATGTAGCCTGAGGTTTCTATTTGCTTCTGAGAAAAATCTGGGTGCTGAAACTCCAACTGACGTTATTTTCTGCTAAGCTTCCCACGGAAAGGAAATGAATCCAGAGAAGTTGCGACTTGGAACAGGCGCGCACATATGGTGCTCGTCTTAGGCTCCTGGGGATGCAAGGGAAGTTTCATTCTGAGCTCATCGCATATTTATTCTACCTAATATATGAGCTGTAGAGTAAAAAGTGGCCATGACTTTGGTTTGAAGGCATTCTTGTTTTCTTTTAAAGGTCCTGTTTCTCAAAGTGTCCCATAAGCATCACCAGGGAGCTCATAATAATGCAGACTCCCAGGCCCCACCCCAAAACTATGGAATCAGAATATGCATTTTAACACCATCCCAAACTTTCCCATGTGCACAGGTTTGAGAGTCACTAGTTTATGGGAATTAAAGCTTGAGGGAGAGTATGGAGGGCCTAGGTGTCCAGGCAGCTCTTCACAAAGCTGGCTGCACCTTACCATTGCCCAGGGAACAGCAGAGCATATTAAAGTCTTGGTTCCACTGTTTGAGATTCTGCATTAACTTATCTGGGGTGTGTCTGGATATGGGAATTTTTGAAAATTGCCCTGGACATGGGATGATTGTAGTGGGTGCTCAGGGCTCAGCGCCAGTGCCCACGACAAAACAGGGTCCTGGCTCTGGAGCCCTGTGTCCGTCCGTCACCTTGAAGTCAGGCCGTCACCTTGAAGTCAGGGAGCAGGGTGAGGGCAAGAGCTCTCTCTACTGGACTCTCTAAGGCAGCATGGATGTAGACAAAGGTCACAGAAGGACAGGAGATATATCTAGAAGAAGACAACCATGCCCTATCATGTGTGGATTTTTTTGTTTTTTTGAGGAGAGCCACGAGGACTCTGTTCAGATCGAGTCAGTCTTTGGAAAAATGCACCATCATCAGTGGAGGGATATTCATGGAGAAGATCTAATGTCCTCCGTCCAAGGTTTCAACATCTTTCTTTGAGAATGTGCTCTTATTTTAGGGATGCCAGGTTTAGCAGATAACAAATACAAGACACTTAGTTCAATTTGAATGTCAGATGAACAAAGAATATTTTTTGCATAATTTTCTATTCTGCAATGTTTGGAACAAACTTACATTAAAAAATTATTCACTGTTTATCTGAAACTCTAGCTTAACTGGGTGTCCTGTATTTTATATGGCAGCCTAGCCTGTCAGTGCTTCAAGATGTCCTCAGCGCATTGAGAATGAGCAGCTGAGAGAGAACGAGAGGGGAGGAGGGGCGATAATACTTGCTTTATTTATTTATGTATGTATTTATTTATTTATTTTAATTTTTAAAATTTTTTTTACATTTTTTTATTTTAACATTTATCATTTTTTACATTTTTAGACAATATTTGCTTCCCCCCACCCCCTCAGGTGTAGTCCCCATAGAGTTTCCTTCCCCAAGGCACCCCGTGCACCATCACCTCAGTCCCCAGGGCTCCTCCCTCCCTCCCTCGATCCCCCTCTCTCCTCCTCCCCTGCAGGATGTCTCTGGCTTATAATTGTCTCGTTTTGCTTTGTTGTGTTTTGTACTGTTGTTATTATTTTTTTACACTGATGTCTTATTTGCTTCCCCTATATTCCTGTTATAAGTGAAACCATCCGATATTTTTCTTTTTTCCTTCTGGCTTATTTCATGATAATACTTGCTTTTAGGAGTGAGGAGAGAGGCACAAAAGCTTAAATAATGGTAGGGAGAAAGCAAGAAGTTTTCTACCAGTATGCAGAAAAAATTAACCCATAAATTATAGACTAAAAACTGAGCTGATAAAGGTTTCAGAAAGTGAAAACTCTTCCTTGAGAAATTCTTTTTGGTGTAAAATCAAAGAAGGCAATACATGCTTGTAAAATTTTCAAACTATAAAGGCAGGTGTAAAACGGAAAGTGAAAGTATCACAAGCTTTCATAATTACCACTAAAACTCACTGTTCTTAACTTCTACTTGGGCATCCTTCCAGAAATTTCCTGAACATGGATTAACATGTACAGACACATGAAATTTTTAATTTAAAAGATGTACAGACTTCTGTCATTTGCTTTTATATGGTATATTATATATTATAGTTAAGATGTATATTATTTATTCACTTACATTCCTTTTGACACCTATATTACAATTTATGACTTATAGGGGTCTTTGAATATTATGACTTGTATAAGGGACACTCAAAGATACTTTCTCTGTGCAGAGCTTTGCATAGGTGATTGCTTCTCATCTGCAGTATTCAACTCATCAATATTTGGTCTAAGCATCAAACATCAGTTTCTTAGAGGGGCCCTCCCCATCCCCAAAGTCAAAGCAGTTTGTACCTACCCACACTCTCCCTTTATCTAACAAATTGCCCCAGGTAGTTTTTTTTAGTGGTGTTTATCTCTACTTGAAATGATCTTCCATGCTTGTTTATGCATCTCTATCTGTTGCTCCCCACTGTCATGTAAGCCTGAGAGCAGGGGCACCGCCTGGTTCACAGCTGTCTCCATGGGAGCCTCACAAACCATACTTGTAAATGAATGAATGTTTGAAGGCTCAAATTGAGCTGAGGCATATAGAAACAAAGGATTAACTAAAAGCTTATGATTTACTGAAACCCCTTTCAAATGGAAATAACTTCAAATGAAACACTGTTTTAAAAGAGGGATGAAAATCAATTCTATGGAAGCCCCTGAAGGGAGCAAAAAATTTGCAGTGGGCGGAAATGAAAGGTTTCATTGGGGAGGTGAATTTGAAGCCACCGTTTAAGAATGACAATGGCTGGCAGGTGAGCACCATGGAGGAGGCAGTGTAAGGCAGAGAACAGGTCTCGACAGAGTTCTCAGGCAGGTACTGCCTGTCTGGGGAGGTGTGGTGGGGTGACCATGGCATGAGCTCTGATGCCTAGGGGGGCGGGCACATTTGGATGCTCTATGGAGGAATCTGAATTTTTTTTTTTTTTTTTTCTGTAAGCACTGGGAACCAAGAAAGGTTTTTGAGGCAGGGAGGGATGGGTTAATTACATGTTCTAAAAGGATGTCATTGTCAGCAGCGGAAAATATTTGTTAGAGAAGGGAGTGAAGGGTCAGGAAGAGGCATTAGGAGAGAAGAACGAAGACCTGAACTAGGGCAGAGGCCAGGCGGATCTGAAGCAGTGGCCTCTGCAAATGGGGACAGTTAGCCATGTTCGAGGTCTTTGATCCAGATGAGAAGTTAGCCGGCCAAGCCCTTGAACGAGATCTGGCCCACCACCTATTTTTGTAAGTAAAGTTAATCTGGAGACAGCCACACCCAACCTTTGACATTGTTTACAGCAGCTTTGGTGCTGCACTGGCAGAGTTGAGTAGCTGTGAGAGAGACTCCACGGCCTGAAAAGTCGAAAATGTTAGGGAGCCAGGCAACCCGTTTTATGTCGGGGCTGCTCTGTAACAAAAATATTTATTACCTCAATCTTACTGAAAGTTTGCTGATACCCAATCATGATGAACATCAACTACGTATAGTAGATCTTAGATGCTCACATCAGTGCCATCTTAAAAGAGAGCAAGTTCTGTCCCTGTCCTCTGGGAACCCAGGATCACAGTTTCCCATCAATCAGCTACCATTGATCCTCACACAGCATGGGTTTGAACTGCTCATACCCACTTATACAAGGATTTTTTAATTTTTATTATTTATTTTGTCAACCAATGTGGGTTGGTAGAATCTTCAAGAGCAGAACCCGTGGATATCCAAAGCTGTGGATTTTGTTATGAAGGGGCTTTGTCCTGAAACCAAAGCCCCGTGGATAACAAGGGAAGGCTGTAGCTAAGTTTTTGGAGAATCAAAAGCTACACATAGATTTTTGACTGCGCAGGGGTCGGAGTCCCTAGTTACCATCTTGTTTGAGCACCAAGCATACTAGTTTTTTGGCTTGAGCTTTGTCCTAAATTCCAGTGAAGTTAGGAGCCTTAAGAATCAGAAGCCAGATGGCAGAGCCCTGCAAGGCTGTTTGGGAAGGAAACCGACAATGAGTAAACAGCTCAACTTCCTCATGAAGCACCTTCTGTCTTTGCAGACCCTCCTTTCAGGATGCTGACTCCCTGAAATATCTCCAAGGACATTTCAAAGTTATCTGACCTTCCTTAGCAAAAACAAGAGCGCAGCAGTGACCCTACACCTTTTCAGAAGGCCAAGGGCCTTTGCATTTACATGAGACCTATCTCAAATAGCCTATCTCAAATTATTTTGACCTATCTCAAATTATTTGAGACCTATCTCAAATAGCCTCAGGGTGGGAACCTCACATTCAAAGCAGATGGCCTTTGACCAGCATCCCTGTTGCTAGGATACTTGTCATCTGATTGATGTTTACAAGATCGAGGGTGAAATACTTTGTTTTCCTTAGTCTTAAGGGTATGTTTTCAAGTTTTAGGTTTTAAGCTGAGCCTGTGGCTTGGTCATGCAAAATGGGTTGACATTTTCAACAAGCTGAAAATTCACCAAAACACCATTCCTCCATTGGTAATAGTGACACACACTTTCCATTTTGGCAAATGGGCCTACAGTTCCTCACTTCAAGGTACTGACTGAATGGGAATTTCCTCGCTGATTTTCTTAGCTTGTTTTTCCCTTTGACTTGGCCACTCGAAAATAATTTCTTTTCTATAAATAGCTCCACTTATTCTAGAGTCAAGAGTTTGTTTGTATGGTGTTTACTGGGATGTCATCAGCCAAATGCAGTGTCACACTGCTCAGGGGGAAGCTAATTTCCTTTTGAAAATTGCAGTTCTGAAAGCTGCATATATTTTTCTTCATCATCGATAGGAAATAAAGTACATGTATCTGCAGGCTGAGCGATATACCAGTAATCTACATGAAAATGATTCTACCCTGGCAACTGAAAATAGGTAACAGTTCTGTGGACTGACCCCATAGTGGGGCACACACAATTACCTTTCCGGATCTCTGAGCCATCATCCTGGGTGACTGGCCAAGCTGACTGCCATTCAGGAGAAGCAAGCCGTATGTATTAAGACTCTCTGCACAGAGGAAAGGAGCAGTGTTTTCAATAAGTTCCAATAGAAAGTGACAAAGGCAGATGCTTCAGTTTATAGGCAGTGATTTGCAAATGAGCTATTTTCTACATAGGCAGTGCTAGGTAGTGTGCTTCAGGGCACATATCTTGGGGCAGTGTTCTCAACTGGGAATGCTTGCCCCTCATCCCTGTACTCCCACTCTCACCAGGGAACATTTGGCACTGTTTAGAGATAATTTTTGGTTGTCATGACTGGAAATAGGGATGCTACTGGCATTTAAAGAGGCTATGGAAACATCCCACAATGCACAGGACGGCCTCCACAAAACACTATCCAGCAGCAAATGCCAATAGTGCCAAGGCTGAGAAATATTTCCCTCTAGATTTAATTCTTTACTGATGTCTGATGAGCCTCCTGCGCAGTGCCTGGCCTGGATGGCTACCTAATGTCACATGTGCATTTGCAGTAAAGTTATGTTACTTCAGAGACTTGTCACTAGTGGTGGTCGTTAGGGAGATCTGTGAAATTCATGTTCAGTCAGTCTCACTTGGAGGAAGAGGTAAGACTTCAGAATTCTTAGGATGGCAGAAGGGAAAGCTCGCATTGAGCTGGAGCCAGGCTGGGCCTTCGGTGTCCAGGTGTGTGGGATGATACAAGTCAGAATTTGTAAGGAAGTAAGTGATACGGTAAATGGGAAGAAGAACACTTGGTGGCAGGGGGAGAGTTTTGTACTACTACACAGGTGGCTCCATGTGCTCTGGCCTCTGCTCTCATGCTTGCTTACAGGTGATAGTCCAGGGAGCACCCTCTCCTCCAAGGAGCACCCTCTTCTCCAGGGAGCATTGCCTCTTCCACAGAGCACCCTCTCCTCTGTTCCCAATACTTCCTTTAGTCACCTACAGGAATGCATAAATGCTTCCTGAGAAACACTGACAAGCTTTCAGTAACATCCAGAAACACGTAATAATCCAGTAACATGTTTCTCAGGAAATCATGGGGTAGCTCTCATCAAGTGAAGCATATTTGGGAAATACTTAGGGACAAATCTTTTTCCAAAATGAAACAACATTGCTAAAACCTTTCCAGTTAAAATCTAGGAATTCTAGATGGGACTGATAGTATTACTTAATATTTGGTTAGGGAGTTTAGTAAATGCAATGAAATAATTTGCATACACCTTGGAAAAGAAGAAATAAGATCTCTTTTGCTGGATCTGCAATTGCATGCTTAGAAAATCAGAGTATTTACAAAAAAAAAAAACCCACAAAAAACTAGAATAAAATAACTACTTAGGTGGCTCTCTATAAGACAGATACAAATCATTAACTTTACTCCATAGTACCATAAGTATCTAAAATGAACATAGAGAAATTTCATTTTCAGTAGTAATAATATTTATAAAAAATGTATAAAAACATACTTTGTTTTTAGATGGAAAGACTGAGTGCTGTAAATAAATTTTCTCAAAAATAGTGTAAAAATGTAGTCAAATTCTAATAAAGTCTAATAGGGATTTTTCTTTGAATTGGATAAGACAATTTTAAATTAAAAATAGCTAGAAAAAGGTGAATAAAGAGAAGGGGGGCTTTTCTTGAGTTGGATATGCTTTACCAGGTAACAAAACAATTGTTAATTATATAAATAAGATTTGTCATAGGAATAGAGAAATAGACCAGCAGAACATAATTAAAAGAAACACCTAGAAAACAATTGAAGCATATGTGAGGATTTTATATACTTAACAAGTGAGTCAATGACGACATGAAAGATTTTTAAATAAATGGTGCTAGTGCAACTGTTTGTTCATCTGGAAAAAGATAAAATTAGAAGATCTTACACCATATTCAAAAACCAAATAAATTTCAGATGGATTAAAGATATAAAAGAATACACGGGATATAATAAAACTTCATGAATAATCTAGGAGAGAACCCTTTCTAAACTACAAAGGCAACCTATAAAAGAATACATTAATATACACATATGTATATAGAAAGCAAATAATGATGTCAAAGGAGACCATAAGTAACATCAAGAAATGAATGATAAATATGGAAAATTATAGCTCTACTGTAGAAGACAGGCCAAGATTTAGACTATAATATCTGAAGACCTCTCACAGGCTAATAAAAGTCAAACCATACACTGAAAATAAGGCCGAGGATCTAGAAAATCAATTCAGTAGAGAAAATTCAAAATGGTAACAGGGAAATGGAGCTAAGTGATTATCAGAAATCTCATTGCCCTCTTCAGACTGGAAATGATTTCCAAGAGCCCAGACATTCACTCGCAGCCAGTAACCCCTTCCTGGGCATATATCCCACAGAAATAAAATGCCAGGATGGGGAGCTCTTTCTGGAGAACATACTGCAGCCTTTTGGGACAATACGGATATTTTGAACTATCTAGGGACAAGCAAGTACCCATTAAGAGGCGAATAAATTCTAGAAATTATGGGCACCCATCACATCACAACTTACTGCTCAGCTTTAAAAAAGAATAATTTAGGACTCTACCATTCAACTTGGGGGAATTTCTATGAGATATTGTTGACTAAGGAGCACACACTGCTGAGAAACTTGTATAACATGACTTCTATTATTATAAAGGAATGTCTGTGAACCTGGAGAGAAAGCTATAGAAGGATACTGGCTAGATTTTAGCACTCAGGGTTCAGGGGCACGGTAGGTGTTATTGAAGAAGCAGTCAGCAAAAGAGAAAAAAGAAAGAAAAGACTGTAATATATTATAACCCCCCATTCCTCTCACATGATTCAATTTATGATTACAAAATTATATTTATTTATGTGTGTATTTTTTATTTTTAGATGTGCATATCCATTTTTTAGAGGTCCAGGTTAATTGGCTGGGAAAAATTAACATAAATAAGGGCTTTCAAATACATGCTCATGATTCCTTGAATTTATAAATTGTTTTTTCTCTTAAGGAATCCTTAATGCTTTTGCATACACCATTCATTTCATCCTCGTGACTTCCTGGGAGATATGACCTTTAAATGTCAGTGCTCACACGGCTCCCACATGGCTCCAGTCTCAGCTGGCCTGGAGCAGCCCCTTTCCCTCTCTGTGTCCTCACAGAGCTGGTCTTACTGCGGGGCTCTGACTTTCTCCAGCTCCAGTGTAACCTGCCTGCGTCTCCAGCCACAACTTATATGAAAGGAGGAGCTTCAAGGACTTACCTAGTGAAAAGAGAGCAAGGAGTCAAGGAATAAAACCCTCCCGCAAGGTGGTCTGGGCCTGGCACAGTAAGATCACCTAGTGGGAGAACTAGTCCAGTAAGCAGAGGATGCTCAGTGCCAGGGAAGAGACAAGGCTCATGAAGCACAGGTAAAAGCCCAGCTTCAGAATGCAAAAGCCAAGGATGAAGTCCTGGCTTAACAGCTCCCTCAAAAACTTCCCTGTCATCTGTTTTTGGGCATTTGGGTTGTTTCCAAAGCTTAGCTATTGTAAACAGTGCTGCTATAAACATAGGGGTACAGGTGCTCTTTGGAATTGATGTTTCTGTGTCCTTTGGGTAAATACCTAGGAGTGGAATTGCTGGATCATATGGAAGCTCTATGTTTAGTAGGTCCAGAAATCTCCACACAGCTCTCCACAGTGGTTGGACCAGTTTGCACTCCCACCAGCAGTGCAGGAGAGTTCCTTTTTCTCCACAACCTCGCCAACATTTGTTGTTGCTAGTTTTTTTAATATGTGCCATTCTCACTGGTGTAAGGTGGTATCTCGTGGTAGTTTTGATTTGCATTTCCCTGATGGCAAGTGATGTTGAACATTTTTTCATATGCGTGTTGGCCATTTGCATTTCCTCTTCAGAGAAGTTTCTTTTTAGCTCTTCTGCCCATGTTTTGACTGGATTATTTTCTTTGTTGTTGTTGAGTCTCATCAGCTCTTTGCAGATTTTTGTGATCAGTCCTTTATCATTAGTGTTGTGTGCAAAAATGTTCTCCCAGTTGGTGGGGTGTCTCTTTGTTTTTGTTATTGTCTCTTTTGCTGTGCAGAAGCTCTTTAATTTGATGTAGTCCCAGCTGTTTATCTTTGCCTTCACTATCACTGCTTTGGGTGATGTGTCTGTAAAGATGTCTTTGACTGGATCAAGAAGATGTGGTCTTGGGGCCTCCCCGGTGGCGCAGCGGTTGAGCGCTGGGTTGCGAAGCTGGCCGCAGCCTCAGCAGCACCGGTTCAATCCCCGGCTGCTCCCCGGGCACCGGAGGAGGGTCCCACATGGCGCGCGGACCTCTTCTGCTGCCCGCTGCTCCCCTCAGCAGTGTACTTCTGCTCTCTGTTCTGGCTCTGGTGAATTCTCCCACCCTCCCGTGCTTCTGATTGTACCCAGTGCTTGTATAAATAAATAAATCTTTAAAAAAAAGAAGATGTGGTACATATACACCATGGAATATTACTCAGCATTCAAAAAAGATAAACACATGCAATTTGCAGCAACATAGATGGCGCTGGAAGGGATCATGCTCAGCGAAATAAGCCAAAAAAAAAAAGGAAAATACCAGATGGTTTCACTCATAGCAGGAATCTAGAAAACTTAAATAAGGGACCAGGAAAATGAATAACTGTAAGAAAGTGAAAATCAAAATCAACAAAAAACTATGAGCCAAAGACACTCTATGGGGAGTGGGAGGCGGGGAGGGGAGGGATTGGGGTCAAAATAAGGGGATTGCAATTGTATGGGGAATATAAAAATAAAATTTATTATAAAAAATAAAAAGCATTAGTGATCAATTTAAAAAAATAAAATTAAAAAAATTTAAAAAATAAAAAAAATTAAAAAACTTCCCTGAAAAGACAGAGCTTGCAGGCAAACCAGAATTCTGATGCCCACGGCAGGGGAGAGTGAGGGAGGCCCCAAAGAGGTGGGAAGGGCACTGTGGTGATGGATCGTGGGTGCTATGGTTGGGGGAGAACTACGGGGATTACACCTGAGGGGAGAAATCAAACATTGTGCAAAAATGAACAATGTAAGAAAACAAAAAAATTAATTAAAAAAAATACTTTTCTGACCTTATAAACCATACCCTCTCTAAATAATTCTTTTTTTAAAAAATATTTTATTTTATATAATTCTTACATCGTTTTTCATTTTTTGCACAATGTATGCATTTTCATTTTGGTTATTGTCCCTACACAACTGCACCCCCCCACCATTTTGACCCTAGTCCTTCCTATTTCTGACCCCCCCCCCCCACCGTAGTGCGTCTCTGGTTTATAGTTGTTTGTTGTCAAAATCTTGTTCACCAGATTATTATCAGTGAGACGATGAAGGTGGGAGCAGGTAATGCTGCCTGGTATTATTATTGGGGGAACTTAATCAGCAGATGGAGGAAACCCAGATAGGGGAAGCCTGTCGGGATTTGGCCCTGAGTTTTCTCCACTTATGCTGTCCTCCACCTCGTGTTTTCTTCAAACAGTTTCTTAGTTACTATTAAACCAAATATTTGGCCTTGGAACTCTCAGAGTCTAATGAAGGAGACTGGGAAGAATACAATCACTCTATGGCGGTTTTAATTGGCTACAGCGGTTTTAATTGAGGTGTGCGCAATGTGCTGTGGGGATGCAGGAGACAACACTTCAGATGTGGAGTAGCCAGGAAAGCTTGACACAGAGATATTTGAGAAATCACTTGTTTGACAGGGACATGGAGAATACAAGGTAATGGGTATGTGCTGGTGTGAGAAGACTTATTAATAAGACAGAGATGTTAGGGACTCTCTGGTGGCACAGGGGTTAAGACGCAACCTATGAGGCTGTCTGCAGCCTCTGCAGCATGAGTTCTATCTCAGCTGGCCAGGGAGCTACCCACATGGTGTGGCAGACCTCTCCTGTCTTGCTCGCTGCTCCCCTCAGCAGTGTATTTCACTCAGTCTGCCTGTTCTGTTCCCCACTCTGTCTCTGGTGAATCCTCTCACCTGCCACACCTCTGGCCTGTACCCCAGTTCTTGTATGCATAAATAAATAAATCTTTTTTAAAAAATAGACAGAGATGTTAAAAAAAAAACACCCAAATGTGGAAAACCATTGGTATTTGTGGCTACTGTTTTTGGCTTAAACATTAGCATAATTAGAAAAAAAAATTGCACAATTGCTAATGTCCTGGATTGGCTGTGACAGTTTAGACCCTATAATACTAATGGATGGGAACAGTTTGGCAGTTTGTGGGGATAACTGAATAAGATCTTTTAAATCAGAACTATGATAGCCAACCTTCAAGATGGTCCCCAATGACCCTGCCTCCTAGTTTTCAAACCCTGTGCAGTCCCCTCCCACAATGCAGCAGGGGGTCTGTGTGACCAAGAGCCTGTGGAAGGATGTGATCACATGTCACTCCAGAGATGAACGTATGCAATTCAGTGGCTTTACCTTGGGCTCTCCTTCTCAGATCACTTACTCTGCGGGAAGGAAACCTGTTGCCAACTTGTGGGGACACTCAGACAGCCTTGGGAGTGAGCCTCCCATGGAGAAGAACAGGTCTGCCAAGACTCATGGGAGCAGGCTTGGGAGCACATGCTTTAGCTACGGAGCTGCAGATCACTGCACTTGAATTGCAACCTCAAGATGGGAGGCACTGAGCCAGATCCACCTGGCTAAGCTGCTCTTGGGTTCCTGATCCATAGACGCTGTGAGGTTATAAAACTGTTCTGAGGCTAATTTACTATTCAGAAATATATATATATATATATATTTGTTTCTAATTCTTTACCTTTTTCTGCAGCAATTCCATTTGCTATGTGAGATCACATTTCTCCTATTAGAGGAAGAATACATTTTTCTGCTCATGATATTCCACTGGGTTGTATAACTTGCTTTGGTCAATGAATGTGGGTAAAGATGATGGCATGTGAGCTCCTAGTATCTAAGCCTCAGCTGCATCATGTGTTTCCACTTACCTTTCTGGAAGTGTCTATGCTCCCCCAGGAGGAAGGCTGGTAGCTACTGCCCTGTTAGCTGATGTCCTTTCAGCCCAGGCATGACGAGGTGTATGCATTAATAGAGATATTTCGCCAATTTGCAGACTTGGGAGCACAAGGAATAAATTATTGTTGTTTCAAGTGAGTTTAGGGTGATTGCTATAGCATTAATGTGGCAAAAAAAAATGAAATAAATGATGCTATCCCCTTAGAGATGTCAGAGGAAACATTAAGATTGGAAATGGTCAATTAGTGTGAAAATCTATGTCATGACTACATTTTGAAGGACCTTGAGTATCAAGGTATAGAATTCTGTCTTTATCCTGCAGTGTATTTCAGTAGATCTGCCTGTTCTGCTCCCCACTCTGTCTCTGGTGAATCCTCTCATGACTATTCATTTCAAGAGTTAAAGTACTCTTGGGCCTTCCCGGTGGCACAAGGGGTTAAGTCTCAGCATTGTCAAGCTATCTGTAGCCACTGCAGCACCAGTTCCATCTCCGCCAGGGAGCTGACCCACATGGTACAGCAGACCTCTCCTGCCTCACCCGCTGTTCCCCTCAACAGTGTGCTTAGCCCCTTGCGACACAGGCCCCAGAAGATATGAATTAAGAGGAATATTCCAAGTAGGACAGGTTTGTGAAACCAACTCACTCTAAAGTCACAAGTGGGAATAGTTGAATTTGGCTTTATCAAGTATTTTCTAAATGTTAATATATTAGATGGGAGGAATCTTGTGTCATTGCCTAAGAGTGGGAGATACCTTTACTTTTCATTCCTACATATTGATTTTCATTCCTACATGTTGGTACAAAGATAGTGTGTTTCTCATAGGTGGGAGTATGCTAAGTGAAACCTAATTAATACTAGTTAACATGAAATGTACTTAGGATGAGATTGGTTTAGTTCACATCTCTCTGAAAGTTTATATTTTTAAGATTTATTTATTTATGCATCCAAGAACTGGGGTACAGGCCAGAGGTGTGGGGTGTGAGAGGATTCACCTGAGACAGAGTGGGGAGCAGAACAGGTGGACCTAGTGAAATACACTGCTGAGGAGAGCAGCAGGCGAGTAGGAGAGGTCTGCTGTGCCATATGGGTATCTCCCTGGCCAGGGATCGAACTCGTGCGGCAGTGGCTGCCAATAGCTTAATAGTGCTGCTTTTTAATCCCTTGTGCCATGAGGGAAGCCCTCTCTGACAGTTTATATTTACAGTAGTGAAGGTGGAGTCTGCAAAATTTATAATGGATCGGGGATTTTGAGATGTGAGATACTTAGAAAACTTGAGAGAGTATTATGCCACTGCTGGGCCTAGTGATCTAGCCTCAGGCAACTTGTCATGCAGCAAAGGGTAATTCATTGATTCTGGGTCTCAGTTTTATCATACAGAAGAACTGTTTCATAAAGAAATTCCCCGATGGGGGGGCCTCTCTGGTGGCACAAGGGGTTGAGGTGCAGCCTATGAAGCTGTCCGCAGCCACTGTAGCATGGGTTTGATCCCTGGCCAGGGAGCTACCCACATGGCACAGCAGACCTCTCCTGTCTCGCCCGCTGCTCCCCTCAGCAGTGTATTTCATTAGATCTGCCTGTTCTGCTCCCCACTCTGTCTCTGGTGAATCCTCTCACCCCCCACACCTCTGGCCTGTACCCTAGCTCTTGTATGCATAAATAAATAAATCTTAAAAAAAAAATTCCCCTACGGGTCTCCCGGAAGAATTATTTGCAAAAAATTTATAAGGAGCTTTGAAATTGGATGAACAGCTGCCGAAGGATAAAATATGACAGCTATTTCCTCCAGCTTAGGGGTTATGAGTTAGCTGTGGGTCTCTCTGATGCCTGAGACTGAAGATGTCAGTAACAATATTTTGGGGTGTTATGAAGAGATGGATCTTACAACCGCCAGTAAGATTCAGGGCTTCTATCATCTAGAAGATGGAGATGAGTTGAAGAGAAGTTTGAGTAAGCAAACTGATGTGGAGCACAGAGACCCATTCTGAAACCACAACCATCTGTTACCTTGAACATCACAGAAAAGGTGGCTCTGCAGTGATCTTCTTTGGAAACAGTACCGTTAACTTGACAAGGGTTGCCGGAGCCAGCAATGGGGGAAGTGATGGCAAAGACCCCACGAGTTGTGCGCACAATCCCCTCCGTGATAAGGAATCAGGGTCTGCTAGTGCTGGATGTGGTTGTTCTGAGAGCTGAACACAACACTTCTGCTCACAAACCGCAGCCAGACACTGGGATGTGGGATTTAAAAATGTTTGTTCTGTTGCATTTCTTGTCTAGATCCAGGGGCCCTGCCGGGGGAGAGTTCACAGTGTGTCAAAACAGTCAAGGTCGTCTGAAGGAGCCTCATATGGAGGATGAGAAACGAGGCCAAAGAGGTGCAGTGACTGCCCGAGTTCACACACCAAGGCTGTGCTGATTGGAGCCCAGTTCCAACTTGACAAGTTCCCAATCGATTAATGATTTTACTGTTTTACCACTTATTCTCTACTCCTTGATATTGATCATATTCTACTCTGGTTCCTAGAAAAGGAGTCATCTGCCTGATCCAAATGAAGAAGTAGATTAATCTGCTCCCAGCTCCTTTATTCCTCCCGGAGTATCTCTGTAGCCACCCTGACTCTAGGCAGGAGTTGCTCGTCTCCTTGGATTTCCTTCCATTGACTTTACTGAGCCTGACCTCTCTCCTCCACATAGTTTTCCTTCCTCCCAGACTCCTCTGGTAGCAGAAAATCTCCCATACCTGTGTTTATGTTACCCTTCTCAAAGAATTCCACCTTTTCATATAAGACCCTAATGGATGATTAAGTTAAAAAATTTTTAAAGATTTATTTATTTATTTATACAAGCACTGGGTACAGTCAGAAGCACAGGAGGGTGAGAGAATTCACCAGAGCCAGAGCGGGGAGCAGAACAGGCAGACTGATGAAGTACACTGCTGAGGGGAGTAGCAGGCGTGGCAGGAGAGGTCTGTTGCGCCATGTGGGACCCTCGCCCTGCGGCCAGGGTCGAACCGTTGAACCGGCGCTGCAGAGGCTGCAGGCAACTTCGCAGCCCAGCGCTCAACCGCTGTGCCACCAGGGAAGGCCCTGGATGATTAGTTAGAAGGCAGGTACCTCATTGGGGGAGGGGGAGAATTCAATCAGGGCAAGTTGATTTTCTTGTGCTCCTGAAAATCATAACTTGTAGCTGGCATCTTTGCAAATAGCTAAACTTGGACCCCACTACTTTGTCTTACAGGAAAAGGGGACTTGTAGTTTTGGGCATGCTTTGAAATAAAATAAATTTGTTGTATGATAGTTGTAACCCATTTGTGAGATACTAGGGGCAGAGAAGCAGAGATAGAAATGGGCAACAATTAACATTATATCTAAAAACCAGGCCCTTTGAATGTAACCTCTTCTAAATTTTCTTAAATCAATGACATCAGTTATCTGTTGCCACAATAATAGAACAAACCACACAATCTCAGTGGCATAGACAGTCTCACTTCGACTGTTGTGAGACAGACTTGGATCAAAACTCCACCCATCACCTGGATGTCCATAGAGTCCCACTTTGATGAGTGGATACAGTGGTGCTTTGGAGCTCCAGGAATTAGTGATTTCCAGTAATCCCTGAAAAGTCTTATTATTTTTCCTTCCCCAATGCAATCACCTAAGTAAATGGCCACTGGGGAAAATTAGGAAGAGTTACGGTGTAATATTTTTTTTTTTTTGTCTGTGAGCAAGGTCCTTACTCATGGGACCCCCTTTTCATTCAAGGAGTTCTGAACTAGTTTAAGCCAGGAACTGCTTGCTCTTTTAGATTTCTTTTGACATAAACTGGCAAAATTACTCAATTCCTTTGGTGTTTATTGTACCTTCTCCTGAGTTACAGTTTGCCTTCTTGGGTCTGCAGGGAGACTAGTTAGAGCAACAGTAAAATGTGGTGGGATTTGGTGCTAGGGAAGGTCATTAATTCCTTACAAGGCAAATTATCTCAGGAAAGGTTATTACAGGTTCTTTAGGCAAAAGGAGACTAGTCTCCTTAAAAGTGGAAGAGTTACTTCTATTGGCAAAGAAGGCTTAGTAGAGTGTTGGAGTTCAAGTTGCCCAGCTTCATTGGAATTTACCCATAAATTCTCATCCCAATATTAAAGGTCCCACTCTTTGCCAATTAATACTCCAAACTTAAAACAGGAAACTATAATGTAGGGGAGCAATTTTCATTGTAATTCAGTCACCTGTAAGAGTGCAGTTTGCAGGAGGTTTTGGAAAGCTTAGCCCTAGGGGGATAGGAGGTGAAGGTTCTGATTAGGGAAATCATATATTTTAGGCTCTTTATATAGATCTTGAGTTGGGGAATTAAAGGCATGAGTTCTTAATTTTTTTTTTAAAGATTTATTTATTTATTTTTTTTTTTTTTTAAATAAATTTTATTGTTATATTCCCCATACAATTGCAGCCCCCCCATTCTGACCCCAATCCCTCCCCTCCCGCCCCCCTAAAAGTGTCTCTGGTTCATAGTTTTTTGTTGATTTTGATTTTCACTATCTTATAGTTATTCATTTTCCTGGTCCCTTATTTAAGTTTTCTAGATTCCTGCTATGAGTGAGACCATCCGGTATTTTTCTTTTTCTTTTTGGCTTATTTCGCTGAGCATGATCCCTTCCAGCGCCATCCATGTTGCTGCAAATTGCATGTGTTTATCTTTTTTGAATGCTGAATAATATTCCATGGTATATATGTACCACATCTTCTTGATCCAGTCATCTATTTTTGGGCATTTGGGTTGTTTCCAAAGCTTAGCTATTGTAAACAGTGCTGCTATAAACATAGGGGTGCAGGTGTTCTTTGGAATTGATGTTTCTGTGTCCTTTGGGTAAATACCTAGGAGTGGAATTGCTGGATCATATGGAAGCTCTATGTTTAGTAGGTCCAGAAATCTCCACACAGCTTTCCACAGTGGTTGGACCAGTTTGCACTCCCACCAACAGTGCAGAAGAGTTCCTTTTTCTCCACACCCTCGCCAACATTTGTTGTTGCTAGTTTTTTTAATATGTGCCATTCTCACTGGTGTAAGATGGTATCTCATGGTAGTTTTGATTTGCATTTCCCTGATGACAAGTGATGTTGAACATTTTTTCATATGCCTGTTGGCCATTTGCATTTCCTCTTCAGAGAAGTTTCTTTTAAGCTCTTCTGCCCATTTTTTGACTGGATTATTTTCTTTGTTGTTGTTGAGTCTCATCAGCTCTTTGCAGATTTTTGTGATCAGTCCTTTATCATTAGTGTTGGGTGCAAAAATGTTCTCCCAGTTGGTGGGGTTTCTCTTTGTTTTTGTTATTGTCTCTTTTGCTGTGCAAAAGCTCTTTAATTGGTGTAGTCCCAGCTGTTTATCTTTGCCTTCACTATCACTGCTTTGGGTGATGTGTCTGTAAAGATGTCTTTGATGTGCAAATCACGTAGTGTTTCGCCTATATTTCCTTCTATATATTTTATGGTTTCAGGTCTTATGTCTAGTTCTTTAATCCATTTTGAGTTGATTTTTGTGTATGGTGTGAGGTGGTGGTCAAGCTTCATTCTTTTGCATGTAGCGACCCAGCTTTCCCAGCACCATTTATTGAACAAACTTTCTTTGCTCCAATGCATATTCTTTGCTCCTTTGTCAAAGATTAGTTGACCATAAATCTGTGGGTTTATTTCTGGATTTTCTATTCGATTCCATTGGTCTGTATGTCTGTTCTTGTTCCAATACCATGCAGTTTTGATGATTATGGCTTTGTAGTATAGTTTGAAGTCTGGGAGTCTGATGCCTCCATTCCCTTCTTTTTTTTTCAGGAGAGCTTTGGCTATTCGGGGTTTTTTGTGATTCCATATGAATTTCATCAATAATTGTTCTATTTCTTTGAAGAATGACATTGAAATTTTGATTGGAATAGCATTGAATCTGTATATTGCTTTTGGAAGGATGGCCATTTTAATAATGTTTATTCTTCCAATCCATGAGCAGGGGATGTCTCTCCATTTCTTTGTGTCTTCTTCTATTTCTTTTAACAGTGTTTTATAGTTTTCTTTGTATAGGTCCTTTACCTCTTTTGTTAGATTTATTCCCAAATATTTGATTTTTTTTGTTTCAATAACAAAAGGGATGGTCTTTTTGATTTCTTCTTCTTCAGATTTATTGTTTGTGTATAGGAAGGCTACTGACTTTTGCGTGTTGATTTTGTATCCTGCCACTTTACTGAACTGATTGATGAGTTGAATTAGCTTTTCTGTGGAGTTTTTGGGGTTCTCTATATATAATATCATATCGTCTGCAAATAGTGATAGTTTGACTTCTTCTTTTCCTATTTGGATTCCTTGGATGTCTTTCTCTTGTCTTATTGCCCTGGCTAGGACTTCCAGTATTATATTGAAAAGCAATGGTGAGAGTGGACATCCTTGTCTTGTTCCAGATCTTAATGGAATTGCTTTCAGCTTTTCACCATTGAGAATGATACTGGCTGTTGGCTTGTCATAGATGGCCTTTATGATGTTGAGGTATGTTCCTTGTATCCCAAGAATTTCAAGGGCTTTTATCATGAATGGGTGTTGCACTTTGTCGAAAGCTTTCTCAGCATCTATTGATATTATCATATGGTTTTTATATTTCTTTTTGTTGATGTGTTGGATAACGTTGATTGATTTTCGGATGTTAAACCATCCTTGTGCCCCTGGAATGAATCCAACTTGGTCGTGGTGAATTATCTTATGGATACATTGTTGGATTCTGATAGCTAAAATTTTATTGAGGATTTTTGCATCAGTGTTCATTAGGGAGATTGGCCTGTAGTTTTCCTTTTTTGTGTTGTCCTTGTTCGGTTTTGGTATTAGTGTAATGTTGGCTTCATAAAACGTGTTTGGTATTATCCCTTCCTTCTCAATTTTTTGGAAGAGTTTGTGAAGGATAGGCACTAATTCGTCTCTGAATGTTTGGTAGAATTCATTTGTAAATCCATCAGGTCCTGGGCTTTTGTTTTTGGGGAGGTTTTTGATTACCATTTCAATTTCGCTAATTGTAATTGGTCTGTTTAGGTGTTCTATTTCTTCTTTATCTAGCTTTGGGTGATTGTAGAGTTGTAGGAATTTGTCCATCTCCTCTAGATTGTTGAACTTGTTTCCATATAACTGTTCATAGTAGTTACTGATTATTCTTTTGATTTCTGCTGTGTCCGTTGTGATTTCTCCTCTTTCATTGATGATCCTGTTTATTTGTGCTTTCTCCCTTTTTTCCTTTGTGAGCCTGGCTAGGGGTTTGTCTATTTTATTGATTTTTTCAAAGAACCAGCTCTTGGTTTCATTGATCTTTTGGATTGTTTTTTTAGTTTCAATTTCATTTATTTCTGCTTTGGTTTTTATTATTTCTTTTCTTCTACTGGTTTTGGGGTTTTTTTGTTGTTCTTTTTCTAGATCTTTGAGCTTCGAGATTAGGTTGTTTCTTTGCGTTCTTTCTTGTTTCTTGATGTGAGCTTCTATTGCTATATATTTTCCTCTTATTACTGCTTTTGCTGCATCCCATACATTTAGGATATTGGTGTCCTCCTTGTCGTTCAATTCAAAAAATTTTTTAATTTCTTCTTTGATCTCCTCATTAGTCCAATGGTCTTCCAGTAGTGTGGTTTTTAATCTCCATGAGGTAGGAAAGTTCCTTGCCTTCTTTTTATGGTTTATTTCTAGTTTGATGCCTTCATGGTCAGAAAAGATGGTTGATATGATTTCAATCTTGGTGTATCTGTTGATGTTTGTCTTGTGCCCCAGTATGTGATCGATCCTGGAGAATGATCCGTGTGCGCTTGAGAAAAATGTGTACTCCGTTTTTTTGGGGTTTAGTGTTCTATAGATGTCTGTTAAGCCCAATTGCTCTAGGTCCTTATTTAGAGCTTTAGTTTCTTTACTTATTTTTTGTCTTGTTGATCTATCCATTGTTGATAGTGGTGTGTTGAAGTCTCCCACTACGTATGTGTTTTCTCTGATGTCTGTTTTCAGAGAGGACAACAGTTGTCTGATATATTTTGGTGCTCCTTCGTTTGGTGAGTATATGTTAATGAGTGTTATTTCTTCTTGAAGTATTGTCCCCTTGATCATAATGTAGTGACCCTTGGGGTCTCTTTTTATCTTTTTGAGTTTGAAATCTGTTTTATCTGATATAAGTATAGCTGTTCCTGCTTTCTTTTTTGGTCCATTTGCTTGTAGGATTGTTTTCCATCCTTTAACTTTGAGCCTACTTTTATCTTTTGTAGCTAAATGTGTTTCCTGGAGACAGCAAAAGGTTGGGTTTTGTTTCTTAATCCAGCCCACGACTCTGTGTCTTTTTATTGAAGAGTTTAGTCCATTTACATTCAGAGTTATTATTGATATGTTAACATCTGTATTTGCCATTGTGTTTGTCTTTCCTTTGATTTTATTTATTTATTCTTTTAATAACTTTTTTTTTTTGGCCTTCTTTCATTGTTATTCGTCCCTCTGAGGTTCTGGCTTTAGGACTCCTTGTAGTATTTTTTGGAGTGGGGGTTTAGTTGCAATGAAATTCCGGAGTTTCTGTTTGTCTGGAAAGGTCCATATTCTTTCTTCAAAGAGGAAGGAGAGCTTTGCGGGATAGAGTATTCTTGGTTGGCATCTGTTTTCTTGGAGTCTGTTGACTATGTCCCTCCACTCTCTCCTTGCCCGTAGTGTTTCTTCGGAGAAGTCTGATGTCAGCCTGATTGGTTTTCCTTTGAATGTTATCTGTTTCTTCCCTCTTGCCAGCTTCATTATTTTTTCCTTGTCCTGGATTCTTGGGAGCTTTACTATTATGTGTCTTGCTGTATTTTTCCTTTCGTCGTGGAAGTTTGGTGTTCTTCTTGCTTCTTGTATATCAATTTTCAGCTCCTTCTTCACATTTGGGAAGTTCTCTTCAATTATCTCTTTGAATATTTTCTCTGTTCCTACATCTCTCTCCTCTCCTTCTGGTATTCCTATAACTCTTATATTTCCTTTCCTCATGGAGTCAGATAGTTCCCGAAGTCTTTCTTCGTTCTTTTTCCTTCGTACTTCTCTTTCCTTTTCTGTTTTGGTTCTTTTTATTTCTATGTCTTCAAGATTACTTATTCGTTCTTCCATTTCATCTATTCTGCTTTCATTGCTTTTCCCAGAATTCTTTAGTTCTTCCATTAATTCTTTGATCTCCTGCATTTCTTTTACTTCCCTCTTTAGGGACTCAATTTCTTTCTTCTGACCATTGTTTTCCCTCTCTAGGGACTCAATTGCATTCTTCTGATCGTTGATTATTTTTCCCTTATCATTGTTTTCCTTTATGACTTCTGTTAGTTTTTTAATCACGGCAATTTTAAATTCTCTTTCTGGAAGGCTCAGAAATTCTTCCAAGTTATTGTCTTTGCAATCTGGGGGCTGGCTTTCTTTTTGTGGTGTGCTTTTTCTCTGGAGAGTTGCTAGGTTGCGTGTGGTTCTTCTCTTCCCTACTGTCTGTTTTCTAATTTGCCGTATGCGTTGGGACACTGTGTAGTTGGGACTGGCCGGCATCTTGGGTGGGCTTCTCTGTTCCCCTCTGGTTCTTCCAGGAGTCATCTGTCAGTTTCAAGCAGTCTTTACTGGAGAAAGGTCCCTGTTCTAAAATGCCGATGTAGGGACACACTCCCCTGTGCGCCTGGTCTGCCCCGGCGGTGGGTTCCTGCTCCCCTCTGGGCTTGGACTGCAGGCCAGAGGGGGTCTGGCGTGGGCGAACTTCCCCCGCTCACCTCTGGCTCCTGAGGAAGCCTTCTGCAGGTAGTCTTTACTGAAGAAATGTCCCTGTTCTAAAATGGTGATGTGGGACACACTCCCTGCGTGTCTGGTCTCAGGCACACTCTTCTGCGCACCTGGTCTGCCCCAGCTGTGGGTGCTCGCTCTCCCTGTGGGCTCAGACTACTTGTTCGGAAGGGGCCCGGTGTGGGCAAACTCCCCAGCTGGCCACTAGCTCCTTCAGGAGCCTCTGCTGGCTTCAAGTCGCTAGGTGGTGCCAGAGATCTCTCCTAGAGCCCTTGGGGAGCTGATTTTCCACCCCGTGGGACAGGGAGCAGAGCGGGGATGGTAGGGTACACCTCAACGGCTTTGGGGTGCTGTGTCTGCCTTGTGCCCCACCGTCGTGGGGAACCCACGCCCCTAATTTCGTGCCCCGGGTCTCTGTTCCAAAGTCCTCAGTTCCAGGACGCGGGCTGTAGCCCAGATCAGTGGGGCGGGAATGGCGCCTTTTGAATCCTGCTCCCCTGCCTGGGCGCCTTGTTCCTGCTCACTCAGGATGGGCCTCCGCCGTCTCCCCCTAATTTCGTGCCCCGGGTCTCAGTTCCAAAGCCCTCAGTTCCAGGATGCGGGCTGTAGCCCAGATCAGTGGCGCGGGAATGGCGCCTTTTGAGTCCAGCTCCCTTGCCTGGGCGCCTTGTTCCTGCTCACTCAGGGAGGGCCTCCGCAGTCTTCCCCTAATTTCGTGCCCCGGGTCTCAGTTCCAAAGCCCTCAGTTCCAGGACGCAGGCTGTAGCCCAGATCAGTGGCGCGGGAATGGCGCCTTTTGAATCCAGCTCCCTTGCCTGGGCGCCTTGTTCCTGCTCACTCAGGGAGGGCCTCCGCCGTCTCCCCCTAATTTCGTGCCCCGGGTCTCAGTTCCAAAGCCCTCAGTTCCAGGATGCAGGCTGTAGCCCAGATCAGTGGCGCGGGAATGGCGCCTTTTGAATCCCGCTCCCCTGCCTGGGCGCCTTGTTCCTGCTCACTCAGGGAGGGCCTCCGCCGTCTCCCCGCAAGCCTAGGTCGCAGGCGCGGGGACCTGGGCAGCTGCGATCCGGTCCGGATCCGCGCCGCTTTCCGCACGCAACCTTACCGGGCGGCCGGGGCTGTGTGCTTTAAAGATTTATTTATTTATACAAGCACTGGATACAGTCAGAGGTGCGGGAGGGTGAGAGAATTCACCAGAGCCAGAGCGGAGAGTAGAATAGGCAGACTGACGAAGTACACTGCTGAGGGGAGCAGTGGGCAGCAGGAGAGGTCTGCACGCCATGTGGGACCCTCGCCTGGTGGCCGGGAATCGAACTGGCGCTGCAGAGGTTGCGGGCAGCTTCGCAACCCAATGCTCAACCGCCGCGCCACCAGGGAGGCCCGAGTTCTTAATTTTTTCCTTTCAAGTCATTCAGCATATGTAGAAGCAACTGACCAAACCTGTCCAAGTACCAAATTTTGAATTAATCAAAGGTCATTCAAAGAAGCAGAAACTACTATGAGAAATTCTAGATCACGATAACATAATAAGAAATTTTTACAAAAATTTGACCTTACGAAATTTTGGGAGTTTATGTGCAGTTGTGTATATTTGTTGTACACACATATATGTATACCTAAATATATAGAATTTTCTTCCCAACTACTCATATGGCATAACCAATGATATAAGAATTTAAAAAAGAAAAAAAAAATCATAGAAAATATATATGATACAAATATAGGCGACATATAAATATGTATATGTAAATACATATATACCCAACAAATACATAGAAAACTTTGACTTCTGTTGAAATAGTAGGCTAAGAGAACCTGATACCCTCCCAATAAAAATTCCGAGAACAGCTAAATAAAGTGTTTAAAAATTCTTTGAAATTTATAGCTGAGCCTGCTAGAAAAAAAAAAGGGAAATCTGTAGATACCAGAAATTAAGAGGGAACTGAAAACTAGAGGAGAATGCTCATATACTGACACTGGCTCCCCTCAGTGTGGGGACTCTGGGTTCCCAAAATCAGGACCTATGGATAAAATAAGGGATAAAATTTGTATGATGTGGGAATTGAACATGCATTCATTCAGATATCCAGGGGCTGAGACTGTACTCTCAGTGAAAGGACAATAAAGAAATAAATCTACACAGTGGCCAAAGATTCAAAAAGGTAACTTCTCTGTTTCTAGATGGCACTTGGTAAAAAAAAAAAAAAAAAAATCTGACCTGAAAAAGTGAAACCACAGACCTATGCCTTGCACTGTCCAAATTGATATTGATATCCAGATTTATATTGCCTACATGGTCTAGAAATTCAAAATACATAATAGATGTTATGACTTTCTGTGATAAATAAGCAATGATATAAGCAATAACAGTAATAGCACCAGCAAAACGATGACTTGCAAGGAGGTAATTTCAAGGAGGAATTAAAGGAGAAGAAAAGGATAATATGCAGGATAAGAGAAACTTACTGAATTTACAAAATTCTTGTGTTCTTTCATGTGTGAGGAAGTTGGCAATATTGGGTTAAGTTTAGATTTTGTTGATGAATCATGTATGAAGAATTTAAAGAGTAATCCTTACAATATAGAAACAAAAATAAAACTTCCACATCAGAGGGCAAAAGAGGAAGTGGAAAGCATGATAAATCCAATAGAATTTATGAAAAAAGCAGCAATGAAACAGAAGGGAAAATAGAAAGCACAAAATAAAGTTATAGAAATAGATCCAGCCAAATATGTCCGTAATCACAATAAGGGTATGTGGGCGAAACTCACTAGTTCTAATACAGAGGCTTAGATAGTATTAAACAAAAACACAACTATATAATCTAGAAATATGATATTTTCAAAAGCTCAAATAAAGAATAATGTCAAAATGCTGGTAAAAGAGATACCATGAAAACATTAACACAAAGAAAGCAAGGGTAACTCCCTTAATAGCAAGCAGACATTAAAACAAACAAAAATGATTACAAAAAACAAAAACAATTATTACAAAAATAAAAGAAAGTTGAAAATTGAGATGATCATTCTATAGCAATAAAAGGGAACAATTTTGAAGGACGTTATTACTACCCAATCTCAAAGTATAGAATTGAAAACTCTAGGGAGAAGTTGGAAAATTAGCAACCACAGTAGAAAATTTCATCACATTTATCAGTTAAACACTGATAGATTAAGAAGATAAAATTCATAGGTTTTTTTGACTAATATAATTATTATAGTAGATCTGATTAATATTTTTAAGCCCTATATTCACCAATTATAAAATACATGTTAAAGGCAGCTATACTGTTTACCAAAATTGACCACTGAGACCCAATTGACCTGGGGTAAAATCTCAGGGATCATTTGTGTTTTAAAGTTCCTCAAGTGGGGTCTCCCTGGTGGCACAAGGGCTTAAGTCTCAGTGCTATGAAGTTATTGGCAGCTATTGTAGCATGAGTTTGATCCCCAGCCAGGGAGCTAACCCACATGGTGCAGCAGACTTCTCCTGTCTTGCCTGCTGCTCCCCTCAGCAATGTATTTCAGTCAATCTGTTGGGGGGAAGGATGTCCTGCAAATTCCATACAGACTTTGTGGATGTGACCCCCCACTCCATTAACACACTGGGAACTACAAATCCCATGATCCCCAAAGGGAGGTTGTGAGGACCTAAGGGCAGAGTTAAGCAGCCATTTTCTCAGGCTTGTGTTTATAACCAGTCATGTTAGTGGGGTCTCACGCTGTTGGCTCCTGCTCCTGGCCAAGCAGCATTTCGTCTTGGCAGGTCATTTGAGATTCCAGATCGGCAGATTTGGTAGGACGCATTTAAGAATTTATCTCCCTAGTTTTCTCCCTGAGTTGTTCATTTCCACATTTCCCCTCTTCTTGTAAATAAACATTTTGTTAACCTTTTGTGTGTGCCTGCAGTTTAAGTTTCCTTTAAGTGTGCAGGTGAGGACCCACAGTCATGCAACCCCTTTTATATTGGAGTTGTCCTGTAACAAATTTTTTTAAAAAGATTTATTTATTTATACAAGAACCAGGGCACAGGCCAGATGTGTGGGAGTGTGAAAAGATTCACCAGAGACAGAATGGGGAACAGAACAGGCAGACTGATGAAATACACTGCTGAGGGGAGCAGCAGGAGAGTCAGGAGAGGTCTGCTTTAAAATGTGGGATTCTCAATGGCCGGCTGGGATCAAACCCGCCCTGCAGAAGCTGTGGACAGCTTCACAGTGTGGCACTCAACTGCTTGCACCACCAGGGAGGCCCCTAAAATAAATACTAAAAAAAAAACCCAAAGTTCCTCAAGTGATTCTGATGTACAGTAAGGATTGAGAACTACTATAATACAGAAATGAAAAAGGACTGGATTTTACTATCAGCTCTTAATACTGATATATGTATTATCACATATCAGTATTAATGCCTAAAGCTAAATGTTGAGAAAAACTGCCAATATACAAAAGGAGTATAATATGTTTATGTCAAGTTTGAAAATACAGAATAAAAGTTTATTTGTGATAAAGATAAGGTATGCATCATATATCATCAAAAAACAAAAGTAAGAAATGATGTACACTTTTGGGAAAGAAGGGAGGGGCTAGATTGGGGGTGGGTACTAATCAGTAACTAATTTTGCATCAAAGAATTAGCATGTAGACCCAGGTGGGCAGGGGGAGGATGAGAGGATGGGGAGCAATACACTGAAATACACTGCTGAGGGGAGCAGCAGGCAAGATAGGAGAGGTCTGCTGCGCCATGTGGGCTGCTCCCTGGCTGGGGATCAAACTCAGGCTATAGTGGTAATAGCGCTGAAATTTATCCCTAGGCCACAGGGAGGTCCCTGAATTGTTTTATCTCTAAAAAGTAAATTAAACTAACAGAACAAACTATTACATGGTAAAATCTAGTGATGGGTGTGTAGAAAACCGTTGCATGACTTTTATGCTTTTGTAATGTTTGAATGATTTCACATTTTAAAAATTGAACAAAAAATAAATTCATTGATGAATTAGATTGGAATAACTCATAAAGAGTGCCTGTTGATCAGAGAAGGAGGATTAACTGGCTTTTATATGACTCCACAAAATGACATTTCTTTGATAATTCTGGATCAACCTGGATCCTGCTGAGTCAAATTTTTATATATTTATTTATTAAAAGTTAAAATATTTGAGCAGTTTTTTAAATGTATTTGCCAAATTCACTGTCATTGTTGTTTTGTTCTAAAATTTAAAAAAAAATTAAATATAATTAATTTATTTATATATACTGTACATCATTGTTCATTTTTGTACAATGTTTGCTTTCTCTCAGGTATAGTCTCCACAGAATTCCCACCACCAGTTCACCCATGCACCATCAATTCACAGTGAGAAATAAAACTGTTCTAGAGACCTAACTATTTCTGCTTGAGGAACACCTTAGACTTCTATAATATTGGATCAGTTTGCTAGGTGAGAATAAAAGTTTGCTTAGTAAACAAACAGACTAAGTGGAACTGTTTAAAAGACAGTGTGTTTGGGCCTCCCTCGTGGTGGAAGGGTTAAGACACAACCTATGAAGTGATCCGCAGCCACTGAGGCACGAGTTCGATTCCCAGCCCAGCCAGGGAGCTACCCACATGGTACAGCAGCAGTGCATCTCACCCGCTGCTCCCCTCAGCAGTGTACTTCAGTCATTCTGCCTGTTCTGTTCCCCCACTCTGTCTCTTGTGAGTCCTCTCATTCCTCCCACACCTCTGGCCTGTACCCCAGCTCTTGTATGCATAAATAAATAAATCTTAATAAAAAATATGATGTGTTTAACAACATCAGGTTCTAATAAAACAGTGAATTGATCTTGGCAACATGATTGGAAATTCTCAATGTTGATTTGCAAAGGTTCTCTCTCCTCTGGACAGAGCTGGATGAGCAGAATCTGTATTTGAGTTGGTGTATATCATTGCTTTAGGCTTTCCAAGCTGAGCAACTCCTCTATTCCCGCTACTCCAAATATCTTTAGATTGAGTGATAGAGGTTCCAATTGGCTAAGGCTGCAGAGACACTCTGTTTCTTTATAATAACTTTCCATTTCTTGACTCTGATCCAATTTGGGTCGATTTTATAACTTTTCTCGAAGTACCATCTTATTCTCCTATTTTCGAAGAATTTATGGGAAAACACTGGACTACCTGCCCCAAGAGATGACACTTTGATTCTCCTGCTTAAAATACCTCAGTAGCTCCCCTTCTCCTCAGGCTCGAGCTCTTTATAATGGCATGATTTGGCTCCTGCCTATATCTTCAGTCTCATCTTCTGTCCCTTCTGGTCTAGCACTTAACACTCAGCAGTGCTGCACTTATGTCTGCTTCTTGCTCTACAAGAACTTGCCTTTGCCTTGGCTCCAGCTGCCTGCAGGGCTAACTCATCCTGAGCCCCCTCCACTTGCTGGTTCAAAGCTATGGTTTGCTATTCACTCAGCTGTTGCCTTCTTAGGTAGCCTTCGCGACCCTCCACCTCCCATTTAGGGTCACCGCCTTCCATCTCTGCTCCCATAACCACCTTTGCAGACATCAGTTTGGGCACTTAGTACACAGTCTTTGAAAATTTCTGTTGATGTATCTGTTTCTTCAACTAATTTGATTGCTCCAGCAAAGGTAAGAACATGCCATTTTAATTGTCTATCCCATGATGTCCTTAATGCTGCTCATGTCCAGCTTTCTGCTTCCAGTATGTGTTAGCATTGTCCTTCTGATGTCCCTGAAACCATGTGATTAGTTCTGGCCAATGCATTTTGTATGAAAGTGATTTGTGCCAGTCCCAGGCCAGAAAAAGTAGTTGCCGAGGGGAGAATCACTAGGGTCTGGTGGTTTCCTTGGCTGATCTACAATGTACAGGTAGCAGCTGCCCCATCAACTGAGCACCCTGAGTGAGGATCATGAAGATGGTGAGCATGCCCTCAGCCAACCCATGGTACACATTTATTGTGAATGGGAAATGAAGTTTTTGCTTCTGCACAGTGAGAGAAATCATTGTCCAAAGGAAAAGACATACAACTTGACAGAAGAAGATGTTTGCACACCAGATATTTGCATGTGCCAAGGGGTTAATATCCAAAATGAATTTAAAAAGTCATAAAGCTCAACAACAAAAATAACCCAATTAAACACTGGGCAGGAGAACCGGAATAGATACTTCTCCAAAGAAGACATACAGATGGAAAGATGTTCAGCATCTCTTATTATTAGGCATATGCAAATTAAAATAGCAGTGAAATATCACCTCACACCTGTGAGAATGGCTATTATCCAAAGACAAGAAACAGCAAATGTTGGAGAAGATATGGAGTCAAGGGAACCCTTGTACACCATTGGTGGGAATGTAAATAAGAACAGTGTGGAAATGCATCACCAAGTTAAAAATAGAAATCCCATATGATCAGTTATCCCACTTCTGGGTAGAGAAGAACACAAAAACACTAATTCAAAGAGATATACACACGCCCATGTTCATTGTAGTACTGTTTACAATAGCCAAGAACTGGAAATAACCAAGTGTCCATTGGCAGATGAGTGGATAAAGAAGATGTGATATTTATATATGATGGAAAACTATTCACTCTAAAACAAATAAAGTCCTACCATTTGAGATAATATGGATGGACCTAGAAGTTACCAAACCTAGTGAAATAAGTCAGGTAGAGTAAGGGCCTTCCTGGTGGTGCAGGAGTTAAAGAGCGCTATCAAGCTCTCACTAGCCAATGCAGCACTGAGTTCGATCCCTGGCCGGCCAGGGACCTCACCCACATGGTGCAGCAGACCTCTCCTGCCTCACCAGCTGCTCCCCTCAGCAGTGTGTTTCAGTAGATCTGACTGTTCTTCTCCCCACTCTGTCTCACCCCCCCATACCTCTGGTGAATCCTCTCATCCCCCCATACCTCTGGCCTGTACCCCAGTTCTTGTATGCATAAATAAATATTTTTTAAAAAATAGCTACCTATTAATAAAAAAGTCAGGTGGAGTAAGATGAACACTATTATTTCACTCGTATGTGACACATAGGGAAACTAAACAAACATATGAACTAAATTAAAAAAAATAAACTTTCAGGTTCTAAAACCAAATCAGTGGTCACCTGAAGGGAAGGGAGAAGGGGGTGCAGATAAATCAGGATAAAGGGCTCAGTTGTATGCTGTAGGTGAGAACTGAGTTTTTAGTAGTGAATTTTGATGTAGTATATATTGATTCTAATTTTTAATGATGTACAACCTGAAACTTGGACAACATTGTAGCGTAAGGTTACTTTAAAAAAATGTTAAAAACTTTTTTTGTTCGTGATGTGGGACTGTTTGTTGCCACAACAGGAACAAATCCATGATGTTGGCACTTACAGGTGCTTAATGAATATTTACTGAAAAAACAAAAATGAAAACAACAACTAAACTACTATAGGAGAAAATTCAATGAAATAATGCTTGTAAAACTGCCAGAGGCACCTAGTAGTTACTCATTAAATGTTTATTGGACCCAAGAAAAGCATCTATATTTTAGACTTCTTTATAATCAGTTCACTTTTGCGTAAGAGTGTCTATTGGGATGAACACTAAGTTACTAAATTAGAAGGAGTCATCAACAAGACAAAGAAGCCGCTTCCTTGCCCCTCCCCGGCCTGGTTCCACAGGCCTGGGAATCCCACTTTATTTCTGTTCATTTTCTCTCTAATAAACTTTTTCTTTCTCTTAAAAAAAAAAAAAAAGACAAAGAATATCGTTTAAAGCCAACAACAAAAAGTGATTAAAGAACAGATTTCTCCTGGGGCCTCCCTGGTGGTGCAAGGGGTTAAGCACAGCACTATGAAGCTGTCCATAGCCTCTGCTGCATGAGTTCGATCCCGGGCCAGGGAGCTACCCACATGGTGCAGCAGACCGCTCCTGTCTCGCCTGCTACTCCCCTCAGCAGTGTATTTCAGTTAGTCTGCCTGTTCTGTTCCCCACTCTGTCTCTGGTGAGTCCTCTCACCCCCCACACCTCTGGCCTGCACCCCAGTTCTTGTATGCATGAATAAATAAATCTTTAAAAATAGAATAAGATTTCTCCTGCAGAAGTTTTATTGACCTCAATTAAAAAAAGAGTCAGCATTTGAAACTCTGTCCTGGAAGGTGGTATAAGTTGCCTTAGAATTATTCATATAGGGGCCTCCCTTGTGGAGCAAGGGGTTGAGACACAGCCTATGGAGCTAACCACAGCCACTGCTGTACAAGTTTGATCCCCGGCCAGGGAGCTACCCACATGGTGCAGCAGACCTCTTCTGGCTCAACTGCTGCTCCCCTCAGCAGTGTATTTCCGTCAGTCTGCCTGTTCTGTTCCCACTCTGTCTCTGGTGAATCCTCTCATCCCCGCCCCCACACCTCTGGCCTGCACCCCAGTTCTTGCATGCATAAATAAATACATCTTTAAAAAAAAAGGGAATTAGTCATCGAGCTCTTACTGCCCTTTTCAGGTTCTCTGGTTTTCCTAAGATAGGGAAAGACTTATTACCATTAACAGTAGTGGCTTGGGGGTAGGGTAGGGTGAGAGGGGACTTATGGGTGGTTAAGCATGGGAATCATTTTTACATTATTTTAAATAGTTTTCTTTTTAAATAGTTTTCTTAACTTCTCTAATTGCAGTTACTGCCTGCAATGTGACATGACAACAGAAATAGGGCTTAATAGCTCAACTCCAAGAAATTAATAATTAAGCAGACACTAATCTTTGTTGAGTATGTAATAATGTTCTAAGACTTCATAGGGAGTGCAAAAGATAAATATAAAGCTCCCACAAGGAACTTAAAAATACCTGGAAAATTTCACACAAGAAGCCACTTGCAAATATATACGAGATTATTATTGATCTGTGTTGGGCAAAGCCTGGGTGTGTGTATTAGCATGTGTGAACATGTTTTCTTTTCTGGGTAGAGAATGAATTACCTCTTGTGTAACTGCACTAAACCAAATGCTTATGCATGTGAACTGGTAACATTCACACTGCTTTTCTCCTCCGGGAAGGACTGTGAGGCCCCAGGAGAACAAGAACGGTGCTCTAAATCTCAGAGGCCTCAGTAAAGAATGGGCAGTAGACCGAAGGAAAGACCTAGTGCTAATGTTGCATAAGGTGAGGCTAGAGTGAACATAACCCATGGGAAACATGAACAAAAACTGGACTGAATCAGAAGAAAGAGAAGTTGTTATAACCCATACTCCTTACCTCAATCTACAAGTCTACGTAATCTGGTCCCAGCTGTCAACTTCAACTCCACATTTGTCCCTTCATTCATGGTGTTCCTAAAATATTTCAAGTTTTCTTACTAAGTGACTTGATGTTCCCTTTGCCAAAAAAACCTGTACCCCAGATCATCACAATGGCTGGCTTCTCTTTTTTGTTAGTTGAAATATCAGCATCTCAGAGAGACCTTACCTGACATGACACACTAAAACAGAAGCTGTTTTGAAGTGTTTGATGAATAAATGATCTTGGTAGAAATGGAAACAGTGTACTCTGCTAGGTGTTTTATGGAAATGGAAACTAAAGGCAACTCACACTGATTTAGCACAGATTATCTGGGCAGATAGGAAGTCTGGTGCTCTGACTCTAAATGTTTGCTCTCCAAAATCTGATATGGAGAACTGAAGAGTCTCCAGATATCTCCGGAGTCTGCAGAGAAGTGTCTAGTAACCAGACTACTGTGCACCTAGACTGTTTTTTTTTTTTTAATTTATTTATTTATTCAAGCACTGGGCACAGTCAGAAGTGCCGGAGGGCGAGAGAATCCACCAGAGCCAGAGCAGGGAGCACAACAGGCAGACTGACAAAACACACTGCTGAGGGGAGCAGCGGGCAGCAGGAGAGGTCTGCACACCATGTGGTGACCCTCGCCGGCGACCAGGGATCGAACCAGCACTGCAGAGGCCACAGGCAGCCTCGCTGCCCAGCGCTCAACCGCTGCGCCACCAGGGGAGGCCCCCTAGATTGTTTTAAATGAAATATGTAGCCTTTTTTCATGGCCTATGTGAGCTTTCTTCACTCTTTTGTGGGTAGTGTTTCTACCTGAGGATATCAAAATAAATAGTTAAAAGGTTATTGGAACTGGAAAGAAATATTTGCAACTTATATCACAATGAGCTGATACCATAATATACAAAGAGCTTCTGAAAACATAAAGGGAAAAGGCCAACATACCTATGAAATAAGGGCTGGAATATGAGCAGACAGTACACAGAAAAGGAAAGGAAAATGGTCCTCAAGCTTATGAAAAGATACACATTAAAACTTTACTGAAGTACAATTTTCTCATCTATCGGCAAAAATCTAAAACATTGACGACATGTTTTATTAGTTAGGCTGTGGAGAAATAAATAATTTCATACATTGCTAGTGGGAATGCAATATGGTACAAACTCCATGGATGAGAATTTGATATTTAGCAAAATTATACATGCATTTGCTTTTTGTTCAGTAACCTAACCTTTTATGAATTTACTGTAAAATACCTTGTAAAAGTGCAAATAGGACTTTTATACATAACTATACATTACAAAATTGTTTATACAGCAAAAGATTAGAAACTAGCTGAATAAATTATGGAACATCTACCTAGTGGAATACTATGCTGCAATAAAGAGGAAGGGAAATATGTTTAGATTCTTTAATGGAGTGATCAGCTCAAAAGAAGTTTAGTGAAAAAAATTAAGATAGTAAAGTATAATAATATTTTAAAATTCACCTAAGGAAGAGTGATATGAGTATACATGATATTTAAGGAACCATAAAAAAAAATAGTTACATAAAGGAGTAAGAAAGAGGAAGGTAAAGAGGATAAATATAGAAATTAGACTTTCATGACTGTACTTTGTTTTGTAAATATAACATTAGCACAATGCAAATCTCTTAAACAGTTATAATAAAATTAAAGCAAAACAAGCAATCCTAATATCAAAAAACAAGTGGTTTAAGACATAGTCATGTGACTACACATCCCAAATGTGATAAACTGTGAAGATAAAAAGAACTGCATACAGACAACAAAAACAGCAACACGCAGACAAAATATGTAATGATTGCTACTGCTTGTATTTTGTTACCTGAAATGGTTATACAATAGTATAGGGTAAGGCAAGTAAGTGATTTTGTTAGATTAGAAACCATGATTTTCCTTAGAAGAGAGAAAAGGATATAATGTTACAAAAGCAAACCTCTGTAATTCCAAAATTGAATTAAAAATATCAGTAGAAACCTCTGATGTATTTTTTGTTTTACTACAAAATGCTTTTCTGGTCTGTCCATATAAAGGTTACCCCAATAGTAGTAAGCATCCCATTGTCCAGATTGGAGTATCCAAATAACATTTCCCCATAAAAAGAACCTGGATTTTTTGAGAACTAGTTGTTCCAGTGCGGAAGGCAGACAGTGAGTACCAGGAGCTCAGCTATCTTATCAGGCCAGAAGGCAAGGAAGTTATCAAAGACTTTATCAAAATTTCTCTGGAGCCAAGTTGAAGAACTTCCATTGGGCAAAGACAGAACATCACCATGAATTAAAATATATCAGATATGTTAAAACCCACAAATTCATACATATACTTAAAAAAAATTAAATGGTCCTCTTTGGAGGTTGCTGGGAGACCAACTCATCCCAAATTGCTCAGAAGAAGAGGGAAAAGGCTGAGCATTTGTCCTCTTTTCAGGTTAGAACTTTATCTCGGTAATCAAGTGGTTAGTGAGAATTTTTTTCTCTATATAGGAGTAAGCATTCTAGCTAATAAGGAAGAGTGACAGAATTGGGATAGCACACTTTTGCAACTCCTAACTGATATAATGGATCTAGATAACAACCATTGGTGGCTGCTAATATCACTAGAAGAGAGATAATCAGACACCAAATGCCTCCTCATGGATATTCATGGTACCTCTGAAGTATTTTTGTAAAAAAGATTAAACCTGAGTCAATTAAACTTCTAGATCTAACATTATTTATCTAGGAAGCTGGATGGACAAAACAAAATAAAACTGAAAATGCATCAGCCAAATGTAGATCCCAGGCCCCAATTATTCAACAAGTAAATTTAAAAAAAAAAAAGCATATAAAGTAGACTTAAGGTCAATAGCAACCAAATGTACCCTGTCTTAATCCTGAGTCAAACTAATTGATGGTAAAATTTAAAATTACATGTAAATTCAGTTAGTGTTCAAATTTTTCTAGTCAATCTATGAAATGTAACATGCTCTGGATAGTTGAGTATTTTTAAGGAATTTTAAATTGGGGGGAAAGATCAGAACGGACCGATAATTGTGGTGAGGTTTAAAAACTTAGTCTTTTTATCTTATAAGTTTACTATGGATGAAATGATATATAAGGCTGTGATTTTCTTCAGAACAATTCTAAATAATACATAGTTAGTGTGTGTTTTGGGGGAAGGGTAGTTTGGCATTAGATGAGTTAATAGATGAAGTAAGAGGGACAATTAGTTAAAGGACTGTCAGAGCTGAGTGTTTACGCTATTCTTTGCAAAGTTGAGTGTATCTGGATTTTATTTGTTTGAGACAGTGTCTGGCACATAGTAAGTACTCAATAGTTGGGTTTATGCTCAAACATACAGCATAGATAACAGAATACATTTTCTCTTTGGCATTGTAAATACTCAGGGTGTGAGAAGGAAGATGTTGTTTGTTATTGTAGTAGCAGACTATCCACAAGGTTCTGTAGCTTGTTTTTCTATCACAGAACAATTTCTTGGTGATTGTTCCATGTCAGTGCTCAGAGAGCTTCCTCATTCTCTCTCTCTCTCTTTGTTTTTTTGGTAACTATTCAAGTTTCCATTTATGGTTATACCCATATTATATCTAACCACTCTTTACTGATATCTGTTCCCATTGGTGTTTTCATTTTGGGTGCAGTATTTAAAAACTCATTCCTATAGGATGCAAAAAGGTTCTGTTTCCACGACTTGCTAACCTGTTAGAAACAAACAGAGACACTCTCCTGACAGTTTTAAACCCCCACCTCACAGGAAACAAATACGCTGCAGAGTTCTCTCATAACAATTAAATCGATTTATCTTTGAGTAAGCACGTGGGGGGAGACACACCCCTTGAGTGTGGGTTTAAATTGGTTTGATTGGGGTGTGTGTTGGGAGGGTGGAGCAGAACAAACAGCTCTTCATTATTGTTTGTCCCGCTTGAATTCAGATCTTACCTGCAAGCAGGAGCCAGAGTCCTCACCTGTAAGAGGAATTTCTGGAGTCCCTAAACCTTCACAGTACTCAAAGTTCTCAGCAGGTGTAAGAGTCAAAGGCAATGTCTTTACAGGGGGCTGCTTGGAAGTGGGGTGAGCTGCTAAATAAAGTGCAAAAGCAGAAAAGGCCCTGGGTATTTTTAAACCTCTTACAAATAGGAGCAAGCCCAAATTTAACACTGGCTGGGTGTTTAATGTGGCTTTCTCTTTCACCATCTTCCCTTCAAGGACTCGGTTTTTTCCTCTCTGCCAAAATACACGGGCCCAGGCAGCAGCTACTCAGCTTCGACAAGCAGAGTAAGTTAGCACTTGTGAGGGCTGCACCCTGGCAGCAAAGGAAACTAAAGTTGAAATAAAACCACACCTCTTTCCCCTGCAGGTGACAAAGATAACCTCCCCTGTCTGTCCTCTCCCCGCTGCTCCAGCAACACTCAGGCTGCAGCAAAGGGCAACTAGCATGAAAGAAAAAGCAGAACTGGGGGTCATCTGCCCCTGCCCAATTCCGTTATACCCCTCGCAACCTACCTCTTCCATTCCCATCCCTACCCAGAGCTGGCCAGTGGGGAGACCTGAGAGGAAACTGCAGTGCCATTTTCTCTAAATATTTTCCCACACACCTATATCTCTGTTCTTTCTTCTCTTAAAATAGCTCTTAGAAAGGGTTTCATAAAACACAGTTGGGCCTCCCTGGTGGACAAGGGGTTAAGCACAGTACTGTGAAGCTATCTGCAGCCTCTGCAGCACAAGTTCAATCCCTGGCCAGGGAGCTACCCACATGGTGCAGCAGACCTCTCCTGTCTTGCCTGCTGCTCCCTTCAGCAGTGTAATTCAGTCAATCTGCCTGTTCTAATCTCTGCTCTGTCTCTGGTGAATCCTTTCACCCTCCGCACCTCTGGCCTGTACCCCAGCTCTTGTATGCATAAATAAATAAATCTTTTAAAAAAAACACATTTATGCTATGGTATAGAAGATGATCAGCTGCACTATAAAAAACTAACAAACTTTAATGTATCAGCTCTTATGGGATACTTACCCTTAAGTCAAATTACTTAGTGAACCATTTCAGAAATCAGTGATTCATGAATGGGGGGAGGGGGTCATGTGAGAAGGTGATCTCTGGATTTTACACTCATAGAAGTGACTACCACTCATGTATGCAAAAACACAGCAGTCTACACTCAAAACCTCTAGAGTGCATTCTTTCACTGTTAAGTGGCCTGGGCTCCTATGCTTGCCTGTAGAAAAGCAAAGGACCTTAGATTTGAGTAGAACTTGCCTTTACATGGCCCAGGCAGACTGGCCCATCCACCTACTTTGTGCTGGGGAGATCTAGCCTCCACTGTTGGGGTGAAATAGTATGTGGTCAGATCATTAAACTTAAGGTCCAAAGCTTGGTGATAACTCTTAACAGAAGAATACTAATCCATCTTGTTCACTTATTTATTCACATTCGAAATTTTATTGGGTCCAAAGCCCAGGGAAACTGACTTGGGTGTGAATCTCTGTCCTGTGTCAGGCTCCACATCTTGGCACCACCAAGTTGAAACAGAGCATTCAGGTCTTACCCGGCTGCTTAGTTAGTAAAAGAGATGATTCCCTCCCTGGCTTTAATCCCTGGAACAAATTAACTTCAATGGTGGGGGGCAAGAAAGCACTTAGACTGAAAGTGTATACAAAGCGGCGTGCAAATTCAAAGAAATCAGCAGCTTAAAAGTCAGGCAGCCTGCAAGACCTCTCAGGCTCTATCTCTACCCTTCTCTGAAGCCACTTTGCTGCAGCCTGGCTTTCTGTAGCTGCCAAAACCCCAGACTTAGAGCTATTGGCTCAATGATTACAGACACTGGGTTTTGGGGTCAGGAAGTTAGGTTGGGGAGAGGGGGTGGAGTTTTTTTTGTGGCTGTTGGAGCGAATGCAGAGAACTGTTTGATCTTTGCAGGCTTCAAAAATGATAAGCAGCTCTGGTGGGCCTTTGTTAGGTGGTAGGCCGCTGTGGGAGGAGCTTCTCCTTGTCTTAGAAGAATGTGAGACTGGGTCTGCTATTTGACATTCAGAGGGGCAGTTCCTGGCAGGGAACCAAGCACCAAAGGTCAGATAAATATCAGATGTGAAGGAGGGGGTAATGAAAGGAGCTCAGCCTTCATTGTGCCTAGTTCTTTTACAGGCTCTGGTAGACCGTAAGCTTGTTCGAAACCATCCTAGATACTTTACAGTTAACAAGAAGAACAAGATATGTATGAGTTTTCGGAGAAGTCTGTAAATAGATGCTGGGCTGATGTTTCTGAATGTCAAGGTCCAAGACAAGTCTTTTACTCTCTTACCACTAGAACAGGAGAAAATGTATCCAGGAGAAACCTATTTTTCAGAGTTAGCTAAGAAATAGATTAAGTAAAATTTCTTCGTAAGAAGGTAAGAATAACAGTTCCGCCTTCCTAAAACCTGACAGTCAGCTGACAGGTACTCTTTCCCCTATATTATACAGGAGTCCGGATTGAAACATAGTAATACAGCACCCCTATGTTTATAGCAGCACTGTTTACAATAGCTAAGCTTTGGAAACAAACCAAGTGCCCAAAAATAGATGACTGGATCAAGAAGATGTGGTACATATACACCATGGAATATTACTCAGCATTCAAAAAAGATAAACACATGCAATTTGCAGCAACATGGATGGAGCTGGAAGGGATCATGCTCAGCGAAATAAGCCAGAAAGAAAAGGAAAAATACCGGATGGTCTCACTCATAGCAGGAATCTAGAAAACTTAAATAAGGGACCAGGAAAATGAATAACTATAAGAAAGTGAAAATCAAAATCAACAAAAAACTATGAACCAGAGACACTCTAGGGGGGGTAGGGGGCGGGAGGGGAGGGATTGGGGTCAAAATAAGGGGGTTGCAATTGTATGGGGGATATAAAAATAAAATTTAAATAAACAAACAAACAAACAAATAAATAAATAAATAAAAACAAAAAGTACATCAGTACAGTAAATGGCTGGCTCATAATCAATATAAATATTATGTGAGATATTTTACTTTAATCTTAATATTGAATTAATTAAAATTAGATGGCATAAAGCATTTAGTTCCTTGGCTGCACTAACAGCCAAAGCACATGTGACTAGTGGCTACCATGTTGGACAGCAGTTCTAGTACAAGGGGCCCTTATATTACAAAAGCTTTTTAGCACTTTAAATCCAGACAACTAAACTATACAAATGTGTATTTTATTCAAATTTGAAAGTCTATTTCCTTTTGTAAGATTTAGTTGTGTATGCTTGAACAACCAACCATGTGTGTGGATCTGTGACGTCCAAGGTGGAGAGACCATATCCTTTAGATTATACGAAAGTAGGAAAGGGTCAGACACAATAGCAATTGTCCTTATCAGTTAGGATAGGATAAGTTTTGCTTCAGTAACAAAGGTACCTCAAATATTAGTAGCTTTACCCAGCAAAAGCTTATCTCTCACTCATGTACACATCCAACTGGGTTGGTGATGTACGTATTTGGGGAGATGGGGGTCTTCTACTCTGCATTGCTGATCGTGATTCAATATGAAACAGCGTTAGTCACCAAGGTGAAAGGCAATAATGCATTGGATTGTCTCACAAGTAAATAATGGACCCAGAAGCAATACACATTACTTCCCTTCATTGGCTGGAACAAGTTCCGTGGCTACTCTCAATCCCAAATTGGCCAAGAAGTGCACTTCTACTTTGCACCCAAAAAGGCAGGTACAAACATGGAAAACTTGAACAGAACGGCTGGCTATCTCGCTGACTTTTTAACCTTGGCTGGTTGTTATGAGTTGAGGGGCCAGCATGGAGTACTATGTTGATTTTCATTAGAGAAGTTATGCCTGTTTCATTAAGGGCTGCCTGTTGAATGTGTACATTTGTGAGGGGGAAGGCCCAGAAAGGCTAATTTTCAGATAGATGAAGTTTTTGTTGAAGAAACAATTTTTTTTCTCTTCCTCTGACAAGAAATCAGAAATACACCTTCTCAGTTAGTGTGGGACAAGAGCAACAGTTTCTACTTTGATACTGGGCATTGTGAAAAGAGTGCAGAAATACAAATGAATTGCCTGTGTCTGGGGAACAAATTCATCCCAAACATTAAACTATGTAAAAATAACCAAGACGAGATATACTTTCAAAGGTACTGACTGTGAAGATCTTAATAAGGCAAAAGAGATTATTTAAAATGGAAAATATTGCCTAGTTTATTTTTGAATCACAGAATCATCAGTTTTGCAGCAGGAAGTCTTAACCTCATTTAACAGAAGAGAAAATTCAGTAGAGAGGTTAGATGCATCGCCTGAGATTAGTGTGTTTAAGTCAGTGACCTGGTGCGTATCTAGCTCTGGATGCCCAATTCCCTGATTCATGTTTTTGTTTTTTTATCTTAGTGACACAATTTACATATTGGTAGAATCAGAGGTGCCTCAATATTTCTTGCTTATTTCTTCAATTCTAGCTCTATTTTCAAGTTTTAATAGATGAAGATAGATATGACCTTCTTGCAATCAGGGACCACAAATATCCCTCTTTCAGAGACAGAACCTTTAAGGAGATAATTGAGGTTAAATGAGGTCACTGGGCTGGTCAAAGTCCTATAGAACTGGTGTCCTTAGAAGAGGAAGCGAGCAATTGACATATGCACAAAGGAAAGGCCAGGTTTAAATGCACTGCTTTGCCATGACAGCCCAAGCAGGTGCAGAACAGAACCTAAACCACAGTTCTCTCCTCTGAACATAGGCTGTCTAGTTAGGATACAAAATACAGGATATTTCATGGATGTGTTCAGTTGCTACCTGAATTCCCAAGGCCTTATTTGTGATTGGCATGATACTGCATGTTGAAGCAAGACAAAGCACTGCTTCAAGGAATGGAGAGATATAAACCACCATTGGGGGTCTCCCTGGTGGCACAAAGGGTTAAGAACCACATTATGGAGCAATCCACAGCCTCTGCAGCACGAGTTCGATCCCCAGCCGGCCAGGGAGAAACCCACATGGCGCAGCAGACCTCTCCTGTCTCGCCCGCTGCTCCCCTCAGCAGTGTATTTCGTCAGTCTGCATGATCTGTTCCCTGCTCTGTCTCTGGTGGATCCTCTCACCCCTGCATCTCTGGCTTGTACCCCAGCTTTTGTATACATAAATAAATCTTTTAAAAAATAATACTAAATAAACCACCATTGGGATCTATAAACAGTGAGAGAAAAATCACTGTGGTCTATTAGCAGTACTGTGGGCCCAGGAAAAAAATACATTCTGACTGGAAAGTTGAGAAGCTTCTATAAAAGTGGTAGCAGTGATTGAGTAGGGCTTCTCCCCTCACACCTGCTCCCCTACCCCGTTTTTTTTCAATTGGATTTATTTGTACATTCCATTCACAAACATGTACCATTTGTCAGTGAAGCCAACATGAATCTATTGATTAAAGAAAAATAATTTTTTTTTGCTCAATAACATTGCTCAATAACATTTATTGAGCATCAACTATTTATAAAGCACTTAGTTTTTTTCTCATAGAAACCTGCAACATCCCAATTTTGTATTTTTATGTCCATTTTGCAGGTGAGGAAACAGACTTCAGGTAACCTAAGAGGATAAGTTTATTAGTGACAGAGCTGAGATTTGTTCTTAGGGTTCTTTTACTACAAAAGTAAAATACGTTTTGTTAAATATCTCCAATAAATCTTTCTCAAAGATCAATTAAATTGTGGACTTGACATTTCATTTTACTGGTAAGTTTATTTTCTTTCTTTTTAAAATGTTGAAAGTTTTAAGCATCCCTGGTGGCACAGGGGTTAAGTCTCAGTTATGAAGCTATCGCCAGCCACTGCAGCATGAGTCACTCCTGTGCCAGGGAGCTACCTACATAGCACAGCAGACCTCTCCTGACTCCCTGCTGCTCCCCTCAGCAGTGTATTTCAGTCAATCTGCCTGTTCTGCTCCCCACTCTGTCTCTGGTGAATCCTTTCACCACCCCTCCACCTCTGGTCTACACCCCAGTTCTTGTATGCACAAATAAATTAAATAAATCTTTAAAAATACTAAATTTTTTTAAATTTAGTGACACTGGTTAACAACCCTGTGTATGATTTAGGGGAACAGGTTCACACCTCCTCAGATGTATGTCACTACACCGCACCGACCACCGCAGTACCCATGTCCTTTACCGTACACCATTGGGTTTCCTCCCGCCTCGTGGCCTCGATTCTGCAGTCATATCTTTAGGGTTTGTTTTGGCTTAATTTCATCAATTCCTTTGTCTTATTTCTCTAATGTTTATTTTCTTAAATTTAGATGTCCTTCCTCTTCTACATCAGGGATCATAGTGTGTTTTTCCTATCCATGTATGCTTAGTGCCTTTATCAATAATTGCCTGGCACATAACAGGTGCTTAATAAACACTTGTTGAATGACAAATTGTTTGTAAACAGATATGAAAGATAGCTTTCGGAACAATAAATAGAAACCAGTTCAACGGATCCTTTTATTTGATTGAAATGTGAGAGGTATGTGGGAAGATGGAGACTGGTGAAGTAGTTCTTTCAGTTAGATGGAATTTTTTTTGACTTGTGGAGTCTGAGAAGTCCTAGAGATCTGAGGAGGTATGGGTCAGGCATCTGGAAAAGTCGGCCTACAGGTAAAGGTATATCTCTGGGATCATCTTTGGAAAAGAAATAACTGAGGTTGTGGAAAGACAGCTGGGGAGGGAGTGTAGGGTGAGACTGAAAGAAGTAAGTCTAGATGACTTCCTGGTTTGAGGAAGAGGTCTGACCTAGTTTGTACTCTATGACTTAATTCCTCCTCATTGCCAACCCCCATATCAATAAGATCTACTAATATTCTTTTCTTTCTGCCATTGTTGACACGTTTTCTTTCATCCGGACTTGCCTTCTCTACGCAGTCTCATCCTTCAAATACAAATTTTATGAAACTATCCAACTGACCTTCGCTCCTACTTACTTATCTCCCTCTGAATTTCTTTTTTTTTTTTTAAGATTTATTTATTTATGCAAACAAGAACTGGGATGTAGACCAGAGGTGTGTGGGGTGGGGGTGGGGGAGTGAGAGGATTCACCAGAGAGAGTGGGGAGCAAAACTGGCAGATCTACTGGAATACACTGCTGAGGGGATCAGCAGGCGAGTCAGGAGAGGTCTGCTGTGCCATGAAGGTTGCTCACTGGCCGGCCAGGGATCGAACTCGTGTTGCAGTCGTTGGTGACAACTTGGTAGTGCTGTGTCTTTAACCCCTGCGCCACCAGGGAGGCCCTCCCTCTGAATTTCTGCTGGTTTGCCATTAAGCTAGGACCTCTGCTTTTCTGATCACATATCTCTACCAGAAGAACATTTTTGAGTATATCATTGTCAACTACATAATTTACTGATTCTTTAAAATACATACATATAAGTGCTCTAAGACATTATGCAGAAATGAGAGAAATTTTAGAAGACGGAGATAAAAATGAAAGAAACAATATTTTAAAATGTTAATGTGATGTCTTCATGTTATTAACTTATAGCTCAAGGAAAAATAGTCACATAGGGATAGGGTTCATTTTTATTCTATATGTAAATCTATCTTTCAAATGCTTTTAAATTTAAAACGTTTGTTCACATCCTGCCAAATCTGAAAATATCATCCTAGTATTTACCTCACATTGAAGGTAAAAAACTTGTAACAGGAGTGGAAGAAATGTCATCCCTGTCATTTTCTTGTAGTTAATTTAGCACTAAAGTTGTTAATATTATTTTTAACCCAGGGATATGTTACCAAAAAATGTATGGCATTTGTCCATCTTGTGGGAGCTATTTTACCTAGTCTTTACTAATTGATAAATCCACTCAACTAGGATAAGCTCATCTGGCACAATATTGGAAGGTAGGGCAGTCACTGTCAACTTTTGCTCCTTGTGAACATTTCACTCTTCCCTCTGGACACAGGAAAATGTGACATGGGCTCAGATGAAGATCCCAGGACAGTCTTGCCCCTGTTGGAGAACCTCACCCCTATCTGTATTTGGAAGCACTGATACTTATTGACCTGAATTTTTCTTTTCCAGATATGCTTCTCTTTATCTTTTCAAATTGTTCATCATCCTTTGAAAGTCAAAATGCCCATGGAGTTTCTGTCTGTTGATGGATTGGTAACATGTATTACCTCCTTCTTCCTTTATTCATGCTCACTTTTTTCATGAAATTTCAGTCAAGTGGAAACAAGGGTCCACAGATTGAACAAACAGCATGTCTAGTGCCGTATATGCGAACAAACGAGATGAATCAATTTGAGTCTCTATACCAACATTTATTGCTGTTTCTCCTCTCTCTGAATTTTCCAATTTATATCCCTTTTCAAGGAAGGGCACTCCCCCTTAAGAGCCCTGCGGAGTTCTCAGTTTAAAGCTTTAAATTAGAATGTTCTATTCTTGACTCTGTCAGTTTCCTCGCCCTGCCTTTCTTCCCCTCTATTTCAGTTCCTTCTGCAGAATAGAATGCTTCACCTGATAAATACTGCAAAAACAAAAACAAAATAGAAACAAACCAAAACAACCTGGAGAACTACATCTCATTTAACTTCTCTCCCCCATATAGCAAATCAGAAATAGCGCTTTCTGTGCAATCTAGTTCTAAATAGCCTCTCTTGGCCTGAGTCTCAGCATTGGCCTTTACGTAAGTACTTTGACCTCTGCTATGCTAGTTGACGGCAGGCTCACAGGCACTGTGGCAATAAAGTGGTAAATAACAAATGACAAGTGTGGGAAGACCCCACACTGTGCTGACCTGGGGTCTTGCCTGGGCTCTGGTGGATAAGTCATTTCACTGGTCTGAATATTTGACTATCTACTTGAGGACAGTTGAGAAAATGTACAGTAAACATACTTTGAAAAAGCATAATGTATATATTTGTATACCAGCATATATTGGCCCATACAAAGTGCAACACAATTTCCTAGTACAAATTGTGGTCTTTGGGTGATAGTGATGTGTCAAAGCAGGTTCATCAGTTAGAACCAATGTACCACAAAGGTGAAAGATGCTGGTGATGGGGAGACTATGCATGTGTGGGGGCAGGGGCGTATGGGAATTCGCCTTACTTTCCTCTCAATCTTGCTTTGAATCCAATACTGTTTTTAAAAAGCCTATTAAAAATATAAGGGGTAACACAAATGCAGGATAGCATAACAAATTTCCTATCTTCTGCCAATATGTTTCACTCTTTTGTTCTTATGACCCTGGGCAATAGGAAGAACTTTATTTCTTCCCAGGAAAAGGTAAGATGCATAGGGAAATTATTTTTTTTTTAAGTCAGTGCTTAGAGACTGAGATCAGGAATATCAGTCCAGAGTGTCATTTTAGATTGGATTAAGGTATAGGGATGAGAATGGGAATGTCCTGGATCTGTGTTTTCTTATTTATCCTTTATCTTTTAGGCTGTTCTTTCAAAGTTTACATGTGTTCACTTACACAGCATTTTGACCATTCAGGCTAAGGAAATGGCACTATATCATATCATGTATATCCACATGATTAATTCTGTATCCATTACTCAATTCATCAGCATTTATTACCGGTTTATTATAGATTAGATATTGTTTAAGGTGCCGGGAGAAAAATACCTGTTACAGGAAATATTTCCTTTTCTCAAGCAAACTCAGTACATGACTTTAGCATTTCTTCAACAGTGAATGCAGGCACCAATGCTTGATTCCTGCAAAAGCCAAGTTTTCAAGTTGCCTGTTTCAGTTGAGGCCTGAGTTGTAGAAAGTAGGATAGTGTTTAATTTATTCAGATATTCTGGGAGTAAAACCTCATATAAATTAACCCAGCTCTTACTCATTCTTCTCCTTTCACAGTACCCACATCAACCTATCGAAGAAGCTTCTCTAAGCAATCTCCATTGCGTTGCCAAGTTAGGAAGTAATCAACATGCAGATTAAGCCCAAGACAGGCAATGGCTTTCCAGGTTGAGATTACAAAGTTGGGTAGGGGAAGGGTTGCAGTATCTCTGATTTGTATTTCTTTAGTAGAGTCTTATTTAAACCCCAAAGAGTTCTATAACATAAAATATGGTGCTTCTGTTTGCAGAGCATTTATTTTAGCTTTGAGACAACCTTATGGCAGGAGCAGAGTGGGTATTAAGTTTAATTTGCCGTGGAGAAATTGAGGCCTAGATGAAGTGATTGTCCATTGTTCAAAACTCCTAAGTTGTGGAGTTAACTTCATTCACAGAAATTATTGTGTGATAACATTATGATGTTCAGCATTTGTTTTCTGTATTTCATGCTTCTATTCCATGTCACCTCATGTTAGGTCATGCTAATTCATTTCTTTTAATTTTTTAAATGGACAACTGAAGAGAATTATTTTATGCAAAGAAGCATTTTAGTGATGGAGAGATGGACATGGTATGTTACTTGAGTTAAAAAAAAAAAAAAAACCAAAAAACCTTGGAATCTATTGTCTATGCTTCTATTGACCCTCCCAGCTCTTCCTTGCATTCAGTGAAGGTACCTGCTCCTGCTGGACTGTAGGTACCATGAGCATGGGGAGAATCCAGAGTCTGACTGCACCCATAATGGTGAGTGTGCAGTTCAAGGGGGCCATCAGAGATAGAACACCTCGCTTGCTCTCTCATCTGCTTCTCATCTTTTCTGTCAATTCTCTGATGTACCCAAATCCTTCCAAAAAATGTACTTTCTTAAGTTAGCATTAATTTCAGTTGAGTGTGAACATGAAACGTGATATATTTTCCCAAGAAATTACATATGTGCATATGTACATACCCAAATATGTGTGTGTGTGTATATATATATACACATACACACAAGGGGAAAGATTCTAATATGAGCATTTAGAGTCCCGGTTTCCATGGTTACTCATATACAGAATGCCACCTGTGAGTCACAATTCCATACTGCTGCCACAGTACTCACCACTGTTCTCCTCACCTCCTGCCTCCCTCTACTCTCAGTCTCTCTGTCTCTATTCCCACACTGAGTGCACACTCATTTCTCAGAATTAGGGTGGAGAAAGAATTGCTACTGAAAGCAGCAACTGATTATCACATCAGTTTATGATACTCTTCTTTTTTTTTAATTTTTTTTCTTTGCGTAAGTTGTACATTGTTTTTTTCAGGATTTTTTTTTTTTATTTTTATATTCCCCATACAATTGCAGCCCTGATTTTGACCGCAAGCCCTCTCCCCCCACCCCTAAAGAGTGTCTCTGGTTCATAGTTATTTGTTGATTTTGATTTTTTTCTTTCTTATAGTTATTCTTTTTCCTGGTCCATATTTAGGTTTTCTAGATTCCTGCTATGAGTGAGACCATCTGGTATTTTTCTTTTTCTTTCTGGCTTATTTTGCTGAGCATGATCCCTTCCAGCGCCATCCATGTTGCTGCAAATTGCATGTGTTTATCTTTTTTGAATGCTGAGTAATATTCCATGGTGTATATGGACCACATCTTCTTGATCCAGTCATCTATTTTTGGGCATTTGGGTTGTTTCCAAAGCTTAGCTATTATATATTGTGCTGCTATAAACATATGGGTGCAGGTGCTCTTTGGAGTTGATGTTTCTGTGTCCTTTGGGTAAATACCTAGAGTGGAATTGCTGGATCATATGGCAGCTCTATGTTTAGTAGGTCCAGAAATCTCCACACAGCTCTCCATAGTTTTGGACCAGTTTGCACTCCCACCAGCAGTGCAGGAGAATTCCTTTTTCTCCACAACCTTGCCAACATTTGTTGTTGCTAGTTTTTTTTAATATGTGCCATTCTCACTGGTGTAAGATGGTATCACATTGTAGTTTTGATTTGCATTTCCCTGATCGCAAGTGACGTTGAACATTTCTTCATATGCCTGTTGGCCATTTGCATTTCCTCTTTGGAGAAGTTTCTTTTTAGTTCTTCTGCCCATTTTTTGACTGGATTATTTTCTTTGTTTGTGTTGAGTCTCATAAGCTCTTTGTAGATTTTTGTCATCAGTCCTTTATCATTAGTGTTGGGTGCAAAAATTTTCTCCCAGTCGGTGGGGTTTCTCTTTGTTTTGATTATTGTCTCTTTTGCTGTGCAGAAGCTCTTTAATTTGATGTAGTTCCAGCTGTTGATCTTTGCCTTCACTATATGATACTCTTCTTGAAGCAAAATGTTGCCAGTCTAGCTCTAAAACCCAGATTCTGGGAAGGAATGCATATTATCTAGATCTATTATATATTATATAATAGTATTTATTACATCTATTACTATCATATCTATTACATCCAGCTACAACATTCCTATTTTGCAAAAAGGATTTCAGGACCATTGTGAGTGGGAAGAGCTTACGGTCAGTCTGGAAAAGAATTTGGCAAGGGAATTGCTTAAATAGCCACATAATAAGGTGGAAATGTAGCACTTTCACAGACTACCCAGAATGCTTTGTACATATCAGAAAGCGGCCCCAGTCTTGGACTAATTCCATGGATTCTAAAGTCAGGCCTACAGGCTTTGGAATAGGTGCCATTAGTTTCATCAGTTTCATGTCCTACACACCCAAAACTTTTGACTAAATTATAGGCAAAACTCTTTTTATTTTATTTTATTATTATTTTTTAAAGATTTGTTTATTTATGCATACAAGAGCTGGGGCACAGGCCAGAGATGCGGGGGGTGAGAGGATTCACCAGAGACAGAGCAGGAAACAGAACAGGCAGACTGACTGAAATACACTTCTGAGGGGAGCAGCGGTCAACACAGGAGAGGTCTGCTGCGCTATGTGGGTCGCAGCCTAGTGGTCTGGGGGTCGGACTCATGTTGCAGAGGCTGCGGATTGCTTCATAGTGAGCTGCTTAACCCCTTGCACCACCAGGGAGGCCCCGCAAAACTCTTTTTAAATGAAGTTTCTACATGATACTTCATACTGTCCATAACACTCATGGCTGTATATTAGAAAGATCTAGGGAGCTGGTCTAAATACTGATGCTCAGACTTAATGAGACTTAGAGAGATTCTGATATAATTGGTGGGTTGTTTTTTTTTTTTTTCCTAGATCCTCAGAGGATTCCAATGTGAGGCCAGATTGGGAATCATTGATTTATAAAAACAAAAGCATTAACAGCAGCAACAACAAAATAGTTGATTCAGTCAAAGTTTAAGTTAAGGAAGAGAAAAAAATGGGCAAGCTTAAGGTAAGAATTTAAAACTCAGCGCACAAAACTTGTCCAATCACTGTGGAAAGCTGTCTGGAGGTTCCTCAGTCTACTAAAAATGGAGCTACCATATGAACCAGCCATTCCACTCCTAGGGATCTACCCAAAGGACACAAAAACACTGATTCAAAAGATCACCTGTACCCCTATGTTTATTACAGCAGTCTTTACAATAGGTAAAACCTGGAAACAACCCAAATGCCCAAAAATAGATGACTGGACAAAGAAGGTGTGGTATATATACACAATGGAATACTATTCAGCAATCAAAAAAGATAAACTCATGCCATTTGCAGCAACATGGATGGAGCTAGAAGGAATTATGCTCAGTGAAATAAGTCAGAAGGAAAAAGAAAAATTTTGGATGATTTCACTTATAGCAGGAATATAGGGGACCCAAATAAGACATCAGTGTAAAAAAAATAATAACAGGGGCCTTCCTGGTGGTGCAAGGAGTTAAGGCACAACCTAAAGCTAGCTGCAGCCACTGCAGCACGAGTTCAATCCCTGGCCAGGGAGCTACCCTCATGGTGCAGCAGACCTCTCCCAACTCGCCTGCTGCTATCCTCAGCAGTGTATTTCCATCAATCTGTTCTGTTCCCCACTCTGTGTCTGGTTAATCCTCTCACCCCCACAACTCTGGTCTGTACCCCAGTTCTTGTATGCATAAATAATCTTTAAAAAAATAATAACAATACAAAACACAACAAAACAAAATCAGAGACATCCTGCAGGGGAGGAGGAGGGAGAGGGATGAGAGGGAGGGAGGGAGGAGCACAGTGGACTGAGGTGATGGTGCACGGGTACCTTGGTGAAGGAAATTCTTGGGGACTACACCCGAGTTGGGGGGGAAGCAAATATAGTTTAAAAATGAACAATGATAAAAAAATTTTTTAAAAATTTTAAAAAATGACTATTGGCCAAAGAATAAAAAAATTTAAAAATAATTAAAAAAATAAAACTCAGAGCTCAACATCACTTATTATAAGGGAAATGGTAGTCAAAACCAGAATGAGATATCACCTCCCCCCTGTGAGAATTACACATATCAAAAAGAATGGGAAAAATATTAGTAAAGATGTGGAGAAAAAAGGACACTCCTCCATAGTTTTGGGCATGTAATTTGGTGCAACCTCTATGGAAAATGGTATGGAGACACTGTAACAAAATAAAAATGGAAAAACCATATGACCCAGCAATACCACTGCTAGATATTTAGCCAAAGAACATGAAAACTCTAACACAAAAAAAAATTCATGTATTCCTATGTTCACAGCAGCATTATCCATTGAGCCAACTCATGGAACCAACCTAGGTGCCCAATGATGGACAGGAGGGGTCTGCCACACCATGTGGGTAGCTCCCTGGCCAGGGGATAGAACTGGTGCTGTAGTGGCTGCCAATAGCTTCATAGTGCTGCAACTTAACTCCTTGTGCCACCAGGGAGGCCCTGCCTGTTTCTCAAATGATTTTATCTGCAAGTGGACAGCTTAGGGCAAATAAATTCAAACCAAATAGCTTCAGGAAGCCCGAGGCATCTTCAGATATGTTGAATTTAGTGCCACAATTCTTTTCCTCCATGGAGCCCACTGTAAGGGCAGGGCCAGCAAGTACATCCAGACAGCCTTTTCCTCCTCTTCTTTCTCTCCCGGCTCCGCCTCCTCCCTTTTATTGTGGGAGAAAGGATAGCAGAGCTCTGGTTGAATCCTTGCAGCCTCATGGTTTGCCTAGATATGTATGCACACACAGGAATACCTCAAATGTTCGTGAATTCCCATCAAGAACACAACTATTTAAAAGCAGTAATGCTCTCTCTATTGACACCTGCAGCTGAAGAGCAATTTTATAACATAATTATAATGTATTGCATAATTTGGAAAAGCTTTTGTTCTCGTTGTGATTATCCTTGGAGAGCTCTTTTATCACCCCCCTTCCCACGTCAACTGAATTAAGAATATCCAACCCTTAAAGCCTTTTTTAAAAAATATGTAGAATAAAAATGATACTTCAAGATGAAATGCATAAGAAGTGATATGTGGGAGAAAAATTTTCGTACATGAGTCACCTCTTTATTGCGGTGAAAGTCATTTTTTACTGTTTTAAGAAATTTCTTCCTAGGATGTCAGTTGGGTAGGGGGAGAGGACCCAGGGAACAGAACTGCAGCCATAAAAAACCGACAGAGGTATTTGCTGATGCCTTTGTGCAAGTCACAGAACCCCCTGAGGTTCTAGTTTGTTCATCTTTAAGATGAGGGAACTAGACCAGATGACCCTTAAAATGAACTCCATATATCCTAAAACCTATCATCTGGAAATATGAGAAGAGAGCAAAGAAAATGATTAGAAACTTAACATGAGGTTAACTTTTTGTAAACCTTGAGAAAATGAAAAATACTGGTTCACTTTGAATTTAGTGTTTGAACAGTCAGAATATATGATTACAGAATGGTAGTTTTTCCAAGTCCTCCAGAAATGCTTCTGATTTGTCTCTTCATGAAAGTGCCCAACCATATTATGTGGTCACAACCAAAAACCCTTGGAAGGGACATTAGAGTGAAGACTTTAAAATATACGATTAGGGCCTCCCTGGTGATGCAAGGGGTTAAGATGCAACCTATGAAGCTATCCGCAGCCACTGCAGCATGAGTTCAATCCCTGGCCAGGGAGCAACCCACATGGCACAGCAGACCTCTCCTGACTTGCCCGCTGCTCCCCTCAGCAGTGTGTTTCCATCAATCTGCCTGATCTGTTCCCCACTCTCTCTCTGGTGGATCCTCTCACTCCCCCCACACACACCTCTGGCCTGTACTCTAGTTCTTGTATGCATAAAAATAAAATAAATCTTTAAAAATAAAAAATAAAATAAAATATACGATTAGTTATGAGGCTCTTTGTGTTGGGACTTGTTAACATGAATTATATATAAAGAATGCCTGAAGCTTTTCTTTCCTTCCAGAACACTGGATTTGACGGGAGATTTATTTTCTCCTGTCATACCCCACACACCAAGGAGTTCACTGCAGCCGTGGTAAAACGAGCAGCCATGTTCTAAAGGTACTTGGAACATCAGGTTGCCATGACTCATGAAAAATCATTAAGGTGAAACTTAGATGTGCTAAAACATTAATTAGCACAGCAACATTCAAAATCACAACCAATAATTTTTATTTGCCTACTTCTCCTAATTCCCTTCTTTTAATGATTTACAATTTTAGTTGGACCGGTAGTTACCTCTATAACTAAATGTACCGATGGTTTTGTTTCTTGATTTTTCACTTGAGATGATATTTATTACCTTCTCTTGATGAAAGGTGAGGATTAGCTCATTCTCACTCTCTCCTGGCTCCCCAGGCCTTTTCCTATTTTTCATACTATGCTATTGATTTTTGTTCTTGATTTTGTTTGTAGCTTTAAATACTGTAATTTTATCTTTGCTTTGTTTGCTCTGACAGATTTCTTAAAGTTTCCTAAAATTTTCTGGCTAGTCCCTGTACAGGGCTAATTTGCTTACCCCTCTCTGCTATTCATCCTTGTCTACCACTTCCTCCAATTCACTATTTTGAAAAGTTGTCAGCCTTGAAGACCTTAACTCAAATGTCAAAGATGGCCTTTCTGCCATCATTCTTACTCTGAACAGGCACACCGATGTAATGTGCTTACTCGTATCTTTTACAACTTAATCTGTGTGGTCCCAATTGCCTACCTATCCTGACTAATGTCTTGAGAGCAGCCATGACTGTTATTTCTTTAACTCCCCACAGAAACCATAGAAGCTTATATAGACACAGTCCTGCATGGAGTATGCTTCAGAACATGCTGCTGATTAAAATTACTAAAGAGACACATCCCCATGCCTGAAATTACTGTTGACAATTTAGACGTGTCAGTCCAAAGTCACAGTTTTGGAAGAAAATGAGTTTCTTTCCAGCCTAGGAGAGCACTTCTGCTCCCCATGAGGAGTGTTAATGAACTGACACCTGGTGTAGCCACCATCCCTTGAGAGAGAACACTTTTCTTGGCAAAGAGCCAAACAGGTTCACATTAAAACATTAAATCTTGTAAGGATTAGGTAAAGGCTAGATTCTTCATACCTTTTTTTGGTGGGGGGGGTGTGAATTTAGTTTTTGGATAAGGATAAGGCTTAATGGTTAAGGATAAGGCTTGATGGTTAAGGATAAGGCTTGATGGTTCTTAGTTTCTGATCCATTTTTGATCTGGGTGGAAGAAAGTAAGGAACACAGATTAGAAATGATGTTCTTGAAGGAGAGGGAAAACCTTGCTAAGATGGTAAGGAGAAAAGTAAAGGTATTGAAAGGTTGGCCGTCCTCTGGGATGCAGAGCAGGCATAACACAATCAGGGCTGGGAAAATTTGCTTCCTGATCCTTTCATCTTATTAGCTCTTATCCACTTCATGCTAAGAACTGAAAGCACTGCAGAGTCTCCAATGCCTTTCTAAAGTATCAAAAACTGACTAAATTAAATGCAATATAGTCCTAAATTTTTGAACAATGGCCATCTACTTAGTCCGCTGAAAGCATCCTGTTGCAGACGGGCAGATCAGACACTTCAAAGATAAAAAGGAAGCTGTTCCTCTTCCATCCTTCACTTTAATCTGTTGTTTGTAGGTCTGCACGTGCTGAAGATTCACAAGGCCATAGGTTGCCCCCATCAGGACCATTCTAACTGGCCTTGCTCTGGCCCACCTGAGAACAAGCTCTCAATTCAAATGGGGGGTAGGAATGGGCTGCTACTTTGAGAAGAATTTAAATTTCACGGTCATTTGGAAGACCCTTCCTTTTGCCAGTTCCCCCTCCCCACACCCCTGCCCCAAAGCACTTCTCTGCACAGAACTTCTACTGGGCAGATAAATATCGGTTCTATTTACTATTTTAAAGTCTCCAGTTGGTGGTGGTGATAGAAAACGGGGCCTGCTAGCAAGAGCTCACCTATCAGTTATATAAAATGGCTGTAGCAGAAGCAGAGAGGGGCTTCTGAAAATACACGAAGCATTCTCCAGAGTGCACGACTGCCTATTCAGACACATTTTCTGGTAAGTGCTGGAGAGTGTTATGTGGGAGGTGGTGTGGTACAGGCTCCCTGATGCCTCAGGAGAGCCGGGTACAGTCTTGTTTAGTGAGGATGAGCTGGTCGTGAGCCTCTGACTGAGGGAGAAGAGCTTCTCACACATTCTAATATGGAATGGCAGAGGTGGAAATTGGCATTTATTGGCTTCTATATAATTTGCAGTTTGTCTGATTTAATACTTACCTGAAATACAAACGCTATGAAGGAAGAGCAGGTCTTTACAAAGGCTATTTGACTTTCCCTCTTAAATCCTACAGACCTCCTGACAGTAGTTAGCCCATGTCCCTCATTGGGGTCTGTCTTCTGTGGGGCTGCTGTGAGAGTGGTCACCAGGAGGGCGAAAACACACCGCTGCCTTGGGCTGTGTACTCCAGGATGCCTTAGAAATGACCCCTTCTTTCCACCCTGGAGTGGATTTGCAGGCCTGGAGTCCGTAAAGCCAATTTTCATTTTTAATTCTGTTGGAGCTGATCACATGAATCAGTCAAGGCCTCCTTTTCACACTCGCCTTGGGACACAGAGGAAACCTAGTTATGAGCTGTTAATTAGCTATTAGGGGACTGGGAAACTTCCAGTGGGTCATTATTCACACTGTTTGAGGCTAATACTGATTTAATTAGAACTATTCCTTTCCTGTCATAAATCCCTAGTTAAAATAAATTTAGCTCGAAAAGTCATCTCAGCTTAAAAAGAAACCAGTGGCTAATTCAAACTCCTGACTTTTTATGGGACAAAGGCTTGAACAATTGCTGTTCTGCTACGCAAGCACAGTGATTAAGAGGTGCTGAGAACCTGCACTTAGGGGGTATATATGTGTGTGTGTAGATTGAAGAATCCTCATGAAAGCAAGAAAGTGGCCTTGGTTGTGATTGTGAGATATATATATATATATATATATATATATATATATATATATATCTCCAGAGATATGTGATATATACATTTTCTTGAGCCTTTTGAAAATTTTTATGAGACTTCCAAGATCTGATTAAGATAGGGGAGAACAGGAGGGAATGGGGCGGAGCAACACTGTCCTTACAGAACTCACACGTTATGTGTACATATCTTATTACCTGGACACATATTTGTAAAACCAGGAAATGTCTAAAGACATTTCTCGTTTGAAAAGGATTCGCCAGAAAGCTTGTTTCTTTTGTTGGAACTTATGAAAAAAGACATTCTGTGTTTCCTTGTTTCATTTATAACTATTGCTGTATGACAAACTACCACTAAATGTAGACACTTAAAACCATTTGAGCATCATGAACATCATGAATTTGGATAGGGCTCAGCTGGGTGGTTCTTTATATGGTCTCTCGGGTTCATGTGCCTGCATTTAGGCTTTATCATATGTCTGGCACATGGGTGCTACTCTATGGATCGATCTATTGATCTACCTACCTATCTATAGATAGATAGACAGATATTCTAGCTTGCACTTCATAGCATGGTAGCCCCAGGTGGGTTCTAAGAGCTGCAAATCTCTTAAGGCCTACCCTTGGATAGGACTCAGTGTCACTCCCACTGCATTTTGTTGGTCAACATATATCACATTGACTCAAGGGAAGAGGAAACTGACTTCATATTCCAATGGACTCCAAGTGACAATTGTTAAATCTTTAATGCACCATGCAAAACTTGCCACATCCCAAACCTGACTTTTGTTTATTGATTGAGGGTTATGTGGTGTCTCCCAACCAGCATTGGGATGATGAGAGCACAGTTATGTGGATGCAGGAGAAGGGATATTTTAGTATCAGTTAAAGATGATTTCAGGGCCTCCCCGGTGGCGCAGCGGTTGAGTGCTGGGTTGCGAAGCTGCCCGCGGCCTCTGCGGCGCTGGTTCGATCCCCGGCAGCTTCCCGGCCACCGGAGGAGGGTCCAGCATGGCGCGCAGACCTCTCCTGCCGCCCGCTGCTCCCCTCAGCAGTGTACTTCGGTCCTTCTGCCTGCTGTGCTCCCCGCTCTGGCTCTGGTGAATTCTCTCACCCTCCCGCGCTTCTGACTGTACCCAATGCATGTATAAACAAAGAAAGAAAGAAAGAAAGAAAGAAAGAAAGAAAGAAAGAAAGAAAGAAAGAAAGAAAGAAAGAAAGAAAGAAAGAAAGAAAGAAAGAAAGAAAGAAAGAAAGAAAGAAAGAAAGAAAGAAAGAAAGAAAGAAAGAAAGAAAGAAAGAAAGAAAGAAAACATGCCTCTATTTAAAAAAAAAAAAATTAAAAAAAAAAGATGATTTCAGCTTAGAAGAGCAGAAAACCTAAATTAAAACTGATAGCATCCCATGACAATTTATTTGTTTATTAGGGCAGGAAGTCCAGAGGTGGAGGGTTGCCTGCAGGGTTGGTTGATATAATACGTTAGTGATGTCACTAAGTGATATTTTATTCTTAGCTCTATTCTGTGACATCTGCACTATTTAGCTTTGTCCTAAACAACTCTTATTATAACAGGATGGCTGCTATGCAATTGTGGCTGTTTGCTTCCTTGTTTACATTCAGTGGGAGAGAAAGTCTGTGTTTGTGGTTTTTGAGAGAAGGAAGGTTTTCATGTGTTCCCCATCAAATCTCTCTTCATGTCTTATTGGCCAGAATGGGTCACATGCCCACTTCTGAACCAATCACTGACAAGAGGGGTAGGATTACATTTATACCAATCTGTCCCATTCCTGGACCTGATGGCAGGATCCCCTTCCCTGAGAGACATGGGCTATGTGTGGAATAAAAAGCAAAGTTGGGATTATGTTATGTTAGGAAGAAGGAAGATGGTAATAGATTTTTGAATAGACAACAAGGACTGATACTGGATTGCTTTCAAAATAAATTCATGGCATCCATTTATTTTCTTTTTTTAATCTTATTTTTATATTCCCCATACAATTGCAACCCCCTTATTTTGACCCCAAATCCTCTTCCCACCCCACCCCCCATAGTGTGTCTCTGGTTCATAGTTGTTTGTTGATTTTGATTTTTTCTTTCTTTTTCTTTTTAAATTGAATCTTGCTTTTTTTTTTTTTTTTTAAAGATTTATTTATTTATTTATACAAGCACTGGGTACAGTCAGAAGCATGGGAGGGTGAGAGAATTCACCAGAGCCAGAGCGGGGAACGGAACAGGCAGACCAACGGAACACACTGCTGAGGGGAGCAGCGGGCGCGGCAAGGAGAGGTCTGTGCGCCATGTGGGATCCTCGCTGGTGGCCGGGGATCGAACTGGTGCTGCAGAGGCTGTGGGCAGCTTTGCATCCCAGCGCTCAACCGCTGCACCACCAGGGGAGACCCAATTTTATCTTTCTTATAGTTATTCTTTTTCCTGGTCTCTTATTTTGGTTTTCTAGATTCCTGCTATGAGTGAGACCATCTGGTATTTTTCTTTTTCTTTCTGGCTTATTTCACTGAGCATGATCCCTTCCAGCTCCATCCACGTTGCTGCAAATTGCATATGTTTATCTTTTTTGATTGCTGAGTAATATTCCATTGTGTATATGTACCACATCTTCTTATCCATCATCTATTTTTGGGTTGTTTCCAAAGCTTAGCTATTGTAAATAGTGCTGCTATAAACATAGGGGTGCAGGTGCTCTTTGGAATTAATGTTTCTGTGTCCTCTGGGTAAATACCTAGGAGTGGAATTGCTCGATCATATGGAATCTCTATCTTTAGTAGGTTGAGGAATCTCCACACAGCTAAATGGTGCTGGGAAAACTGGGTTGCTACATGCAAAAGAATGAAACTTGACTACTACCTCACACCATACACAAAAAACAACTCAAAATGGATTAAAGAACTAGACATAAGACCTGAAACCATAAAATACATAGAAGGAAATATAGGTGAAACAATACATGACATGTACCTCAAAGACATCTTTACAGACACATCACCCAACGCAGTGATAGTGAAGGCGAAGATAAACAGCTGGGACTACATCAAATTAAAGAGCTTCTGCACAGCAAAAGAGACAATAACCGAAACAATTTATTTTCTTACGATAAAGAATGAAAATTCCTTTTAACTGAGGATTCAGTTTGGTGAGAAACTGCTGTAGAATGAACACTATTATGGAGACAAAACTGATTAGAATCCTGTTTCTATACTAAAAGAGTAATCTCTCCAAAGTCTCTGTTTTCCTCCCTTAAAATTAGGAATTAGAACATGTTTCTTAGGATGGGAATTAAAAAGTGATAATATATGAAATGTGGGATGAAGTACACAGTACTTTGAGAGCATACACCAGCGGGTCCCCCTGCAGTGACAGTGGGGTGTTTCTGAAGGACTAGGGATACAGCAGATGTGGAGCGCATAGCTTTTCAAGGCGGAATATAAACATATGTGAAAGCCCAGAATGTAAACTTTTGCAACTAGAACCATCTGGATTGGGGAGGGATTGTGATACAGAGCTGGGGCAGCTACTTCTGGGTGTTTCCTCCCCCACAACATGTTTTTTAGAAGTGAAATCAGGTTATGCAGAGCACTAAGGCAGCTTTGAAGGGGAAGTCATAACAGCAGAGACTACAGCTTGGGGACGTGTGTGCCTGCTGAGGAAGGGGGTGTGGGGGAGAACAGGCCCTCCTACTTGGCTTTGCCTGATGGCATATTAGGTCACTAGCTGCTGGCCTCACCTCCTCCACGCCTCCTGCCTCTCTGAGTCACTGCTCAGCCGGGGAACCGGTGGGAATGTCCCAAAGCCCAGGTTAGGCTCTGAGCCCATTCACCCCACCCAGAGGATGACTCCAGATTCCTCTGACTCCTACTATTTCCCACCTCCTACAAACAAAGCACAGAATTTTGGCTTTTCTCTTTCTTTCTGGACTATCTCCTCACAACGCTGGCAAGGCCTTTATGCCCTACAAGTCTATCTGGAAATTAAAGTAAGAGATTTTAGGGAGAAGTTTCCACTTAAGCATCTTTCAATTAGAAAAGATCTTATCATATGTGCTGCCTCTCGCCAACAGGCGAAGCCATTTGATGGCCTCAAAGATGATCAGAAGGCAGTATCTTCTTCAAAGGTGAAAAACAAGCCCTGATACATCCAACAGCAATTAAGAGTCACAAATCACTGTAGAAGATTTCCCTTTGCTTGGCTCTAGCCCAGAAAACCTAGAAAAATAACTTTTAAAAAATCACTTCAAAAAATAGGGTTTAAATGTTGCACAGAGAGTTAGCTAAGTTTCATATTTAAAATATTTGAGACAATTTTGATATATTTTGGGGTGACATGAAACCTGAAATAAATGCTAGGTACTGACCAAATCACAATAGCCTGGGATTCTTTAAGTAGTGAGCGCCAATAAGCATCAGGCCCTCTCATGCATCATCCTGTACAAAAGTTATAGGTGAGGTCAGGAAGTCCACATCAGACATGTACTCAATGGCCAAGTCAACTCTGGTTCTTTTTGTGCTATACTAGCTTCCTGCTGATACAGTAGCCTTTCTTTATCCCTATTTAGCTTCTTGCATAAGGTAAATTATGTACACATCGGGAAATGTGGGCCCCTGCCCTGGCACTGTCCCTCATGAACAGGGAGACATCAGACAAGCCTCTTCCCTCTGAGTGAATGACCTCTGAAAGCAGAATCAACTCAGAAGCCCAGTTTGCTTCAGCTGATTCGCATGCCCATTAGTTCCACTCAAGGGGTGTGGTGGGCAGAGCCTCATGCAAATATCATGAGAGGAAGAAACCACTGCAGGAGTCAGACCTTCTTGGCTAAGAGTCGCCATCAACCAAACCTCCTCACAAGGAAGCATTGGAAATGCATCCTCTCAGTGAATAACTTGGGGCTGTTTTGCAGGAAGCCTTTCTACTTTCACCCTAAAGACTGTTAAATGTTGGGGCCTCCCTGGTGGTGCAAAGTATTAAGTCTCAGCACAATGAAGTTATCGGCAGCCACTGTGGCACGAGTTCGATCCCCAGCCAAGGAGCTCACCCACATGGTGCAGCAGACCTCTCCTGTCTTGCCTGCTGCTCCCCTCAGCAGTGTATTTCAGTAGAACAACCTGTTCTGCTGCCCGCTCTGCCCCTGGTGAATCCTCTTACTCCCCGTACCTCTGGCCTACACCTCAGTTCTTGTATGCATAAATAAAAAAATAAATCTTTAAAAACAATTGTTAAATGTCCATAGATTGAATAATAAATGAGGTTTTGTTTCGAAGCAGGAGATGTGTCCAAAAATGACATGGCTATACTTACAAGACTATATATAAATGAGGTCACACTGTGATAGCCTGGCTGTTTACAATTGGTGAGGGGTGGAGTCAGGGAGTGAAGTGAGCTGCTGCAAGTCACTGGCAGGCTTCTCAGACAGTGGTTTTGAAAAAAAAAAAAAAGGACAATTCTAGGTATGTTATAGATGTTTGAACTACCAATTTTCTGACGGATTGGAGTTTAGAAGTAGCTGGGGGTGGTACAAGGCAAAGGGCAGATCATGAGGACAATGAAGATGTTTGTTAAAACTGAGATTCGAAGAAGGTGAGCAGAGGTCAACTTGGGGTCTGCTGGATGGTGACCCACACTATTTCCTCTGCTTCCTCCTCTTCTGGGGACCACTGCATTTAGACATTGAATACAAGTGGCTGGACCCCAGCAACTAGCAGTGGGCTGGGAGACAGGGGAGGAAGGGTGTGTGCAGATGTTACAGAGAGATTAAGGAGATCTTTCAGCTACCTGAAAGACAGTCACCTTCTCTTACAAACATTTCCATTTTCTTTACTTTTTACCTTGGTATTTATCCAAGTCACTGAGAGCAATTCACAAAAGATGTGCAGAGCTCTGATTTTTAATTTTAGTCAGAAGCTGACCTTGAAGAAGGATAAAACAAACCCTATGGTAGGATTAAATAGTAGTCCTTTAGTAGCATTTGCACCTGTGGATGCTGTGTTCATACTTGCTATGAGTGATGACCGCACACTGCCTGTGTTTGTCCAGTAGGGCCCTTGAGGAAATGAAGCAAGGAAGGACTCTTTCTTGTAGAGAAGGCTTTGAAAATAAAAGCAGGGCCTCCCTGGTGGTGCAAGGGTTAAAGACAGGGCTGTCAAGCTGTCGCCAGCCACTGCAGCATGAGTTTGATCCCTGGCCAGTCAGGGAGCTACCCACATGGCGCAGCAGACCTCTCCTGTCTCACCCGCCGCTCCCCTCCACAGTATATTTCAGTCTGCCTGTTTTGCTCCCCATCTCTGGTGAATCCTCTCACCACCTGCACCTCTGGCTTACACCCCAGTTCTTGCATGCATAAATAAATAAATCTTTTAAAAAAAGAAAAGAAAGCAAAAAAAAAAAAAAAATGCACCCTGAGTCCCGAATACTAGGGTTTAGTTTTCATGGCAGCAACTGGTTCTGAAATGCGTGGCAAGAAAATCATATGAACTTGTTGCCAATGTGAAATGTACAAGATAACATGCCATCCAGACCAACAAGTATAAAGCAGAGGTAAAGACGAATTTTGTCGAAACTGAAAAACACAACTTATAGGAAGATGTCTCTCCTACCAAATAATGATTTTCTTTAACAGCACTGATAGCAAATAGCTTAATATGAGTCTCCTCTTGAACAGACTCTGGTGAGAAACTCCACTACTATTCAAGGTACCCCATCGCCTGTTATTGACGAAGTTCCTCTTTGAATAGAGCTGGAAAATGCCTCCCACTAATTTTCACCAGAGGTTCTAATTCTGGAATGACACACAAATCAACTCCTCTCTCAGATGACAACCCTTCCAAAAATGTGCCACCACTTTCTTGGCCCTCTTTTTTTCTTCTCTGTTCTTCTGCATCAAAGTATTTGGCATCTGATTTCTTTCAGTTGTTCCTTAATCTTAACCATCTTCCAAAACCTTCTAGAGATAAACTTGTCAGTGTCCCACCTGAAGAGAGGTACCCTGGAGTAATAAATAAAACAGCTAGGCCCAAGTAGCATAGAGGCCGCTGGGCTACGATTTCCCTGAATTGTGTCCTGAGTCCAATTTTTTTTTTTTACTACAAATTTTACTGATTTCTAGAAATCAGTATTTCCATTATTTCCATGAACATGTGGTGGCCTAAGATGCTTTACCAGCTTTAAAACGCCATTGCTTTTCCCCGAAAGCTTTTTGTTGTTATTTAAAAAAATATGTTGTTGCTGAGGTAACATTAGTTTACAATAATGTATGTGATTCAGAGGCACAGGATCACACCTCCTCATAGGCACCTCACCTCACCACACCCACCACGAAAGCACCCGTGGTCCTCCACCACAATACATTCATCCCCACTGTGTTTTGCCTCCTCCCCTTCTTGTAGCCTCAGTTCTATTTTTTTTAAGATTTATTTATGCATATAAGAACTGGGGTGTAGGCCAGAGGTGCATGGGGTGAGAGGATTCACCACAGAGAGTGGGGAGCAGAACAGGCAGATCTACTGAAATACACTGCTGAGGGGAGCAGTGGGCGAGACAGGAGAGGTCTGCTGTGCCATGTGGGTAGCTCCCTGGCCAGGGATCGAACTGGTGCTGCAGTGGCTGGCCATAGTTTGATAGCGCTGTCTTTAACCCCTGCACCACCAGGGAGGGCCCCTAGCCTCAGTTCTAGAATCAGATTTTTATGGCTTATGATTGTTTGGTTTTGTCTGACCCTTTATTTTCTTTCTTTATAACCCATCTATAAGTAAAACTTTCTAGTGTTTGTCTTTCTCCTGACTTATTTCACTTAGCATTACCCCTTTCAGTTCCATCCATGTTGTCACAAAATGCAAGACTTCACATTTTTATAGTTGGGTGTGATTCCATTATGTATATATACAACATTTTTCTAATGTATTTATTTGTTCTTGAGCACTTAGGTTGTTTCCAAAGCTTGGCTATTGTAAATAGTGCTGCAATGAATGCAGGAGTGCATATACCTCCTTCGGCCCTCCCCACCCTTAGAATTAGTGTTTTTGCATTTTTTTGAGTGGGTATCTATGACTGGAATCACTGTATTATGTGGTAGATCTATTTTTAATGTTTTGAGAAACCTCCACACTGTTTTCCATAGGGGCTGGACCAGTCTACAATCTCACAAACAGTGTAGTATGAAGGTTCCTTTTTCTCCACATTCTCACCAACACTGTTGTTTCTGGTCTTTCTGGTATCGGCCATTCTCACAGGTGTGAGATAGTATCACATTGTGGTTTTGATTTGCATTTCCCTGAATAAGTCTTGATGAGTATTTTTTCACGTGCCTGTTGGCCATCTGTATATCTTCTTTGGAGAAGTGTTTATTTAGCTCTTCTGCCCATTTTGTGACTGGGTTTCTTGTTTTCTTTTTGCTGGATTGGGAGCTCTTTGTAAATCTTGGGTACCAGCCCTTTTTCAAATGTACGATGTGCAAATATTTTCCCCATTCAGTAGGTGTCCTTTTGTTTTATTAATAGTTTCTTTTGCTGGGCAGATTTTCAGTTTGATGTGGTCTCAATTGTTTATATTTACTTTTGTTTCTCCTGCTGTTGGAGACAAGTCCACAAAAACATCACTCAAGTCAATATCATGGAGTGTTTTGCCTGTGTTTTCTTTTATGTAATTTATAATTTGAGGTCTTACATCTATGTCTTTAGTCCATTTTGAATTAATTTTTGTGTAAGGTGTTAGATGGTGATCCAGTTTCAGTCTGTCCAGTTTTCCCAAAACCATTTGTTAAAGAAACTTTCTTTTCTTCATTATATACTCTTGGCTCCTTTGTCATAGATTAACTGTCCATTGATGTGCAGATTTATTTCTGGGTTCTTAATTCACTTCTGTTGGTCTGTGTGTCTGTTTTTTGTTCTAGTACCATACTGTTTTGATATACTGCGATAGCCAAGTGTTATAGTTTGAAGTTTGAGAGTGTGATCTGCTCTTTCTCCTTTTTGTCAGGATTGTTTTGGCTACTTGGTGTCTTTTGTGGTTCCATGTGAATTTCAGTAATGTTTGTTCTATTTCTTTGAAGAATGTCATTGGCTCCTTGACAGGATTGCATTGAATATATATATTGCTTTGAAGAAGATGGCCATTTTCACATTGTTAATTCTTCCAATCCATGAGTAAGGAATGTCTTTCCATATTTGGTGTCTTCTTCTATTTCTTTTAACAATGTTTTATAGTTCTCACTGTACAGGTCTTTTACTTCCTTTGTTGAGTTTATTCTTAGGCATTTAGTTCATTTTGTTGTGATCATGAATGGGATTATTTTCATGATTTCTTTGTCTTCTAGTTCATTGTTTACCTATAGAAATTCAACTGATTGGGCCCTCCCTGGTGGCAGAAGTGGGTAAGATGCAGCACTGTGAAGCTATCTGCAGCCACTGCAGCACAAGTTTGATCCCCAACCAGGGAGCTACCCACATGGTGCAGCAGACCTCTCCTGACTCACCCTCTCCTCCCCTCACTGTATTTCAGTCAGTCTGCCTGTTCTGCTCCCCACTCTGCCTCTGGTGAATCCTCTCATCCCCCACACCTCTTGCCTGTACCCCAGTTCTTGTATGCATAAATAAATAAATCTTTAAAAAAAAGAAATTCAACCAATTTCTGTAAATTGATTTTGTGCCCTGCTATTTTACTATATTGATTTTTTATTTCAATTAGTTTTTTTAAGGGAGTCTTTAGGGTTTTCTGTGTATATTATCATGTCAGCTACAAATGAAGTGCTATTATGATAAGGTAACCTCAAAATATTTTGTTAAATGAAAGACTCTAGACAAAAGATTACAAACATCATGATTCCACTTATACTAAGTGTAAGAATAAGCATAAAAAATAGATGGAGGGCCTCCCCGGTAGCGCAGCAGTTGAGCGCTGGGTTGCGAAGCTGCCTGCAGCCTCTGCAGCGCCAGTTTGATCCCCGGCTGCTCCCCGGCCACCGGAGGAGGGTCCCACATGGCGCACAGACCCCTCCTGCCGCCCCCTGCACCCCTCAGCAGTGTACCTTGGTCCTTCTGCCTGCTCTGCTCCCCGCTCTGGCTCTGGTGAATTCTCTCACCTTCCCGTGCTTCTGACTGTACCCAGTGCTTATAAATAAATAAATAAATAAATAAATCTTTAAATAAATAAACAAATCTTTAAATAAATAAATAAATAAATCTTTAAAAAAATATATTGAATGAATTATCTATCAAAATTCCAATATTATTTTTCACAAAAATAAAACCAGCAATTCTAAAATGTGTATGGAACCAAAAAAGATCCTGAATAGTCAAAACAATCTTGACAAAGAAGAACAAATCTGGAGGCATCACACTCCTTGATTTCTAGCTATATTTCAAAGATATAGTAATCAAAACAGTATAATATTGGCATAAAGCAACCTAGATATACATTGTAGATCAGTGGAACAGAATAGACAGCCCATCACCACAAAAGAGGCAAGTCTATATAATGTGGAAAGTATAAGCTCTTCAATAAATGGTATTGGGAAAATTAGACAATTAATTTTGAAAGAATAAAACTGGGTCACTGTCTTATACCATATACAAAAATCAACTCAAAATGAATTAAAGACTTGTTTAATAACTTGAAACCACAAAACTCCGGAAGAGGACATACCCTTGAGCTCTTTGACACAGGTCCTAGCATTTTTTTTTTTTTTGATCTGACTCCAAAGGCAAAGGAAACAGAAGCAGAAGTAAACAACCAGGACTATATTTAACTTAAAAGGTCCTGCATAGTGAAGGAAACCATCAACAACATTTAAAGGCAACCTACTGAATGGAAGAAAAGTCACAAATCATATATCTAAGTTAGAGGTTAATATATAAAATATACAACTAAAATACAATCTGGTTAAAAAAATGGGCAGAGGATCTTAACAGACATCTAAAGGCATACAAGTAGTCAATAAGCACATGAAACGATGCTCAACATTACTAATCATGGGACTACAAATCAAAATCTCAATAGATATCACCTCATGTCAGTCAGAATGGTTATTATCAACAAGATAAGAAATAGTAATTTTTGGTGAAGGTGCAGAGAAAAGGCAACCCTTGTACTGTAGGTGGGAATTTAAATTGGTGCAGCCACTATGGAAAAACAGTATGAAGATTCTCAAAAAATCAAAAATAGAACTAACATATGATCAAACACCTTTCTGGGTGTTTTTCCAAGGAAAATGAAAACACTGACTTGAAAAGATACATGTACCCCTATGTTCATTGCAGCATTATTTACAATAGTCAAAATATGGCAACAGCCTGAGTGAAGACTAGATGAATAAACATATATGAAGATAGATACAGTCAAAAAAAGTAATGAAATCTTGCCATTTGTGACAGCATGGATGCATCCTGAAATCCTGACATACTAAGTAAAATAAGTCAGATGGAACAAGATAACTACCTTATAGTTTCACTTACATGTGAAGGCTGAAAACCTAAACAAATAAATCAAAACAAAACTAGTCTCATAGATACAGAGATCAGATAGGTGGTTCACAAAGGAAAGGGGTTGAGGGGTGTTGAGGAAATAGGTTAAATGTAACAAGAAGCATAAACTTCTAGTTATAAAACAATTAAATTATGGGGATGTAATGTATAATATGGGACTATAGTTAATAATGTTTTTTTAAAAATCTCATTTAGGATAATGGTGATGATTGCACAAAAATGTAAATATGTTTAATGTCTCTAAAGTGCACAATATGGTTAAAATTATAAATTTGTGTTATGTTTCATTACAACAAAAATAATAGGTAAACAAATTTGTAATTGAAATCAGAAAGCGGCTCCTCTGGGGAACAGGGAAGAATGAATTTATTGGAGAAGGACACAAAAGAACTTTCTGGGATGATGGATATGTTTCTTGTTTTGTTTGGGATATTTGGATACCTGGGTGGTACAGTTGTCAAAATTCATTAAATTGATAATGATCTGAGTATTTTACTGTAAGTTATACCTCAATGTAAAGAAAGCTCAATGTGTTTTTCATATAGCAAACTACCTTCTTTCTCCTCAAAATTTGTTCTCATTTGCTCAGCTTGAGGTACTTATAAGACAATAAAAGTGCCATAAATGTATATCAAGATGAGCAGCTGCCAACTTTGCTATTGTTAACTCATTAAGCATGCACACATTTGCCTTTTCTATGGGATTCCACTTTTGTGTGTTGAAAGAAGAAAGAAACAACAAAATCTCAATCACAAGTAATATTTTAACGCCAATTACCTTCTCAAGAGCTAATTGTCCCTTGATGTTTGATTAAAATACAAGGATTATAAGGTGATTGGAAAAACATATTGAGCTGAAATAAGACTTATGCACCCTTGCAATAGGGGAAGCAGCACTTCAAACAAATGCTAATTAAATAAAAGGGAAGGATAATTGCTAGGTTTCTTTATAGATTCCACAGTGCAAAGAGTGGGTCTTTTCTTAAAAGAAAATATTCCAAGACTTTTCCTTCTGACTCTATTCAGAATTTAAACATTAGCTCAACCCACTAAAGCAGCAAGAAAGGGAGGTTTTCCACAGATCAGAAAGAATTTTCTCTTCAGTCAATAATCAGGATTACTTGCAAAGTTATCCAAAACTGTGTACAAAAGCTGAGGAAGATTGAGCCTCCCTGGTGGCGTTAAGGGGTTAAGATGCAACCTATGAGGCTGTCTGCAGCTTCTGCAGCACGAGTTCAATCCCCCAGCTGGCCAGGGAGCTACCCACATGGCGCAGCAGACCTCTCCTGACTTACCCGCTGTTCCCCTCAGCAGTGTATTTTAGTCAGTCTGCCTGTTCTGTTCCCCACTCTGTCTCTGGTGAATCCTCTCACCCCCCACGGCTCTGGCCTATACCCCAGTTTTTATATGCATAAATAAGTCTTTAAAAAAAAACCCACCAAAACAGGAGTCTTAGAAACTGCTTTGTTTTATTCTAGCAGAGCCTAAGGAAGCATGAGGACTAGCTGTGTGTGGCACCTAGGTTGGGACCCTGAACAGAGAAAGAATTTTAGGGCAAAACTAAGGAGATCAGAATAAAACATGAACATTAGGTAATAATGTATCAATATTGGTTGATTAATTAAAACAAATGTGTCATACTCTGAAGATGTGACAACAGGGGAAACTGGGTGAGGGTATATGGGAACACTCTGTACTAGCTTCCTGATTTTTCTGTAAACCTAAAATTAAGTCTAAAAATAAATAGGTTGCTAGACAGTTTGCATAGCATGGAAAAAAGTACAGAAGTTTACACACCAAGATGCTTTCAAAGGTTATATATCTTCATGGTGGGATTTAAATAAATGGGGGGAAAAACCCGTGGAAGAAAAGTGTCCATAACCTGAATCCTTTGCACACTTCTTTGGGTCAGAAGGCTGCCTCTGATCATGTGCTGATCAGAGGACCTTTATCAGAGACCTTGATTATACTAGGTCTCCTACCTGATGATTATGAGATTGAGTTTTGATCCTCAAATCAGAAGCTCTACATTTTGACCAGCATGTGGTAGCACCAGTTTTTCTGGCTATTGGCATTTCGGTGGGTATGAAATGGTGTCTCATTGAGGTTTTAATTTGCTGTTTTTCTGGTGACAACTGAAGTCTGCAGCTTTTCATGCATTATAGCCATTTAAAGATTTTCTTATGCAAAATCCTTCCTCCTGGGAACCCAACCTTTCCTTCTATCACTGGACTCTGAGCCTGAAAATTGGGTTAGATCTGGTAGGTAAGCTTGGGATTGTGGATTTTTATGAGGGCAACTGCCCTTGGCTTCTTGATCATCCACTTTTGGTTTATTCTGATGGTGAGTTAAAGAGTATCTCTGTTGAATGCCTATCTACTTTGCTCCTTGTGATATTGTGACCTATAACTGTCTTCATAATCTCCTTCTCCAGACCCTCTTGGCTATTAGTCCACCCTTGCTATTTATTGTGATTACTGATCCATTTGATTTCTGACAATTTTTTGAAAGATTTATTTATTTGTGCATACAAGAGCTGGGGTACAGGCCAGAGGTGTGTGTGGGAGGGTGAGAAGATTCACCAGAGACAGAGTGGGAACAGAACAGGCAGACTGACTGAAATACACTGCTGAGGGGAGCAGCGGGCAAGGCAGGAAAGGTCTGCCACACCATGTGGGTAGATCCCTGGCCAGCCGGGGATAGAACTCATGCTGCAGAGGCTGCAGATAGCTTCATAGGTTGCATCTTAATCTCAATCTTTTGTTGAGTTATTTTCTTTTTTGGAGAAATTCAACAGAGTATAGCAATAGGCTGGCTACCTCTCTCACTGTCTTCAAGGCTACTCTTTCCCCCAGTTTTTCTAACACCAAGCACATAGCACCAGGTTTTGCATTTAACTTGACTTAAGCACGTTTTAGTTCACCTGGAATAAGTTTTAATAATTGTAGCAGGGGCTGTGTCCCAGCTAGCTCTAGGGATGGAGTCCTCATCACCTGCTGGGTAGTGAGTGACTCAGCTCCTAAACATCCTTTTATTGTCTGCTTTCTTGGCCCACTCATGGCATCACCCTCCAGGAGGGGTTCCCTAGAGATGGACATTAGTGGTGTTTATTAGATAGTGTCCCTGGGACCAATAGCCATACCGGGAAGTGGAGAGGACAGGATTGGTTAGTGGGAGAAGTCAGTTAAAATTCTGCATTATAAGAATTACAAGATCATTGTAGAAAACTTAGGAAATTAAGGGGAAAATGTCAGGGGAGGGCAGAGTTTGTGGCAGCTGTCCTCAGCAGGTTGTAGACTGTTGTGTCAGATGGGAGGCACGGAGGCAGGGGTCTCTATTTATAGCAGCCACAAACACAATGAAAGAGCAGTCATGTGTTCAGTGGTCGGGTTAGCCAGGAGCCAGAACCCACCAGTCAACTTTCTTTTCAGTTATGTATTGCTTGGGAACTTTTCGTGTTGTTATAATTTCACACTCAGAGGGAAAAAAAAAGGAAGAATGATAGAAAGAACACACATTTACCCTTCCTCCAGTATACTAGTTCACTTCAAAAGGGTTAGAGGGGGAGAAGAAGAACTAGAGTCAAAATGAGGAGGGGTGCAATTGTATGGGGAATATAACCGAAATGAAAATGCACACATTGTACAAAGATGAAAAATGATGTAAGAATTATATAAAATAAAATATTTTTTTTTTTTAGAAAAAGGGTTTCTAAAAGCCAGCTGGTCTCCTTTACAACAAATAGCTTTCAGGCTTAACTCAAATGTCAATAGTCCATTCATGTTTCCAAGCCAGTTTTATACTTAAGACTTGCAAAAAATAGATGGAATATCCTTAACTTATAAAGAGTTATCTCAAATCTTCAAAGAAAAGTTACGCCTATAGAAAACTAGACAAAGACCATAAGCAACTAAGAAAAAGAATTGACAACACTATGAGAAAAATTCAACCTTTTAGGAAATAAATGAATATAAAATGAAAGCTCATTTTCAGTCACTAGGCTCACGCAGCTTTACAAGAATGATAACACTTGTGTTGGGAACAGTATAGGACAGGGGCAGTCTCACACAGAGTGCTGCTTCTGGAAACTGGAGCAATGTTCTGATGGGCTTATCTGGCAACAAACATCAAAAGCTTTATAAATGCAATTGTTTTTTTTTTAAAGATTTATTTTATTTGTTTATGCATACAAGAACTGGGGTACAGGCCAGAGGTGTGGAGGGTGAGAGGATTCACCAGAGACAGAGTGGGGAGCAGAACAGGTACATTGACTGAAATACACTGCTGAGGGGAGCAGTGGGTGAGTCAGGAGAGGTCTGCTGTGCCATGTGGGTAGCTCCCTGCCCGGGGATCGAACTCGTGCTGCAGTGGCTGTGGTAGCTTCATAGATTGCATCTTAACCCCTTGCACCACCAGGGAGGCCCTAAATGCAATTGCTTTCAACATAACTATTTTAATTCTAGGATTATCTGAGGATGATAGGCAAATAAGTGTCCTTGACCCTCCTCCCCCAGTAGATGGTATTTATCAGAGAAAATATCAACAAGTAGAAACTTTGGTTAAAAAGATAGTGGTATTTCATACAAAGCATTAACACCCCTACATAGCACTTAATGGATGGCTGTTCTTTATACTCTGAATATACAAACTCCTCTCATCCTCCTGGCCTGAACCTGAGTCTGCTGGGAAAATCCATCCCCCTGACCTGTTACCATATGCACAGTGTTCTGCTGGAATTGGCAATAAATGGCAGACATACCTACCCTCTTTGGTTAGAGTGTCTCCTCTTCATTCCCACTGGTCTCAGGAAGAGTGGAGGTAGCATGCAGCTTGCTTCTGTTTTCTCCATCCTCATGAGTCTGTGGTTCTTGTGCAAAGGCCCACTCATTAGAGGACAAAGACCTCACTCTTACTTCCATATCTGCAACTAGAAAGTTAGTCCCTAGTGAGACTCACATACTTACTAGCTTATGCTGAGAAGCAAGAAACTCCTACCTCTCTATGGCTTAATTCAAACTTATCCACCATGAGTAGTATAGGTGTGGGGTCATGCAGCATGAGAGCTAGTGATGCCTCTGCTCCACACAGTCACTCAGAGATTCAGGCCACCAAAGAGTTTCCCATCTGTCATGTCACGCACTATCACAGTAAAGGAAGAGAGTGTGGGGAAATATTGATGACTCTCTTTTCTCAGCTGTGATTCTGTAGTGTCATGTGTGATATCAACTCAGATACCACTGCTCTGAACTAGCCACAAGGCGCGACCTAACTCCAAGGTGGCTGGAGAATGTGCAGAAACTCATAGAAAATGTGGGGAAGCTTTGTTTTTTCTGCCTACTCACAGCACTAGTTATGGGTGCTTCTTCCCATAATTGTAATTTGACTATAATGCTTTGTTAATGTTTCTCTTCCTGCAAGGCTTGGAGATTTATTGATTGATTTGTTCGTTTATGAGGGTGTGGGTTGGCACTCTAACTTGCCACTGGATTCCCAATGCCTCCTAAAGTCTGGCACAAAGTACACAAATAGAACTATAACCTTTGATGCCATCTGGTGGCTGTACATAGACATTACCTTAGAGACTAAGGACTCAGATGTCAATTCTCTCGTGGGGTTCAAGAGGAGTGAGGAAAAGTGGAAGAGAATGCTAGAAAATGAGAGATGGTCCAAGATTTCAGCTTATCTGTATTAGAATGAGAATATTTTAGTTCGGGGGCTCTATCAGTTCTGGCCCCACTTAGGTCTTATCACTTCCCCAACTGGACTTGTGAGTTACTGGACATTGCCTGGGGTTTCCGAGTCGGTAGGTGACAAATGAGTTAAAATGACACAACAAATAAAATCTTTAAATCCACCTGTAGCTGCTAACTTTTTAATTAAAAAAAAAAAAACACACAGTTTACTGGTCTATTGCAACTCTGGCCCGCCCAACCCCAGCACCAGAGTCAGAAGACAGATAAAACCAATGACACTTCCCCTTGAATATACTATATTTTCAGGATCCATGTTCAAGTGGTCTTTGTCAAAGCTGAAAACTGAGAACCACACTAAGCATGCATAGGGCAGGCTCACTACCAATTGGGGCAGATGGATCAACAGAGCCCAGGAGCCCTCGGTGGATATTTTCAGGCCTTTAATGCTGAATCAGGTACACTGGCACACCAGGGAGGGAGGCCAGGCGGCCAGGAGGCTGGCAAGTCTCCTAGCCCCCAGCAAATCTTTTCACTCTCTCTCACCTTCCTTTCTTGGGTCTTGACCCCTTGTGCAGTCTGGACCAAGGGGTCCTGTTCCCCGGGGCCGCCTCTGCTTTTACCCTTCGCCTCCTGCACAGGCCTCCCTGATACATGCTCCAGCCCACACTCTCTGGGCCAAGGGGCCCATGATCATGGGTGTACGTGCCCAAGTCCAAGCTCTCCAGCGCCTTCTGCATCAACACCATCAGGCTGCAGGTGGTAGCCATAGTGGCTAGTGGCCAGAGGGTGGACAAAAAGCCTGACTTTTTAACTCATTTACCCTACGTGAGGTTTCTAAAAAATTATCTGACCCCAAACATTGAGATTTCTGAGAAATGCCAGGGCCAGCTCTGGCTGCCTGATGGCTGTGCCAGATGAAAGCTAATGACCCCAGGGAGGAGGGGCACAGAGGACAGCTTTAAAGAGCAAAGCTTAATTGAAGGTAATAGTGGGAGTCAGTAAAAATTGCCGGACAGTAATGGAAAGAGTGCATTAGTGAGGTTTCTGTGCTGTCACCCTTTACCCAGAGCCTCTCCCGCTCTCCCCTGTAAGTGGCCCTTTGCTCTCCCGAATCCATTATCTCCCCAGGATGCCCCATTATGTGCTGAGTGAGATGGAAACCACAGTGCCTGCTGCTGGCTCTGGGGAGGAGGAACAACAGGCAAACAACATTTCCCAGAAAATAAGAACCAAAACAAAACTTAGTTAAATGATGAAGAAAGCAAGAAGAGACCCTGCAAAGTTTTGACTGTACAGCAGCCTGAGACATTTGCTTTGTTTATGAGGGAAGATTTAGTGAATGCAGATAAGGTGGCGAAGAAGTAATTATATATTATATATACACACACCTTGAAAATACCATTTCTAGGAATAATAAAAAAATTATGAAGGTTCTCGGAAGTGACAGACTTTTTGGAATCAAGGATGACAATCTGAAATTTATAAAGAATAACAACTAACATTCATTGAGCACTTGGTAGGTGCCAGGTGATGGACTGAATTTCTATATGCCTTATCCTTCACTTCCCAGAGACACTCTAAGAGGTAGATGTTGAAACGATCCCCCTTTTACAGAGGAGAAATGGGCTCCAGAAGGTTCTGTAACTTCCCCAAACTCATGCAGCTAGGAGGGATGGGGCCAAGGCTCTACTCTGGAACTGCTGTCTCCAAAGTCCTGGTTTTCACAAAAAGTTCATGCGGCATCATACCTTCCATGTTGTTGTTGTTCCTGGGATTCATCTCGTCTTCCAATACTGCCTTTCCTGAAACCTCCATCCCCCTTTCTTCCTTGTCTAGTCAGTGATATATCTGAGTCATTAACAAAATCATCAAAATACATTTATTCTGCTCTGCTGGGGGCTGTGGATGTAGCTGTGTGTGAAGGAGGTAGCCGCTGCCCCAGAGTGATATATTTGGCTCACCAGGGTTTCACACGGCTGGTTCTTCTGTCCTTCTGCCCATCCTCCCCTCCCCCAACCCACTTGTCTGGGTCCTACCCACTCTTCAGAACTGAGCTCAAAGGAACCCAGAGACTGAAGCTAGAGAGGGGCCCCTGAGCCACCCCTTCCTGTGAGAAGGTTCTTAGAAATCTTCAAAGGATTTATTTAGCCAGTGTTACAGGGTTTCAGGCCATGGCTGAGGAACAAGCACCAAATTGAAAAGCATCTTCTTCACTGATAGGCTTACATTTGTTGAAACTCAGTTTGCTGATTTTTTGTTTGTTTGTTTTGCTCTGATCTGGATAAGGAAAGTACCCAAAGGCACTGCAGAAGGAAAAGCTTGGCTAGGCTTTGGGTTTTTTTTTTTTCCTTGCTGTGAGAATAAACATGTGTACCCACAAACACCGAGAAGATTGAGGATGGCAGAAACTTCTCTGCCACCCTGAAACCCCACTTTTGGGGTTTATGCACAGAGGCAATGTGGCCTAAGTAGGCCTCAGGGAGGCAACACTGGGGTGAGCAGGCTCAGTGCTCTTGGTACATTTTAGCGCAGGTAAGTGGCTGGGCCAGCCAATTTCTAGGAATCAACTCACAGTCAGGGACAGAGTTGAGGATCAGGAGGTGATTAGGGTGCATGGTTTTGCTCTGTCACTGGGCATGTCATTAGTTTTGTTTAGTATCCTTACCTGAACAACAGGGGTAGGAGCGCTGTTATCCTTACTCATGGGTCTTGTTAATTAACTCAATTGATGTAAAGTCATAATTATTTTTGAAATAGTTGGTCAAAGTTCTTTATATCGATGTGATCACATCAAAACTCTGCTCACAGGACTTTTTCTCCAGGATTTGGCCAGTGTTCAATGTGGTAGACCACAAGGCCATGTCCCCACCTCCCTGCCAAGCACCCTAACTCCCACTGCACACATCTGTCCAGAGCTCTTAATCAGACATGCTTCTTCACGTGAGCATTCAGGCTGTTTCCTTTTCCTCCTATTGGTTAGATGAGTAGATATTATTAGAAACTTAGCTGTCATCCAATCTGATGGAGACGGAGAGTAGAAAATTTAGGATGGAGGTGTCACAAGACCCAAAACTGGAGGTGAGGATAACGATGATCAACATCACCATAGAAATTGCCACAGAGGGCCTCCCTGGTGGCTCAAGGGGTTAAGTCGCAGCACTAGGAAGCCATCCGCAACCACTGCAGCACGGCAGGAGTTCGATCCCAGCTAACCCCCATGGCGCAGCAGACCTCTCCTGTCTCACCCGCTGCTCTCCTCAGCAGTGCATTTCAGTCAATCCTACTGTTCTGTTCACCACTCTGTCTCTGGTGAATCCTCTCACCCCTCACACCTCTGGCCTGTACCCCAGTTCTTGTATGCATAAATAAATAAATATTTAAAAAAAAAGAACTTGCTGCAAAAATGAAAACCTTACCCTCCAGCTGCTGTAGCAAGCACCAGACTGCTATAAAAACGTACACTTAGCTCATTTGCTCTAGAGCAAATGGGTTTATTCCTCCCTCTCCAATCTCTGCATTCTTCCTTTATAAGCGGAATGAACTCACACAAGTTACTTACCAGAGCTTCAGTTTCCTCATTTCTAACCATAACTACTCAGCCACAGCCTGTGAGAGTGGCTGGGCCTAGTAAATATTAGGTCAATTCAAGCCTATTTGGGAAGAACTCCTAAATGTGAAGATGCCCTCTAGTGAGCATTTGGAGAACTGCAACCAATAAAGGCCAGCTTCTGATTCTAGGTAAAGATTTAGGGCACAATTGCAAGAATCCTTTGAGTTATCAGACTTCTGTAACTTGATTACCTCAAAGCATTGATTAAAATTATGGGAAAATAAGAGGATTTAAAATGTCAAGATAATGAAAACTATTAAGCATCATATGCCCTAGTGAGTGTTGCGTTAACTTCACCTCCTGTCACGCTGTGGCTTACAGGTGGGCAACTGGATAATATGCCTTTTACAAAGAACCTATGTCTGGATCATTGTATTCCACTGGACCCCTTCACTGACTGCTTACAGTCAGGTACACACATTGGTCAGACAGGAGAGATCTCTGGGATTGTGTTGACATCTCTCTAACACAAAATATACATGTGGACTAAGTGACATGAAGAGGAAAATGCAATTCTCAACCAAATCCATTCTGGTCTCTAAAGCTCCCTATGTGGTTCGCCACATTTCCACAAGTCTGGCTTTTGGTTTTCCACTTTTATTCATTTATTTAGTTAGTTTTTATTTATTTATGCATCCAAGATCTGGGGTGTAGGCCAGAGGTGCAGTGTGTGAGAGGATTCACCAGAGACAAAGCGGGGAGAATAGGCAGATTTACTGAAATACACTGCTGAGGGGAGCAGCAGGGGAGACAGGAGAGGTCTGCTGCACCATTTGGGTCAGCTCCCTAGTTGGGGGTTCAAACTCATGCAGCAGTGTCTGGTGACATAGTTTGGTAGCACTGGAACTTTAAACCCTGCACCACCAGGGAGGCCCTTGATTTCCCACATTTTGCACTACTTCCCCCTGGAGGCAACCCCAAGAGGGTGACATCCTGAAATGAAGAAGCCCTAGGGGTCAGGTGGCAGAAAGTCAGGGAGGGCTATCATATTGCAGAAGTGGAGAAAAAGAAAGGGAGCATCTCCTTTCTTCTTATAGGAGGTTGCAGCTTTAGGAGGTACAGAAGGTGTGAAGATTAACTAATGGCCACTAGCAGTCCATTTCTGCCAGTTTCCGCCTTGGCCCCTTTCTGCATTCACTGTCCAGTGGAGTCCAGGGTCCCAGAAAGTATAAGGGACCAGAAAGAAATTTCTTCTCAGACCCGGGATGCTGTGCTCTGAGTTGGAGGTGAGTCCCAGGGCAAGTTAGGGTTAATTAGGCAGCTTCAGGGACAGTACAGGCAGTGACTTCTGGGAGAGCTAAAGAGGTGATAACCAGAACACACTGCAGAGATAAGGTCAGAAACCCAGAAGGACTAATTGGGACAGTAAATTTAAGACTAAGCTATAAGGTTTATGGGGGCAGTAAAGCTGAAAAGACCTTGGACAGAGGAGGTGAGATAAGAGCTGGGAACATGGGCACATCTGCCCAGAGGATATGGCCCCTAGGAAAAAGAGCCAATCACAAAGCAGGATGATGACATTTTAGAACAGAGGAAAAAGGTTTAAGTATCCCCTAGACACAGGCCCATTCTGTGTCTTTTGCCCCTCCTTGGCATGGCTGCCTCGGTGTCTTTGCTTTTGTTCTTTTCCTCTAAAAAAAACTACCCTTTCTTTTTTAAGATTTATTTATTTATTTGTTTGTTTGTTTGTTTGTTTGTTTGTTTGTTTATTTATTTATTTATTTATGCAAGCACTGGGCACAGTCAGAAGCGCGGGAGGGCGAGAGAATCCACCAGAGCCAGAGCGGGGAGCAGAACAGGCAGACTGACAAAGTACACTGCTGAGGGGAGCAGCGGGCGGCAGGAGAGGTTGGCACGCCATGTGGGACCCTCCTCCGGTGGTTGGGGATCAAACTGGCGCTGCAGAGGCTGCGGGCAGCTTCGCAACCCAGCACTCAACCGCTGCGCCACCGGGGAGGCCCAACACTACCCTTTCTTGAACAAAGTGTGCTGCTCTCTGCTTACTTACCTAAAAAGTGTGCGAACTCCTTTTTACAGTTTCATGGGACAAGAACTTGTGGTGGTTCAAGGGCTACCAGGGTAAACAGCAGCAGCAGCAGCAGCAGCAGCTGTAATCATGGTAATGATACTGAATGCCAGCCTCAGTTTCCCTCAGCCAATAAAAGGGAACAGAGTTGTTTTTTTTTTTTTAGAGATTTATTTATTTATGCATACAAGAAATGGGGTACAGGCCAGAGGTGTGTGTGTGGGGGGATGAGAGGATTCACCAGATACAGAGTGGGGAACAGAACAGGCAGATTGACTGTACACTGTTGTACACTGTTGAGGGGTGCAGCGGGCGAGACAGGAGAGGTCTGCTGTGCCATGGGTTGCTCCCTGGCTGGCTGGGGATTGAATTCATGCTGCAGAGGCTGCTGATTTCTTTGTAGTGTGGTGCTTGTGCCACCAGGGATGCCCAAAAGGAAACAGAGTTAGAGGAAAAGGAAAGTGGTTTAATTTGTTGACATGTGAGGAGGGCAGCAGACTCATGTCTGAAAGACCACCATGCTGCTCTTTGGCAGAGTGCAGGGGTATTTGGACAAAGGAGGAAAACAGAAGGGTGATGGGCGAGGGTCAGCATGTCCCTTTGATGCAAGCATATGGAGAATCAGATGGGCACCAGCTTGCTTTGTTAACACCTTGATGTTTAATTTCCTTATTATCCTCTTAGGGATCTCCTTCCTTTTCTTTAGAACGCAAGAAGACAAACTTGTTAAATGCAACAGACAGGAAAGCTTATCTGATGGGGCAGGAAGAGAGACCGGTCCTGTTTTACTGCATCAGCAATGGCACACACCGGCTTGAGAGGCAAGCTCTAATGTCTCCCTCAATAAAGCTCTCTTCAGTAGGATTTCACCTGAGTTTCAAGAAAATAAGCCCAGAAACAGAGCACTCCTACCTCAGGATCTGGGACCTTCTTTGCCAAGGGAAATGCATTTTGCGCTGGCCTTCACTCAAAGTGAGAAAATACAGGGCTTTGTTGTAGAACCAAGAAAGGAGGGAGGAGCTGTTACTGCTAAGATAACGAAAAAGAAAAAAAGAGTTAGCAGATCCTATTCCAGAAGCAACTTACTCTCCTGGGAAGCAAGGAAATATTCTTCTAGGGCCTCAAAGGGAAGAACAGGAGTGAGATGTAGGGCAGACAATGCAAACTTGGTGGCCTTACAGTATCATCTAGATGAGTGTGTTTTGCATTTCGGAGCTTCACAAATCCAGTGTGGGGAAAGGAAGCCCCTGCAAATTGTTCCATCGGACAGTGATTCTAACACCTAGCAGAGTGCAAAAAGCGTATTTGACTCATGTGAACATACATGTGAAACCAGCAGGGAAAAGTATATCTGAAAAAAAAAAAAAAAAAAAAAACAGCACACATCCAGTGTTCCAAAGTAAAGAATAGCAGTCTGGTAATTGCAGACCAAAAAGCTTTTTCCTCTTGGAGCGGGAACACTAATGCAGGCATTGTTCCTCCTCCAGGCACGAACAGAGCCTCAGCACTTCAAGGCATTTATACCTATTAGTGTGTGCTCATCACAGCTCTTAACAAAGCCTTCAAATTATACCCTTTATAATTTTGTTATTCTCTTTGTGCCACAAAGTCTTATGCTGTGCATTACCCGAAGGCAATTCAGTTTATCAGGAAGAAAAGAAATACTGTCCTTGATTTTCCTCTTAGCACATGCTGAAATTGCTGGATCAGATGCTCTAGGGTCATCCTCGAGAGCCACCTTCAGTCAGTTCCTCAGTACTGCTGTGAAAATTTCTTTCCATCTCAACTTGTGAGTGAAAAGATACAACCGCCTCAAGCTGCTCACAAGGATATGGCTCGAGCAGCTCCCAAGAAGCACTTGTATTGGGGTGATTGCTTTCTGATGGAGGACAGGAATAGGAAAAAACTGAAAAGGAGGTGCACCACCAGACCAGAAACCCGGCTCACACAAGGAGGTCAGGGTAGAAGGGATTCGCACAGCCATTAACACAGCTATGGAAACCAAGATCCTTCAGCAGCCAACACCTAGATTACAAAGCATAACATCCAAGCAGGTATCAGACTGCTGTCTAGAGCACAGGTCCAATGGTAAAGATAAGGAGATTGAGCCCAACAGGCATCAAAAGTAAAGATGTGGAGACTGAGGACCTCCCCAGTGGCGCAGCGGTTGAGCGCTGGGTTGCGAAGCTGCCCGCAGCCTCTGCAGCGCAGATTCGATCCCCGGCGGCGCGCAGACCTCTCCTGCCGCCCGCTGCTCCCCTCAGCAGTGTACTTCGGTCCTTCTGCCTGCTCTGCTCCCCGCTCTGGCTCTGGTGAATTCTCTCACCCTCCCGCGCTTCTGACTATACCCAGTGATTGTATAAACAAAAAAACAAACAAACAAACAAATAAATAAAAACATGCCTCTATAAAAAAAAAAAATCTTAAAAAAAAAAAAAAGATGTGGAGATTGAGCCCACTTGTGGAATCTCCGGTCCCTTTCAGATTCTGCAGTTATCTAAAATCCGCCACTAGCCCAAAGGCTCACAAGCAGTGACCCCTCCCATAGAAAAGAGGACTGTATCAGGGCAGTCTCTGCACAGGCTGGGGCAGCAGTCCATCTGCCCACCTGTGACTATGCAGGTGCCTCTTTTCATTAACTCTCTCCCTCTGCAGGGCAGCAGCTTCCTGTCTACCTGTGACCTGCACCTGCTGGGATTTCTCTTCAATAACTCCCCCTCAGTGGAGGCCGCTCTCCTCTTCCTTTGGGGCAGCTCTTCCTGCCTGCTTGCGTCTACCTAACAGAGCAACCCAGATATAAAACGGGTTGCCTGACTGTGGGTCCTCACCCCTGCGCTTAAAAGGGACTTGTTAATACTCCACTGCAGGCCCACACAAAAGGTCAATAAAAGGTTTATTTCCAAAAGAAAGGGAAAATGAACAAATGAATAACTCAGGGACAAAAAGAGGGAGATAAACTCAGGAATGCATCCTACCCTTTCCGCTGACCTGGAATCCCAATGGCAGCTGAGAGCCAGGGAAGAGCCAAGAGCCTTGAGGCAAGAGAGAGACCCAAGGCCCACCTGTCTGGTTTTACACCAAACCTGGCAGCCTAACCGCGCCCTCAGGGCCTGCGACCCTCCCTTCTGCGACCCTCCCTTTGGTGATGACGGGATTTGTCATTCGCAGAGTCTTGATGGCTTTGGTCTGGAGTGGGGGTGGAGCCCACAAAGCCCTTATGGAGTTTGCTCAGGACATCCTTACCTCCTAATGTTAGGTCTTTATTATATGTTTAAATGTGTTTGATTAGGGAAAAAAAAAAAAGCTTACTGTAGTCAAAAAGAGTTAGTGAGAGCCTCCCTGGTGGCACATTGCTGTGAAGCTGTCCACATCCTCTGCGGTGCTGGTTCAATCCTTGCCGGCAGCGGAGCTACCCACATGGTGCGGCAGACCTCTCCTGGATTGCCTGCTGCTCCCCTCAGCAGTGTGTTTCAGTCAGTCTGCCTGTTCTGCTCCCCACTCTGTCTCTGGTGAATCCTCTCACCCCCCACAACTCTGGCGTGTGCCCCAGTTCTTCTATGTATAAATAAATAAATATTTTAAAAAAGAGTAAAAAAAAAAGTTATTGACCTGGTCTATGTTAACAGAGATAAATGTGGTTTTGTTTATATAAGGACTGCTTTTTGATAAAATTGTTTTTAAAAAGACTAACCCACTATTTCTTCCCCTTAAAAGAAGTAACTTTTTTCCCCAGGTCAACACCTTCATTGATTTTTCCTTCCCTTGTCCTAGACAAAAAAAAAATGAAAAATTAAAAAAATTTAAAAAATCTCTGGTATATGAAAGTGTTTCATTTGTGACTCTGCAATTGAACTTCTGCTGCTGCCCTGCAGAGGGGAGCATTGGTGACAGAAGTGTTAGGGGGAAAGGATGTCCTGAGCAAACTCCATAAGGGCTTTGTGGGCTCCACCCCCACTCCAGACCAAAGCCATCAAGAAGCTGGGAATGACAAATCCCGTCACCACCAAAGGGAGGGTCGCAGGCCCTGAGGGCGCGGTTAGGCTGCCAGGTTTGGTGTAAAACCAGACAGGTGGGCCTTGGGTCTCTCTCTTGCCTCAAGGCTCTTGGCTCTTCCCTGGCTCTCAGCTGCCATTGGGATTCCAGGTCAGCGGAAAGGGTAGGATGCATTCCTGAGTTTATCTCCCTCTTTTTGTCCCTGAGTTATTCATTTGTTCATTTTCCCTTTCCTTTGGAAATAAACCTTTTATTGGGGCCTCCCTGGTGGCACAGCGGTTGAGCGCTGGGTTGTGAAGCTGCCCGCAGCCTCTGCAGCACCGGTTCGATCCCCGGCTGCTCCCCGGCCACCGGAGGAGGGTCCCACATGGCGCGCAGACCTCTCCTGCCGCCCGCTGCTCCCCTCAGCAGTGTACTTCGGTCCTTCTGCCTGCTCTGCTCCCCGCTCTGGCTCTGGTGAATTCTCTCACCCTCCCGGCTTCTGACTGTACCCAGTGCATGTACAAACAAACAAACAAACATACAAATAAATAATACATGCCTCTTAAAAAAATAAAGTAAACCTTTTATTGACCTTTTGTGTGGGCCTGCAGTGGAGTATTAACAAGTCCCTTTGGGGGGGGAGGCCCCACAGTCAGGCAACCCGGTCTTTGTCGGGGTTGCCCTGTAGCACGCTCAGCTGTGTATTTCAGGCAGTCCGCCTGTTCTGTCCCCATCTGTCTGGTGAGCCTCCCTCCCGTGCCCCGCCCCTCTGGTCTGCACCCCAGTTCTGGAATGCATGAAGGAAATACATCTTAAAAAAAAAATCGCACACACAAAAGACAACCCCAGAAAGGGATAAGGTGTTCGCACACCCTGTGTCCGACCGGGGCTTCCTCCGCAACACCCACCCACCCACACACACACACACTCACACACGCGCACACACACACATACACACACACTTACACACGCGCGCACACACGACCGTGAAGCCCATGGCCCGCGGGCACCCTCGGAGAGGAGCCCCGCGCTGCGCCCGCGGGCAGGCACTTGGCGGTGGTTGTTGCCAGGGCACGGGGTGCGCCGCGGGAGGGGAGCCGAGGGGGTGCGGGTCCGGAGGGAACCCCGTGACTCGGAGACCGGCAGCGGGCGGCCGCGACCCCAGCCCCGCGGACCCCAGGACCCGCCAGGCGAGCGCGGGGCTCGGAGACGGGGCGCCGGCCGGAAGCCCAGGAGGCCGGGGGTGGACAGGGCACCCGTGCCCGGGGCCAGGGCGGGCGGTTCTGGCTCTTCGGGACCCTCTCCCGGCCCGCGGCAGCGCTCGGGCGTCCGGGGTCCTCTCTGGACAGCCCAGAACTGGGGGTGCCGGAGCGGGAAACCGCCCGGCCCCTTCTCCCGCGGCGGCTCCTCGGCCTGAAGCTCCTTTCCGCGAAGGGCCTCGCGCAGCAGCGGCGCCCGGCCCCCCGCGCTGGACGGCGGACCCGGGGGAACCCGCAGGCTTGGGGGTGCGGAGTCCTCACCCTGCCCTCCGGCACGTTGTCGGGAAGCAGGTGAGGATGGCAGAGGCGGATCTCCTCCGCCGACCTGGCAGGTGAGGACGTAAAAGTAAAACTCCTAGGAAAAAGTGATGCCGGAATTGTCAGGCCTAGTCTCCCAGCCGGGAAGGAGCCCAGGCTGCAGGGCAGCGCTGAGGCCGCTAGACCCCCACGGTGGGTGTCTCACGAAGCCGCAGCAGGAACTTCGCAGACGCTCAGGCCGGCAAGCGAGTAGAGGCAGGTTTGTTTAGAGAAAGAACAGGTTTATTGAGGAGAAAAGGAACCGAAATAAAGTGGGACTCCCAGGCCAGGGAACCAGGCCAGGGAGGGGCAAGGAAGCCCAAGTGGAGTCGTGTCTCAGGGAATATAGACCTTTTTTGCCCTCATTATGCTAAAGCTGCCCCAGGCTCTCTGTGATTGATTAGTTCTCGGCTGTCTCACTTAAGCTGCTACTGAGCGGGGATCTTCACATCCCTTATCTAACAGCTTTCTCTTTCCCCATTTGTTGCATCTTTAAATTTATGGCCCAGTCTTCTGGATGGGCATCCCTGCATTGAAGTTAAACCGCTGCCCTTCTAAGTTGTCCATAAATTAAACCATTCTCCATTTCTCCAATCTCTGCCTCCCTTTACCACCTGAAGGAAACCAGGACCAGCGTTAACAATGTTGTCCTTGGTCCTGAGATGTTTGTTTTTCCAGGTGGAATTAGTTACACTCCTCTTGCTGCCCTTATCTCTGAAGCCCTCCTCACTTCTCCGAGGTCCCCTCCTGCAGTGTCCCTAAAACTGCCTGTTTACCCTAACTTGCCCTGTGTCTCAAAAGGACGGACTCTAAGAAGCCAGCAAGGTGGCTGAGGCTCAGAGGACAGGGAGAGGGACAGACCAAGGGGAAAAATGTCAGGGACTAACAGGTATTGAATGATCTGAAACTTAGGGACTGAGGGGAAGGGAATGAGGAGACGCCTACACTTGGTGAGGTGTTAGTATCTTCTGCTGAAAGGCTCAGCAGGTTCTTTATTTATACATTTTTTGCAAGCATTGAGATTACATTATCAAGTGCATAGAAACAAAGCAAAAACAATTAGTGCATCTCCTTTTCCGTGCTCTCAGCAAGAAGGCAACCTTCAAGGTTAATAAAAAACTAAGTCTTACACTAAAATTCATTGTTTCAGCTAAACAATAACCTAAGACAATAGATAGCCACCAGTACATCCCTATCAGCTAAAGCCTAAGCAAGAAAAGACTTTTCTTATTCTCATGGCCTTCACACCAGGGGCCAGCTGCTACTCAGCTATCAGAACTTCCTTTACCTAGAAACTCCTTAACTCAAATAGCTTCATTTAAGAACTTTCCCAAGAAACTTCAAGGGAAGGCAAAAGAAGGACCCACTATAATTATTGTATTGTAATGCTTGTCAGGCATGCACAACAAATCATCTCCCATTGTCAAGTGGGCCAAACTGCCCAACAACTAATTTCTAAACAAACAATTTTTCATGCTATTTACTTACAGTATGCTGATACATATAATTTATTGCCTAATAAACTTTTTGATAAAATTTTTCTCTCTCTATGACCAAGAACAAAAAGCAAAGGGATGCCAGATCTTCAGCCCCACGGTGTGAGGCCTTTTCTTTTAGCTGCTTGTCAGTATCCTATCTGGCTGAAGCAACAAGGCCTCCTGCAGCAGTGGACACCACCTGGGAAGGCAGCCCCAAGTCTGGGGAAACAAACTGATCAGCAGCCATGAGGGAAATAAATAAATAAATAAATAAATAAAATGCCCAGACATGAAATCCAAAGAGTAAGAGTCAAGCAGAAAAGACCCCCACGGGACCTCCCTGGGGGCGCAGGGGTTAAAGAAAGCACCATCAAGCCCTTGCCAGCCCCTGCAGCAAGAGATGGACCCCGCCCGCCAGGAGCAGCGCAGAAGAGGGCAGCAGACCTCTCCAGTCTCACCCGCTGCTCCCCTCAGCAGGGAATTTCAGGAGATCCACCTGTTCTGACCGCCACTCTCTCTGGTGCATGCTCTGCAACCCCCCCCCCTACACCCCAGTGCTTGTGTACTCGATAAATAACTCTTGGGGAAAAGAAAGAAAAGCTCCCCACACACACACACACCCCACAGTGCAGGCAGGGGCACACACTAAACCCGTCTTGGTTGTGAAAAGGAGGAGCTTGTCAGGAACAGCTGCCAAAGAGCAAAGTCGATCCGATGGAGGAAGATGCTCTCCCCCGGGGGGGGGGGGGGGGGGGCAGGTGTCGAGGGTTGGAATGGGCCGGGGGGATTGGATTCCACGTGGGAACAGAGATGATTTATTTTGGGGGGCGACGTGCTGGGTCCCTGGAATATTTTGATTAAATGCAAAGTGGAGGCCTGTGATGGGAGCACGCGCAGGGCTGCAGGTGAGGTTAACTCGGCGGCGAGGCGGGTTCCGAGAGTGGCATGGGGAGCCCCTGAGCTGCTGGGAGAGTCTCCCGCGTTTGCAGCCACCGGAGGGTCAGTTAGTTTTCCAGCGTCTCTCCCAAAACACACGACACACTGCGACCCTTTGAGGGACGGCCCTGAGCAGATCCGGGGCGCGCACGGTGGTGGGGCGCAGGGCCAGAGCGGGGGTCTGTGGGTACAGGCAGCCACTCGGGCTCGGGCGCCGGGGCCGCTGCGGCATCACCTGGGCCCTGGGCGCGGGAGGCGCGGGGACCTGAAGGGCGCACATCTGGGGGCCGGGGAGGAGCACATAAGGGGGGGCGTCTCAGTGAGCGGCCGGCTCGGGCCCCCAACGAGAGCGGACGCGCAGTGGCGGGGACAGGAGGAGGCCCCGCGAGATCGCCAGAGAGAGTCCAGACATGACTGGGGCGCTGGGGGGCCTGCCCGCTCTTCAGCCCCACCTACCTCAGCCCGCATCCCGGATCCTCGCCCCCAGCCCACCCGCGCCCGCCCAGAGAGCCGGGAGAGTCTGGGTTCTCCGCGACCGGGAGCCTCCCCCGGGCCGGGTCTCCTGCCCGCCCTGCCCCCGGGCGCCCAGCTGCGCCAGCTGCGCTGTCGGAACGCGAAAGGCCCGCGCCAGTCCCGGGAGCCCCGAGACCCTCTGCCCATGTGCCCGGAGCCCCCGGAGCCGGCCCGGGCGGCAGAACCCAGCGCTGACTGGAACACGGCCCCCGACGTCCTGGGGCGGGGGGCGGGCGCGCTCCTCTCTGTGGCCCCGGGACCCCGCGCCGCCCGGGGACGGTGCGCGCGGCGGGGGCCGTGGACGGACTTGGGCCCCGCTCAGAGCAGGTCTCGGGTGAGCGTCCCCCAAGCTCTGCCCGTGGGGCGGGGACGAGCCTGGAGGCGCCGCGGCCCCCCAGAAGGCGGACGCCGCCCGGGAGCTGCGGGAGGAGACCTGGGGGGAGGGGGAGCTGCCGGCGGGACCCGCCCGGGACCCGGAGCCGCAGACGCAGCGGGGGAGCAGGAGCCCGACGCCCCACCCGCTCCCAGGCGCTGACGGGGCCCCAGCCACAGCCGGCGGGGACTCCCGAGCACGCCAGAGCTGGGGGCTGGGGCGGGGGGCGCCTTCTCCGTGGCGCTCTGGGAGCGGGAGCGAGGGGATCCTCTGTGCGCCCCGGAGAGGAGAGTCGGGGTGCCCTAAGCGGCCTGGGGGCGGTTCTCCGCAGCAGGCGGGAGAGTCTCGAAAAGCCGCCCAGACGCGCCAAGCGGGCGCCGAAGTCTGGAGTCCTGAACGTGGGGGCCGCAGCCGCGGATGCTCCCGGAGCAGCGGAGCCGCCTCAGGGCACCTGTGGGTGTGAGGGTGAGGGCCCGAGGAGCCTCAGGGGCGGGTGGGGCCCTGGCCTGTGGGGGAGCCCACGGCGGGGAGGGGACCCGAGCGGCCCCGCGGGGAGCGCGCTCTCCCCAGGCGGGCGGTGCCCACGGGCCAAGGGCTGCCTGAGCGCAGGGGCCGCCGGCAGCGGCAGCGGGGGGACAATACCTGGAGCAGCGGGGATGGCAGTGAGCACCCCCGGGGCTGGGTGGGTCCCCCAAGAGAGCTGAGAGTCTCAGACCTCAGAGTGCGCGCAGCTGGAGTGGGGGGTGGGGTGGCTGGTGCTGAGCCCGGGCGGGAGAGGCGGGAGCCCGGGGCCCCTGCTTGGGAGGGCGGAGTCCGCCCGGGACTGTGCAGTGGTTCCCCCTGGAGGGGGCAGAGCTGTGGGGGGACAGTCTCGAGCGATCATGGGCTGGGGGTGCTCTGGCTGGAAGGAGCCAGTTTCTGCTGTGCGTGTTGGGATTGTGCTCGGCTGCACCGCTCGCCTGTGTGGTCATGGCTGCAGGGCTGAGCGGCCGAGGGAAAGCAGGTGGAGGTGGTGGAGAGACAGCAAATGGCTGTGTGGACCCAGGGGTACGGGAAGACTGCTTCCTTTTGGGGTGTGCGCCTAAACACCTTTGTGACCAACCTGGGGTACTGAAAAAAAGGGCGTTTGGGAGTGGCGGCTTTGGTCAGCAGCATGAGAGTGGGGACCTGTCCGAAGGGGCAGAAATGCTTATGGGGCACAGCTGAGCTGGGGGCTGTGAAAATAAAGGTGCTGCAGACAGCAGGGAGCAGAAGAGGGCCACTGGGGGCGAAGCAACTGAAAATAAGGTTAGAGGGTCCAGGGGTAGAGGGTCCAGGCCCTCGCCATGCATGTTGACCACCTCAGGATCCAGGCGAGCTGCGGTCAGCCTGCAGGTTGACCCCCCTCAGCCTCCATGCCGGGCGGGGCCTGGTCTCCCAGGCGACCCCCTCGGTCTCCCCGGGATGTGTGTGGCTGGCGCTGAGTGTGTGTGATGTGTGTGGCCGGGGAGGCCGCCCAGCCAGAGCGGTGGTGCCCCCGCGGGGAGCGGGGCTGTGGGGTTGGCTGGAGGACCATGGGGGGCCTGCACAAGGGCTCCTCTTTCAGTCCTGGGGGCGCCCTGTCTGGAAGGAGCAGGTTTCCGCCGTGGCTGTCCTGATGTGCTGGGGGCGCTGCGCCCTGTGCGGGTCAGGCCCGCAGGGTTCTGAGGCCAAGGGAAACCAGGTGGGGACGGTCCGGGGACTGCAAAGGGCGGGCGGAAGGAGGGCTGAGGGAAGAGGCTTCCTTTTGGGGTTTGCTCCGAGCATCTGTGCAGCTCACTGCAGCCGGGAAAACTGGGGGCCTTTGGGAGTGTGGGTTTTGCGGGGGCGGCCTGAGGGTGAGCACCTGGGGGAAGGTGTGGGCATGCTGACATGGCTCACCTGACCTGGGGGGGGGGGGGCGGTGGATGCCCTCGGCCTCTAGGTCGACCTGGGGCCAGCCTGTCAGTCGACCCCCTAAACCTCCAGGCCGGAAGGGGACCGGCCTGCCGGGCAACCCCCTCGGCCTCCAACAGGGCTGCGGCCAGACCTGGGCTGACCTGGGCCCGGCCTGCCGGTCGACCACCTCGGCTCCAGGCTGTGATGGGGCCAGAATCCTGGTCAACCCCCTCGGCCTCCAGGCTGGGCTGTGGCTGGCTTGCCGGTCGACCCCCTCAGTCTCCCGGGGATTGTGTGGCTTGTGCTGAGCCTGAAGCCTGGTCAGGCCCTGAGGCGGACATCCCTGCATGGGACCATGGTTTATAGTTGCTTGTTGATTTTGATTTTTACTTTGTATTAATTAGTCTTTTTCCTGGTCCCTTATTAGGTTTTCTAAATTCTTGCTATGAGTGAGGCCATCCAGTATTTTTCTTTTTCTGACTTACTTCGCTGAGCATGATCCCTTCCAGCTCCATCCATGTTGCTGCAAACCGTATGTGTTCATCTTTTTTGAATGCTGAGTAATATTCCATTGTGTATATGTACCACATCTTCTTGATCCAGTCATCTATTTTTGGGCATTTGGGTTGTTTCCAAAGCTTAGCTATTGTAAATAGTGCTGCTATAAACGTAGGGGTGCAGGTGCCCTTTGGAATTACTGTTTCTGTGTCCTTTGGGTAAATACCTAGGAGTGGAATTGCTGGATCATATGGAAACTCTATGTTTAATAGGTCAAGAAATCTCCACACAGCTCTCCATAGTGGCTGGACCAGTTTGTACTCCCACCAGCAATGCAGGAGAGTTCCTTTTTCTCCACAACCTCGCCAACATTTGTTGTTGCTAGTTTTTTTAATATGTGCCATTCTCACTGGTGTGAGATGGTATCTCATTGTAGTTTTGATTTGCATTTCCCTGATTACATTTTTTGAACATTTTTTCATATGCCTGTTGGCCATTTGCATTTCCTCTTTGGAGAAGTTTCTTTTTAGTTCTTCTGCCCATTTTTTGACTGGATTATTTTCTTTGCTTTGAATCTCATCAGCTCTTTGTAGATTTTTGTGATCAGTCCTTTATCACTAGGGTTGTGTGCAAAAATTTTTTCCCAGTTGGTGGGGTTTCTCTTTGTTTTGGTTATTGTCTCTTTTGCTGTGCAGAAGCTCTTTAATTTGATGTAGTCCCTGTTTATCTTTGCCTTCACTATCACTGCTTTGGGTGATGTGTCTGTAAAGATGTCTTTGAGGTGCATGTCATGAAGTGTTTTGCCTATATTTTCTTCTATATATTTTATGGTTTCAGGTCTTATGTCTAGTTCTTTAATCCATTTTGAGCTGGTTTTTATGCATGGTGTGAGGTAGTAGTCAAGCTTCATTCTTTTGCATGCAGCAATCCAGTTTTCCCAGCACCATTTATTGAACAAACTTTCTTTGCTCCAGTGCATATTCTTTGCTTCTTTGTCAAAGATTAGTTGACCATAATTCTGTGGGTTTATTTCTGGATTTTCATTTGGTTCCATTGGTCCGTGTGTCTGTTCTTGTTCCAATACCCTGCAGTTTTGATGATTATGGCTTTGTAGTATAGTTTGAAATCTGGGAGTGTGATGCCTCTATTCCCTTCCTTTTTTTTTTTCAGGAGAGCTTTGGCTATTCGGGGTTTTTGGTGCTTCCATATGAATTTCATCTATAATTGTTCTGTTTCTTTGAAGAATGTCATTGAAATTTTTATTGGAATAGCATTGAATCTCTAAATTGCTTTTGGTAGGATGGCCATTTTAATAATGTTAATTCTTCCAATCCATGAGCACAGGATGTCTTTCCATTTCTTTGTGTCGTCTTCTATTTCTTTTAACAGTGTTTTATAATTTTCTTTGTATAGGTCCTTTACCTCTTTTGTTAGGTTTATTCCCAAGTATTTGATATTTTTTTTTGTTTCAATAATAAAAGGGATTTTTTTTTTATTTCTTCTTCTTCAGATTTATTGTTTGTGTATAGGAAGGCTACTGATTTTTGCATGTTGATTTTGTATCCTGCCACTTTACTAAACTGATTGATTAGTTGAATTAGTTTTTCTGTGGAGTTTTTGGGGTTCTCTATGTATATTATCATATCATCTGCAAATAGTGATAGTTTAACTTCTTCCTTCCCTATTTGGATTCCTTGCATGTCTTTCTCTTGTCTTATTGCTCTGGCTAGGACTTCAGTATTATATTGAAAAGCAGTGGTGAGAGTGGACATCCTTATCTTATTCCAGATCTTAATGGAAATGCTTTCAGCTTTTTGCCATTGAAAATGATACTGACTATGGGCTTGTCATACATGGCCTTTATGATGTTGAGGTATGTTCCTTGTATCCCGACAATTTCAAGGGCCTTTATCATAAATGGGTGTTGCACTTTGTCGAAAGCTTTCTCAGCATCTATTGATATTATCATATGGTTTTTATATTTCTTTTTGTTGATTTGTTGGATAACATTTTTGTTGTTGTGGTTGTTGGATAACGTTGATTGATTTTCAGATGTTGAACTATCTTTGTGTCCCTGGAATAAATCCTACTTGGTCGTGGTGAATTATCTTATGGATACATTGTTGGATTCTGATAGCTAAAATTTTATTGAGGGTTTTTCCATCCATGTTCATTAGAATGATTGGCCTGTAGTTTTCTTTTTTTGTGTTGTCCTTGTTCAGTTTTGGTATTAGTGTAATGTTGGCTTCGTAGAATGTGTTTGGTATTATTCTTTCCTTCTCAATTTTTTGAAAGAGTTTGTGAAGGATAGGCACTAATTCGTTTCTGAATGTTTGGTAGAATTCATTTGTAAATCCATCAGGTCCTGGGCTTTTGTTTTTGGGGAGGTTTTTGATTACCATTTCAATTTCGCTAATTGTAATTGGTCTGTTTAGGTGTTCTATTTCTTCTTTATCTAGCTTTGGGTGATTGCAGAGTTGTAGGAATTTGTCCATCTCTTCTAGATTGTTGAATTTGTTTGCATATAACTGTTCATAGTAGTTTCTGATTATTCTTTTGATTTCTGCTGTGTCTGTTGTGATTTCTCCTCTTTCATGTGTGATCCTATTTATTTGTGCTTTCTCCTGTTTTTTGTTTGTGAGCCTGGCTAGGGGTTTGTCTATTTTATTTATTTTTTCAAAGAACCAGCTTTTGGTTTCATTGATCTTTTGGATTGTTTTTTTAGTTTCAATTTCATTTATTTCTGCTTTGATTTTTATTATTTCTTCTGCTGGTTTTGAGGTTTTTTTGTTGTTGTTGTTCTTTTTCTAGTTCTTTGAGCTTTGAGATTAGGTTTTTTCTTTGAGATCTTTCTTGTTTCTTGATGTGAGCCTCTATTGCTATATATTTTCCTCTTATTACTGCTTTTGCTGTGTCACACACGTTTAGGAAATTGGTGTCCTCCTTGTCATTAAACTCAATGTATTTCTTAATTTCTTCTTTGATCTCCTCATTAGTCCAGTGGTCTTCCAGTAGTCTGGGTTTCAGTTTCCGTGAGGTAGGAGAATTTCTTGCCTTCTTTTTATGGTTTATTTCTAGTTTGATACCTTCATGGTCAGAGAAGATGGTTGGTATGATTTCAATCTTGGTGAATCTGTTGATGTTTATCTTGTGTCCCAGTATGTGATCGACCCTGGAGAATGATCCGTGTGTGCTTGAGAAACATGTGTACTCAGATTTTTTTGGGTTTAGTGTTCTATAGATGTCTGTTAACCCCATGAGCTCTAGATCCTTATTTAGAGCTTTAGTGTCCTTACTTATTTTTTGTCTTGTTGATCTATCCATTGTCGATAGTGGTGTGTTGAAGTCTCCTACTACATATGTGTTTTCTCTGATGTCTGTTTTCAAAGATGATAATAGTTGTCTGATATATTTTGGTGCTCCTTCATGTGGTGAGTATATGTTAATGAGTGTTATTTCTTCTTGAAGTATTGTCCCCTTGATCACAATGTAGTGACCGTTTGGGTCTCTTTTTACCTTTTTGAGTTTGAAATCTGTTTTATCTGATATAAGTATAGCTGTTCCTGCCTTCTTTTTTGGTCCATTTGATTTTAGGATTGTTTTCCATCCTTTAACTTTGAGTCTGTTTTTATCTTTTGTAGTTAAATGTGTTTCCTGGAGACAGCAAAAGGCTGGGTTTTGTTTCTTAATCCAGCCTGCAACTTTGTCTTTTTATTGAAGAGTTTAGTCCATTTACATTTAGAGTTAATATTGATATGTTAGCATCTGGATTTGCCATTGTGTTTGTCTTTCCTCTGATTTTATTTATTTATTCCTTTAATAACTTTTTTTTTTTTGTTTTTGGCCTTCTTTCGTTGTTATTCATCCCTCTGTTGGTTCTGGCTTTAGGACTCCTTGTAGTATTTTTTGGAGTGGGGGTTTAGTCGTAATGAAATTCCAGAGTTTCTTTTTGTCTGGGAAGGTCCTTATTCTTTCTTCATAGAGGAAGGAAAGCTTTGCAGGATAGAGTATTCTTGGTTGGCATTTGTTGTCTTGGAGTCTGTTGACTATGTCCCTCCACTCTCTCCTTGCCCGTAGTGTTTCTTGGGAGAAGTCTGATGTCAGCCTGATTGGTTTCCTTTGAATGTTATCTGTTTCTTCCCTCTTGTCAGCTTCATTATTTTTTCCTTGTCTTGGATTCTTGGGTGCTTTACTATTATGTGTCTTGCTGTATTTTTCCTTTCGTCGTGGAAGTTTGGTGTTCTTCTTGCTTCTTGTATGTCTATTTTCAGCTCCTTCATGTTTGGGAAGTTTTCTTCTATTATTTCCTTGAATATTTTCTCTGTTCTTACATTTCTCTCCTCTCCTTCTGGTATTCCTCCTATAACTCTTATATTTCCTTTCGTCATGGAGTCAGATAGTTCCCAAAGTCTTTCTTCTGTCTTTTTCCTTTGTACTTCTCTTTCCTTTCCTGTTTTGGTTCTTTTTATTTCTGTGTCTTCAAGAGTACTTATTTGTTCTTCCATTTCATCTATTCTGCTTTCACTGCTTTTCCCAGAGTTCTTTAGTTCCTCCATTAATTCTTTGATCTCCTACATTTCTTTTACTTCCCTCTTTAGGGACTCAATTTTATTCTTCTGATCGTTGATTATTTTTCCCATATTGTTTTTGACTTCCTTCAGTTTTTTAATCATCACAATTTTAAATTCTCTTTCTGGAAGGCTCAGAAGTTCTTCCAAGTCACTGTCGTAGCAATCTGGTGGGTAGTTTTCTTTTGGTGTCTTTTTCCTGAGGAGTTGCTAGGTTGTTTATAGTTTTTCTTCTCCCTGCTGCCTGTCTTCTAATTTGCCCTATGCATTGGGACACTGTGTCGCTGGTACTGGCTGGCATCTTTCTGGTGTGCTTTTTCTGGGATTTCAGAAACTGGTGGTCCAAACTACTCAAATACTTTTATGCCAGAAGTCCAGTGATGCAGTGGTACTTTGAGTATGTTAATGGTCTCTGTCACAGAATAACTCCTCCTCCTGTGTTTGTTTAATTCCAAAGGTGTGTCTTGAAGTCCCACAGACTTCCCTCTGGCTCTGCGAGGAGCCTTCTGCCAGTTTCAAGGAGTCTTTATTGAAGGAAAGTCCCTGTTCTAAAATGGCGGCTCAGAGACGCACTTTCCTGCACGCACGGTCTGCCCTGGCCTTGGCTGCCCATTCCCCCTTTGGGTTCGGACTGCTGGCCAGAAGGGGCCTGGTGTGGGGGTGCTTCCCAGCTCACTCCTAGATCCGCGGGGAGCCTTCTGCCAGTTTCAAGCAGTCTTTATTGAAGGAAGGTCCCTGTTCTAAGATGGCGAGTCGGAGATACACTTTCCTGCGCGTGTGGTCTGCCCCGGCTTTGGCTGCCCCCTCCCCCTCTGGACTCAGACTGCTGGCCAGAAGAGCCCTGGCATGGGGGTGCTTGGATCCAGATACATCTTAAGTGAGGCATTGAGGGATACACAGCAAGGATCAGGGTTCTTGCCTCCATGCCCTGCCTGGTGCCAATTTTTTTTTTATTAGGGCTCCTTCAGACATGTGCAAGGTGCCTCAGACAAGACTGATTTTCCTCTCTCCTTCCATTAGCCTATTTTAAAAATCCATGTCCAGTTGATTTACTATGTATTTTTTCTTGCAGAAACACTCAAATCTATCTTTTATTTTAAAACACAGTCTGTTCCTTTTCATGCCCTTATTCAGAGAACCAGATTGATGGTGAGCCTGATGTGGCTCCAAGTTGGGGTAACCACTTGAAAAAATGGCTTTTGGGGCCTCCCCTGGTGGCGCAGTGGTTGAACGCTGGGCTGCAAGGCTGTCTGCAGCCTCTGCAGTGCCAGTTATGTACCTGGCTGCTGGCGAGAGTCCCACATGGCATGGCAGACCTCGCCTGTGGCACCCACTGCTCCCCTCAGCTGTGTACTTTGTCAGTCTGCCTGTTCTGTTTCCCGCTCTGGATCTGCTGAATTCTCTCACCCTCCCGCGCTTCTGACTGTGCCCAGTGCTTGTGTAAATAAATAAATCTTTTAAAAAAAATGGCTTTTGTCTACATTGGGTCGGTTTGCATTTTGGAGGTGGTTTCACTCACACCCCTCTGTGTCTTCTTTAGTCCCACCTTAGACCCTGTAGTCACTCATCCTCACTTCTGTGCAGTGATGCTCCAGCCCCCCTGGATCCTGCATGTCCCCATTTGTCATGCATGCCTCCTTTTTATTAGTGTTAGATATTATTGAAAAATGAATAAATGCTTATAATATTTTTGTTTTGATTTCTAATATGGCAGTGATCAAAAACCCAAAAGAATTTTGTGTCCTAATGTTTTTTAAGGCTGTAAAGGGAAGCTGAGATCCTAAAGTCTGAGAACTGCTCCTATACAATATGTTTGGGATGAGCTCTCAGACTTAGGCCGGTGACTCTGGATTACAGTTATCAGGAAACACCTTATTATAGTTGAGATTAGCTGTTGGCCCAGTTTCTATTCTGTTTGTTTGTGTTGTTTTAGTACTGTCTGAGTTATTTAAAAAAGTGTGCCACAGAGACCACCTATGTTTATGGAACCTAAGAATGGTAGGATGGGTAGTGGAGAATTAGAGCTATAGGGTGTTGCATTTGAATTACATAAACAATAAGATTGGCAGAGCCTCCTTAATAATCGGATCTATATTCTTTGTGATTAAACTATAATATCCCCTTTTCCTTAAAGAAGAAGTGATATGGGCCTCTCCTGGTGGCTCAGTGATTGAGCGCTGAGCTGCGAAGCTGCCTGCAGCCTCTGCAGTGCCGGTTCGATCCCTGGCCACCGGTGAGGGTCCCACATGGCGCACAGACCTCTCCTGCCGCCCGCTGCTCCCCTCAGCAGTGTTCTTCGGTCCTTCTGCCTGCTCTGCTCCCCGCTCTGGCTTGGTGAATTCTCTCATCCTCCTGCGCTTCTGACTGTACCCAGTGCTTGTATAAATAAATAAATAAATAATCTTTTTTTTTTAAAAAAGTGATATGCATTATAGGGAAACATCAGTGGATTTTCAAAAGTTATCAAATTTGGCCTTTCTTAGAATAATATGCCATGTAATAACCTCAACTGGGTTGACCACGACTTTAGTACTCAGATATAAGTTCATTGCTAGATGGTCATCTTTTGTCAGATTTTACAGAAGAAGTGTTGACTGCCGGTTAAGAGCTTTGATTCTGGCGTCAGACAGATCTCTGCTTTTTGCTAGCTTTATCATTGTGGACTTGTATATAACTCAGATAACCTCAGTTTACTAATTTGTGAAATGGGGACAATAATATGTACTTCACACTCATTATTAAATGAGATAATGCCTATAAATGAAGTCCTTAAAACGTTGCCTACCAGGTAATTATAAATGTGAGATTCTATTATGACATTATCATAATCCTAAGTTAAGGTTTAAATGAGGAAAGCTCTAAAGAGCCCTGAATTTCAAATCAATTACTGTTACTTATTAGTAATTCAGGAATTTTTTAGATAACTTCAAGAACATAGAACAAATGGAAAGAACATGGAAAAAACTTGTTGAGTTACAGGGAACAGTTTTCTGAATTAGTTTTGATATGTTGGAACCAGTTTGTGTCATTTATATGCGGCTTCTTACTATAGCTACTTGTGTGCAGGACTTCTGTAGTTTGTCTGAAGCAGCTTTGGGTTTATAGTTACTTGTGTGCAGGACATCTCTTTCAGTTCATCTGAAGCACCTTTAGGTTTGTGTCTTTGTCTTATTCTTATCTGCTTGTAATGAATGAAGATGGTATAGCAGAATAAAGGAATAAGACTTTGGGATTTAAAATCACACGAAACCCACTTCTAGTTCAATGCTAAAATTTATGAGTGCTTTGCAAGTTCCTGGTTATCTCAACTGTAATATAGAGATAAATGTCTACTTCACAGGGTTGTTAGGTAATGATATGAAAAATATATGAAAACACCTTGTAAATCAAGATGAATGATATCAATGTTATTTGTTGTCCTCAGTCATAAACATTTGTTGAGTCAAGGTAAAAATGGTAAAAAACAAAGCAGAATTTTTTGGTTTCATTAAATTTCAAACTTATTTCTACCTTAAACACAATATAGATACACCTGAATTCATAGATTCTCGACTTCAAGATGCTATTCAGAAGATGAAAAGGCTTCATAAGATACTGCCGAAAAGACAAAATAGAAAAAAAGAAATTAAGAAGCAAGGTCTAGAATTGAAATTAAAATTGTGGTGAGATCTTAAGGTAAGAATTCTATAACCATATATTGACATGTAAAAACAATTTCCTTTTAAGAGGTAAGAGAAGCGTGAACTGTGATAGTGTTAATGCAGTCTGCTTTTATTGATGTATTTGTAGCTAGAGTGACAGTGGTGTGTATATGTGTTACGGGTGCCAGGTGAGGAAGTTATCTTTTTGAACTAAAGATGGTAAATTTGCAGTATGCCAGATGTCCGGCATTCACTGTGCTGTGGCATTCACTTCCCTGGAAAGCCCCGCAGGCCTCTCCTACAAGTATCAGGCTGGGTCTCCTGCATCTCAGGCACAGAGAAGGATTTTGGTGTCTCCTTTCAATTATACATGTCTGCTTTTCCTTCAGTAGGTTTAGAGTTGAGAGATAAACACACAAATATATAAAATATTACTCCTCTGATTCCCATTATTACTTGAAGGAAGTTTTATGACTAACTAGTGGGAGAATCCTCTGTTTCATGTGCTGGTCAAGACCTCTACAGGCAGCTGTAAAGTGCTCATGGTCTGGGCTCATGCTATATTTCCTTCTGTCTCAGTAAATTTCTGGTATGCAGCTAACTTTCCAGCATTATTGCACCTCCTGTTCTCTGTAGTATTGAGGGATGGAAATTGACCAGATGTTGGTACTGAATTTTGCCCTTCAAAGAGCACTGTTTGAAAATATTTGATTTTATATGTTTTTTACATCATTTTTCATTTTTGCACAATGTATGCATTTTCATCTTGGTTATAGTCCCCATAAAATTCCCACACCCCTTGTTTGGATCCTATTCCCTCTTCCTCACCCCCACCCCCGTAGTGTGTCTCTGGTTTGCAGTTGCTTGTTGATTTTAATTTTTACTTTATTATAATTTGTCTTTTTCCTGGTCTCTTATTTAGGTTTTCTAAATTCCTGCTCTGAGTGAGACCATCCGGTATTTTTCTTTTTCTTTCTGGCTTATTTCGCTGAGCATGATCCCTTCCAGCTCCATCCATGTTGCTGCAAATTGCGTGAGTTTATCTTTTTTGATTGCTGAGTAATATTCCATTGTGTATAGGTACCACATCTTCTTGATCCAGTCATCTATTTTTGGGCATTTTGGTTTGTTGTTTCCATGGTTGTTTTCATAGCTTATCTATTGTAAATATTGCTGGTATATACACAGGGTGCAGGTGCCCTTTTGAATTAATGTTTCTGTGTCCTTGGGGTAAATACCTAGGAGTGGAATTGATGGATCATATGGAAGCTCCATCTTTAGCAGATTGAGGAATCTCCACACAGCTTTCCATAGTGGTTGGACCAGTTTGCACTCCCACCAGCAGTGCAGGAGAGTTCCTTTTTCTCCACATCCTCGCCAACATTTGTTGTTGCTAGTTTTTTTTAATATGTGCCATTCTCACTGGTGTAAGATGGTATCTCATTGTAGTTTTGATTTGCATTTCCCTGATGACAAGTGATGTTGCACATTTTTTCATGCCTATTGGCCAATTGCTTTTCCTCTTTTGAGAAGTTTCTTTTTAGCTCTTCTTCCCATTTTTTGATTGGATTATTTACTTTTTGTTGAGTCTTGTCAGCTCTTAGTAGATTGTTGTGATCAGTTCTTTATCATTAGTGTTGTGTGCAAAAATTTTCTCCCAATTGGTGGGGTGTCTCTTTGTTTTGCTTACTGTCTCTCTTGCTGTATAGAAGCTCTCAAACAGCACTTTTAAGGTAAGGAGCATTATTATAGCTGATTGGTTGTTTTTGATAAATTTATCCTTGATCAATTGACTGACTTCTGAGGAAATTTCTTGCATGACAATATGAATTAATTAATAATGAAGAAGTTAAAAAGGTTCCCAGGAAGACCTCTGGGTTGGAAATAAAGAATTGTCCAAAATGCTGTGCTTCAACTAGAGAAATAAATATCTTATTCTTATTGAATGTCTGTAATTTTTTATTTTGGGGGAAACAATACTAATCTTGAAGTGTCTGAAATTATTTGATGGTATTCTGTTGGGTTACCCATTAGTTACAGAAATATTAAATAGAAACTTAAGAAACTTGAAACCTGGTAATTATCATACAGTGTTAGAATGATTGGAAACCATGTTGGAATTAAAAAAAATCAGTAAGTGTATTTGCCGTTTTTCCCCATGTTTTATTAGTCTGCAAAAATTAGTGAAGCTTTGCAAAGTAATGAGGAGACAGAAAATACAGAAAAGTTTCTGGCTTTAACTACCGCATCAGAAGAAATTGTTGGTGAGTGAAATTTATCTTTATTTTTATCTCAAAGTCATAGACTATTTAAAGTAAAATTAGCAATTCAAGTATCATTTCTCTTTTCTCTGTGAGTTTAACTCTTCTTTTGGAGCAATGATCACATGTGGTAGGATTATATGGGTCTCCCCTGAGCTTGCATGTGCTTCAGTCTTCAAGGGTGAAAGGCTAGGACAGTAGCAATCAGGAAATGGACAGTGTGTCTGTTCTGACCTTACTTTCTGGGTGTCTCAGATGCCTCGAGACACCGAGCTTATGCAGCGTCCCCTGACTACCTCGGGTCTTCCCTTGAGGTTTCTCACTCAGTCTTCTGCAGCTCCTTTTCCAAAAGTTCATTGCTTATTGAAGTCCTATTTCCGGCCCTCTTTCAGCCCTGTTTTTCAAGATCCGCCAATTAATTCTGCACTTATCTTTCTAATTCCCTTGTGTGATGATATATTTGTGAATTTTCCCCTCCTCCTTCCCTCTCTTTCTCTTCCTGCTTCTCCTCTTCCTCCCTTCTTCCCTAACCTTCCCCTCTTCCCCTCCTCTTCCTCCTCCTCTTCTTCCAAAAGTATATGGAGTACCTTTAATTTCCTTAGATAGTGGTAACAATTTTCCGGATTGGGAGACAGTTGGTATTTTTTGGCAGTACCCTTGGATTCCTCTAGCACATGTAAGTGGTCATCTGGTAATACTAGGTCATTAGACTGACTCCCAGCAGGAGCCTCGATTTCTCTGATAATCCTTAAATCTGTTTATCTGATATAAAGTGAATATCTCACATTGTAGAATTGTAAGAACCTGCATCAGGCTACTGCACCTCTTTAGCTTGGGCTTTGATTTGATACGGATGAAATTCCTTCAGTTTGTTCCTTTCTGGGTCTGGTATTGGGAGCTGAGCTTTGCTTGGGTGTATCTCTGTGCAGAGGGAGGATGATGCGCGCCAGTTCCCTTGTGTAGTGAGTTCAGTAGTATCCCCTCAAACTTCATGTCCACTTGGAATCTCAGAATGTAACCTTATTTGGAAATACGATCCTTGCAGATGCAGTTAGCTAAAATGAGGTCACACGGGGTTAGAGTAGCTTTAAATCCAGTGGCAGGTGTCCTTATAAGAGAGGGGAAAACAGAAAGATGCAGAGACAGTGGCCCGGGGAAGAAGGCCATGAGAAGACAGAGGCAGAGACTGGAGCGATGTAGCAACAAGCCAAGGGTTTCCAAGGATTTCCTTCAGCCGCTAGAGGCTACAAAAAAGCAAGGAAGAATTCTTCCCTAGAGACTTTGGGCAAGCATGGCCTGCTGTTTTAGATGTCCAATTTCCAGAAATGTTAGGGAATAAATTCACAATGTTTTCAGCCACCCAACCCTTCAGAGGTTGTTACAGCAGTCCTAGGTATCTAATACAACAGATGGTTCCCTCTATCTCAGCGTAGGCACCAGAGATAGGAAGGAGCAACCCTAAATGTTGTATCCGCAGCAAAGACTAGTAGAAAATAGGCAGAGCTAGACCTGTGGCTCCAGTTAAGCTGCTCCAGCGATCTCCCACCAAATGCAGTCACCTTAGTTGTGGCCTCATTCATGGCAGACTGAGACAAATAGTTCTTGCTGGGTCCCTCAAATTACTGATCCTGAGAATCAAGAACATAATAAAATGATAATTGTTTCATGCCACAGGGTTTTAAGAAACTTTTAATTTTGAATTAATTTTAAACTTGTACAGAAGCTACAAAATAAACCAAAAGAGTCCTATATAATTTCCACCCAGCTTCTCCTGAAGTTAACCTCTTCTGTCACCATAGTACAATGATCAAAACTTAGAAATTAACACTGGATACAATACTGTTAAACTTGTTAAAATTTCACCAGTTTTTGCATTAATGACCTTTTTATTTTCTAGTATCCTATTCAAGATTCCCATATTGCCTTTGTTTGTTGTCACAAGTCCTTTGTCTTTGTCAGTCTGTAGTGGATCCTCAGTCTTTCATGATTTTGACATGTTTGGAGAGTCTAATCAGTTATTGTGTGAAAAATCCCTCAGTTTCAGTTCATTTGATATTTTCTCTTGATTAGATAGAGGCTATGCATTTGGTCAAGGATACCGCAGAAGTTATGTGTCTTATCAGTCAGTCGCCCTTTGGTTCCCTAATGCTGATGTATCTTGTTACTGGTCATCTTAACCTGGAAAACATGCTTCAGGTGGTACTGCTGACTTTCTTCACTGTAAAGTTACTATTTTTCCTTTTGCAATGAATAAATACCTTGAGGGAGACACTCTAAGACTACACGATATCCTTTTTTCTCCTCAAAATTTGCCCACTGATTTTAGCATCTGTTGCTAGATCTTGCCTGCAGTATTTGTTACTGTATGCCACTAAATTATAGATGATTTTAAAATGCAACAGTATATAATGGGAATGATTTACATCAGCATCATGTTAAATGGTTGTCTATTTATTCACTATATAGGTGTATTCTCATTTGTTTAACTGACACCCTGCTGTTAAACATTTAGACCATTTCTTTCATTTTTTAACGATACATAATGCTGGAATAACATCCTTAGGCGGTGATTCCATTACTACCTTTTATAGTAGGCAGACATCCCCCACAGCCCCTGAGAGCTGTCCAAGCCAACTCACTAGAAGCTGTGAATGTAATCTTCTGTGGGGAAGGGTCTTTGCTTATGTGATTAAGGTAAGGATCATAAAATGAGCAGATAATCTTGGAATATGAATGTAGGGCCTAAATCCCACCACAGATATCCTTACAAGGAAGAGACAGAGAGAGATGAGTCACACAGAGGAGGAGAAGGGGATGTAAAGATGAGGCAGAGACTGCAGTGATGTGGTCTCAGCCGCAAGGATGCTGGCCACCACCCGAAACTGGATGGGGCAAGGAGCAGAGTGTCACCAAGGACCCTTGGGGGAGTGTGGCCTTACTGACACCTTGATTTCAGATTTCTCACCTCCGGAACCGTGAGAATGACTTCCAGTGTTTTCAACCACCAAATTTGCGGTCATTTGTGATAGCAGCTCTAGAAAGGGAATGCCTCTTTGAATAAATTCCTGCCAGGAGAAACTACTTTGTTAAAGGCATGGGACTGTTGAAAGATTTTTATCTATATTGACTCATTTAAAGGTTTACTCATGTAGATTCCCAGCAACATAGTATCTGAGCACTGTTTTCCTCTACCCAGACCACAGTGGGTTTTGTAATTGTGGGAAAGCTTTGTTTATGAAAATGGAATCACAATAATTTGTAATTTGTATCTCTGGTTATCAGGGAGGCTGAATATTTATTTTATGACTTATTTGTTCTTTTATAAAGTGAGGTGTTCCTTTTATTGATTTGCAGTCTTTTTTTTTTTTTTGCTAATTTTAAAAATTGTGTTTATGGAAGGGACATTGTTTTAAAAACACTGTCAATGTAAAAATAAAAACAACACTGTGAATGATTTGGGATCTAGGTTCATCCCTTTCAGATGTATATTACCACATCCTACTCACCGCCAAAGTATGCATGTTCCTTCCCCATAGTCCCTCCCCCAGCAGTAATCCTGGGCCCTCAGCTCAATCTTATGGTAAGATTGGTAGGGTTTGTTTTGGTTTCGTTGTATCTATTCCTCTACATTTCACCCATGAGTGAAATCAGACAGTGTTTGCCTTTCTTTTGAAGGACTCCTTTCCATATTAAGGGCCCGATAATTTGTCATAAATATCTAAAACATTTTTTCTAACTTTTTTTGTTTTGTGGTATTTGCTTTATGAAGTTAAATTTTTTAAATTAGTCATTTCATGTATGTTATTACTAATTGTTGCTGTGCTCAAAAAGGCCTATTTATTGAGAACATTTCTATTTATTTATTTCCTTACTGTATTTTTAAATTGAGGTAATGTTAGTACAACACCATAAATCATTCAGAGCATAGGTTCACACCTCTTCAGATGTACGTTCCCACCCCATGTCCACCATCAAGGCACTCATAGTCTTCCAGCAGAGCCCCTCCACACTGTGCTTCCCCACTCCCTACTTGTCCTTTCTGGTAGCCTCAGTTCTGCAGTTAGATCTTTAGGGTTTCATTTAGTTTGTTTTTTGTCTATTCCTTTGTTTTATTTCTCTGTATTTCACACATAAGTGACCCAGTCGGATGTCTGTTTTTCTCCTTATCTGTTTATAATCTCTTCCAGTTCCATCCATGTTGTTGCAATGGCAAGAGTTCATCTTTTTTTTTTTTTAACTGCTGAGTTGTATTCAATTATGAATATATACCACTTTTGTTCTTGAGGTAACAGTGGATTAGAACATTGTATATATTTTAGAGGTCTAGGATCACACCCTTCAGATGTATGTTATCCTGCCACATCTGCCACCAACACACCAATAGTCCACCATAGTTGGTTGTGCCTCCTCCTCACTTTGCTCTCTCTCTCCTCCCTCTGTAGCCTCAGTTCTGCTGTCAGATTTCTCAAGTTTGTTTCTGGTTTGGTTTTTTTTTTTTGACCCTTTGTTTTGTTTCTCTATTTTCCACCTGTAAGTGACACATTTGTCTTTCTCCTTCTGACATGTTTTATTTAGCACAATCTCCTCCTGTTCCATCCACGCTACTGCAAAGGCAAGAGTTTATTATTATTATTATTTAAGATTTATTTATTTATACAAGAATTGGGGTACAGGTCAGAAGTGCGGGAGGGTGAGAGAAATCACCAGAGTCAAAGTGGGAGCAGAACAGGCAGACAGACCAAAGACACTGCTGAGGGGAGCAGCGGGTGAGGCAGGAGAGGTCTGCTGCGCCATGTGGGGTTCTCCCTGGCTGGTGGGGAATCAAACCGGTGCTGCAGAGGTTGCGGGCAGCTTTGCAGCAGGGCTCTCAACCGCTGCGCCATAGGGAGCCCCTATTATTTTTCATAGCTGAGTAGTCCTTGTGTATATAAACTCCATCATCCGAATCCACTCATCTGTCGTAGGGCACTTTGTTTCTGTAGTTTGGCTATTGTAAATAGTGCTGCAGTGAATATAAGGTGTATATCTAGGAGTGAAATTGCTGGAGCATATGGTTGATCTATTTCAATCTTTTGAGAAATCTCTCTACTATTTTCCATAGAGGCTGGACCAGTCTACATTCCCACCCACAGTGCAAGAGTCTCTTTATTGCTATGTCCTTTTCAACACTGTCCCTAGTCTTTTTGATATAAGCCATTTTCCCAGGTGTGACATTATATACCATGTTTTCTTAATCTACTGTGTGTCATTGGGCATTTAGGTACTTTCTTGAAGTTGGCTTCTGTAAATAGTGCTACAGTGAACATAGAAGAGCATGTGTCCCTTCGATGAAGAAATTTTGATTGTTAATTTACTTGGAATTTATTTTGGAGTTGTATGTCAGGTAACATAGACTTTTTTTCAATCTGTTGACTAGTTATAGCAAGACTATGGTTTTTGGTAATCCATCACTTCTCTAACTCTTTGAAAGGCAAATTTTAACACTCACTGATTAGCTATTTCTAAATTTTCTATTTTGTTCCTCTAATATTTATGTCTGTACTGATGTATCATAGTATTTTGATGTATCATAGCATTTTATTAGGGCAGGTATTTTGTGGTCTTTCTCAAAAAATTTTTGGAATGACGTGTTTTTTCATAAGCCCATTTTTTTCTCTCTGAGAGTTGTTTAACAATGACTATCTTATTTAAGAAAAATAGACTCCAAATCACTTCTAAACCTATAGCTTATAAAGTGCTTTTTTACTAACTTAAATGTCTACAACCTATTGTGATAACTAGTTTAGAAAAGTATAACTTATACTTTCTTTGATGTCTGTCAGTAATTCTACAACTTCATAAAAGGTTGATACTATACCTCTTATTCCAAATCAAAACATGGACTGTGTCAGGAATGGGATTCTGAGTGTTATAGCATCTCAGAATATGTAGTTTAGAGACGGGAAACTACAAGCTGATTTCTCTAATGGATAGGGTATTTCTTAGAGGTCACATCTGCTTGTGGTTGACTGTGGGGCAAACCCTGCATGACAGGTTGCTGAATCAGAAAATCCATGTTGACCTTTTCGTATTATCCATTCCAGTCTCAGAGATCACTGCCAAAGGAATTTTTGGTAGTGCTTATTAGATGGTACGAGTTTTGTTTTCAAAAGTTCCTTCACTGAAATAAAATCCAATCTATCAAATAGATTGTTTGTGACATGGATTTTGACTTAACCCTGTGTATTTCTCTATCTCTGGAGCCGCATGACTACTATAGATCCTGTAGGCATTTATAGTAATATAGTTTATTACTAATATCCTAACATGGAAATTTGTTGGTGTTAATAAGCTCAAAACTGGAGTTATGAGAAACTTAAAAGCTATCTTTAGAGAGAATCTTTTTTTTTACATCATTGTTCATTTTTAAGCAATATTTGCTTCCCCCTCACCCCTCAGGTGTAGTCCCCATAGAGTTTCCTTCCCCACTGCACCGTGCACCTTCATCTCAGTTCCTTGTGCTCCTCCCTCTCTCCCTCTGAGCCCTCTCCCTCCTCCTTCCCTGCAGAATGTCTCTGATTTATAATTGTCCATTTTTACTTTGTTGTGTTTTGTACTGTTACTATTTTATTACACTGATGTCTTATTTGGTCCCCCTATCTGCCTGCTATAAGTGAAACCATCTGATATTTTTCTTTCTCCTTCTGGCTCATTTCACTGAACGTAATTCCTTCTAGCTCCATCCACATTGCTGTGAATGGCATGAGTTTATCTTTTTTTGATTGCTGCGTAATATTCCACTATGTATTTATGCTACATCTTCTTGATCCAGTCATCTGTTTTTGGGTATTTGTGTTGTGTCCAGGTTTTGCCTATTGTAAACAGGGCTGCAATAAACATGGGGGTGCAGGAGTTCATTTGAATCAGTTTTTGTGTCCTTTGGGTAGATCCCTAGGAGTGGAATTGCTGGGTGGTATGGTAGCTCCATTTTTAGTAGACTGAGGAACCTCCAGACAGCTTTCCATTGTGGCGGGACCAGTCTGCACTCCCACCAGCAATGTAGGAGAGTTCCTTTTTCACCACACCCTTGCCAACATTTGCTGTTGCTTGTGTTTTTGCTATGTGCCATTCTTACTGTTGTAAGGTGGTATCTCAACGTGGTTTTAATTTGCAGTTCCCTGATGATAAGGGATGTTGAACACTTTTTCCTATGCCTGTTGGCAATTTGCACTTCCTCTTCGGAGAAATGTCTTTTAAGTTCTTCTGCCTATTTCTTGCCTGGATTGTTAATTTTGTTTTTGTTGAGTCCTGTGAGTTCTTTGTATATCTTGGTGATCAGTCCCTTAATAGTTGACTGGAGTGCAACAATTTTTTTTTGAATCAGTGGGGTGGCTCTCTGTTTTGGTTAATGTCTCTTTTGCTATGAAGAAGCTTTTCAGTTTGATGTAATCCCAGGTGTTAATGTTTTCCTTGACCTTCTTTGCTTTGGGTGATGAGTCTTTAAAGATGTTACTGAGATGTATGTCTTGTAGTGCTTTACCTATATTTTCTTCTATGTGTTTTATGGTTTCAGGTCTTATGTCCTGTTCTTTTATCCATTTTGAGTTGATTTTTGTGCATGGTGGGAGGTAGTGGTCTATTTTCATTTTTTTTTTTTTTGCATGCAGTTGTCCAGTTTTCCCAGTACCATTTATTGAAAAAACTGTCCACATTCTATGCATATTCTTTGCTCCTTTGTCAAAGATCAGTTTTCCATGTAAGTGTGGTTTTATTTCTGGGCTCTCTATTCAGTTCCATTGGTCTGTGTGTCTGTTTTTGTGCCAATACCAAACTGTTTTCATTATTATGGCTTTGTAGTATAGCTTGAAGTTTGGAAGTGTGATACCTCCTGTTTCCTTTGTTTTCATCAGTAGAGCTTTGGCTATTTGTGATTTTTTTGTGGTTCCATATAAATTTCATCGGTATTTGTTCTATTTCTTTGAAGAATGTCATTGAGATTTTTATTGGAATAGTGTTGAATCTGTATATTGCTTTTGGTAGGATGGCCATTTTATTAGTGTTAATTCTTCTAATCCATGAGTACAGGATGTCTTTCCATTTCTTTGTGTCTTCTATTTCTTTTGACTATATTTTATAATTTTCTTTGTATAGGTCTTTCACCTCTTTTGTTAGGTTTATTCCCATGTATTTGACTTTTCTTGTTTTATTTATTTTTTTTTAAAAGATTTATTTATTTATTTATACAAGCACTGGGTACAGTCAGAAGCGCGGGAGGGTGAGAGAATTCACCAGAGCCAGAGTGGGGAACAGAACAGGCAGAAGGACCAAAGTACACTGCTGAGGGGAGCAGCGGGCGGCAGGAGAGAGGTCTGTGCGCCATGTGGGACCCTCCTCTGGTGGCCGGGGAGCAGCCGGGGATCGAACCGGTGCTGCAGAAGCTACGGGCAGCTTCTCAAGCCAGCGCTCAGCTGCTGTGCCACCAGGGAGGCCCGACTTTTTTTGTTTTAATTATGAAAGGGATGGTTTTCTTGATTTCTTCTTCTTTAGATTGATTGTGTATAGGAAGGTTTTTTTGTGTTTTGATTTTGTATCCTGTTACTTTACTGAACTGGTTGATTATTTTGAGTAGTTTTTCTGTGGAGAATTTTGAGTTCTTTATGTGTATTATCACATCATCTGCAAATAGTGATAGTTTTACTTCTTCTTTCCCTATCTGGATTCCTTGTATGTCTTTCTCTTGTCCTATTGCCGTGGCTGGGACCTCCAGTATTATATTGAAGAGCAGTGGTGAGAGAGGACATCCTTGTCTTGTTCCTGATCTCAAAGAAAAGGCCTTCAGCTTTTCACCATTGAGAATAATATTGGCCGTGGGTTTGTTGTATATGGCTTTTATCATGTTAAGGTACATTCCTTCTATCCTGAGAATTTCAAGGGCCTTCATCATAAACAGATGTTAGACATTGAATGCTTTCTCAGCATCTTATGATATGATCCTATGGTTTTTATTTTTCTGTTGGTTGAAGTATTGGATTACACTGATCGAGTTTCATATGTCGAGCCATCCTTGTGCCCCTGGCATGAATTCCATTTGATCGTGGTGTATTATCCCTTTGGTGCATGGTTGGATTCTGTTGGCAAGGATTTTGTTGAGGAGAATCATTACTTTACACATTGTTTGACTAGAGTCTTAATTTTAGATTTCAAATGTCTAGTCTATCATTACGTATTTCAGTGTTTATTGTGTGAAAAGCAGATGGGAGGTGAATGTAAGTTTGATATAGGAAGGACTGGGAATAAGACACTGTTCATTGAACCAAATGCCTATTGCCCTTCGTTCTTGCTACTGTCTCTGTGATTAGCTCACACTTGAGCAGTTCACTCTAATGAAGAAACAATGTTATTATATTCCTAGTTATTTCAGATTTAATTAGATTTTAATGGCTTTTTAAATGGAAAGCAAATTCCTTAGTGATATTTCCAGCTGATACTTCACATGTATTTAGCAGTCATTTATTGCCACACTTTTCTGAGTTTCAAAATCTTGAAAACTGAGAGATTGTATTTACTTGATATGAAATTATTCATCTAAATATACTTTTCACAAACATTAGGCATAATTATCTCCTTTTCCTAAAAGAGGAAGCTTTTGGAATCTTCAGTTTAACAACATTATTATTAGCAGAGTATTTTCATTGCATGTGTACAGAAATGAATATGAATTCAAGAGTTCAATTTGATCACATAGAACTGATTTTTTAAAAAGTCTCATAGTTTTAATATTGCAGCATAGCAGCATGTTATAAGATGGTGTGAAACTCTGTATCTGTCCAATTCCAAGATTTATTATTTTTCATGTTACTTACCAAACTTTGGTGGCTGTCCTTCTTAATTAAAAATATAAAATTAAAAAAATTATTTGAACACATCATTCCATCGTCTTGAATTTTAAGTGATAAAGGCTTATTAGGAAAACAAATATTCTGCTGTTTACCTCCATGATACTTTTTGTTACCATGAAAGTAAAAAGGCTTTGAAAATTGTCCGGTAGATGGCAGCATGTAGTTAAAATATGGACTTTGAAACATCTTATTTGCACTTATAGGTTCAATACACATCTAAAAAGATACCCAAATCTACTTTTTACTTTTCTTCTTATTTTTTCCTCTTTAAACAGGGAGAAAAATTCTTCAGATGAATATTTCTCTTTGTCTCTCCGAAGTCATTCACTTAATTTCTTATTTAAAGGACTGTGGGCTTGTGGCTGCTGAATGTTCAATCTGCTTTCCATGCTGCTAAACACAAAATCAATCCTATTTCCCATCTAACATTACAGATAACCAGTAGAAAAAAAATAACCACAGTGGTACTTAATGTTCAGTTGTGTAGTTTCATTTACAAATGGTAAGCACAAATGAAGCCTTGACTTCAAGAGAAAGATGAAAACCATATTAAATTGACTTTTACCACATTAGACTTTATTATCCGGAAATAATAGCCTCAGATTTACTGAGGTTTTTGAAGTAGGCAATTTTGTACTTGCTGGAGATCTCAGAAATTTTTAAAAAGTCTGTCCCTCCTTGGTTTTGAGGCATCAGTTTTATGTTTTCCTAAAGAAAGACTGTGAAAATCATTTACCATACCAGGAGTTTTTCCTTAGTGCTTAGTATTTATCTGATGGAGAGAGAATTCATTGTTCTCTGAGACAAATATACCCAGTGATAGGAGTGTTTGTTGTCAGTGTTTTTGACAGAGGGTATTCTTTTTTTTTTAAATGCAAAAGTTACAAACAAAATATTAGTAAACACAATTTGACACACAGTAAGAAAATAATACAAATGATCCAATGGGATTTATTCTAGGAATTGCAAGTCTGGTTGGGTGACCCATTATTATCATATATCACAGTGTATCAATTTTCTATGACTGATAACAAATTTGGTGACTTAAAACAACAGAAATTTATTCTGTCCCAGTTCTCACAGTCCAGATGTCCAAACTCAAGGTGCTAACAAATTGCTCCCAGTGCAGCCTGGGGTGGCAGAATCTAATTCTTTCCTTTTCTAGGTTCTGGTGTCTGTCATATTCTTTCACATTCTTGGGTTTGTGACTATTTCACTCCAATTTCTGCCTCCATCTTCACATTCCCCGCTCCTCTATGTGTATCTAACCTCCATCCTCTCTTTTATTGAGTTAATATTGATTTACAACACAGTATCTGTTTTAGGGGATGGTAGGGTAAAGCCTCATACCTGTTCAAATGTATGTTACCCTACCATGGCCACCAGGAGACTCTAAATAACCCCCACCATCGTCCATTCTCGTGCATTGGGCCCCTCCGCCCTCGGCTCCCTACCCTCTACCTTCCTCTGCAGTTAGATTTCTAGGTTTGTTTTGGTTTAGTTTTATGTTTCTTTGTTTTGTATCTTTGTATTCTGTATACGAGTGAAGTCATCCTGTATTTTTCTTTCTCCTGACTTTATTTTGTGTTTCATAATCCTCTCCAGTTTCATCCATGTTGTCACAAAAGACAAAATTTCATCTTATTTGACTGCAATGGAGTATATACCACCTCCATTTTGTGTATATACCACCTCTTCTGTTTTCTTTTTCCTTTTTATTTATTTCATTTTTCTTACATCATTATTCATTTTTGTACAATAATTGATTTCTCCCCTCGAGTGTAGTCTCCATAATTCTTCCACTATCACAGCAACCATGACCTGTCACCACAGTCCCTTGTGCTCTCCCCTCCCATGTCCATCCTCTCCCTTCTCTCTCCTTGCTGTGTGCCTTGGCTCTCTTATACACATCTATCTTCACTTCTCTGCTGTTGAGTGTTGAGGTTATTTCATAATTTGGCTCTTGTGAATAGTATTGCAGTGAATGTAGAAGTGCAAATATCTCTTCAAAGTAATGTTTTGCATTCTTTGGATTGGTATCTAAGAGTGGAACTGCTGTATCATGATATTTGTATTTTTAATATTTTGAGAAATATTGCTTTCCATACTGCTTTCCATGGGATTAGTATATGGTCCCATCAGTGCCCTGTGAGGGTTCTATTTTCTCCACACAATTTCCTGCACTTGTTTCTGTTTTTTTGAATAAGGACGTTCCCATGGTGTGAGGTAGTATCTCATTGTGGCTTTGATTTTCATTTCCCTGATGATTAGTGATGAGCATCTTTTCATTTGCCTGTGAACCACAGACACTTGCAGAAGTGGCTGTCAGAGATCTTCTGCCCGTTTTTAATGTTTTGTTTCCTTGTTGAGTTTGTGTGAGTTCTCTATAGATATTAACCTCATGTAGGATGTATGATATGCAAATATTTTTTCCCATTCAGTGGTGTGTCTGTTTTACTGATAGTTAGAAAGACATTTGTGATGGCACTTAGGATCCACAGGATAACCCATGATAATCTCTTTGTCTCTAAGTCCTTAATCATACCATCAATAAATCCTCTTGCAAATAATGTGTTATTCACAGGTCCAGACCTTAGGGCTTATCTTTGGGAGATGTTACCAGCCCCCCATTATTCACCCACTGATACTCAAGGAGTCAGATGCAGCCTATATGCGAAATACTATTCCTCCCATCCCCCAATGCTCAGAGGTCATGACAGCATCTACCTAGTCCAAAATGTCATCATTTCAAGAGTTACAGGTCACATCATCTAAATTATCCACATTAGGTATATGTGATGAGTTTATAAGACACTGGGTACTAATCACTCTGGGACAGAATTCCTTCCCATCTGTGGATCTGCGAAGCTATAAATCAAGTTATCTGCTTCTAAAGTTCAGTAATAGGCTTAGAACAATAGTTGTAGAGATTTCTGTTCTAAACTGAAGAAGACTGAAGGAAGAAAGTGGTTACCCATAGAAAGTAATTTCAAAGTATAACAGGGCAGGTTCCACTAGGTTTGAAGACAATAATCTGACAATAATCTCATAAGGGTTATTTATTTATTGATTTAGTCTTTGTCACTTTTTCCTCCTGTACTTCTAGCTCGGAATTTATAAGTGAATATAAACACAAAACAGTGTTGCCTTAACCAGATGTCTCAGTATCTGTGAATACTGTAAATACTTTTCTGTCCAATTCAGTTGCATATTTCTGCTCTTGGGTGTAAAGATGAACTATTCCAGGAAAACAGGGTAGTTGCTTTCTGCTCTGATTGTAGAGGAGTGAGAGAAAAATCCAGTGTGCCATGAGCACAGTTAAAGATGTTTGGTTTTTGACCTCCATAGGGCTTTCAGCATTGCTTAGCAATCCTTTTGCATTCTCCCAAGTAGCTGTTCCAAGTTATCAGCATGTATTACTATTTCACCTTCCATGCTCTCCCACAAACCCTTCATGCTTTCAGTGTAACTGGTCAAGAGAAAATGGATAGACTGTATGGGAGCCCCTTCCATGTTCTTTCCTTCTGTCTCCAAACTGTGCCTAATCGTGCTGGCCTCCACCCCATATCCCTCTTCCTTTAGGGGGAAGATGCTCTTCTCCAAGTACCTGGAGTCTGTATCCTTTGTGAGTTCTCTGTTTTCCTCCTTCTTCCACCCCCTTACTTGCATTGCTGAACCCTCTTCCTGGTCTTGGCTGCTTTCTCTATCTTGGTTAATGGTTTCCTCATTCATCCAGTCTTTGTGATGATTAATTTTATGTGTCAGTTTCCCTAGATCATGGGATGACTAGATGTCTTGTTAGGCATTGTTCCTGGGTGTGTGTCTGAGGGTGTTTCCGGAAGAGACTAGCATTTGAATTGGTGGCAGAGTGCATTCCCCTTCCCAGTGTCGGTGGCATCATCCCATTTGCTGAGCAATTGGACAAAATGATGGAGGGAGGAAGAAGTTGCCCTCTATCTGCCTGACTGCCTGAGTTGCGATGTCCATGTCATCCAGCCCTCAGTAAACTTAAATTTTTTTATTAATTCTAATTGCCTTTAGTTGTTTGCTTTGAGTCCTGCTAGTTTATGATCACCTGGAAATAGTTAATTTTTTGTGTCCTTTTCAATAGTATTCCTATTCTGAAAATTATAAGGACTTAGTGTTGAAATTTATTGAACACATGATTAAGATATCGTAAGGATTTTCTTTAGTGACAAGTTATTTACTGTTTTAAAATGAATATATTTAAATACTAAATGAGTTACTACTGGGCCAATCTATCTTGGCTAGGGAAGTTTGTTCTTGTAACTTACTACCAACTTTGATCTGTTGAATTTATTCAGAATTTTTCCATATATATTTATAAGCATTTGTGTGTGATTGCATACATGCATGTGTATGCATGTTAATGGTGTTGTGGGTTGAAGTGGGGTTGGGATGTATAAGTGTATATTCTTTGTCAGGCTATGTTAACTTACAAAAATGAATGAGGCTGGCTATTGGTTTATTTCTATCCTTTGAAATAGTTTCTATAACTTGGGAATTATCTGTTCCCTAAAATTTTGAGAGATTTCACGGGCAAAAACATCTGGTTTAAATAATTTCTCTGCCTTTCCTCAGCTTCTGTCATATTTGCTTCTCTATTTCAGTTTGCTAGTTCTTCTGGAGTCAATTTTGAGAATAAATCCATGCCACTGAGATTTTCAAGTGTCTATTTCACTGAGATTTGAAATTTTACTCATAAGCCTTTATATAGTATTAAAAAATAGTTCTCACTGTATATGCATCCCATTTCTTTCTAACTTTCTTCATATTTTCCTTTTCTCTTTTTGATCTAAAAGGGTTTTTGTTAGGTTTTCACTTTAGCAGTTTTAAATTTACAGAAAAATTATGAAGTTAGTACAGATATTTCCAATACAGTAGCTACCAGTTTTCCCTGTTATTATACCATCTTACATTAGTATGAAAAGTAATTATTAAGTAAGTGCATCCTTTTTATTAAAACTTTCAATTTTTGCAATAATGTCTTTTTTTTAAGATTGGTTTATTTATGGGGTGCAAGTCAGAAGTGCAGGGGTGAGAGGATTCACCAGAGACAGAGTGGGGAGTAGAGCAGGCAGATATACAGAAATACACTGCTGTGGGGAGCAGCAGACGAGACAGGAGAGGTCTGCTGTGCCATGTGGGTCAGCTTCCTGGCCAGGGATCGAACTTGTGCTGCAGTGGCTATGGATTGCTTCATAGTACTGCATCTTAACCCCTTGCACCACCAGGGAGACCCCATAATGTCTTTTTCTGTTTCAGAGTCCTATCCGGAATTCCATGTTGCATTTATTTATTTATTTAAGATTTATTTATATTTACGGGTACAAGAACTGAGGTGTAGAACCGAGGTACAGGGGGTGAGAGGATTCACCAGAGACAGAATGGGGAGCAGAACAGGATCTACTGAAATCCACTGTTAAGAAGAGCAGGAGAGGTCTGCTGTGCCATGTCCCTTAGCTTCCTGGCGGGGATTGAACTTGTGCTACAGTGGCTGGCAATAGCTTGACAGCACTGAGAGTAACCCATGTGCCACCAGGGAGGCCCTCTATGTTGCATTTAGTCCTCAAGTCCCCTTAGGGTACTTTTGGCTGTGTATTTTCTTTTTTTCTATTTTATATTTTTTTACATCATTTTTCATTTGTGTACAATGTATGCATCTTCTTCTGGCTGTGTACTTTCCATGTACTTTTTAAGACTGCTTGTTTCTGATGACTGGCAGATTTGAGGTGTGCTGGTGAGGCATTTTGCAGGATTTTCAGCAATTGGGATTTATGTCCAATTTTTCTCACCATTAGACTATAGTTGTGTATTCTTGGAGTGAAGACCATGCAATTAAAATATCGTTTCTATTACATCACATCTGACTATCATTATAACTTATCACTGTTGGTGTTCACTTTTATCACTTGGCTGAGGACTTGTGCGTAAAGTTTCTCCATTGTACAATTCCTCTACTCCCCGCCGCTCCTTCTGTACTGCCCTGTTTGGAAGGAAATTACAGCCCATACTAAAGGGGTGGGGTCTTCTGCCTCATCTCTTTGAAGGTGGAGCACTTAATAAAATAGTTTGAATTATTCTGCATGGGACACTTGTCTATTCTCCCTTTTTTTTATTCAATCATTTATGTTAGCATGTATTCATGGTTAATTATTTTATACTTTGGGTTAAAATTTGATGCTACTTATTTTGTTGCTCCAATTTTTCCAACTTTTGAGCATCAGGAGCTCTTTCAGTTGCTTCCTGTATCTTTCATTCTGATGAGTTTTGTCATTGGTGGTGAGAACTTCCTTACTTTCTGGGACTACAGGACACTTCAGGGTCATCTTCTGATTTCCTACCTGAGTCCTTTTATACGGAATGATGTTAGAACCCAAGATCTGGATGCTAGTTGTTCTTGTTGCTACTTGGGGAGTCATTGATTCTAGGCCCTCCAAGAAAGGAAATATTTGCGTTATATACAAACCCATTAAACAAACACATACCTGTATGTATTTCTATGTGTAACCATTTATGTTAAGCTAACCACCACCTCATCTGATGTCTCTGATTTTATTAGCACACGATCATTTTAGTCTTTCCCCTTTGCCAATCTGTAACTTCCAGTGCAACAGTGAGAAACTTGATTCTCACTATCTGCCATCTATTTACTTAATTGCTCAGTTATACCATATGTGTAGAGTGATATCAGACTGTTAACCTGTACGCCATAGGAAAAAACTCACTGGCATATAATGTCACATGCAGGTTCTATTGCTTTTAACTTGCACACGCCACTCATTTCCAACTGCTGAAGGTGAGCATATTTCTCCTCCATCCCCTTCAGTGAGATTGTTTCACCCATTTCTAATATATTTGCATTTTGTGGTCACTTTTACATTCCAACCCGGGATAACCTGACATTCTGAATAGTCTTTTGAAAATTTGAATATATTAAGGTTTATTCTCTGTCCTAGGAGGTTACAGATTTTCAGAAATGCATCGTGTCATGTGAATACCATTATGTCACACAGAATAGTTTGATCACTGTAAACATTCCTGTTGTGAATTCCCAATCCTTCTCTCCCTAAACCCCTAACCCCACTGATCTGTACATTGTATCTACATTTTGCCTTTTCCAGAATGTTATGTCATTGCAGTCATAGAGCAATGTAGCCTTTGCTACAAATTCCTTTCACTTGAGATTCATTCATGTCTTTCTGTTGTGACCAGTGCCATTTGTAAGTTTAGAATTTGGATTTTAATTTTTTTTGAAGATTGATTTATTTTTATGCATATAAGAACTGGGGTACAGGCTAGAGGTGAAGGGGGTGGATTCACCAGAGATAGAGTAAGGAACAGAACAGGCAGACTGACTGAAATACATTTCTGTGGGGAGCAGCAGGTAAGACGGGAGAGGTGTGCTGCACCATGTGGGTAGTTCCCTGGCCGGCCACGGATGGAACTCGAGCTATAGAGGCTGCGGACAGCTTCATAATGCTGTGCTATAACAACTTGGGCCACCAGGGAGGCCCTTGAAGTTTAATATTGTATTAATAGGAGTATTTAAAATACCAAAGGGGAAGAGGAAATCTCCAAGTCATCCTTATAGACGAGGAACACAAAAGGATGTCATGCACTCATGCTGCGGGAGTCACATGATGTTCCACACTTAGAACGATGGCTTCTCTCTTCAGATACAGAGGGAAACTCTGACCTCACAGGGATCAAGAGAATGAAACCGAGCAAACCTGTGGTTTGGCTCAGTTGGTGGGACCTCACCTTATGCTTAGGACTGCAGAACAGGACCCAAAGGCAAACGCAGCGTGAGACAGTAACAGGCCTTATTGACACAGGAAGAAAGATGGAGAATTCACTGATTGACACATGGTCTGATGCTGCCTGTCCTGCCCAGAGAGCATCCTCTGCTCAGAGACCAAGGCTCACGCAAAGCTGTGCATGGCATATAGGTGAGCTTTTCCGCAGACACGCCTCCCACCGGTGATTTAACTGTCAAAGCCCCAGCTGTATAACTGCTCAAGTGCCAGCGGTTTAACTGCCAAAGGCCCAGCAGTTTAACTGCCAGAAGCTTAGCAGTTTATCTGTTCCAAACTCCAGCAGCTTAATTACCCAAAGCCCAGCAGTTTTAAGTAGCCGAAATTCAGCAGTTTTAACTACCCACAGCTGAGTAGTTTTAACTAGTCAAAGCCTAGCAGTTTATCTGGTCAGAAGCCTTAGCTGTTTAACTGGTCAAGAGCTTCAGCAGCATAACTACACCCAGAATGCCAGCAGTTTAACTGCCCAAAGCCTCAGCTCTGCTCCTGATTCCCATCAGCCCCCGCTCAGGACACGGGGTTTGAAAAGCTCTCCCTTCTACCATCGGTTTGGCTGTGCGCATTGGCTCGGAAAGTTGGTCCTCAGTGTTCTTCTTACAAGAAGTTGCTGGCTATGGCTCTGAAACAGGCCCTGGCTCTGGCCCGCTCGCTGACTCTGCACCTCTCCTGGCACAGGCTGCATCTCTGGCTTGGTCTCTCTTCCTCATCTCTCAAAACTTTTTCGTACCAGAGAGGAAAGGCACTGGGGACATATCATTGATCTTGGCCAGAAACTCCAGCACTTTCATCTTGCTGGTTTTAGTGTGGGCCCTGAGGTCTCACAGGAACTCATAACGTGCGGGATCACTGTTGGACACTTGCTGGTTCTCCAGGTACTGTTCCTCTCCCCAGTAACTCTTGGTAATGAGCTTCCTGGGTTCCCCATAGATGAAGTGCTTCATCCCAGCATACATGCCTGTCACATTCAGCACTTCCCAGATGTCTTCCTCAGGGGCACTGTTGCCATCCGTGAAGATCACACCCAGGGTATTTGTCTAGAGGCCCGTCTTGGGCATGTTCTGCTCACATCACTGAGAGTGAGGTCCAAGGTGTTTCCAGGACCTAAGAGTGGCCGCTGGGGTCAACTTCATGTCAGTGCCAAGCAGTAGCTGCCTGCACTCAGAGGCTTGGCTGAACATCACAGGAAAGAGGTCCTGATAATTTTTGATGATACCATTCAGCATTTCTGCCTTTGTGGGTGGATCCTTTGTGTGAAACTTGAGGAGCAGAAACTCCACCAGGTCACCCACGTTCTCATTGATGGCATCGCTGAACAAGCACTTGGTGTCTGGCAGGGCCTGTGAAGTACTTGGCCCTTCCTCTTCTGGGATGCTGGAGAACTGATCTGATTTGATTGGCGAAGTGGCAGCCGCCGCGATGGGGAGAAGCAGACTCTCTGAGGACGTTGGAGAGGACTTGGCAATTTGGCAGCAACAGAAACCTCCTCTGCAGTGCCTCGACTCCTGGCTGGCTCTGGGCTTACTCTGATCTGTGCCCTAAGGACTTGTGCCTGACCGTGGCCTTCACCTCCTGGTTCCTGGCACCCCTGATTTCGGGCAGCCCTGCTGCACCTGCTGATGCCTGGCAGGACTTCTGTTCACCAGGGGCTGCCCTCGCCAAAGGACAGTCTCGTCTTAATGAGGCGTCAAAGACAGAAATGAGGGCGTACCCCAGCATGCAGCCACGTGCTCTGTGTGCTCTTCTGACTTGACTCCAGCGGTACTTCTGCCTTGCCTCTGCGGACGCGAAGCTGGGCTCCTTCTTCGGATTTCCTTCTGTTGCTGAGTAGTATTTCATTCTGTGGGTGTGCCACAGTGTTATGCCTTCACCTGTTGAAGGTAACTTCAATTCTAGTCTTTGGTGATTAGAAATAAAATCACTTTAAACAGTATATGCAGCTTATTTGTGGACATAAAATTTCAATTTCTTTAGGTAAATAGCAGAATTGCTAGATTATATGGTGAGAGTGTTTAACTTCGTAAGAACTGCTTGTATCTTTTTGCGTTCCTGCCAGTAGAGAATGAGGCTTCCTGGTGCTCCGCATCCTTGCCAACAGTTGGAGTGTTTTTACGTTTTCGCCATTCTCACAGGTCTACCACGGTTCCTTATTGTTGTTTTAATGTGCGTGTGCACTTTTCTGAGGACAAATGGTGTGGAGTATCTTTTCATATGCTCATCTTCAGAGTGAGTGTATATTTTCTGTGTAGATCATTTGTCCATTTTAAACATTGTACTTTTTATGTTAAGGATATTTTGGATACAAGTCCTTGATCCAATATGTGCTTTTCAGGTACTTTCTCCCAGTCTGCATCTTCCCCCACCCCCCATTCTCTTAGTGATGTCCTTGCAGATAGAAATTTTTAATTTGAATAAACTTCATTTATCCATTTTTTCTTTCCTGGATCATGTTTTGGTGTTATATATAAAAACTGGTCCCCAAACCCAAGGTCTAGTAGAATTTATTTCTCCTATGATTGCCTTTAGGGCTTTATAGGTTTGCATTTTTTTTTTTATTTCAAAAGCAGGTTTATTAAGAAAAGGCTAGAAGAGTACACTTGCTTAGACACAGCGGGCAGGCAGAACTGCTATAGGTTTGCATTTAACATTTAGGTATAATACAGTATCAGCTCATTTTTTTAAGGTTTCATAGTGCTAGAATTTTTTTATTCTGCAAGCAGTACAGTATAGCACTTTTGTCCCTTGTCTTCCAGGTCTACCTAAAAGATGGATTCATTTCCCCTCCTAACACTTTCTCTCAGAAAGAGCAGCAAGTTAATGTTGATTAGAAGGCCCAGAAATCGTCACGAAATATAGACCAAGAGGGATGCACTGAAAAACAAACATGATTTGAGGAAATACATACACCTGGAAATAATACAGAACATTGTCCACATTCCAGTAAGGAACACTTCTTTTTCTTTCTTTTTTTTTTTTTAAAGATTTATTTATCTATACAAGCACTGGGTACACTCAGAAGCGTGGGAGGATGAGAGAATTCACCAGAACCAGAGCTGGGAACAGGCAGACTGATGAAATACACTGCTGAGGGGAGCAGCGGGCTCAGCAGGAGAGGTCTGTGCACCACGTGGGACCCTCGCCAGCAGCCAGGGATCGAACCAGCACAGCAGTAGCTGCAGGCAGCTTCACAGCCTGAAACTCAGCCACTGCGCCACCAGGGGAGGCCAAGGAACACTTCTTTTTCTTTCTGAGAAACCCCACTTGAAAATTTGTGAACAAGAGAAATGACTAGGATTTAGCATTTCATTTGCATTTTCAGTATATCATATTGTGCGAAGATATGGGCGCTTCTTTATATGCTCAACAGCACAATGAACCCAGTTGCTCTTATTATGCCTTCAGAGTCCCCACTGAAGAAATCCTAAATCTATTGACAGTGACGGGATGGTGTGTCTAACAATCGTTTATTAATGAGTGTCAGGACTGCACTGCTTTGTTTTTATTTTCTCAAGTAGTTTTTTTAAATATATTTTTTACATCATTTTTCTTTTTTGCACAATGTATGCATTTTGATCTTGGTTGAATTCCCCATATAATTTCCACCCCCCTTATTTTGACCCTAATCCCTCCTCTTCTCCTCCCCCCATGCCAGTAGTGTGTCTCTTCTATACTTGCTTGTTGATTTGATATTTATTTTTGCAATTAGTCTTTTTCCTGGTCCCTTATTTAGGGATTTTCTCAGTTTTCTCAGTTCACACTCTGAGTGAGTCCATCATGTATTTTTCTTTTTCTTTCTGGCTTATTTTACTGATCATGATCCCTTCCAGCTCCATTCATGTTGCTGCAAATTGCATGAGTTTATTGTTTTTGAATGCTGAGTGATAATCCATTGTGCATGTGCACCACATCTTCTTGGTCCAGCCATCTATTTTTGGGCATTTGGGTTGTTTCCATACTTTACAATTGTAAATAGTGCTACTGTAAACATAGGGGTGCAGGTGCCCTTTTGAATTAATGATCTGTGTTCCCTGGGGAAATACCTAGGAGTGGAATTGATGGATCACATGGAAGCACCATCTTCAGCAGATTGAGGAATCTCCACACAGCTCTCCATAGTGGTTGGACCAGTTTGCACTCCCGCCAGCAGTGCAGGAGAGTTCCTTTTTCTTCACATCCTCACCAACATTTGTTGTTGCTACTTTTTTTAATATGTGCCATTCTCACTGGTATAAGATGGTATCTCATTGTAGTTTTGATTTGCATTTCCCTGATTACAAGTGATGCTGAACATTTTTTCATATGCTTGTTGGCCATTTGCATTTCCTCTTTGGAGAAGTTCCTTTTTAGCTCTTCAGCCCATTTTTTTTGACTGGATTATTTACTTTTTTTTATTTACTTGTTTTTGTTGAGTCTTCAGCTCCTTTTAGATTTTTGTGATCAGTCTTTTATCATTAGTGTTGTGTGCAAAAAATTTCTTCCATATTCTTTGCTCCTTTGTCAAAGATTAATTTTCCATATAAGTGTGGTTTTATTTCTGGGCTCTCTATACAGCTCCATTGGTCTGTGTGTCTGTTTTGGTGCCGATACCAAACTGTTTTCATTCTTATGGCTTTGTGGTATAGCTTGAAGTTTGGAAGTGTGATACCTCCTTCCTCTCTTGTTTTCATCAGTAGTGCTTTGGCTATTTGTGGTATTTCATGGTTCCATATGAATTTCATCAGTATTTGTTCTATTTCTTTGAAGAATGTCATTGAGATTTTTATTGGAATACCATCGAATCTGTATATTGCTTTCAGTAGGATGGCCATTATAATAATGTTAATTCTTCCAATTCATGAGCAGGGGATGTCTTTTCATTTCTTTGTGTCTTCTTCTATTTCTTTTAACAGAGTTTTATAATTTTCTTTGTATTGGTTTTTCACCTCTTTTGTTAGGTTTATTCCCATTATTTGCTTTTTTTTTGTTTCAGTCATAAAAGGGATGGTTTTCTTGATTTCTTCTTCTTCAGATTGATTGTTTGTGTATAGGAAGGCAACTGATTTTTGCATGTTGATTTTGAATCCTGCTACTTTACTGAACTGGTTGATTATCTTGAGTAGTTTTTCTGTGGAGTTTTTAGTTTTCTCTATGTATATTATCATACTGTCCGCTAATAGTGATAGTTTTACTTCTTCTTTCCCTATCTGGATTCCTTGTATGTTTAGACATACATATTGACACCGATTTGGACTGTGAGGCAATTCTAAAAGGAAGCCACCAGGTTAAAATAAAGCAAAAAAACTCAATGTGGCTGATGATGTAAACCTTTGACATTGTAGTTGACACTTGCCATTTGAAGCACTTTGAATTATCGCTTAAAACAAAGCTTCCCTAATCAAAACTGTTTGAATCTATTTCCTGATGGAGAGTGAGAAAGTGTTCACATGTGAAAAGGCAAGGTGACATTTCAAGTGTACTGTTCTTTAGAATGTTCTTGTTTGAGGACTGGTTTGGGTCAGTCAGCAGCATTCTTCCTATAAACAGAACTGTCTCAGGAGCTGAAGACACAACATAGGTGGAAATTCCATTGTAGCATGAAATTTTGAAAATGTGTTAGTATGATTTAGGTGCAGAAGATACTGGGAAGGGAGGAGAGAATGTGGTTCAGGACGAAATGTGCAGCTCCCGCCGGCAAGGCGGTCAGAAGTGACATGTGGGTTGGAGCAAAGCAAGGTCAGAGAGGTGGTAGGGCAGACATGGGGGGAGGGATTCTGCAAGAACAAGAGCAAAGACCCCAGGTGGCAACAGGATGTGGCATAAAGAAGGGCACCCAAATGCCCCCAAATAGACGACTGGATGAAGAAGATGTGGTACATACACACAATGGAATATTACTCAGCAATCAAAACAGATACTCATGCAGTTTGCAGCAATAAGGATGGAGCTGGAAGGGATCATGCTCAGAATCAAAACAAGGGGGTGGGAATTGTATGGGGAATATAACCAAGATGAAAATGCATGCACTGTGCAAAATGAAAAATGATGCAAAAATATATATATATAAAAGGACAGCTCACCTAGGAGGGCTGGAGACAGGACAAGGAGGCGGGGACGGGCAGGGCTGAGACCAGTGAGGGCAGTGAAGGCTGTCAAAAGGGGTTTTTGTGACGTTTCAAGCTGAGTAAGACCACGGTAAGGCTTGAGGCAACCGAACGAATGATGTGATTTATACTCTCACTCTTCAACTGGCTGCGGCATGGTGGATGTTTAAGGAAGGGGGGAGTAACCAGTGAGGAGCCTTAGTCATGGCCCAGTGACTTGCAGCCATCCCAGGCTGGTAGGTGCATTGTCAGTTCTCAAAGATGAAAGAGAATGAGGAGCCTTCCGTGGAGTTTTGCAGTCCCTTAAGGCTGAGAAGGGTCATGGACACAGGCGGGCTACAGAGCACGAGACTCCCCCTCTGAGAGACGCAGAACAGCAACTCCCCTCTGGCCAGAGTAGCTGGGGCGGGTGGGCATCTATGGCTGTGAGGTGGCCATGAGGGTTTGAGAGAAAACTGGAATGGGCATTGGAGTCAGCAACTGAAACGGAAGTGGCCGTGACCTCTCTGTGTGGCAGCTCAGGAGCAGCAGCAGTTGGCAGGAAGGAGCAGTACAACCTCTGATGGCCACTGATGGGTCAGGTTCCCCACATGGAGATGGACCAGCGGGAACCTGCCCTGTGCGCCCTCACGCCCTGGGACAAATGAGGTGCTGGAGCAATATCAGAACCGACACCCCTGAGCCAATGCATCTCAGTTTCGGGGCTCTGGCTGTGCTCCAGGCTGCTCAGGTGAGACTTGGTCCTCTGCTGACACTGTACATGAATGATGGAGGGGTGGGTGGGGGGTGAAAGGAACCTGCAGCCTGAGCAGCAGCAGACCCCCATTGTTCACAAGAACCCACCATATCCAGAACCCAGGCAATTCCTGGCAGGACTCATAGTCACAGCATCTGGACCTGTCCTTTGCAAACCACTGCTCCCCAACCCCAAGTGTGAGCAACAAGCAGGTCTTTCTTTCTTTCTTTTTTTTTTAAAGATTTAATTATACAAGAACTGAGGTATAGGCCAGAGGTGCGGGAGGGTGAGAAGATTCATCAGAGACAGAGTGGGGAGCAGGACAGGCAGACTGACTGAAATACAGTGCTGAGGGGAGCAGCGGGCGAGACCAGAGAGGTCCGCAGTGCCATGTGGGCATCTTCCTGGCAGGCCGGGAATCAAACAGGTGCTACAGAGGCCGCGGGCAGCTCCACGGCGTTGCGCTCAACCCGCTGCGCCAACGGCGAGGCCCAGAAGAGATATTTCTAAGCCAGAAATCTCGGTGGGAGCTGACCAGCCCCAGCTGCCCCCAGCCCCTTCTGAGGAGGTCAGAGGGCGTCCCCACAGCACGGGGTGACGGACACACACGGCGTGTCGTGCTGCTGGCGACACTCCTGACGGTGAGGGAAGGGGCTCTGCCCTCACCCCAGCAGGCAAGACAGGAGAGCAGCAGACACGGGGAGGAGGGAACCTGCAGGCCGAGCTTTGCAGCACCTGCCGACCTGCCAGAGCCGCCCCGGCCTGTGGCCTGCGAGGTGGCCGATGGGCACACTCCGCTCATGGGCACAAACGGGAGAACCGTGTCCCAGAGAGTTTTCAGTGTTAGGATGGGAAGGACGGACTTTGTTGCGTCTCCCGCTGCCAACATTATGGCGTTTATGATGTCGGGTGATGGTGTCGTGTCCTGTGGAGACCCGTCGGGGCTTGAGGGAGTGACTGTGTGGAGAGACCTTTAACAGCCAAAACCCAGGACGGGTTTTCTCGCTACAGAGGAAACGGCCTCGCAAGCGTCCACGGCTTTCTTGAAGGGGGTGAATCTCAGCCTCTGGTAAGTCCTGTCCACACTCCTCTCGGCAGTTGCTTTTTCGTGAAGGCTGAAAAGCCCCGGGGCGCCCCTCTGCGAGGGCTGTGGCCTCTGCTCTGACGCCATAAAGAGCCGCTGTGATGTCACCGGCAGAGCCCCCCGGAGCCCGGCCCGGAATGCGGCTGTGGGGGTAGAGCCGGGAGCGCTGGACAGTGACTGTGGACTCGGAGGGAGCGGCCGTGTGCTGGTTTACTGGGTTTTCTTTTGGTTTAGTTGTTTATTTACTTATTTATTTTATCTATTTTATTGTTATTTCTTTGTTTTTTTCTTATTTTTCTTCATCGTTTTATTATTTGCTTATTTTTACTTTATTATTTTAATTTTTTACTTGAGATTTTAATTTTTTAATTTTTCTTTTGTTTTTTGATTTCCCCCATTTTCCCTCGTGTTATTTTTGTGTGTGTTGCTTTTTCCCCCTTTGTTGTTGTCTATTTTTTTATTTTAGTTGTTAGTTTCTAATTGTTGTTTGTTCCCTTGTGGTTTGTCCTTTTGTCTTTGTTGTTATTCTCTGTTTTATTCTTAACTTTAGTGCTTAGTTTGTTACTGGTTTGTTTTTATCATATTTTTATATTTTTATCTCGGTAATTTTTGTGGTTGTGTGTTTTCATTTATTTAGTGTAGCTGGTATTAGTGGCGCCGGGTAGGGGGGCATGGTTGGTGTTGCTGGCGGAGTTAAGGTAGCCCTGGTAGCATTTCATCAGCTTTTCGAGTACTGGGAACACAGGTGAGCAGCACCTGGGTGAATCTGCTGGCAGAGCTGGCGCTGGAGGGCTCTGGACAGCCAGGGCCCGAGCGAGTGGTGAGGGGCCACCCTCGCCGTCCGAGGCGCCCGTCTGCCGGGGGATGACGAGCTCCGCGATGCCCGCGCTGGGGGCCGGCGCCCACGCCAGGGTGAGGCTGGCGCTGCCCGGGCCCCCGGGCGCGGAGGTGGCCATCAAGGTCATCCCCAAGTCCGGCGAGCCCGAGGAGTCCCTGGCCCGCGAGGGGGGTGCGTGAAGGCCCTTCGGCACCCCAACATCGTGCAGCTCTTCCAGGCGGTGGACACCGCGGCCGAGGAGCTGCTGGTCGTGCAGTCCGCGCCGGGGGTGGGGGGGGGGCGCCCTGGAGGACCCCCTGGGCGAGCGCGGGCGCCCGGGGGAGACGGAGACCCGCGGGATCTTCTGTCAGGTCCTCCCGGCCCGTCAGCCGCGCCCCGGGCCCTGAAGCCGCAGAACCCGCTCCTGGACGCGCGCGGGGACATCGGGCTGGCGGGCTTCGGGCTCAGCGCCCCCTGCTCCCGGGCAGCGCTGCTCCAGACCTGCTGCGGCACCCCGGAATTCGCGGCCCCCGAGCTCTTCCTGCGCCAGGACTGCAGAGGCCCACGGCGGACGTCTGGAGCCTGGGGGTGATCCCCCGCAACATGGTGACCGGGAGCTGCCTTCGCGGGGACCAGCCCCGCGGAGCTGCGGGCGCTGGTGCTGAGCGGCTTCTGCCCCGAGCCTGCCTCCCTCTGGGAGCAGTGCCGGGACCTGCTGAGGCGGGTGATGGCGTGGGACCCCCAGACACGGAGCACCCTCACAGCGTCCTCCAGCACCCCTGGGTGGGGCTGGAGAACGGACTCCTGCCCTGCAGTGAGCCGTCCCCCGGCCGCCATGACGAGGCCGCGACGGAAGCCATGTGGGCCTGGGATTCCAGAGAGAGGACATCTCCAGGGCGGTTTCGGAGGGAAAATACGACGGGGTTATGGGGACCTTCTGGATACTGCGCTGCAGGCAGCAGAAGGCGGAGGAGGAGGGCCCAGGCCCCGCCTTCTTCCACAGGCCCTCGGTCCCGTTGGGGCCCACGGTGGCCTGGCTTCGGAGGACACCCAGGAGCCCAGCATCCCCTCCAGGTCAGGCCCCCTGATGAGGGACGCCTGGATGCCCAGCCTCACTTCCCAGGCAGGCATCCTGCGGGAGGGCGCCTGGGGGAGGAGCACCACCTCCTTGCCAGGCCGCTGCCTGGAGCCCATCAGAGAGCACAGCACCACCTCGGTGACAACCCCCCAGCTGGAGGGCCCCAAGAAACACATCACCACTGCCTTGGCAGGCCCCCAGCTGGAGGGGGCCAGGAATACAGGTGCAATCCAGCCCACCGTGCAAGCCCTCCAGCACTGTGACCTAAGCCTGCCGGGCCAAGTGGCTGGCGCCTCCGGTTCAGCAATGTGGTGGCTCCTGCAGAAAGACTGGGCCATGAACACAATGCTGACGATGCAGAGACCACACGAATTTCAGGCCGAGGTGGCAAGGCCAGAGCTAGAAGAATCATCAAAACCATTTTAAGATTTTGCTGTATCTGTGTTCCGGGGAAGTGCTGCTGAGGACCTACTGCAGCACCCGGGAATTCATGGCCCCAATTTCTTGGAAGTTCCATGGAAAACACCACCACAGAGTTCATACAGCCAGAGACTATCACCACCACACTCTGCAGAATTCACCCCCCCCACACCCACCCACTGGCCGTGGTGAACAGGAGCACACCAGAGGAGGCCGAGGCTCTGGAGAAGGGTCATGGACTGGGCCCAGCCAGAGGGGCCAGGAGCAGCATGAGACGCATAGACATGGAGAACAGATGTCCGGGAGCACAGAAGTCCAAGGAACAGGTGAAGGGCCAGGAGGGCAACGGGACTGGTGAAACACCTGGAGGGGAGCAGAGCGGGTGAAGTGGGGGGAAGGAGAAGTTGGGGGCTGCTGAGCAGGTGCAGGGCCCCAGGATGGGAGTGGAGCTGTGTGGGCGGAGCCTCCAGAGGCCCCAGGGCCAGAGACTGGGACCCCAGGGCCTTGCTTCCCCATTTTAGGCTCTATCCCGTGAGGGCCACCCTGCCCCTTGCTAAGAGAGCCCTGCTGTCGGCTCCTGGGCACACGGATGGTGCAGACGATGCAGGAGCTCTTTGGGCTGAGTGGTGCTGTCAGGGACTGATATCCATGGTAGCAAGTCCCCCTGGATTGGGCACCTTAGAAAAATAGAGATTACAAGTTGGAGAATGGCTCACCTGCCAGCTAGTGGCAGCTTCGTAGGGCCTCCTGGTTTCCATCTGAGCCTTGTCACATCTAAGTCTGTGCAGCACTCCCGGGGGATTTCACTAACAAAAGAGCCTCCTCAACAGGTAACTCTGTGCTTGGGCTTTATTGGCTCTTCTCTTCCAGTGCAGGTCCCTGATGGTGTAAGGAGGCAGCCTCCATGGACACACTGGCTCCCCACTGCAGGGGGCACCTCCAGGTGACCTGCTCTGCCTGCGGGGCCCTGGGGCGTGGAGGCATCTGAATGGTCTTCCTCTGCCTGAAGGAGACAGTCTGATGGATTGTTTAGTTAAAATGTCTATCCCAGGACACATTAAATTGGTGTTTGAAACCGGCTGCGTTTGCTTCACATTTATGAATGCGCCCACACTTCCAACGCATTGGCCATCACATAGCTCAATTTCCTTTAAAATTCTTTTTTAAAATTTTTATACAAGAGCTGGGGTACTGGCCAGAGTCATGGGAGGGTGAGAGGATTCACCACACAGAGCAGGGAGCAGAACAGACACACAGACCGAAGGCACTGCTGAGGGGAGCAGCAGGTGAGACAGGCGAGGTCTGCCTCGCCATTGGGAGTCTCCTTGGTCAGCCGGGAATCGAACCGGCACTGCGGAGGCAGTGGACAGCTTCACAGCGTGGCGCTCAACCCGCTGAGTCACCGGGGAGGCCCCTCCTTTAAAATTCTTATAACCAGCAGTGAAAATATTAGAAAATTTAGAAAATTTTAGAAAAGTCAGAGTGGTCACGTGGTGATAATGCAGAGAAACAGGAGAATGAAGCAGAGCTACCAATAACTATGTAATTGGGTATTTGCACTATTTTCTTTAGGTGTATGTGCATGTCTGGCACTGTGTCTGTGCAAATGTGTGCATGTGAGTCTGTCCATGATTGTGCATGTGTGTGCCTCTGTAGGGATGAAGTGTTCATGTACCTTCTACAATCAGAAAGACACCGAGAGCTGTAGAGAATTGGTACAATGTCTTCAAAAGTGGGGCCTCCCCGGGGGCTCCCCGGTGGCTCAGTGGGGTGAGGCCAGCGATGTGAAGCTGTCCGCAGCCTCTGTAGCGCCTCGGGTTTGATCCAGGCTGGCCAGGGAGCTATCCACATGGCGCAGCAGACCTCTCCTGACTTGCCTGCTGCTCCCCTCAGCAGTGTATTTTGGTCCATCTGCCTGTTGTGTTCCCCACTCTGTCTCTGGTGAATCCTCTCAGCCTCTTGCACCTCAGGCCAGTACCCCAGCTCTTGTATAAAAAGAAATAAAAAGAGGCCTCCGCAGTGGCGCAGCGGTTGAGCGCTGGGTTGTGAAGCTGCCCGCGGCCTCTGCGGCGCCGGTTCGATCCCCGGCTGCTCCCCGGCCACCGGAGGAGGGTCCCACATGGCGCGCAGACCTCTCCTGCCGCCCGCTGCTCCCCTCAGCAGTGTACTTCGGTCCTTCTGCCTGCTCTGCTCCCCGCTCTGGCTCTGGTGAATTCTCTCACCCTCCCGCGCTTCTGACTGTACCCAGTGCATGTATAAATAAATAAATAAATAAATCTTAAAAAAAAAAAAGAGTAGTCATTTAAAAAAAAAGAGTATAAAAACCTTTAAAAAAATAAATAAATAAACAAATCTTTAAAAAAAAAAAAGGTGGGGCCTCCTGGGTGGCATGATGGGTTAGCACAGCACTGTGAAGCTATGGGCAGCCTCTGCAGCAGGAGTTTCATCCCCAGGCAACCAGGGAAGTGACCCACATGGGGCAGCAGACCATTCCTGACTCAGCCGCTGCTCCCTCAGCAGTGGCTTTCAGTCTGCCTTTTCTGCTCCCCACTCTGTCTCTGGTTAATCCTCTCACCCCCTGCACTTCTGGCCTGTACCTGAGTTCTTATGTGCATAAATAAATCATTAAAAGAAAGTTTTTTAAAGTTTGGTAGAATTCACCCATCCAACCCTAGTTTATTCTGGCTTAGATTTGTATTATTCACGGCCTCCCTGGTGGTGCAGGAGTTAAGTCTCTGCTATGAAGCTGTCACCAGCCACTGAGGCAAATGTTCAAGAGTTATGATCCAAAGCCCAGGAGCTGACCCACATGGCGTGGCAGACCTCTCCTGTCTCCCCGCTGCTCTCCTCAACAGTGGGTTTCAGTGGATCCACCTGTTCTGCTCCCCCTCTGTCTCTATTGAGTCCTCTCACCCCCTGCAACTCTGGCCTGCACTCCCAGCTTTTGTATGCAAAAATAGATAAATCTTTTTCAAAAGGGTGTTCCTCAATTTGGCAGTGATTTTAATGCTCAATATTCAAAGCAAGATGTCCTTACTTTGAAATGGAACATCTGTTTTTGTTTCCTGTTTTTGAACATTTCACAGAAGCAACATGACCTTGGACTGTTTTTTAATTTAGTCCAACAAATGCTTATGTTGATGTGCATTAATTTTTCAGGTAATTACAAAAAATTAGATTAAACAATGCATTCTGACACTAAGTCATAAGGTGCTTACTTGAAAATCTTTTTTCAGTATAAGATGGAAATTGTTATACATTTTTCCTAATCCATGGAAGATTTATTTGTTGTGAGTTAGCATATTTTAAAATGTATTGTTTACAAACAGTATGAATTATATACCGTATTTTTTGAAGACCTCTGAAGTGATTTATAACTTAGGCAATATTACACACTTAAAATTAGTGATATTATTTATTACATCATATATAAAATGTGATCATATTTTCTGTCTCCCACATTTTTCGATATGCTACCATATAACATGGTATATACCATTTAATGTGTTTTTTTTATAGATTTATTTATTTGTTTCTTTATACAAGCACTGGGTACAGTCAGAAGCACGGGGGGTGAGAGAATTCACCAGAGCCAGAGTGGGGAACAGAACAGGCAGACTGGCGAAATGCCATGCTGAGGGGAGCAGCGGGCGCAGCAGGAGGGGTCTGCGCCCCATGTGGGGCCCTCGTCGGGAGCCGGGGATCAAAGCAGCACTGCAGAGGCTGCGGGCAGCTTCGCAGCCCAGCACTCAACCACTGCACCACCAGGGGAGGCCCCATTTAATGTGTTCTTGTATCCTACTGTCTATTATCTGTGTACACCTGTGTATCCTATTATGTAAGGGATAGTGAGGGTTGATGCTGGAGACCAGCTCCAGCTAGAAGTCGTGTCAGGGATCTCAGAAAGGAGAGGACAGAGTTGGTGAAGTTTTTTCTCTTTCTCAGAGGGCTGAGGGGAAGTGGAGCGAGGTAGAAGTGAGGTAGACACAGACACCTAAGTTCGTGCAAGTATCTCCTGCTGAGGGTCTCAGCGGGTCTTTATTTATACCTTAAGGTGAGTGGTGGGATTACATCAGCGTAAGCATTGAAGCAGAGCAAAGACAATCAATACATATTTTCTCATGATCATGTAAATACTCCCTTGGCCTTACACCTGTAGGCCATTTCTTTGGTAACCTAAGAACAATTAGTTTCCTTGGTACAGCTCATTTACTAGCATGATCAGTCATACAAGAGAGCACAACATTTGGCAATATTTAAACTTTCCCAATTGCAAACGTGGGTGTAAAATTCCTATTCTATATTCGATTACTAAAATCAATCTATTTCCTAGCACTCAGTTATCTTGGTTAATATATTAATTACTTCAAGGTGGTCTACAACAGTTCATCAAATCAATGTAAGTTCTACTGAAGTCTAACTCTTAACTAGGAATTCCTAACCTCCACATGGCCTGCGAACCATTGATCTCATACACCAGGAAATGTATTGTTGCCGCAAACAGGTACTCCCAGGTTAGGCCATGGTTTCCAAGCACAGCTGGTTCAGGGCAGCTTGTTCTTCATAGTTCTCAGGGCCGAAACATTTTTTTTCCAACTATACCTTTAACAATTTTTACTTCTTTAGTGATAGTTCATGCGTAAGAACAATAAGCCAATTGTCACCTGGGTCCAAATTAGGTTTTCACATGCCAATTAATAACTAACTTACTTCAGCATTAACCAAGAACAAAAAGGAGAGCATTAGCAGGGGTTGCCATGGAGACTCCCTAGTTCAGCTCTTCTTTGGGAAGTGCAAGTACTTCCTTCTTCTGGAAAGTACAACTTTCCCTCTTTGGGGGAGCACAGGAACTCCCCACTTCTCGGGAGTCTCCCCCAATGCTCGGACCTTGTCAAGAGACAGCCTGGGAGGCGCAGCCTGCCGCAGGTTTATTTTTATTTGAATCAAAATGATGTTTTAGAAAGGAATTGTGTATAATAATTTACAATACTAGCATTAGATTAAATGAAACTTGGATAGAAACAGGAAAAAATAGAGTATCTGCAGATACTTTTAAACTCCTGTTTCCTGTGATTATCCAGAATAACTTTTAAACACTGACCAAAATTCGTTTATTTCCATAGACTAGACTTAGTCGGTCTTGAGCATATTGCTGTCATAAAGATACACTTCAATAAAAATGATTTTAGTAGTTTTTAGATTTACATTACGGGATGCTCATTTAAGGACATTAGCTTTTACTGTACTTGCCTTGATTTTTAAGCAAAATTTTATGTCATAGCACATTAATTTCTATTATCTATGCTTGCACTTTTTCATTAACACACTTTATTACAATAAACAAAACTAAAGATGGTGTTAGTTGTTTGGCTCTAGGCTCCAGTCATTTCACCAAATATCTGAAAGACAAATGAATGGAACAGACTATTGCCGTAATCATACTTAGCGATTTGAGTGTTTTTAAAATCTTACTTATTTGAGACAATAGTGTTTTTGTGTGTATAAATTGATGAATGGATTATAATCTTAATGATGAAATAGTAGAACTTACAGCTGTCTAAGTAATGTGGCTTCTCTCACAAATTACTTCAATTATAGAGGCCAAGCGTTCTGCATTCCCCACTTTTCGAGAAGTGGTTTGACAAGAAGTTCTTTTATCATTAGCTTGTCTCTATACTGACCCAGATGTTGGAAATGTAAATACCCATGTCCAACGTATCTCATCCCAAAACACAATCTCCACATACAGAGTGTCTACACAATTATTCCAGACGTGAAGTGGTATATGATCTGATACCTTTCCAGTAACAACAATTGAAAAAGTTAGCTTGTATTTATACTTAATTGTTTGCATAATCTTTACCATGTTTTTGAATAATGGAAATAGCCTGCATTGAATAGCAATTAGAATATTAAAATACTGTGGGATTTCAATGTGTAAAGTGAGGCAGGTTAAAATCTGTTCTTTCCTTATTGTCACTTTCTGTTATTTGAAAATTTAGACATTACTTTAAAATGGGGCCTCCCTGGTGGCGCAGGGGTCAAAGACAGCGCTATCAAGCTGGAAATTGGAGTCTGGAGTTGAAAGGAGAAAGCTGTTTTGGAACATGAATGTGGGAGTGATCAGCATTTCCATGGAAAGCCACTGAACAGATAATGTAATGGAGAGAAAGGCTGTGGAGAGAGGCTGGAGGAGGGCCTGCAAGCCTAGGAACAGCAAGAGGGGGGAGAGTTGGGAGGAGGGAGAAAAACCAGCACGCTGTGGGCTTTGGGAAGCCACAAGAGGCAACCGATCAAAGACCACTCCATGTATCAATGCTCCTGAAAAATCTAGGATTGTATAATCTAGATCATGCTGTAGCTTCAGCTTGGTTGGAATTGGTGATATTTGTATTGAAATTGGTAGATGGTTTAGGGCTTTTGGATACAGTGTGAAGATATTTCTGGAAGAACAGGGTACGATTTGGTGGTTATTTAACAAAGGATTATATAGACCAGTTAGCTCTGATCAGATAATATAGAATGCCTTGGAGGACTTATTTCCAACGTTTTATGATGACTGTTGTTTTCTCTTTCCATTCTCTGTCAAAAGGATGTTCATTTGGAAATAAATCTTGTATCTTAGCTGCTGTCATCATATATAATTTGCTCCAATCTATTAAAGTGTACAAGATCTCATTCATCAACAGCCTCCTGCCTTTCCGTTTGCTGCTAGCATTTCATGATTACAGGGGTATAATAATACATTTATTTTATGAGAAATAAGTAACTTATATGGAAAATGCAGAAACAAAGCAAGCAAACTAACACAACAAAAACAAATTCTTAGATTATAAGTCAAAACGGTGGTTCCCGAGAGGAAAGGAGGGAGTATGGGGAAGTCAGCTAAAAGGCGTCAGTTGCATGGGGGTGCGTAGAAACCAGACTTTTGGTGGTGATGATAATGTGGTATAAGCAGATGTTGAATTACAGTCGGAACACCTGAAACCTACATATGTTATAAACCAAGGTTTCTTCAATAAAAATTAAAGTAAAAAATAGATTTTAGAGGGGCCTCCCTGGTGGCACAAGTGGTTATGAAGCAATCTGCCACCTCTGCAGCAGGAGTTCGGTTCCTGGCCGGCCAGGGAGCAACCCACATGGTGAAGCGACCTCTCCTGTCTCACCCACTGCTCCCCTCAGCAGTCTATTTACACCCCCACTGTGTCTCTGGTGAATCTTCTCACCCTCCCGCATCTCTGGCCTGTACCCAGCTCTTGTATGCATAAATAAATAAACAAATATATATATATATAAAAGAAATAGAATTAAATAAGCAAGCAAGGATTTTGTGTCCATGAGTACTTTTTTTTTTAAGATTTATTTTTTATTTTTATTTATTTATTTATACAAGCACTGGGTACAGTCAGAAGCGTGGGAGGGTGAGAGAATTCACCAGAGCTAGAGCGGGGAGCAGAGCAGGCAGAGTGACGAAGTTCACTGCTGAGGGGAGCAGCGGGCGGCAGGAGAGGTCTGTGCTCCACGTGGGACCCTCCTCCGGTGGGTGGCCGGGGAGCAGCCGGGGATCGAACCGGCGCTGCAGAGGCTGCGGGCAGCTTCGTAACCCAGCGCTCAACCGCTGCGCCACCGGGAGGCCCCATGAGTACTTTTGATTTCAGTATTTACAGAGAGGAAAAGCTGCTCAGGGGAACGCTCTGTCTATTCTGACTTTATACCCTCTAGTAAATTTTACTACAGTTTTTGAAAAATTGGAATTTTTAAACTCTGTCCATTCAAGACATGAAGTCATGGATTGCAGAATCCCTCAGTGAAGCCGCTTCAGCCTCTCAGTCTAGAGCCCTGATTTCATCAGCAGCAGAGTGTCATTGGTGTGGGATTATTTGCCTGGAGAGCACACATAGCCCCCAGCACAGTAGGAGAAACTGTTGATATTGTGGCTAGCAGAGGGGACTCTGGAGCGAGATGCCTGACTTTAGGTTCTACCCACTTTCGCCCTGGGTAGCTTTGGCCAAAGAGACTTATCCTTTCTGAGCCTCAGATTTCTCAGTGAGTGTCAGTACCAGGCTTAGACCAGCAGGGGTCCTGGGGTGGTGGTCGCTTCCGCCCAAAGATGAGTCACTTCCGCCCAAAGTGGAAGCTGATGCAACAGTAACCGGATGTTGCAAATCCATGTAAAGCACATGCGCAGAGAGAGAGAGAGAGGGGGGGGGGGGGGAGGGGAGGGGGAGGGGGAGACTCTGCCATGTTCCTGAACCCCGTCGGGACCAGCAAGTGAGAAGAATGAAATGAATCGTTTATGACTTGTGCTTGGAAAGGCCACATTAAAGTTTCTCTTTCTCTACGCTTCCCTTCTGATTGGCACATTCTTTCTTAAATATCTTGTCTGAAATCATTTTGCCCACAGATCTTGTCAGGAGTCACTCCAGCCCTTTGGAAATTTCTTCCTAGAAACTCAGTATCCACAGGGACAGATGACAAAGTCATGGACACTGGCCAGCTGGGTGCATTCCTGTTCACAGGGGTCCATCCCTCAGCAGTTACAATTAATAGTTGCCTTGTGTGTATTTAGGCAGGACTTTCTATTTTCTATTTTCTTTTTCTTTCTTCTCTTTGTTTTTCTATTTTTTACATCATTGTTCATTTTTATACCCTATTTGCCTGCCCCATTCAGGTGTATCCCCACAGATTTTTCCTCCCCAGTGCACCGGTGCACCATCACCCTAGTCCCCTGGGCTCCTCCTTCCCTCCCTCTGATCCCTCTCCCTCCTCCTCCCCTTAGGCAGGACTTTCTGTTTTCTTGAAAGAGAAATCCGGTATCTAGAATTTGATCATTTTTTAATGTTGACAAATTTTCATTAAAGAAATTTGATGTGGGCCACTCAAATCTCTGCAGCAAGCTGAACGTGCACCATGCCACGCCAGTTTGCTAAACCTGCTTTACAGTGACAGTGCGTGTGTTCTGTGCCCAGCAAGAGATCTTTGAATATCCGGGAAGTGCCGCTGCACAGCACTGGACTTCAACAGTGAGAACCCAGAGAAGTCTCCCTCCATCCAGCGGGTGTCATGCTGTGTTCACGGCAGATGTCCTTCCACCTCCCCCTTGTACTACCTGCTCCCCGAGGCCTTCACTCTTTGGTCCAGAGGATGGACTTTTCTCTCTGGGAAATGGTTTTTTCTATAATAGAATTTTATTGAGATCGAGTTTATGTATCATAAAAATGCACCCAGTGTAGTTAGTGCATTTTAGTATATTCACGGAGTTGTGCAGCCATCACTGCTGTCAGACGTTCAGACATTTCCGTCGTGCTGCGAAGAAACCTTGTGCTCACAGTCGCTTGTCATTTCCACTCCCAACCAGGCGACCACACACGGCTCTCGCCTCTATGTGTGCTTCCCTTGCAGCATCTCCCGTCAGTGGCCCACACAGCATGTATTCTTCTTTGCTCGGCTTCTTTTACTCAGCAGAATGTTTTCCAGGCCCATCCATGTTGGGGCAAGGATCAGTCCTCATTCCCTTTTATTGCTGAGTCATGTTCCACCGGATGGAGATAGCAACCTTGTATTGATCCTTTCATCAGCGGATGGTCTTTTGGGTTGTTTCCACTGTGTGTATTTGCTTATTTCTTTATTTGCTACTGTGAATAATGTTGCTATGAATCTTGTAAGACTTTTAGGAATAGGATTGGACAAGAGTGGGAACACGTGATTCTGAACAGTTTGCTGGTATACCTGGTAGCACTGCAGTAATCCCTGGGGTTATTTCTGGGGCCTTGGCCTTCCGCAAAGAAACATATAAATAATAAGAAATTCTTATTTTTTAATAGCAGCCTATCTATTATATTTTTGCCATTATTAAAAAATCAGGTCAGCAGTCCTTTTAGTAGAACAACAAGGGCTGCTAAATCCCTATTTTATTCCTTGCAAGTGGAAGTGTGATGTGCCTAAAGATGCAGGGAAGTCAATCTTTTCTCTTGCTTCTTTCTCAGGTAGTTGTTTCATGGTACCAAGACTGCAAGTTAATTGGGAGGCCACCTACACAACCTGCATCATTTTCTAGAGATGTACACACTAACAAAATTATTTACAATGAGCTGGGTGCCTGTACTGCAGTCTATTTCCCAGAAATGAGTGAAGCCTTGGCTTGTTACTTGCCAGTCAGCCAACGGGGATTGGAGGCACTGGACTCATGGGCATGGATTCACATGTGGGTGTGGGGCCATCACACTGGATTTATACAGTTGTGATGAGAAATGTGGAGCTGCGTTCAGAGGGGAAAAAAAAGACAGCCTGCATAACTTACGCTTTTCTTTCTCTTTTCTTCCCCTCCCAGTGAGAGATCTAGAACACATTGCATCGTGCTCCATCCATCTCTGCTCAGCCATGGTCATGTTGTGTTTGCATCATATCTTCCTCAGCCTGGAACATTCTCCCCCAGCTTGTCCCCTGCCAGACTCCACCACAGTGCTACCTTCCTTGGCTTTCTCCCAGGTGCTCCCCTTCCTGTACCCCCTTTGTGTGTAACTCCCAGTAGAGCCTCATAGAACTCCTTGTTCCTCACTGCTTGTTTGCGTATATCTTTTCCGCTGAGTTGGGAAACATTCACGTGTGTTTCTTCATCTTTTGTGTGTTTTGTCATCTTTGTGACTGGTGCCTGACTTGGTACCTGGCTGTGATATTGTGATTCAAAAGACAAATGATTTGGTCACCTAGGTGACCAAAAAAATCCATTTCTTATGCATATTTGATCTTCACAGTTTCTGGCTCACAGTCTGCCCCAAACCTTGAAATTTACCAAGTGTTGAGAATATGCGTCTCTTTTTAGGTTAACAAAGGTAACTTTTGGAAAATACCTGCCATGGGGGCTGCTTGGCAGGGACAGCGATGTGAATAGAGGGATCCTGCCCCTGACTTGCAGGGACTAGAGGTCAAGTGCAGTCACCAGGGACTGATGATTTAATCACTGTGCCTTGTGTAATGAAGCCGCCATAAAATCCCCAAGAGCTTCCAGGCTGGGGAAATAGAGCACTTACAGGTGTTTAGGATCTTGTAGGTTTCTCCTCACCTGGCTGTGGATTCATATCCTCTGTGGGTGATGTGGTAGGTAAATGGGTCTCCAGAGTTCTGTGTGGCGTTCTAGCAAATTAATGGAATCCAAGAAGGGTGGGTTGTGGGAACCCCCGTTTTATAGGGAGTCAGTGAGAAGCCTGAGTTACAGCCTGCACTTGCAACTGGCCCCTGAGGACTGAGGAGGGGGTTGCAGAAACCTTCCATCTGTAATCAGGCTGTTACCTGCACTTGTTGCCTGCCTCTGAAGAGGAGGGCAGTCTTGGAAGATTGAGCCCATACCCTGTGGAAATTGATGCTACCCCCAGATAGAGTGTGTCAGAATTAAGTTGAAAAGAGTTGAATTTTCATACCCCCTTGGCATCCGAGAATTACTCGCTGGGTGGGGAAACCTTTGCACACTCACATGGGAATTGGGTCCGTGTACCTGACATATGAGGATATACGGGGTGCCCAGAAATCCTCGTGGCCCAAGGCGTGCTTGCTTACCTGGCCCAGGTACTGTGGACTTTACTCTTCCCGTGTGATCTCACACGAAATGTTCTAGGTAGCAAATAGTAGCAGCAAAGTGTATTGAACAAAATTACCTTGTGCAAACTTTTGGAAGTAAAGGTAATTTAAAAATGTAAAGTTTGCATGAACCCGGTCCTCTGGAAACATCAAGCAAAAATTCTTGATTAGGAAAGGTGATTCTGCTGCAAAGACTGGAAAAAGTCTGACCAAGATGGCTCCTTCTCAGGAGAACGGCAGAACTGAGGTGTGGCCAGTTTCATTCTCTATCTTTTTGTACCACTGTGGCTCTCCCTAAATTTTGGGTGCAAAGGAGAAACAGAACAGGGAGAAAGACTTTCTCATAATAAAATGCCACGGCAACACCTAGCCCAGGTGAATTCACTCTTTCTCCTTCCTAGTGAAGTTTAGCAGAATCCAAAGACAAAAGAGGGAGCACAGAGTCCTCCACAGGTTAATTCCTTGGTGGTTCTCACGAGTAATTTGAGTCCAGTTGGGGGTGTATTTCACTTCACTTTGAATGATGGCAAATCAAGTGTCTTCTCTCTAAAGTGGTTTGTGCTTGTTAATAGCGCAGAGGGGAGCTCATCCAGGGGAGGGAGCAAGCCTGAAGGGAAGCGGGCATGCTCTCAGGCACACTTCTGCAAGCCAAGGGCAGTGGGTCTCACGCATCCCCTGTTGGAACCACATTGGCCCTTTTCATTCAGGAGACTCAGACCATGTGTAGGGAGTTCCTTTTTTCCTTCTCCTGGGTGTGGTGTCTTGTGATTCCTGAGTGTGAACCCAAAGGCCTTTTCCCTGCAGAGGGAGCGCCTTCCTCTTCATGCTTTGTCTCCTGGCAGAGTTGTGTGCTCACAGCAAAAACAGGGGACATGCCCTCAAGGCACCCCTGCCTCCTGCGTGTTTTGTGCATGCCATTGTAGCCTCTGATAGTTCACATGTGGCCCTTCTAGCCGATCTTTCAAAACTTTCACCTTTGTCACAGTTCTCATCAAGGGAAACATAATCTGTCAGAAAATCACATCCACTTAGGAGAATCTGTCCAATGTAACCTCTTTGGTGTCGTTCTGTTAATATGTATGTACAACTTAATACATTCTGATGAGGCAGAATTTGGTAGGTATTCCCTAGGTATGTTTGAAGCAGATGGCTGACTTCTAACAGGCCAATGTCAGGTGTATTCCTATACTCTGAAGAACTACATTTTAATAAAAAATTGAAAAGCACTTTCTGTACTAAAGAAAGTTGTATGAGTTTTTTTTCCCTCCTCCCAAGGGATATACCATGTGAAACAATGAATTCCCAAAGGAGAACCTGCAATGTTTGAATAAATGTCACCAACTCCGGTTCCAGTTGCAGGCAAAGCCCCAGGAATTCAGCAAAGATTTGTGCATTTGCAAAGGGACCTGCTCTGGAGTCATTGATACCCCAGGGCAAAGTACTGAGTTTAGGCATCAAGGGCCTGACAGAGGGACTCTGAGCTATTTACATCAGTATTTTGAAAGAAAGAGAAAACTTGAAGCACAAAAGTGTAGGGAGGGAGGGGTGATGGGTTGCCGCATCAAAGAGGGTAAAGAACGACCTTGTGGGCAGTGGCACTGAGGAAAGATGTCATTTCCACACACATGTCCACAATACCACAGTCTCATGTGAACGGGAAGGAAACCTTGACTGTCTAAATTATTATCTCAAAATGAAAATGAAGCTATAGCGAAAAAAAAGAAATTAATTTTTTCACACTGAGTTTGTGGACAATTGGTTTGTATTCAGACCTTGAAGAGGGCATTAGGCTTTAGTCCTCTCAACTCTGCAATTTTATGTTTTTGTAGATTATTATTATTATTATTATTATTATCGTTATTATTATCATTATATGAATCCATGCTCATAAAAATTCTTTGAGGGTTTATTTGGATTTTCCCCACCAAAATTCTAATTTCCTTTTTGCATTTTCTTCCTTGTAGATTTCATGGAGGAAGCAGGTCTTACATTATACTTTCCTAGTGCTGTCCTGAGGTCCATATACAACTCAAGTCTGGCTTTCTGCCTCTGGATTGTATTTCCCAGAGAAAAATTTAAATTTTCATTTCCAAAGGTCCATCACGTATCAACAAAATGAGTGAAAATAGGTCCACATCATCATAAAATTTCAAAACAAGGCGGATAAAGGAAAGACTGCAATATTTTAGAGAGAGAAAAACAGGTGCCTTACTAAGGATGAAGATCAGAATGATCTTGAACTTCTCAACAACACTAGCAACAAAAGATAACAGAACAATGCCTTCAACAGACTGAAGAAAGATGATTTCCAGGTAGAATTCTACATCCGGCCAAACCATTAGTTAAGGTAGTGAACTACCGAAGGTGAAATAGATATTTTCCAACGAGCGAGCCTCAAGAAAACTCTCATTTACTCTTGCTAAAAGCCTTTAGAGGACATTGACTAAAACAAAAAGCAGAAGGGGAAGAGTGGAGATAGGGCGTGTTATGCAGGAGGATGGCAAAGTGTCTGTGACGGGAGCTCGTAGCATGACAGCTAACCAGGTATAGGGTCCAGCAATCCATACGGGAGCTCTGGGACTTGAGAGATGTTTATGCTGACAGAGCTCATTTCTTCTGCCATTATTGTCTCTTCAATCTGATGAACCTATTGGATGTTCTGCTCTAACAAAATGAGAACATAAACCATGAAAGAGGAAAAGGGGAAGTCTAAGAAACGGGAAGTCACTCAGGACATAGGCCAGGGGAACTCCTAGGATCAGAGTGGAAAGTAATCCCAGTCCGCTGTGCAGCCCGCCTAGAGAACCACGGTCCAGGGAGAAGGAAAATGGGGTGCCTCAGGAGGGATGTACCTGAGGGATCACCTGCTGTGACTGACCTGGTGCAGAGAGGCCCTTGTGAGGTGAGGGATGAATCATCAATAGGTACAGAGAGAACTAAATGAAGGAAACAGTAAAAGAATTATTAACTTCAGAGACATGAAAGGTAAGAAAGATAACAAACACTCTAATTTGTAATGAATAATATTTGCATGGCATATTAACGTAAATACTGAATGATGATTCAATAAAAAATCATGGAGGGGGCCTCCCCGGTGGCGCAGCGGTTGAGCGCTGGGTTGCGAAGCTGCTGGCGACCTCTGCGGCGCCGGTTCGATCCCCGGCTGCTCCCCGGCCACCGGAGGAGGGTTCCACATGGCGCGCAGACCTCTCCTGCCGCCCGCTGCTCCCCTCAGCAGTGTACTTTGGTCCTTCTGCCTGCTCTGCTCCCTGCTCTGGCTCTGGTGAATTCTCTCACCCTCCCACGCTTCTGACTGTACCCAGTGCATGTATAAACAAAGAAACAAACAAATAAATAAATAAAACATGCCTCTATAAAAAATAAATAAATAAAATTTAAAAAAAAAATCATGGAGGGTAGGAGAAGTAAAGGGGATCATTAATTAAAGAGAACAGTATCCTCCTCTACCATGACAGATGCAACCGAATTATGTTCCACATGGATGTTACAACAGAGATCACATGCATTATTCAGAATATGCAGATCATTATTGCAGGTTCTTGTTTATTTTAAATCTTTTTTATATTTTAAAATGATAGATAAAAGTACAAAGTAACTTTTATTTTTTTTTTAATAGAGGCATGTTTTTATTTATTTATTTATTATATTTGTTTGTTTGTTTTGTTTATACATGCACTGGGTACAGTCAGAAGCGCGGAAGGGTGAGAGAATTCACCAGAGCCAGAGCGGGGAGCAGAGCAGGCAGAAGGACCGAAGTACACTGCTGAGGGGAGCAGCGGGTGGCAGGAGAGGTCTGCGCACCATGTGGGATCCTCCTCCGGGGCCGGGGAGCAGCCGGGGATCGAACCGGCGCCGCAGAGGCCGCGGCAGCTTCGCAAGCCAGCGCTCAACCGCTGCGCCACCGGGGAGGCCCAAAGTAACTTTTAAAAGTTTCTGAATTTTGCAGTATACTCTCAGACGAAACAAAAGAAAAAGCAACAAACAATAAGGGAATTAAGAAAATGAAGAAATTCAGGGTCAGAGTAACCAGTGACTTACTGATGTGCTCAAATAATCTTCATCTATTCAGATAATTCCTTTGGTTGGGCTGTATGAAGTATTTATAGGCATTTATAGGCAACTCTATTTCTTCCCTCCTATCTTCTCAGTAGCCAAGAAGAAACATTTATTCTTTTTTCCTTTGTGTATTTATTAAAGTACTTTTAGGAATTATTGCTACTTTTTAAAAGTAAGTTTAATTTAGGTAATGCTAGTTTGCTTCAGAAATTAATGTAGAACTCACAATATTTTAGGTAAATATACACATGTATAATATTGAATTTAATAAATGTATCCTAGCATTTATGTATTTAGAACTTATATTTACATCTGCTTAAAAAATCCAAAGTGGGCTTCCCTGGTGGCGCAAGGGGTTAAGTCTCAGCACTATGAAGCAGTCCTCAGCCTCTGCATCAGAGTTCAGTCTCTGGGCTGGCTAGGGAGCAACCCACATGGCTCAGCAGACCTCTCCTGTCTTGCCCACTGCTCTCCTCAGCAGTGCATTTCAGTAGATCTACCTGTTTTGCTCCCCCCCCCCCCCCCATTCTGTCTCTGGTGAATCCTCTCACCCCCTTCGCATCTTCCTTGATGACTTTGGTCAATGGGTGACAACGTTTTCCTTTAAATCTAGGAAATTTATGCCTCCATGAAATGCCCATTTGTTTCATAGAGTGATAGTGCTTAGCATTTGGAGGCTCTTAGCCTGGTTATATAACGCCCCTATAATTTAATATGAAGAAACTGTGGCCAGGATATTAGGTGATTTGTTCAAGACCTGGGACCAGCACTTGGGACTAAAAAATTGTGCAATCCACAAGGAAGGTGTGAAGAGTGGAAGACAGTGATTTTTGTTTTCTATCAAGATTTATTTTTGTAAAAGAAATAAAACATCATTGGGGACAAGCAATTGAAATAAAGAAGTAGAGCCAAAAAAAACCAAGGCAGACAGCTTCACAGTGCTGCGCTCAACCGCCTGCACCACCAGGAGGCCCTTTTCTTACATAGTTGTTCATTTTTGTCTAGTCATTGGTTTCTCCCCTCAGGGGTGGTCCCCCTAGTTCTCCCACCACCATAGCACCTATGACCCATCCCCTGTGCTCTTCCTTCCCCTCTGCTAACCCCCCTCCCTCCCCTCCCCGCTGGGTGCCTCAGGTCTTGGTCAGCCTGCGAGGGTGGTCTTTTTCTTTACCGTTTGTTCTGTTTCTCTATATTTCACATGTAAGTGAAACCATCTGACATTTATCTTTCTCCTGCCTTATTGTGGCATCATCCCTTCGAGCACCATCCATATCACCACAATCGGCATGAATTTGTCTTTTTTGATTGCAGAGTAATGGTCCGTGGCATAATTATACCACAATGTTTTGATCCATTCATCTATTTTCTGGCATTTGAGTTGTTTCTATGTCATGGCTGCTGTAAACAGTGCTGCAATAAACACAGGACTTCAGGTTTCCTGTTGTTTTTTTTTTTTTTGTCCCTTAGGTAGATTCCTAGGAGTGAACGCTAGATGATGTGTAGACCCGTTTTCAGTGTTCTGTGGAACCTCCACACAGCTGCCCATAGTGGCTGGACCAGTTTGCGTTCCCACCAGCGGCATCAGAGGCTCCTTTTTCTCCGCTGCTTCTCCAGCATTTGTTGTTGCCAATTTTTCTTTTTTAGTGTGGTGCATTCTCACTGGAGTGAGGTGGTAGCTCATTGTGGTTTTGATTTGCATTTCCCTGATACTAGTGATGGTGAACGTTTTTTACATGCCTGTTGGCCATTTGCATTTCTTCTTTGGAGAAGTGTCTTTTCACCTCTGCCCATTTTTTGGACTGGGTTGTTTTTGTTGAGTCGTGTAAGCTCTTCGTAGATCTTTGACATCATTCCCTCAGCTGTCATGCGGTGTGCTGATATTTTCCCCCATTCGGTGGGTGTCTCTGTGTTGACCATCTCTTGCTGTAGCCCCAGCTGTCTACATTCTCTCTGGTTTCCTTCCTTGCTTCTGGAGAAGAAACCTCAAAGACGTTTCTAAGGATCGTGTCATTGAGTGTTGGCCTGTGTTCCCTTCTGTGTATTCTATGCTGCCAGGTTTCACATGCAAGTCTTTCATCTACTTGAGTTGGTTTGTGTATGGTGTGAGGTAGTGGTCTAGTTTCATTCTTTTGCATGCGGCAATCCAGTTTCCCCAGCACCATTTATGGAAGAGGCTATTCTTGTTCCAATGTATATTCTTTGCTCCCGTGTCATAGTGTTATAGGACAGGGAGAGGGGCAGCCCAAACCCTGCAAACCTGCCTATTCTAAATGGGTTCTGCCATCCGCCGCATCAGCACAAAACATATAAGACTTTAATGGGAAGGAACTTTAATAAAACTAGGAACCAATACAGGTAAGGCAAAGAGTCTAGTTTCTAAATGAAGCACCCAAAGTTACCCGTCCCCTCGTGGGTAAAAGTCCATCCAAATGGGATTGGCCCAGAGCAAGGCCCCAAAGCCTGCCACAAGTCTAAAGCATCTTCCAGTGGGGACCCACGGCAAAGGGTCAGAAATAACCAGACAAGCCCGGAAGGAAAAGAGCAAAATCAACATCAAGATAAAAACTGCCATTGTCACCTCCCCATGGGTCTCACCCACATCTGTGTCACCCAGTCTACGACCAAAAGACAAGCGCAGTTTCTTCACATGTCTCTAGGCTCCATGCGCCTCCTCCAGGTCTCCTGGCTCCATCCTGCTTCCTTCCTCAGTCTCTTCTGCAGCTTCTCCTCTTCCTGCTCAGCTCCACCCTCCCTTGGGTGGGGCAGGGAACCTCCCCCTTTCCTGGGACCACCCTGTTACAACAGGTTAGTTCACCATTGGTCTCTGTGTCTGTTTTTGCTCCAATACTGTTTTCATTATAATAGCTTTGTAGTATTCTTTGATGTCTGAGAGTGTAATACCTCGTGGGTCTGCTGCTCCTAAGCGGATTGTTTGGCCACCATTTTGTCACCTATACTTCTAAGCAAGGTCAAGATGGCCCGGTCAGGTAGGTGCAGAGCCCAACCCTTCAAGGTGCCCTTTCAGATCAAGCAAGAGCACAAAGCTGGATCACGCTGGGAAGGCTATGCATCATGAGGTATGACCCTGAATGCCCAGAGGTGGGGAGGGGGCTGAGGACCAATGCATAACAAAGGACCCCAGAAGCCAATCAGTGGAAGCCTTGATGATAAGATTTGAATGGTGGCTGAGGATTAGGGTGTGATCTCAATGACAATACTGAGTCATCAAGCAGATGAGAAGTACCTGGAGGGCAGACTCACAGTCCCTGATCTTCTACATTCTTCCCCTTTCTTTAATCTCCTATCCCTTAATCTCCTTCCCCTTTCCTTTTGCTCCTCACCCTTACTTGACCAATGCTGTGAATCAATAAAAAGGCCAGGATCTTGTGCTTCAGAAGCATCCTGCATTATGTAGCCTGCTCCAAGACTCCGGTTTCTTTATCAGTGTGGTGTTGCCTGATGCAACAATACCTCCTTTCTCCCCCACCCTTTCAGTCAGAAGAACTTTCACTACTACAGGTTGTTGTGATCCCATATGAATTTGAGCCCTGTTGGTTCCATGTCATCGAAGAACACCACTGTGATTTGTATTGGAATTGCATTGAATCTATAAATTGCATACAAATAGGAAGTCCCATCTAGGTTTGTTACGTTTTTCCAATTATGGAACATTCATAAAACAGAGTGTTAATAAGAAAATGTAGGTTTTATTCTCCATAATTTCTAAAACAGACAAAGTAGATCTGTTCTCTAGAGATGAAGAAAGAATGTTTCAGATGGAAAGGTCATAGAATAGATGACCAGTTATTAGGATATTCTTCCGCCTTTACGCTGATGGAACGCTAAGTAAGATCATCCCTTTGTCATCTGCTTCATGGTGCCACCAGAGAAAATGTTGCACTTAAGTGACTTACTTGCAGGATAGTGCCAGTGTGCTTTATAAAGGAATCAAGGAGAGGAATTAAGTCAGGAAATTCAAAACGTGAAACTGGAAAACATGAAGTTGATAATGAAGTTAGAGCACGTCTCCGGTCACGTGTGTCTGTCAAATCCACAATCCTCGATTGTGGGCTGGTCACCTGCCACTGGACAAGGCAGGGCCAGACCCACTCATCTGTGGACTGTCCTTTCTGAACCTGGGCCTGGGGTCTGAATTTGTACCTGGCGAACAAGGGCACGTTGCTGCTGTCCTGGGAGAGGAAAGGGAGGAACCAGATGTTTCCCAAGGGCTGTCTGCAGCCCTTCCCTCGGTCCTCGCTGCCCTCACAAAAGACAACCTGTTGTGTCACGTCATTTATTTACAGACTCAAAAAGCTCTTCAGTGGCTTCCACTGTCTGCGCTCAATCTTCTTCTTCCTTTTTTTTTTTTAAAGATTTATTTATTTGTTTGTGTTTGTTTGTTCATTTATTTATTTATTTATATTTATACAAGCACTGGGTACAGTCAGAAGCGCGGGAGGGTGAGAGAATTCACCAGAGCCAGAGGGAAGAGCAGAGCAGGCAAACTGATGAAGTACACTGCTGAGGGGAGCAGCGGGCGGCAGGAGAGGTCTGCACGCCATGTGGGACCCTCGCCGGTGGCCAGGGATCGAACTGTTGTAGAGCAACCCCGATACAAAACGGGGTGCCTGACTGTGGGTCCTCACCCGCGCGCTTGAAAGGACTTATCAATGCTCTACTGCAGGCACACGCGAAAGGTTAATCAAGGTTTATTTACAAGGGAAGGGGAAATGAGGAAATGTAAAGCTCAGGGAGAAAAGTGGGAGACAAAGTTTTAAATGCATCCTACCCGATCCGCCGATCTGGAATCCCAAAATGGCGCTCTGAGAGCTGGCCGCGAGCCAGGAGCCGTGAAGCAGGGAGGCGAGTGACAGCGAGCCAGCCCAAGGCCCACGTGTTTGGTTTTTATACCCAACCTGGCTGCTTAACTCCACCCTCAGGTCCCAGCCACCCTCCCCTTGGTGGTGACGAGATTTGTCTTTCCCAATGTCCTGATGGCTTTAGTCTGGAGTGGGGGTGGAGTCCACAAAGCCTGCATGGGATTAGCTCAGGACATCCTTTCCCCCTAACAAAACCAGCACTGCAGAAGCTGTGGACAACTTCGCAGCCCAGTGCTCAACCCCTGTGCCACCAGGGAGGCCCTCTGCACTCAATCTTAAAGAAAATAAAACAAAAATAAAATCCTCTTTTTAAAAAATGGGATTTAAATGTTGGCATTCTTTGGTTCCTTGAACGCCTCTTGCTATTCCCGGTGGTTTTTTTTTTTTTTTCTTTCTTTCTTTCTTCCTTTTCCTGGAGCCTTAGCACCCTTTTCATTTATGATATTTCTGACCCTGTACGGTTTGCAGGCTTACCCAGAAATAAGCTCATTGTTGACCTACCACAAATGAATCAATATAAATTCTGATACCACCATCTTTCTTGTCAATGATGGAAACTCTGCTGAAATAACCAGGTTTTCATTTCTAGGATGAGACAGAAAAGGAAAGTATTCTGTTTGGCAGGATACTAGATTTATATTGATCTGTGTAAGTTGACTTGGAATGTAGGCATTCATTCTATTATGTTCTATATTTCTTTTTGTAAAGGCAATGAACTAGTTACAGGAAGGTTTTATCAGTTATTTCAAATTTTATTGCTCCATTCAAAACTTTGTCTTTTTCTTCCCATAGTTATGCACAAATTGCAATCCTCTCGTATTTGTTTATTTTTTACATTTTATTTATTTATGTATACAAGACTGGGGTTGTAGGCCAGAGCTGCAGAGGGGAGCAGTGGGCACGGCAGGGCTGCTGAGGGGAGCAGCGGGTGAGATAGGAGAGGCCTGATGCACCATAGGGGCCAGCTCCCAGGCTGGGGATGGAACTCATGCCACAGTGGCTGCCAGTATCTTGATAGTGCTGATACTTACCCTTGGCACCATGAGGGAGGCCCCAGACCTTGTATTTGAAAGCTGGAAGGGGCTGGACTTTGAATTAGTGCCTTATTATTTTCACTGTTTCATATATTTACCTATGATTATATGAAGCTTGTTGATTAAACACAATACATATTTTGAAAGTTGAAAAAGAGTAAAATGTGTTCATTTGGGCTGACAAATGAGTAGGAGCCTCGGTTCAAGCTAAAACTTTAAGAAACCTGCTTGGAATTCAGGTGATGGGGTTCATTATGGGGGCGGGGGTTTCTTTGATCCCTCTGACAAATCATTCAGTAATGTTCCCTTTCATCAGCACACGGCAAGTTGATTGAGGAAAAGAGAGTAGGAAAGAGAGACATCTGCACAGACACAGATAGGCTCGGAAAGAACAAAAGCTGCATTTTGCCAGGGTAAGGGGTGTTCTTTCATAATGTTCTTTGATGGAATGCTTGTGGAAATTATTGCTTTGAGGTCAGAATGGGTTGATCTTGTAAGTTTGATCATCCTCTCTGCCCCCACCACTGGCTGATCATCTTTTCTGACCCCCCCCCCTTAGATTGCTGGAACCTTCCATAGTTGGGTAAATAAAGATTTATAAATTGCCCTTACAGTATCTTCCTTTCTAAATTTTTCTACTCTAATAATCCATCGCCCCTCAGTAAAAACAACAACAACAAACCCAACAAGGTGACCTTGACATTAACTGATATGTGGCTGCTCTGCCCACCACTGCTTGGCTATCAGGAAGGCCATATGTTCACCCTTAGAAAGTTTTCTGTAACTGTTACATGGCAGGCAGAGGGACACTCCAGAACCCCCAACCCTGCCTGCTCTAAATAGGTTCTGCCATCTGCCCCATGAAGAGAAAACATATAAGACTTTTAATGGAAAAGTACTTTAATACAGTTAGAGAGCAATACAGAAAAGAGAAAGAATATAGTTTCTAAATCAAGCACCCAAACTTACCCATCCCCTCTGGGTAAAAGTCCAGCCAAACGGGATTGGCCAGAGCAAGGCCCAAAAGCTGCCACGTGTCTAAAGCACCTTCCTGCAGGGACCCAAAGAAAAGGGTCAGAAACAGCCAGACAAGTCTGGGAGGAAAAGAGCAAAATCAAAATCAAGATAAAACCTGAACACTTGCCCTCAAGTCTCTCACCCACACCTTTTTCAACCAGGACCAAAAGGTAAGCACGGTTTCTTCACATGGCTCCCTGCTCCATCTGCCTCCTCCAGGTCGCCTTCTGGCTCTCCACCCTGCTTCCTTCCTTCTCCAGTCTCCTCTCCAGCACTGTCTCTACCTGCTCCGCTCCACCCTCCCTTGTGTGGGGCAAGGAACCTGAAACTTACCCTTTTCCTGGGCACCACCCTGTCACATCACCAGAACAGAATTCTTAAGGCTTTCTTTAAAAAAAAAAAAATCTGTGGTTACTTTTCACCGACTGAGGCGCAGGGGGATAGATGCACCACTGATTGCACCAATTGTTTAATTCGCTTTGGTTGACTGGTTCTGAAACTGAAAGGGACTTGTGTACATTGTAGAAAAGTTGATCACTAGAATAAAATCAAATGAAGAACAGTGAATTGTGATTTTTTTTCATCCAAAGATAAATACTTTTAGGGTCTCCCTGATGGCGTGGGGGTTAAAGTCTCAGCACTATGGAGCTATTGTCAGCCACTGTGGCCTGAGTTTGATCCCTGGTCAGAGAGTTGACCCTCAAGGCAGAGTCAACCTCTCCAAATCATTTTTTAAAAGATGATTTCATGAGCTATCTTACTTTCTTCCTCATAATTTCCAGTATTTTGAATTGTGAACTCTTAACACCTGTGTGTAAGTGCAGAGACTATTCACGTGAAAATTTAAAATTACAAAATGAACTTCCATTAACTGGGTGAAGAAATCTAAGACCACATTTGTAATGGCAGGACTGGCCACAGTGCAGGTTTTCTAGGATCCAGCAGACCGGGTAAAGGAGGAATCAGAGTCCTCTGTGGTTTTGCAGGTTTTTATTGGGATTACCAGGTACACGGCAGGCGGAGACGCTGGGGGAACAGTAGGCTGGCAGGCCTCCCGGCCCCCAGCAGGTCTCCACTCTGGGCTCTCTGGCCTTCTCTTGGCTTCTGCTTCTCTTGCTTCTCTCTCTGCTTCTTTCTTGGCTTCTCTTTCGGCTTCTGCTGGCGTCCCTGTGACGCCACCCTTAGAGGCCAGTCTCAGCCCAGGTGAATCCCATCTACCTATGCCCGCACCCTACTCCAGGTGCCCGCCATCAGGCATGCATTCAGGACCGCAAGGATCCATCATCCGTCCTGATGGCGGGAGGGCAGAAAAGCCTGACATTTTCCCTTACCCTACGACATTGTATCATAATCTTCCTCCCCCACTAAGCACGAATCTGTGGCTGTCATCATAATGATTTCCCTTGCCCTTCAAGACAATTCATCAGCTCAGTGTGTATCACTAAATGCGTACATAACACGGGATTTTAGTTTTGTCTGGTATTTATATTTTAAATCAATCCTAAGTTCATTTTCTATCTGGAATAACACTATGTCTACATTTAACATTTAAATGTCCTTCATTTAACATTATAAGTATTTTTGAAGTCATTGAAAACTATTCAGAATGATTGTACCTAATTGCTACACTGATGGTCATCTATTTGGCTGTTCCCTGGGGTTTTGATTTAGATTGTTTCCAGTATTAGTGAGTATAAAAAAGTGCTGGTTTGCATTTTTACGAATATAGATTTTTATTTGTGTTCAAAGCATTTCCTTCGGTCATTTCTTAAAGAAAGCCCCACCCAGCTCTCGCCAGCCACTGCAGCAAGAGATGGACCCCGAGGCCGGGAGCAGGGCACAGGGCCCAGCAGACCCTCCCGTCTCCTCGCTGCTCCCTTCTGACCGCCACTCTCTCTGGGGCATCCTCTACGCCCCCCCTCTCCCCACTTCTGGTCTACACCCCAGGGCTGTGTACACAATAAATAACTCTTGAAAAAAAGAGAAAGCCCCCCCACATCCCCCACAGTGCAGGCAGGGGCACACACTAAACCCGTCTTGGTTGTGAAAAGGAGGAGCTTGTCAGGAACAGCTGCCAAAGAGCAAAGTCGATCCGATGGAGGAAGATGCTCTCACCCGGGGGAGCAGGTGTCCAGGGCTGGAATGGGCCGGGCGGTTGGATTCCACGTGGGAACCGAGATGATTTATTTTGGGGGGCGACGTGCTGGGTCCCTGGGATATTTCTGTTAAACGCGAAACGGAGGCCTGTGGTGGGGCGCGGAGGGCTGCAGGCGCGGCCGCCTCCCGGGGAGGGCTCCGGAGAGTGGCTGGAGAGCACCTGGGCTGCCGGGAAAGCCCCCGCGCATTGGCAGGCGCCGGAGGGTCAGTGACTTTTCCAAAGTGTCTCCCGAAACACACAAGACACTGCGACCCTTTGCGGGGCGGCCCTGAGCGGACCCGGGGCGCGCACGGTGGTGGGGCGCAGGTCTGAGCGGGGGTCTTGGGGGTCCAGGCCGCCGCTCTGCTCGGGGGGCCCGGGGCCTCTGCGGCATCACCTGGGGCCTGAAGGGCGCACACCTGGGGGCCGGGCGGCGCATAGAAGGGGGCGTCTCCGCGAGCCGGCGGGCTCGGGCCCCCCAGCAGCCAGAGCGAGAGCGGAGCAGACGCCGCGGGAACGCCGGAGAGAGCCCCGGAGAGTCCAGATGCCCCGGGGCCCGCCGCCCTGCAGCCCCCACCTCACCTCACCTCACCTCACCTCACCTCACCTCACCTCACCTCACCTCACCTCACCTCACCCCGGATCCCGGGCCCTCCGCCCTGCAGCCCCCACCTCACCTCACCCCGGATCCCGGCCCCTCAGCCCCGCCCGCCCTGCAGCCCCCACCGAAGGGCCCACGCCAGCCCCCGGAGCCCGAGGACCCTCTGCAGGGTGCCCGGAGCCCCCGGAGCCGGCCCCGCAGCCGCCCCACGGCCGGCCCGGGGGGCAGGACCCGGCGCAGACGGGGACGCGGCCCCCCAAGGCCTCGGGCGGGAGCGAGGGGCGCGGCTCCTCTCTGCGACCCCCGGAGCCGGTGCCGCGGGGGTTGGGGCGCGCGGCGGGGGCCGCGGACGGACTTAGCCGCGCTCAGAGCGGGTCTGGGGTGCGCGTCCCCCGAGCTCTGCCCGCGGTGGGGGCGAACGGCCCTGGAGGCGCCCCGGGCCCCAGAAGGCGGACGCGGCCCGGGAGCTGCCCGAGGAGCCCTGGGGGGAGGGGGAGCTGCCGGCGGGACCCGCCCGGGACCCCGAGCCACAGACGCAGCGGGGGAGCAGGAGCCCGACGCCCCTCCCCCCCGCTCCCCGCCCCGCTCCCCGGCGCACCCGGGCAGCCCACGGAGGGCGGGGCTCACGGCCACGCCAAGGGCTGGGGCGGGGGGCGCCTTCTCGGGGCGCCCGGGGCAGGGGGAGCGGTGGGGGCCCTCTCTGGCCCGGAGAGGAGAGTCGGGGCGGCCTTAGGCGGCCTGGGGGGGGGGGGTTCTCCGCAGCAGGCGGGAGAGTCTGAAAAAGCCGCTCAGACCAGCCGAGGCGGCGCCGAGGCCCGAGCCCTGCCCGCGGGGGACGAGCCGCGGGGCTCCCGGAGCAGCTGCGCCCTCGCGGCACCTGAGGGTGAGGCCCGCGGGCTGGAGCGCGAGGGGGAGGGCGGGGGGGCCTCGGGGGGGCGGGGAAGTGGCGTGTTGGGGCGCCCGCGGCGGAGCTGGTCTCCGCGGCCTGGCGCAGGGGCCGCCGGCAGCGGGGGACCAGACCTGGAGCGGCGGGGACGGCCGTGAGCACCCCCGGGGCGGGGCGGGTCCCCCAGGAGAGCGGAGGGTCCCAGACCTCGAGTGCGCGCAGCTGGGGTGCGGGGTGGGGTGTGGCTGGCGCTGGGCCCGCAGCCCGGAGAGGCCGGAGCCGGCGCCCCTGCACGGGACCGCGAGGCCGCCCAGACGGAGCGGTGGTTCCCTGCGGGGAGCGGGGCTGTGGGGGGCAGTCGGGAGCTCCAGGGCCGGCCCTGCAAACGCCTGGCTCCTGTTGCCCTCGGGCGCCCTGTGGGGAAGAAGCGCGTGTGCGCGGTGTCTGTGGCGAGGCTGTGCTTGGTTGCGCCCTCAGCTGTGTGGGTCAGGGCTGCAGGGTTCCCGGCCAAGAGAAAGCAGGTGGGGATTGTCTAGAGGCAGCAAATGGTGGGGTGGAAGGAGGGTAAGGGAACATTGCTTCTCTTTGGGGTGTGCTCCAAGGGCCTTTATGGCAACCTGCAGCTGGGAAAACTGGGGGCCTGAGGGAAGTGTCCCATTGCTTCCTCTGCATGAGGGTGAGCACCTCCGGGATGGGGAGGGCATGCTACACGGCACACCTGAGGAGGGGGGTGCTGAGAAATAAAGGCTGCAGCAGAGACCAAGCAGGAGAAGAACAAAATAAGCATCACCGCTGGAAATGAGGTGCCGGGAAATGGGCCAGGGGGTAGAGGGGCCAGGGGGTGGAGGGGCCGGCCAGGGGGTGCTCTGGTTGAAGGATCAGGTGCCAAGTGAAGGGTTGATGCGGTGCCCATGAAGATGAAGGACTCCAGGTGAGTTTCATGGACGCTGATGGCTTTTTGTGAAGTCTCCCTGTTGGTACAGGTGAGGGGCTTTTATAGGGTGAGGAGAGATCGGGGGCAACAGGGTTGCTTGGTGGGAATTGTGTGTCGGGTCGGAGTGGTTTCCTGTGTCATTTTCCCACGTGGGCTCCCTGCTGGGCTTTTGCATTCCCGTCCCCTGCATGGACCCTTCACAGGTGACATGTTCCCTGTTTCATGATGGATCCATTGATGATGTTTCCTTCGTTGTGATTCCCAATTGAATAACGTAAAGACCGAATCACCTGGTGGGCTCCCTGGTGAATCAAGGGTTAAGACACAACCTGTGAAGCTGTAGCAGCCATGGCAGCAGGAGTTTCATTCCTGGTCAGGCAAGGAGCAACCCACATGGCGCAGCAGACCTCTCCTGTCTCCAGCTGCTCCCCTCAGCAGTGTATTTCGGTCAGTCTGCCTGTTCTGCTCCCCGCTCTGTCTCTGGTGAATCCTCTCACCCCCCCCACCCCTCTGGCCTGTACCCCAGCCCTTGTATGCATAAATAAAGAAATCTTTTAAAAAATAAAATAAATGAAATTCTGGTATCAGGCTGCGGACCAGGCTGTGTGCTCAGTTATGTGCAGACATGCATCGATGTATACATGGTTCACAGTGATCAGAGTCGTGCAGGCGTGTTATAGCGGAACATACTAGGTGTTAAAAAGGTCTTGTTCTAGAACCCCTCTCAGGCAATGGTTTTTCTATGAGGTTTTAGCATCTCTAGATGGGTCCACTGTGTTTTAGCATTTTCCTACAAGGAAAATCATCTATTAAGAGTCCTAAGACTTCTCCAATCATTCTGCTGACCAATAAGCTTCACTATTTCTGGGCCTCCCTGGTAGCACAGGTGGTTCAGACACAAGCTGTGCAGCTGTCCGCAGCCTCTGCAGCACGAGGTCGAGCTCCCAGACCTCTCCTGACTGGCCCGCTGCTCCCCTCAGCCTTTCTGTTCCCCACTCTGTCTCTGGGGAGCCCCCCAACCCCCACACCCCCCTCACCTCGGGCCTGTGGCCCAGCTCTTGTGTGCATAAATGAAGAAATCTTTAAACACAAAACCAAAAGGTTTACTGTTTCTGAAAAGTGACTTCAAGAAAAAAATTGTCTCGGGCTTAACAGATAGATGGAGATTTTTATGAAACAACAGGGGTGGGAGCAGGGACGGGCCCAGGAAAGGGGAAAACCCGTTCCCCAAACTGCACCGTAGAGTCACCAGGCCATTTGCACCAAGTGAGGACCAAGGAAGGGAAGCAGCAGCCCCGGTGCAGGCCCACTGCCCTCCTGGGGACACGCCGGCCCTCCCAGCCACCAGCCATTCCCACAGCGTCGGGGGCGGCCTAGGGCGCTCACAGCCGGGGCGCCTGAGCTGGCCTGGCCGCAGGACGAGGCTGCGGAGGAGCAGAGTCAGCAGGAACTCGGGCCTGAGCCCGCCGGTGTGGACAAGGAGCGCTGCCTGCCCGGCTTCAGGGGCAGGAAAGCGCCTGCCTGTCCCCTGTCAGCGGCTGCTGGGCTCCTGCAGGGCAACAGGGACAGGAGCTGCGGCTTAGACTTGGGCTGGCAGGAGAGGTCCCCGCGCGGTGAACACTGTCCCCAGGGGGCTTGCAGATGGGACAAACACGGCAGCTCCCCTAGTTCTAACCACACCCCTGGCTCCCAACAACGCACAGGACACTCCAGATACCAGACACCCAACAAAAACACCCCGTGTTTCCCCATTCCCGCTCCCCAGGCCTGACTCACCCCAGGAGCCCCAAATGGAGGGAGACTCACAGACTCCCTCCCTGAGGGGGACTCCGAGTCCTCCCAAATGTGTGCAGGCGAGGGGTGCGGCGTGCACCCCAGGGGAACCAACACCAACTGCCAGGGGATGCGGTTTTCCACCCAGGCTCTGTCTCCTCCAAGGCGGCTCCAGGGCGCAGAGGAGAGCATCCGCTGCAGCCCGTGTCTCCGCAGCCCCGGGGCGCAGGGGTGTGGGGTGCGCGCGCCCGCCCTCCAGCCTCGCCCGCCCGCAGGCGGGAGGCTCAGCCCATGCGCGCAGAGGCCCTGGTCTCACCGCCGGAGGGTGGCCAGAGAGGCGCTCGGAGCAAACCCCGAAAGGACGCCATCTTCCCTCACCCATGTCTCCCCCCAACCCCCGCCCTTTGCCGGCTCCGGACAGTCCCCCGGTGTCTCTCGGCGCTGAGCCCCGCAGCGGACCGCGCAGGGGGCGCCGCTGAGCGCACCCCGACAGGCGCAGCGGAAACCCGCGCCTCCCAGACGGGGCACCCCGAGGGCGGAATGAGGAGCCCGTGTGCAGGCCCCCTCCCCGACCCCTGCCTTGGGCTCTCTCGACTGCCCCCCACAGCCCCGCGCCCTACAGGGGCCACTGCGCAGTCTCGGGGCTCCGCGGTCCATGCAGGGGCGCCCGGCTCGTGACGTTCTCCGGCCGCGGTCTCCACAGGAGCCCCCCCGACCCCCGCTGCGCCACTCTGAGCTCTGAGACCTCAGCTCTCCTGGGGGGCCCGCCCCGCCCGGGGGGTGCTCACGGCCGTCCGCGCCGCTCCGGGTCTCGTCCCCCGCTGCCGGCGGCCCCTGCGCCAGGCCCTGCAGACCAGCTCCCCGCGCGCCGCTGCGGGCCCCCCTCCGCCGCGGACACCCCACAGGCTCCTCCGCCCTCACCCTCACCCTGAGGCCGGCGGCCGCGCCCACAGGGGCGTGAGGAGGCGCAGCTGCTCCGGCCCCCGCGTTCAGGGCTCGCGGCCGACGCGCCGCTTTTGGCGCGTCTCAGCGGAGATCCCCCCCTCCCGCCCCGGCCGCTTAGGGTCACCCCGACTCTCCTCTCCGGGGACCACAGAGGGTCCCCTCGCCTCCCCACCCCGGGGGCCACGGAGAAGGCGCCCCCCGCCCGTCCCCAGGCCCTGGCGTGGCCGTGAGCCGCCGTCCGTCCGTGGGGTGCCCCCGTGCGCCGGGCAGAGGGTGGGGCGTCGGGCTCCGGCTCCCCCCTCTGCGCCTGCGGTTCGGGGTCCCGGGCGGGCCCCGCCGGCAGCTCCCCCTCCCCTCCACGTCTCCTCCCGCAGCTCCCGGGCCGCGTCCGCCTTCTGGGGTCCGCGGCGCCTCCAGGTTCTTACCACCCCCCCCCCCAGGGGACGCTCACCCCAGACCCGCTGGGTCCGAGCGGGGCGCAAGTCCGTCCGCGGCCCCCGCGACCTCGCAGCTGGGCGCCCGGGGCAGGGCGGGGAGGAGGCCCGGCCCGGGGGAGGCTCCCGGCCCCGCGAACCCAGACTCTCCCGGCGCTCCGGGGGGCGCAGTGCGGGCGGGCCGGGGGCGGGGGGCTGAAGGGCGAGCAGGACCCCAGCCCCGGGGGATCTCGACTCTCTGGGCTCTCGCCCGCGTTCCCGCGGGGTCCGCTCCTGTCCCGCCGCCGCGCGTCCTCTCCCGCTCTCGCGGCTGCTGGGGGCCCGCGCCCGCCCCGCGCCCAGGTGTGCGCCCTCCCCACCCAGCGCCCCGCGGCTCCGCCCAGGTGTGCGCCCTTCCCCGCCCCGCGCCCCGCCCCGCGCCCCGCCCAGGTGTGCTCCCGCCCAGCGTCCCGCCCAGGTGTGCTCCCGCCCCGCGTCCCGCTCCCCGCAGCCCCGCCCAGGTGTGCTCCCGCCCCGCGCCCCGCGGCCCCGCCCAGGTGCGCTCCCTCCCCCGCCCCGCGCCCCGCGGCCCCGCCCAGGTGATCCTCAGCGGCCCGGGCGCCGGAGCCCGAGCGCAGCCTCTCCCCCAGACCCCCGCTCTGGCCCTGCGCCCCCCACCGCGCGCCCCGGGATCTGCTCAGGGCCTCGCCCCACGGAGGATCGCGGCGTCTTGTGTGTCTCGGGAGACCCTTGAAAAGTCACTGCCGCTCCCGTGGCCGCAGACGCGGGGACTTTCCCAGCAGCTCAGGTGCTCCCCGCCTCACTCTGGGGAGAGAGAACTACCCCCACCGCGCAGTTACCTCCCCGCGCCTCGCACCTCTGTCCGCCACTGCGCGTTTAACCAGATATTCCCGGACTCAGCGCATCGCCCAGCAAAATAAATCATCCCGTTCCCATGTGGCATCCAGTCCCGGCCCATTGCAGCCACCAGCACCTGCTCGCCCTGGAGACGCCTCTTCTTCCAGCTGGTCCACGTGCCCTGTGGCAGCTGTTCCTGACACGGCCCGAGCCACACCGTGAGGAGTCAGTGCGTGTCCCCGCGCGCGCTGTGGGCGCTTTGCTGTTTTCAAGAGTTATTTGCTGTGTCTACAGGCTCTGGGGCGCAGACCCGAGGGGGTCGGGAGAGGATGCACCAGAGAGAGTGGGGGGCAGAACCGGCGGGTCCACCGGAATGCCCTGCTGAGGGGCGCAGCAGGGAGACAGGAGGGGTCCACCGAGCGGGGCGCGCTCCTCCCGGCCGCGGCCTCCGTCTCTTGCTGCGGGGGCTGGCGAGAGCTCCTGGCGCTTTCTTTAACCACTGCGCCCCGGGAGGGCCTGTGGGGGTCTCTCCTGTTTGACTCTTTGGCTTTGGATTTAATGTCTCTGCAATTATTGATTAACTGATTGATTGATTGATTGATTGATTGATTGATTTCCCATGTCCCTCATGGCTGCGCATCAGTTTGTTTCCCCAGACTCGGGGCTGACTCCCTGGGTGGTGTCCAGCGAGGGGACAATTTACCGTTTCTACGGCGGGTTTTCCAATCACCAGGACAGAAACGGCGTATTTCCCCTTTCCCTCCACCCCCGCCCCCAGACACACGGGCCCCGTGGCCCTCCTGACAATAACCACGTTTTCCGTGGGGCTCGCTCTGCTGGGAGCGCCCCCGTGTCACCTCATCCACGCCATTGCCAAGTCATTGCTCCTCAGAGACGCCCCAGGATCACTCTGCAAGAGCGCCCCCTAACCGCGATCTAGTCTCCTGACCTGTTAGTCCCCGACAGCTCCCCCCGGCCTGTCCCTCTCCCTGTCCTCAGCCTCAGCCACCCTGCTGGCTTCTTAGAGTCCGTCCTTTTTTCGAGGAGTTTTACTTTTACGTCCTCACCTGCCAGGTCGGCGGAGGAGATCCGCCTCTGCCATCCTCACCTGCTTCCCGACAACGTGCCGGAGGGCAGGGTGAGGACTCCGCACCCCCAAGCCTGCGGGTTCCCCCGGGTCCGCCGTCCAGCGCGGGGGGCCGGGCGCCGCTGCTGCGCGAGGCCCTTCGCGGAAAGGAGCTTCAGGCGGAGGAGCCGCCGCGGGAGAAGGGGCCGGGAGGTTTCCCGCTCCGGCACCCCCAGTTCTGGGCTGTCCAGAGAGGACCCCGGACGCCCGAGCGCTGCCGCGGGCCGGGAGAGGGTCCCGAAGAGCCAGAACCGCCCGCCCTGGCCCCGGGCACGGGTCCCCCGTCCACCCCCGGCCTCCTGGGCTTCCGGACGGCGCCCCGTCTCCGAGCCCCGCGCTCGCCTGGCGGGTCCTGGGGTCCGCGGGGCTGGGGTCGCGGCCGCCCGCTGCCGGTCTCCGAGTCACGGGGTTCCCTCCGGACCCGCACCCCCTCGGCTCCCCTCCCGCAGGCGCAGCGCGGGGCTCCTCTCCGAGGGTGCCCGCGGGGCCATGGGCTTCACTGTCGTGTGTGTGCGCGCGCGTGTGTGAGTGTGTGTGTGAGAGTGTTGCAGAGGAAGCCCTGGTCGGACACAGGGTGTGCGAACACCTTATCCCTTTCTGGGGTTGTCTTTTGTGTGTGCGATTTTTTTTTTTAAGATGTATTTCCTTCATGCATTCCAGAACTGGGGTGCAGACCAGAGGGGCGGGGCGGGGAGGGGGGCTCACCAGACACAGAGTGGGGACAGAACAGGCGGACTGCCTGAAATACACAGCTGAGCGTGCTACAGGGCAACCCCGACATAGACCGGGTTGCCTGACCGTGGGTTCCCCGCCCCTCGCTTAAAAGGGACTTGGGAATACTCCAGTGCAGGCCCACACAAAAGGGCAACAAAAGGTTTATTTACAAAAGAAAGGGAAAATGACGGAATGAATAACTCAGGGACAAGGACACAAGGAAAGGACATACAGACATAGGACATATGGACACAAGGAGCTCTTTAGTTACCATTTATCAGCGTGGGAGATCTTATGCAGCTGCAGTTCCATTCACAGGCCAAAATGAAGTTGAAAGGAAAATACCAAAATCACCATCAAAAGCCTTTCCGTGTAAAAACAATACTGCCCGCAGATGCGCGATTGTGGATGTTATTTCACGTCTCCTACACTTTGAAAGGAAGAAGATTGGTTAGGGCCTCCCGGGTGGCACAGCGGTTGAGCGCTGGGCTGCGAAGCTGCCTGCGGCCTCTGCAGCGCCAGTTCGATCCCCGGCCACGGGAGGAGGGTCCCACATGGCGCACAGACCTCTCCTGCCGCCTGCTGCTCCCCTCAGCAGTGTACTTCGGTCCTTCTGCCTGCTCTGCTCCCCGCTCTGGCTCTGGTGAATTCTCTCACCCTCCCGCGCTTCTGACTGTACCCAGTGCTTGTACAAATAAACAAATCTTTAAAAAAAAAAAAGGACTGGTTAGAGCACCTGAGTCATCTCAGGGAGTCTTCAGAAAGGCCAATCCTTGGGCGTCCTGCAGCAATAACTGGAGAAGAAGTCAGTAACATTCAAGTTTTTGTCTTTTTCTTCAATAAATATCTCAGGTCCTCGGTGGGTTCACAGGACCAATGGGATTTGTCTCTGGGTCAGTTCATTGTGGCCTTTTTAGATCTCGTGGAGCCCCTGGCCCCCCGATTGTTCCTCTGAACCTTCTCTGTGCACCTTCACTGGTCTCCCTTCCTCTGTCCTGAGCTCTTGATGCTTCTGCTCTGTCCGTGTTCCCTCCCGTCTTCACCTGAGCCTCTACTCTGGGCAACCATGTGTCTCCCTTCCCCTCCCCTTGGTTCCGGGTACCTTGTGCGCCGTCTACACTCTGCCCAGTACCCCCTGCGTGGGTTGTCGTGTCGTGGTGTCCTCAGGCTTCTGTCCCGCCTTCTGTCATTATTTCGTCTGCTGCTCACCTGTGATCTGGGACAACTGGACTTCCAACGTCCCTCTTCCCCGCAGCGAGCACACTGATTCCTCCCTAGGGCTTCACGTCTCCTGGGTTTCCGTCTCCGTCCGCTAGTTGCCCTGAAATCCTGGCCTGTGCTCTCTTTGTAGAAAACTGCCGCAGGTTTCGGACTCCTGTCCTCTCTATTATTATAAACCCGGAGTGCCAAGTCCACTCCCTGGGACGGACTCGTCTCTGACGCCGTCCACCGCTGCTGACTTTTTCCTTATGTCCGGGGCACTGTGTGTGATGAACTGAACGCCGTCGTGATCAGACGAGCATCTTCTGGGGCATCTGCTTTCTGCCCGTGAGGCTGGTAGACGTCTGAATAATTCTTTCCAGGAACTCCCAGGGAGCCGCATCAGCTCCTTGTTCAAGTTGTAAGATTTTCTTAATTTTTTTTGGTTTGGGGACTCCCTGCTGCAGTCCTACCAGTCAACATGTTTTGTAGAGCTCTCACTTCTCCATGCCCCCATGGTTGGGGTCCCGCTCGGGATCTAGCACGGGGACAACCATCTCTGGCTCTGGGGATTCTCCGTCCTGCTGGTGGAGACGGCCGGCCTCCTCCCTGGCTTTCCTGAAAACCATTCTCTGCTCGTCCAGAGTCGGCAAAGTTTGTAGCATGGACAGTCTATCTGCCCAGGTAGGGCGGTGGGAGAGGAAGCTAGAGGCGAACAAGTTCGCCATCCTCTGAGGAGCCTGCCGGTAGAGGGGACAGAGCTCCTCCAATTTAGGGGGTCTGCGGTGCTGAAGGGATGGTGTGACCAAAAGTACCCAGCAGGTCGCCCGTGGCATCTGTCGGAGAGGAAACTGTCCTGCCTCAGGGTGACCCTTCCTGCCACGTCTAGTGTGGGGAGGAGATGCCATTTTAGTGTCCTCCCCAGAGGGCAGTGGAGGGTGTGAAGCCTCAGGAGTCTGCGCGGGAGGGGCCTTGTCACAAGGAGAGGGACTTTGTCCTGATGTACTTAAGGTATTTAACAAGTGATGCTCCTCCTCTTCTAACGCTGCCCCCTTGCAGTCCTCATGGGAAGGGGAAGGTTTATCTCTGTGCCATCAGCCGAGTCTCTGCCCCATCCAATTTATGGAGGGCAGCCTGTAGCTGGTCCTGCATACTTGTATTTATTTGTTTATTTTTTTAAAGATTTATTTTTTATTTATTCATACAAGCACTGGGTACAGTCAGAAGCGCGGGAGGGCGAGAGAATTCACCAGAGCCAGAGCGGAGAGTGGAACAGGCACAAGGACCGAAGTACACTGCTGAGGGGAGCAGCGGGCGGCAGGAGAGGTCTGCGCGCCATGTGGGACCCTCGCCTGGCAGCCAGGGATCGAACTGGCGCTGCAGAGGCTGCGGGCAGCTTCGCAACCCAGCACTCAACCGCTGCGCCAGTGGGGAGGCCCAAGTCCTGCATACTTTCAAAAGCTTGATCCTGCATGCTTTTACAAGCTGACTCAAAAACAGTACAGTTTTCATCCCTCATACTTTTTTTTGATTTTTAAAAGATTTATTTTATTTACACAAGAACTGGGGCACAGGCCAGATGTGGGGGAGGGTGAGAGGATTCACCAGAGAGAGAGAGCGGGGAACAGAACAGGCAGACTGATGAAATACACCGCTGAGGGGAGCAGCGGGTGAGACAGGAGAGGTCTGTTGTGCCATGTGGGTTGCTCTGAGGTGAGGATTGAACAGGCATTGCAGAGGCTGCAGTTTCACAGCACTGCGCTCAACCACCTAAGCCACCAGGGGGCCCCCCAATAACTCTTTTTGACTACCCCAAGCTTCCTCCCCCTAATTAAACACATTTAAACATATAATAAAACTATTAACTCCCAACACTATAGATTTAAGACATTTACGCTTTCATTGAACCATTACATTTTGAACTAGGTTTTTACAAAAAGTTTAGATCTGGATCTCAAAATTTGTTTTGTTTTTTTAAATTAGAATTTATCTAGGTGCCACTTATTATAATTTTAACACAGCAACTCTCTGGAGACAAAAGACACAAAGGCAAAGACACAGACACAGAGATCTCTTTTATTTATAATTTGGGCCACTTGCACTCATTTTTAGAGATCGTCATTTTACCAATATTACTGACAGCAATTGTTAATTTACTTTTAAATATTCCGTTTGAACTAACTCCTTCAGATACGAAAACATTTTTCAAGTTATATTTGTAAGGATGCCCCTTAGGTTCCAAAGGACGTGGGGCAGAAAATTCCCTATCGCTTCTTATGGCCACTTTTTCCTAAAGTTCCTAGAAGAGATTTTGGATGGGTGGATAGTTTCACCAAAACTATATCCCTTTCAAGCCAAAGACAGTCTAATTCCTAAAACAACTTGTGTTTTTCAAGTTAAGTGGATATAGCCATTTAAGTTTGTTTTCGTTTGTTTGCTTTTGGTAATCAAGGAGGTTTCTAATATGAGATGGAAACTAAAGTCCTTACATGTTCCATCTAATAAGTATCCCATTTCAATCATTCTAAAACCTCTAGAGCCCAAGACTGGAAGCATCTTAAAGACAAGCATAGAAAATTCCAATGGCTGCAAGAGGATGAGTGACTACATAAGAGATGAGACCAGGAGAGAATGCCAGAGAGAGCCCAGAGAAAGTGTAAGGATTAGTGGGGGGCTGGGAGGCTAGGTTCCCTTGCAGCCTCCCTGTCCCCCTCCCTCCCCACCCCCAACCTGGCTGTGCCTGCCTCCTTGCATGTCAGCCTCCCTGCCTGGTGCACCTGTGTACCCAGTTCCCTGAGAGAGTATTAATGTCCGAAAAATCCACTGAGGACTCTGGGACTTTCTTTATGCATCTGCCCGAATCCATAGTGAACCTGCCCTGTGCTTGCTGGCACACAAGCTCAGCTTCTCCCCATGTCTCTGTTCCAATTGCCTCCTCTAGAGCTCCTTCTTGCTCTCTTACTCCCTTCTCCCCAGCGTTTCCTCTCGGCTCAGCTCTACCCTTCCTTTGGTGGGGCAAGGAGCCTGGAACCTCCCCTTTTCCTGGGGACCACCGTGTTACACTACTAGATCAGGAACAAGAGGGAAATGAGGTAATTTTAACTAACAGAAGTTACATCTACCTGTAATTACCTACTGGAGATTGCAGAGGCTCAAACCTGTCTTCTTACTAATAAGCAGCCCAGGTTCTTTGCTATACTCTTCTACTGAAGGTAAGTTAGTTTTCACGTGACTATAGACATTTATTATTCTGGTCACTATTTTTTTTAAGATTTTATCTATTTATGCATATAAGAACTGGGGTACAGGCCAGAGGTGTGTAGGGGGCAGTGAAAGGATTCACCAGAGACAGAGCAGGGAATAGAACAGGCAGATTGACTGAAACACACTGCTGAGGGGAGCAGTGGGCGTGTCAGGAGAGGTCTGCTGTGCCATGTGGGTAGCTCCCTGGCCGGGGATCCACCTCGTGCTGCAGTGGCTGTGGATTGCTTCATAGGTTGCATCTTAACCCCTTGTGTCACTGTTAATGGTTCTCTTTGGGGAAAGAGCAGAGAGAAGATCTCCCTCCTGGCTTAGCTGGAGGCACATGGGGTTTAAGTGTCCTTAAACAGGTTATTGGGGGCGTTCTCTGTAAGACCTAGAAATTCAGTGCTGGGGGTGAGTGGGGATTATTTAGAGTAAGTCTTGTCTTCTAAGCCACAAAGCTGTCATCTGGAGTTTGTCATTGCTAACAGGTTTCTTCCTTGCTATCAACATTTTTGCGTGTGTGTTTGTGTTGTGTGCGTGTGTGTGTGTGTTAACAGGGCAACTGTCAATGAATGCTATGTTTATGAGGGTATCACCCCCAAAAGACCTCCCCTGCCAGTAAATTTCAAGTGGTGGGAGAAGTGACAACCACCACTGTCATTTTGAGCTTTGGGGTAGAAATAGTCATTTAAATGAGGGGTATTAATTAAGCTTCCTGGTAGCTGCTCCCAGCAATGGCCATCTGGGCAGCCAGGATTTGGCGGTGTGATGTGGACTGTACCTGGAGGACACTAGCTGTCAGGACCTGACTTAGAGACACAGATTCTAGAGCAGAAGGCAGAAGGTGCTGCTACACTCCCCAATTGCAAATTTGTCTCAGAGCAAAGAATTTGAGCTGCTCTTGGCCACGATCTAGTCTGTTTCTCAGACTCAGGTGATGACTTCTTTTCTGGTTTATCTGTCACTTTACATTTCATGCCATGGCTTTGGAAGCCCTGCTCACAGTTGGATGCTCAGGTGAGCAGCTGGGTACCAGCCAGTCCAGGAGGTCCCAGGACTAAGAGGGACACAGGGGTGGCTGATCAGGAGGCTGCCTCATGAGCTATCCTGGGAGCAGCGGCCTCCAGGCTGAGAACTAACTATCATGATGACTCACCATGAATGTGGTTGAGAAAAAACCAGTAAGCTGGCAGATCCCAGAAGCCCAGAGCTGTAAAATATAGGCCTAGAAGCCTCAGCCGGAAGGAGGTTCAGATAGCGAAATTTTTCTGCTCTCTCCTCCTCATCTCTCTTACATGATTTGGAGTTATAAGTGGCCCCCAAATACCCTAGGCTTCTGCCTCGCTAGTCCCTAAAGGGCCATGAAGCCAGAATAGGAAGCAGAGTGCGGGCAGGAACAATACCTATTTCTAGTCTTGCCTGGACAATGCAACTCCTGCCTTGCTCTTTCAGATTTTTCTGCTGTGGTTGAATCTGGATCTAGCAGGTTCCCTGTTTTAGTTCCCTAGTGACCTTAGTGCTTGCTTTCCAGAGAACTACACTGATTATTTCCAGCAATCCCGCGAACATCCAGGCCCCATAGAGCCTACATAACTGCATAATTCAGGAGCAAGAGTTTAATATATAACTCTGACTTGCTTCCTGAGTGAAGATAATATCTTTGTAATATTCAGGATGCAGCTTCCTAATCTTGCTTTTCTAAAAATTTTGATCACAGTAAGTTTAAAACACTTATTAGCAAATTTTAATGTATGTCGACATAAACAAATGCTTTCCATAGTTCCACTATCATTTTTTAATCAGTTATTTTTTTTTAAGATTTATTTATTTATACAAGAACTGGGGTCCAGACCAGAGGTGCAGGAGGGTGAGAGAATTCACCAGAGACAGAGCAGGGAGAAGACCAAGCAGACAGACTGAAGTACACTGCTGAGGGGAGCAGCGGGCGAGATAGGAGAGGTCTGCTGCACCATGTGGGTTTCTCCCCGGCCGGCCAAGAATCGAACCCGCGCTGCAGAGGCTGCAGACAGCTTCACAGCGCAGTGCTCAACCTGCTGTGCCACCGGGGAGGCCCTAATCTTTAATTTTTTAATAGTAATACAATTTATATTCCTAGAATTAACTCTATCCTGTCATGAAGACTCAAAGACTTTATATACCAATGCATATGATTTGTGAACATTTATTTGAAGTTTCACAATTTTATTTATAAAGGGAACTAGTAAAATATTTATTTTATTATTATGTTATTGTTGTTTTAAGATTTTGGTTGCAGTTTATGATATTTTCATAAAATCAACTAGGTTATTCTCAGTAATTTTCAAATGTTGGGCAGTATTTATAAGATACCTTTTCCTTTAAACATTCACATTGCTCTGACTAAAGCTATTTAGGGCTAGGAATAATTTTATATTGTTATTAGTTTTTATTCAGCTACTTTATCTAGCTCTCTAACCTTTGATGAAATCCATATTTTTCTAGAAAATCAACTCACCAAGGTTGATGAGTTATTTGTAATGATAATGTAGTGGTGGTAGTGATGATGGTGATGAAAGTAGTGACAGTTATTGCTGACAGCTTTAAAGAGTGTTTAAATTGCTTGGTGCTGGGACCTCCCTGGTGACACAGGGGTTAGACTCAGCGTTATCACCACCATGGCCTGAGTTGGATCCCTGGCCAGGGAGCTAACTAACCCACATGGCCCAGCAGACCTCTCCTGCCTCACCCACTGCTCCCCTCATCAGTGTATTTCAGCACATCTGCCTGTTCTGTTCCCCACTCTGTCTCTGGTGAATCCTCTCACCCCATGCACCTCTGGCCTACAGCAGAGTTCTTGTATGCATAAATGAATAAAAACAAATCTTAAAAAAAAATAAATTGCTTGCACTGTCTTAGTATTTCATATACATGAACTCCATACCATAGTCCTATCCAAGTTAGGGTTAGAAATACTCTTAAGAAGAGAATGTATAACTAAAAAAAAAAAAAAACATTTTAAAAAGATTGATGTTTTCATTTAAACTTCCCCGATTACATTTATGTTCACATTTATGTGAAAATTCCTTGTATTAAATGCACTGAGAAGTTAGTATGGAGAAGTGCATTTGTGCTATTTTTGAAAAGTTATGTGAAAATACAGAGGGAATAAAATGTGAAATTGTTTATTTTACATTGGCAGATGTTAATATTGTATCTCCTCTTGACTTTCTTAATATTAAATTGGATATTATTAAGATATTTGGAATATCTGCCATTATTGTAATAAGATTATTGGTTGTCAGAAGCATAAAAATGATCTTTTCTCAAAATATCTTTTAAAAAGATAAAAAAAGATAAAGTATCTCAAAAAAGAAAAGAAGAATACTACACTAACTATTGGTGATTTACATGACAAAACAAATTAACTAATTTAAAATTATACACAGTCAAAACACCCAAGTGGAAGAAAAGCATATACTATAATGTAAAATAATTAATTATTAATTGATTAAATTGATAGTGAGAATGACATTAAATTAATAAATATAGCAACTTAAAAAAAGAAATCTGTCCCAAATAAAATAAATTTTATTTGCTAAAGAAAATAAACATTGTCAAAGATAAATAAATGAATAACACCATATATGAAAATTCACTCCAAGTGGATTAAAGACTTGGACATAAGAACAGAAACACAAAGTACTTGAATGAAAATACAGGGGACCAGGGGCCTCTCTGGTAGCACAAGGGGTTAGGACAGCACTATGAAGCTATCCACAGCCACTGCAGCACAAGTTTGACCCCGGCCAGGGAGCTACCCATATAGTGCAGCAGACCTCTCCTGTCTCGCCCGCTGCTCCCCCCAGCAGTGTATTTTAGTCAATCTGTTCTGTTCCCCACTCTGTCTCTGGTGATTCCTCTCACTCCTCACACCTCTGGCCTGTACCCCAGTTCCTATATGCATAAATAAATAAATCTTTTTTTTTTAAAAAGAAAATACAGGGCCCATCCTACTACAAAGATGTATTTGGGACTACAACCCCAGCAGCAGGGGAAACAAAAGCAAAAATAAACAAGCAGGACTATTTAAACTTAAAGATTTCATACCACAAAAGAAACCATCACAAAAACAAGAGGCCAACCTCAAAAGTCCTTGCATACCAAGCATCTGACAAAAGGTTAATCTCCAAAATTCACACAGCACTTACACAGGCCCAGAGCAGAGAAACAAAGGACCCCAACAGCAAATGGGCAAAGGACCTCAATGGACACTTCTCTAACAAGACTTTTGGGTGACCTATAGACATAAAGAAATGTTCAACATCAATTCTCACAAGAGAAATGCAAATTAACCACACTAAGATAGCTTCCCACTGATGAAAGGATGGACCATGAAATGAAGCACCTCATGACACAGGAAATGACAAGCAGCAGGCAGACTCAATTGACAACTGGAGGTGCTAACAGCTGGGGCCAGTGAAAGGCCCCCCAGTGGTCCACCACAACAGTCTGAAGGCCTGGCTTGATGAGGAAGAATGCTGAACCCAGAAGGACCTGGAGGGGTTGCCATGGGGAGTGAACCTTCACTGGGGTCCTGCTGGGCCTCCTGTTTGCCCAGGGGAGCCCCCACCTAGGCTCAGAGCGGGGGTTCACGAAGTTGCTCATTCATCTGGTGCAAAGCCTCTGAATCTAGCAGTGGCCTGGATGGGGATGTGGTTAATCTTAGCAGTCTTTGCAGAGTTGGTAGATAAAAAAGACAGCTAGAGAATGGGTAATTTGCTTCCTCAGGTTCTTTTGAATGCAAATTTTAAATCCTACCCAAGCTTATGATCACATGCTGTGTATTAATAACCTGGACTTGAGCAGGACAGTTTGTTCCAGGGCTTCCTACTCCTCAGAAACATCAGAGGCTGCACTGCCCTTCATAGACACATGGGCTGGACACTTTGTCCCTTGCTTCCTTTGGGCCTTAATCTCCCCATTCTAGGCCAGAAGAAATTGTTGGCATACAAAAAATCCAGTCCTGATGGAAGATGGTTGATGCTTTTACCTTGCAATCTCCTCAAGGTTCATAATTTATTCAGGGCCCATTGATTGGGAAATGCCTGGATTTATTATTAAAGGAGACATCTCAGCCTTTAGTGGAGACAAACAAGTCCGAGGCCCAGTTTATATGTTGGCATGGAAAGTCCTTATCAAACTCGGAATGAAAACTGGAAAGACTAAACTGCCCGCCTCAGGGGTTCCTTTGTGGTGAACCAAAATAGAACCAAACAGTTCAGGGATAGAGACGACGGTGGCGAGTCATTTGGGGCCAGTCACTGCCCACAACTCAGTTCTCTTCCGCCAGTACCTCTGCGAGGGTGATGTTCGGGCATGGTGAGGACATCACTTTTAGGCGAGATCAGTGTAAGCAAAATCATGCAACATCCGCAGGCTGATGTTGTGTGAGGGTCCAGACAAAATGGCAGCAGCTCTGGAGACTGAGGTGAGAATGACCCCTGTGCCTCTGGAAATCTCATTCCCTAGTGCTGACTCTGTTGCCTTTCAACACTGTCTGCACTGGACCCTCAACGTGCGCTATTTCCTGCCATCCCACCGCAATCCCAGGAGGGAGAAGCTAATTGCTCTCAGAAGTGGGAGGCAGGGTTCCTTGGGAATCACATGGGGTCAGGGTACAGTGGGCGCACTGCCTGTCAATCCACAGCCTCTTACTTTGGTGACTTTGGATAATACATATACTCTCTCTGAACCTCAAGGTTTTTTTTTTTTTTGTTAAATGGGGATAAGTTTACCTAAATCATTAATTTGTTGTGAAGATTAAATGAAGTAAATCTGTAAATGTTTTTACCCAGATTAGGAGGTTAATACATACCCTCTGACCCCAACTTCCCAATATACAGCAACACATTGGCATGGCCTGCCTATAATTTGGGGGTGGACAGCAGCCTCAGTACAAAACAGTTGTGTAGAATCCCACACCATGTCGAGAGCCTACCTCATTGGAGAATTCAAGATGGTTATCAGGGCCCGGTTCTACCAGGAACATGCCCACACCATTCTTCACTTCCCCATCCCAAGAGACTGGTTTCCAGCTGTGGAGGGTCAACAGGAGACTGTTTTGCCTTTCAACACTGTCTGACCAGTCTCTGGTCCTGCACATCTTTCCTTACTAAATTTGTGGGCATTGTTAATTAGCTTCTTACTAACCATTCTGTGAAAAAATGCCTAATGACATCCATTTCCATATGCTGCATTCCCCATAACTCCATTTTATTCAGGGCGGAGTTTTGACTTTCATTTCCCCACCAACAGTCCTAGTTAAGTGTCATTTATTCCTCTTTTCACCTGCCTACCCAGGACTACAGATACCTGATATTGTCAAGCTGATCATCGAGAGAGTGAAGCTGCCACCTGGTGGTCATGGACAGCATGACTGCCCTTGCATCTGCTCTCTTCTTACTGGGATCCCAAACAAAATTCAGACTTGATGATTCTTTTTTAAAATAACTTAGAAATTCGATGGGAATCAGACCAAACAATGGATCTATTTCAAAACATTATTGGAAAGAGGGTGTATGTAAATGAATACTTGCAAATTAAAATGAAGTTCCACACAAACAAAACAAGCATGCCAACCAACAAACCATCTACATCAAACAACTTGTTTCCGTTTATCTGACTTGTTTCCATTTATCTGACATATCTACTGAACGCTAGACAGGTTCTTGGTCAGCACTGGAGCAGCTCATCACAATATGCTGTGATGCCTCAAAATCAGGTAAAGGACTCTGCAGTGGGAGATCACGAGAAAAAACCTGCTTGCACTGTACAGAAGTGAAATTTGAATTGAGTCTTCAGGAAGTAGATTTTGTCGGGTAGGAGGGAACAGGATTCCACCTGACTGAAGGAAGAGTACACACAAGACCCAGAGGGGGAAAGGATATGCTCCCTGTCTGAGGTGTACAGCATGACTAACAAATAATTGCTACAAAGCCTTGTGCCAGCAGAGCAGTTTTTGACAATCTATTTTATGTCCTAATTGGCTATTTATTTTATTTCAGGTAGACATACAAAGGTATATGAAGCACTGAGAAAGATTTAAGAAGACATTGAGGGTTGTTGGAAAGATGTCAATTCTCCCCACATCAGTTTACAGATTCAATAAAATTCCTGTCTTTTTTCCTTCGTGGAAATCAGCACAATACCTCTAAAATTCACTTAGAGACACAAACACCTGAGAATAGCCAAGATGATCTTTAAAAAGAGCAAAACTGAAAGAATTATACTATGATATATCAAGATAGTAAATAAATTGTTAGGAAACTGGTAGTATCTGCTAGAAAAGAACTTAGCACACCCCCGACTCAGAAATTCCAGTCCTAGATGTGTGCCAACAAATTGCATTTATGTTTAATAGAAACATGTACTGGACTGTTCAAAGTGTTACAGAGCAACCCTGATAAGAAACGGGTTGCCTGACTCTGGGTCCTCACCTGCATGCTTAAAGGGGACTTATTAATGCTAAACTGCAGACACACACAAAATGTTAATTAAGAGGTTTATTTACAAGGGAAGGGGAAATGAGGAAATGAATAACTCCGGGAGAAAAAAGAGGGAGATAAACTCGTAAATGAGTCCTACCCATTCTGCTGACCTGGAATCCCAATGACCCCGGAGAGCTGGCAAAAATCCAAGCACCATGGGGCCAAGAGACTGACCCCAGCTCACATAGCTGGTTACATATGCAAAGAAAAAACATGGCTCCTTAACTCCGCCCTCAGGTCCTCACAACCCTCTCTGGTGATCATGGGCTTTGTAATTCCCAGTGTCTTGATGGCGTGGGGGTGGAGTTCACAAAGCCTGCATAGAGTTTGCACAGGACATCCTTTCCTCCTAACAAAAGTAGAGTGCATTTCCCCAGAACTAGGGTAAGACAGGGAAGGCACAGAGTTTAAGGGGATACCAGAAACCTCTGACGTCATGAAAAAAGCAAAACATTAATGCCGTGTTTAAAAAAAAATCAAAATTAATGCCAAAAAATCCATGGTGAGGGCCTCCCCTGGTGGTGCAGCAGTTGAGCGCTGTGCTGCAAAGCTGCCTGCAGGCTCTGCAGTGCCAGTTGATCCCTGGCCACCAGTGAGGGTCCCACATGGTGCAACAGACCTCTCCTACCGTGCCCGCTGCTCCCCTCAGCAGTGTATTTCATCACTCTGCCTGTTCTGTTCCCTGCTCTGGCTCTGGTGAATTCTCTCACCCTCCCGTGCTTCTGACTGTACCCAGTGCTTGGATAAATAAATAAATAAATCTTAAAAAAAAAAAAAGGGCCTCCCCTGGTGGCGCAGCAGTTGAGCACTGGGCTGTGAGGCTGTCCCCAGCCTCTGCAGTGCCAGTTCAATCCCCGGCCGCCACCGAGGGTCCCACATGGCGCGCAGACCTCTCCTGCCACCTGCTGCTCCCTCAGCAGTGTATTTCGTCAGTCTGCCTGTTCTGTTCCCTGCTCTGTCTCTGGTGAATTCTCTCACCCTCCCACACTTCTGACTGTACCCAGTCCTTGTATTAATAAGTAATTAAATCTTTTTTTTTTTAAATCCATGGTGAACAAAATAACATTTTCCATAAAGACAGGTGCTGACCTGACCTTGCATGACTTTTTAGCCTCACACTCATGCAGGTTCCATCAGATCCTGTCTTGCATAACAGGAGGCTTGCATATTTCTGCCCCCGCATCACCCTGGAGTCTGTTGGAGGAGAGCTGTCCCCGACCCCTGGGCATCCACATGACCCTTACCAATTTTTCAGGGACAATTTTGCCGGGATAACACACTCAAAAGAAAAGTTACAAGCATTAGAGACAGAGACAGAATAAATTGAGCTTGACTCAGTATTCAGAAAATCTGTGAAATTATTCTGAGCCCTACATATTACTATTCATTAATTAAAAAACATTTAGAATTATTTAGAATATGATTTTTAAACTCTAGCAAGCCCAAGGCAAAAGTCAAAATGTGGGAACATTCTCTGAACCCATACTTCATTAGGCTCGAGTTTTTGTTGAATTCATCTTTATTTTTTAAGATTCTATTTGTTTATTTTTGCATAGAAGAACTGGGTGCAGGCCAGACATGGGGTGGAGGGGTGGTGAGAAGATTCACCAGAGATGGACAGGAGCAGAGCAGGAGGATCTACTGAAATACACTGCCGAGGGGAGCAGCAGGAGAGACAGGAGAGGTCTGCTGCATCATATGTGGCAGCTCCCTGGCTGGGGATCTAACTGAGGCCATCGTGGTGATAGCGTGATAGCATGATAGCACTGAGACTTAACCACTAGGCCGCCAGAGAAGCCCCCTGAGTTCATCTTTATATTTATCTTTAAATGTCCTCATTTCAACATTTTCAAGCATATGTTTACCTCGAGCTTGTGGAAGATAAGAAAGCACAACTTTATTAGACATAATTATCATTCAGCATCAATTGCTTGAGGAACAATGTGTTATTTGTTCATCCTATCAATTATCTTTCATAAATCCATTACTTATCAATCATTTATCTTTATTCCTGATGGGAAGAAGATAAGCATCTAATTACAAATGTGATTTCTATGGTTCCCCTGGAAACATCCTTCTATTTTTAGCTGATTACAGTTCACTCTGAAATAAATGGGGAGATCCTATTATTCATCAATTTGATGTCAAGGAGGAAGTGTATCTGCTTTCAGATTGAGATAAAAAGGGGGAAATAGGTATTTAAATAATGGCACTGGTAATTTCTTCCAGCATGTCCCAAAGGAATAACTCTTGCTTTGCAAAAGGACACACAAATGTTTATTTTTTGGGGGGGAAATAAATTTTTATGTAGCAACAGATTTTCTACCTAGACCAGATGCTTCCACTCAATTCCTTGCCTCACTGTCTCCAGCAGACACTGAAAATTTTGAACTACATGAAACCATTTCATCTTCAAAACTTCTCTACCAGGAGATACTCCCACTATCTCCTCTTTAACTAATGAAGACAATGAAGCGCAGAGAGGTTGAGTCATTTGTCTAAAGTCACAGAACAAGAAACCAGCAGAGCTCACAGTGAATCTGGCTATCTGGCTCCAGGGCATGTGTTCTAATCACCAAAACTTGCTTTTTCAAGTTGTACTAGGAGCTCACAATCCTCTTTTATTTTTATTTTATTATTATTATTTTTTAAAGATTTATTTATTTATTTATTTTATTTATACAAGCACTGGGTACAGTCAGAAGCTCGGGAGGGTGAGAGAATTCACCAGAGCCAGAGGGGAGAGCAGAGTAGGCAGACTGATGAAGTACACTGCTGAGGGGAGCAGCAGACATGGCAGGAGAGGTCTGTTGCACCATGTGGGACCCTCGCCTGGCAGCTGGGGATCGAACCGGTGCTGCAGAGCCTGCAGGCAGCCTCACAACCCAGCGCTCAACTGCTGCGCTGGGGGAGGACCCAGAATCCTCTTTTAAAGTGAAAGTTTATTTTATAAAGAGAGAGCTAACACTCTCCACTTCATAGTTGGTATAAATCTAAATTTTCATACATATCAGCTTTGCTCAATATAGAAAGGGGCATGAACTTACAATAAATGAAATCATACTGGAACTAACAATTTAAAATCGTCTTGCAAAGTTAAGTACTTTAAATGTATATTGTATATCGTTCTGCTTTGACCACATCACACCATAAGTCTGTGTCATATCTTTTACTCAATGATCGTTTCATAAATTAGCTACAGAATAAAGGTCTTTTATGACAGGACTCCATCACCAACATAAGAGTCAGTGCTCACAGTACGCACACAGTTAATGAGACTAAAGTAAACATCTTATAACTTAGTAGAGAGACTCGCCAGAAGAACAAAATATGTGAAAATGGGGCCTCCCTGGTGGTGCAAGGGGTTAAGCACCGCACTATGAGGCAGTCTGAAGCCTCTGCAGCACGAGTTCGATCCCCGGCCAGCCAGGGAGTTACCCACATGGCGCAGCAGACCTCTCCTGCCTTGCCTACTGCTCCCCTCAGCAGTGTATGTCAGTCAGCCTGCCTGTTCTGTTCCCCACTCTGTCTCTGGTGAATCCTCTCACCCCGCACATCTCTGGCCTGTACCCCAGCTCTTGTATGCATAAATAAATAAATCTTTAAAAAAATATGTGAAAATGGTGTTTTGTGAGTTGTCTAGCAGTAGCGATGTAAGTTTCATGACAAGAAAACCACAATCTTTCTGGTTATACAAATTCTATTATCTGTTTGGTACTTCCTACTTATGTAGGAATCATAACTCTTCCTAGTTATGATTATCTTTTCTCTTTTCTCCCCTACCTGCCCGAGTAAAAGCAGAATCATGGAAAGTTCCATAAATCATCCAGCCCACCCTGCTGAGTGTCCTTCTCTGCTACCTCCACCTTCACAAAGCCGTGACGGCCCCTCTCTGTTCTGAAGTCTTTTCTGGCCCCTCTCCCTGGAGCCTCAGAGTTCCCCCATCTGTGCACACCCCTTCATTTTTCAGTCAGTGGTGGCTGTGAGGATTTCAGACAGAAGGTGGGGAATTCACAGGCTTCCTCAAATCCTGTCATCCCTGTTCAGCTCCTGCACAGAGGAAAGGGTGTTTCCTCCCTTAGTCATACCCAAAAGGATTCTCCAGTCAACTGGCAACAACCTCTGCTAAGGCAGTCTGTTGTCTCCCTTATAATTTCTATAGTTAGGAATTGCAGGTCCTTCTTTTAAAACAAAGTTGATTACTTCTCTTAGTGGTAAACACAGTCTGCTCCTTAACCAAACCAGCCAGTAACTTCTTTCAGATATTAAGCTAACATTGTGGGCTAGCTTCCATTGTGGGTTAAGTTTCTGTTTTAATTTTTGTTTTTTAAACATCCTTCCTTATTTTTTCACAATATAGGATTCTCCCCTCAGGTGTGGTTACCATAGTTTTCCCAACACCAACATGCCCACAGTCCTCCATCACCCTTTTCTGAGGTCACCTTCCCCACTGTTCTCTACTCCCTCCTTTTCTCGTTTCTCCCCTCCCGAGTGTCTCAGATCTATGTCTGCTTTCTAGAGTCAGGCTTACAATTTGTCTTTGTCTGATCCTTCATTTGGTTTCTCTAGATTCTACATATCAGGGAAGCCATCAGTATTTATCCTTGTCCTGTGGCTCAGTTTGCTTAGAATAATCCCTTCCAATTCCATCCATGTTTCTGCAAATGGCATGAGTTTATCTTTTTGACCACTGAGTAGTACTCCATTGCATGCATGAACAACATCTTCTTGATCCACTCAGCTGTTCTGGGGCATTTAAGTTCTACTGTACGTGCGTCAAGGCAGACAGAGGTGAGAAAGCTGATCTGCCCACCGGGGCAGTGGCATCTGCTGGGATACACATCACCCAAACAACTCAAAGAATGGGATGTGTGGAGAATCTGACCAGGGGTGGGAGGATACATTAAACGGGCGAGGGCAGACAAATTTTGACAAGCGGCTCTTTCTTAGAAATGGTAATCTTAGATTACTTGGAAAAGACATGCCTTCTTTCTAGTCTTGTCCTGGCATTTATTAATTCACTGCAAATTTGCTGTAAGTGCATTTAATCCTCCAGCCTCCGGTCTTACACCACTGCTCCTTCTAGCCCACTGCAAAATGAATGCTCTGGAGCTGCTCTATCAGCTCTTGAGTCAGCTGTTCAAACAATTCTTCCTGGATTCAGAATTTGGTTGGAAAAATGCTGACTTTCATTGTTGATAAGGAAAGGTTAGGGGAAGAAAGCAGCCAAGATTATATACAAACTGGATGACTTTTTTTTTTTTTTTTCAAAAGTAGTCTACCCCCAAGAAAATCTGTTCACTGTAAGCAAACTTTGGTGGCGAAGAAAGCTCACCTTTGATGATCTGGAGCTGAAGCCGTCCCTCCTGTGAGCAGTGCGGGATGGACCCCACAAGGATTCTGTGTGTCGATTTTCCCTCCTTGATGAGAAACAGCTGCGATCCTGCTGGATGTGGATGGTTTCATTTAGAATCACCTGGGGGAATTTTGAAATTGCAATTTGTTTTGGGTTTCAGCCCTGGAGATTGTGTTGCAGTAGATCTGGGACTAAAACCTGAAAATGTGTTTTTAAAAATGCTCCAAAAGATTCTGTATAAGTCAGGCTTGGAGATGACACTTGCAAGGACTGTAAAATTCTTGCAGGTAAAATTCTTGGAGATCTTGGACTAACACTCTCACAAGATTTCTGTTTCAGGGGTGCCTTTAGCCATGTGATTGACTACTGATTTAGGGGACATAAAGAATGGTTTGGGTGGGGTTGAGGCTGAAACGATGTGTCAGTTGGGCATACTGGGTTTGTCCCCCTTTGGGAGAATATTTTCTGTGTGATATACCATCATGAAATAAGATTAGGATAAATCCTTGAACAATTTGTGGATTGCCTATGTGTCCTCACTGATTGCACATGTAAGATGTGCCATTAAAGGACACAGAAAAAAAATCAATCCCAGTGGTCACCATCTTAATAGATCCCACTGTGCTCTCTTCCTCATTTCCTTTTAAAAATATGCTTATAATCATAACTGATACTGTTTTTACAGCTTCCTAGTGGTATTCCACTGGAACCTGTCTCACGTTGTTACAGAAAATTTTTCCTTTTCTAACACCTGTATGTCCTTGCCAGCCTTTACTGCTGCTGAGATCATACCACACTGGTGGATTTTTTTTCTTTTTAAGATTTATTTATTTATTTATACAAGCACTGGGTACAGTCAGAAGCGCGGGAAGGTGAGAGGATTCACCAGAGACAGAGCAGGGAACAGAACAGGCAGACTGACGAAATACACTGCTGAGGTGAGCAGCAGGTGGCAGGAGAGGTCTGCGTGCCATGTGGGACCCTCGCCAGTGGCCGGGGAGCAGCTGGGGATCGAACCGGCGATGCAGAGGCTGTGGGCAGCTTCACAGTCCAGTGCTCAACCACTGCGCCATAGGGGAGGCCCCACACTGGTGGATTTTAATACAGAAGGAAATTGTCTCTTTAAAGACGGGTACAGATCTTTTCCCTTTTTCTACTCCTGCCCCCAAACTCTATTAAAATCTTCTCAATTGTTCCATCAAAAAAAATAATAACATGACCCCCCCCCCAAAAAAAAAAAGAGGGCCTCGCTGGTGGCTCAAGGCGTTAAGACGCAACCTATGAAGCTGTCCGCAGCCACTGTAGCATGAGTTTGATCCCCGGCCAGGGAGCTACCAACATGCACAGCAGACCTCTCCTGACTTACCCCTGTTCCCCTCAGCAGTGTGTTTCAGTCAGTCTCCCTGTTCTGCTCCCCACTCTGTCTCTGGTGAAGCCTCTCATCCCCCACAACTCTGGCCTCTACCCGAGTTTCTTTTTTTCTTTTTAAAGATTTATTTATCTATCTATCTATCTATCTATCTATCTATCTATCTATCTATCTATCTATTTATTTATTTATTTATACAAGCACTGGGTACAGTCAGAAGCACGGGAGGGTGAGAGAATTCACCAGAGCCAGAGCGGGGAGCAGAGCAGGCAGAAGGACCGAAGTACACTGCTGAGGGGAGCAGCGGGCGGCAGGAGAGGTCTGCGCGCCATGTGGGACCCTCCTCCGGTGGCCGGGGAGCAGCCGGGGATCGACCCAGCGCTGCAGAGGCTGCGGGCAGCTTCACAGCCCAGCACTCAACCACTGCGCTACCGGGGAGGCCCTACCCCAGTTTCTGTATATATAAATAAATCTAAAAAAAAAAAAAAAAAAAAAGACAAGAAAACCACTCTGGATACTAGAAGATATCTTCGTTTTCTTTTATTTATTTTACTATCTTTTAAAAACAAGCCTCATTAACTGTCTAAAACATATAGCTGCACAATTTGTGCTTGTGTCTCTGTTTGTTGGTGTGTCTGTGTGTGCTTGTGTCGTGCTCTTTATGCTTCTCCAGGCTCCTGGTATTGTTTTCTTTTTATCCCCACAGTGATACTCCTATCATTTGACCAAATTCAACCCAGTCCTTGACAATCCATGGCCTGATTCCTTTCATTTAAAAAGCCTCAGGGTATCCTTATGTGTTTGAACTAATGGGCATTGAGAGGTTTTTCCGTGTGATTTAAAAAAAAGGGACATGCCCTGGCACATGCATACTTGTCAATGTTTTCATTCTTTTCCAAGACCTGTATTTTATTTGAATTACCCAAATAGCAATATGTAAAATACAGTTGAAAAAATGTGATGCGATCTTCTTGCAAACAGTAAACTAGCACAGATCTGAGAAAGAGGTATTAGAAAAGTAATTTTACTTCCTTGAACTTTATTTATTTTCATGTTTCTCCAGTGCAAAGGCTGTTTCATCAAATGTACATTTTCTATTGCTTACTGTTATGTTTTAAGAAGAAGCTGCTGTTTCAAAGATGGACCTCTGAGTAACTAACTGATTTAAATAGCTGTTTATGTTGACACATTATTGCTGCTGTTAGCAGTTGTTTTCATCAGGTACTTAATGAGCAGATTTCATACATAGTTCGTTCAAGGGCTAAATTTATATCATTCGGAAATCATGGCAACTGCATAGGATGTTGCTTACCAAAATGGGGTTTGGTATCTTAGTACTGAGGTTAGCACTATGTTTACATGCAAAAGATTGAGGGAAAAAACCCTTTTAGAAGTTTATTTCTGAGTTCAAAATGACAAAGGATTCGTAAACTTTGCCTAGATGTCTCTCATTTTAAAGTTTCATCTATCACAATGATTTTGTCCTCTGCTCCATATTTTTTTAATAAACCCTTAAGCATTTGATGAAACACTCGTTAATGCTATATGCATTTTCTTATTTTTATTAAAAATGTGACAATTGTCAAAAAAATGCACTAAAATATAAATGGAGATTGAACGTGTTCACTTTCCAGCTTATAGGCAACTTTATATAGACTTGAAAATTTTCCCCAGTTGTTTAGTAAAAGTGAGAGAGAAAAGGTTTTTTCCTGCCACAGGATATCTTTTATATATATATATATATATATACATATATATATATATATACATACAAGCGTAACTTACACCACTGCTTTTGGTGGAAAAGTGCAGAATAGTATGTACCTTTTATGAAGAAAATGTAATTTCCTATATTCAGTGAGAATGTTACTGCTGATTTTCTTTTCCAAAGTGTAGAATATTCTTTGATTTATAGAATTCATTTTCGACCCAGATGATGGTTCTTTTACAGACCAATAAAATAGCTGAACATTTTCACAAATAAAGTGTAACTAAATCTGGATTTCTGATACCTTGTCATTTGGGGGATTTTGTTTTACTTTGTTGCTTTAAAATTCAATGCAGAGAAGTTGTTGACTGTAGGGGAAATAAAGTTAATTCAAATTTTGAAAATAAAAAATAAAAAAAGCGACATGCTTGGACCAGCACAATCAGGTGTAGCACTCCCCTCTGGACAGGAAGAGGCAGGAAAGGGCTCAGAGTCAAGGAAGTAGGAAGGGAGAACAGTCTTCATTTTTCTAGCTTACTATCAGCAGAGAAAGAACTGTATATCTGTGTTCAGAGACCCTGCGTTGCCCGGCTCCAGGGGTCTCCACAGCACCCCTCAGAGTAGCAACCCCATCACTGAATTAGGGACCAGGGACTAAAATCAACATTTTTATTCAGTGTTTAAACTGACGTGATATACTATAACATCAATATTTCAGGCATTCAATGTCGAGAATCAAGATGTATAAATGTTGTGATTTTTGGAGTCAGTGGGTTTGGAGTATGGGGCTCTTGGATTCACTCTGGGAAAGGTGTCCCCAGAGCTCCCGTTTCAGCGACACATGGTGAGTTTCCCAGGCGAGTTTCTCCATGAGACAGAGATGGTAGTTATATTTCAAGAGCAGTTTTATTAGGGAAGGGATAAAACAGTTAAAGACACTTGCATAGACACAAGTGGGCAGAAAGAGCTGCCCCAGAAGGGACAGGTTTGCTAAGAGAGGCCTGCATGGCTGCAGGCAGGCGGCCTTGACAGGTCGTTGGCAGGCAGGAAGCTGCTGCCCTTGCAGAGGAAAGAGTTGGTGAAAAGAGGCACCTGCATAGTCACAGGTGGGCAGTGGGGGTGCTGCCCCGAGCCTGTGCAGAGACTGCCCTGAAAAAGTCTTCTTTTATCTAGGAGGGGCTCACTCCTTGTGAGCTGTCAATTGGTTGCTAATTTTGGATAACTATGTAGAATTTGAAGGGGACCAGAGATTCCACAGTGGGCTCAATCTCCATATCTTTACCTTTGGATGAGCCCTCAGATACCTGCTTGGGTGTTATGCTTTGTAATCTAGGTGTCCTCGCCTGAGGATACCAGTCTGGGCCTAAGGATACTGGTTTCTGCACTGTGTCGTCTGGGCCCAAGGATCTTGGTTTCCATAGCTGCGTCAGTGGCTATGTTAATCTTTTCTACCCCCACTTCCTTGTGTGAGCCAGGTTTCTGGTCTAGTGGCGCACCTCCTTTTCAGTTTGTTTTTCTTTTTCTGTTTTTGTCTCCATCAGAAATACTGTTTAGTTCATAGCTAAAAGGCCAGATCTATGCATCACCATACCTTGGTCCCCCTCCCGCCTAACTACCCACTCCCTCCTTTCTGGTAACTACTAGTTGGTCTTATTAACATTTTAAGTGATGCCTGATATGATCCTTATGAACAACACAATCTGAGAACCTGTTTTTAGCAGGTTTATTTCATAGCCTTTAAGTACTAAGCGTATTTATTTGAAAGTGCTAAATACAAACTAAATTTACATTTAAAAGTAAATTTTACTGTGAATAAAAACAAGGTTAGGGCCTCCCTGGTGGCGCAGCGGTTGAGCGCTGGGTTGCGAAGCTGCCCGAGGCCTCTGCAGCGCCTGTTCGATCCCCGGCTGCTCCCCGGCCACCGGAGGAGGGTCCCGCGTGGCGCGCAGACCTCTCCTGCCGCCCGCTGCTCCCCTCAGCAGTGTACTTCGGTCCTTCTGCCTGCTCTGCTCCCCGCTCTGGCTCTGGTGAATTCTCTCACCCTCCCGCACTTCTGACTGTACCCAGTGCATGTATAAACAAACAAACAAAAAACAAAATAAATAAATAAATAAAACATGCCTCTATAAAAAAAAAAAAAAAAAAAAAAAACAAGGTTAGCTGTTCCTGAATCTGATTTTGTTCTTCTAGGCTTTATTTACTTCCCTGTTTATGCCTCTTGATTACAGGGATGGCCGCATGGTCAGGCAGGGTTGGAATGCACGGAGGGAGTGCAGTTTGTATAAAAGGTAAATGATATAAATATGGACTCATGGAGTCTTCAGATTTGATGTAAGTACTAATGTACATGCCCTTAAAAGCACCAAGGGTTATTACATATTTATAATGTACTAAGATATTTAAAATTCCTTTTTTTCCCTGAGCTCTAATTTTCTGTTTTCCTTTTTGGATGGCTGTTTAAAGATGTACCCAAGCATAGCTCAAACATCCAGGACACATAGAGTGGTTTTTTGAATCACACACCTAAAATCCAAGGCAAGGGAGAGCTTCTTAAAGTTTTGCCTGTAACACAAGATAATTAGCACCATCTAGTGGATACACCATCTTTTCTTGAATTCAGTCTAGTGAGGAGGTGAAGAGAGCAGGTTTTGGAACTTGGGTTGGAATCCCAGTACCGCCTGGTTCCTAAGTAGCCTTGGAAAAAGGACCTAATCTCTCTGTGCATTGCATTTCAACTGTTAATCTGGATAAAAATAGTGTCAACACACAGATGTTATAAAGTGAATTGAAATGCTGTATCTAAGGCATGTCCTAAACACTCAGTAAATGTAGTTTTTAATAGAGTCTATTTGCTTTAATAAACTTTGACTCACAGATAGCAACTGTCCAAAGGCACACACTTTAAACGGCTTTTCGGAAGAAATGGCTATTTATTTAGTTTGTGAACTGTATGATGACATCCTCTTCTGGTATGTTGTTACATTTGGCTGAAGCTGATGGTGAGAGAAGGGAAATTGGAACAACAAAACTGGAATGGTAGTTACCACCCAGATGGAATACAATGTGCGCTGTCTCTGAATCATTCAAATCTGACTCCATTCAGAAGAACGTCAAGAGTAGGAAGAGACTGGAAACAAACACCCAAACCAACTCTGAAACCAACTCTGCCACATGTCACCAACCTGGAAGGAGACCAGGAGATTTTGCTTAAAATATCTTGACTCTAGGAGAAACCTATGAATTATTTTGAAAGGCACCGTACTCTCTGGAATATGTTTGGGTTTTTGAACACAGCACTTCTGAAAACAGCATAGAAATGTATGGAGATCTCTGACTTATACCTGAGTGTGAATGCTTTTGAGGCTGTCACCCACAATCGCTGACATGGACTTATTTCAGGAAATTAAAATCAAAGACAACTTATTGTGTACTCATGCACGACAAATATAATTCGGTATAGTTTGTCCTCAGGCACAAACAGCTTCTCAGTAGACTGCCAATGGAAGCAGCAGGAGGTAAACAAAGTGGGACTGACAGAAAACAATTCAAGATGATTTTTACACAAGATGTTACAAATAGGACTTAGTTTGGAAAAGATACAGACAGTGAAGAGGCTAAGTTTCTGTTGAAGCTGAATTTTCTTTTCACTAGCTTTATATATATATCATATGTTGTATATATTTCAAAAGCAACAGTTAAAAAAAATGAAAACACCAAAACTTAGGGCCTTGGTCACAACCTAGTCATCCTTAACCATAATCTTAGTTGTCCATTCCTCCCCACATCCCCAAGAATAGAAAATGTGCTATTTTCTTTTGTTCCTTTTTAAAAATAGATTTATTTATTTATTTATTCCTACAAGAACTGGGGTATAGGCTGGAGGTGCTAGGGGTGAGAGGATTCATCAGAGACAGCATGGGGAACAGAACAGGCTGATTGACTGAAATACACTGGTGAGGGGAGCAGTGGGCGAGTCAGGAGAGGTCTGCTGCACCATGTGGGTCACAGGGATTAAAGTCTGCTGCAGTAGTTGGGGTTAGCTTCATAGTGCTGCATCTTAATGCCTTGCTCCACCAAGGAGGCTCCAAAATGTGCTATTTTCTTAATGAGCACCATTAGTTGCTAAAAAATAAATTGAGGGGCCTCCTCGGTGGTGCAGCAGGTTGAGGGAGGCGCTGTGAAGCTGTCTCCAGCCTCTGCAGCCCGTGTTCAATGCCCTGCCAGCCAGGGAGATACCCACATGGTGTGGCAGACTTCTCCTGTCTCGCCCGCTGCTCCCCTCTTCAGTGCTTTCGGTCTGTCTGCCTGTTCTATTCCCTGCCCTGTCTCTGGTGAATCCTCTCCCCCTCCCATGCCTCTGGCCTGTACCTCAGCTCTTGTATAAAAAAATAAATCTTTAAAAAAAATGGAAAGAATGCCCTTTGTTCATGAAATATAAGAATTGGGTGCCATTAGTACCAAAGTTGGTGGACCCCAGTAGCTTTGGCATCACCTAAGAACCTGTTAGAGTTTTGGGGCCTACCTGACACTGAATCAGCATTTTTAACAAGACCCCCAGATGATTTATCTGTTCATTAATATGTTCCTATGGTCTCAGCTATAGTCGTATTTGTTTGAAATGTCCCAAAAATGCTTTTAATGTGCATTAAAGACCTAGAAAACAAGCTGCACATCATTTTTCAAACAAGGAAATTAGGGCCTACAAAAGTTAATGAATTTACCCAAGATCACCCAGCTATTTAGTATCAGGATCCAAGGAGTGAGTCATAGGGATACTGGGGGAACTATATTTAAAGGAGTTTGTGCATTAGTGAGTGCATGTGTGGGTAGCTATTCTTATTGGAGGTAGAGCAAGTAGTGTTTCAAAATTCCCAACAGATACTAATCTTTGTGATGCACAAATAAAAAATTAGAATTGCCACTTCTCAAAATCTTGCTCATCTTAAAAATTCTTCCGACCTTCTTCCTGATTTTTTTACTTGTTATCTGTCTGAAGCATTTGTTTAAAAAACAAGGAAAATTAATTTAGAAGTGTTTCCAAAAACCATAGCTTACAGGAAAAATTCAAATACTGGAGAACACAGGGAAAAGTTTTGGTTACCATCTGAATAATGTGACATACAAGCAAGGTTAATAGCACTTCACAGAACCACTGATTGGTGGTTGCCAAATTAGGCACTTATTTTGAACCCCAAATTTGTTATTTCTGGGCATATCAGATTTGTAGAAGTTATACCATGATTACAAAATACTTATTAGTATTTCTTTTCTTTGAAAGAATCACTGTTAGCCTTGGGGCAAAGCACATGTACTTTAACATGGCACCAGCTCAGAGAGAGATTGACCAGGATGCTCTCCCAGGTGCTCCTGTCCTGGTTCTCTGAATGTTCACCTCAACTTGACTTAGCCTGTCAGTGTCTCCTGCTTCTGCTTTTGACTTGACATCAGTGGATTCCTTCAGTAACATCTTCATGTTTATTGATAAGGTTTAATTTTTGCAGAATTACAATTATACCTGCCATTTTCTTGCTTTCTCAGCTGATTTTTTAAAAATTTGGTGTTTGAAAATACGTAATTTCCTGATAAATACTGGGAGGAAATTCCAGTGTAGAACACTAACAAGGAGGCCCCTGAGGCTGGAGCAAAGTTGATAAGGACTGTGGAGGTAACAGAGGGCCTGGTAATTCAGGATCTGGGGCATTGAAAGGGCTGTCAAATTGCGAGCCCTGCATGGAGAGTCCTGAGCAGAGAAATCAGCTGGTTTGACTTAGGTTTTGAAACTTTCATCCAGGCTGCTGTTTGAGAGTAGTAGTGACAAAGGAGGCAACAGTTAGATTAATGCAAACATCTAGGTGAGACCATGGCCACCATGGCAGTGTTATAGAAATTCTGGCCTTTTACCCAGGCAGAGGAAGGACAAGCTGTACTTCAGGAATGGTGACGTCAGGAAAGCTTTAATAAGACATGCAGACCCTGACCCTGAACCTAAGTTTATGCACAAAATCTGGGCATTGACCAAAGACAGAGGGTTTTTTTATACATAATTGTCTTAACATTTGTTACATAGATTGATATATTGTTTTAAAACCGTTGGTGAAGAGCAATGCTGCTTCCAGGTAAGGCGAGTCTTGGGGCTGGGGGGGTGGGGGGGCTGCAGCCATCAGCAGATTACCCCAAGGAGACAGACCTGCTCCACCTGTATCTGACTCTTTGAAATATAAGTTTGTTTAGACAAGAGGACTAACCCGGCCACGTATCTTCCAAGGGAAAGAAGTGTAAGTCAGCAAATTTGTTAATTATGCCTGCATTGGTGTATTAATTGCACCTGGGCTGAAAGTGCTCCTCTGGTGGGACCTTTATTCTGTACATTTGCTCCATAATGTATTTTCTCCTCATTCGCAGAAAGGACCTGGATGGAAGCACTGAAGGCCGTGAGAAGTGGGTGAATTCTGGATGTATTTTGAATGTAGAACTGATAGGATTTATAACAAGTTGATGATAGGATTTCTAGAGGAAGAGGAATTGAGATGGACTTCAGGGTTTTGGGCTTGAGCCTGGCAGGATGGAGTTATCCTTTACTGATGTGGAGAAGAGTGTCGAGAAGTTACTTTTCTGACATCCTAAGTCTGAGGTGCTTCTGACATCAAAGTGGCGATGTGACACAGTGAGAAGAGTGTGGAGTTTAAGGAAGGGTCTGGGCTGGAGATGGAATTCAGCAGCACAGGGTGGCGCTCCCGGGCAGGCTTCACCCAGAACTGCCCTGGGCTGCAGCTGTGGTGCCTCCAGCCTTTCCCTTCACTGATGCTGACCCGCTTCCCCCAAAACCCTTTCAGAAAACACACGCTCTCTACCTGAGCGAGGCTGGAGGGCTGCCGCATGTGAGGATGCCCGGCCGGCTGCGAGGGCTGTGGGGCGGGAGAGCAGGTATTCCATGGAGGTGGGACACGGAAAATCGGCCTGGGGACGCGGGGAAACAGTCCTCCTGCGCCGAGAAGGGGCGGACTCGCCAGTGACATAGGTGCAGACAGTCACTAGGACCCTGACTGTATTCAGCTCAGTGCGCGCAGAAACACCTCACACATCACCCAGCGCAGGAATCAGCGGGAAGGGCCCAGGCAGGAGCTCCCGGGGCCCGGCGCCCTCGCTGCGGGAGGGCCGCGACCCCGGCCCGGGGCGGGCGCTGCGCAGAGGCGGCCGAGGCGCAGGAGCGGGACTCACGGCGAGGACAGCGTTCAGCGAGCGCCCGGACACCCTCCGGGGCGTCACCTCGAGGTGAGCCGACCCGCCCCCGCCGCGGCGTCCTCGGGGACCCGAGAGAGCCCGCGGGGGCGCCCCGCTCCCAAGACCCCGGCCCCGCCGTGCTTCTGCCCGTCCAGGCCCCTCTCGCGAGACGGGGCCTCGCGCGCCCGGGGCGGGAAACGGCGTCCGCGCGGCGGCGCTTCGGCGGCAGCGCCTACAACGCCCCACCCCCCACCCCCCGCTAGAGGCCGCGGCGCGGGAAGGACGCGCTCCCCTCGGGGCAGCAGGGGGCGCTGCGCAGCCCGCGGTTCCCCCCGCGCCCGCCGGGCTCCGCCGCCGGCGACGCGCCCGTGAGGTGAGGACCGCGGGGCCGGCGAGCGGCCGTGACGGGCGGGGCGGGGCGGGGCGGGACCGGCGCGGGGGCCGGAGACCGGCGTTGGGCGGGGCGGGACCGGGAGGGCGCTCGCCGGGCCCAGGGTGTCCGGTGGCGGCGTCTCCCCCGGGGCGGCCCGGCCAGGAAGGAGCCGCGGGGCCGCCTCCCGCCCCCGCCTCGGCGCCCCCAAGATGGCGTCGCGGGATCCGGCGCGACGGCCGCGCTCCTGACGGGGGGGGGGGGGGGGGGGGGGAGGAGGGGGGGTGGGGGGAGGAGCCCGCGGCCCCGCCCTGCGCTGCCCGCGGGACGCCTGGGCCTCCGCGTCGGGGTCGTCGCCCGTCCCTGGGGCCGCTGCGCCCGCGGGGTCGGACCCGCCGGAAACGCCCGCGCGTCGGGGAACGTCTGGCGAGAAACAGCCCCGCGCGGTGGAGGCCGCGCCGTCGCGCTCAGATGCCCAGACGCGTCCCGGGAGGACCCCGGGAAGGTGACCCCAACCCCTGCCTTCGGGCGCGGGGGGTCGGGCGCCGTCGCACAACCTGTCAGGAGACTTTGGTGCATCCTCTTCGGAGCGTCGTTCGGCACAGGCCCAAAAATTGAAGCACAACTGTCCTAGAACTCAGCAATTCTAATTTTTCTTTTTTTAAAGATTTGTTTATTGATGCACAAGAGCTGGGGTACCGGCTGGAGGTGGGGGGGGGGGTGAAAGGATTCACCAGAGACCGACTAGGGAACAGAACAGGCAGACTGATGAGATACACTGCTGAGGGGAGCAGCGGGCGAGTCAGGAGAGGTCTGCTGCACCACGTGGGTAGCTCCCTGGCCGGGGATGGAACTCGTGCTGCAGCGGCTGCAGGGAGCTTCCTAGGTGTCTTAACCCCTTGCGCCACCAGCAAAGCCCTCATTATGGCTTTAATTAGCATTTCTCTGATGACTAGTGATGTTGCACAGCTTTTCACATCCTGGTTTCCCAGCTATACATTTTTGGTGTTTTTTTTTAAATCTTTTATTTTCTTATTGAGTATTGATATCTCAGAAATTCTGGATATAAGGACTTTGTCAGATAAGTGTTTTGCAAATATTTTCTCCAAAATTTGGCCTTTGTTTTCTTAATGTTTTTGAAGAGTTGATGTTTCAATTTTGATCACTGCCATTTATCAACACTATCATTTATGAATCATGCTTTTGATGTGTTTAGGAAATCTTTGCCTAATTTATGATCACACATATTTTATATTTTTTTAAAGATTTATTTATTTATACAAGAACTGGGGTATAGGCCAGATGCACAGGAGGGTGAGCGGATCCATCAGTGACAGAGTGGGGAGCAGAACAGGCAGACTGACTGAAACACACTGTTGAGGGGAGCAGGGGCGGAGGAGAGACAGGAGAGGTCTGCTGCACCATGTGGGTTGCTCCCTGCTTGGCTGTGATTGAACCCTCGCTGCAGAGGCTGTGGACAGCTAAACAGTGCGTGGCCCAATAGCCTGCGCCACCAGGGAGGCCCCATATTTTACAGTTTTATGTTTACTTTAGGTCTGTGATCCATTTTGAGTAAATTTTTTGTATTGCTTTTAATAGAAATATTCCATATATAGCTTACATAAGTGATTTAAAAATTGCTACATGTGTGCAATGGAATGCTATGCAGTCATTTACAATGAAGTGCATCTGTAAATGGTAACAGAAAAATGTTCAAAAAATATTTTGTAAAAAGCAAATTTTGTAAAAGCCTCGTGCCATTTGTGCGCGCGCGTGTGTATTGTATTGTATTGGGGAATTGGGGCAGGTAGTATGAAGGATAGAAAGTCTGCATTTACCTACAACAAAATGAGATCTGCAAAAAAATCTGTGAACTGATTTTTGAGATGAGAGGAATTTTGACTTGAAAAATTTTCACACTCTATTGTTTGATTTTTTTTTCTATCATGGACAAGTATTGCTATATTTTATATATATATATATAAAATATAAAGTTAAAAGATAAAGTTAAAAATCTACCAGAAAATAATTTTTAGACATTAAAATCATGAAAATAAATGTAATTTCACTTTTTAAAAGACTTGGTCATTGCTAAAGAGAGGAGGATTCATTTTCTTTTGCTTTTCCCATTCATCCCAGAAGATTAAATTACAGCAGTCATATATTCCCACCTTGGTTTTAAATTATCTATGATGGTTGCGTTTCTCATAAAGATATATGAAAAAGTTTGATCTTGGGCCTCCCTGGTGGAGCAAGGGGTTGAGATGCAACCTATGAAGCTCTTGGCAGTCACTGCAGCATGAGTTCAATCCCTGGCCAGCCAGGGAGCAACCCACATTGCTGGCAGACCTCTCCTGTCTTTCTCGCTGCTCCTCTCAGCAGTGTATTTCAGTCAATCCTCTTGTTCTATTCCCCACTCTGTCTCTGGTGAATCCTCTCACCCTAGACACCTCTGGCCAGTACCCCTGTTCTTGCCTGCATAAATAAATAAATCTTTAAAAAAAAAAGAAAAAGTTTAATTTTGTTTGAAATGAATGTTACAGAATGTAGGTATGCGTTAGCAGTGATTTGTTACAATTTAAAATCTGCTCATGTATCCATCTATTTAGTGGAACATCCTGAAGTAAATACTGTTCTATTTTTGAAGCACCTTTTAATGTAGTAAGAAAATACTCTATGTAATGTTAAGTGAGAAATATATGAATCCAATTTTTTCAGAGAAGACACAGAGCAAAAGTGGAAAAGAAATGTACCAACAATGTTTTAGCTCAGGGTGGTAAGTTTTGGGTGATTTTAATTTCTTTGAATACACTTTAGAATACTCGAACTTTTTCAACAATAAATAAATTCTTTAATGATGAATTAAAGATATGCTTCATAGAAAACTAGAAAATATAGATACGCAAAAAGTAAAAAAAATAAAGGGGACACAAGAACCTGCCAGTCCAGAACCCATCCCTCTTACGTCCTTTTTCATCTCTCTGGTCCCTTCCTGCATATTTCTTTCATTAGAGAATCTTGCCTTTTTGGTAGAATTATGTAGGCAGTTTGTGTTCTTTCTATCATTTTTGGGGGGGAGTGGTAGGTGAATTCTTTATGCGCTGAGCCAGTTTTTCTATGGGAATGTTTCTTTTACTTAAATCATTGGTAAGGACTCTTTAACCATGACATTTACGAACGTTTTATGAATTTATGAAGGTTTTATGGGTCATCTGTGTTGTATCTAGTTTCCTCAGTTTCTCAGGTGCCAGTAATTCAGAATTCTTTTGTCTGTGATTCAAGAGTATTAAATGTTATAGAATCAAATTTATCTTTTCCTTTTTTTTTTTTCTAGAGGCATGTCTTATTTATTTATTTTATTTTTTTTATTATTTGTTTTGTTTTGTTTGTTTGGTTTATACAAGCACTGGGTACAGTCAGAAGCGCGGGAGGGTGAGAGAATTCACCAGAGCCAGAGCGGGGTGCAGAGCAGGCAGAAGGACCGAAGTACACTGCTGAGGGGAGCAGCGGGCGGCAGGAGAGGTCTGCTCGCCATGTGGGACCCTCCTCCGGTGGCCGGGGAGCAGCCGGGGATCGAACCGGCTACAGAGGCTGCAGGCAGCTTCGCAACCCAGCGCTCAACCGCTGCGCCACCAGGGAGGCCCTATCTTTTCCTTTTTGATTTATGCTCTTGGTGTCTTCTAAATCCAAGATTATGTAAATTATCTTCCTTCCGCTGAAGATTTTATATTTAATATTTTAAAAATTAGTTCTTACTCCTCATTAAAATAATACAATAAAAAAATTCAGACTGTTACAGAGCAACCCGGATATGAAACAGGTCTTGCCTGTGGGTCCTCACCCACGTGCTTAAAGGGGACTTATTAATGCTAAACTGCAGGCACACACAAAAGGTTAATAAAAGGTTTATTTACAAGAGAAGGGGAAATGAAGAAATGAATAATTGAGGATGAAAAAGAGGGAGATAAATTTGTAAATGCTTCCTACTGGTTCCACTGACCTGGAATCCCACTGACCTGCTGAGAGCTGGCTAAAAGCCTGCACTGTGAGGTCAAGAGAGCTGACCCCAGCTCACATGGCTGGTTATATATCCAAACAGAAAACATGGCTACTTAATTCTGCCCTCAGGTCCTCGAAACCCTCCCTTTGGTGATCATGGGATTTGTAGGTGTCAGTGTCTTGATGGAGTGGGGGTGGCCTCTACAAAGCCTGTATGGAGTTTGCTTAGGACATCCTTTCCCCCTAACAAAAAAACCAAACTATGAATTTTATGTTATTTATTTTTTTATTCTTAAAAGTTTTTTACATCATTTTTCATATTTAAACAATATTTGCTTCCCCCCACCCCCTCAGCTGTAGTCCCCATAGAGTTTCCTTCCCCAAGGCACCCATGCACCATCACTTCAGTCCCCTGTGCTTCTCTCTTCCTCCTTCTGGTTTTACTATATATTTTGTAATGGGAAGAAAAGTTTCATTCCTGGTCTTATTCTCCAGAAGCAGCCATCATGAACTCTTCAATATTATACGTGTTAGTTGTGGTTTATCAATTTTCGGACATTCTCTTTGATTTTCTGTTGTGACTGATTAGACGTCTTATTGTACTCTTCCTTATACATATTCCTCCTTACATTCACTCAATATAGTTAAGGCACAGTGTTTGCTTAAATCAGTGTATATGTAACTTATTATATGTAATTATTTTTCCCTGTGGGATTTCTATGTGGTTATTGAGATTTCTTCCTGAACACTCATTACATCTATCTACTCCTAATTCAGTGCTCTCTATTCATACTTTATCCATTTTTAGCTAAATTCTTCACACTGTCATTCACATGTCACCTACCCTGTGAGCTATATTTTATTTAGTTTCTTATCTTCAGGAGCAGATATACTAGAATAGACCCATTCTAAAGTAAATTGAAAGATTTTTGTAGCCATTTGCCGATTCATGTCATTGATGGTTCCCAATGCCTCTCCCTTTTTTGCTGTGTGTCGTGCTGGCGGAGCGCATGCTTGCGTCTCATGCCTCCCTCCGTGAGCTGCAGTAAGTCTTGCTTGACTGGCTGCTTAGGGCGTTCACAAGACATCTGGCCTTTTGGTGTTCCCTGCTTTTAGATTGTGACGGGACAACCCAGGGTGATCGTCATCCCACAGTGATCATGTCAGCACCTTCCTGACTGGGTGAGCCCCAACCCTTTTGCAGAGTTTGAATAATGTTGAGATCAGTGCGTTTTTCATTTGCTGAGATGGAAGGAGTTTATCTGCTGGGCTCTAGCAAAGGCTTGGGCTCACTGAGTGATTGGAAGCCAAATCATATTAACTCTGTGTGCCTTGGAAGAGATCAGGTGGGTTGATTGTGCTTCCTTCTGGGTCCAAACTTCTTTGGACTCTGCTTCTATTGTTCAAAAGAGAAGGATGAGTTATTTTTGTAGAGTAAGCAAAAGATGATGTTCTTGCCGGACCAGATGCAAATTGCTTATCTTCATTCTGTTAGGAGAGAAATGATTTTGGCAATTAGGAATTTGGGGAAGGATTTGTTGGCAGATACCCATTTACATGTAAAACTAAGTATGAAGAGGGTATGAATATGGAATTCTGTTTCATCCATTTAACTCAGTATACACATGTTATTGCAATTACTGAAAAAATTTGAAATGGTCTTGATCAAGGACACTGGAAGCATCAGTGTGCCTGCAATGCTTTAATTCTCCCACTAGCTTAGACCACTCTGGTTAATATTTCTTGCTTCCAAAAACAGCGCTGTGAAGAGAGCAGCTGGAGTGGTGAGAGGCCTGGGGATGATGCCACATGAAAAAGAGGATATTGGCAATGTAACTAGATAAGGAGGGTCTGTCCTTTAGTAGAAAAGTATGTTTTATTTTCTAGTTTCAGAGGGCCGATGTTGAATTTTTTTTAAGATTTTTTTTTTTTTTATACATACAAGAGCTGGGATATAGGCCAGAGGTGTTGGGGTGAGGGGATTCACCATAGACGGAGTGGGAAGCAGAACAGGCAGATCTACTGAAATACACTGCTGAGGGGAGCAGCGGACAAGACAGGAGAGGTCTGCTGCACCATTTGGAGCATCCTGGCCTGGATTGAACTCATGCTTCAGTTGCTGTGGATAGCTTCGTAGTCCTGAGACGTAACCCATTGTGCCACCATGGAGGCCGAAATTATGAGTTTTAGAAGGGGAAGGTTGATAGTAAAGGAGCAGTAACCCGGAGGTGGGTGCTCATGGAAATGCAGTACAGGGGAGGAGAGAAGAAATCAGAACTGAGCGGGAAGCCCAGGCTGAAGGTGAGCTAGGATGGGAAAAACTGGAACAAGGAAGGCAAAACTAGAGGAAGGTAGAGAGATCTTAGCAATGATTACAGTGAAGCATGGGTCTTGGTTGAGAGTTGCAATGCTCTTTGAGTATCTTCTCAAGGACACCGGAGCTGTTTTTTCTTGGAGGCACAGGAAGCCATTGGATGGCATTTACTTCTGTCTTCTCTTTTTAGCAACTTTTAGAATCTAATAGTGAGCTACACATTTTGTACCTCTAGTGATGTAAGATTTAGTGACTGATGGATACAAGATATCTGTTGATACAATTAAGGTGATGTGACTTTGGTAGCAACAACTTCCTTGCAGAGGAGAGTTTATTGTGTATAACACTAATGACACATCTAAACATGTGGCTCATAACTTGCTTTCATTTTTTTAAAAAATTCAGGACATCAATGGATATTATCAAGGGCAGTTTAGATGGAATTTCAAAACCAGCCTCAAGTTCAAGGACACGTCTTGGGAGTCGAGGTTCAACTGCATCTTTGGAGGTGCTCTCCCCGGAACCTGGGTCCTTCAAGGTACATTGTCATTGAGAAATGGTTTAAACAACTCCTGACCGTTCAGTAATAAACCAAGGCTGTTGTAAAAATCCTGTTTTCAGTTTCCTGTTTAGAGGACGTGTTCTAGGAGCACTCAGAGATTTCTTGGAATTTAGATTAACATGAAAATACTGTTTCCTTTGTGTGTGTGTGTGTGTGTGTGTGTGTGCGCGCGTGCGCGCGTGCCTTATTTTTTCAGAATTGTACTTTGTTAAAGGCCATTTGTTAACTCTTTTCCCACAAGAAAGTTTCGTATTCTATCACCTACTATGTATGCACCATTGACTCCTGTAAAAAAGATTAAATAATTAAAAAAATGTAGTTTTGGTAAAGGCCACGTGGGATGTGTTTCGTAGATACATTTCTGGCCATGACTTCCCTTTATTTAGCACACATTTTTTTCCCTCTAATATGTTTAAACTTCACTCCCCCGCCATCCCAAACCTATGATAGGGAACAAACATGTTGAACCTTATGGTGAAAAAAAAAAAAATCTTTACAAATTGATGAATACAGATTTGTCTATTCTTTTAATTTATATACTAGGTGCTGCATTCAGAAACGCTTAGAGATTTTGTCTACCATGATTTCATGCAGGAAATAGGAAGCATTGTAGGCATTTCAAGCAGAAAGTGAAAACAAGAATTCAGTTCCTCAAGATTAAAGGAAAGCAGAAAAGGAGGTCATGGAAGGAGATGTCCCCTGGGTTATGGTTCCCAGGTCTCTCCACCATGACTGCAATCCAGGGAACAGTGGTTGCTGCTGCTGTTTCTTACATTGCCACAAGTTTTTCAGGACACAAAGCTGGTGACTAGACATGCATGGGTGACTGCCTTCGATCCTTATTGCTACTTTCCTCCCAGGAGCGTAGGAAGATGGCTCCCTCTTCTCTTCTGTGTCTAAATCTTGTACACATGCATCTGCTTGGATAATTCTAACATGTATCCAAAACCTTAGCTGCAAGAGACGTTTGGTGGTTTTTGCAGGTTTTGGTGGTTATGAATAAAACTGCTGTAAATATTTGTACCCTGAGGTGTTTTGTATTTTGTTTTTTAAATTTTTATTTTTCTTGGGGAAGTACCTGGAAGTGGGATCTCTGGGTTGTATAGTAGAGTATGTTTGTAAGAAACTGTCAGATGTTTTCTGTTACCACCAGAAATGTTTGACAGTTGCAGTTGCTTTACATCCTCAGCAGCAGATGATGATGTCAGTTAAAAAACAACATTCTGCTAGGTCCACTGTACCTGTGATTTTCACTTGCATTTCCCCGTGACCAATAATATTACATATGTTTTCATGTGCCACATCTTCTTCTTTGAAAAGTACCTGTTCAGTTTTCTGCCTAATTTGAAAATTAGGTAGTTTAATTTGAAATTATGGTAGTTTAATGATATATTTTAATTTCTGTTGACTTTTGAGAGTTCTTTGTTTTCTAGATAGTCTTTTGATCACATGTGTAATTTGTAAAGAATTTGTCCCAATCTGTAGTTTGACTTTGCATTCTCAAAACTATGTCTTGGGAAGAGCAAACATTTAAATTTTTAAGTGCCGTTTATCAAAATTTTTCTTTTGAGGATTGTGCTTTTTTTGTTGTAAACAGGAAATCCTTCTCTAACTTAGTGTCTCAAAGATTTTCTTCTAAAAGTTTTACAGTTTTTGTTTTACATTTAGGACTTGTGGCTTCTCATTGCCAGTGAGAATCTGGCTTTTGTAAGCTCAGTGTACCAATATGGTCGCCTAGCTTAGGTATTTTTCTTGCTTCCTTTAACTTTTTTGTCGTTGTGTTTTAGGTACCTACTATTAATTAGCTAGGTGTGGATTTATTATTTTTCTTTCTGGAGATTAGAACTTCCTTAAAGATTTGTGTGTGGTTTATTTTGAAAAATTCTCAGTCATTTTGTTTTCATGTTTCAAATTGCATCTTTTTTCTATTCCATTACTTTGGAATTCATATTTCATGACTGCTGAAACTTTACCCCATCCTCATGTCTCTGTCTTACTTTTAATATTTTCTATTTTTCATTTCTGTGTGGGTCATTTAGGTGACTTTTAAACATACACTTTCTAATTTTTGAGTTATTTCCTAAACTATATTAAATCTTTTCTTTGTTGAATTAAAAATTTAATGATATATTTTTAATTTCTGGTAGTTTATTTTTAAATTAATGTTTTTTACCATATCTTGATTTTTTCATATTTCTTGATTTTTTTATACCATTAAACTATGGGATTATCTCTATCAAATTTTTAATTATCTTAATTAAAAAATATTGTGTGGACTAATTGTTGCTTATTGTTGGTCATATTGTCATGGCTTTTGAACTTATGGAACGGAAGATTTGCTATTGGGAATTTTATGGAGCCTGATTTGAAAGTGTTTTCTAGAGCAGGTTTTGTGTTTGCTTCTACCAGATGCCTCGGAGGTATTACTTTCCCCCCTCATTTTTTAAATTTAGACATCCCATATGCTTAGATTACTTATAATACTCCAATAATACAAATTGGAGCCCAAATCCACATGAAATATGATCCCATGATTGTGAATTCTCAGGACTTTTCCCACTCACAACCCAGACATGGTTTTTACTCTTACCTTTTGCTCTTAGATAGATGGTGTTTCTATTGCCTACCTTCTCAAGGTAGAGTATGTATTTGAGGGCTCCATCTTTACGGAGCCACAGAGGGTTTTTTCCCCATTGTATTATATGGGCCCCATGATTCATCTCCTACCTTCCTGTGTGTTAAAATCCAGGCCCAAAGCTCTCTGAATTTAGCATATTCCCCCAACTAGGTGAGTCGATTTAAGGATTCACCAGGTTTTTTTTTTTTTTTTAAATATCTATCTATCTATTTATTTATTTTAAATAATAAATTTTATTTTTATATTCCCCCATACAATTGCAACCCCCCCATTCTGACCCCAATCCCTCCCCTCCCGCCCCCCACCCCCCATAGAGTGTCTCTGGTTCATAGTTTTTCGTTGATTTTGATTTTCACTTTCTTATAGTTATTCATTTTCCTGGTCCCTTATTTAAGTTTTCTAGATTCCTGCTATGAGTGAGACCATCGGTATTTTTCTTTTTCTTTCTGGCTTATTTCGCTGAGCATGATCCCTTCCAGCGCCACCCATGTTGCTGCAAATTGCATGTTGTTTATCTATTTTGAATGCTGAGTAGTATTCCATGGTATATATGTACCACATCTTCTTGATCCCGTTATCTATTTTTGGGCATTTGGGCTGTGTATTTACCCAAAGGACACAGAAACATCAATTCCAAAGAACACCTGCACCCCGATGTTTATAGCAGCACTATTCACCAGGTTCTTTTAAACTACTCTCCACGGCAATTTCCTTAATGTCATTGTGACCCTCTATGCTCTTCTAAGTAGTTTTGACTTACTCAGTTTTTCTTATAATCCAAACAGGAATCTAAAACCAATTTTAGCTTCTTTGGTCCTAGGCATAGTGATTATAAGCCTAAACTGTAGTCATGGGTTCAAATTAGGATATTTTTGGTAAATTCAAGTCAATTTCTTCAATTTTGTGCTAGTTTCCTTATCTGTTGTTCAAAGGGGTAATAGTACTATCCACCTACAAGTCATGTTGTGGGAATGAAATGAGTTTAAAAAACTAGCATTAAATAAAATTGCTGTAGTAGTATTTCTCATTCTGAAAATTTGGTTTATTGTTGCTTATGGATGTTTTTCTTGAAAGAGTCAGTGGTTGTAATGGGATTGTTAGTAAGGGTTTTTAAAGGGTCTTTAACATTCCTGGGATTAACAATAGAGATAGGGAGTGGGAGACACGGAACAATGAAAAAAATGGAGGTGGGATTTGGCATTGAGAATGAAGAGTAAAGGAAATGGTACATTTAAGCCACAGGGTACAGAAGGGGGGGTTCAGCATAGAGTGGCTGGTGGTCAATAGGATGAGGAAGATAGTTGACAGCTGGTAGGATGGGGAGCTCTGGAGACCAACCACTAAGGAAAGCTGTGTGGAGGACACTCAAACTACTAAAAATGGATTTACTGTATGACCCAGCAATTCTACTCTTAGGAATCTACCCAAAGGACACAGAAACATTAATTCTAAAGGAAACCTCCACTCCTATGTTTATTGCAGCATTATTTACACAGCTAAGATATGGAAACAATCTAAATGTCCCTAAACAGATGACTGGATCATGAAGATGTGGTATGTACACAGTGGAGTACTACTCTGTGATCAAAAAAGATAAAGTCATGCTATTTGTGGCAATCTAGATGGAGCTGGCAGGGATTATGCTCAGTGAAATATGTCAGAAGGAAAAAGAAAAAATCAGATGGTTTCACTTATAGGAAGAATATAGGGGAAACAAACAAGGGATCAGGACAAGAAAAAGATAAAACTAGTAGGCAAAGCATAAGTAGGAGACATTCAGCGGTGGGGGGGATGGTGTGTGGGGGGTGGAGGAATCAAAACGGGCAGGAAGAGCACCAGAGACTGGTGAATGCATCCAGGGTGCTTGGTGGTGGGAATTTCATGGGGCCTACACCTGAGAGGAGAAATCAAACATTGTACAAAAGTAAACAATGATGTAAAAAATAAAATATAAATAAAAATAAATCTAATACTACAATTAAGTTACATTTAAAATAAGTATATATTTCTAAAATACCTAGTTGTTCGTATATACATGTGTGTATATGCAAACCCCATCAATATTCCCATTAGTGTTAAAATAATCTAAAACTTAGTTTTTAAAAAACACTTTATTTAAAAAATTATTTATTTATATATTACATAATTGGTCCCTTTTTTTTTTTTACAGTGTTTGCTTGCTTTTCTTAGATGTAGTCCTCCCTCATAGAATTCCCACCACCAATTCACCTGTGCACCGTCACCATAGTCCTTTGTTCTGTTCCCGCCCTCATTTTGAACCCTCTCCCTCCTGCTCCCCTGCAGAATGTCTCAGATTTATGGTTGTCTGTTTATTTTTGTTTTGTTTTGTTTTGTTGTGTTAAAAAAAAGTTTTTTTTTAAAAAAAACTCTGTCTTTGGAAATAATTTTTAGGTTGATACTACAATCAAGATGAGCTCTAGTAAAGAAGGCCACTCGGAAATCAGTAATGCAGAAGACTGTAGAAACAGAAATGATGACAAAGAGGAAAACTATTATGAGAAAACAAAATTGGTTGAAGAGGGGTCAGATGAAAATCCGAACATGGTTCAACATCAGACAGTCCCTGAATGTTCAGGTAGTTTACTCATTAGGTGATTGGGTAATGATAATTACAGATGTTAAAATATTATTATGACATGTTCCTATAAACTAAGTAGAAATAATAGAAAAAGGGGCATACCTTCTTTATGAGCTATCAAGCAATAAGTTAAATTTATTCCAAGGTAATTAATTCTTTATGCTGCGATTATAAATTGGATTATTTGCCTGGTTTCTCTTTTTGCTAGTTCATTATTTGTGCTACAGACAACCAATTTTTTTTTTTTTTTAATTTTTTTTTTTATAGAGGCATGCTTTATTTATTTGTTTGCTGGTTTGTTTGTTTGTTTTGTTTATACATGCACTGGGTACAGTCAGAAGCGCGGGAGGGTGAGAGAATTCACCAGAGCCAGAGCGGGGAGCAGAGCAGGCAGAAGGACCGAAGTACACTGCTGAGGGGAGCAGCGGGCGGCAGGAGAGGTCTGCGCACCATGTGGGACCCTCCTCCGGTGGCCGGGGGGCAGCCGGGGATCGAACTGGCGCTGCAGAGGCTGCAGGCAGCTTCGCAACCCAGCGCTCAGCCGCTGCGCCACCGGGGAGACCCAGAAGTATTAATTCTTCTTTGAAAGTTTGAGTAGAATTCACTAATGAAGTGTGGTGCTGTTCTTTTGTTTCTGGGGATGTTTTGGATCACTGTTTCAATTTCCTGGCTCAGGATGATTCTGTTCAAGTTTTCTTTTTCTTCCTAAGTGAGTTTTGGAATGTTATATGTTTCTAAGAATTTTTTCATTTCTTAACATTGCCCAATTTATTGCCATAAATTGTTCATAATACTCTCTTATGATCCTTTATGTTTCTGTGGTATCTGTTGTAACTTCTCTTCCTTCAGTTGTGATTATATTTTTGTTGTCTGGCTATTCTTTGTATATCTGACTAAAAGCTTGCTTATTTTGTTAATCTTTTTAAGGAACCACCAGTTGGTTTCATTGATCTTTCTTTTTGAGTCTTAGTTGCTTAGTAATTTACTTTAATTTTTATAATTTCCTTCTTCCTACTCACTTTTGGTCTTGCTTTTTCTACTTTTTCCAGTTTGTTTAGGTGTAAGCTTTTATTTTCCATATGCGGTTTTCTTTCCTATACTTCTGTGACTTTCTCTCTTAGTATTGCTTTTGTTCTGTTTCATAGGTTATAATTAGTCCTGTCTTCATTTCCATTCTTTTCTGGGTGATATTTGATTTCACCTTTGAGTTCCTGACTGACTTAATGGTTTTTCATAGAATGTTGTTTGTTCTCCAGAGATTTGTCATTACTCCTTCTCTCTTTTAGTTTTTTTTTATACCATTAAGATCTGAAAAAGTGCTGGATATGATTTTAGTCTTTACAAATTTATGGAGATTTGTTTTATGTCCTAACATATGTCTGCTTTTGAGAATGTTCTTTGAACCCTTGAAGAAAAACTGTTTTCTGGGCCTCCCCGGTGGCGCAGTTGTTGAGCGCTGGGTTGCGAAGCTGCCTGCGGCCTCTGTGGCACCGGTTCGATCCCCGGCTGCTCCCCGGCCACCCTGGAGGAGGGTCCCACATGGCACACAGACCTCTCCTGCCTCCCACTGCTCCCCTCAGCAGTGTGCCTCAGTCCTTCTGCCTGCTCTGCTCCCCGCTCTGGCTCTGGTGAATTCTCTCGCCCTCCCGCGCTTCTGACTGTGCCCAGTGCTTGTATAAACAAAACAAACGAACAAATAAATAAACAAATAAAACATGCCTCTATTTAAAAAAAAAAAAACTGTGTAAAAAGAAAGTTAGATAAGTTTAAAAAAAAAAGAAAAACTGTTTTCTGCTGTTCTGGGTAGAGTGCTCTCTAAGTATGCATTGAGTCCATCTCTTTTGTCAATTCAGGCTGTGGTTTCTTTTTTGGTTTTCTGTCTGGTTGATCTGTGCACTCCTGTAAGTAGAATGTTGAGCTCAACCCATTTAGATGTTAACATTTGCTTTATATACTAGGGCTGCTATGTTAGGGGCATTTATGTTAATTATCATTATGTCTTTCTGTTGTTTTGATCCCTTTATCAGTATGTCATGTTCATCTTTGTCTCATGCTGCCCTGTTTGGCTTGAAGTCCATTTTATTTATTATCAGTCATTCCTGTCTTTAAAAAATTTTCATGAAAAGAAAATTTCAGTGACTTGTTACTAGTTTCTCTCCCTACACTTTATATCTGTGTTTGTCTATATAGCTTAAGTGAGTTTTTTTGTATAAGGATATAGTTTTTTTTTTTTTAACTTCATCCCACCCCTCTGTGACTTTTGATTAGTGAATTCAGCCCATTTACATTTACAGTGATTATTAATATATGAGGCTTTCTATTGTCATTCTGTCTTGTGTTTTCTTGTTCTATTTCCTGGTTTAATTTTTTTTTTTTTTTTTAAATTTAGATAGAGCCTCCCTGGTGGCTCAAGGGGTTAAGATGCAGCGCTATGAAGCTATCCACAGCCACTGCAGCACGAGTTCCATCCCTGGCCAGTCAGGTGACCCACCTGGCACAGCAGACCTCTCCTGACTCGCCCACTGCTCCCCTTAGCAGTGTATTTCAGTCAGTCTGCCTGATCTGTTCCCCAGTCTGTCTCTGTTGAATCCTCACACCATCCCTCCCACCCCCACATCTCTGGCTTGTGCCCAGCTCTGTATGCATAAATAAATAAATCTTAAAAAAATAAATTTAGATAGAAGAAATCCTTTAAACATTTTATAAGAGTGGTTGAGAGTTGGGAAATCATTTTAGCTTTTATTTGTCTGGGAAAACCTTCATTTTTCCTTCATGTCTTAAAGAGTATTGCAGGATATAGTATTACTGGCTGGAAGGTTTTATCTTTGAATATTTTGCATGTGTCATTCCACTGTCCTTACCTGTAGAATTTCTGCTCAGAAGACTGATGAAAACCTGGTGGGAGTACCTTTTATTCCTATGGTTGTTTTTAATGTTCTTTCTTTGTCTTAAACTCTTGGTAGTTCCATTTGCTATGCGTCTTGGTGTAGGTCTCTGCATAACCAGATGTTCTTTTAGCTTCTTGGACTTAGATATTGAGTTCCTTTCCCAGCTTTGGGAGCTTTTTATCTCTTATTTCTCTGAATAAGTTTTCTGTTCCCTTTTCTCTCTCCCCCTCTTCTGGTTACTCATTATCTTTATGTTGCTTTTCCTAATGGAGGCATATAGTTTTTGTAGCTTTCCTTCATTACATTAAAAAAAATATTTCTCTTTTCCAGTTGTAGATGACTGAGCTTACTGATGCATCTCTCTGTTTGTTCTTTTCTGTTTTCCATAGCTTTCTGTAGTGCTCTCGGTCTCATTTATTGAGTTCTTCACATGCTGAATTCTTTTATTGTTTAAAGCTTCAATTTACTTGTGCTTGTTAATTTTTTCCTGAGCTCATTGTTTTGTTGTTCTGAGTATTGTATCTCCTTGACAGGCTTTTCTGAGTTCTATGGTATAGACTTGCCTTTGTGAGCTCTCCTTCTCCTCTTTGAGTTTTTTTTTACATCTGTTAGCTATTTTGAATTCAGTGTCTGGTAGGAAGTCATAATATTTTACGTCTTTGAGGTTGGATTCTGGAGAGTTGTTCTCTTTGTGATGTGATAGTCCCCTGAGGTCTCAAGTATGTGTTATTTTATCTGCCACTTTAGCTGCTTTAAGTTTCCCTGTTCTTTTCCTTTTTTTAATCTGGGTCAGTTATCAGTACTTAGAGAGTTGTACTACTTAATCTTTTACTTATCTAGTAAGTGACATTGTGGGTTTCTTTAAGTTTTAAATTTAGTTTTTATTATTTTTAGTTCCTACTGGCTTCCACTAGTATTTAGATTGGTATGAGCAGTTGCTGTGTCAGCAAGGTGGGGAGGGGTTTTGAAGGGGCCAACTGCATTCTTGAACATGTTGGAGCTGGCACAGGCTAGTGTTTGTGGCATCACTGAGTCCCTCCTCTTTGGGATCCCAGATCTGAGACTTGGTAGTCTAACAGTGCACTTTAGGATGTCAGTACCAGTCCTAAAGGATGGGGGAGGGAAGTGTATTTTATTTCATTTATTTTTTTAAAAGATTTTTTTTATTTATGCAAACAAGAGCTGGGGTACAGGCCAGAGGTGTGGGGGTAAGAGGATTCACCAGAGACAGAGTGGGGAACAGACCAGGTGGATCAACTGAAATACATTGCTGAGGGGAGCAGCGGGCGAGACAGGAGAGGTCTGCTGTGCCATGTGGGTCACCTCCCTGGCTGGGGATCGAACTTGTGCTGTAGTGGCTGTGGATACCTTCATAGTGCTGACACTTAACCCCCTGTGCCACCAGGGAGGCCCCTGGTAGTGCAATTAGAGGGTTTTCTTTTTTTCTTCTTGCTGATGTCCTCATCTGTGTAGAGCATCCTAGCTCCTCCACTATGGGCCTCACTTGGGCCACACACCTGTTCTCTCCTCCCCAGGGCCCCTGATATACCCACAGTACTGCTGTCTGTGCTTCATCCTGACCACCCCTCCACACATTTCTCTTCAGCCAGCTACTGACAATGCATGGATCTCCTTGGTGTGCCACGTAGTATAGTTTTTGTTGTTCTCTGAGAGGTGAGGTATTATTTTTCGTAAACGTTATATTTATGTTAACAGCTAATTCATAATAATGTGGTTATTCTTTTATTTAAAATTATTTTTTTCTATTTTTTGCTGTTTACAAGATTAATTGGTCTTCGGGCATTTCAGAAATTATGAATTGATCCACTGTTTCCTCTTAGGAGAGGGGTAAACAAAATGGGATGTGTAGAGAGCTTTCAGAAGGGATTAATCATAGCTTTGGGAGTTGTGTGTATAGGGGTTGTCTGTGGACTTCTAGTGAGTCCAAGACCTGGGACACGATGGTGAGGGAAATCAGACATGGGGGACTGTCATGTCTAGCATGCAGTAAATCTTTTATTGTCTTAGTGCTCATTATATGCTATTTTAATTGCAGCAGGTGTAACATCAAAGCATACCATATAATGATAACATGTATGAGTGATTAGTCTATTTTCTTACTATTATCTATTTACTTCAGACATAGGGTACCAGGTGGTTAGTTCTCACGCATATAATCTTATCGCCCCCTAGCCAGAGCCTGGGAAAGTTCGCTCATTATTTTTGTTATTCTCAAACTGTGGAGATGTACGCAGGTCACTTCCAGGCTCTCAACACCAAGTCCTGTCACCCAGAGGTTTTCCTCCAAGACGCATGTGTTTTCACATGCCTTAGGGACTTGGGTCAAGGCCCTTCTGCTCACTGCACAGGGTCTCTCCATTTTGTTATTCTCAGACTGTGGAGTTGTAGAAGCCTGACTCCACGCAGGTCACTTTCCAGGCTCTCAACACCAAGTCCTGTCACTCAGAGGTTTTCCTCCGAGATGCATGTGTTTTCACATGCCTTAGGGACTTGGGTCAAGGCCCTTCTGCTCACTATGCGGGGTGTCCTCCAACAGTAGTCTCTGGGCATATTTGCATGTGGTATTATACTTCTGTGTTCACACAGTTCCTTTTAAGTGTCTTATGTCTTCAGTTTCTGAGCAGAGGAAGGCGGTTTTTCCTACACTATGAAGTAGAGAACTGGGGATCCAGATATCTTAAGTGAGGCATTGAGGGGTACACAGCAAGATTCAAGGTTCTTGCCTCCATTCCCTGCCTTGTGCCAATTTTTTTTTATTAGGGCTCCTTCAGACATATGCAAGCTGCCTCAGACAAGACCGATTTCCCTCTCTCTCCTTCTGTAAGCCTATTTTAAAAATTCATGTCCAGTTGACTTACCATGTATATAAACGCTCAAATCTATCTTTTATTTTAAAACACAGTCTGTTCTTCTTCATGCCCTTATTCAGAGAGCCAGATTGATGGTGAGCCTGATGTGGCTCCAAATTGGGGTAACCGCTTGAAAAAATGACTTTTGTCTACACTGGGTCAGTTTGCATTTTGGAGGTGGTTTCACTCACGCCCCTCTGTGTCTTCTTTAGTCCCACCTGTAGTCACTCATCCTCTCTTCTGTGCAGTGATGCTCCAGCCCCCCCTGGATCCTGCATGTCCCCATTTGTCATGCATGCCTCCTTTTTATTAGTTTTAGACATTGTTGAAAAATGAATAAATGCTTATAATATTTTTGTTTTGATTTCTAATATGGCAGTGATCAAAAACCCAAAAGAACTTTGTGTCCTCATGTTCTTTTGGGCTATAAAGGGAAGCTGAGATCCTAAAGTCTGAGAACTGCTCCTATACAATATGTTTGGGATGAGCTCTCAGACTTAGGCCGGTGACTCTGGATTACAGTTATCAGGAAACACCTTATTATAGTTGAGATTAGCTGTTGGCCCAGTTTCTATTCTGTTTGTTTGTGTTGTTTCAGTACTGTCTGAGTTATTTAAAAAAGTGTGCCACAGAGACCACCTATGTTTATGGAACCTAAGAATGGTAGGATGGGTAGTGGAGAATTAGAGCTATAGGCTGTTGCATTTGAATTACATAAGCAATAAGATTGGCAGAGCCTCCTTATTAATTGGATCTATATTGTTTGTGATTAAACTTATTCCATCTATAATATCCCCTTTTCCTTAAAGAAGAAGTGATGTACATTACAGGGAAACATCAGTGGATTTTCAAAAGTTATCAAATTTGGCCTTTCTTAGAATAATATGCCATCTAATAACCTCAACTGGGTTGACCATGACTTTAGTATTCGGATATAAGCTCATTGCTAGATGATCGTCGTTTGTCAGATTTCACAGAGGAAATGTTGACTGCCTGTTAAGAGCTTTGATTCTGGTGTCAGACAGATCACTGCTTTTTGCTAGCTGTATCATTGTGGACTTGTATATAACTCAGATAACCTCAGTTTACTAATTTGTGCAATGGGGACAATAATATACACTTCACACTCATTATTAAATGAGATAATGCCTATATAAATGAAGTCCTTAAAACATGACCTAACAGTTAATTATAAATGTGAGATGCTATTATGACATTATCATAATCCTAAGTTAAGGTTTAAATGAGGAAAGCTCTAAAGAGCCCTGAATTTCAAACCAATTACTGTTACTTATTAACAATTCAGGAATTTTTTTAAATACTTCAAGAACATAGAACAAATGGAAAGAACATGGAAAAAAGTTGTTGAGTTACATGGAATAGTTTTCTGAATTTGTTTTGATATGTTGGAACCAGTTTGTGTCATTGACATGCAGCTTCTTGCTATAGCTACTTGTGTGCAGGACTTCTCTTGTAGTTCATCTGAAGCAGCTTTGGGTTTATAGTTATTTGTGTACAGGATGTCTCTTTCAGTTCGTCTGAAGTACCGTTAGGTTTGTATGTTTGTCTTATTCTTATCTGCTAGTAATGAATGAAGATGGTATAGCAGAATACAGTAGTAAGACTTTGGGATTTAAAATCACATGAAACCCACTTCTAGTTCAATGCTAAAATTTATGAGTGCTTTGCAAGGACCTTGTTATCTCAACTGTAATATAGAGATAAATGTCTATTTCACAGGGTTGTTAGGTAATTATTGAAAAATATATGAAAGCACTTTGTAAATCAAGATGAATGATACCAATGTTATTTGTTATCCTCAGTCATAAACATTTGTTGACTGAAGGTAAAAATGGTAAAAAACAAAGCAGAATTTGGGCCTCCTCTGGTGGCGCAGCGGTTGCACACTGGGCTGTAAAGCTTCTTGCAGCCACTGCAGCACCGGTTTGATCCCCGGCCACCGGCTAGGGTCCCACATGGCACGCAGACCTCTCCTGCCGCCCGCTGCTCCCCTCAGCAGTGTATTTTGTCAGTCTGCCTGTTCTGTTCCCCGCTCTGGCTCTGGTGAATTCTCTCACCCTCCCGTGCTTCTGACTGTACCCAGTGCTTATATAAATAAATAAATGAATCTTTAAAAAAAAAAAAAAGCAAAATTTTATGGTTTCATTAAATTTCAAACTTATTTCTATCTTAAACACAATATAGATACAACTGAATTCATAGATTCTCAACTTCAAGATGCTATTCAGAAGATGAAGAGGCTTGATAAGATATTGGTGAAAAGACAAAATAGAGAAAAAGAAATTAAGAAACAAGGTCTAGAATTGAGACTGAAACTGTGGGAAGAACTTAAGGTAAGAATAGCCATATATTGACATGTAAAAAGCAATTTCCTCTTAAGATGTTAGAGAAGGATGGACTGTGATAGTGTTAATGCAGTCTGCTTTTATTGATGTATTTGTAGCTAGAGTGACAATGGTGTGTATATGTGTTACGGGGGGAGGTGAGGAAGGTATCTTTTTGAACCAAAGATGGTAGCTTTGCAGTATACCAGATGTCCGGCATTCACTGTGCTGCGGGGTTCATTCCCTGGAAAGCCCCCGCAGGCCTCTCTTACAAGTATCAGGCTGGGTCTCCTGCATCTCAGGCACAGAGAAGGATTTTGGTGCCTCCTTTCAACTATACATGTCTGCTTTTCCTTCAGTAGGTTTAGAGTTGAGAGATAAACACAAATATATAAAATATTACCCCTCTGGTTCCCATTGTTATTTGAAGGAACTTTTATGACTAACTAGTGGGAGAATCCTCTGTTTCATGTGCTGGTCAAGACCTCTACAGGAGCTGTAAAGTGCTTACGTATGGGATCATGCTGTATTTCCTTCTATCTCAGTAAATATCTGGTACGCAGCTAACTTTCCAGCATTATTGCACCTCCTGTTGTCTGTAGTATTGAGGGATAGAAGCTGACCAGATGTTGGTACTGAATTTTGCCCCTCAAAGAGCATTTTTTTGGAAACTATTTTATTTTATGTGTTTTTTACATCATTTTTCATTTTTGCATAATATATACATTTTCATCTTGGTTATAGTCCCCATAAAATTCCCACCCGCCTTGTTTTGATCCTACCCCCTTCTTCCCTCCCCCACCCCCGTAGCATGCCTCTGATTTATAGTTTCTTGTTGATTTTAATTTTTACTTTATTGTAATTAGTTTTTTTCCTGGTCCCTTATTTAGGTTTTCTCAATTCCTGCTCTGAGTGAGACCATCTGGTATTTTTCTTTTTTTATCTGGCTTATTTTGCTGAGCATGATCTCTTCCAGCTCCATCCACATTGCTGCAAATTGCAGAAGTATCTGTTTTGATTGCTGAGTAATATTCCTTTGTGTATATGTCCCATATCTTCTTGATCCAGGCATCTATTTTGGGACACATTGGTTGGTTGTTTCCATGGTTGTTTCCATAGCTTAGCTATTGTAAATAGTGCTGCAGTAAACATAGGGTTGCAGGTGCCCTTGTGAGTTAATGTTTCTGTGTCCTTTGGGTAAATACCTAGGAGTGGAGTTGCTGGATCATATGGAAGCTCCATCTTTAGCACATTGAAGAATCTCCACACTGCTCTCCATAGTGGTTGGACCAGTTTGCACTCCCACCAGCAGTGCAGGAGGGTTCCTCCACATCCTCGCCAACATTTGTTGTTGCTAGTTTTTTTTTTTAATATGTGCCATTCTCACTGGTGTAAGATGGTATCTCATTGTAGTTTTGATTTGCATGTCCCTGATTTACAAGTGATGTTGAACATTTTTGCATACGCTTGTTGGCCATTTGCTTTTCCTCTTCAGAGAAGTTTCTTTTTAGCTCTTCTTCCCATTTTTTGATTGGGTTATTTACATTGTTTTTGTTGAGTCTTGTCAGTTCTTTGTAGATTGTTGTGATCAGTCCTTTATCATTAGTGTTGGGTGCAAAAATTTTCTCCCAATTGGTGGGGTGTCTCTTTGTTTTGCTTACTATCTCTCTTGCTGTACAGAAGCTCTCAAAGAGCACTTTTTTTTTTTAAATTTTAATTTTATTTTTATATTCCCCATACAATTGCAACCCCCTTATTTTGACCCCAATCCCTCCTTTCCCTGCCCCCCCAACCCCCCACAGAGTGTCTCTGGTTCATAGTTGTTTGTTGATTTTGATTTTTACTTTCTTATAGTTATTCTTTTTACTGGCCTCTTATTTAAGTTTTCTAGATTCCTGCTATGAGTGAGACCATCCGGTATTTTTCTTTTTCTTTTTGGCTTATTTCGCTGAGCATGATCCCTTCCAGCTCCATGTTCCTGCAAATTGCATGTGTTTATCTTTTTTGAATGCTGAGTAATATTCCATGGTGTATATGTACCACATCTTCTTGATCCAGTCATCTATTTTTGGGCATTTGGGTTGTTTCCAAATCTTAGCTATTGTAAATAGTGCTGTTATAAACTTAGGTGTGCAGATACTCTTTGGAATGGATGTTTCAGTGTCCTTTGGGTAAATACCTAGGAGTGGAATTGTTGGATCATATGGAAGCTCTATGTTTAGTTGGTCAAGAAATCTCCACACAGCTCTCCATAGTGGTTGGACCAGTTTGCACTCACACCAACAGTGCTGAGAGTTCCTTTTTCTCCACAACCTCGCCAACATTTGTTGTTGCTAATTTTTTAATATGTGCCATTCTCACTGGTGTCAGCTGGTATCTCACTGTAGTTTTGATTTGCATTTCCCTGATTACAAGTGATGTTGAACATTTTTTCATATGCCTGTTGGACATTTGCATTTCCTCTTCAGAGAAGGTTCTTTTTAGCTCTCTCAAAGAGCACTTTTAAGGTAAGGACCATTGTAATAGCTGATTGGTTGTTTTTGATAAATTTATCCTTAATCAATTGGCTGACTTCTGAGGAAATTTCTTGTATGACAATATGAATTAATATTGAAGAAATTAAAAAGGTTCCCAGGAAGACCTTTGGATTGGAAATAAAGAATTGTACAGGGCCTCCCAGGTGGCGCAGCGGTTGAGCGCTGGGTTGCGAAGCTGCCCGTGGCCTCTGCGGCGCCGGTTCGATCCCCGGCTGCTCCCCACCCACCGGAGGAGGGTCCCACATGGCGCGCAGACCTCTCCTGCCGCCCGCTGCTCCCCTCAGCAGTGTACTTCGGTCCTTCTGCCTGTTCTGCTCCCTGCTCTGGCTCTGGTGAATTCTCTCACCCTCCCAGCTTCTGACTGTACCCAGTGCATGTATAAACCAAACAGACAAACAAACAAATAGATAAATAAATAAGACATGCCTCTAGAAAATTAAAAAAAAAAAAAAAGAATTGTACAAAATGCTATGCTTCAAACTAGAGAAATAAATATCTATAACTTATTCTTACTGAATGTCTATAATTTTTTATTGTGGGGAAACAGTATTAATCTTGAAGTGTGTGAAATTATTTGATGGTATTCCTTTGGGTTACCCATTAGTTACAGAAATATTAAATAGAAACTTAAGAAACTTGAAACCAGGCAATTATCATACAGTGATAGACATATATATTCTAACTCTGTCTGGGAATACTAACAATTTTATGGGAACAGGAAGCACTGTAAGATTCCCTAACTAAAGAAATAAAAATTATCCAAACCTTCTTGTTTGTATTTACATAAACATATAAACTTGTTAGAATAATTGGAAACCATGTTGGAATTAAAAAAAAATTAGTAAGTGTATTTGCCTCCCCCCCCCCCCCCCCCGTGTTTTATTAGTCTGCAAAAACAAGTGAAGCTTTGCAAAGTAATGAGGAGACAGAAAATACAAAAAAGTTTCTGGCTTTAACTACCGCATCAGAAGAAATTGTTGGTGAGTGAAACTGATTTATCTTTATTTTTATCTTAGAGTCATAGACTATTTAAAGTAAAATTCGCAATTCAAGTATTGTTTCTCTTTTCTCTGTGAGTTTAACTTTTCTTTCGGGGCAGTGATCACGTTTGGTAGGATTATATGGGTCTCCCCTGAGCTTGCATGTGTTTCAGTCTTCAAGGGTGAGAGGCTAGGACAGTAGCAATCAGGAAATGGACAGTGTGTCTGTTCTGCCTTACTTTCTGTGTGTCTCAGATGCCTTGAGACACCAAGCTTATGCAGCGTCCCCTGACTACCTCGGGTCTTCCCTTGAGGTTTCTCACTCAGTCTTCTGCAGCCCCTTTTCCAAAAGTTCATTGCTTATTGAAGTCCTATTTCCGGCCCTCTTTCAGCCCTGTTTTTCAATACCAGCTAATTCATTCTGCACTTATCTTTCTAATTCCCTTGTGTGATGACATATTTGTGAATTTTCCCCTCCTCCTTCCCTCTCTTTCTCTTCCTACTTTTCCTCTTCCTCCCTTCTTCCCTAACCTTCCCCTCTTCCTCCTCCTCTTCTTCCTCCTCTTCTTCCAAAAGTATATGGAGTACCTTTAATTTCCTTAGATAGTGGTAACAATTTTCGGGGTTGGGAGACAGTTGGTATTTATTGGCAGTACCCTTGGATTCCTCTAGCACATGTAAGTGGTCACCTGATATTACTAGGTCATTAGACTGACTCCCAGCAGGAGCCTCGATTTCTCTGATAATCCTTAAATCTGTTTATCTGATATGAAGTGAATGTCTATCATTGTAGAATTGTAAGAACCTGCATCAGGCTACTGCACCTCTTTAGCTTGGGCTTTGATTTGATACGGATGAAATTCCTTCAGTTTGTTCCTTTCTGGGTCTGGTATTGGGAGCTGAGCTTTGCTTGGGTGTATCTCTGTGCAGAGGGAGGATGATGCTCGCCAGTTCCCTTGTGTGGTGATTTCAGTAGTATCCCCTCAAACTTCATGTCCACTTGGAATCTCACAATGTAACCTTATTTGGAAATACGATCCTTGCAGATGCAGTTAGCTGAAATCAGGTCACACGGTGTTAGAGTAGCTTTAAATTCAGTGGCTGGTGTCCTTATAAGAGAGGGGAAAACATAGAAAGATGCAGAGACAGAGTGACAAGGGAAAAAGGCCATGAGAAGACAGAGGCAGAGATTGGAGCGATGTAGCAACAAGTCAAAGGTTTCCAAGGATTTCCTTCAGCAGCTAGAGGCTACAAAGAAGCAAGGAAGAATTCTTCCCTAGAGACTTTGGGCAAGTATGGCCTGCTATTTTAGATGTCCAATTTCCAGAAATGTTAGGGAATAAATTCACAACATTTTCAGCCACCCAACCCTTCAGAGCTTGTTACAGCAGTCCTAGGTATCTAATACAGCAGATGGTTCCCTCTATCTCAGCGTAGGCACCAGAGATAGGAAGGAGCAACCCTAAATATTGTATCCGCAGCAAAGATCGGTAGAAAATAGGCAGAGCTAGACCTGTGGCTCCAGTTAAGCTGCTCCAGCGATCTCCCACCAAATGCAGTCACCTTAGTTGTGGCCTCATTCATGGTAGACTGAGACAAATAGTTCTTGCTGGGTCCCTCAAATTACTGACCCTGAGAATTATGAACATAATAAAATGATCATTGTTTCATGCCACAAGGTTTTAAGAAACTTTTAATTTTGAATTAATTTTAAACATGTACAAAAGCTACACAATAAACCACAAGAGTCCTATATAATTTCCACCCAGCTTCTCCTGAAGTTAACCTCTTCTATCACCGTAGTACAATGATCAAAAGGTAGAAATTAACACTGGATATGATACTGTTAAACTTGTTAAAATTTCACCAGTTTTTGCATTAATGACCTTTTTATTTTCTAGTATCCTATTCAAGATTCCCATATTGCCTTTGTTTGTTGTCACAAGTCCTTTGTCTTTGTCAGTCTGTAGTGGATCCTCAGTCTTTCATGATTTTGACATGTTTGGAGAGCCTAATCAGTTATTGTGTGAAATATCCCTCAATTTCAGCTCATTTGATATTTTCTCTTGATTAGATAGAGGCTATGCATTTGGTGAAGGATACCGCAGAAGTTATGTGTCTTATCAGTCAGTCGCCCTTTGGTTCCCTAATGCTGATGTATCTTTTTACTGGTGATCTTTTTTTTTTTTTTAAAGATTTATTTTATTTATTTATATAAACGCTGGGTATAGTCAGAAGCATGGGAGGGTGAGAGAATTCACCAGAGCCAGAGTGGGGAGAAGAGCAGGCAGACTGATGGAAGTACACTGCTGAGGGGAGCAGTGGGCCGCAGGAGAAGTCTGCGCACCATGTGGGACCCTCGCCTGGTGGCAGGGGATCGAACCAGCGCTGCAAAGGCTGCAGGCAACTTCACAGCCCCGTGCTCAACTGCTGCGCCACTCGGGAGGCCCTTTACTGGTGATTTTAACCTGGAAAACGTGCTTCGGGTGGTATCTGCTGACTTTCTTCACTGTAAAGTTACTGTTTTACCTTTTACAATGAATAAATATCTTGAGGGAGACACTCTAAGACTACACGATATCCTTTTCTCTCCTCAAACTTTTGCCCACTGATTTTAGCATCTGTTGCTAGATCTTGCCTGCAGTATTTGTTACTGTATGCCACTAAATTATAGATGATTTTGAAATGCAACAGTATAAGATGGGAATGATTTACATCAGCATCATGTTAAATGGTTGTGTATTTATTCACTATATGGGTGTATTCTCATTTGTTTAACTGGCACCCTGCTGTTAAACATTTAGATCATTTCTTTCGTTTTTTAATGATACATAATGCTGGAATAACATCCTTAGATGGTGATTCCATTACTACCTTCTATGGTAGGCAGACATCCCCCACAGCCCCTGAGAGCTGTCCAAGCCAACTCACTAGAAGCTGTGAATGTAATCTTCTGTGGGGAAGGGTCTTTGCTTATGTGATTAAGGTAAGGATCATAAAATGAGCAGATAATCTTGGAATATGAATGTAGGGCCTAAATCCCACCACAGATATCCTTACAAGGAAGAGACAGAGAGAGATGAGTCACACAGAAGAGGAGAAGGGGATGTAAAGATGCGGCAGAGATTGCAGTGATGTGGTCTCAGCCGCAAGGATGCTGGCCACCACCCGAAACTGGATGGGGCAAGGAGCAGAGTGTCACCAAGGACCCTTGGGGGAGTGTGGCCTTACTGACACCTTGATTTCAGATTTCTCGCCTCCGGAACCGTGAGAATGACTTCCAGTGCTTTCAACCACCAAATTTGCGGTCATTTGTGATAGCAGCTCTAGAAAGGGAATGCCTCTTTGAATAAATTCCTGCCAGGAGAAACTACTTTGTTAAAGGCATGGGGCTGTTGAAAGATTTTTATCTATATTGACTCATTGAAAGGTTTACTTATGTAGACTTCCACCAACATAGTATCTGAGTACTGTTTTCCTCTACCCAGACCACAGTGGGTTTTGTAATTGTGGGAAAGCTTTGTTTATGAAAATGGAATCACAATAATTTGTAATTTGTATCTCTGGTTATCAGGGAGGCTGAATATTTATTTTATGACTTATTTGTTCTTTTATAAAGTGAGGTGTTCCTTTTAATGATTTGAAGTCTTTTTTTTTTTTTTTTTGCTAATTTTAAAAATTGTGTTTGTTTATGGAGGAGACGTTGTTTTAAAAACACTGTCAATGTAAAAATAAAAACAACACTGAATGATTTGGGATCTAGGTTCATCCCTTTCAGCTGTATATTACCACATCCTACTCACCACCAAAGTACCCATATTCCTTCCCCATAGTCCTTCCCCCAGCAGTAATCCTGGGTGCTCAGCTCTCGTGGCATTAATCCTACGGTAAGATTGGTAGGGTTTGTTTTGGTTTAGTTGTATCTGTTCCTTTACATTTCACCCATGAGTGAAATCAGACAGTGTTTGCCTTTCTTTTGAAGGACTCCTTTCCATATTAAGGGCCCTAATAATTTGTCATAAATATCTAAAACATTTTTTCTAACTTTTTTTGTTTTGTGGTATTTGCTTTATGAAGTTAAATTTTTTAAATTAGTCATTTTATGTATGTTATTGCTAATTGTTGCTGTGCTCAAAAAAGGCCTATTTATTGAGAACGTTTCTATTTATTTATTTCCTTACTGTATTTTTTAAATTGAGGTAATGTTAGTACAACACCATAAATCATTCAGAGCATAGGTTCACATCTCTTCAGATGTATGTTCCTTCCCCATGTCCACCATCAAGGCTCTCATAGTCCTCCAGCATAGCCCCTCCACACTGTGCTTCCCCACTCCCTACTTGCCCTGTCTGGTAGCCTCAGTTCTGCAGTTAGATCTTTAGGGTTTCCTTTAGTTTGTTTTTTATTTATTCCTTTGTTTTATTTCTCTGTATTTCACACATAGTGACACAATCTGATGTTTGTTTTTCTCCTTATCTGTTTATAATTCCTTCTAGTTCCATTCATGTAGTTGCAATGGCAAGATTTCATCTTTTTTTCCAACTGCTGAGTAGTATTCAATTATAAATACATACCATTTTTTTGAGGTAACAATGGATTAGAACATTATATGATTTAGAGGTCTAGCATCACATCCTTCAGGTGTATGTTATCATGCTACCTCTGCCACCAAGGCACCAATAGTCCACCATAGTTGGTTGTGCCTCCTCCTCACTTTGCTCTCTCTCTACTCCCTCTGTAGCCTCAATTCTGCAGTCAGATTTCTTGAATTTGTTACTGGTTTGGTTTTATCTGACCCTTTGTTTTGTTTCTCTGTTTTCCACCTGTAACTGACATGTTTGTCTTTCTCCTTCTGACATGTTTTGTTTAGCACAATCCCCTCTTGTTCCATCCATGTTACTGCAAAGGCAAGGGTTTATTATTATCATCATCATTATTATTGTTATTTAAGATTTATTTGTTTATTTATACAAGAACTGGGGTACAGGTCAGAAGTGCCGGAGTGAGATTGGGGAGCAGAACAGGCAGACAGACCGAAGACACTGCTGAGGGGAGCAGCGGGCGAGGCAGGACAGGTCTGCTGCACCTTGTGGGGTTTTCCCCGCTCAGCCTGGAATCGAACCGGCATTGCAGAGGCTTCGGACAGCTTTGCAGTGCAGCGCTCAACCGCTTTGCCATTGGGGAGGGCCTATTATTATTTTTCATAGCTGAGTAGTCCTTGTGTATATAAACTCCATCATCCGAATCCACTCATCTGTTGTAGGGCACTTTGTTTCTGTAGTTTGGCTATTGTAAATAGTGCTGAAGTGAATATAAGGTGTATACCTAGGAGTGAAATTGCTGGAGCATGTGGTTGATCTATTTCAATCTTATGAGAAATCTCTATACTATTTTCCATAGAGGCTGGACCAGTCTACATTCCCACCCACAGTGCAAGAGTCTCTTTATTGCCATGTCCTTTTCAACACTGTCCCTGGTCTTTATGATAAAAGCCATTTTCACAGGTGTGACATTATATACCACGTTTTGGTAATGTACTTGCGTGTCATTGCGATTTAGGTACTTTCCAGAACTTGGCTTCTGTAAATAGACTACAGCGAACATAAAAGAGCATGTGTCCCTTTGATGAAGAAATTTTGATTGTTAATTTACTTGGAATTTATTTTGGTGTCATATGTCAGGTAACATAGACTTTTTTTTTCAATCTGTTGGCTAGTTATAGCAAGACTTTTTTTTTTTTGATAATCTATCACTACTCTACCTATTTGAAAAGCTCAATCTATCACTCACTGATTAGCCTATTTCTAAATTTTCTATTTTATTCCTCTAATATTTATGTCTGTACTGATGTATCATAGTATTTTGATTACTGTAACATTTTATTAGGGCAGGTATATTGTGGTCTTTCTCAAAATATTTTTGGAATAATGTGTTTTTCCTAAGCCCATTTCGTTCTCTCTGAGAATTGTTGAACAATGACTATCTTATTTAAGAAAAATAGACTCCTGGGCCTCCCCTGGTGGTGCAGCAGTTGAGCACTGGGCTGCAAAGCTGCCCGCAGTCTCTGCAGAGTCGGTTCGATCCCCGGCTGCCAGAGAAGGTCACACATGGCACGACACATGCCCGCTGTTCCCCTCAGCAGTGTATTTTGTTGTTCTGCCTGTTCTGTTCCCCGCTCTGGCTCTGGTGAATTCTCTCACCCTCCCGTGCTTCTGACTGTACGCAGTGCTTGTATAAATAAATAAATGAATCTTCAAAAGAAAAAAGACTAAAAATGCCACCAAAACACAACATTTAAAAAAAAAAAAAAAGAAAAATAGACTCCAAATCACTTCTAAACCTATAGCTTATAAAGTTCTTTTTTTACTAATGTCTACAACCTCTTGTGATAACTAGTTTAGAAAAATATAACTTATTATACTTTCTTTGATGTCTGTCAGTATTTCTACACTTTCATAAAAGGTTGAGACTATACCTCTTATTCCAAATCAAAACATGGACTGTGTCAGGAATGGGATTCTGAGCGTTATAGCATCTCAGAATATGTAGTTTAGAGATGGGAAACTGAAAGCTGATTTCTCTAATGGATAGGGTATTTCTGAGAGGTCACATCTGCTTGTGGTTGACTGTGGGGCAAGCCCTGAGTGACAGGTTGCTGAATCAGAAGATCCATGTTGACCTTTTGGTATTATCTGTTCCAGTCTCAGAATTCACTGCCAAAGGAATTTTTGATAGTGCTTATTAAATGGTACCAGTTTTGTTTTCAAAAGTTCATTTGCTAAAATCAAATCCGATCTATCAAATATGTTTCCATTTTTAAAGTTTGTGACATGGATATTAGACTTAAACCTGTGGTGTTCTCTATCTCTGGAGCCACATAACTACTGTAGATCCTGTAGACCTTTATTGTTATATAGTTTATTACTAATGTCCTAACACGGAAATTTGTTGGCGTTAATAAGCTGAAAACTGGAGTTATGAGAAACTTAAAAGCTATCTTTAGAGAGAATCATTTCTTTTTACATTATTGTTCATTTTTTAAACAATATTTGCTTCCGCCCACTCCCTCAGGTGTAGTCCCCATAAAGTTTCCTTCCCCAGTGCACCCGTGCACCATCACCTCAGGCCCCTCTCCCTTCTCCTCCCCTGCAGGATGTCTCTGATTTATAATTGTCTGTTTTTACTTTGTTGTGTTTTGTACTGTTATTATTTTATTATACTGATGTCTTATTTGGTCCCCCTATATGCCTGCTATAAGTGAAACCATCCGATATTTTTCTTGCTCCTTCTGGCTCATTTCACTGAACATATTTCCTTCTAGCTCCATCCACATTGCTGTGAATAGCATGAGTTTATTTTTTTTTGATTGCTGAATAATGTTCCATTATGTATTTATGCCACATCTTCTTGATCTAGTCATCTATTTTTGGGTATTTGGGTTGTGTCCAGGTTTTGACTATTGTAAATAGGGCTGCAATAAACATAGGGGTACAGGTGTTCATTTGAATCAGTGTTTTGTGTCCTTTGGGTAGATCCCTAGGAGTGGAATTGCTGGGTGATATGGTAGCTCCATTTTTAGTAGACTGAGGAACTTCCAGGCAGCTTTTCATAGAGGTGGGACCAGATTGCACTCCCAGCAGCAACATAGGAGAGTACCCCACACCCTTGTCAACATTTGTTGTTGCTTGTTTTATTGCTATGTGCCATTCTTACTGTTGTAGTAAGGTGGTATCTCAACATGGTTTTAATTTGCATTTCCCTCAAGATAAGGGATGTTGAACATTTTTTCCTGTGCCTCTTGGCCATTTGCATTTCCTCTTTGGAGAAATGTCTTTTGAGTTCTTCTGCCCATTTCTTGCCTGGATTGTTTATTTTGTTTTTGTTGAGTCCTGTGAGTTCTTTGTATATCTTGGTGATCAGTCCCTTAATAGTTGACTGGAGTGCAATGATTTTTTTTGAATCGGTGGGGTGGCTGTCTGTGTTGGTTAATGTCTCTTTTGCTGTGCAGAAGCTTTTCAGTTTGATGTAGTCCCAGGTGTTGATGTTTTCCTTGACTTTCTTTGCTTTGGGTGATGAGTCTTTAAAGATGTTACTGAGATGTATGTCTTGTAGTGTTTTACCTATATTTTCTTCTATGTGTTTTATGGTTTCCAGTCTTATGTCCAGTTCTTTTATCCATTTTGAGTTGATTTTTGTGCATGGTGAGAGGTAGTGGTCTAGTTTCATTTTTTTGCATGTGGTGGTCAGTTTTCCCAGCACCATTTATTGAACAAACTGTCCGCGTTCTATTGTATATTCTTTGCCCCTTTGTCAAACATCAGTTGTTCATGTAAGTGTGGTTTCATTTCTGGGCTCTCTATTTGGTTCCATTGGTCTGTGTGTCTGTTTTTGTGCCAATACCAAACTGTTTTCGTTATTATGGCTTTGTAGTATAGCTTGAAGTTTGGAAATGTGATACCTCCCGTTTCCTTTGTTTTCATCAGTAGAGCTTTGGCTATTTGTGGTTTTTCGTGGTTCCATATGAATTTCATCAGTATTTGTTCTATTTCTTTGCAGAATGTCATTGAGAATTTTTAAAAAATATTTTATTTTATATAATTCTTACATCATTTTTCATTTTTGCACAATGTATGCATTTTCATTTTGGCTATATTCCCCATACAATTGTACCCCAGCCCCTTATTTTGATCCTAGTCCTTCCTCTCCCCACCCCTCCCTCACCCCTGGAGTGTGTCTCTGGTTTATAGTTGCTTGTTGATTTTGATTTTTTCTTTATTATAGTTGTTCTTTTTCCTGGTCCCTTATTTAGGTTTTCTAAATTCCTGCTATGAGTGAGACCATCCGGTATTTTTCTTTTTCTTTCTGGCTTATTTCACTGAGCGTGATCCCTTCTAGCTACATCCATGTTGCTGCAAATAGCATGAGTTCATCTTTTTTGATTGATGAGTAATATTGCATTGTGTATATGTACCACATCTTCTTGATCCAGTCATCTATTTTTGGGCATTTGGGTTGTTTTCATAGCTAAACAATTGTAAATAGTGCTGCTATAAACATAGGGATGCAGGTGCCCTTTGGGATTAATGTTTCTGTGTCCTTTGGGTAAATACCTAGGAGTAGAATTGCTGGATCATATGGAAGCTCTGTCTTTAGTAGGTCAAGAAATCTCCACGCACCTCTCCATAGTGGTTGGACCAGTTTGTCATTGAGATTTTTATTGGAATACCGTTAAATCTGTATATTGCTTTTGGTAGAATAGCCATTTTAATAATGTTCATTCTTCCAATCCATGAGCAGAGGATGTCTTTCCATTTCTTTGTGTCTTCTATTTCTTTTGACAGTGTTTTATAATTTTCTTTGTATGGGTCTTTCACCTCTTTTGTTAGGTTTATTCCCATGTATTTGAATTTTTTGTTTTAATTATAAAAGGGATGGTTTTCTTGATTTTTTTCTTCTTTAGGTTGATTGTGTATAGAAAGGTTACTGATTTTTGCGTGCTGATTTTGTGTCCTTCTACTTTACTGAACTGATTGATTATTTTGAGTAGTTTTTCTGTGAAGAATTTCAGGTTCTCTATGTGTGTTAGCACATCGTCTGCAAATAGTGATAGTTTTAATTCTTCTTTCCCTATCTGGATTCCTTGTATGTCTTTCTCTTGTCCTATTGCCCTGGCTAGGACCTCCAGTATTATATTGAAGAGCAGTGGTGAGAGAGGACATCCTTGTCTTGTTCCTGATCTTAAAGGAAAGGCCTTCAGCTTTTTGCCATTGAGAATAATATTGGCCGTGGGTTTGTTGTATATGGTTTTTTTCATGTTAAGCTATGTTCCTTCTATCCTGAGAATTTCAAGGGCCTTCATCATAAATGGATTTTGGACTTTGTCAAATGCTTTCTCAGTATCTTTTGATATGATCCTATGGTTTTTAATTTTCTTTTGTTGATGTGTTGGATTACACTGATTGATTCTCATATGTCAAACCATCCTTGTGCCCCTGGCATGAATTCCATTTGATCGTGGTGTATTATCCCTTTGGTTCATGGTTGGATTCTGTTGGTAAGGATTTTGTTGAGGAGAATCATTACTTTACACATTGTTTGACTACAGTCTTAATTTTAGATTTCAAATCCTTAGTGTATTATTATGTATTTCAGTGTTTATTGTGTGAAAAGCAGATGGGAGGTGAATGTAAGTTTGATATAGAAAAGACTGGGAATAAGACACTGTTCATTGAACCAAATGCCTATTGCCCTTCATTCTTGCTACTGTCTCTGTGATTAGCTCACGCTTGAGCAGTTCACTCTAATGAAGAAACAATGTTATTATATTCCTAGTTATTTCAGATTTAATTAGATTTTAATGGCTTTTTAAACAGAAAGCAAATTCCTTAGTGATATTTCCAGCTGATACTTCATATGTATTTAGCAGTCATTTATTGCCGCACTTTTCTGAGTTTCAAGATCTTGAAAACTAAGAGATTGTATTTACTTGATATGAAATTATTAGTCTAATTATACTTTTCACAAACATTAGGTATAATTATCTTCTTTTCCCAGAAGAGGAAGCTTTTGGAATCTTCAGTTTAATAACATTATTATTAGCAGAGTATTTTCACCTTATGTGTAAAAGAAATGAATATGAATGCAAGAGTTCAATTTGACCACATAGAACTGATTTTTTAAAAAAGTTTCATAGTTTTAATATTATAGCATAGCAGCATGTTATAAGATGCTGTGAAACTTTGTTCAATTCTGAGATTAATTATGTTTTCATATTACTAAACTTTGGCTGTCCTTCTTAGTTAAAAATATAAAATTAAAAATAATATTTGAACACATCATTCCATCGTCTTGAATTTTAGGTGATAAAGGCTTATTAGGAAAACAAATATTCTGCTGTTTACCTCTATGACACTTTCTGTTACCTTGAAAGTAAAAAGGCTTTGAAAATTGTCCGGTAGATGGCAGCATTTAGTTAAAATATGGACTTTGAAAACATCTTATTTGCACTTGTAGGCTCAACACACATCTAAAAAAATACCCAACCGGATGTCTCACTCATAGCAGGAATCTAGAAAACTTAAATAAGAGACCAGGAAAAAGAATAACTATAAGAAAGTAAAAATCAAAATCAACAAACAACTATGAACCAGAGACACTCTATGGGGTTGGGGGGCTGGGAAAGGAGGGATTGGGGTCAAAATAAGGGGGTTGCAATTGTATGGGGAATATAAAAATAAAATTTAAATTAAAAAAGTCCATAAAACCAATAAATAAATAAATAAATAAAAAGATACCCAAACCTACTTTTTACTTTTCTTCTTATTTTTTCCCCTTTAAACAGAGAGAAAAATTCTTCAGATGAATATTTCTCTTTGTCTCTCCTAACTCATTCACTTAATTTCTTATTTAAAGGACTTTGGGCTTGTGGCTGTTGAATGTTCAATCTGCTTTCCATGCTGCTAAACACAAAATCGATCCTATTTCCCGTCTAACATTACAGATAGCCAATAGAAAAAAGTAACCACAGTGATACTTAATGTTCAGTTGTGTAGTTTCATTTACAAATAGTAGCCTTGACTTACAAATGAAGCCTTGACTTCAAGAGAAAGATGAAAACCATATTAAATTGACTTCTTACCACATTTGACTTTATCATCCAGAAATAATAGCCTCAGATTTACTGAGGTTTTTGAAGTAGGCAATTTTGCACTTGCTGGAGATCTCAGAAATTTTTAAAAAGTCTGTCCCTCCTTGGTTTTGAGGCATCAGTTTTATGTTTTCCTAAAGAAAGACTGTGAAAATCATTTACCATACCAGGAGTTTTTCCTTAGTGCTTAGTGTTTATCTGATGGAAAGAGAATTCATTGTTCTCTGAGACAAATATACCTAGTGATAGGAGTGTTCGTTGTCAGTGTTTTTGACAGAGGGTATTCTTTTTTTTAAATGCAAAAGTTACGAACAAAATATTAGTAAACACAATTTGACACACAGTAAGAAAATAATACAGATGATCCAATGGGATTTATTCTAGGAATTGCAAGTCTGGTTGGGTGACCCATTATTATCATATATCACAGTGTATCAATTTTCTATGACTGATAACAAATTTGGTGACTTAAAACAACAGAAATTTATTCTGTCCCAGTTCTCACAGTCCAGAAGTCCAAACTCAAGGTGCTAACAAATTGCTCCCAGTGCAGCCTGGGGTGGCAGAATCTAATTCTTTCCTTTTCTAGGTTCTAGTGTCTGTCATATTCTTTCACATTCTTGGGTTTGTGACTATTTCACTCCAATTTCTGCCTCCATCTTCATATTCCCTGCTCCCCTATGTGTATCTAACCTCTGTCCTCTCTTTTATTGAGTTAATATTGACTTACAACACAGTGTCTATTTTAGGGGGGGTAGGGTATAGCATCATACCTGTTCAAATGTATGTTACTCTACCATAGCCACCACCAGACTCTAACTAGAGTTCAATGTGACCACATAGAACTGATTTTTTAAAAGTCTCATAGTTTTTTGTTTTTTATTTTTTTTAAGATTTATTTATTTATACAAGCACTGGGTACAGTCAGATGCGCGGAAGGGTGAGAATTCACCAGAGCCAGAGGGGAGAGCAGAGCAGGCAGACTGATGAAGTACACTGCTGAGGGGAGCAGCGATCACGGCAGGAGAAGTCTGCATGCCATGTGGGACCCTCGCTGGCGGCTGGGGATCGAACCGTCCCTTCAGAGGCTGCGGGCATCTTCGCAGCCCAGCGCTTAACCGCTGCAGGACCAGGGAGGCCCCAAAGTCTCATAGTTTTTTAAAAGTCCTACCATAGTCCATGCTAGTCTAGTGGGCCCCTCCGCCCTTGGCTCCCTACCCTCTACCTTCCTCCTCTGCAGTTAGACATCTAGGGTTTATTTTGGTTTAGTTTTATGTTTCTTTGTTTTGTATCTTTGTATTCTATATAAGAGTGAAGTCATCCTGTATTTTTTTCTCCTGACTTTATTTTGCTTTTCATGATCCTCGCCAGTTTCATCCATGTTGTCATAAAAGGCAAAATTTCATCTTTTTTGATGACAGTGAAGTCGTCTTCCATTTTGTGTATATACCACCTCTCTTGTTTTCTTTTTCTTTTTACCACCTCTTTTTGTTTTCCTTTACTAATCACTCTGAGACAGAATTCCTTTCCATCTGTGGATCTGTGAAGCTATAAATCAAGTTATCTGCTTCTAAAGTTCAGTGATAGGCTTAGAACAATAGTTGTAGAGATTTCTGTTCTAAACTGAAGAATACAGAAGGAAGAAAGTGGTTACCCACAGAAAGTAATTTCAAAGTATAACAAGGCGGGTTCCACTAGGTTTGAAGACAATAATCTGGCAAGAATCTCATAAGTGTTATTTATTTATTTAGTCTTTGTCACTTTTTCCTCCTCTACTTCTCACTCAGAATTTGTAAGTGAATATAAACACAAAACAGCATTGTGTTAACCAGATGACTCAAAATCTGTGAATACTGTTGTAGGGTAAGGAAAAATGTCAGGCTTTTCTGCCCTCCCACCATCAGGATAGATGATGGAACTCTGTGGTCCTGAATGCATGCCTGATGGTGGGCACCTGGAGTAGGTAGGGTGTGGGCATAGGTAGATGGGATTCACCTGGGCTGAGGCTGGGCTTTTAAGGGCAGCGTCACGGGGACGCCACCAGAAGCCGAGAGAGAAGCAAGAGAAGCAGAAGCCGAGAGAAGGCCAGAGAGCCCAGATAGACTGAGGATTTACTGGGGACTGGGAGGACTGCCAGCCTCCCGGGCCCCCCAGCACCCCTGCCTGCCATATGCCTGGTGAACCCCAATAAAAAACCTGCAAAACCACTGAGGACTCTGATTCCTCCTTTACTCGGTCTGCATGGGATCGGAAAACCTGCCCTGTGTCCATTCCTGCCCTTACAACTGTAAATACTTGCACTATTCCAGGAAAATATGGTAGTTGCTTTCTGCTCTGATTGTAGAGGAGAGAGAAGAATCCAGTGTGCCATGAGCACAGTTAAAGATGTTTGGTTTTTGACCTCCATAGGGCTTTCAGCATTGCTTAGCAATCCTTTTGCATTCTCCCAAGTAGCTGTTCCAAGTTATCGGCATGTATTACTATTTCACCTTCCGTGCTCTCCCCCTTCATGCTGTCAGTGTAACTGGTCAAGAGAACATGGATACACTGTGCCTAATCGTGCTGGCCTCCACCCCATATCCCTCTTCCTTTAGGGGGAAGATGCTCTTCTCCAAGTACCTGGAGTCTGTATCGTTTGTGAGTTCTCTGTTTTCCTCCTTCTTCCACCCCCTTACTTGCATTGCTGAACCCTCTTCCTGGTCTTGTCTGCTTTCTCTATCTTGGTTAATGGTTTCTTCATTCATCCAGTCTTTGTGATGATTCATTTTATGTGTCAGTTTCCCTAGATCATGGGATGACTAGATGTCTCGTTCGGCATTGTTCCTGGGTGTGTGTCTGAGGGTGTTTCCGGAAGAGACTAGCATTTGAATTGGTGGCAGAGTGCATTCCCCTTCCCAGTGTGGGTGGCGTCATCCCATTTGCTGAGCAATTGGACAAAATGATGGAGGGAGGAAGAAGTTGCCCTCTATCTGCCTGACTGCCTGAGTTGCGATGTCCGTGTCATCCAGCCCTCAGTATAACTTCAATTTTCTTATTACCTCTAATTGCCTTTAGTTGTTTCCTTTGAGTCCTGCTAGTTTATGATCACCTGGAAATAGTTAATTTTTTGTGTCCTTTCAATAGTATTCCTATTCTGAATATTATAAGGACTTAGTGTTGAAATTTATTAAACACATGATTAACTAAGTTATCATAAGGTTTTTCTTTAGTGACAAGCTTATTAACTGTTTTAAAATGAATATATTTAAATACTAAATGAGTTACTACTGGGCCACTCTATCTTGGCTAGGGAAGGTTGTTCTTGTAACTTACTACCAACTTTGATTTGTTGAATTTATTCAGAATTTTTCCAAGTGTATTTATAAGTGTTTGTGTGTGATTGTGTACGTGCATGTGTATGCATGTTAATGGTGTTGGGGGTTGAAGTCGGGTTGGGATGTATACATGTATATTCTTTGTCAGGCTATGTTAACTTATGAAAATGAATGAGGCTGGCTATTGTTTTATTTCTATCCTTTGAAACAGTTTCTATAACTTGGGAATTATCTGTTCCCTAAAATTTTGAAAGATTTCACGGGCAAAAACATCTGGTTTAAATAATTTCTCTGCCTTTCCTCAGCTTCTGTCATATTTGCTTCTCTATTTCAGTTTGCTAGTTCTTCTGGAGTCAATTTTGAGAATAAATCCATGCCACTGAGATTTTCAAGTATCTGTTTTGCTGAGATTTGAAATTTTACTCATAAGCCTTTATATAGTATTAAAAAAATAGTTCTCACTGTATATGCATCCCATTTCTTTCTAACTTTCTTCATATTTCCCTTTTTTCTTTTTAATCTAAAAGGGTTTTTGTTAGGTTTTCACCTTAGCAGCTTCAGATTTACAGAAAAATTATGAAGTTAGTACAGATATTTCCTATATAGTAGCTACCAGTTTTCCCTGTTATTATACCATCTTACATTAGTATGAAATGTTATTATTAAGCAAGTGCATCCTTTTTATTAAAACTTTCAATTTTTGCAATAATGTCTTTTTTTTAAAAAAGATTGGTTTATTTATGGGGTGTAAGTCAGAAGTAGGGTGAGAGGATTCACCAGAGACAGAGCAGGGCACAGAACAGGCAGACTGACTGAAATACACTGCTGTGGGGAGCAGCGGGCGAGAGAGGAGAGGTCTGCTGTGCCATGTGGGTCAGCCTCCTGGCCAGGGATCGAACTTGTGCTGCAGTGACAGCGGATAGCTTCATAGGACTGCGTTTTAACTCCTTGCAGCAACAGGGAGGCCCCATAATGTCTTTTTTCTGTTTCAGAGTCCTATCCAGAATTCTGTGTTGTATTTATTTATTTATTTAAGATTTATTTTTATTTACGCATATAAGAACTGAGGTGTAGGACCGAGGTACAGGGGGTGAGAGGATTCACCAGAGACAGAATGGGGAGCAGAACAGGATCTACTGAAATCCACTGCTAAGAGGAGCAGGAGCGGTCTGCTGTGCCATGTGCCTTAGCTTCCTGGCGGGGATTGAACTCATGCTGCAGTGGCTGGTAATAGCTTGATAGCACTGGGAGTAACCCATGTGCCACCAGGAGGCCCTCTATGTTACATTTCTTCCTCAGGTCCCCTTAGGCTACTCTTGGCTGTGTATTTTCTTTTTTTCAATTTTTTTACATTAATTTTCATTAGTATACAATGTATGCATTTTCTTCTGGCTGTGTACTTTCCATGCACTTTTTTTTATTAATACTTTTTTAAAAAGATTTATTTATTTATTTATACAAGCACTGGATACAGTCTGAAGCGCGGGAGGGTGAGAGAATTCACCAGAGCCAGAGCAGGGAGCAGAACAGGCAGAAGGACCAAAGTACACTGCTGAGGGGAGCAGTGGGCGGCAGGAAAGGTCTGCGGGCCATGTGGGACCCTCGCCGGTGGCAGGGGATCAAACCAGTGCTGCAGAGGCTGCAGGCAGCTTTGCAGCCCAGCGCTCACCCGCTGCGCCACCAGGGGAGGCCCTCCATGCACTTTTTAAGACTATTTGTTTCTGATGACTGTGGCAGATTTGAGGTGTGCTGGTGTCAGGCATTTTGCAGGATTTTTAGCAGTTCGGATTTATGTACAATTTTTCTCACCATTAGACTATAGTTCTGTATTCTTGGAGTGAAGGCCATGCAATTAAAATATCATTTCAATTACATCACATCTTACTGTCATTATAACTTATCACTGTTGGTGTTCACTTTTATCACTTGGCTGAGGACTTGTGCGTAAAGTTTCTCCATTGTACAATTCCTCTACTCCCCGCCGCTCCTTCTGTAGTGCCCTGTTTGGAAGGAAATTACAGCCCATACTAAAGGGATGGGGTGTTCTGCCTCATCTCTTTGAAGGTGGAGCACTTTCATAAAATAGTTTGAATTATTCTGCATGGGACACTTGTCTATTCTCCCTTTCTATTTTTTATTCAATCATTTATGTTAGTATGTATTCATGGATATTTATTTTATACTTTGGGTTAAAATTTGATGCTACTTATTTTGTTGCTCAAACTTTTCCAACTTTGAGCATCAGGAACTCTTTTAGTTGCTTCCTGTATCTTTCATTTTGATGAGTTTTGTCATTGGTGGTGAGAACTTCCTTACTTTCTGGGACTACAGGACGCTCCCGGCTCATCTTCTGATTTCCTACCTGAGTCCTGGTGATATTTTTCCAAGGATCCCTCGGTTTCTCTTTTTACAGAATGGTGTTAGAAGCCAAGATCTGGATGCTAGTTGTGCTTGTTGCTACTAGGGCAGTCACTGATTCTAGGCCCTCCAAGAAAGGAAATATTTGCGTATATATACAAACCCATTAAACAAACACATACCTGTATGTATTTCTATGTGTAACCATTTATGTTAAGCTAACCACCACCTCATCTGATGTCTCTGATTTTATTAGCACACGATCATTTTAGTCTTCCCCTTTGCCAATCTGTAACTTCCAGTGCAACAGTGAGAAACTTGATTCTCACTATCTGCCATCTATTTACTTAATTGCTCAGTTATACCATATGTGTAGAGTGATATCAGACTGTTAACCTGTACGCCATAGGAAAAAACTCACTGGCATATAATGTCACATGCAGGTTCTATTGCTTTTAACTTGCACACGCCACTCATTTCCAGTTGCTGAAGGTGAGCATATTTCTCCTCCATCCCCTTCAGTGAGATTGTTTCACCCATTTCTAATATATTTGCATTGTTTTGTCACTTTTACATTCCATCCTGGGATAACCTGACATTCTGAATAGTCTTTTGAAAATTTAAATATATTAAGGTTCATTCTCTGTCCTAGGAGGTTTACAGATTTTCAGAAATGCATCGTGTCATGTGAATACCATTATGTCACACAGAATAGTTTGATCACCGTAAACATTCCTGTTGTGAATTTCCAATCCTTCTCTTCTCCCTAATCCCCTAGCCCCTACTGATCTTTTTACTGTAGCTATATTTTGCCTTTTCCAGAATGTTCTGTAATTGTGGTCATAGAGCAATGAAGCCTTTGCTACAATTGGGTCCTTTCACTTTAGATTCATTCATATCTTTCTGTGATTTGACAGGTGATTTCTTTTCAATTTTTTCATTAAGATTCAATTTCTCTTCTATTTTTGAAAAAAAAAAAAAAAAACCAAGCACATCCAGGTATATATCTCTTGATTTTACAAAGTAACACACTAAATGAGTTAAGGAATGTGTACGGTAAGGAAAAATGTCAGGCTTTTCTGCCCTCCCGCCATCAGGATAGATGATGGGTCCTTGCGGTCCTGAATGCATGCCTGATGGCGGGCACCTGGAATAGGGTGTGGGCATAGGTAGATAGGATTTACCTAGGCTGAGACTGGGCTTTTAAGGGCGGCGTCACAGGGACGCCAGCAGAAGACGAAAGAGAAAGAAAGCCCTAGAGAGGGCCTCCCTGGTGGCACAGCAGTTGAGCGCTGGGTTGCGAAGCTTCCCGCAGCCTCTGCAGCGCTGGTTCGATCCCCGGCTGCTCCCCACCCACCGGAGGAGGGTCCCACATGGCGTGCAGACCTCTCCTGCCGCCTGCTGCTCCCCTCAGCAGTGTACTTCGGTCCTTCTGCATGCTCTGCTCCCGCTCTGGCTCTGGTGAATTCTCTCACCCTCTCGCACTTCTGACTGTACCCAGTGCTTGTATGTATGTTGTAGGGTAAAGAAAATGTCAGGCTTTTCTGCCCTTCCGCCATCAGGATAGATGATGGATCCTTGTCCTGAATGCATGCCTGATGGCGGGCACCTGGAATAGGGTGTGGGCATAGGTAGATGGGATTCAGCTGAGTTAAGACTGCGCTTTTAAGGGCGGCGTCACGGGGGGACGCCAGCAGCAGCAGTAGAACCTGAAAGAGAAGCCGAAGCAGAAGCAGAGAACGCCAGAGAGCCCAGATAGAGTGAAGACTTGCTGGGGGCTGGGAGGCCTGCCAGCCTCCCAGCCCCCCAGCCAGCACCCCTGCCTGCCATATGCCTGGTGAACCCCAATAAAAGACCTGCAAATCCACTGAGGACTCTGACTCCTCCTTTACCCGGTCTGCATGGGATCAGAAAACCTGCACTGTGGTCCAGTCCTGCCTTTACAATTGGCGTAGTCGGCAGGATCCATGCAGATGGGTATTGGAGCCCTCCAAAGACCTGGAGGGACTAAGGAGTAAAAGACTGCCTGTGACGACGCTGGAGGCGCAAGGCGGTATAGAAGATGGATACGTCCACGAGCTACAGGATGAGACCTGGCGTGAAGGAGACGCCCGAAAGGACCAGCCAACGACACCAGATAGGACCAGCCAACGACACCGGAAAGGACCAGCCAATGACCCCTGAGGCAGCAGGCCGTTGCTGAAGCAGGGAGAGGCCAATGGACTTGGACTGATAGACTGATGAACTGATGATCTTGGACTGACAATCCCGCCAAAAGGCGGAGGACCTTGGCAGGTTATGTTTTTTTTTTTGAGAATCTGGGGGTGGCCAGTGGGCTTAGATGGCCAAAAGCAGCCTGTGCATGCCCAGCAGCCAGGTGGAGGAGAAAAGCCAACTAAGAAGGCAAAAGCTGGTACTAATGCTAAGTTGAGAAGCCCTGAGTGGCTGTTAAGCAGCCTGAGTATGCTGAAGAACTGTGAGTCTCGTAAAATCACCTGTGGGTGATGCCCTGCTCATTCTTGAGTGAGGGTGAGGAGCTGAGGAACCTGTCCTTGGGGGACGGGTGGGGAATGTGTCTTGGGGTGGAGTCCAAGCCACATGTAGAGTTTTGATCCCCAACCCACGTGCTTGTGCAGTGGGTTGGCTTGAGTGAGGGGTCTGTGAGTCACACTGGTGGCTGTGAAGGCCAAGTGTTGGAGACTGCAGACAGAAACCCTGAGGGTTGGCGATTACCCCCAACAGAATAAAATTGCCAATCCCAGAGCTAGTGCATCCTGGGGATGGATGCTGTGTGTGCCTTGTAGCCGAGACTACAGCCAGAGAAGGCCAGGAAGCCTGAAGGTTCCTGGTGTGATATAGTAGATGCCGTGAGTAATTCCCCTCCCTTGTATGAGCAGTGCCTTCGGCAGCAGATTTGGTGGCTCATCTGCTGGTACCAATAATTGTCTTTTGCACTTGGTTGGTGCCCTGCCTGGACTTATTTGTGTTCTGTTGTATTTTGTTATATTGTATTTTGTTATTTGATGTATTTGCTTTTGTGGGCCATGGCTGCATTGTTTGTTTGCTTAGAAAATTGTGTATATATATGTATAGACTGTATGGCAGAAAACCCTGAGGGGGTGGACTGTAGGGTAAAGAAAATGTCAGGCTTTTCTGCCCTTCCGCCATCAGGATAGATGATGGATCCTTGTCCTGAATGCATGCCTGATGGCGGGCACCTGGAATAGGGTGTGGGCATAGGTAGATGGGATTCAGCTGAGTTAAGACTGCGCTTTTAAGGGCGGCGTCACTGGGGGACGCCAGCAGCAGCACCAGCAGTAGCAGCACCAGCAGCAGCAGTAGAACCTGAAAGAGAAGCCGAAGCAGAAGCAGAGAACGCCAGAGAGCCCAGATAGAGTGAAGACTTGCTGGGGGCTGGGAGGCCTGCCAGCCTCCCAGCCCCCCAGCCAGCACCCCTGCCTGCCATATGCCTGGTGAACCCCAATAAAAGACCTGCAAATCCACTGAGGACTCTGACTCCTCCTTTACCCGGTCTGCATGGGATCAGAAAACCTGCACTGTGGTCCAGTCCTGCCTTTACATATGTATAAATCAATCAATCAATCAATCAATCAATCCAAAAAAAAAGTCTTTAGAAAGCCCGAGAGAGAAGCAGAGCCATGAGAAGAGCAGAGAGAATGTGGGAGAAGGCCGGAGAGCCCAGATAGAGTGAAGACTTGCTGGGCGCTGGGAGGCCTGCCAGTCTCCTGACCCCCCAGCACCCCTGCCTGCTGTGTACCGGGTAAATCCCAATAAAAAGACCTGCAAAAAGCCACTAAGGACTCTGACTCCTCCTTCACCCGGTCTGCATGGGATCAGAAAACCTGCTCAGTAGTCTTCCTGCCCATACAGAAAGCTATGAATTAACTATTTTTTATTTTTTTCTTTATTTCTTGACCCCAAGATTTTACTTTTCCATGAAAACTTTTTTCCAATGCCATATTACCTTGTTTCAGATCACAAAATGAGATGGAAAATTTCCCAATTTGCTTTACAAACTAGTAAATCGCTCACTTCTTAAACTAGATTTAAATAGCATACTGTTGTGACCAATGCCATTTGTAAGTTTAGAATTTGAAGTTTAATTTTTTTTGAAGATTGATTTATTTTTATGCATATAAGATCTGAGGTACAGGCCAGAGGTGAAGGGGGTGGATTCACTAGAGACAGAGAAAGGGACAGAACAGGCAGACTGACTGAAATACACTTCTGTGGGGAGCAGCAGGCAAGATGGGAGAGGTGTGCTGCACCACGTGGGTAGTTCCCTGGCTGGCTGGGGAACTTGGGCTGCAGAGGCTGCGGACAGCCTCATAGTGCTGTGCTGTAACCCCTTGCGCCACCAGGGAGGCCCTTGAAGTTTAATATTGTATTAATAGGAGTATTTAAAATACGAGAGAGGAAGAGGAAATCTCTAAGTCATCCTTATAGACGAGGAACACAAAAGGATGTCATGCACTCATGCTGCGGGAGTCACATGATGTTCCACACTTAGAACGATGGCTTCTCTCTTCAGATACAGAGGGAAACTCTGACCTCACAGGGATCAAGAGAATGAAACCGAGCAAACCTGTGGTTTGGCTCAGTTGGTGGGACCTCACCTTATGCTTAGGACTGCAGAACAAGACCCAAAGGCAAACGCAGCGTGAGACAATAACAGGCCTTATTGACACAGGAAGAAAGACTGAGCATTCACTGATTGGCACATGGTCTGATGCTGCCTGTCCTGCCCAGAGAGCATCCTCTGCTCAGAGACCAAGGCTCACACAAAGCTGTGCATGGCATATAGGTGAGCTTTTCCGCAGACACGCCTCCCACCAGTGATTTAACTGTCAAAGCCCCAGCTGTATAACTGCTCAAGTGCCAGCGGTTTAACTGCCAAAAGCCCAGCAGTTTAACTGCCAGAAGCTTAGCAGTTTATCTGTTCCAAACTCCAGCAGCTTAATTACCCAAAAGCCCAGCAGTTTTAAGTAGCCGAAGTTCAGCAGTTTTAACTACCCACAGCTGAGTAGTTTTAACTAGTCAAAGCCTAGCAGTTTATCTGGTCAGAAGCCTTAGCTGTTTAACTGGTCAAGAGCTTCAGCAGCATAACTACACCCAGAATGCCAGCAGTTTAACTGCCCAAAGCCTCAGCTCTGCTCCTGATTCCCATCAGCCCCCGCTCAGGACACGGGGTTTGAAAAGCTCTCCCTTCTACCATCGGTTTGGCTGTGCGCATTGGCTCGGAGGGTTGGTCCTCAGTGTTCTTCTTACAAGAAGTTGCTGGCTATGGCTCTGAAACAGGCCCTGGCTCTGGCCCGCTCGCTGACTCTGCACCTCTCCTGGCACAGGCTGCATCTCTGGCTTGGTCTCTCTTCCTCATCTCTCAAAACCTTTTCATACCAGAGAGGAAAGGCACTGGGGACATATCATTGATCTTGGCCAGAAACTCCAGCACTTTCATCTTGCTGGTTTTAGTGTGGGCCCTGAGGTCTCACAGGAACTCATAACGTGCGGGATCACTGTTGGACACTTGCTGGTTCTCCAGGTACTGTTCCTCTCCCCAGTAACTCTTGGTAATGAGCTTCCTGGGTTCCCCATAGATGAAGTGCTTCATCCCAGCATACATGCCTGTCACATTCAGCACTTCCCAGATGTCTTCCTCAGGGGCGCTGTTGCCATCCATGAAGATCACACCCAGGGTATTTGTCTAGAGGCCCGTCTTGGGCATGCTCTGCTCACATCACTGAGGGTGAGGTCCAAAGTGTTTCCAGGACCTAAGAGTGGCCGCTGGGGTCAACTTCATGTCAGTGCCAAGCAGTAGCTGCCTGCACTCAGAGGCTTGGCTGAACATCACAGGAAAGAGGTCCTGATAATTTTTGATGATACCATTCAGCATTTGTGCCTTTGTGGGTGGCTCCTTTGTGTGAAACTTGAGGAGCAGAAACTCTACCAGGTCATCCACGTTCTGATTGATGGCATCGCTGAGCAAGCACTCAGTGTCTGGCAGGGCCTGTGAAGTACTTGGCCCTTCCTCTTCTCGGATGCTGAAGTACTGATCTGATTTGATTGGTGAAGTGACAGCCGCTGCGATGGGGAGAAGCAGACTCTCTGAGGATGTGGGAGAGGACTTGATGACTTGGCAGCAACAGAAACCTCCTCTGCAGTGCCTTGACTTCTGGCTGGCTCTGGGCTTACTCTGATGTGCCCTGAGGACTTGTGCCTGACAAAGACCTTCACCTCCTTGTTCCTGGCACCCCTGATTTCGGGCAGCCCTGCTGCACCTGCTGACGCCTGGCAGGACTTCTGTTTACCAGAGGCCACCCTCGCCAAAGGACAGTCTCGTCTTAATGAGGCGTCAAAGACAGAAATGAGGGCGTACCCCAGCATGCAGCCACGTGCTCCGTGTGCTCTTCTGACTTGACTCCGGCGGTACTTCTGCCTTGCCTCTGTGGACACGAAGCTGGGCTCCTTCTTCGGATTTCCTTCTGTTGCTGAGTAGTATTTCATTCTGTGGGTGTACCACAGTGTTATGCCTTCACCTAGTGAAGGTAACTTCAATTCTAGTCTTTGGTGATTAGAAATAAAATCACTTTTAACAGTTATATGCAGCTTATTTGTGGACATAAAATTTCAATTTCTTTAGGTAAATAGCAGAATTGCTAGATTATATGGTGAGAGTGTTTAACTTTGTAAGAACTGCTTGTATCTTTTTGCGTTCCTGCCAGTAGAGAATGAGGCTTCCTGGTGCTCCGCATCCTTGCCAACAGTTGGAGTGTTTTTACATTTTAGCCATCCTCACAGGTCTACCACGGTTCCTAATTGTTGTTTTAATGTGCGTGTGCACTTTTCTGAGGACAAATGGTGTGGAGTATCTTTTCAGATGCTCATCTTCAGAGTGAGTGTATGTTTTCTGTGTAGATCATTTGTCCATTTTAAACATTGTACTTTTTATGTTAAGGATATTTTGGATACAAGTCCTTGATCCAATATGTGCTTTTCAGGTACTTTCTCCCAGTCTGCATCTTCCCCCACCCCCCATTCTCTTAGTGATGTCCTTGCAGATAGAAATTTTTAATTTGAGGAAACTTCATTTATCCATTTTTTCTTTCCTGGATCATGTTTTGGTGTTATATATAAAAACTGGTCCCCAAATCCAAGGTCTAGTAGAATTTTTTTCTCCTATGATTGCCTTTAGGGCTTTATAGGTTTGCTGTTTTTTTATATTTAAAAGCAGGTTTATTAGGGAGAGGCTAAAAAAGTACACTTGCATAGACACAAGCAGGCAGGAAGAGCTGCTATAGATTTGCATTTGACATTTAGGTTTATAGTACAGTGTCAGCTCATTTTTTTAAGGTTTCATAGTGCTAGAATTTTTTTATTCTGCAAGCAGTACAGTATAGCACTTTTGTCCCTTGTCTTCCAGGTCTACCTAAAAGATGGATTCATTTCCCCTCCTAACACTTTCTCTCAGAAAGAGCAGCAAGTTAATGTTGATTAGAAGGCCCAGAAATCATCACAAAATATAGACTAAGAGGGACGCATTGCAAAACAAATATGATTTGAGGAAATACATACACCTGGAAATAATACAGAACATTGTCCACATTCCAGGAAGGAACACTTCTTTTTATTTCTGAGAAACCCACTTGAAAATTTATGAACAAGAGGAATGACTATGATTTAGCATTTCATTTGCATTTTCAGCGTATCATATTGTCCGAAAATGTGGGTGCTTCTTTATACGTTCAACAGCACAATGAACCCTGTTGCTTTTATTATGCCTTCAGAGCCCCCACTGAAGAAATCCTAAATCTATTGACAGTGATAGGACAGTGTGTTTAACAATCATTTATTAATGAGTGTCAGGACTGCACTGCTTTGTTTTCATTTTCTCAAGTAGTTTTTTAAAATATATTTTTACATCATTTTTCATTTTTGCACAATATATGCATTTTCATCTCCGTTATGTTCCCCATACCGTTCCTACCCCCATTATTGTGACCCTAATCCCTCCTCCCCTCCCCCCCCACCCCTGTAGTGTGTCTCTGGTTTATAGTTGCTTGTTGATTTTGATTTTTACTTTATTATAATTAGTCTTTTTCCTGGTCCCTTATTTAGGTTTTCTAGATTCCTGCTCTGAGTGATTTGGTATTTTTCTTTTTCTTTCTGACTTATTTAGCTGAGCATGATCCCTTCCAGCTCCATCCATGTTGCTGCAAACGGCATGAGTTTATCTTTTTTGATTGCTGAGTAATATTCCATGGTGTATATGGACTACATCTTCTTGATCCAGTCATCTATTTTTGGGCATTTGGGTTGTTTTCATACCTTACAATTGTAAATAGTGCTACTGTAAACATAGAGGTGCAGGTGCCCTTTTGAATTAATGATCTGTGTTCTCTGGGTAAATACCTAGGAGTGGAATTAATGTTTTTCATGGAAGCACCATCTACAGCAGATTGAAGAATCTCTGCACAGCTTTCCATAGTGATTGGACCATTTTACACTTCCACCAACAGTGCAGGAGAGTTACTTTTTCTCCATATTCTCTCCAACATTTGTTGTAGCTATTTTTTTAATATGTGCCATTCTCACTGGTGTAAGATGGTATCTCATTGTAGTTTTGATTTGCATTTCCCTGATTACAAGTGATGCTGAACATTTTTTCATATGCCTGTTGGCCATTTGCATTTCCTCTCTGTTGAAGTTCCTTTTTTTCTCTTCAGCCCATTTTTGGACTGGATTATTTACTTTGTTTTGGTTGAGTCTCTTCAGCTTTTTGTAAATTTTTTGATCAGTCCTTTATCATTAGTGTTGTGTGCAAAAATTTTCTTCCACTCGGTGGGGTGTCTGCTTGTTTTGGTTACTGTCTGTTTTGCTGTACAGGATCTCTTTAATTTGGTGTAGTCCCAGCTGTTTGTCTTTGCCTTCACTATCACTGCTTTGGGTGATGAGTCTTTAAAGATGTCGCTGAGGTGTATGTCATGTAGTGTTTTGCCTATATTTCCTTCATATAGTTTATGGTTGCAGGTCTTATGTCTTGTTCTTTAATCTATTCTGAGTTGATTTTTGTTCATGGTCTGAGGTAGTAGTCAATCTTCTTTCTTTTGCATGTAGCAACCCAATTTTTCCAGCACCATTTATTGAACATACTTTCTTTGCTCTATTGTATATTCTTTGCTCTTTTGTCAAAGATTAGTTGTCCATATAAGTGTGGTTTTATTTCTGGGTTCTCTATTCAGTTCCATTGGTCTGTGTGTCTGTTTTGGTGCCAATACCAAACTGTTTTCATTCTTATGGCTTTGTAGTATAGCTTGAAGTTTGGAAGTGTGATACCTCCTTTCTCCAGTGTTTTCATCAGTAGGGCTTTGAGTATTTGTGTTTTTTTGTGATTCCATATGAATTTCATCAGTATTTGTTCTATTTCTTTGAAGAATGTCATTGAGATTTTTATTGGAATAGCGTTGAATCTGTATATTGCTTTTGGTAGGATGGCCATTTTAATAATGTTAAATCTTCCAGTCCATGAGCAGGGAATGTCTTTCCATTTCTTTTTGTCTTCCATTTCTTCTATTTCTTTTAACAGTGTTTTATAATTTTCTTAGTACAGGTCTTTCACCTCTTTTGTTAGGTTTATTCCCAATTTTTTTTTGTTTGTTTGTTTCAGTTGTAAAAGAGATGGTTTTCTTGATTTCTTCTTCTTGAAATTGATTGTGTATAGGAAGGCTACTGATTTTTCGTGTTGATTTTGAATCCTGCTACTTTACTGAACTGGTTGATTATTTTGAGTAGTTTTCCTATAGAGTTTTTAGTTTTCTCTATGTATAGTATCTTATTGTCTGCTAATAGTGATAGTTTTACTTCTTCTTTCCCTATCTGGATTCCTTTTATGTTTAGACATACACATTGACATCGATTTGGACTGTGAGGCAATTCTAAAATTAAGCCAACAGGTTAAAATAAAGCAAAAAAACTCAATGTGGCTGATGATGTAAACCTTTATGACGTCGTACATGACATTTGTCATTTGTAGCACTTTGAAATATCGCTTTAAACAAAGTTTCCCTAGTCAAAACTGTTTGAATCTATTTCCTGATAGAGTGAGAAAATGTTCACATGTAAAAGGGCAAGGAGACAGTCCAAATGTACTGTTATTTAGAATGTTCTTGTTTGAGGACTTGTTTGGGTCAGTCAACAGCATTCTTCCTATATAGAAAACTGTCTCAGGAGCTGAAGAAACAGGTGGAAATTCCATTGTAGCGTGAAATTCTGAAAATGTGTTAGTTTGATTTAGGTGCAGATAACACTGCGAAGGGAGGAGAGAATGTGGTTCAGGACAAAATGTGCAGCCCCTGCCGGCAAGGCGGTCAGAAGTGACATGTGGGTTGGAGCAAAGCAAGGTCAGAGAGGTGGTAGGGCAGACATGGGGGGAGGGATTCTGCAAGAACAAGAGCAAACACCCCAGGTGGCAACAGGTTGTGACAGAAAGAAGGGCACCCATATGCCCCCAAATAGATGACTGGATGAAGAATATGTGGTACATATACACAATGGAATATTACTTAGCAATCAAAACAGATACTCATGCAATTTGCAGCAATAAGGATGGAGCTGGAAAGGATCATGCTCAGTGAAATAAGCCAGAAAGAAAAAGAAAAATACCAGATGGACTCACTTATAGCAGGAATTGAGAAAACCTGAATAAGGGACCAGGGAAAGGCTAATTATAGTAAAGTAAAAATCAAAATCAACAAGCAACTATAAGCCAGAGATACACTACAAATGGGAGGAGGGAGTAGAATCAAAACAAGGGGTGTGGGAATTGTATGGGGAATATAACCAAGATGAAAATGCATGCATTGTGCAAAAATGAAAAATGATGCAAAAAATATAAAAAAAAATGCAAGAAGGACAGCTCACCCAGGAGGGCTGGAGACAGGGAGAGTAGGCGGGGGCTGGCAGGGCTGAGACCAGCAAGGGCAGTGAAGGCTGTAAAAAGAGGTTTTTGTGACGTTACAAGCACAGTAAGCCATGGAAAGTCTTGAGGCATCCGATCGAATGATCTGATTTATACTCTCACTCTTCAACTGGTTGCGGGATGGTGGATGTTTAAGGAAGGCAGGAGCAACCAGTGAGGAGCCTCAGTCATGGCCCAGTGACTTGCAGCCATCCCAGGCTGGTAGGTGCATTGTCAGTTCTCAAAGATGAAAGAGAATGAGGAGCTTTTCCATGGAGTTTTGCAGTCCCTTAAGGCTGAGACGGGTCATGGACACAGGCGGGCTACAGAGCACGAGACTCCCCCTCTGTGAGACGCAGAACAGTAGCTCCCCTCCAGACAGAGTAGCTGAGGCAGGTGGATATTTATGGCTATGAGGTGGCCATGGGGGTTTGAGAGAAAACTGGAATGGGCAATGGAGTCAGCAACCGAAACGCAAGTGGCCGTTCCTGCTCTGAGCACAGCTCAGGAGCAGCAGAACCTCTCATGGCCACTGATGGGTCAGGTTCCCCACATGGAGATGGACCAGCGGGAACCTGCCCTGTGCGTCCTCATGCCCTGAGACAAATGAGGCGCTGGAGCAATATCAGAACCCACACCCCTGAGCCAATGTGTCTGAGCTTCGGGGCCCTGGCTGTGCTCCACGCTGCTCAGGTGAGACTTGCTCCTCCACTAATACCATTTGTGAATGATCAGGGTAGGCCTGGAGGGGTGGGAGGGGAGGGGTGAAAGGAACCTGCAGCCTGAGCAGCAGCAGACCCCCATTGTTCACAAGAACCCACCATTTCCAGAAGCCAGGCAATTCCTGGCAGGACTCGGAGTCAAAGCTTCTGGACCTGTTCGTTGCAAACCACTGCTCCCCAACCCCAAGTGTGCGCAACAAGCAGGTCTTTCTTTCTTTCTTTTTTTTAAAGATTTAATTACACAAGAACTGAGGTACAAGCCAGAGGTGCGGGAGGGTGAGAAGATTTATCAGAGACAGAGTGGGGAGCAGGACAGGCAGACTGACCGAAATACACTGCTGAGGGAACAGCGGGCGAGACAGGAGAGGTCTGTGACATCATGTGGGCATCTCCCTGCCAGGCTGGGAATCAAACAGGTGCTGCAGAGGCTGCGGGCAGCTCCACAGCGTTGCACTCTACCCGCTGTGCCAACAGGGATGCCCAGAAGCAGATCTGTCTAAGCCAGAAATCTCGGTGGGAGCTGACCAGCCCCAGCTGCCCCCAGCCCCATCTGAGTAGGTCAGAGGGTGTCCCCACAGCACGGGGTGACGGACACACATGGCGTGTCATGCTGCTGGCGACACTCCTGACGGTGAGGGAAGGGGCTCTGCCCTCACCCCAGCAGGCAAGACAGGAGATCAGCAGACACGGGGAGGAGGGAACCTGCAGGCCGAGCTTTGCAGCACCTGCCGACCTGCCAGAGCCGCCCCGGCCTGTGGCCTGCGAGGTGGCCGATGGGCACACTCCGCTCATGGGCACAAACGGGAGAACCGTGTCCCAGAGAGTTTTCAGTGTTAGGATGGGAAGGACGGACTTTGTTGCGTCTCCCGCTGCCAACATTATGGCGTTTATGATGTCGGGTGATGGTGTCGTGTCCTGTGGAGACGCGTCGGGGCTTGAGGGAGTGACTGTGTGGAGAGACCTTTAACAGCCAAAACCCAGGACGGGTTTTCTCGCTACAGAGGAAACGGCCTCGCAAGCGTCCACGGGTTTCTTGAAGTGGGTGAATCTCAGTCTCTGGTAAGTCCTGTCCACACTCTTCTCAGCAGTTGCTTTTTCGTGAAGGCTGAAAAGCCCCGGGGCGCCCCTCTGCGAGGGCTGTGGCCTCTGCTCTGACTCCATAAAGAGCCGCTGTGATGTCACCGGCAGAGCCCCCCGGAGCCCGGCCCGGAATGCGGCTGTGGGGGCAGAGCCGGGAGCGCTGGACAGTGACTGTGGACTCGGAGGGAGAGGCCGGGTGCTGGTTTACTGGGTTTTCTTTTGGTTTAGTTCTTTATTTACTTATTTACTTATTTATTTTAGTTATTTTGGTTTTTTTCCTTATTTTCCTTTATTTTTTATTGTTTATTTTTTCCTGTTATTTCTTTTTTATTTTAATTTTTTGAGTTTTTAAATTTTAAATTTTTCTTTTTTCTTTTTGATTTCCCCCATTTTCCCTTGTGTTATATATTTGTGTTTTGTTTTTTCCCTTTGTTGTTGTCTATTTTTTTATTTTAGTTGTTAGTTTCTAATTGTTGTTTGTTCCCTTGTGGTTTGTCCTTTTGTCTTTGTTGTTATTCTCTGTTTTATTCTTAACTTTAGTGGTTAATTTGTTATTGGTTTGTTTTTATCATATTTTTATACTTTTATCTCGGTAATTTTTGTGGTTGTGTATTTTCATTTATTTAGTGTAGCTGGTATTAGTGGCGCCGGGTAGGGGGGCATGGTTGGTGTTGCTGGCGGAGTTAAGGTAGCCCTGGTAGCATTTCATCAGCTTTTCGAGTACTGGGAACACAGGTGAGCAGCACCTGGGTTCATCTGCTGGCAGAGCTGGCGCTGGAGGGCTCTGGACAGCCAGGGCCCGAGCGAGTGGTGAGGGGCCACCCTCGCCGTCCGAGGCGCCCGTCTGCCGGGGGATGACGAGCTCCGCGATGCCCGCGCTGGGGGCCGGCGCCCACGCCAGGGTGAGGCTGGCGCTGCCCGGGCCCCCGGGCGCGGAGGTGGCCATCAAGGTCATCCCCAAGTCCGGCGAGCCCGAGGAGTCCCTGGCCCGCGAGGGGGGTGCGTGAAGGCCCTTCGGCACCCCAACATCGTGCAGCTTTTCCAGGCGGTGGACACCGCGGCCGAGGAGCTGCTGGTCGTGCAGTCCGCGCCGGGGGTGGGGGGGGGCGCCCTGGAGGACCCCCTGGGCGAGCGCGGGCGCCCGGGGGAGACGGAGGCCCGCGGGATCTTCTGTCAGGTCCTCCCGGCCGGTCAGCCGCGCCCCGGGCCCTGAAGCCGCAGAACCTGCTCCTGGACGCGCGCGGGGACATCCGGCTGGCGGGCTTCGGGCTCTGCGCCCCCTGCTCCAGGGCGGCGCTGCTCCAGACCTGCTGTGGCACCCCGGAATTCGCGGCCCCTGAGCTCTTCCTGCGCCAGGACTGCAGAGGCCCACGGTGGACGTCTGGAGCCTGGAGGTGATCCCCCGCAACATGGTGACCGGGAGCTGCCTTCGCGGGGACCAGCCCTGTGGAGCTGCGGGCGCTGGTGCTGAGCGGCTTCTGCCCGGAGCCTGCCTCCCTCTCGGAGCAGTGCCGGGACCTGCTGAGGCGGGTGATGGTGTGGGACCCCCAGACACGGAGCACCCTGGACAGCGTCCTCCAGCACCCCCGGGTGGGGTGGAGAACGGACTCCTGCCCTGCAGCAAGACGTCCCCCGGCCGCCACGACGAGGCCGCGACGGAAGCCATGTGGGCCTGGGATTCCAGAGAGAGGACATCGCCAGGGCGGTTTCGGAGGGAAAATACGACGGGGTTATGGGGACCTTCTGGATACTGTGCTCCAGGCAGCGGGAGGCGGAGGAGGAGGGCCCGGGCCCCGCCTTCTTCCACAGGCCCTCGGTCCCGTTGGGGCCCATGGTGGCCTGGCTTCGGAGGACACCCAGGAGCCCAGCACCACCTCCGGGTCTGGCCCCCTGATGGGGGACGCCTGGATGCCCAGCCTCACCTCCCAGGCAGGCATCCTGCGGGAGGGCACCTGGGGGAGGAGCACCACCTCCTTGCCAGGCCACCGCCTGGAGCCCATCAGAGAGCACAGCACCACCTCGGTGACAACCCCCCAGCTGGAGGGCCCCAAGAAACACATCACCGCTGCCTTAGCAGGCCCCCAGCTGGAGGGGGACCAGGAATACAGAAGCAAAACCAGCCCAGCCCGCAAGCCCTCCAGCACTGTGACCTTAGGCCTGCCAGGCCAAGTGGCTGGCGCCTCCCGTTCAGCAGTGCAGTGGCCCCTGCAGGAAGACTGGGCCATGAACACAATGCTGATGATGTAGAGTCCACACGAATTTCAGGCCGAGGTGGCAAGGCCAGAGCTAAAAGTATCATCAAAACCATTTTAAAATTTTGCTGTATCTGTGTTCTGGGGCAGTGCTGCTGAGGACCTACTGCGGCATCCCGGAATTCATGGCCCCCTATTTCTTGGGCGTTCCATGAAAAACACCACCACAGAGTTCATACAATCAGAGACTATGACTATTACCACCACACTCCACAGAATTCACCCCACACCCCACACCCACCCAGTGGCCATGGTGAACAGGAGCACACCAGAGGAGGCCGAGGCTCTGGAGAGGGGTCAGGGACTGGGCCCAGCCAGAGGGACCAGGAGCAGCATGAGATGCATAGACATGGAGAACAGATGTCCGGGAGCACAGAAGTCCAAGGAGCTGGTGAAGGGCCAGGAGGGCAACAGGACTGGTGAAGTACCTGGAGGGGAGCAGAGCGGGTGAAGGGGGGAAAGGAGAGGTTGAGGGCTGCTGAGCAGGTGCAGGGCCCCAGGATGGGAGTGGAGCTGTGAGGGCGGAGCCTCCAGAGGCCCCCGGGCCAGAGGCTGGGACCCCAGGGCCTTGCTTCCCCATCTTAGGCTGTATCCCATGAGGGCCACCCTGCCCCTTGCTGAGAGAGCCTTGCTGTCGGCTCCTGGGCACAAGGATGGTGCAGACGATGCAGGAGCTCTTCGGGCTGAGTGGTGCTGTCAGGGACTGACATCCACGGTAGCAAGTCCCCCTGGATTGGGCCCCTTTGAAAAATAGAGATTGCAAGTTGGAGAATGGCTCACCTGCCAGCTAGTGGCAGCTTCGTAGGGCCTCCTGGTTTCCATCTGAGCCTTGTCACATCTAAGTCTGTGTAGCACTCCCCGGGGGATTTCACTAACAAAAGAGCCTCCTCAACAGGTAACTCTGTGCTTGGGCTTTATTGGCTCTTCTCATCCAATGCAGGTCCCAGAAGGCGCAAGGAGGCAGTCACCATGGACACACTGGCTCCCTATTGCAGGGGGCACCTCCAGGTGACCTGCTCTGCCTGTGGGGCCCTGGGGCGTGGAGGCATCTAAATGGTCTTTCTCTGCCTGAAGGAGACAGTCTGATGGATTGTTTAGTTAAAATGTCTGATCCTATAGGTATGAAGTGTTCAAGTACCTTCTACCATGAGAAAGTCACTCAGAGCTGTAGAGAATTGGTATAATGTCTTCAAAAGTGGGGCCTCCCGGGTGGCACGAGGGGTTAAGTACAGCACTAAATGAAGCTATGGGCAGCCTCTGCAGCAGGAATTCCATCCCCAGGCAACCAGGGAAGTGACCCACATGGGGCAACAGACCATTCCTGACTCACCTGCTGCTCCCTCAGCAGTGGCTTTCAACCAGTCTGCCTTTTCTGCTCCCCATTCTGTCTGGTGAATCCGCTCACCCCCTGCACCTCTGGCCTGCACCAAGTTCTTGAGTGCATAAATAAATAAATCTTAAAAAATTTTTTTTTTAAAGTTCGGTAGAATTCACCTGTCACACCCTAGTTTACTCTGGCTTAGACTTGTATTATTCAGGGCCTCCCTGGTGGTGCAGGAGTTAGGTCTCCCTGCTATGAAGCTGTCACCAGCCACTGAGGCAAATGTTCAAGAGTTTGATCCAAAGCCCAGGAGCTGACCCACATGGTGCAGCAGACCTCTCCTGTCTCCCCGCTGCTCCCCTCAGCAGTGGGTTTCAGTGGATCCACCTGTTCTGCTCCCCACTCTGTCTCTATTGAGTCCTCTCACCCCCTGCAACTCTGGCCTGCACTCCCAGCTTTTGTATGCAAAAATAGATAAATCTTTTTCAAAAGGGTGTTCCTCAATTTGGCATTGATTTTAATGCTCAATATTCAAAACAAGATGTCCTTACTTTGAAATGGAACTTCTGTTTTTGTTTCCTGTTTTTGAACATTTCACAGAAGCAACATGACCTTGGACTATTTTTTAACTTAGTCCAACAAATGCTTATATTGATGTGCATTAATTTTTCAGTCAATTAGAATAAATTAGACTAACCAATGTATTCTGATAATAAGTCATAAGGTGCTTACTTGAAAATCTTTCTTCAATGTAAGACGGAAATTGTTATACATTTTTCCTAATTGAAGATTTGTTTTTTAGTAAGTTAGCATATTTTAAAATGTACTGTTTACAAACTATGAATTATATACTGTATTTTTTGAAGACTTCTTAAGTGATTTATAACACAATATTTCACAGTTACAATTAGTGATGTTATCTGTTATTTACATCATATATAAAATCTAATAATACTTTCTATCTCCCACATTTTTCCATATACTACCATATAATATGGTATATACCATATAATGTGTTCTAATACCATAGACTGTCTATTATCTGTGTACACATATGTATCCTATCATATAAGTGATAGTGAGGGTTTACTTTTATTTGAATCAAAATGATGTTTTAGAAAGGAATTGTGTATAATAATTTACAATACTAGAATTAGATTAATGAAACTTGGATATAAACAGGAAAAAATAGAGTATATGTAGATACTTTTAAACTCCTGTTTTCTGCGATTATCCAGAATAACTTTTAAATATTGACCAAAATTCATTTATTTCCATAGACTAGACTTAGTCAGTCTTGAGTATATTGCTGTCATATTTCATATTGGATCATTTTAAGATACACTTCAGTAAAAATGATTTTAATAGTTGTTAGATGTACATTTCGTGATGCTATTTAAGGATATTAGCTTTTACTGTACTTGCCTTGATTTTTTTTTTTAATAATAAATTTTATTTTTATATTCCCCATACAATTGCAGCCCCCCCATTCTGACCCCAATCCCTCCCCTCCCGCACGCCACTCCACAAAAAGTGTCTCTGGTTCATAGTTTTATGTTGATTTTGATTTTTACTTTCTTACAGTTATTCATTTTCCTGGTCCCTTACTTAAATTTTCTAGATTCCTGCTATGAGTGAGACCATCCGGTATTTTTCTTTTTCTTTCTGGCTTATTTCGCTGAGCATGATCCCTTCCAGCGCCATCCATGTTGCTGCAAATTGCATGTGTTTATCTTTATTGAATGCTGAGTAATATTCCATGGTCTATATGTACCATATCTTCTTGATCCAGTCATCTATTTTTGGGCATTTGGGCTGTTTCCAAAGCTTAGCTATTGTTAATAGTGCTGCTATAAACATAGGGGTGCAGGTGTTCTTTGGAATTGATGTTTCTGTGTCCTTTGGGTAAATACCTAGGAGTGGAATTGCTGGATCATATGGAAGCTCTATGTTTAGTAGGTCCAGAAATCTCCACACAGCTCTCCATAGTGGTTGGACCAGTTTGCACTCCCACCAGCAGTGCAGGAGAGTTCCTTTTTCTCCACACCCTCGCCAACATTTGTTGTTGCTAGTTTTTTTTAACATGTGCCATTCTCACTGGTGTAAGATGGTATCTCATGGTAGTTTTGATTCGCATTTCCCTGATTACAAGTGATGTTGAACATTTTTTCATATGCCTGTTGGCCATTTGCATTTCCTCTTCAGAGAAGTTTCTTTTTAGCTCTTCTGCCCATTTTTTCACTGGATTATTTTCTTTGTTGTTGTTGAGTCTCATCAGCTCTTTGCAGATTTTTGTGATCAATCCTTTATCATTAGTGTTGTGTGCAAAAATGTTCTCCCAGTTGGTGGGGTTTCTCTTTGTTTTTGTTATTGTCTCTTTTGCTGTGCAGAAGCTCTTTAATTTGATGTAGTCCCAGCTGTTTATCTTTGCCTTCATTATCACTGCTTTGGGTGATGTGTCTGTAAAGATGTCTTTGATGTGCATATCACGTAGTGTTTCGCCTATATTTTCTTTTATGTATTTTATGGTTTCAGTTCTTTTTTTTTTTTTAATTTTCTAGAGGCATGTCTTATTTATTTATTTATTATTTGTTTGTTTGTTTGGTTTATACATGCACTGGGTACAGTCAGAAGCGCGGGAGGGTGAGAGAATTCACCAGAGCCAGAGCAGGGAGCAGAGCAGGCAGAAGGACCGAAGTACACTGCTGAGGGGAGCAGCGGGCGGCAGGAGAGGTCTGCACACCATGTGGGACCTTCCTCCGGTGGCTGGGGAGCAGCCGGGGATCGAACCGGCGCCGCAGAGGCCGCAGGTAGCTTCGCAACCCAGCGCTCAACCGCTGCGCCACCGGGGAGGCCCTGGTTTCAGTTCTTATGTCTAGTTCTTTAATCCATTTTGAGTTGATTTTTGTGTATGGTGTTAGGTAGAGGTCAAGCTTCATTCTTTTGCATGTAGCGACCCAGTTTTCCCAGCACCATTTATTGAACAAACTTTCTTTGCTCCATGCATAGTCTTTGCTCCTTTGCCAAAGATTAGTTGACCATAAATCTGTGGGTTTATTTCTGGATTTTCTATTCAATTCCATTGGTCTGTATGTTCTTGTTCCAATACCATGCAGTTTTGATGATTATGGCCTTGTTGTATAGTTTGAAGCCTGAGCGTGTGATGCCTCCATTCCCTTCTTTTTTTTTCAGGAGAGCTTTGGCTATTCGGGGTTTTTGGTGATTCTATAGGAATTTCATCAATAGTTGTTCTATTTCTTTGAAGAATGACATTGAAATTTTGATTGGAATAGCATTGAATCTGTATATTGCTTTTGGTAAGATGGACATTTTAATAATGTTTATTCTTCCAATCCATGAGCAGGGGATGTCTCTCTATTTCTTTGTGTCTTCTTCTATTTCTTTTAACAGTGTTTTATAGTTTTCTTTGTATAGGGGCACATTAATTTCTATTATCTATGCTTGCACTTTTTCATTAACACACTTTATTACAATAAACAAAACTAAAGATGGTGTTGGTTGTTTGGCTCTAGGCTGCAGTCATTTCACCAAATATCTGAAAGACGAATGGGGCAGATTATTGTCGTAATCATACTTAGCGATTTGAGTGTTTTTAAATTCTTACTTATTTTGAACAATAATGTATTTGTGTGTCTAAACTGATGAATTGTGTCCTCCCCGGTGGCACAGTGGTTGAGCGCTGGGTTGGGAAGCTGCCCGCAGCCTCTGCGGCGCCAGTTTGATCCCCGGCTGCTTCCCGGCCACCGGAGGAGGGTCCCACATGGCGCGCAGACCTCTCCTGCCGCCCGCTGCTCCCCTCAGCAGTGTGTTTCGGTCCTTCTACCTGCTCTGCTTCCCACTCTGGCTCTGGTGAATTCTCTCACCCTCCCGCGCTTCTGACTGTACCCAGTGCTTGTATAAACAAAACAAACAAACAAATAAATAAAACATGCCTCTAAAAAAAAAAAAAGAATTTAAACTGATGAATGGATTATAATCTTAATTATGAAATAGTAGAAGTTAAGTAATGTGTCTTCTCTGTCTATGTAATGTGGCTTCTCACAAATTACTTCAATTACAGATGTTAACCGTTCTGCATTCCCCACTTATCAAGAAGTGGTTTGCCAAGAAGTTTTTTTATCCTTAGCTTGTCTCTATACTGACCCAGATGTTGGAAATGTAAATACCCATGTCCAACGTATCTCATCCCAAAACACAATCTCCACATACAGTGTGTCTACACAATTATTCCAGACGTGAAGCGGTATATGATCTGATATCTTTCCAGTAACAACAGTTGAAAAAGTTAGCTTGTATTTATACTTAATTGTTTGCATAATGTTTACCATGTTTTTGAATAATAGAAATAGCCTGTATTGAATAGCAATTAGAATATTAAAATACTGTAGGATTTTAATGTGTAAAGTGAGGCAGGTAAAAATCTGTTCTTTCCTTGTTATCACTTTCTGTTATTTGAAAATTTAGACATTACTTTAAAATGGGGCCTCCCTGGTGGTGCAGGGGTTAAAGACAGCGCTATCAAGCTATCAGCAGCCACTGCAGCATGAGTTTGATCACCTGCCAGCCAGGGATCAACCCACATGGCACAGCAGACCTCTCCTGTCTCGCCCGTTGCTCCCCTCAGCTGTGTATTTCAGTACAACTGCCTGTTCTGCTTCCCACTCTGTCTCTGGTGAATCCTCTCATCCCCTGCACCCCCATATGTCTGGTTTAACCCCAGTTTTTGTATGCATGTATAAATAAATCTTTTTTAAAAAAGGCTCTTTTAAAATGATCTCATATTTATGATCTTATATCTGTTAATAGGATAAAATAGAGATATTAAGTTTTTATTTATTTAATTGTATATCCAAAAATATGTTTTCCTCTTATAGTAATTTATAAAGAATAGATGATAGATAACTTTCATATATATATTATATGTACATACATAACTTCTTTCATAGATAATATATTCTGCTAATAGGTGAAAGTATTAAAGTGACTGATTTACTAATTAGAATGAAAATTTCATTTATAACTTTAGTTGCTTCATAATAGGCTTCATAGTGTATTGACATGTGAACATTCTTTTGTAGAAATTGAGATTTCATTAGACTGTATACCCAAATGCAAAATAGAGGAACAGGTTTTTATTACTTAGAAGATAAGTTGGAGGAAAAAATAAAGGAGTCTGATCCTTCTCAAATTTATGAAGTTGGAATTCAAACAGTACTAAAGGAGTTATGAATAAAAACAAATTGGCAGTAAAAAAATACAGAAGTTTCATTTTACTTTTTTCTCTTCAATGAATATTAATATGATCTTGGCTGTGTTAGGACTGACTGAGGTCTCCAGCTCCTGGGAGAGGGTTAGGAATGTGCGTTATAGCAGCCATCTCGAATTGACAAGGCTGTAAGAGGAAAACATATTTCTGGATTGTAAAAATGGTGGTGTGCTGGGCGTGGTGTAGTCACACACATATGAAGGGTGTGATCCTATACCTCTAAATTACATGCAGTATTGTAAACCCGTATGTTACCGCAATAAAAAGAACAAAACAAAAAACAGAAAGTCTGTGTTGAGGGAATTGAAGAATAATACAGAGACATTAGTTGTTATCTTTTTACAAATAACTTCATATTTATTTGCATTGAAAAGTGAATTTTTTAAATCAATAGATCCTTCTCGCTGTGAGCATGAAGACACATTTTTCTCATTGTTTCACACTCAAGTCCCTCCTGAAGACTATGAAAAATGTATACAGCATGTCAATCAAGGTGTGTGGATTTACTCTCTGTTTTCTCTTCAGGTTACATAAATCTTTTGCCTGTTATGTAATTTTTGCATATTGTAATTTTTGCATATTGCATCATTTTTTGTATATAGAAATACTCACTAATGAAATGATTTGATGTGACTTAATCCAGAGGTGGCTGATAGTAGGTGAACTTCTTGATGAAACAAGTTTGGTGATGAGTTGATCATTGTTGAGGCTAGCTGTTGAGGGTTCATTATACCATTTTTCTTCTTTCGGATGCTTGAAATTTTATATAATAAAGAGATAAAGAAAAGCTGGGGAGGGGGCGGGGAAAGGAGAGAATGGGGTCAAAATAAGGGGGTTGCAATTGTATGGGGAATATAAAAATAAAAAGTATTACTAATGAAAGTGCAAAAAAAAAAAAAAAAGAAAAGCTGGCTGTGCAAGTATTGGAAATCTAGCTTAAGCAACAAGGAAAATTTATGGAAAGAATCCTGGTGGTATTCAGCTTTCTTTTATTCCCAAGGGCATATTCTGTGGTTAGTCATTGTAAGGGAGATCAATTCCAGTATCCGACTTGGGTTAGCTGCCAAATCCCTCATTCAACCACTCTTCCAACCCAGCAAGTGCTGGGTTCCTCTTAGGATTTTGGCAGCTTCTGCCATGGATCACCACCAGGATAGAGAAGAGAAGAGGACATTTCCAGTGAGACAGTTCTCAGCAGGCAATTCAGTGTTTTTCCTTATAATTGGTTAAATGTATATTTTAAGGAAACTATTATAAATATGGACCTGGATACACTTAATTTGAGGTAGTGTAATATTATATAAGAGTATACAAAACTTAAGCTGAGTGAATAAGCCTAATATTTTGACTTAAAACAATTTGCAACTTGGATTATGGAAACAAGTTATAAATTTTATACCTAAGGAGGTTACTCAACAAAAAGGTAACTCATACTTTAGATGAAACTAGTGATGAAACATACTTTATTGGTAGTTGATTTAAAGAATAAGTATGTGATTGAATTAAAAATAAAATGCCAATTATAAAATGTAGATTTATTTGCCTAGAAATTTACTGTTTAAATTTGAGTAAAACTTTTTAAAGTCAGATTTTTATTTAAATCTAGAGCCCTTAACTTTTTCCTGTTTTTTAGCTATTATTATAAAAACTTACTCTTATTAAATTTGTGTTGAATATTTGATAATTAGCTTTGATAAATATACCAATTGGCTAGTTCCCTCAATTCTTTTTATTGAGGTAACTTCTCTCATAAAGCAAAGATAACTTTTAAGTAAGCTTTGTCTGAATTGAGTTACTGGCTGGTGTTTTTTCCTTTTGGTCTTTAATATGGTAATTTATCCTATTTTGTAGGGTGGACTCCATTTGTTACATAAGAAGAGTCCTCTTTGTGCATTTTTTAAGAGCTTTTATGAAGGGTTCATGATCTTGTTTTAAAAGGTGAAAATAAATAGAATAAAGGGAAGAGTCCACAAGTAGTTTTTTTACCCTTGTTTTGAGCACTCAGATATGATCATCTGAGAGGTTGACTCAAGCCTCTTTTCAGAGGTTTAGAAAAACTGACAGAGATAGTCTCTAAGGGTTTTTGCAAATGGGATGTAGACCATACAGGACTCTCATCCTCAGGCCTTTTAAAAGACAGGTTTGAACAAAAAGTTTATTGTTCAGAGAATGAAATGGCAAATTAATAAAATAGTAAGAAATAACTCTAGCCTCTAGGGAAAGTTTTGTTTCATATAAAGCCTAAATAAAAAATATCTTAAAATCCCTATAACATCAGAGATTTCTTCTTCACATGTTCTTTTCTTGTTTCATGATTCCCAAGGAATTAGTAGCAAGAAGTTTGGTAGATAATAATAAATATCACAAGTTTTCTGAAAACTTCATTGCAAATTGTGGTAGCACATTTATGTGTTAAGAATAAGTCTCCATTTATATTATGTTTTTGGACCTGAAATTTAGAAGTTCTTCTATGTGTATTTTACTTTATATGTATTTTAATATGTGGTTAAAGTGAAGTCATACCATGATTCACAACTATAATGATGAAAAACTTTTGAACTTTTTTAATATTAGATTTTACCTATGATGTGGAAAGAAATGAGACATTGATCAAAGCAGAAAAACATTTCTCAAATACAGAAAAGATTGAGCTCAGGGATAAACACAGCCAGGATTTTATTAAGCGAAACATTGAGGTATGTACTTAGAAACTCAGGAGCCAAAATGTGGGACTAAATGAACTGTGAAAATGGAAATAGTTGTATTCAGTGTCTTTAAGTATTTTTTTTGACCATGATATATGTATATGAAATTGAAACAGTATATGTAATTGGAAGAGGAATTTCATGAACTACTACTTCATTAATTTCTATTCATCCTTTCCTATCATGTCCTATCCTTTTAAAAATTATTAACTGTAACTCCCAGAATAAATCTGGTTCCTCCAATTTGAAAAACACTTATTTAGGTAAATAAGTATTATTTATTTGGACAGTGTTTCCTAGATATTATTGTTATTAGTAAATTTAGCTTTTTAAAATATTAAGACTGAGTTTATACCTGGTGCCTTTAGAAAGTTGAATGGGAAATGCTCATGACAGAGCTGGGGAAGACAATGGGTGTCTGCTCTGTTGTCCTCATCCCCAGTCTGCTGAGCCTCATAGTAGCTGGTCACTGGTCACTTGCCTTGATTAGGTCCCTGCTTCAGGGGCTTGTCCTTGGTCTTCAGTCCCTCCACTCTGACTTGGTTTGTCCTTACAGCAGACTCAGACTATCCAAGGACACAGGGGCTCCTATATTAGATCAGAGTGCTAATTAATGAATTTACAGCAAGAAATATAAGTGTAGTGGACAGAAAGTTCATGACAAACTACTCAGTCAGTTGAGTCACTAGAAAATTGTATTGGTGGGTGGGAAGGATTAATAAGAGAAGAGGTAAGTGCTTCCTTGCAATTCAAACCTAATGCTTTTTCCACAATTGGCTTCTCATTTCCTGCCAGGATTGGCCTCTGGAACTGTCAGTTTTTCTGTTATCCGTATTCATATGTGCTGCAAGAAACTACCTTGATCTGTCTCTTTGTGCTGGCCCAATGTATGTTATATTGTTTAGTTTTCCAAGAGCAGTAGCATTTCTCCAATATCAAAATTTATACTGACACAGGAAACTCCACCACAGATTTCCCTTTCACTCTTTTAACAGTAGTAACTGATTATTTAAACTCCTGATATGATATTCTTGAAAATTAAAAGTAGTTTCATCTGGCAGATTTATGCCATCTGGAAGTGGCAAGAAGATTCCTTCCAAATGCCTTAGCAATTATGCTGCATTGATATGTTATATAAGAGGTCTGCAAACCATCCACATTTTATTGTTTTATGTTTTAAATAAAATGTTTGTTGAAATTATTAACATGAAATCCTGCTTATAGTGGGTATATCTTTGCATGGAGAATGGACCTAGATACCAAAAATTTGGCATAGAATGAAGTTACCTAGCAAAAGAAAAATGCCTTATCTAACAAATTTTGCCTTATTGTATCTGTATTATAGAAGCCTCAGATTCCATTTTCATTTTTCCTTAACTATGAATTGCTTTGATTTGAAAATATTTTCTATCAATGCATTTTGTAGTTGGCAAAGGATTCAGGAAAACCAGTGGTTATGAGTGACAGAGAGAAGAAAAGGCTGATTGAACTTTTGAAGGACCTAGATGATCAAGATTCAGGGCTGTCCAGTTCTGAGGTATGTAAATGCTGATATTCAGTGACCTCTATGCTTTTCAATTTTAATTTTTTATCATGTTATTTACCCACTAACACAAATTCACAATCATTTTTCAGACAGACAATATCCTCTGGGTTAAAAAAAATCTTGCCTTATGAAGTTTTATTTATTTATTTATTTTTGCTTTATAAAGTTTTAAATGAAGGTTTTCAAATTTATTCTTGGTCAATTTGTTATTGACTCTCAAAGGATAATTTTATGTCATTTTAAGTGTTACTACACTTTGGCTATCACAATAATAACCTTTGCCTGTGATGTGATGGACTTAGTCACTTGATGGCATATGAATGTGTTTTTCAGTGTCTTTTTATTTCAAACTTTTATTATCCCTAAACTGGCTTCATTGTATTTCAGTGTAGTCTTCAGTAACCCTAAACACTGATTTTCCCAGTTAACCCTAAACATTCATTTCCCTGAAGAGTCTGGAGGGAGCACACATTGAGCACAGGAGAACAACATGTAATAGAGGGTCCAAATGTGACCTGAGCTGGTCGCATAAGGAATACTTGAGCTTTTAAATCACTCGTTTGCATATTAAATTATGGGAATGCTTTTTACCTCCACAAAGAAATATACTTTCCTTGTGTTCTTGAAGTGCTTAACCCTGTTTCCTGCCATTTATTTCTTTCTGTTTAATGAAAATATCATGTAGTGAATGCTGCTGGCACCCTGCCCAGATCCCTTCTGCCAGGCACTATCTGTGCATCTATCCCTCAGCCCTGCACCAAGGGTGAATGGTTGCCCTCTTCCCTGGAGAAGTGCCCTTGGCTAAATGGGAATTCAGCAGCTCAGGACAGCACTTCCCCAACCCTTAGCCCTGCTCCCTCGCCTCAAGATGGGATGAGCCCTAAGGTTCAGTTTGTTAGTGTGAGTTTCCCCAGGGGTCATCTGGTCTTCAGCTGAGACACATCCTTGCCTGGCTTTATTCCCTTGTCCAAGTCAGCTTTCTTCACACCCTGTCCCCTGAAAGCTCTGCCCCAATAAGTTACTTGAACAAAAATCCCTGTCTTAGGCGCTATGTTTCAGGAACCCAGTCTAAGACCTCTCAGTTAAAGGGCAATTTTTGCTCTGTGCACTTGTGCAATAATATCTGTGACAAGTCGGGGTGACCTGCCAGTCCAGTGGGAGCCAACACAGCCAGCATCATCTGGCTGCTGCAGCATGGAAATCTCAGCTCTGGGGTGCCGGTTTCCTCCAATTTGTCAAGAGAATTTATGAATACAGACCTTTTTAATGGGAAAAATGTCTCTTTTTAAATGTAGACAACTAATATGATTAAAAAATGTTCTGTAGTGGGTAAACAAAATATCTATACCCCTCCCTCAGCCCAAACCAAAAGCATATCTACAGAACATCATAGACTACAGTCTCTAGATAATCTGGAATCCAGAGAACAGTCAGGCCTCTTTAGCATCTGGTGTGTTTTGTGAAGCAGGGATGAGAGTGGGTAAGGTAAACTGCAAATATCCATGTAATTATGAGATTTAGGATTTGAGCTTTAGGATTCATGGTGATACAGTTTTATTAACAAAAGCTAAGATAACTGTAAGAATTGAGGTACTATGTCTCATTCCTAGAGTCCTTTTTAATTTTGAGGTTGGGTAAGCTGCTGCTGATGATTCTCTATATACCAAACTATAGCATGATAGATCTTCATTATACATTCTAGTGCCTTTTTGTTGTTAATAGTACCTTTTACATACTATTTTGTTAGTATTTATGTCTTATTTCTCTTATATCTTAAACCTTGTCTATCCAGATTGATCTTTTACAAAGACTATATAGAGGAATTTTTATTGTTACTGTTGTGTCTGTCTTTGTTGCTTTATCTTTTATTGTTTCTTTATTATAATTTTTCCTCTTTATATTTTAATGAGGCTATTTGATTTATTCATTTTTATTGTGACCACTGAAGGATAATTTTTGCATCTTTCTTTGATGTCCTATTTATATTTCATTTATTATGTTTGTTTTTTTCCCTTAACTTTACTTTCTTTTCCTCTTGTGATAGTCTCTGAAATCTTACATCTTTACAGGGTCTTTGGTATGTTTGATTTCTTCTTCTTTCCATTTCCTCTCCTCCAGAATGTTTTGGTATCATCTGGAATTTTAGTTCCAGAGTTTAATGTTTTTACCTTTAAAAACAATATGCAGCCAGATTTTTTAAGCTGCATTATTAACCATGTATTTAAGTTCAATTAATTGTTTATTTGTACAATTTTTTTAAAAAATTATTCTTCTGGAGTTAACCATTTTTCCCGAAGAAATGGTGGTATATAATTTTTGAGTACACGCATTTTAAAGTATTTATTTTTCTCTCATTCGATTTATAGCTTGAATGGTAACTAGATTCTAGATACAAAAGTCCTTTTTTTCAGGAAGTATTTAGGATTTTTTTCTTTATTTGAGTTTGTAAACTTTCCAGAACCTATTTATATGTGTGTCTTGAAAACATTTTTGATTATTCATCATACCTTATAGGCCCTTTTTAATTTGAAAGTTCAAGTCTTTCTTCACTTCAGCAAATTACTTTCTCTTATTTCTTCCTTCCCGTCATTTCTTTTCTTGCCTTTTGGGCTATCTGTAAAATGGAATTTTAGTTGGGAATGTGACAGACAGAAATTTTACAAATGGTGATATAAACAAATAAGAAGCTTACTTTTCTTCAGTAACATGAAATCCAATTGCTAGCAGCTAGTGTCTATCTTCCTGCTTTAAATTCTTAGTGTGACTTTGTGTCTAGGTTGGCAAGATTGTTGCTATGCATCCATTTTCCAGATGGAAAGACAGGGGGACCTGTTAGGGGTAACCTAACCCTTGGAGGTTTTGCCTTTTCATTTGGGAGGGTATGGCCACCTGCATCTCATTGGCTATGTTGTGTCACATGGCCTTTGTTGCCTTTGTTGCTGCTAGCATGACTGGGGACTCAGATATTTCACTTTGTGATTATAGCAGAGGAAAGCAAGGAAGAAGGAAAAGGAGATTTTCTGTATAGGTGTCTGCCACAGATGGGTATAATAGAATCTCCTGGATCTCTCCTTCTGGTCTTAAAATATCTTTCGCATAATTTTCACCTTTTTTTTTTAGTCATTTTGCTCATATGAACTCTTTGCAACTTTTTAACCTTTCTCTTTTGTTGTGTAGTTATGTAGCCTTCTTTTACGATTAAATTGTTTTTTAAACTAAGATTTGCAGAGAGTTCTTTTTTGCAAGGCTCTGAAGAGAAAGAGGACTTTCTTTTCTGGTATGGGATATATACATTTTATACAGAAATTATATAAAGCCAGTTAGACTTTGACAGGATAATATTATAATTACATTCATATAATTTGATTTATAATTATATGTTATAATGTATTATAAGAATAGTGATTCAGAGGAAGACTATGAAATATGGTAGGGAGAATTTAGAAATAATTTTTAGGAACACTGAAGAAGTGACTATCTTCTGTTTTCTCAAACTGTACCAAAGTTCTTGCATTTCTCAAATTTGCTGTATTCTTTCATAGTTCTATGTGTGCTTTTCTTTTTGGAGTACCCCATGGCCTCATCTCTGACAAATGCTTACACAACTTAAAAAAGAGAACTAAAATTTGTAATTATGGATTTTGTAATTTGTATTTTTAATTTTTTAATTTCTTTTGCTGAAGTTACACTACATTGTAACAGTGGATAAGTTTCAGGTGTTCATTTTTGAGATCAGCATGTGTATATATGACATTAAGTTCTCCATGAAAAGTCCAGATCTGCTCTTCACCAAGTGATTATCTCCTTTTCCCAGTTTACTCCTCTCTTTCCTGGAACTCTTGCCCTTCGATTATTCATTATAGAGCAAATTTAATTGTGTGGATGTAATATTCCCTTGAATCTTTCTAGGATACTTAGAATTTTTAAAAGGTGTCCTATGTTGGGAACTCATACTTGCAACTATTGGCATTTACCAAAGTCAGATGCCTCTGTTGCCACCCTCCATCAGCAAAACGGGTTTTGTATCAAACTTCAAATTCCTCAGATCAACATCATATTGAATTGGTGAGTCTGGTATGGACCCAGGGGCCTAAGCCCTAGCGGTTAAGGAGGGTGGTGAAGAGCATTTCTGAGCTTTGTCTTAGTGGGGCAAGACTCCTAAAAGCTAGAAATCTCCCTCTAATTGAAAGGGTCTCTAGAAGGTATGAGACAGACAGAAGAGCTTGATACCTTCTACTGCATATTACTTATAGTTTCTTTCTGTAACTGTATAGAGCAAAAACATTTAAATTTCTGTTGAATTTAATCTGACATGATTTTTTACCTGTAGTGTCATTAAAAATAATTCTATCCAGACAAGAATGTAAAATTTACTAGCCAATATTTAGTCATTGATTCCATAGTTTTACTTTTTTGGTGATTATTATTTCTCATTTTGGTCATATAATATTTAAATAATTTTTATTTAGGAAAAATTAACCAGAGGTTTTTATTTGTAATTAGGTAATATTATTTTTAACAGTTTTTTATAACTGTCACATGCCAACTTATAAATATATCTTGAAGTGTTTATTAATATAGCATAGCCTTGTATGGATATACTACAATCTGCTCACTTTTTCGTTTCTTTTAAACATTTGGACTTTTGGGGGTAGTTATTCTTTTTAATAAATTCCATGGCAAGAAAACATACCAGCCAGTGTTCTGAGCTGCAAGAAACAGAGATGAACTTTGGTTAAAAAAAAAAAATAGAAAATGAATTAATTGAGACACTTGTGCAGCTTACAGACATAGTGGGAAGTTTGGAGAACCAGGTTTGTAAGCTAGACAGACATCAAGGAACCGTGGCCACAGTGACTCCTCAGAAACAGGCTGGTAGGGAGCTGCACCACAGTCACCAGATACCCCAGCTCCACAACACCCCATAGGTGCTGCCACCTTCACTACTGCCTTCATTGGATTCTAACTGCTACTTGCATCACACTCTCCCTCAAGAATTAAAATCCAAACTGTTCATTCTGATTGGCTGAATCTAGGTCATTTACTTCTTTTCTTGATGCCAGTGGTAGGGAGAAGGAATGCCTGGTGGGGACGTGACTGCTACCAAGACTTACTTAGTGTTACTTTCACTGAAACAGTAAAGGAGGTTGGGGACAGGAGCAGCCAAATATGTCTTTCTAAATACGTTTTTTGCATGTATTTCTTCTGGTTATTGTCTGGAGATTGATTCCTAGAATTAGAGTGATGAAACCAAAGTTACGAAATTTCTCAGTGTCTTTGCTGGCTACTTTCCCCTTTTATTCTTAGTGTTCTTCCTGATTCTTCTGCCCTCATACTACATGATTCCTTGTGTGACCTCACCCTTCCCATCGTCCAAGAGTTTCAGCCACTATAGATATATGGGTGAATCCAAAATACTTATTGCCAATCCAGGTCTTGAACTTCAGACAAATATATTTAACTATGTAACATAATCTGTGGTTATTCTAAGGACATCTGTGAATATCAAAAGACCTTAAACAGAATTCAGGATCCTTTTCCTCCTCAAGCCTGCCATAGTCTCCTAGTTCAGCCAATATGACCACCATCTAGCTATTGGTGTAATTTGCAATTAATTTCCAAATTAGAATTAGAAATTTTGTTTTTATCTTTGATCTTTCCTCCTTCCTTACTCATCTTTCAAATTATTTCCAGATTTTGTAAATTCTGTTTTCTAAGTTTCTTTGGAATCTGTCCTATTATCTGTATTCCCGGGAAACATTCCTTAATTCATCACTTTCATTTTAGATTGTGCCTTTTGCTTCTAACTGGGTTTTCTGCCTCTCATCTTGCCTTCATCAGCTCCAGTTTTAAAGTACAGAGCTATCTGTGCTGTTTCTATGGTTAAGATGTGATTAAGATGGATTAGTTCCTCTGGAAACTTTCTCCAACCACTAGTGTTCCCTGTCCCTTCCAGGACAGTTGACACTCTTTGGTTCCCCAGGTGTCCTGGGCTTTCCATCATTCTTCATACCTTGTTATGATTGCTGTTACCAAGAGACTGAGGACTTGAGGGGAGAAATTTGTAAAATTTGTATTGAATTATCAATGCCCGGTGTCATGCTTACACATAGTAGGCGTTCAGACTTTTGAATAATTGTTATGAATGGGTTTTAACGCAATATGAAACTGTTAATTGAATGAAGACTTAGATGACCGTTTAAGCTCACGAAACCTAAACAGCTCAGTTTATAATCTTTTGTTCCTTTTCAGGGACAAAATATGAAAATGCCTTGTTTATTATAGGGTGAACATGATTTCTTTCTATTCAACTTATCACAAGCATACCTACTTTTTTAAACTGGAGAGGTAAGAATGCTATGAGTAGCAGATTGTGAGGCTCAAAGATGTACCCCAAAAGGGGAAAACCTCACAATATATGTGAAGGCACTTTATGCGGGGTTGGTAGATGATGAAACCATAATCTATTTTTTTTCACTATCCCAGTGTTAATTCCATTGTTTTCAGTTTAGCTTTGATTTTGTGACCTCCTGAGCACTGATGTATCAGTCTGAAAGGTATTTTTAAGGGAATGAATGTAGCATGGAAATGACCCAGTATCCTTGTTTCCTTTTAGGGTGATCAGTCTGTCTGGCTGGACCCAGGAGGAGGATATACACTTGCAGTCACCCAGCATCAGCAGCTTGCTGATATCGATACTAAACTCAAAGAACTCTCTGCTGTCTCTCCAGCAATTCCCAACTTTTCTCCAAGATTTGAAAATTGGAATGATCAGGTATATTTAACTCAAAAGAGCATACTAAAGCTAGTTCACATAATTTGGCAATGTTAGCTAGAGAGGCTTCTTTTCAGTTGCTTTTTCCATTACTATAACTGCACTGCTAGTAATTTCCATAACAGTGTGTATTTGTCTTTGGTGCCTTCCACTTTTTATTCATTTTTCTTTTAGTTGGTAATTTGCTAGGATGGTCTTGCTGAGGAGCTATTATTTTAATATCATTATATCTATGATTCAAGCTAGTTCTTGATAATGACCAGGAGAGGGGAGGGAAGAAAATTGATATGGCACTAGTTAGTATTTTGAGGGATTTATTTCTCTCTTTACCCTTTGGTTTTAGATCTGAGCAGTGGCAATCTCTTATTCTCTACTCCATCGCTAGCTTCTTTAACACCGAACAGTGATGTTCACTATGTTGACTATTTTTCTCCAGTCAGAGTTTTGAAATGAATGTGCTTCCTCTCAGTCTTCCCTCAAATATTCTTCTACAAACCTAGTGGAAGGCATAGAAAAATAGAAAAGTTGTAACAGTTTTGGAAAAGTAAAATACTTCTGCTCTCCCTTTTAGGTCAGTGCTTTGGGATATCTTGTTTGGAGTTGGGGTGATCTTTTGTTATTCTACTAACTCTCTTTCAGTCTTATGAAAATTTCACCAAATAATTTTCTATACAATCTTAGATGCAAGTGATTTTCTTGGTCCTTAAAATTTTTTAAAAATCAGTAGCGTGTAGGTAATATAGTAATTCTACTTCATAGTGAATCTTTCCCCCAAGTTATCAATAAAAGGTTAGGGATCTGGCTTTGTTTGGACTGGCTGAAGCTACTTTAGGGGAGAGCAGTAGTGTTGAGATGTTCCAAAAAAAAGTTTGGTCATTGGCAAAACCTTTATGGAGCCATTTCAAATTCCTTTGGTTGTGTTTCTAAAGGGTAACCTCAACTACTCCTGAGCTCCTCAGCAATGGTGGTGGTAGTAGAGACCACAAATTTCTGAATTGGAATCACAGTTCTTGGAAAACAGAATTAGAATTGCGGTCCCCACCCAAATGTACCTCAGGACTTTGACACTAATTATACTGTCAGTTTATTTATGTTACTTAGTGCCATTTTCTGAAATGAGGAAGCCAAGATGGAGCAATAAAATTGTTCAGAGATATTTTTGTTCTTTTCATGTGACAGCTTTTGTTTTTTGTTTTGATTTTGTTGTGGTTAGATTTAAAGGGTAGCTGAGATCTCAAGGCTGAATAATGGTGCTAAAGGTAGGAAATGTCCTTTGCATGGCTGTCAAATGTTATTCTTGAAAGAAAGACTGATAGTTTAGAGATTTATTTAGCCATTAGACTTCAAATAAAGTATGGGTACGATCAGATTCTGTCATCATTTAAAGTTTCAAAGTTTGCCTTTTTGGCTCAGATAAAATATTTTAAAAATAAAAATGGGAAGCTCAGTATATTACTTAGTTGTTATATATGGACTTTATATATATATTTTTATGAAACAATCTAAACTTAGAAAAGAACTGAGTTTTGGGAGTTCTGCGTAATGCAGAAACAGAAATGTAACATAATAGTTGTTGAAAAGAGATAATGCTTTTTACATCCAAGAAAGAATATCTTTTGAGTTTTTGTTTAATTTCCTATTGGCTTTTACTCATTTCTAACTAAAATCAATATTGCACATTGAATTTGCAAGCCAAAAATGCTAACATGGGTAGTTATTTTTGGCTCAGAATTCTTTTGGAATAAATACTTTGAAAAGTATCTCAGATAAACCCTGAGTATCTACTCAGTTGAAGAATGGGCATCAATCTAATGCCAAAACACAAATATTCATAGTATATAATCAAATCATTTTTATTTTTAATCTTCTGCAAAGCATTAACTCATCAGTATTTTTTCTTCATACTTAAGAAAGATTGTCTTTTAAATAAGGTATAAATTTCACTCTTTAAACAATTGATTCAGTAGATATTAATCAAGTGTTCACTGTGTGCAAGGAAGTGTAGCAGACTTATAGTCAGCCAGGTACAAAACTTTGGGATCAAAAAGCCTCACTCACTTCCAAGTTCTGGCTCTTCCACTTCCACTTCTATAGACTTGGACATTAATTTGAAATGCTCCGAACTTTGGTTTCTTCAGCTACAAAGTAGTAATTATAATTATTTTTTAGGGTCCTGGGTGACTGGATGAGTTGCTATACATGAAGTTCTTAGTGCTGAGTCTGACACAGAACAAAGCCAGTGATATTGTTACAATGATAAGTGATTTAAGGAATTTATTTCCTTATGGGAGGCACAGAGTATATGTAGATGACTGTGGTACAAGGCAGATAGGTAAACATCTGGGAATAGATAAGCAAATATTGTGTTGGTTCAAAGGAGTGAGAAGAATTATATCCAGAAAGAATATAAAGAACATCCATTTTCATAGTGAGAGGTAGGAGCAGGAAGAGGAACTAGTGAAGGAGACTGAAGAGGTCCGAGGCTTAGCAGAAAACTGTCATTATACAGCATGAGGTTGAAAACTGGGGGCCTTTCGGGCAACTTTGGCTTACAGATGGGTTTACTTTATCCACATAGGGCTTACAAACATATTTAGCCAACATTTAAAAAGTGGGCGAACACATATAAAAACCCAAATTTCTAGTTTCTCTTGAAAAATTAGAAATTAAAATTATAAAATTATGTGGGAACTGCACTATTGGGTTGAGAACAACTGTTGCTTTAACTGGAGCACAAATCTTCCAGGTTGCTAGTGTATCTACTATCTTTAGTGTATTGCAGACCCAGAGGCCCACTTCATGCATTTATGTTATTTGCCATAATACATAGGCCAGCAAAACATCTTTGAATGCCAGCTTACTTCACAGGAGTTGCTGTGGTGGTTGATGTTGAGTATCCAGATTAATAGGTGGCTTCATCTCTGACCCTAAAGTGACTTGTAGGATATAGGAGGGTAGGCTGTAAACTCAGACCAGCTGGGAACTGATCTAATGGAAAGTAAAATATATACTTATAGAAGCATGGAGAAAGAAAAGGTTATTTGATAAAGACAGGATGTTTTAAAAACTCTTTTGGAGATTTTAAAATTTTGATCAAGAAATCATTTTCCAAACAGAGTTGAAACATGTGGACGTTCTGACTTATATGACTGTAGTGACTGTAAGTGCTGCACTGATGATGATGATCAACATATCTGAAACAGAATAATTTGAGATCCCCAGAAATGTAGCTCTGATTTTAAGGAGGTATGTTGTTTGTTGTGAAAGGGGCAGAAAAGAACGCTTTTCCTTATGTGCTTTCTGATTACAGTGTCCTCACATATATGCCCTGACCCGGCTCTTTATGGTATTTTAAAAGCAGTATTTGGTTTTATATATCTGATTTCCTTATAAAAAGATAGATAAGCATGTGGTCATATTCAGAAGAAAGAATGGCACATTACTGCTGGCATATTAAGGCTCTAATGTGAATACTATCATGTGGTTACAATTTTTGCATCTGTTTTTTATTTTCATTTCATCTCAGCTGAAGAGAACTAATTGAAGCAGTTTTTTCTTAAGATCTGTGGTTTAATTGTGCATACCTTTCTGTATCCATCTCCTAACCTTCCAACAAATCAGTAAGTTCTTTCCACATATTGAAAATCCCACCATAAAATTGAGTGATGTTCCTAATTTAGTTAACATATTTCTTATTTGTAGATGTAACAGATTCCCACTTTCTCATGAAATATCTAAGATATATGAGTTATATAAGTATTGTGTTTCTTAAATCCTTTGCAACTGGATTCAATAATACGTTCTATTCAGTTTGGCTCTTATAAAGAAATGTAATTTATTCATCTCTCATGCAATCAGTAACATTTAGTCTTACTAGCTCCAGAATTCCAGTTCATGGTTAGATTTTTTTCCTGGTTGGAAAAGGGTCTTCAGAAATAGTTCTCATTGACAAGAGACATTTCTTTGTTCTTAACCCAAATAGTTTAATTGAATATAATAGTTTTCCTTAATTTGATTTATTTTCTTGTTCTTAAAGTTTTGATTCCCTGGTACGCACTTTGGTAAGACTGACAGAAAAATGAGCAAATATTTGATAAAGGAAAATTTTAGTTGTGTTCATCTCTTTTCTTGCTGAGGACATACTATGGCTGACAGCAACGATGAACTTTTTTGGTTTCTTCCTGTTTTAATGTTATCTAAAATTGAGAAAATATGAAGCTGTGTTTAACATACAATGCTGGTAGATGTTTTATTGTTGAGTTTTAGAGATATGCACAGCTCCAATAAGGTCCATGCATTGATGTCAAATTAATTATTAATACCCTGGTTGAATGCGGGACTCTAAAAATTTTTAATATATTCTAGTCACAAGCCTAGAAATCTTATTGACCATCTCTGCTTATTTCCAAAAACTGTATAAGTATGCCAGAAGAATAGGGATTTTTGGGTTACGGAATAAGCAAGAAGTTACTTCAGATGTCTTGCCTTTATTTTTAATTTTTTTAATAGCTTTTTTTTAAAGATTTTTTTTTTTTAATTTATTTATACATAGAAGAGCTGGGTACAGGCCAGACGTGCAGGTGGTGAGAGATTTACCAGAGACAGAGTGGGGAACAGAACAGGCAGATCTACTGAAATACACTGCTGAGGAGAGCAGCAGGCGAGACAGGAGAGGTCTGCTGTGCTGTGTGGGTTGCTCCCTGGCCAGCTGGGGATCGAACTGGTGCTGCAGAGGCTGCGGATTGCTTCATAGTGTGGTGCTTAACCCCTTGCACCACCAGGGAGGCCCCAGAGGTCTTGCCTTTAATTCTAATCTGTCAAACATTCCCTGTTAAATCTGGGGAATTCTTCTTACCACCTATGTTGTACAGATTACTTTGAAGTTTATATTCCTTTGTTTTTCTATCTTCAACTTCCTATGTATTCAAGGTTCCTTTCATTCCGTGGCAATATACCATGATGATAAAAACAAACTGGTTGAAAGATTCTCACCCCCACTTTTAGTTTTGCCATGCAAGTGATCCAACTAATGACAGGAAATAGCAGTAGCCTGTGGAAAAGTACAGCATTAGCCTGAAAATGCAAGGCAAGTTGGCTTTGTTAAGGCAGGTTTTTATTTTTCTGGTCTTTATTTGCATATCAGATAATTTATGAAACTCTGAGTAATTTCCTCTGTATTTGGCTTTTAGAAATGAATTTACTTAACTTCAAAGACTCAGTCAACACCACAGATATTTACTAAGAATGAACTTAGAATCCCTTTGTAATTAATTAGTTAAATCTACAAACATCTGTTGACCTAAGGGACAGTTCTTTCTTTTTTTTTTTTTTCAGATGGTTTTTTTTTTTATTTTTTTTTTTTTAGGTAGTGTGTATTTTCTTTTTTTTTATAAATTTTATTGTTATATTCCCCATACAATTGCAGCCCCCCCATTCTGACCCCAATCCCTCCCCTCCCGCCCCCGCCCCCCTAAAAGTGTCTCTGGTTCATAGTTTTTTGTTGATTTTGATTTTCACTTTCTTATAGTTATTCATTTTCCTGGTCCCTTATTTAAGTTTTCTAGATTCCTGCTATGAGTGAGACCATCCGGTATTTTTCTTTTTCTTTTTGGCTTATTTCGCTGAGCATGATCCCTTCCAGCGCCATCCATGTTGCTGCAAATTGCATGTGTTTATCTTTTTTGAATGCTGAGTAATATTCCATGGTATATATGTACCACATCTTCTTGATCCAGTCATCTATTTTTGGGCATTTGGGTTGTTTCTAAAGCTTAGCTATTGTAAACAGTGCTGCTATAAACATAGGGGTGCAGGTGTTCTTTGGAATTGATGTTTCTGTGTCCTTTGGGTAAATACCTAGGAGTGGAATTGCTGGATCATATGGAAGCTCTATGTTTAGTAGGTCCAGAAATCTCCACACAGCTCTCCACAGTGGTTGGACCAGTTTGCACTCCCACCAACAGTGCAGAAGAGTTCCTTTTTCTCCACACCCTTGCCAGCATTTGTTGTTGCTAGTTTTTTTAATATGTGCCATTCTCACTGGTGTAAGATGGTATCTCATGGTCAGTTCTTTCTTCTTGCTCCTTAGACGTTCTGTTTATACTTTGGAGAGATTTTACTAACTTAATTTCACTTTTTCTGAATAAAAATATTACTCTAGGAATGAGAAACACAGAAATTCTTTGGATGGTCAAAGAATCTGCCTAAACATCTCTACCTTAGGAAATCAAGTTATTTCCTGATGGTAAGGAGAAGATAGTACTGGTTGGCATTTGATGTGAGATTCAAACCTCACCTGGTACCACAGAGCTTCTAGACTATTCCTCTGGGGAAATTTTGTCAGAATCAATGACGTATATTTGCTTTCTCCTTCATGACCTCTGTTTTTATCACATGACATACTTCGTGTTTTCCGAGATCATGGCTGAAGAAAGATGTTACATATCCTTAGAGAATTACAAACTCAGAGCTATTAGTCTTGGAAAAAAGTTTCTCAAAAGAAATTGAGAACTGGAAGGGAGAACTGACATGTTCCAAAGTACACAGAGTTGTTTAACCAGAACTGAAGTCAGAATATAGTTTTCAATATAATACCTATTTGGTACAGAGAGTCACATATTCAGAGGAGAAAAAATAATAGTAGAATGATACTTTTTTGGTGCCTTAAAATAAAAAATGACTTTTTCTGCTCATGAAGTTGGTACAAGTTTACTGTAGAAAATTCAGGAAATGTAAAAACTTGGTTCCCATCAAGTTAATCACGATTAAATTTTCTTCCAGTTTACACACACACACACACACACACACACACACACGCACAACCCCCAATACCAACTATTGTTCTAGGCAAGAAATAGAAAAAGTACCTGTTTGAATTTTGAAGACAATAAAATGAAGGGACTATAAATTTAAAGGCACCTCTAGGGGTGTTGGAACACCCAAGGACTAGCATCAGAGGGCAGGGGAAAGAAAAGGTATATTGGAACTGGGGAGAGCTGGAACTGTGGTGGAAGAATAAGCTATAACCAAACTTTCCCCTTTCGTCATGAGAATTTGAGCTGTAGGTTATTTTCTAACTGTTTTCCTGGCAATTTGATGAAGCAACTTTATTTATCCTAAAAAATGGCCTTTGGATTGGGAGAATTCTAGAGACCTGAAGGGAAAGCCATGCTTTGGGCTTCCCTAAGTGCAGTGATTCTTGTGGCTGGATATGTCCCTTGCAACAGCTCTGGATGCTGTGTCCTGTGGGTCATTTCAAGAGGTGATGTTCCTGTGGGATATGAAGCCTGTAATTCAGAATAGTTTCCTTGCCCCTTGTACCTGTTACAGACACCGACTGCAGCAAAAACACCCGCTCAAGACTAGACCTGACACTGTCCTGCTGTGTTTCCTGACCTATATCCTTCTGAGTAGACTGGCAGCAATTATGACTTTGTTCATCTTTGAGGATAATATCCAGTTGAATCTAAGAAAATCCTCCTGATAGGCATCACAGAGATCTAGAACTGCCAAAACTGTAATGCCAAAATAAGGAGAGAAAGGGAAAATATCCTAATCTCTCTTTTCTTCTGACCTTCAGACTTCTAATATTCCTTCCCTCATGTTGACTAAACCAATCCACAGGATGGAGGTGAAGAAGACAACTCTGCTTTTCCCTACAGTTTATCATTCTCGTGTTGACAACATGCTTAAAGCTGCAATGAACAGTTGTGTACAAGACTTTGAATCATACATTTTAAATTCTCTCAGATAGATTGATAGGAGTGGAGTTGCTGGGTCAACATTTAACTTTTTAAGAAATTACCAAATGTTTTTCCAAAGTGGTTGTGCCATTTGTATTCCCACTAACAATATATAAGATTTATATTTGTTTCATACCTTTCCAATATTTGGTGTTAACAATTTTTTTCATCTGGATCATTATAGTGGGTGTGTAGTACTCTCTCATTGTGATTTTAACTTGCATTTCCCTGGTGACTTACTGATGTTGAGGACTTATATATTCTGGGTACATGTCTTTTGTTCAATTTTTGTTTTAGGATGTTTCTTCTCAGTTTATGCCTTGTCTGTTTTCTTAATGGTAGCTCTGGATAAGCAAAATTTAAAATATTGATGAGATCTGATTTACTTATTTTTTTTCTGTGACTATGCAAATATTAAAAAAATCATAGTTGTATGTGGGGGAAGCAAATATTGTTTAAAAATGAACAATGATGTTAAAAAATAAAATTTGGAGAGAAGAAACCTCCCCCCCCCAAAAAAAAATCATAGTTGTATACAATTTAAATGATGTCCTTTTTTATTTTAAAAACTGATTTGAATTTAAAATTGAAATCTAACTTGGGTGTTTTTTAGATCACTGGCTTTAGAGACTGAATGTTTGTGTCCCTCACAATTTCATATGTTGAAACCCAATTCCCAGTGTTCATTTGGAAGATGATTAGGGCAGAAGGGTGGTGCCCTTGTGAATGGAATGAGGGCCTTTATAAATGAGGGCCAGAGAGTTCCCTTTCCCTTTCTTTCATGAGTGGACACTGTGGCAATATGACTGTTTAGGAGCTAGGAAGCAGGCCATCCTGACACCAGATCTGCCAGTGCCTTGATATTTAACTTCCTAGCCTCCAAAATTGCGAGGAATACATTTTCAGATTGACAACAGCAGTGGGGAGAGAATGAACAAGATGTTTAGTGCATTGAAAGATGATGACAATAGGGACCATGACCAAAATGAAGAAAGCAGGGTGGTGGGAAGGAAAAAAAGTGAGACAAGAATCAGAGCAACAGCAAGAGGAAGACTCTTTTCCCTGAACCAGCAGCATCCCCTGTGGTACAACTACACTTTCTGGTGCTTCAGGAGAACCTCCTGTCATCCCACCAGCTACCAGCTCACAAAACTGTGAAAACATTGTCACACAGATGAGCACCTTTGCCTCTGTCGGGCAGTTCTTAAGGTTTTACAGTCACAAGTATGTCCCACGGGACCTGACAGGCCACAGTGACTTCTACCTCTTTAAAGAAGGAATTAAACCCATATGGAGGGTGATACAAATAAAAATAGTGGCTCATTTCACTTTTGAAATAGTGGATCATTTTACTTTGAAAGAGCTTGGCATCCCATTGTGGGAGAATCCCATCTTGAACATGTTGGGGGAGTAGATCATGGTTGAGGAGGAGATTTGTGGGGCTGTGGTCTCTGCTTCTAGGAGGGTATTATTTCAATATGAATAAAACTGTCAGTCATCAAACAACCACAATCCAAATCTGGGATACTCCTCAACAAGTGCTTTAGCCTACCTTGCAACACCATTATGGAATAAAAACCCCTCACTAACAGCATCAAAATGTCATGCAGCCTAGCCCCCCAAAGGATCCTTTTTTTTAAAATCTCTGGAAGCTCTAATTAAATGTGCCATGACTCTCTCCCTGTCTGAATGGCACCATCATTGGAGTCTTGTGTTCTGTTGGCTGCTGCCTGGAAGACCTTTCTGTCCTGGACAAGAGGAGTTGGAAGAGTATGTTCTGTCTTAAGAACAGTGTGAAACATAGCAGCTACAACAGTTGAGATGATTTAATAATGGTGCTAACCTAAAAAATACATTTTTAGTGTTTATAAGCCATCCAATCTGTATTATTCTGTTATAGCAGCTCAAACGGACTAAGACTATATTTTGCTTCATAATAGGTGTATCTTCATAAAAGTTTATAAAATTCTAGCTGCTTAGATTTGCAAAGAGACCTCATTGCCATCTATTCCACACTCCTCCATAATATTAGGTTTCCTTCTTAAAAATATTCCTCACAATTATTCACCCTCTGGATGCTTCTAGAGATCAAATGCTACCAGAAAAAGTCCCCTTTTGGGGAAAAAGAATTTGTTAATGAATCACTTCCTGAAATTGATGTACTCTTTTAATAGTCTCATTAAAATTTTATATAAAATTAATTTTTTGAAATGTATGATTGGAGTTCTGAGAACCAAAATTACACTCTATTGGTTAGAGCTTACAAATTCATGTGTATAGTTTATGTTGGGATGTAGAGTGGATACATAGGATGGCTGAGAAAATAATTGTCCCTTCCTGGTTGTGTCAGGGAATATTTCATAGTGGAAATGTGTTTTTACTGGGCTCAAAAAGTGTTGAGTCTCAACAAGGAGCAGGAGGGAAGAGCCATGGAATGGTGAACTAGCAGTATTGACTATTGTTGATACTTTGGGTCTGAGATCCAAGTAATGAGAGTTGAGACTGAAGAGATGGATGGTGTGGCCTGTGAAGGGGTGAAGACTTTATTCTTTTCTCTGGGCTTCCTGGCAAAAGGGTAGAATGAGCAGGGAGATTGGTGGCACCTAGACCAGTTAAGAGGCTCACACTTTAACTTCAGTCCTCAAGTAGCAGTTCTTAAGGTCGTTTGTCCCCAGTCCTTACCTACAGAAACAATTGCCAGGTGGTGCCTCTGTCTTTGTGTATTTTCACAGGCTCTGTGGGCATGTTTAAAGTATACTAGAATTGAAAACTACTGTTTCAAGTTAATAATGAAGAGTTAGTGAGACAGAGAAGGTCTTCAAAGATGTCATTTATGCCAGTCACCAATGTGGCCGAGTAGATGTAGATTAGAAGTTTAGTTTTAGGCATAGAAGTGGCTGTCAAGAAACACCCACTTTTTCACCTAGAAATAATATTAACTCTGAGAGAATATGATTCTGTCAATTCAAATGTTACTACTAATAATGCTTGCATAATACAATGCTCATTCTTTTCAGAGGACATATTCAGTTCACATTTGTTAGGCACAAAGATTTGTTGCATGCCTTTTGCGTAGTGTGATTAAAACTTCAGCTAGATCTTGTTAATATTATCATTATTCAGACAATGAAATGGAAGCCCAGAGAGGTTAATTGATTTCCTTTCAGAGAAGATAATTGATTTCCTTAAGGACATCTTAGTCTGGAATCAGGTAGAGCCAGGATGCAAATCTCTTTACTTTCTTAAGTCCAGTTCTCTTACACTACTACACAACTGCCTCTCATAACATGGAAGGGCAGGATTCCCCCACCCCCACCCCATTATTTATCTATGATGAACTTCAAGTCCAGAGAAACTGTAATTTTTTTCTCAAGGCCCCAAACTGACCGGGAGCAGAGCACTGGTGCCCGTTTCCCAGCTACTGCTCTTTTTACTCTTGTCTTTTTGCATTCCATATGGTTGAGTTTGTTTCTCTTATTTAATGTGCAGTTGGACTTACCTCACTCAAAGGAAAAGTTTAGAATTTTATATCATTTTGAAGGGGAGAAATATTGTTTCAGAGGCTAAGCCAACCTTCAAGGCTCAGTTGCTTTGGAGCAGTGTGTGGTGGTACATTTCTAGCCTGTGCATGATTTTTTTTTTCCCAATTAGCTCCCTGACCTTAATGGTGATAACAGAAATATGGAAGTAACTCCAGGAGATAAGGTACTTAGAAATACCAAAGAACAACGAGATGAGCAAAATCGACTGAGAGAGATAGATGAACAACTGAGAAAGATGAAGAAAAATGTGGTAAGTTTTTAATTTCAAATATAATTATTTAATGATTGTGTTTAAAAAGGTTCCAGTTTCCTTGGACTGTTTTATGTGTTAAATCAATCAAGAAACCTGACATGGGAATGTGTGATTAAGAAGTTGAATAAAAGCTAAAAATAAGATTCATAGAACTTAAAGTACTATCATATTTAATTTATGTGATATAATAAGCCTGTGAAATACTTTCCAGACTCAGAATAATGATCCATGTGTCTAATATCCTGTGTCTGACAGTGATATAAATATTCTTTTTCTGTGGAGAAATTTAGTAGTAGTTCTCCATAATATCTTTACATATTGAACTTACAACTTAAATACTCACAATTTTGGTTCACAAAATAATATATTACTACTTATTAATTAATTTTAATACATTCTAAATCCTTGATCCTATTTCATGTTTCAAATTGCTTGCCATTTGATGACATAGTATTGTTAATAAGAGGTAGATCTTATATCAACTAAATTATGTGTTGGTTGACGTTTTGATCTGTTAGAAGTGCCTTATTATATATTATGATTTTCCAAGTACCCATAGGGTGTGTCCAACTGGATACTTGGATTTTAACTAAAATTAACCATAGCAAGGCTGAACTTATGATTCTACTTAGATCTTTTCTCCCAGGGATGGTCTTGTCATGACTATCAGCAGCATCGCTTTCTGTCTTCTACTAAATCCTGTAGTCTGGTTGCTCTTGATTCCTCATTAAGTGTTAATTAATACATCTAATTTGTTGCAAGATAGGGTCCAAATTACTAACTTTTAACTCCTCTGGTACACTGCCTTTCTTGTACTTACTTACTCTCCTTTTTTTAAAAAAAATTTTGTTTAGAAGAACTAGGGTGTAGTTCTGTGTGATATGAGATATGGGGGTGGGTGAGAGGATTCACCAGAGACAGAGTTGGGAGCAGAGCAAATGGATTTACTGAAATACACAGCTGAGGGGAGCAACGGGGGAGAGAGGAGAGGTCTGCTCCATCATATGTGAGTTAGCTCCCTGGCTGGGGATCGAACTCAGGCAGTCACGGTGATAGTGCTGAGACTTAACCTGTAGGCTACCAGGGAGACCCTTATCTACTTTTCATGATGAATATTGTTTTTGTTAATGAAAATGTGATAAATTTGTTATAATCACTAAATATTTATAGGCCTAATATCTATAATCCTTCAAATAAATTATAATTTTACAGTTTAATGTTTTATTGTGTTCGCTTTCAAAAACTGGTATTTGGTTGACACATGTAAATTGATTTGTATTGTCTAAATATTTTAATTGCTGAGTGTTTCATGTTTCATGTGTGCTTCAAACTCTGCAAAGCCCCCTTGTACCTCATAGACTTCTAGGTATTTGATGGATTGGAAATCGGGAGCTCTGAGTTCTTGTTTCAGTTTTGTCAGTAGTCTGCTCTGTCACTTTGAATAAATCGCCTCATCTCTCAGAGACTTGGTTTTGTTACTTAGAAATCAATGGAACTGGGCTACTGACCTCTGTTCTTTTGCCTCTGATTCTTGGCATACTCATTTTTGGTGAGTGATAATGTTATTTATAATATCTAATGCTCAGTTTTTATGCTTCCTATGTGTTTAGTATTGGTTAAATTTTCTATTGAAAGTTACTTTTGGGAAGTTTGTAATACTCTCTCAGGAGAATATGAGATTGTATTTATATATTAAAAAATTAACCTACTGTTTACCAGCCAGAGTTTATATTTTCTGAACAATTGCTTATATTTTCTGAACAATTCTAGAAATGGTTATTTTTGGAGGTTTTTTGTTTTTTCTTATTTTCTCTACTGCAGTGGAACATTGTTTCAAGATCTTTGATTTGGGTAAAAGAAGTCATTTATTGTAGCCAAATTGATGATTTAAGGTTCAAATTTATATCCTGTCGTAGGGGTGGAGGGGAAAGAGTGAGGACAATGACAAATGGACAGTGAAGGAATTCTGGTGGGTACTCCTGGAGTCACTTAGGTCTCAAAATTGATTTGTCAGTGCAGGCTAAAAAGTGACATAATTCTGTTTTCCAGTGGCAGACTGCAGTTGCTGATACATATTTGTTTAGTGAAGAATTGGGTTTTGATTTAGTCTGTATGTAGTGGTGGTGGTATTGTTGGTGTTAGTGGATTAGATATTAGGAGCTAGGTGAAGGAGGAATAACAAGTAAGGTTAAGGCTCCCAAATGTAACATGAAATTCAGAAGATATATGGTGGTCCTGAAAGCCAGCCGCAGAGGTAGGAAGTATGATTCATGGTTGCCAGGAGCAGAATATGTGAAACAAATCTTTAGGATTCACTCCATATGCGTTAACAGTGTGATACAACTGATTTCCTACACATTAAGGGAGAGAGAAGCAAAATGGGTCATGTTTGGTTAATAAAATCACAAGGATGAGGAAGAGATTTAAAACTAGGTTAAAGGAAGCATTATTGATGGGGTTGAACATATTTATTTAGTTTGATGAAGAAAAGACTGGTGTTTGTTTTGTGGGTAGAGAAATCACACAGGTTAACTTCCCGATGACTTGTAAAAGGTTAGTACTTGAAGTGTTCATTTTATTCTTTGTAGTATAGGGGAAAAAAACCAGGGTGATTGTGAAGGCACAAAGGGACAGATTTCTGATAAATACTAAGAAAGAATAATCTCCCAGGGAATTAATTGTCTGTCCAGGGCAAAGTATTCAAATTCGGCTAAAGAGACAGGTATCACCAGGGTAACTGCGTGGTTTCGGTCTGTTTCCCCGGCACAAACGGGCAATTTGTATATGGTAAAAACACAGACGTGCTATGCTTTGAGCTCTCGTCTTATGTCGGGGAGGATTTGTGCTGAACCACTCACCGCTTGCCTAGCTGACTCTCAAAGGTGTTGACCATGGATACGAATTCTGCTGTCAGAGTAACTGCTTGTGTGGAAATAATTTGAAATGATAAACTGAAGAGACAAATGGAAACAGCTATATTCACAGATAGGCAACATGAGACAAACCCCACAGTCCTTCTACCCTTGGTCATATAGTGATCTCTGGTACCTCTAACCCCTCACTTTCCCATCTGTCTCAGAGAGTCACTTTCTGTTGTTCAGGGGGTGCTCTACAGGCTTCACTTCCCATTCAGTATTCTGACCCCACTCTGCTTTATATTATATCTCTTTGGTTATAATCCTATTATGTAAGCTCCTCTACGTGCAGCATAGTGTAAGGGCCAGTTACTGGAGCCATTCAGCTCTGGTTTGAATCTCAGTTCTTTACTTACTGAGAGACCTTGACCAGGTGACCTGAGCTCTCTCTACTCAGTTTCCTCGTTTGTGTAATGGGATAGTTTTAATTATTACCTACCACATAGCAACCTCATAGGGTTGTTATGTAGATTGTTAGTTAATTAAATTGAATTAGTTAAGTTCCTTGATTTAATATATATAAAGTGCTTTGAGCAGGACCTGGCACATTTTATTAGTGTTGGTTTGTTGTTATTAACACTATTAATATGACATTCACAGCAGCTTGTTTCTATATGGAAGGGAGGGATACAATATAGAGAATAAAAATTGAAGATGGGGAGATACACCTTGGAGAAAATCAAGATGCTATTTTTTCTGACTCAGATAAGGAAGAGTGACAAGATAGGCCTAGAAGGCGGGTTTAGAGATGAGGAGGTGAGAAAGGTCATGCCTGAACATTCTCTGATTACTCGGTAAATTTAGAGATCAAACCATCTCATGAGAGTGAGAGGGTGGAGTAGGGATTGGGCCTTGGAGCAGGGTAGGACGGGACTGGAATGTACCCCATGAGGATGAGAAAAAATGCAGCGGTGAACCATGAAAGCAGCCCAGCTGAGGTTGGAAAACCTAACTATGAAGTGGAATCAGTCAGCAAATCTTCAGGTCTTCTCTGACTACCCTCAGAAATCCACTAAAAATGAAAATTGGGTGGTGGGTTGAGGCAGGGGTGAGGAGAGGTTGCGTATTTGTGTTGGAAGATCAAGGAGTTAAGGGGATTGGTGGTACCTATGAGACCATAACTGATATCAGTAAAAAAAGAAACAAGAGTATACCTCAGGTATCAGCTGGGAAGCTTTCACTCCTCTTTGATCTGGTTTCAGAAGATGTAATACATGCAGATAATAGAATACCATACTGCTATCAAAAGAATGAGGTAACTCTGTGTCTCTTGGAAAGATGTCTGTAATGTGGTATTAAGAAAAAAGAGCCTATTGCATTAGACAATAATCAGTATGGTCCCATTTTCATAAAAAAGTAATAGGAAAATCCTGGAATGATATGTAACAAATGCCTAGCAGTGATTACTTTTAGTGGGCATGGAAGACAGAGGGGGGGGTTTACAAAAGAAATTCATTTTTTATAACATACATAACAGCTGTTTGAAGGGAAATCTTTATTGAGATTATGAGTATTTTTATATTATTTCACATGCTTCTCTATACTTCAGCTTTCCATAAAATACATGTGTCACATTTGTGAACAGAGCTAATATTTGAAAGTATGGAAACATGCAGGTCAAAACCACAATGAGATATCATCTAACACCTCTGAGAATGACACATATTAGTAAGAACCCCCAGAAACAAGTGCTGAAGAGGATGTGGAGAAAGAGGAACCCTATTACACTGTTGGTGGCAATGTAAAAAGATGGAGCTGTTTTAGAAAGCAATCTGTATTTTCCTTAAAAAATTAAAATGCCATGTGATCCAGCAATATCACGGCTGGGTTTTTACCCAAAGGAAATGAAAGACAAATATTGGACATTTATATAACAGATGATTTGGCAAAGCAAAATACTTGTAAAAACTAGTAAACACAAATAGACAAATTAAGGCTCCTGAGGTTAAGAGGTGGGGTGGGAAGAAAGGATGAAAGGAGTATAAGGAATGGTGGCGTGCAAAAATAAAAGAGAAAGAATTGACAGAGATTTTGGGCCTTGTGAAGTGGAAGGATTTGAGTTGCCATTTACTGAGGCATGAAGAATTCTAGGATAAGGAGTTTTCAGAAGATCAGGAATTCAATTTGGAGCAATAAACTAGGTAGTTGAATATGTAAGAGTGGAGTTGTCCAGGCTTAATATATGAACTGGAGAATCATGAACTTATAAACAGTATTTACAGAACTGAGACTGAATAAACTCACCTGAGGAAGTACTCTTGACAGATGTAATTGATACATACAAAAGATCACTTGTCTCTCAATAAGTGGTAAAATCAAGAAAATCAAGATGCTATTTTTTCTGACTCAGATAAGGAAGAGTGACAAGATAGGCCTAGAAGGCGGGTTTAGAGATGAGGAGGTGAGAAAGGTCATGCCTGAACATTCTCTGATTACTCGGTAAATTTAGAGATCAAACCATCTCATGATTGAGAACATATATTCATATATTTTGAAAAATAGAACAGTCATCAAAAGGAATAATGTTCAGCGTGACCATTGATTAAAATTCAAACAACTTCAGGCACTATTTATTCCTATCAAAGTAAAGGAAAATGTGATACAATGAATATATTAGTGGGAGTGGTGTGAAAGAGGTGACAGTATATTATATGTAGTTTTTTAAATTGTCTGTTTTCCCTCTGGAAAACATGTGATCAATTATTATAGTAATTTATATTTTTGACCTCTGTGATTCACTTTTAAGCACATTTCCAAAGAAGTAACACCCAAGGAAAACCAAATCAAACAAAAAAGGAAACAAGTATTTACAAATAGAATATCCAAACAACTTATACATCCTTTACCCATTCAATCTTGGTAAGATGATAAAATGACAAGTTTATGGATTTTGTCTATTATAGGACTTTAATGGATACCAATGTAAAAATAAAATTCTAGATAGAGTGTAAGTATCAACTATAAAACTGTGTGATCTATATGCTGACAACCATATGAAGAGAAATAGAATGTCTTAATAATTTAACTTTATTACTTTTCACTTTCTATTAAATTACCTTTGTTCCTAAAGAAAGGAGAGTCAAAATTGAGGCAATTTTATAATTTGATTTATTATGTTTTAACTCTTTAATGTAATGATGGGCTTTTTGCATTAGAGTAGATGGTAACTAATTCACTGTTTATTTGGTTTATATAATAATTGGTCTAATTTTTCTCAGTTTTGAGTATTCCACTGTGATAATAAGATTAAGGATTTTTCTTTCTTTTTTTTTTTTTAAATAAAGATCTAGGTAAAAATGCCTTTAATGAAGTTGCCTGCAGTAACTTTCATAAATCAGAACAACTCCATTTTAGATTTTGCATTTTCCAAGAAAGAATCATCAATCTGATCTCAACTCTTTGACTCCTTAATGATAAAATATTCTCAAGGATGTTTTGTTAGTATTGTTAAGAAAAGCTTTCCATGGTTCCAGTCATTCTAAATGCATTGACCACACTTTCTAGTCCTTTATTGTATCTTTTTTAGATTCTCAGTTTGAACTTCATTCATTTTTTTATCATTTGAAGTCTCTACTATTTTTTTCTTCCACATTCTTTCCCTTTTTGGTTTCCTAGAAACCACTGAGCTTGGCCTTGTTTGGTGAACTGTATTGTTATTATTGCATTAAAATCTTTTAACACTCTAAACCTTGTTGCTGAGCATTGAGGACAAGAATGCGGCTCACAAAGGATGGTAAATCCTGTGTTCTGATTCTTATTTTGACATGCTTTTGTCATTTAGCCTAGTATAAGAATACATAAACCCCAATCAGAAGATCGGTGGGTTTCTTCTGCTCATTAAATGGATGGAGGGTCTGCAATGGCTAAACATGCCATGGATTTGCAGCTACAGAATGTGAGAGCTGAAGAGGCCTTTGAGACCACAAGGGCCAGTTTCATGGATTAGAAACCAAGGTGTTGAACAGCTAAATGATTATTCAAGACTGACAATTAGTGGTAGATTTGGGCCAACCCCCAATTCTTCTGACGCTTCAATCTGTGAACTTTACATTAAATTCAACCTCTTTAAGTCATACCTGCATAGTTCAGTCAATTTTCAGCAAAGATTTCAGGCTCCTCCCAAACTTGAGTTTCATTCTGAAACTATTAAACTTAGCAACCATTTAAAGATCTTTTCTAAATTCAGAAGAACTCCGAACAAACCTGGCATGTTTTTATTAAAACCATGTTCTAACCCGCTTACACGACATATTTTTAGTTAAACTCTAAGACTAACTTATGTGCTTTGATATTCCTGTATTAACTAAGGTTTGAGTTGGAAAAGTATACTCTCTTTTAGGTGTCATTGTACAGAACTGTAGAAATGATAGTCTTTTTCTTTCATACCATCTTTAGGAAGATGAATAAAATGATAACTGGTGAATTAAATTGGCATTTTTATACTGTGTACAACTTTGTTTTCCTTCTCTGTATGATAGTAGGTGTATATAATAATGTGAAAAATATTTGACTTTGTTTCTTTTTAAATTACATTATTTTTATTGAGGTGACATTGGTTTACAATTTTGTGGTATTTACACATAAGCAGTTAAACTGTAGTCATAGGCAAAAAAAAAAAACAAAAAACCAACAAACCACACATTTTGAAACATGTAAGTAGAACATAAAATTTTTAGAAACTCATATATTTCTATGTTATTTGATACAGAAATCTTAACAAAACTTCTTGCAGCAGGATAATTCATTTACTGGTTGAGAAGCAGATGTTACACCTACAGACTCACTACTAGTATTCAGGAGTAATTGTGAAGTGAATAAATGAGTCAGTGAACTTTTTAAAATCATTGATTGTGTTTAATATTTGTATATAGAATGGGATAAATAGAATAAACACCATTAGTTGCAGTGGTTTGAGAATAAGATGTTAAGAATAATTGCATTTTCTTAAAGTTTTTAAATTTTTTTTTAAAGATTTATTTATTTATTTATATAAGCACTGGGTACAGTCAGAAGCACGGGAGGGTGAGAGAATTCACCAGAGCCAGAGCAGGGAGCAGAACAGGCAGAAGGACTGAAGTACACTGCTGAGGGGAGCAGTGGGCAGCAGCAGAGGTCTGCGCACCATGTGGGACCCTCGCCCGGCGGCCGGGGATGGAACCAGCGCTGCAGAGGCTGCGGGCAGTTTTGCAACCCAGCGCTCAACCACTGCGCCACCTGGGAGGCCCTAAAGTTTTTAAATTTTTTATTAAGGTAACATTGGTTTACAATACTGTAAATATTTCACAAATATGGGATCCCGCCTCTTCAGGTATACATTACCACACCCACCACAAAGGCACCCATATTTTTTCAGCTATCATTTTTATTCCATTTATTAGATATGGTAATAGATTATAGTTTCAAATAATGTTTGGATCAAGAGTGGTTATAAATATACCTTGTATTTTTCCTACATAATAAAAATGTTTCACGTGTATTATATTATCTAGATAATACATTATCTACTATCTACAGACTTGATAGTTACAGAAGACACAGATATCTTGTTTCTGAATGATAATATGTCATATCTTGAAAGCCATCTTAAAAATAAAAAATTTGTTGGTAACTTTGTCCTGTAATAGTATCAGTTTTTTCAGTCGTTATTGTTGAGTAGAAGCTCTAGAAATAGATGCTAAGGCTTGCTAGGTTTTAGTGTAACTCACCTTTGCTCTCTGAATTTGTTTTCAAAATTCATTTACTGAGGTCATGTGTAATAGGTGTGATTACATGAACCAAGCACAGATACATGTTTTAAGGAATAAGCAATATCTTTGTGTGTGTGTGTGTTATTTATTCATTTATGCAAGAACCGGGGTACAGACCAGATGTGCGGGAGGGTGAGAGGATTCACCAGAGACACAGTAGGGAACAGAACAGGCAGACTGATGAAATACACTGCTGAGAGGAGCAGCGGGCGAGGCAGGAGAGGTCTTCTGTGCCGTGTGGGACCCTTGCGGCCGGCCGGGATTGAACCTGCGCTGCAGAGACTGCGGACAGCTTCACAGCACAGTGCTCAACTGCCCACGCCACCAGGGGAGGCCCGGAATAAGCAATATCTAGTAGAAGGATAGAATTAAACATACATTTAAAATAAATATATTTTAATGTATATTATGTACTGAATATAATATATAGCACTATATATTATAAATATATAACTTATATGAAGTAAAATTAGTATTGCAAAAAATCATACTGCACATATGCAAATAACACATTTAAACAATATAGTATTTTTTCATATAAAATTAGAATGCACAAAAATTAAAAAAATCATGGCAATTTTAGAGGTTGAGATTAAACCTATATTTACTAGCATGGGGTAGTAAGACCATTTAATGTCTTTTCCAACAACTAAGGTTATTTTTAGTATCTTCTTTTAGTATAATAAATTCTTAAATGATTCTGACCTAGTGGAGATATTATTAGTATTTATATTTAGTCTTATCTTTTCATTATTTTCTTAACCAGCTATGGCCAATTTTTTTGTCTTTTTTTTTTTTTTTAACAGATCTTCAGATCCTAGATCTACTTCCAGTTACCATCTAAGTCATCTTAGATAATATGGGGATTATCTAGAGCAGCAATCTCCTATAGATGGTCAGAGAATAGTTTCTTACTGCTATGTGGTAGGAGCTTTCATCAGAATGTAAATCCATGTACTTTTTACTTCATTAAAAAAGGTCTGCTTAATGATACAGTTGATTTAAATTCTGGCATAGTTTCTTGTCTCTTAGCAGACTGGTAACAACAGCTTGAGGACTGGCATGGCAGGTGGACCACATTTTGAGGAGCACTGAGTGCAGGCCCATTACGTCTGATGTTGAGACCATAGTTCTGAGCAACTGACCTCTTGGATCTTAGTCACCAAATGTGTCTGTCATGTCCCTTCTTCAGCTTTGCCTTGTGTCTCCTTGTCCTATGTTTCTCCTAGAGAGTGATATCTTGCTAACACTGAATTCTGCCCTGGTCTTTGGTTTCTAGCTCTTTGGTTCATATATAGATAGAGAATTAGCTCTTTGGCTCATACATATTGTAAAAAACCTCCAGTCTCTGGTTTACTGGACTTAGAGGTTTTTTCTCTCTCTCATATTTTATTAATTTGTCTTTCATTTACAAAATTATATATTATAATTTTGGGAGTACAACTTCACACCTCCATATGTACACATGCTTCATTCACCCTCCACCAAGCTCCAGTGGTGATGTACTATCACTCAGAGATTTTCTTTATAAATTCTTATTCTCAACATCAGTCTGATTAAAATGAAATCATTAGCCACTAACATTCTTGTTTTGATGCTAGTATTTTAGAAGAAAATGTGTGTGATGTATGAAAAAAATTGCTTGTAAAATGCTGCCTGAAAATTCTATTAAAATAGTTTAATCTTGATTTCTGATTAAGACCATGAATTGACCTAAGTTTATATTATCTTGGCTCCAACTGTAGAAAGTTTAAGAAGATATAGCATGATAATAAATCAAGATGTGTATCTCTGTGGAATAGAAATAAAATAGAAACACACAACTTACTTAGACCTGAAGCTGGGAGCTTGACTGATGTAAGGCCAAAGTGATCTGTGAGGCTGGGACCAGAACCAGATTCATTATGTGGAACTGGGACAAGTGTAGGATCTCCATGACCATGGAAAGAAGTTGGAAAAGATTGAAACAAACAAATTTCTGTGTGGGATTTATGAATTATATAAAATTACATACTTTGTAGCCAGTCCCTGTGCCAACTCTCTGAGTCAGTGAGCTCTGTTTCTAGCTGTGTGCAGACCAGGTATTAGTAGAGTAAACCTAAAGAAGTTGGATAAGATGTATTATTATTATTATTATTTTTTAAAGATTTATTTATTTATTTATACAGACAAGAACTGGGTTACAGGCCAGAGGTGTGTGTGGGGGGATGAGAGGATTCACCAGAGACAAAGTGGGAAACAGAACAGGCAGACTGACCAACATACACTGCTGAGGGAGCAGCAGGCAAGTCAGGAGAGGTCTGCCATGCTATGTGGGTAGCTCCCTGTCGAGGGATTGAACTTGTGCTGTAGTAGCTGCCAGGAGCTTCATAGGTTGCGTCTTAAACCCTTGTGCCACCAGGGAGGCCCTAAAATGTATTATTTAAAAATAATTTTTAAAGCATGTATGAGCTGGAAGAAAAGTATGGAAAATGTGGGAATTCCTTTGAGAACAGAAATGACAAGGCAGTATGAATCAGGGGGGCCAAGTAACTCCTGGAGCCGCATCTGTCCTGAGGTATCTACTGGTCTCCAATGAACTAACACATGTGTAGGGAACTCGGGAGACAACCTCAGGGCAAGGAGGTCAAGTCAGAACTCCCACCTAGAGCTGACTCACCAAAAAGTTAAAATCTCATGTATGAAGTAGGAAAAACTTATTCTGGGGAGGAAATGGTGGCTCTGTCTTATCTCTCTGTCTCTTTATCTCCCTTTCTGCCTGACTGCCTGTTTGGCTCTGCTTTGGTTGTAGGTGGAATGGAAAAAAATGTCTGCCACGAAAATTTCGAACTACAGTTCTGCATGATGGAAGGTTTGGGTTTGAGTTCACACTACATGTAGGGCCTGGAAAACCCCAAGTTGAATGTTTAGTTGAAAGTGGTCTTAAGTTAGAAAGAAAGGGAAATCTTTTAGAATAATATACTTAAATCTAGACTTTTCAGAAACTGAAAGACGGACACTGGATGGTTTCACTTATTTGTGGAATATAAATAACCAAGGAAAACAAACTGGTGAAGCACAGAAAAATAATTCTGAGACTCTGTGAAAAATATGCAGGTTACCAGAGGAAGTGGGCTGGGGAGTGAAGGGAGAAGGAGGAAGGGGGAAGGGAACAGGGCATTGGCATGGGGAATTTTGGTGGAGAGTGAGTGAAGCGTGTGTGTAAATGGAGACATGTGTGAAAATGTACCTCCAAAGTTACGTAGTTGTGTAAACAAATTACAAATTAATAAAACTTGAGGAAAAAAAAAATCTAGACTCAAGAAAGAATCGCCACAAATAAAGCTTACCGACCATGAATTCATAGTAAAGAGCTCCTCCTCCATCTCACACATAAGCCATCATAAGCACCGTTAATAGAAAACACACTAGAGAATCAGTTCCACCTAAATTGCAGTTTGCAATGGTCAATTTCAGAATGTAAAATAAATCTGCTTAATATATATAAAGAAATAAAAGGAGCCTTTGAGACTATGGCAAAGGAATATTTGAAATCAAACCAGTTGGAACTCATAGAAATGAAAATACAATAATAAAAGTAGAAATTCTTGGAATTAGACCTCCTTTGACCCCTGTACAGGATCCTGGCACTTACACTTACTTCCCTCTTCCGTTTTTTTTTTTTTTTTTTGTTCTGTTGGTTTTCTGAAGTTTTGCATCCTACTTTTAGTGAACCCAACACTAGGTTTTTTTTTTTTTTTTTTTTTTTTTTTTTCAAATCAGCCAGAGAAGAGATACCTAACTTTTCTAGAATAGTTCATTGCCTGTAATAAATGAGAATTCCTGTTACTCCACATCCTTACCAGTCTTTGGTGTTGTCAGTGTTTTGGATTGTAGCCATTCTAATAGGTGTGTAGTAGTATCTCATTGTTGTCTTAATTTGCTATTTGCCTAATGACATATGATGTCAAGCATCCTTTCATATGTACATTTGCCATCTGTATATTTTTAGTGAGGTGTCTCTTCAGATCGTTTGCCCATTTTAAAATTAGATTGCATATTTTCTTATAGTAGACTTTTAAGATGTCTTTATGTACTTTTGATAGAAGTCATTTATCAGATATATGTGTTGCAAATATTCTCCCAGGGCCTCCCTGGTGGTACAAGGGGTCGGGAACCGCACTGTGGGGCAATCCGCAGGCTCTGCAGCACAAGTTTGATCCCCAACCAGGGAGCACCTACATGGCGCAGCAGACCTTTTCTGTCTTGCCTGCTGTTCCCCTTAGCAGTGTATTTCAATCTGCCTGTTCTGTTCCCTGTTCTGTCTCTGGTGAATCCTCTCAGCCATCGCATATCTGGCCTGTACCCCAGCTCTTGTATGCATAAATAAATCTTTCAAAAAAAACCCAAATATTCTCTCAGTCTGTGGTTTTCCTATTCTTAATCCATGATTCATTATTTACTGCTTTAAGGATTGCGTATATAAACATATGCATAGGCATACATATGTGCTTATATATACACATGTATATGTAAATGTATATTTTTTGTTATAAAAAGATTCTAGAATATAATTTAAGAAATAATATGAATGACTACAGTTTTGAAAATTATTAGTTTGGACCATATGTAATCATTCTTTTCATAGGTCATAAATGAGTGAGTATTGGTAATTTGTGTATTTCAGTCTAATAGAAGGCAAAGTTCTTTATTTTCTGAGTGTGCACTGCCCATTAGTGATGAATGAATATTTTGTCTTTGAGATGATTCTGGACAGGAATTAAGCTCATACTAGAATCAAAACCAGATATAGTTATGATAATCACAAAGGTTCAATTTTTAAGACAGCTCTACTTTCAAATGCTCTGACTACCAAACATTGAAATATTCTAGCAATTATTTTAAGACTGCCTGCCACTTGAAACTACCCCTTAGTACCCCAAATCCTATGTGGTAATTTTTATTTCAGGAATATATTTCATCCTCTGTAGAAATCACGAAACTTTGCTTTACTGGATTCTATTGGAATTTTTGTGAGGGTTAGTGGGCTGCCTTGTGTAAACACTTATAGGCAATCAGTCTTCCCTATTCAAAAACCACAGGATATCCTTCTGGATATTTGTAATAGTTTTCTCTGTACTGCAAATAGAAAACAATTGTCTAATTATTATATTGAGGGTCATAATTCATAGCCACATTTTAAAAACCATGCCAATCAATGATGTTGCAAGATTTGTTATAATTGTTCTGTCATATAGTAAAAAAAAAATCCAGATTTTATTAAATGTTAACAATTTCTATGTGTTTAGTATGCATGAAGCTCTTTTAAACGTGGAATATGGTGTCAGGTTTTTTATCTAGTGGCAGAGGATAGGGGTAGTAAACATATATGATAATATGAGGCAGAATAAAGTAACATTACAGAAGTGCAAAAGAAGTGTTGTATTTGTTCAAATAGCAGACAGTTATAGTGGAGTCATCTGGAAAGGCTTTGTGGAAAATGTAAAATATGAGTTGACTCTTGGGGAGTGAGTTGGGTTTTACTTTGTGTAGATGGTGGTGGGCATCAAAGAAGGAAGATACTTTTGGAAAAGAGCCAGATATGGGAACTCTTGGACCATTTTAGAAAACAGGAAGCAAGATGGGTAGTATTTATGGACTAATCTTATGTGGTTCTGACTTTATGCTAATGACACAAATATGTGACATTTTATAAACTTGAATTTTTGCTGAAGCAAGAATTTGAATCAGGCTTTCTGCAGGGCCATTGTTTGGGAGTCATTCACTTAATGAGTGAATGCCCCTAGCTGTTGGCCCAGCTTCCACAGTAGACAGCTCCCCTAACACTTCGCATGGACCTTAACACTTGTGAGGTATTAAAAGTCATTTTTGTGTTTTTATTATTAAAGTGATCTCTTCTAGTAGTGATGACTGAAAAGCAAAGACAAGACATCTGCCTTAGTAACAACAATAGTGCTTTAGATAAATGTAAGAGTCAAGTGCTGAATTCGATGTTGGATCAGGTTAGTGATAAGAGTTTGTAATTTTGCAAATGACTTGGGCCAAAACACTTCCTGTAATCACGGGTCTACTTTTATCCAGTTTGGTTGGAAGGAAACAGAAAAATAAAGTCATAAATGTCAAATGGGCTCTTTTTAATAGTAGGCTATAGCAGGCTGATAGTTTTCTGATGGCCTATTTGTTAGCTCTGAATTGAGCTTTTAGAGAAGTTATTGGTGCGTTGATTAAACTTTTGCTATCAACAAAGATAATGCAGAAAATTTATATCAGGACTATTCAAATAAATAGAAGTACAGTAAAAAGAAATGGTTCACATAATAGACGTTATATTTTCAGGGCTTCTATCCTCTCAGCCTTGCATCCCAAATTAAGATTGTCAAATATGTTGTATTTTTTCATAATCTCTATCTCTGTAGGCATTTCCCTCTCTCTTTCTCTAAATTGTAGTTGTATTTTTTATTACGAATTGCTTGTCGCAAATCCATTTTCTCATCCTTACTCATAAAATTCTGGGACAGCCATGTGCTAGTTAAAAATGCTTCCCACCTCAGATTTTCTCATATTTTGGGATGACCATGTCAGCCAATTATGGTCAATCGGATAGTAGCAGAAATGTCCTGATAAAAAGATACAAAGACTTAGCTTTCTTTGTCCTTGGTCTTTTCCTTTCTTTGTGGTTGAAGCATAGAATACTGCCTGAATCCTCAGGAAGCATCCCAGGAGAGGAGACTGGGGCACTCATGTCACCACGAAACCACTCCTCACCCTTTGTCTACTTACCTATGACCTGTTTCTTAAGTTAGGAAAGCAATCCAACCTAGGTTATGTCAAGCAAGTTGTATGGTTTCAAAGCAATCCTAAATGATGCAGTAGGCTGCTTCCAGTCAAGTGTAAAATGTTAACATTTCATGCTACTCGTGCACTGGGGGAATTAAGGAAATTAGCACATTTGCTGGGGAATTGACATGGCACTTCCGTGTGTGCCTTGTGGGATGCGAGTTTGAATCTCAGTCTGAGGGCTATGCTTTCCACCAGTGGAATCATATTATAACCTCTCTCCATCGTTAAAGTGTACATGGCACAGAGGAGAACAGTGTACATGGCAATAAGGAGGAGAACACTAATCACAAGCACCAAGTGCTCAGATTATAGTAATTCAGGAGCTTCCAAAAAACAAGTCAGTTGGAGGGCCTCCCCTGGTGGAGCAGCAGTTGAGCGCTGGGCTGCGAGGGCAGCTCTGCAGCGCCGGTTTGTTCCCCGGCCTCCAGGCAAGGGTCCCACAAAAAAACAAACAAACAAACAAAAAACAAGTCAGTTGGAGGGAAAATTAGTTGGCTACAGACATTTTGCACAATGGGTGGAGGGAGTAAACCTCCAGTAAAATGCCAGTGGTGAAGATCTAATATTTACATAGTTATAGAAATGGTAATAAGAATCCTAACATGATGTATTAACTTTCTCGATCAATACTGTCCTAAGAAATACAGTGCAAATGAAATATATAACTTTAGTTTTCTAATAGTCACTCAAAAAAGGTAAGAACAGGTGAGATTATATTTAACACAGTGCATCCAAACATTATTTTAATATGTAATCAATAAAAAAGTATTAGTTGAATATTACACTTTTTTATATTGAGTTTTGAAATCTGGTGTGTATTTTATACTTACAGCATATCTTGATCTGGACTAACCACATTTTAGATATTCAATAGCCACATGTGAATGGTGAGGAAAAATGTCCCAACTTTATTTTTAAAATGTGTCTGACCTGGGTTGTTAGATATGATCTAAAAAAACAATGGCAGAGAAGTGAAAATTGAAGTAAAAGATTTATTGAAAGCATATGTGTACTCTTGGAAAGAGACAGTCTACTCTCAATTTCATCTCTTGAGAATATTAAGAAGGAGGAAACTATGTCTTTTTAGAATTATTCCCGCTATCTATCTAAAATGGGGGGAATTAGCTTGTTTTACCATTTTGCTGTCAAAAGCATTTTTCTTGCCTGGAATTGGGAAAAGATGAGAGAAGACAACACTTTTGGGAAACATAGAGGCCTTAATTAAAAATTCATTTTTATAGCTGTAGAGCTTGGTGTAAACTCAGTCTGTATTAATATGATTCCGGAATTTGGAACTATCTCAACAATCTGACCTTTTTGGAAGTACTAGAAAATATCATGAAAAGGTTTCTGGGATATCCAAGCAAATTTTAGGTATTTTTTTTTCTTTAAATAACAGTGATAGATTTTATGAAGACAAAGAATTCTGTGCTTAACTGGAAATAGTAGATGATTTCTTTTGAAGACAAAGAAGGAGAATTTGTTGAAGGATTTCTGTCCATTATAAAGTAATAATGTAGCCCTAGCTATGATTTGAAAGCTTTTTTTATAGTATAAATGGTATATAGTATAATGGCTTTTTAGGGAATTTAGAGACCCAGAAAGAGAAAAAGAAAGGAAAAAAATCTCCCATAATGTTACCTTCTAGAAAAGTAATCAGTAATACAGCCATGGTTAATCCTTGACCACTCTGTTGCTTGATAATTTTCCTAGTCACATGCTCCCCATGTACTTACATGCTCTCCACATATTCACACCTCCCACCGCAACACACATGTACCCTCCCCACTTCTATTTCTTTGTCTTTTTACAAATCTGGGATCATATTCCACATACATTTTATAGTCTTTCACCAAACAATACATTATGGGCAAATTTCTATGTTAATAAAGTACATACCAGCTTCACCATTACATGTCATATGCTAATCTTTGAGCGTGTTTATTGAACCACATAGTTGCCAGTTATGTTCAGTATTTTGCTATTATAAATCTTGATGCCCTGGGCATCACCATGTATTTGTTGAATGATTTTCTTTTGATAAATCCTGAGTGTAATTGCTGAGTCAGAGTGTGTGTTAAGAGTTTGACTCCAAGTTGCCAAAATGCCCTCCAAAAATGGTGTTTCATATTTACTTGCATTAGTAGTGTTCCAGAGTGCTACATCTGTGCCACTTGTGTTATCATTTAATTTTTGCCCCAACAGTTTAAAATGGTGTCATTGCTTTAATTTGTCTTTCAGTTCATTAGTGAATTAGGCAATGTTTTCAGATGTTTATTAGGAATTTTATGGCTCTTTTTGGTGAATGGCAACGTGTATCTTGTTCACTCTATATTACTAAGGTGTTTTCACTTTCTTTTTTTATTGAAAAGCTAGCTTTATGTATTTAAACATGTGCTCTTTTTCACATATATTAAAGATTTAATTATTTCAAAATAATTAAACTCTACTTGTTGGTTTTTCAGTATTAAAACTACAAGGGGCTGTTTTTGTAACTTATCAGTTGGAATAAATGTAGGAAATATTTCTTGACTGTTGTAACTTTTTTTTTCATTTAAAAAAGAGTAAAATGCTGTCTTAATCTCATAAAATAAATATAATGACTATATAAGAGGCCCTGGCAATTAGTTCATACATAATTCTTACTATATGCCAGGTGCTTATCTGAACATTTTATCTGTATTAGCTCATTTAATTCTCATAACCATCTTATGTGTGTAGCAGGCTCAACTGTTATTCCTATTTGATAGATGAGGAGTTATTTAATAAAAATTCAATAACTTGGTCTCACTCATAGCAGGAATCTAGAAAACTTAAATAAGGGACCAGGAAAATGAATAACTATAAGAAAGTGAAAATCAAAATCAACAAAAAACTATGAACCAGAGACACTTTTAGGGGGGCGGGGGCGGGAGGGGAGGGATTGGGGTCAGAATGGGGGGCTGCAATTGTATGGGGAATATAACAATAAAATTTATAAAAAAAAAAAATTCAATAACTTTCCCAAGGTAGCACAACTAGAGAGTGTTGGAATTGGGGTTCAGTGTAGTAGATTTACTCAAATGTAGTAAAGTACTACTTATTTGTAGCATAGAACATTGTATTTTGTAAAATAGCATCAAAATGGAGTGCAGTCAATGTACAATTTGCTAATAATTTTGCTTGCTTGCTTAGTACATAGACAGATTTTTGCTTTGATTTGCTTGGCTTATGTCCTTGACTGTTGTAACTTGCTTTGTGTTTCTTGAAGTCATCTATCAAAAGTATTTATATCCTTTCATGTCTAAGCCCTGCATCATCTTTGGAATATGTCTTGAGTAAGTAATGTCAAGGAAATTACCATCTAATTATATTCTTGATAAAGTGCCTGTTATTAGCTTTGAAGTTTGCTGCTAATCTCTTTTTAGCTACATTTCTTTGGATCTAAGGTTTAGATAAGCAGCAACAAGTAAAAACATAGAATGTAATTTCTTTTCTTGAGGGAGTCTGCTTTTAATTTTAAATTTAATATTACAAATTGAGAATTAGCAATCACTGTTTGCTATTTTTATTTCTTATTCTATCTCTACATTATATGAAAGCACATACCACATGATCTAAGAAGCCTTCAAAAAAATTCTGAGTCAGTTTCTCAAGCAGTTTCTAGCAGTTAGTGAACTCTTAACAGTGTATAAAGATTAGAAATGTCTGCTACCTGGTACTGTATCATGTACTTGAATGTTGAAAGTTTTCACCACAAAAAGAAATGGTAATTATGTGGTGACATGGAGTGATAGCTAGTGTTATAGTGAGAGCTAGTGTTATAGTGGTAATAGTAGTAAAACTTATAAACATCAAATCAGTACATTGTACACTTAAGCTATGTTATGTTTTGTCAGCTATAGCTCAGTAAAATAGAGGGGGTGGGGGAAGAGTTGAAGCACCTATCTAAAAAAAAAATAGGTCTTTTGGTACTGTGAAAGTCTACCTACCTAGTGGCGTTTCTTTCCACTGTCCTATAGATAGTTTTGGCTATGAAAGTAACGTAGTAATATTAAGTTGACTATGAAATATAATAACATATAAACTTCATGTTTAAGAATTTAAAATTAAATCGGGGACACAGGACACATAAAACTAGTGGGGTATATAAGTAATAATTTAAAGATATTAAAAGGTAAGTGGCATTTAATACATTGGCAAACAGGAAAGAAAACTCAATGGGTAGAACTTGAGTTATGCAGAGAGGAGGGGAGTGAGACAAGCAGAGGAAAAACAATTTGGCACAGGATGCTACATGGATACAGATGGGGATTGGCAGCCATGGGGAGTAGGCTGTCAAAATGCCAAAGGTAGTGAACCCCAATGTATCTGGAGGAGAGATCAAGGATTGCTCCCAGGTAGGTAACTATAACCTTGTCGAAACAGTGGGCATGGCATGACTATTGTTTGCCCTCTCGGAAAGTAAGTGAAATGCTGACATATGCTAATATTAGAGAAGCACAGCCAACATGAAAGCAAGGAAAAAATCTCAGAAACCCTGAGGTTCTGGGTTAACATACTGGGGAAATGTAAACCCCACTGACAGTGCATCTCTGTTGCAGATTTACAGGGAAACAAATGGGCTAAGAAAAAGAGATTCTATAATTCATTATGATTTTTCTATGGTATTTAACTCACGTTAGGTTTACCTTTAACTCTTTGATTAGCTATCTAAAAATGCCTTTGAATAATGGGTCATAGTGTAACTCAAAATTTTCCAGCTTAATTTTTAAAGATGTGAATTCTATAGTCATTGAGAATTTTGTGTATATAATTGTGAACTTTTTAAAAATTGCTCTGCTTTTTTAAAGCTTACAGGTTTTTAACCATTTAAACCATATTTAGATAAATTTCATAATTCTTAAATTTTGATGGTTTTCAATTTTGATCATCTGTATTCTTGACAGCAGATTAGGGAACTCGCAGTGATAATTCATAATTAATGAAGTGAAATCACTCGGCCTCAGTGTTTTAGATGGTTTTATAGCAAAATCCTTGAATCTGTTAAAAACAAAAAACATCACTCCATGTCATTTGCCGAGCATAATCATTCCCTTTATTTTTATGTTGCATATAGTTTGCAAAGTGCTTTTCCCTACAGTTTGACTTGATCTTCATACCAACCTTGGAGGTTAGGTGATGTGGCCATCACTGCCTCTGTTGTTGCAGGTGAGACACCAAGACATGGGGCTTAAGTGACTTGTCTACTTGTCTCCTGATTACCAGGAGAGTTCTTCAAACATATTTGAAGAACTACTTGATCTTCATTATTTGATCATTATCATCATTATTTGATCACAGTTCCTCAACTAGGTGATATCAGAAGGTAGTAGTTCTTGCTTTTCTTCTTTGTATGTGTCATATTATTTTCAGCTTTACAGAGTTGGTGTTCAAGTATCTGTATGAATTCTTTTAACTGGAGAAAGGTAATAATACAGTTCTACCTTAATTGATTTTACATAGTAAATATTAAGTATTCTTTAATCTGGCTCTGGTAGATGTTAGGAAAAAATTAGCTGTAGGGATAAGTCAACAACCATGTAGTCAGCCTGACCCATTGACAGAGATTTATTACAGCAGTTATGCATGGAGAGTAAAGTGCTAGGCAAATTGTTTAATTAGCCCATGGTCATGGAGCTTGCTTTAATTCTTTAATAGAACTACAAGGGCAGTCTCAAAGGAAAGGTTGTTTCAAATCATTTTGATTTGTATACTTGTGGCTTGTATACTCACCTGTTCAGGAACTACTAGATGGTATAATCCAGCCAGTGAGAACATTGGAAGGCACAGAGCTCAAAGGTGTATTAAGTAGTGTGAAGCTCTATTGTTTCATGCATGTGTTAAATAATTGCTATCATTGCAAGACTGTTAAAAATTCCCAGCTAGTAATAACATGAATGGCACTTTATGGCTTTAAAAGGAGATAAAAGAAAATTCTTAGTCAGCACTTTGACTGTATCGCATCATGTCAGTTTTGTTATTGTGAGGACTTTAAGCAGATGCTCTCCCTTCTGGCAGCAGAGCTCTAATTACCATATTCATTAAGCTGGGAAGTGAGCAGAGGTCACAAAGCACAGCCCCTTCTGCTTTGTACCGTCCTTGTGAGGACTGCAGTGCCATGGAGGCATGTTGTAGGCTGAGTGATGGAGAGGTTGCCACCTCCCCTTTCTTTCCATTCAGATCAATTAGAGGAACAGTGAGCTGCTTAGCTGCTGTGCAAACACAAGGATCATTCTTTTTTTTTTTTTTTAAACTCCCGGTCTTCTCTTCAACAGCATTCTCCGAGTTAGCCTAATGCATCCTGCTTTAATTCATAGGCACTAATTATATTTCAGCATACATTCTTGCACACTAAATTATAAGTATCCTGACTTTAATCAGTTGTAACTAGTCCTTAAATTGAGGGGTTAGTACTTTCCTTTCAAGGATAACAGGCTTTGCTGTGTTATGTGATGGGATTAAACCCCTTTTTTCAAGATGTGGAATTGAAGATGTGGAAGATGTATTTATTTTTTCCCCCTAAAGAGCCCTGCATTTTCTTCTGGCTAAAGTGTAATTCAAAACTTTATAATGTCCTTTGAAAATTTGTAAAATGGTGTTTAATGCTTAGGTAGATTTGGAATGTGAACTAATAATAAGCACAATTTGTAGGGACATATTATAAAACAGTGAATAATGGTTTAGAGTTGCCGATAATTTCCCAAATAAAATATCTTGTTTGGTGTTTAAATAATCCTCAACATGGGCAATTAAAGGATTAATGTGTGGTGATTGCTGAAGACCACACAGCTAGTTGATAGTACATCTGGTGTGAGAATCAAAAGTCTCATTTCCCTTTGGGGGGCTCTTTCACAAAGCTCATAGTGCTTTTGACTGGAGGTTACCCCAGCTATTCAACTTGTAAACTTTTAAAGTTCCTGATGAAATCATTTTTCTTATCTACATTCTTTATTTTTATTTGACCTTGTAAAAAAATCGTCATTATTTGTGGCTCTTAAAGGACCACCTATGAGCTTTCTGCAATATTTTACATTTACTAACAACATAAAATGAGAAACTATTTTTTCATTCTGGGAAGTAATTGCTGTTCTAATTCCTTAAAACAATCATTATGCTTCTAATTCACTCCCCACCCCAGGTTTTAAGCCTCTTTAATGAATTATACAAAAGGTCATTTCATAACTATCCCCCTTGAGCAATGCCTATTCAGAGTAGGTGAGAGAACTGCAGTCTTTCTTTTTGGAGTAGAGCTAAGTAAGAAGCAAATCAGTTGTGACCCACTTCACTGTTCAGCCATTGTCCCCTCTCCTCTATGACATAACACTGCCCCCTTTATATCCCCTTCTGCTGTCTTTTTTTTTTTTTAAGATTTATTTATTTATACAAGCACTGGGTACAGTCAGAAGTGCGGGAGGGTGAGAGAATTCACCAGAGCCAGAGCAGGGAACAGAACAGGCAGACCGACGAAATACACTGCTGAGCCAGAGCAGTCTGCACCCATGTGGGACCCTTGCCTGTGGCCGGGGATCGAACCGGCGCTGCAGAGGCTGCGGGCAGCTTCGCAGCCCAGCGCTCAACCGCCGCGTAACCAGGGGAGGCCCCCTTCTGCTATCTCTTACTTCATTGGAATTTCTCTTTTTTAATAGACGAAACTGGATGGTATAGGAATGGGGAGCAGATTTACCTCTGAAATGACACTAGATAGTTTGTCCTTAATGCTGAATTCAAGGCCTCTTTGCTCCATCTTATAATCTAGGACAAGATCCTTCATTTCTGAGGAGGAAGAATGTTAATTTTGAAACCCTTACCGGGTCGCAGCTTATAGGAATGAAACTGTCATGTATGAATGCATACTGCATTCTCTTTCTTGCACTTGTGGGAGCAGTAGGGTCATAGTTTTTTTGGAATGGGAGATGGTCTGGCCTCATCCTTCCTACTTTCTATTTTATCCCTCTTTTTCATCCCAAGGCAGCAGATCCAGAGTTGGCCTGAGGTAAGTGACAGTAGGCTTTGAGTAATTTTTTTTTTACTGGTGGTCAACTATGATACCTTTTCCTCAACTGATGAGAACATGCCTTTTTGTTCACTTGCAGTAGTAGGTCCTGAGAGTTGAATTTGGGCATGGAAGAAAATGGGCAGCCTTGTGCCTTGTTTTGGTTAGGAAAGGTCTTTTATATGGGCGGATACAGGTGTCAGTTAACTTTGCAGTTGGCACAGAGTAACTTCTTTAAGGATCTCCTCCACTGGACCAAGCCAGGATTTTATTATTCATCAGAAAAACTCTACTCCAAACCACCTGAATCCAAGCCTGAAAGGCTAGTACTTGGGTGCTGGCTTCTTAGTATAATTCTGAGTTAGACTAATGGTATAGATGTTGGTTAGAGGAAGTGTGGAAGGATACATTTTCAATCTGAGAAATGAATGACTTAAGAAACCCATATTAGAAGAAAAAGGTAGAAATAAGGTAATATTGTAACAAAATGATTCTCCAGTTCCAAAATATTCTCTTGAAGATTTTGGTGAGTTATGCCTTGTGTTTGTACATTAAGGCAATTATTATATGACTTAAGTATGCCTTTATCTCTCTGATGAAGGATTTGACATATACCAGTTCTTGTCATTATCTTCTGTCTATGGTTTCTTTAAAGTACTTTGTGAATACATGTGGTTGCAACAACCTTGAAAAAAACTGGTTCCATTTTCTTAGTAAGGATTAGTTTGTCTGCTTTGTATTCATAAGATACTGCCTATAAACAAGGTGGGTAGTTGCTAGAAATGGTTCTAGAAATGCTTGGGAGACTCATTTGTCCAATAATACATTATCATTTCTGATTCCTTACACCTAAACTTCTTTAGCCTGGTTTGGTCCCAACTTTTAAGAGTCAGAAACTCCTTAAGAATCTGGTGAAATCTCTTTCCTAGAAAAATGCTCAAATACATGTACATATAAGCCTGTGAACTTTGAAAATAAGCACTCCTGCATTAAATGAAGGTAAAGCTTTTCTTCTCTCAATTCCAGAGGAGGCTTAAAATGTAAATAAGTCAAGGCAAGGGGATACATTAATTAAACAAGCATTTCTTGAGGACATTGTTTATAAACACCATAGTAGGTTATGGGGATACAGGTTAAAACTTCATTCTTGACAAGTTTTTAGCATGATAGAGGAGACCCTCATGTAGACAGTTACAATGTGAGGTAGTAAGAGCTAAAACAGAGCCAGATAACAAGTGTCAGGGGACCGTGTCAGAGTGAGGGGTCAACTCTGCTAAGTGGATGGCACATATTTACCTTAGAATGGGAATAGCTGATTTTAGACCCTTGTTTTATTTGGTTCAGAGTGGAGAAAGCACATTTATTAAGTGTTAAAAACAGATGTTTTTGAGCAAGAGGTTGAAAAGCAGGGAAGGACACAGGTCAGGGAGCAAAGGTGAGAACTGAGGTTTCCAAGGAGAAAACTGTACATAAAAAAAATTTCCATAATTTCTATTTAGGGCCCAGTCTATTCTTAGCCGTCTGAATCTGAGGTGATGTTTTGCAATTAGATGCAAATAAATAGGCCGAGCCATCTGCCCTGTACCCCTGACAATGACGAACAAAGCAAATTGAAAAATTCCAAATATCTGTTACTCAGATTTTCTTTTTAAAATCTAAATGATGCCATCAAAGTCTTGGAAAATTTCTTGACTGTCATAGACTGCCAGATTATACTCTACACCTGTTTTAAAACTCTTTAAATCCCAACACATTGTTTAAAATAGAAGTTATGATGTACATTCTACCCTGTCTGTTTACCATCATCTGCTGGGATTCTCTAAGTATTAGAGGCCACCATTTTGTCTTGAGTTAGACACATCCTTACATGTTATCTACCCTGTGTAGGGAGGTGCAGAGAGGATTCCTGCTATGTGCAGTTAGAAGATATTTATACTTCTGTGGTGGCACAGCGGTTGAGCGCTGGGCTGCGAAGCTGCCCGCAGCCTCTGCAGTGCTGGTTCCATCCTCGCCGGTTCGATCCCTGGCCACCGGCGAGGGTCCCACATGGAACAACAGACCACTCCTGCCGTGCCCACTGCTCCCCTCAGCAGTGTATTTTGTCAGCCTGCCTGTTCTGTTCCCTGCTCTGATTCTGGTGAATTCTCTCTCACCCTCCCGTGCTTCTGTCTGTACCCAGTGCTGTACCAGTGCTTGTATAAATAAATAAATAAATCTTTAAAAAATAATAATAAAAGAAACTAAACTCCACCCAATTCCATATTGTAATGGTGCAATAATGCACTGCCTAAGAGAGAGGGAGACAGACAACTAATTTATAATTGGCAATTACATTTTTTTTAAATTTTATTTTTATTTATTTATCCATATAGGAACTGGGTGTAAGTCAGAGGTACAGTGGTGAGAAGATTCACCAGAGACAGAGTGGGGAGCAGAACAGGCATATCAACTGAAATCCACTGCTGAGGGGAGCAGCTGATGAGACAGGAGAGGTCTGCTGCGCCATGTGGGTATCTGCCTGGCTGGCTGGGAATCGAACCTGTGCTGCAGAGGCTGTGGACAGCTTCGCAGTGCGGTGCTCAACCTGCTGAGCCACCGGGGAGGCCAGCAATTACATTTTGATGAGACATTCTCTGATGACTATATTCCAAAAATTTATATATAGAAAGTTGCAGGAAGAATTTTTATTAAAATTATGTACTTAATTTGTTTTTGTTTGTCTTTTTCTTTGTTAAAGTGAGCACCTATAATTTGAATTTTGTACTGCTCATATTTTGGTGAAGCCTAGCAGAGGGAATAAGGTTTCAAGAGGAGAGAAATGGTGAGGAGGTGCCATCTAGTGGTCACATCACCCTGTCTGTGTTCCCTTCCTGACTGTTAGGAATTGGGTGCCAGAAGAGGTTGACCATGGTCTTGGGGTTTCCTGCAGATTTCCTTTAAGATGTAAGTGGGAATTTGCTTGGCATATTATTGTTCTTGATAGGTAATATTTTCTGTTTTTTGATAATGTTTTTATTTCTGCTTTGTGGTCACTAAAATTATGCTCCATATCCATTATTTGAAATCAGTTTTATTAGCTGCATAGTTTTATTTATCCCTTTTGCTAATTATATGTGTAAAGATTTGAGTTAAACTTGAAAATCATAACTTAGTGATAGTTTACCATTTCATTGGAACAATTTCACATCTAAGTATACAGAAAACAAGCATAGTTTCTGGCATGTGTTGTGGGGCCTAACCAAAGTCTGGATGATAGCCAGATGCAGTGAAGTTTCATTAAATGCCATTCTTGTTCTTATAGGATTAATCTCTTTTTGGTAGAATGTTGTGTAAGAAAAAGATCAGTGGAAAAGTTCATCTTTTGGGAATTTTTTTTTTTTTTAAGATGAGTTACGTGCAGCAACACACATCTCATTAGAAAGACAGGCACAGATGACTGGCTAAATCAGTATTTTTATCCTTTAAACTTAAACCAATGTAACTTAGAATTGTGTCAAATATTGAGGTTTTTCCAAAACAAGCTGTTAGTGGTAGATATCTTAAGAATGATCAAAATTTCCACAGGGCATTTTATCTCCTTAGTGACAAGAAATCTTTGTTCCTCTGTGTGTGTCTTTAGTGGGGGTAGGGGATGGGGGTTGTGGAAATGTTCGCATAAAAGACCTCTACTGAGATATAAAATAAATCCCCCCAGGAGGATTTGTATTTTATTAGTATTGTTTTGCTATCCATTTTGGCCAATGTTTACATAAAGAATCTTAGCATCTGATTAAGTGCTAATATTATTGCATATGAATAGTTTTTTTTTTTTTGTCATGGATATTCTTATGGTGGAGTTAAGTAGAACTAGAGGAGGGATCTTCAGAACAGTGCACACTTTAGCTAAAAACTTTCCCTAGCAATGTTCTATGAATTTGAAAGATGGCCCAGGTAACACACCAGCCATTTAGATTGGAAAGAGCCTGCTGCATGCCCAGCACTGTGTGAGGAGTTAGTTACTGAGAAATATGCAAGAATATATATAATGGAGTCTGGTTCTCTAGGTCATTATAAGAGGCAGTTAGTTTTGAGACAAGGATAGAGCCAAATTGCCTGTGTTTGCATCTCTGCTTTATCCCGTCATGTAAGTGCTGTAATCTTGGAGAAGTTACTTATCTCTCTGTACCTCAGTTTCTTCATCTGTCAGGGGGATAGTAATCACTTACCTTGTAGGGTTGAAAGGAAAGCACAAAAAACAGTACTTGGATATGTGGTGGGTATTCCATCCACACTAAATATTTTCATCCTCATCAGCTTGTGAGGAAGCCAAAGCCAAAGCTTAGGCACCGGATATAGAGACAGTTCAACATTGTATTTTATCAAGTAAGAAAATTGTTATGATCACTTACTGCAGAGGTTCACAAAACAGAAACGATGTGGCTTGCAATATTTTAGAAAGGAAGGAATAAAGAATGGACTTGGATTTTGATCACTGAAAAATAGATATTAAGCTAGTGTTCTCTTTTTGAATTTAGATTAAGGAGAATAGTTCATTATGATCCTTGGTGCTATTTTCTTCTACAGGATTAAAGACAAAGGGTAAGTTCTCCCTTTGTTCGTTATTTTTTGTTCATTCACCAGCAATTATGGACTGTGTCCTAGCCAAGCATTGTGTTGGGTTCAGTGGTGAGCAAGGAATATAAGAACCACAGCTGTAGTTTCTGTTCTCAAAATTTTAATAAGGTGCTTTAATGTCTTCTGCATTCTTCACATTGGGCTTATTTTTAATTTTAGTCTAAAAACTGATAAAAAAATTTCAAACACATACAACATAGTCAGAAGGAATATAGTGAAAACCCAGGTTTTCATCAACTATCTTCAGCTTCAACAATCATGAAGTCTATGCTCCCTGTCCCTAAACCTGTCCCCACAGGAGTTATTTTAAAGTGAATCCAAAACCTGCATCATCTTACCCATAAATACTTCAGATGAATCTCTAATTGGTAAAGAATTATTAGAAATATAACTGCCATCATCATCCACCTAACACAATTAATAATACTTCCTTAATATTAAATTATTTCAAAGATGTCTTTTAAAGTTTTATTTTACATTCACATACAGAAAAATGGACTGCTTTTGTGTAAGTTCCCATGAATTTTAACAGATGTAAGAAAGAATACAGAAGAATTTCTTTGCTCTTTCAGTGAATTCCATATGCCATCCCTTCATTGTTCTACTCTCCCCACATCCATAATACAACATAATATAAATGGAATAAAGCAGCACATACTCCTATGTCCAGTTTCTTTTACTTAGAATAATGCCTTTGAAATTCATCCAAGTTGTTGCAGGTATCACTGATTCTTTCCCTTTTATGGCTGTATTCCTTTGTATAAAATATAATGAATAATATACCATAGTTATCCAGTCACCTGTTGATGGACACTTGAACTGTTTCAGTTTTTGGCAATTATAAGTAGAATTGTTAAAAGCTTCATGTACATGTTTTTGTCTGAACATAAAATTTAATATTTCTGAGAAAAAGACTCAAAAATACATTTTTGATTCATATGGTAAGTATATGTTTAACTTTAAAAGGAACTGCAAAAACAGTTTTCTGTACTTGCTGTCCCATTTTGCCTTTCTCTCCAGTAATGTATGAGAGTTTTAATCATTCTATGCTCTTTTTTTAAAGATTTATTTATTTTATGCATACAAGAACTGGGGTACAGGCCAGAGGTGTGGGGGGTGAGGGGATTCACCAGAGCCAGAGTGGGGAACAGAACAGGCAGATTGACTGAAATACACTGCTGAAGGGAGCAGCAGGTGAGTCAGGAGAGGTCTGCCACACCATGTGGGTAGGTCCCTGGCTGGGGATAGAACTCGTCCTGCAGTAGCTATGGATAGCTTCATAGTGCTGTGTCTTAACTCTTTGCGCCACCAGGGAGGCCCCTCTTTCTACACTCTTGTCTATACTTGTCATTGTTAGAATTTAAAGATTTAGTCATTCTAAAATAGGTGTAGTGGTATCTCATTATTGTTTCAATTTTTATTTCTTTAGTAACCAATGGTGTTAAATGTGTTTTCATACACATAAGTGCTATCTATACATCCTTTTTTAAAATTTTTTAAAAAGATTTATTTATTTATTTATATAAGCACGGGGTACAGTCAGAAGCACGGGAGGGTGAGAGAATTCACCAGAGCCAGAGCGGGGAACAGAACAGGCAGACCCATGAAATACACTGCTGAGGGGAGCAGCAGGCACAGCAGGAAGTGTCTGTCGCACCATGTGGGACCCTCACCAGTGTCCGGGGATAGAACCTGCGCTGCAGAGGCTGTGGGCAGCTACCCAGCCCAGCACTCAACCGTTGCACCACCAGGGGAGACCCACTATATATCCTTTTTGAGGAAATGTCTGTCTTTTGCCCATTTTAAAGTCAGATTATTTATCTTATTACTTGAAATTTTGAGAGTGATTTATGTATTTTACTTACAAGTCCTTTAGCAGATGATGTGATTTGTGAAATGTTTTCTTCTAGTCTGTGGTCTATCTTTTCATCAATATCTTTTGCAGAGGAAAATTTTTAATTGGTGCAATCCAATTTATCATTTTTTTTTCTTTTGGTGTCATGTCTAAGAAGTTTTTGCCTAACCCCGCGTCATGAAAATTTTATGTTATGTTTTTTAGCTTTACATTTTACCATTGGTTATATAACTCCATTTTAAATTACTTTTTGTAGAAAGTATAAAGTTTAGGTAAGGATTTTTTCTTGTTGCATATGGATATCATTTTGATCTCACACCATTGTTAAAGACTATTCTTTCTCCATTGAAATGCTTTAACACTTTTTTTTAAATCACTGGGCCATGTTTGTGGGAACCTATTATTTGAATCTGTTCAACTCTGTTCATATGTTGTGTCTATCTCTATTAGTATTGCACTGTCTTAATTACTTAACTTTGTCTTAAAATCAAATCATGTGATTTCTCTGACTTAATTTTTAAAATCTAACTTATTATACTAGTTCTTTTGCCTTTTGCATTCCCATGATACATCCCAATTGGTCATGGTTCATGTTAAGTGTTGAAGTCACAACTGAAAATATGTATTACAGGATCAACTAGCAGGGACCATAGATGTGTCTGAGTCAATATGTTGGAAATCAGTGCTATTTAGACTATTGACTATTCCCTTGTCTTCTGCTGATCTGCTTCCCAAGAACCCACTCAAAGAGCAAGCATGCTTCTGCTTATAGGCTTAGTCTCCACCCCCTTTTTATGTACTTACATGTCTTTTCATTGTCTTTCCCTGCTGTTATTGGACCAGGAACTTCCCTCGATTGGAGTCACTTCTGGGCAAATCCTTCCTCCATTTGTGGATATTTAAATTATAGCAAAGACTTTGGTGATAATTTGTATTTTAAGGAACATTTACTAAAATATAAACACTACCATGATGATTAGTATTGGAATTTAAATGATGATCGTTTTTCACAAATTTTGTCCTTTCATGAGGCAAGCAAAGAAAAAAATATGGATGTTTTGTCATATATAGTCTTTTAAGATCTGCTTTTATTTTTATGTCTTATAGTTTTATTGAGATCAGATTTTAAATTGTAATTTTCTGCAAGGTAATGGAAATAAACCAGAGTAGCATAAATGTTTGCATGTGGTTAACATAATTTGCTTGCTCCCCTGGAGGCTAAATTCCAAAGAACTTGTTTCTGTGTTCTCCAGTCTGGAGGCACTATGGTACAGCGATCTCTGTGAAAGCAAGCCCTCATCCGGGGAGCCTCAGCATTCATGGACAACTCACTCACCCCTTTCCTGCGGAGCGGTGAGAATGCCAGGGATTGTGGCATGAGCTCAAAGTACTGCTTTCTGTTAAAACATAGTCTCAGTTTCTTTCAGTAAGCCATTAATAGATGTCAAGTTCACATTATAGGTTTTAGTTCCCAAGCAGTGTTAAAAGAAAATGTGTGGGGTTTTATATTTCCAGCTGCCTATTTTTTTCAAAGTAAAATATGTAGGTTTTGGTTTTCAGCAGGCCACATTTCTTCTAATGAAAACAGTTGGAACAAAATGTGTTTTATAAGCATATAAAAATGTCAGAACATAATGATTTTAGTGCTGTGTATTTAAAAATGGGTCACTAATATTTAAGATATTAGTATATGCAAGGAAAGTACATTATGGAAAGCAAATTACAATATATCATTTATAGAAAGGAGAAAGTGGTTGCAAACTAGACCAGTAACTATATTGAGATCATTTTATTTGAACTTCTATATAAAATGCTTGTTTTCAGTTTAAAATAAAATTTTACCTTAAAATTACTGAGAAAAAGAACCATTTCCTTTTATTCTGAAATAACTTTTTTTTTTTTAATGCATCAAGCTCTTCCCCATTTCTGGGACTCTGAGCCTTATTTTTAACATTTCCCTACTTCTGTCACTACATGTTCAAAGATGTACACTTTGTTCATTGAAATTAGTAAAGTACCATGGGAGCTTGCTCAAGAGTTTCACTAGGTCAGTTTAATGTGGCGTAGACTTACATAATTAAAAACTGTCAGATGAATGCTAAAAGATTCAAACTTAAAAAGCTGAGGGTTGAAATAGTACCTTATGGTTATTTCAAATATTAATGTTAAAATTTGATCTGTGAAAAATGGAGAATTTTATAGTCAAGGAAACGCCTGTGATAACATTGCCTGTGATAACATTGTGACATTAATGACATTGTTCTCCCCCTTCTTATTAATATTTCTTAGCATGTCCTAATCATTAAGATGCTTTAGTATAAATGTTTTTATTGGCATCTGATATTCTTTTATATGCTATTAAAGTCACCTGTTTGATAAAACCTAATTTAAACAAAATCAAAACAACATATCAAAATTAGATTTAATCAAACAGGAGATCTTTATTCTGTGTTTCATGTTATATCAGATATAGGAGAACTCTTATTTTAAAATTAAACTTCATGCCTTTCCCAGCTGAATAGAAGTCTGGCCAAAAAATTTCTTATATTTGTCTAATTAATGTATTTTAAAAATGATTACCTGGGCCTCCCCTGGTGGCACAGTGGTTGAGCGCTGGGCTGCAAGGCTGCCCGCAGCCTCTGCAGCACCGGTTTGTTCCCCGGCCGCCAGCGAGGGTCCCACAAAAAAAAAATAAATGATTAACAGTAACAGATATTATGTCACCTTTTCAACTAAGTTAAATAGTATTTAAAAGAATCAGTTCAACATATTAAGCACCCAGTAAAACTTCAGTAAATTGTTCCAAAACAAAGTTAACACTCAGAAGTATTTTGTAATCACAGTCTAATCAAACTAGAATTAATAATAGAAAATTTCTTTTTAAAAAAGATTCATTTATGCATACAAGAATTGGGGTACAGGCCAGAGGTGTGGGGGGTGAGAGGATTCACCAGAGACAGAGTGGGGAACAGATCAGGCAGATTGACTGAAATACACTGCTGAGGGGAGCAGTGTGCGAGTCAGGAGAGGTCTGCTGCACCATGTGGGTAGTGCCCTGGCTGGGGATTGAACTCATTCTGCAGTGGCTGTGGACAGCTTCATAGGCTGCGTCCCACCAGGGGGGCCCAGAAAATTTCTTAAAATACAGGTTCAGACTACTTCACAGAATATTATCAAAGTTTTTTAAAAAAATAAATAATCCAATTATATTCATGGCATAGTTAAAAAGGAAGTTTCCAAAATAGTTATATTCTGTGTTATAATTTACCCAAAACCTGTCATAAAGACAATACACACTGAATAATTAAATAGACTTAAACAAACATGCTGTAATACTATGATTTATAAGAAACATATATTTGGCTATCCCTGGTGGCACAGTGGTTGAGCGCTGGGCTGCGAGGCTGACCACAGCCTCTGCAGCAACGGCTTGATCCCCGGCCGCCTGCGAGGGTCCCACATGGCGAGCAGACCTCTCCTGCCACACCCGCTGCTCCCCTCAGCAGTGTACTTCATCAGTCTGCCTGTTCTGCTCCCCACTCCGGCTCTGGTGAATTCTCTCACCCTCCTGCGCTTCTGACTGTACCCAGTGCTTGTATAAATAAATAAATAAATCTTAAAAAAAAAAAAAGAAACATATATTTGATCATTCAGATGACCAAATTCTATTTCTTTTTTAAAATTTTTTTTGTTATTTATTATTATTATTTTTTAAAAGATTTATTTATTTATTTATACAAGCACTGGGTATAGTGCACCACCGGGGAGGCCCCCAAATTCTATTTCTCATTATTTTTGTGTATGACCAAAATTGGAACTTCCTTGAGATAGGCATTCTTTTCCCCATGTCAATTTTCCAGGGCAATGGTTCGGAAGAATGTATTTAAGGCCTTGAAATGTTGTTTTAATCTGTTTGGTTTCTAAAGTTGAATTTAAAATATTCCCACTTGCTTAGCTTTTAGCCTAGGCTACCACAAAAATTATATTATTCTTATTTTCCTTACAACCCTAGTGTTGGTTGTTTTATGAAAATCTATTTAGCTTGTTTTGATTCACAAGGAGAAAAACTGTCTTAAAGATACTAAACAGCATAGTAACTCAGTTGAAGAATGAACCCTTGCATGTAGATAGCCAATAGCCAGATGCCATTCACCCTTGCTTTTGAATTTTGTTTTCAGACCTTTATAGTGAGGACTTTTCCTAGATTTAAAAAAAAGAACGGAAACAAGAACATAAAACCCAACCCTTTGACCACCTATCAGTAGATCTGATCTCTACTGTTTAACTTTGGCAGTTTTTGTGGCGCGGTGTGAGTGGATCTACAGGGAGGCTCCATGCTACCTCCTCCTCCACATTGCGATCCTACCTTGCCTTCTTGTAGGGATGCAGCGTTTCTATTAGACTAGCCCAGGAATCTGATGTATAGTCATTGACTTTAGGTAGCAGTAAAATAACATGAAGCAGTATTAAAGAAGGAAAAATCCCACACCCTTGATAAGATTTGGTAACAGAATTTTATTTTTAGAACATAAAATTTGTAAGCAAGTATTTTATTTTGTTGCTTTAAAAGATTATATAAAAGATTATAGTTGTTTTTTTTTTTTTTTGGTAAAGTGTGTTTCACTGTTATCATTACTCCAAATATGAAAGCTTCTATATTTCAAGCAACATATTCTCTAATATTTACTTTTCCAATGAGATATTTTATTTGCATGACTATTTTTAAAGCATGTGCTCATTTTGGTGGAGTTGCTCTTGGGGTGTTTAAACTGTATTTACATATTTTCCTCTACCTTATGAATGTCTCATTTCTGATTAATAAGACTGAATACCAAATGCTTTTTTTGTGCTTGTTGGCTAGTTTACACCTAGAACATGCACAACATAGTGTGCTTACTATTAACTAAATTCATTTACATTTCATTTATTAAGTATAATTTTAGCATTTTTGTAAGCTCAAATATATTGACTGCTAAATTCTACATATTAGCAAAATGTGTTAAGTACTTTTAATCTTTTGGTGTATTTCCTTTCTACAAGTTTTTTTCCTTTATGGATTCATATATACTCATGCATATATATAAGTATATATAAATAAATATTTTATATTATGTAATATATATTGATATATAATATGTAATATATTAGAGTCTAGATATCTAGCTACCTCCCTACCTACTTGTCTTTCTCTCAGCATGCAACCTACCTGTCCTTTTCTGTGCACACGTTGTATAGGTTGCATGTACAATGTCACATTTTTAAATTCCCCTTGTCAATAATTATACTTTGTAAATATATTTTAAATAACTGCCTAGTACTACATTGCATTTTGTGATAATACCACATTTTACCAATTTTCTTGTTGTTGAACATTTAATTTTTGTGCTGTAAGCAATAATGCTGCAACTAATGTCCTTGTGCATTTATTTTTGTATCTGTGATTTACTTAAGATAAATTACTAGAAGTACTCATTTAAAGGGCCTTCCTGGTGGTGCAAGGGGTTAAGACACAACCAATGAAGCTACCCACAGTCACTGCAGCATGAGTTTGATCCCAGGCCAGGGACATACCCACATGGCGAAGCAGACCTCTCCTGACTCGCCCGCTGCTCCCCTCAGCAGTTTATTTCAGTCAATCTGCCTGTTCGGTTCCCCACTCTGTCTCGGGTGAATCCTCACCCCCCATACCTCTGGCCTATACCCTAGTTCTTGTATGCATAAATAAATCTTTTAAAAAAAAGAAATACTGATTTAAAGGGGGGGATGAAAAATTTTAATGACTCTTGGTGCATAATGTCAAATTCTTTCATTCAGTCAAAAAATGTTTTCTAAGCACCAATATCATGCCCCTGGGATACAAGGAGTAATAATGTTACTATTTTCAACTCACAGTATGGTCAAGGAACAGACACTTGTGTGATTAAGCTCAAGTTCATGCTCTTGAGAAAGATTGTGTTAATTTACATGTCACTAACATTGGCAATATATGCAGGTAGTTTTGGAATGCATACATAAGTTCTTTTGAAATGAAGACATCATTGAATATTTCATAGGAAATGAAAATATTTGCTTTTGCTTATTGTAGAACATGAGTCAGATGCTTAATAATTTTGATACTGTTTTAGAAAGCTCAATTTATCTAATATCCTCTTTTCTGTAATGAGGCATTGATCTAATTATTTGTGTTCTCATTTCCGTATTTTTACGGGGGCTTTCTTGCTATGACTTAGTACTCTCTGCCACTGACAAATAGAACACTACTTTGACTACAGCTGATGAAGAACACTAAGCATATATCTGTCTCTATATATTTATATATATTATTGTGGTAACATTGGTTTATAGCACTGTATATGATTTAGAGATATAGGGTCACCCTCTTCAGGTGTATGTTGCCACTCCACAACCACCACAAAGGCACCCATAGTCCTCCAACATAAAGTGATAGTTTAAAAATCTGTCTTAGCACTATTTTTATTCTCCTTTTCAAAGGAGAAAGACCCTGATTTTATATTTATTCAATATAAATGTGGATAAGTCATCTAAGAGTAGAACCTAAATTTCCATAATAGTCAAAACTCATGGTAATGCTATTATATTTAACTTGAAGATTCTCCAATACCTATTAAGTGCTGTCCTAACATTCAGAACTGGCAGATTTTCCAGTTTTCAGCACAGTAGGTCGATTTACCAACCAGCTTGGTAAATATCTGGCAATCAAAGGCAATTATTTATCATCAGAATAGACTTACGATGTAAGGAGAAGAAAGCCCCACATTTTCAGTGTTGTCTGAAAGTTGGGAGAGCAAATGTGGCTTTCATGGGCCACTGAGCTGCCTTCCAACATCCAGAATATATGGTCCTTGGGAATAATTATTCTATTCACTCTTCAATAGATTTCCCACATGTGAAGACTGCTTGGCTCCACTGCTTGGCTTCTAATTTCAGAGCTAAAGATGTTTCCTTATTGGGCTAATAAATGAGCTTTCAGCAAATGTATGGCTTCCCATTCACTCAAAAATATCTGCAGGTGGACGCTGTACCAAGTGTAGCAAGATAAATTATGTGACAGATATTTTCCAAAATGTACCTTTTCACAATAATATACCTAATATTTTTCTGGTCCATTAGATTTCTTTGAAACTGTCTGTATGACTGAGTGTCTGATCCCCTTAAATGAGCAGGCAGATGCCTGCTCATGTCTTTTGTCTGATTTTTAAATTGGATTGAACTTTCCTTACTATTATAAGGGTTTTTAAAATACTATGATAGTAATCCTTTGGTGATTATATGGATGGGAGATATCCTCTCCCATTTTAGAGCTTGTTTTCGATTTTCTCTAACTTTTAATGATCAGATGTACTCACTTTTAACAGCGTTAAATTTAGTAATCATTTTATAATGTACATTTTTGAGTCTTTAAAAGACTTGCCCGTTAAGGGCGGAATGAATTTGTGGAAATTCTTGATGGAAAAATATTTTGCATGAAAATTTTTTAAAGTTTGCTCATATATTTTATTTTTGTGTCATATATCATTGTTCTTTTTCTCCGTCACCAACCATCTCTTACGTCCTCTTGCCCCTTCCTTCCTTACCTTTCTTTCGTAACCTCAGAAACCTCACTGTGTTTGCTAATATCCCCTGGTTTTTATAAGTATTCTACTTTGTCAAGTCATCCACTGTGTAAATGTCCATATTGTCTTTGTCATTCTACCCTGTTTTACTATACATAATTCCCTCTAACTTCCATTTTGCTGTAAGTTGCAACATTTCATCTTTCCTTATGGCTTGAATACTATTCCATAGAGTTGATAGATCATATCTTCTTGATTCAGTCTTCTATGAGTGGGCATTTAGGTTGCTTCTATGTTTTACCTAGTTTTTTTTTTTTTTTTTTTAAGATTTATGTATTTATTTATACAAGCACTGGGTACAGTCAGAAGCGTGGGAGGGTGAGAGAATTCACCAGAGCCAGAGCAGAGAGCAGAGCAGGCAGAAGAACCGAAGGACACTGCTGAGGGGAGCAGCTGGCGGCAGGAGAGGTCTGCACTACATGTGGGACCCTTGCCGGCGGCTGTGGATCAAACCGGTGCTGCAGAGGCTGCGAGCAGCTTCACAGCCCAGCGGTCAACTGCTGCGCCACCAGGGGAGGCCCTGTTTTACCTAGTTGTTTGTAAGACTTAATGCCATGACTCACATATGCTTTAGGGTCTGCACATCTTCAGAGTGAAAAGTTCCATGTGCTCTCAGTTTACCAGATGTTTAATTACTGGATGATTAAGTGGCTTTCATTTTATGTTCACACTTTGTCCAGAATGAATCTTGGTTCTTCTCTTTCCTGACTGAGTTGTCTTTAGAAATTTAAAAACACATTCAGAGCATCAATTACCTGAAACATTTGTGTGACATTTTCTCCAAGGTTGTTATGTTAAACTATTATTATGTATTGATTATTACTATTATTGCTGTCATATCACCATGATGTTTTAATTGATTTTTGTATCCCCAAGCGCTTTTAAGCCATTGCTCTAGATTTTCCCTTGAGTGTGCTAAAGGTGCCAGTTGTTTTTTCCCTCGATGCTGAAAGAACCACAGTAAAGTATATACTTTTCAAGCAGTGATTTTTCTATCCTGTCTGTACTATTTTTGGAGAGAGGGGAGACATAGGCAGTCACGTCACTTATAGCCAGGCCCTTTCCATGCACAGCCCACAGATGAAGGTGTTTGAGCCAATCTCAACGTTGAGAGCAGTGTTAAGGGCCATCACCCTGCATGGAGCAACCCTGTGGCAGCCACGCAATACTGTGATTCTAGCACCTCACTGGATTCTTGGATCAATGATCTCTCAGATCTTTTGTCTTTATCTTGACAGGAGGAAATTGGGGCTTAGGGAGGTTCAACAACTAGCCCATTGTCACACACTTAGTAATTGGCAAAATCAGGAAGCACTCCCTGGTCTGCTTGACTCCAAAATTTCAATTATAATTACTGCCTGTGCAGATGATATTCCCTGGAATTTCAATATATCTTTATTTTCTGGATGCTGGCTTAGTGTGTGGAGACTGGAATCCAGTGGGATCTGGTGGGTGGGTGACTCTAGTTGGAACCTCTGTCCCATTGGGAAAGCCATCTCCCTGCTGAAGGAAGAAGGCACTGGAAATGTTGGGGTATATTTGGCCATTTTCCACTGAAAATTAAATTTCACAGGCAATAGGCAATAGGCTTGAGACATTTTTTGTATTTTTCACTTTAGATAAGTTTTTAGATACATGGCATTCATGTCTATAGTTTGTATTTTTAAATCCAAAAACTAGACAGTTTATAAAAACTTCTGGAAAATATCTGCAGCATGCTGAAATAAAGTGAGCGCGTTTAATAAAAATATGCATTAATGCAGGAATCCACTGCCCTCACACTAAGCACAAGAGATCTCTGTTGAACCTTGGGAAAAATAAACTTACTCCCTTGGCTTTTATAGGGGTGGCACTAAAATTTGGTGGTTGTGTCCAGGAATGGAGTAGTGGCATAGAATGAAAACAGTCTGCAGGAGCCTTCACTTTCTTTAAAACATACCAAATTAAACACTAACATAGTCTTTATAGAATGAATCCTGATGCCATCATCCCACACAGTTGATTTTTTGATAAAAATATTGAACACAAAAAGTTAGTTTACTTTCCTACTTTTACATGTATTTAATTAATCATAGTTAACTGAAGGATAAAAGAATACAGTTATTTATTTAAAATTCTTTGTTTTTTTCCTCCATTTGCTATTTCCCTACCTAGGTTGACCCAGTTAATATAATGCTCAAAAAGCAATTATCATTTATCTTTCAACTTGATGAACTAGTATTTTCATTGCAAATGAAGTATGCCCTGTTAGTGATTAACCATTAATAAAAACAAGAATCAACCTGATTTGTTTCAACACCTCTTTCTCTGCAGGAGGTGGCATTTTGTCAGTTTGTCAAGTGTTATTTTGCAGCCTCACTTTGCTCAAGAGTATATTTGACTTGGTTTTGAATACAATAAAGAATATTACTGCATTTTTAAAATAAAGATAATATACTTTTCAGATTCTATTCATAAAAATGTTGCATAAATGCTTATAATGCTTTTAGAAGTTTGTAACTTCCCAACATTTCAATGACATCTCTAAATATTCAGTATTTATAGCATATTTAAGTTATTGGGGACATTGAATAACATGCAGGAAAACATGGCAACCCTCTTAGACTTTCCATCTAAGGAACTTCACTAAGATTGCAGTTGCCTAAAAGCTGACAGCTGTTTTTGCCTATGAAAGATGTTGTGTTTAACATTCCATTGAGCCAACAGACCAATTGACTTTTCCTCAGTATTCTTTATATAAAGAATACTGAGTAATAACCACAACCACAACTGCTTTTTAGATTACATAATAGATGATTATATAACTTAATTGTAATGTATGGGAATATATTAACTGCCAGTTTCCTAAATGTGGGGATTTGGCACCTAAATTTGTTTGCTGACTTTTCCTGTTTCAAATCAGCAATCAAAGTAGTTGTAATAGACCTATCACTTTGTAATAGACCTCCACACAAATGGTGAATGACACTTCGTAGATGATCAATAAATACTATTTAAATGAATAGACTCTGGAAAGTGATTGTAGGGCCTTTGGTCTCTTTATATATCAAATTTAGTAATCATTTTTAGGGGTTTAGTATGTGCATTTCCCTTCATGTCACTTCTATTCATGTATTGTTTTAAAAATTATCCTTACCTGGATGGTTTAAAATTCTTGTCTTAAACATTATCTCCAGTTTAAATAGAAGTGAAATTGTTGGATTGACTATAAGCAAGTAGGGAAGTAGATTAATTTCCAGTTTCCACAATGGTTGGGAAAAAGACTTTCCTAGAATGAGCATGATTCTACTCTCGTACAAGAACTAAAATGAAGTGGCTTTAGTTGCATAAAGCCTTGGCAGTTACTCACAAGCAGACCTTAGATCTTTTGTTAGTTTAATATATGGGCTTTGCTGGTAAAAATGCGGATTGTTAATTTATTAATGCTAAGCAATTGTAGAACCAATTTTGTGTAATGTATGGAAAACTAGACTGAAAGAGGTCACATGTCTTGGTCATTGGGTTTGTTTTTGCACTCCTGTGCATAATGGAATTGCACATGCACCATAAAATTAGCCCTACTGATGGTATTCATTTTTTTATATTTCAGAATTTGTTTTTCAAGATAGAGTTGAAAACTGTAGGGTAAATGGTTTTCAGGCTTTTCTGCCTTCCCACCATTAGGATTGCCTGATGGTGGGCACCTGCATTTGTTTCATTGTTGCTAAGTTCTGGTCTTTACTTCTGTGGGCCATGGGCCTCAGTGTTGAGATAGTTGCCAAGAGAAGCAGAAGCCGAAAGAACAGGAGAGAGAAGGGGGAGAAAGAAGCGACAGAGAAGCCCAGAGTAGAGACTTGCCCCAGGGCATGGAGGCCTGCCTGCTGCCTCCTGCCCGCCACCCCCCCCCCCACCCCAGTACCACTGCCTGCCACGTACCTGGTTGCTGCACTACATGTGAAAAGCTCAATAAAAGCCTGAGAAAGCCAGTGAGGGCTCCAGAACTCTCCTTTACCCGGTCTCCTCCAATCATAGAAAACCTGCTCAGTGCCCTTCCTGGCACTATGAAGCTGTGCTCTATAAGAGTAGAATGGGCCCCTCCGGTGGCACAGCGGTTGAGTGCTGGGTTGCGAAGCTGCCGGCGGCCTCTGCAGTGCCGGTTCGATCCCTGGCTGCTCCCCGGCCACCGGAGGAGGGTCCCACATGGCGCGCAGACCTCTCCTGCCGCCCGCTGCTCCCCTCAGCAGTGTACTTCGGTCCTTCTGCCTGCTTTGCTCCCGACTCTGGCTCTGGTGAATTCTCTCACCCTCCCGCGCTTCTGACTGTACCCAGTGCTTGTATAAATAAATAAATAAATAAATCTTAAAAAAAAAAAAGGAGTAGAATGATTGTAACCCACTGAAAGACAAACTGAAATGATCTATTGTAACTAGAAATCATGTTTCATTTAGCGTATATTTTGTTCTGATGATATATATGATATGAAGGAAAATGTTCACCCTAATCCCTAAATATATGGATTAGGTAGAGCACAGAGGCAAAAAGTTCCCTTCTGTATTGGTTGCAGAAAGAATAGTCTATTTTTAACATAGTAGATCTCCGTACCATGTTACAAAACTGTGGCAATGTCACTATCTTTCTATTACATATGCTACTTCAGGTTTCAGCCTTGTATTTTTAGCTTCATGTCTTCCTTCTAAAGTTGCTTGGGAGAAAAAGTCAAATGTTCAAACTTGGTATATGATTAAATTAATTTGAAATTTTAAAAATATCAAGTAGGACTTGATTTTCCTAAAATGTGGAACAAAATATACTTGTGTTAATTAATAGAATAGTGTCAAGTCAAGTTACTCCGCAAGCCTGTTCTTGGCAATTCAAATATGTAGTTAAGTTTCATGTTAATATCTCAAAGTAAGTAAGTAGTGTGTGGCAATTTGAATTCTCTGGAAGTAGTGCTGAGGTGGGGTTTAAGAATCATCACCTCTAATAGGTATGGTGAGGAAACAGGTTTGGGCAGAACAAGAAGCTGCACTGCTCACAAACTTGAAAAGCCTCCATGAACCCAAAGGGGCATCTATGGAATGAGGATTTCCAGTCAGCAGTGTCCTATGTTGCCTGAAGTGACTGACCTCTCTCTTTCCCTTGCTCAGTCACTGAACGTAGGCCACCTCTGAAAATGTGTGACCTCAGGTAAGTGGCTCTCAGAAGCTGAGGCTGGCCAAAAGGAGTTACCTGCTGGAGTCTGTTAGCCACACGCTCCACAGCTGGACAGAGAGTCCTTAGTAGAGGCTCAGGGACTGTGCTATACCACATGGGGCTCTCTTACTATTTATTATAATACTGATATCATTATTTTCATCTGACCAATGAAAATGAAAGGAAAAACAGTTTGCTTGTGATCTAGAGTTACTTTTGTGCAAAGTGGAAAAGGATACCTTCTGTGGCCTACTCTTAGTCTTGGCAAATTAATGTTATACTGCAATGGACATATCTGTTATTTTTTAAAGGGTGGCCAGTGTATGTGAGGAAAATGTGAGAGGCAGGAATTGTAGTGACTCAGGGACTGGTGTGTAAACAAGAAAGGTCATGGATTTATATTCAAACTGATGTGACCTCCCTGTTTGTGTTCTCTCTGACTCTGACTCCGACAGAGAAGGCCTTCTGGCACCCAATCTTCAGAGTTCTGATTGTTCATCCAAAGAAATGAAGTTCATGTGTTCACTAAATAGTGTAGGTGAAAGTCATAGTATTGGTATTCATGGCAGGAACCACAACATGTGCTAGTTTTCTTAAATAACAAAAACAAGTTAGTTGTAAACACTTGATAGAAAAGGAAGATTTGAACTTGAAGTCAGAGTAGAGTTTCCCCCCTTACATTTTTCCTTTTGTATCTTTTGTATACCTTTAGTGTCGATGTGTTAGGAAATAAATTAACATTTTTCTGGAGAAGATCTTTCTACAATGTGGGGCCATTCCAATTAGAGGTGGGAAGAGCACTTTTTAAAAAGAGGAGAGGAAGAAGCATGAAACAAAATGGACTGTATCAACAGATATTTATGGAGGTCACTTTCTGAATTTTAATGATACAGTTTATTAGAAGACAATGAAAGTACCATATCTGAGATCATTAAAGACTGCTCACTTCTTTGTTTTCCATTGCTACCCTCTTGGCTTACTCTCCTGTTACCAATAGATTTACTGCAGTAGACTGGCAACTCTTTTCCATCTCATGTGGCTCACATCCAACCAATTTATTCTACAGGAATTGCAATCCTGGTCTTCCCTACTTCCTATTACTTTCATAAAGACCAGAATACTTGGCATTGACTGTTGCTTGGAGTTTGCCAACCTCCTCTCTCATTCAAATCCATAACCACTGCACACCTCCCCCATCTTTACCCCCTCTCCCCCCGCCTCATTAGCTCCTCTAACAGGCATTGCCCCTCTTGCTTCTTTCTTTGCTCATACTGAATACTGATTCCTAATTCCCAATAAGAGCATTCTTGGAATGTTCAAATGTTCTTTCCCTTCCCCCTTACACCTAGTTAGTTCCTACTTGGTGTAAGCATCAGTCCCTGTGGGAAAGATTTTACTGATCCCTAGACTTGATTGGATCACCCTCTTTTTAAATTTTTTTAAAAAAGATTTATTTATCTATACAAGAATTGGGGTACAGGCCAGATGTGCAGAAAGGTGAGAGGATTCACCAGAGACAGAGCAGGGAACAGAACAGGCAGACTGATGAAATACACTGCTGAGGGGAGCAGCAGGCTCGACAGGAGAGGTCTGCTGCACCATGTGGGACCACCCTTGCCGGCCGGCCAGGATCGAACCAGCACTGCAGAGGCTGCAGATAGCTTCACAGTGTGGCACTCAACTGCCTGCGCCACCAGGGGAGGCCCTTTTAATTTTTTTTTTTATAAATCTTTTTTTTTTTTTAAGATTTTTTATTTATTTATACAAGAGCTGGGGTACAGGCCAGAGGCATGGGAGGGTGAGGGGCTTCAACAGAGACAGAGTGGAGAACAGAACAGGCAGACTGACTGAAATACACTGCTAAGGGGAGCAGCGGGTGAGACAGGAGAGGTCTGCCACACCATGTGGGTATCTCCCTGGCTGGCTGGGATTGAACCCGCGCTGCAGAGGCTACAGACAGCTTCCCAGCGCTGCGCTCAACCCACTGCACCAACAGGGAGGCCTGGATCACCCTCTTATTTTCCTCTAATACTGTCTCTTAGAACTGATCACAAGAAGTAATTACATGATTTTGTGTGTATGATTTGCCTATTTCTTTGATCAGACTGCGGCTCTGTAAGGACGGTGACTAAAACTGTTTTGACTTATAGTTGCTTATTGTGATTCTGGCAAAGTAGAGGGACATGATGAAACTTTGGATGAAGGATTTAGAAAGCTCACATAATCCTCTGACCAATCTGAACTTCCCACCTCACTGCTGAGGCTGTGTGAGGATGGACATAGACCATGTAAATCCCACTTGCATTAAGCTATACATTTGTTACCACAAAGACTAGGAACCAAGTCTTTTTAAAGTTTTTTTTTATTTATCTTTTATATAATTGTGTATTCCCCGCAAAATTCTCACTACCAGTTCGCCCGTGAACCTTCACCATAGGCCCTTGTGCTCTTCTCTCCCCTGTTTTGATCCCTTTTCCTCCCCCTCCCTCAGAGAATGTCTCTTATTTATGGTTGCTTGCTAGTTGTTGCTGTTATTATTATTGTTATTGTTATTTTTTCCTCTGTTCCCTTATTTGGCTCCCTTATAGTCCTCCTGTAAGTGAAACCATACAATATTTTTCTTTTTCCTTCCAGCTAATTTCACTGAGCATGATCCCTCTAGCTCTGTCCATGTTGCTGTGAATGGCTGTGAATGGCTGAATAGTACTCCATTGTGTATATATGTCGCATCTTCTTGATCCAGTCATCTATTTTTGGGCATTTGAGTTGTGTCCATATCTTACCTATTATAAATAGTACTGCAGTAAACATAGGGGTGCAGGTATCTTTTTGAATTAATGTTTTTATGTCCTTTGGGTAGCTTTCTAGGAGTGGAATTGTTGGGTCATATGGTAGCTCCATTTTTAGTAGACTGAGGAACCTCCAGACAGCTTTCCATAGTGGTTGGACCAGTTTGCATTCCCACCAGCAGTGTGGAAAGTTTCTTTTTCTCCACTTCCTCGCCAACATTTATTGTTTCCTGCTTTTTTATTGTGTGTCATTCTCACTGGTGTGAGGTGATACTGCATTGTGGTTTTAATTTGCATTTCCCTGATTATAAGTGATGTTGAACATTTTTACATATACCTGTTAGCCATTTGCATTTCCTCTTTGTGTCTTTTTAGTTTTTTTCTGCCCATTTTTCGACTGGATTGTTTTTGTTGAGTTGTGTGAGCTCTTTCTAGATTTTTGTGCTCAGTCCCTTATCAGTTATATTGTATGCAAAAATTTTCTCCCTGTCAGTATAGAAACCAAGTCTTTTTTTTTTAAATAATAAATTTTATTTTTATATTCCCCATACAATTTCAACCCCCCATTTTGACCCCAATACCTCCCCTCCCTCCACCCACCCCCCCAAAAAATGTCTCTGGTTCATAGATTTTTGTTGATTTTGCTTTTCACTTTCTTATAGTTATTCATTTTCCTGGTCCCTTATTTAAGTTTTCTAGATTCCTGCTATGAGTGAGACCATCCGGTATTTTTCTTTTTCTTTCTGGCTTATTTTGCTGAGCATGATCCCTTCCAGCGCCATCCATGTTGCTGCAAATTGCATGAGTTTATCTTTTTTGAATGCTGAGTAATATTCCATGGTATATATGTACCACATCTTCTTGATCCAGTCATCTATTTTTGGGCATTTGGGCTGTTTCCAAAGCTTAGCTATTGTAAATAGTGCTGCTATAAACATAGGGGTGCAGGTGTTCTTTGGAATTGATGTTTCTGTGTCCTTTGGGTAAATACCTAGGAGTGGAATTGCTGGATCATATGGAAGCTCTATGTTTAGTAGGTCCAGAAATCTCCACACAGCTCTCCATAGTGGTTGGACCAGTTTGCACTCCCACCAACAGTGCAGAAGAGTTCCTTTTTCTCCACACCCTCGCCAACATTTGTTGTTGTTAGTTTTTTTAATATGTGCCATTCTCACTGGTGTAAGATGGTATCTCATGGTAGTTTTGATTTACATTTCCCTGATTACAAATGATGTTGAACATTTTTTCATATGCCTGTTGGCCATTTGCATTTCCTCTTCAGAGAAGTTTCTTTTTAGCTCTTCTGCCCATTTTTTCACTGGATTATTTTCTTTGTTGTTGTTGAGTCTCATCAGCTGTTTGCAGATTTTTGTGATCAATCCTTTATCATTAGTGTTGTGTGCAAAAATGTTCTCCCAGTTGGTGGGGTTTCTCTTTGTTTTTGTTATTGTCTCTTTTGCTGTGCAGAAGCTCTTTAATTTGATGTAGTCCCAGCTGTTTATCTTTGCCTTCACTATCACTGCTTTGGGTGATGTGTCTGTAAAGATGTCTTTGATGTGCATAACCCGTAGTGTTTCGCCTTTATTTCCTTCTATGTATTTTATGGTTTCAGGTTTTATGTCTAGTTCTTTAATCCATTTTGAGTTCTTTTTTGTGTATGGTGTGAGGTAGTAGTCAAGCTTCATTCTTTTGCATGTAGCGGCCCAGTTTTCCCAGCACCATTTATTGAACAGACTTTCTTTGCTCCAATGCATAGTCTTTGCTCCTTTGTCAAAGATTAGTTGACCATAAATCTGTGGGTTTATTTCTGGATTTTCTATTCGATTCCATTGGTCTGTGTGTCTTTCTTGTTCCAATACCATGCAGTTTTGATGATTATGGCTTTGTAGTATAGCCTGAAATCTGGGAGTGTGATGCCTCCATTCCCTTCTTTTTTTTTCAGGAGAGCTTTGGCTATTCGGGGTTTTTGGTGATTCCATATGAATTTCATCAATAATTGTTCTATTTATTTGAAGAATGACATTGAAATTTTTATTGGAATAGCATTGAATCGGTATATTGCTTTTGGTAGGATGGCCATTTTAATAATGTTTATTCTTCCAATCCATGAGCAGGGGATGTCTTTCCATTTCTTTGTATCTTCTTCTATTTCTTTTAACAGGGTTTTATAGTTTTCTTTGTAAAGGTCCTTTACCTCTTTTGTTAGATTTATTCCCAAATATTTGATTTTTTTTTGTTTTGATAATAAAGGGGATGGTTTTTTTCATTTCTTCTTCTTCAGATTTATTGTTAGTGTATAGGAAGGCTTCTGACTTTTGCATGTTGATTTTGTATCCTGCCACTTTGCTGAACTGATTGATGAGTTCAATTAGTCTTTCTATGGAGTTTTTGGGGTTCTCTATGTATATTATCATATCATCTGCAAATAGTGATAGTTTGACTTCTTCTTTTCCTATTTGGATTCCTTGTATGTCTTTCTCTTGTCTTATTGCTCTGGCTAGGACTTCCAGTATTATATTGAAAAGCAGTGGTGAGAGTGGACATCCTTGTCTTGTTCCAGATCTTAATGGAAATGCTTTCAGCTTTTCACCATTGAGAATGATACTGGCTGTTGGCTTGTCATATATGGCCTTTATGATGTTGAGGTATGTTCCTTGTATCCCAAGAATTTCAAGGGCTTTTATCATGAATGGGTGTTGCACTTTGTTGAAAGCTTTCTCGGCATCTATTGATATTATCATATGGTTTTATATTTCTTTTTGTTGATGTGTTGGATAACGTTGATTGATTTTCGGATGTTGAACCATCCTTGTGTCCCTGGAATGAATCCAACTTGGTCGTGGTGAATTATCTTATGGATACACTGTTGGATTCTGATAGCTAAAATTTTATTGAGGATTTTTGCATCAGTGTTCATTAGGGAGATTGGCCTATAGTTTTCTTTTTTTGTGTTGTCCTTGTTCGGTTTTGGTATTAGTGTAATGTTGGCTTCATAGAACGTGTTAGGTATTATACCTTCTTTCTCAATTTTTTGGAAGAGTTTGTGAAGGATAGGCAGTAATTCGTCTCTGAATGTTTGGTAGAATTCATTTGTAAATCCATCAGGTCCTGGGCTTTTGTTTTTGGGGAGGTTTTTGATTACCATTTCAATTTCGCTAATTGTAATTGGTCTGTTTAGGTGTTTTATTTCTTCTTTATCTAGCTTTGGGTGATTGTAGAGTTGTAGGAATTTGTCCATCTCCTCTAGATTGTTGAACTTGTTTCCATATAACTGTTCATAGTAGTTATTAATTATTCTTTTGATTTCTGCTGTGTCCGTTGTGATTTCTCCTTTTTCATTTATTATCCTATTTATTTGTGCTTTTTCCCTTTTTGCCCTTGTGAGCCTGGCTAGGGGTTTATCTATTTTATTTATTTTTTCGAAGAACCAGCTCTTGGTTTCATTGATCTTTTGGATTGTTTTTTTAGTAGAAACCAAGTCTTTACCCTGATGTCTACACTTAAGAAAAAAAAAACAAAGTCCAAAAACCCTGATCTTAAGGAAAAAGTCTAATTAATACAAAGTAAAAATCAAAATCAACAAGCAACTATAAACCAGAGACACACCAGGGGAGAGGGCGGGAAGAGGAAGGATTTGGGTCAAAATAAGGGGGCGTGCAATTGTATGGGGAATATAACCGAAATGAAAATGCATACATTGTGCAAAAATGAAAAATGATGTAAGAATTATGCAAAATGAAATATTAAAAAAAAACCCAAAAACCCTAATCTTCATATTTTAGAGTATAGTGACATGCTCGGTTTAAAAAAAGATTATGCTATACCAAAACCGAACAAGGACAACACAAAAAAGGAAAACTACAGGCCAATCTCCCTAATGAACACTGATGCAAAAATCCTCAATAAAATTTTAGCTATCAGAATCCAACAATGTATCCATAAGATAATTCACCACGACCAAGTTGGATTCATTCCAGGGGCACAAGGATGGTTTAACATCCGAAAATCAATCAACGTTATCCAACACATCAACAAAAAGAAATATAAAAACCATATGATAATATCAATAGATGCTGAGAAAGCTTTCGACAAAGTGCAACACCCATTCATGATAAAAGCCCTTGAAATTCTGGGGATACAAGGAACATACCTCAACATCATAAAGGCCATCTATGACAAGCCAACAGCCAGTATCATTCTCAATGGTGAAAAGCTGAAAGCAATTCCATTAAGATCTGGAACAAGACAAGGATGTCCACTCTCACCATTGCTTTTCAATATAATACTGGAAGTCCTAGCCAGGGCAATAAGACAAGAGAAAGACATCCAAGGAATCCAAATAGGAAAAGAAGAAGTCAAACTATCACTATTTGCAGACGATATGATATTATACATAGAGAACCCCAAAAACTCCACAGAAAAGCTAATTGAACTCATCAATCAGTTCAGCAAAGTGGCAGGATACAAAATCAACACGCAAAAGTCAGTAGCCTTCCTATACACAAACAATAAATCTGAAGAAGAAGAAATCAAAAAGACCATCCCTTTTGTTATTGAAACAAAAAAAATCAAATATTTGGGAATAAATCTAACAAAAGAGGTAAAGGACCTATACAAAGAAAACTATAAAACACTGTTAAAAGAAATAGAAGAAGACACAAAGAAATGGAGAGACATCCCCTGCTCATGGATTGGAAGAATAAACATTATTAAAATGGCCATCCTACCAAAAGCAATATACAGATTCAATGCTATTCCAATCAAAATTTCAATGTCATTCTTCAAAGAAATAGAACAATTATTGATGAAATTCATATGGAATCACCAAAAACCCCGAATAGCCAAAGCTCTCCTGAAAAAAAAAGAAGGGAATGGAGGCATCAGACTCCCAGACTTCAAACTATACTACAAAGCCATAATCATCAAAACTGCATGGTATTGGAACAAGAACAGACATACAGACCAATGGAATCGAATAGAAAATCCAGAAATAAACCCACAGATTTATGGTCAACTAATCTTTGACAAAGGAGCAAAGAATATGCATTGGAGCAAAGAAAGTTTGTTCAATAAATGGTGCTGGGAAAACTGGGTCGCTACATGCAAAAGAATGAAGCTTGACCACCACCTCACACCATACACAAAAATCAACTCAAAATGGATTAAAGAACTAGACATAAGACCTGAAACCATAAAATATATAGAAGGAAATATAGGCGAAACACTACGTGATTTGCACATCAAAGACATCTTTACAGACACATCACCCAAAGCAGTGATAGTGAAGGCAAAGATAAACAGCTGGGACTACATCAAATTAAAGAGCTTTTGCACAGCAAAAGAGACAATAACAAAAACAAAGAGAAACCCCACCAACTGGGAGAACATTTTTGCACCCAACACTAATGATAAAGGACTGATCACAAAAATCTGCAAAGAGCTGATGAGACTCAAGAACAACAAAGAAAACAATCCAGTCAAAAAATGGGCAGAAGAGCTTAAAAGAAACTTCTCTGAAGAGGAAATGCAAATGGCCAACAGGCATATGAAAAAATGTTCAACATCACTTGTCATCAGGGAAATGCAAATCAAAACTACCATGAGATACCATCTTACACCAGTGAGAATGGCACATATTAAAAAAACTAGCAACAACAAATGTTGGCGAGGGTGTGGAGAAAAAGGAACTCTTCTGCACTGTTGGTGGGAGTGCAAACTGGTCCAACCACTGTGGAAAGCTGTGGGGAGATTTCTGGACCTACTAAACATAGAGCTTCCATATGATCCAGCAATTCCACTCCTAGGTATTTACCCAAAGGACACAGAAACATCAATTCCAAAGAACACCTGCACCCCGATGTTTATAGCAGCACTGTTTACAATAGCTAAGCTTTGGAAACAACCCAAATGCCCAAAAATAGATGACTGGATCAAGAAGATGTGGTACATATATACCATGGAATATTACTCAGCATTCAAAAAAGATAAACACATGCAATTTGCAGCAACATGGATGGCGCTGGAAGGGATCATGCTCAGCGAAATAAGCCAAAAAGAAAAAGAAAAATACCGGATGGTCTCACTCATAGCAGGAATCTAGAAAATTTAAATAAGGGACCAGGAAAATGAATAACTATAAGAAAGTGAAAATCAAAATCAACAAAAAACTATGAACCAGAGACACTTTTAGGGGGGCGGGGGTGGGAGGGGAGGGATTGGGGTCAGAATGGGGGGGCTGCAATTGTATGGGGAATATAACAATAAAATTTATTAAAAAAAATAAAAAAATAAAAAAAGATTATGCTACTTTTGATTTATTTAAAAATTACCTTTTTTAATATTTTATTTTATATAATTCTTACAGCATTTTTCATTTTTGCACAATGTATACATTTTCATTTTGGTTAAGACACTGAATTATGAGAAGTGATAAGTTATAGCTATTATTGCTCAAATCAGTACTTTTAAAGTGCCCCTTCTTTGGGAAAAGGGAGAATCAAGTACTTCACCCACTTTTTCTCCTAATCTAATGTTATTCCCTGGATTGAAAGCTCATTTCCTTACAATGTCCAGTGTCTTATAAGAAAAGGTTGAATGGGAAAGTAAAGATGGAACTGAAGAATAGAAATCTCTAGTTTGCTTATAAGATCATACGTAAGCCTTTTCATAATAAGTGCATTTCTTGGAAATTTTATGCTAGTGTGAGTTCAGACTGGCCTACTTTAAAATGGACATCTTCTATTTTTATAGGAAACACATGGAATGTCTGGAATTCTGCTTAGGAAAAGGAATCTGCATCCTGCTGTGAAGCAGCAAAATACTTGCTTTTGGTTCATTGTGGTCTTAGACTTCAGTTCTGAAGGCATCCTAAAAATTGGACATGATTGACTAAAGTTCAATATTGCATCTTAAGAAAACCCGAGAATAGTTATGTGTGGAGCCAGTGAGAGGGGCTATTTATATTTTGTTTGAAAATTTTGAAAATTTGTTTTTCAATTTGATAGTATGATTTAACTGACCATTTTGTCTTTGTGTTTTATAAAACTGTTTTCTTTATACAGCTTTCAATATGAATATTTATTTTCACTTTGAATAGATTAAAATAATTGGCAGTTTAATTACTGCCTTTGACATTGTAATGGGTTGTATATATGAATGCCGGGACTAATGGATTAAAAAAATACCTCATAATCATCCATGCAAATAGAAGTATTGAAATTATAGTAACTATGGGGAACCTTTTTTTTTTTTACCACTATTAAAAATACTTCTGGTAAATTGCAGGCTTAAAGATGTTAGATTCTAAATCTTGGCCATGTCATTCTGCCATATATGTTAACTTTATTGGAAAGTGGGCTGGCTGAATTTATTAGTTATGCGGAGATAGCTTTGTCTTATTTTCAGTGAAATCTACCACTCGATTGAGGAAACATGAACAAGAGAGTCGATTAGTGTGGAGTTTTTTGCTTCATTGTTTATTCTTTTTATGATTAAAAAGGTGAAATTTCTGATATTTAATTTTTAAGCTTATTTGGATTAGTAAGTCTGAGAGAGTTTTCTAAGAGCATCAGTTTCCACATTGTGAATGTAACCTCTTGGGTAACTCAAGAATTAAAGAAAACAAGGAAATTAGACGTTTTCCTGGCATAATCATTTTCTTGTAGGAATCCATATAGAAGAGTAGCTATTGTACTCTGAGGTTTTTTTTTTTAAAGTAGCTTTTGTTTATCCCTGTGTGTTATGGTCCAGAAAAAAGTTTAGCTTGTTCTTAGAAACTTTCCACCCCACCCACATTACATTAAAATTTCATTTAGTGCAACAAATACATTAATTAAAACCTTACCCTGCTTTTGCTGGCAAAATAAAATCATCACATACCTCCAAAATAACAAAAATCTTAAAATCTAAGGTGTGGATTGGTGGAATAGGAAAGTTCATTTCAGTGTCAGTGAGACCAGAGTCGTCAATTGGCTTATTGCCTTCGTCTATGATATCAGGGAAAAATTATTTTTAATACTTGTTTTCTTGTTACAGACTAGACCATTTTTCTCAGTGCACTCTACTTGTCAACTTTATGTCTAAATAACTTTTTCAAATGAAGAAAAGTTATTTTTTATTATTCACTAAATAGATAATTTTATCTTAATTTTTTTTTGTGAAATAATAGGGGATGAATTAAAAATTAATTCCTAAAACAGTTTCAGACTTTTTCCTCAATTCAGCTAAAGTCTCTCTCACTGAGTTTATTCAGGCATTATTTAGAATTCAATAAGTAACAAATAATGACAGTTTTTCCTCTTAAGTACTTTGTTTTACAGTGTGGAATAAGAATCAAAATAAAGGAGAATATATACTTTAAAAGTCTCTCCTGTGTTATAGGAGGGATAAAGTGTTATGGGAGTGATTAATTTTCCTGGGTGTGGTTGGGGGAATGCTATTTTGATAATGTTGGTGATGGGAATGGAGGGAGAAGAGGATTTAATTTTCAACAAACATTCAAGGAATTTTTATTGTGCACCTAGTACATATGAACACGCTTTCATGTGTGGGAGAGCTGGTGTGAGTGAATATGCTCTCATGGAGTTTATAATACTAGTGGCAGGAAATAGCTACTTTTGACAAATAGGTAATACTTCTAAAGGTAGAGAGGAGGGAGGTCAGCTCTGGTGCTCCCTACACTTTTTCCTTAAAACACATGTAGTGGGGATGAGCCTTGAATGGAGCAGGGACTCCTCTACCTGGCAAGAGAGGGAGAAATGGAAAATAGGAATCTATGTAGAGGTTTGTAACTTAACGGTGGGGACTTTGGAGTGGACTTAGCTCTCAGAAAGGCTTTTGTTTTCCCAACAAAGTTGAGAGTCTTCAGCAGAGGTTGGTATAGGATGTGTGTTTGGGTGGCTGAAGACGGAGGAACGGTCAGTGAACAGTTGTCTGAGATGGGAATGCCCAGTCATGAATCTAAAATAAAATAAATCTGCTCGGTCGTATGATTTTTCTCTCCTAGTAGTCTATCAGAGTTGAACTTCCTGGGAATAGGTTGATGTCTGGGTTCTTGTAGGTCTGAGGTTTTGGTTGACTGCAAATAAACTTGATAAATGGATGAATTCTTGACCAATTTATATAGGTCTCATGGGATCCAAATATTTATTTTAAAATTTGCTCATTTAGACAAAATGATAACAGATTCCTCAGTTCTAATTTTTTTTTTTAGCACAAAAGACTTGCAAATTGACATTAAAAATATGCTCCATCTTTTTCTAATTGACATCAGTTCATCAGCTAGTTTTTCTAAATGGGATAAATTGCATCGGGTAATACTGTTATTGCTGAACTTTTTTGTATTTTGAAGACCAGTATACTCCGCTTTATGGAAAAAAAACCCTTCTTCTCCCAGTGATGTGGAAATGTGAAGCTCCCACCCTCACTCCAGCCCTTTGACATTCTTTCATGGCTCTGCCTCTCTCTGCATTTGTTTCTTTTAACAGCTCTTTAATGTTTGCAATTCAAAAAGCTCTGAGTTAAGAATGGACCGAAAATCAGTGACACAAATTGATAGACAATACCTTCAAGCAATGTTTTGTTACAATCCATTTTGCGTTGTCTGTCTCGTGATTTTCTTGCTAGTGAAGTAGAGTTTACATACAGTATAGGCTCTCTGAATAATGACTTAAGAAATTCTTAAAATCTTGTTCTGTCTTTCAGACTTTTGTCCGCTTTTATCTCCCTGTGGAAATGTTTTATTCTGGAAATTAATTCTGCAACCCCTTTTGTTTCATACCTTATTTTTCTCAGTGCAGTGCACATTGAAGCTTTAGTGACCTTCAGTGAAAATGGTTTAGTCCATTTTCATTACTAATCCTATAGTATGAGAAAGTGTTATGAGGGTACCAACTTCAATACTCATTATATTTATGTGAACATAACTGCTAAAAACTGTTACCACAAAGACCGACGTGTGAATTTTCATTACCTTCCCTTTACTTTATATTAAAATTTAATTTATACTGGGTATTGAGTTGGATATGTTTATTCTAGGTATGGAACAGAATATACATGTGTGTGTGCATATATATTATTTGTATTTAGAAGCAATTTAAAATTTATATATTTATTTATATTTGTATATATTATATTCCCTGGGGAGTAAATTCTTGTACCAATTATTTGGAGTGTACTTAGAAATTCAATATGTTAGTGAAACCTAACTCATAGGTTTTGTTGAAAAAGTATGCACCAGTGTCAGTGGGTACAGTAATGTGATCTACTCATTTTCAAGTGGGAAAGAGTTGGATTAAATGTAGTCAGTATTATATGACATTTAGAAGATTTGAAAACCACAGTGTTGCCTTGTAAGGGATCTTTATTCTACACATCATGAGTCGTTTTGGGCCGAATTTATTTTGTTAAAATAAATCCCTAACAAGAGAGCTTGCTTGAGTGTATCAAGGATGTTTTCTAACATCATTTTAAATATGTCATTTTGTATTTTTGCTGGATAGGTTTTTGCTGGTGAGAAAATGTACAGAATACACGAGACAATAATCATTTGACACTTTTTTGACTTAAGGCCTCTTGTTTTATGACTTTAACCAGATTTGTTTTTATTTGCAATTAGCAGGGACTTGTTTTGCTTTCATAAGTGCTATTTAGTAGAGCTAACACTTGCTTTTATTAGCAATTAATGGACTTTTAAGGAAAGTTAGTTAATACAAAGTATCAATTGCATTATTATTATTATTTTTTTTGAGTTAGTGGATTTTTCCTAACCTTACTGTCTAGTGCTGACTGGATAACCATCCCCATCTAACCAAGGGAATCTATGTAATTTCTCATTACTGTTCTGTGTAGAAGACTGGAGAAGACCTTGCTGCCTATTAATGTAGTCACATCATTATTTTTCTTTATGCAAATTAATTGTGAAAAGAGTTGGAGGGTGTGTGACTATACATCTTTAATTCCCAGAACTTTGGTTATTTCAAAGCATCTTACCTGCTAAGTCTTTCCTCCTCCTTTTTGGGTGAATGCCCTTGTTATATTCATCTTCTAAAGAACCTTTTAGGTCCTGGGTTTTTGACTCTTCCAAATTTTGTGTTTATCCCTGTTATCTTTTAGCTTGATTAGATTTATTCTAGGCATGGAACATCTATACTCCTGCTAAATAGTATAGCTTTATTAAAATTTTAGAAGAATGGGCCTCCCCTGGTGGCACAGCAGTTGAGCGCTGGGCTGCGAAGCTGCCCGCAGACTCTGCAGCACTGGTTTGATCCCCGGCCACCCAGAGAGGGTCCCACATGGCACACAGACCTCTCCTGCCGCCGCTGCTCCCCTCAGCAGTGTACTTCAGTCCTTCTGCCTGTTCTGCTCCCCACTCTGGCTCCAATGAATTCTCTTACCCTTCCACACTTCCCCAGTGATGTATAAATAAATAAATAAAATCTTTAAAAAAAAATTTAGAAGAATGCAATTTGCTGCTCCTCACAATTCCTCTGTACCATAACTCTAATCAGAAAAAGATAAGCAGGGCCTCCCCGATGGTGCAGCGGGTTGAGCGCAGTGCTGTGAAGCTGTCCGCAGCCTCTGCAGTGCAGGTTCGATTCCCGGCCAGCTAGGGAGAAACCCACATGGTGCAGCAGACCTGTCCTGTCTCGCCTGCTGCTCCCCTCAGCAGTGTATTTCAGTAGATCTGCCTGTTCTGCTCCCCGCTCTGTCTCTGGTGAATTCTGTCGCCCTCCTGTACCTCTGGCCTGTACCCCAGTTATTGTATAAATAAATAATCTTAAAAAAAGAAAAAAGATAAGTAGCTGAATATTAAATAAAAATTCTTCTAATGTAATAGTCACTAGTATTTCTGTGAAGTGGATACTATCATGCTTTCAGTTAGTCCTCTAATTCATTCATTTGGGCAGTTTCTGTTAGTGGGCAATCTAACAATTTTTCACAGGCATCCTGACTTGCCCAAGAATAAAAGCTTTACAATGCTTATACTGTAGAAGGGTACTAATGGAATTTAGGAGAACAGACTTCTGAGTGACTGATTCAATAATATGTATTTTTAAAGATTTATTCATTTATTTATACAAGCACTGGGTACAGTCAGAAGCGCGGGAGGGTGAGAGAATTCACCAGAGCCAGAGTGGGGAACAGTACAAGCAGACTGACGAAATACACTGTTGAGGGGAGCAGAGGGTGGCAGGAGAGGTCTGTGCGCCATGTGGGACACTCGCTGGCAGCCTGGGATCAAACCGGTGCTGCAGAGGCTGAGGGCAGCTTCGCAGTCCAGCGTTCAACTGCTGCGCCACTGGGGAGGCCCTAAATAATATTTTTGTATCCTGAAGTGATGTAAAAAGTAGTCAATCTTAGTGGAAGAGTGATTTTAAACTGGGCAGAACTGTGAGATATGACCTAAAAATTAATATTTGTGGTTGAGAAGCTTTATCTCTTACAGAGTCAGATTTTCTCTGGTGTGTGACTGAGGAAAAGAAAATAAAGTTAATTAGTCTGGCAACTCTAGCCAAACCCACAGTGCTTTTAGTCTAGATTGTCACATTTACAGCAATTTGGGTAATGGTTTTTCATCAGTGTTTCCCAGAAAAATTATGACCATCTTGGGACCCAAAGTGAATGAATGAAATCCTTTTGGAATTATATTCTACTCTTCGGGTCATTCAGCTTTTTCTCAGAGTAGTCATGTTATTAGGTTCTAATATAAAAAATGATCCATAATAAGATTATACAAAATAATATGGGATTGATTTACATTGTGAAATTTTACATCAGTGATCTTAGTTAGATCTGGAAAATTTGCTGTAGATTATATATTAGTTTTTCCCACTTTACCTTGTACTTTTATGTTATGGAGACAGCTTTTCCCCTTAAAACTTATGAACCAACCTCGATTAGCTTCAGCTTTCTTATGTGGTGGCTTCACCTCTCTCAGCCTTTATAGAATTGAGGAGAGTTAGGTCTTTGCTCTGGAGCAGATATCGGCCTTGAGGGGATATTGTGGCCTTGATCTCCTGTCCAAACTAAAATATCCTCCATCTCAGCAATAAGGCTGTTATCACTTTCTTATCATTCATGTGTTCACTGAAATAGTAGTTCTAATGTTCCTCAAGGACTTTTCATTTGCATGCACAACTTGGTTGACTTTTTGCTTCATGAGGCTGAGTACTCTGCCTATGTTGGCTTTTGACCTGACTTCTTGACTAAGCTTAATAATTTTTAGTTTTTGATTTAATGTGAAAGACATATGACACTTCCTTTCACTTGAGCACTTAGAAACCATAGTGGGTTATTTATTGGCCTAATTTCAATATTGTCGTGTCTCAGGGAGTAGGGGAACCTGAAGAGAGGGAGCCAGATGGAGGAATGGCTTGTTGATAGACTTGTTAGATCACAACATTTATCAATTAAGTTTGCCATCTTATAGAGGAGCAGTTCATGGTATCCCCCCATTACAATAGAAACACGAAAGATCACTGATTGCAGACCACTATAACAGATACACCTGTGCAATTTCAATATTGTGAGAATTACCAAAATGTGACCCAGAGACATAGAGTGAGCATATACTTTTGAGAACACATCTTAGGCCCATTGCAAGGTTGTCACAAGCCTTCAATATATAAAACATACAATATCTGTGAAGCACAATAAAGTGAAGTATAATAAAATGAGGTACTTCTCCAGGTGGAAAATCGTTACAGCATTATGAACAAAGGTTTGAAATGACCTGACATAGCTCAAAACATTTTCTGGATAATTTTAGACTAGCCATCTCCTGTATTTCAATCAAGGCCATCTGTCTTGACTTCTAGACATAGAAGTCAAATTTCTAGCACATAATTTTCAATTTGAGACTATATTGGTAGTATCAGTCAGGAGTGACAGAATCCCACTTTCCACTAACTCCACACCAGGGAGGAATTTAGAGACTCCTGAAATTTGTGGACGCTACAGTCATTTTATATTCACTATCTGCAGTCTAAAATGGAATGTCACCTAAACATTGACAGTGACTGATGTCTTCAGACCTATTTTCATCTCAGCAACTATTAGTCCTACACTTATTCATATGCAGCAGAAATGGTGGTTGTTCTTGGACTGCTGGAAGGGTCCAGAACAACCTGCCTGATATTCCGAGTCCTATCCTAAAAATATCCCCAAATATATCATAGTATTTCTCTAGATTGACCCATGTACCTCCATTTGCATTGGAATATCTGAATAAAGAGGACGGTATTCCTTTAATTTGACTCTCAAAAAGTAGTTGCATGCAAACCAGTATTTTAGAGACAAGGGTGCTAAAACTTGAGAGTTTAAGAAACTTTTTGTTTGTTTTTGTTTTTTTAGTAAGAAACTTTTTCAAGATTGCATAGGTTTTGTATTTTAGAGCCAGGATTCCCAGGCAATATTGAGGTTTGTAGTAGGCATTCAATAAATAGATTGTTATCTTGTTAGAATGTCAGATCGGAAGAATTGACTGGATGATTGCCACTGAACAGAAGTTACATTTTGAGGCATGTTTCTCTGAAAAACTTTCTAGAATGGAAATGCTCTTTTGATATAATAGGCCATTAGTTTAGTTCCCCTGAAGGAGGGGAAGAAGCTGGTGCAGATCCCTATAAGTTTAAATTTCATTTCCAGAAGAGCAAATTCTCATATAGCATGGTCTCTACTTTGTCTTACGTCTCTTTTCATGCTGTAGTCCTTCTCACATTGCTAATAAAAACAGGTGCTGATAAAACTTTTGGGAACACAGGTGAAATGGAATTTCCTTGGAATATATCTGTACTTAAGTTTTATAAACTTGCATGCCCTGCTAGTCTTTGGTTGATAAAAATGATGGGAAATAGAGAATGTCAGCTTAACTATTATCATTATTGGAGAAATCATATTTTTATCAACTAGTGTGTCTTTTTCCAGAACATGATTGACTTCATGAATCACCTTTAAGCTTTTGGGCAAGCAGCCTCCCTTTAAAGGACAGGAATTTACATCGTCAGCATAGGTCAACTTTTTTCTTGTCATTCATCATTTACCATACTTGGGGAAGTGGAATTTTGTTCCCCATTTAGTCCTTTAGTTTTGAGAGCCACTGGTCATAGGTCTTCCTGACTGATGTGGTATCCTTGTGAACTGCCTTAATGAGCCTGTAGTCACAGAGACTGGAGAAAAATGAATACACTTGCTATGTCAGAAGGACTTGCCTCCTTTTTAAAAACTCCTGAAGGGACTATCTTTGCTCTTACGGGACTATCTTTGCTCTTATCTCAAAGGGCTCTAGCAATTTTTCTTCCTAGATAGATATATTTAAGGTTTATTTTCAACTGTAGTATTTCAGCCATTGGTTATTTTCATTTTCTGTTCTTCTGAAATAACTACTAGAGAAAGGTTGTAATTTTGTAATCTAAAGAATGACAAGCCCAATCCTTTTGGTTTAACCTTAAGAAACATGTCATTTATATGGTTTAGGTGACTTTGAGAGCATCCTAGGCCCATGTGCACGAGAGAGACACCTTTTCTTGTGTTCTTATGCAACCTATGAATTTCTACTTAAACAGCTAAGGTAGAGCAGGTTATCTTGTTATCTAATGCAATAATTAATTTGATGATATGTATAATCTCTTCCAGTGATAAAATCTTCGTATTAGTAAGATTTCACATCTTACGAATATAATTGAAAGGAAAAATACGATAGGAAACACATACTTTTAGTGTTTTACTGATTACTATGCACGTTCATTCTTGACTTTCCTAAATATATACTTGGACTTCTAAAATGTCTTTCAAGAGGTTGACATGTTTTACACATGCCATCTTATTAACCTGCATATATGAATTCAATTTGGAATGAAAGTAGGAAAATTGGAGAAGTGGAAATTCTTACATGCTATACACAGTACAGTAAAATTATACTGTTGAAAAAGTACAAGTCTTCATATTTACAGCCTGAAATTTATAGCTTTCTACTAGGTGGGCTTCTGCAGCCAGGAACTATACTTCCAATTTCAACCCCTCACTAGTAGCCTCTAGGATGTTTCTTTTTACATCAAGCTAAAGAGAATGGAGCATCTGCCCTCCACTGCATTTTTAGGCAATACTGAATACTAAAGTTATTGTAAATCATTAAGAGTGGAGACTCTAAAGACTCTGTTCCCCCCAAACATCTAGTACATCATGTAGTTAATGCTTAATAAATTCCTATTAATAAGTTAGTTATATTTCTTCCAATCTGGAAGAAGACAGTGTCTGCTTGAGGATTTTCATTTGTTAATAATTAGTAAATATTATGACAATTGAATTATGCCAAGGAAGTAAAAAAAAGTAAACAATTTCATGCATCAGTTTACTACTTCTTTGATTCCTGAAGTTATTTAAATTAAATCCAGTAGAAGGGGAGCCTGTTTAGATAAGTAGGATCAAGATTTTAAATAAAGAAAAATGGAAGGTTTAGATAAATGAGATTTCTTGATTGTTAATCTGCGTGTGCAAAATCCACAAAAAAATTATTTTAGCATCTCTTAGTCCCATATAAACAAACTTGCTTCTATAAACACAATTGTGAGTTCAAAATGTATGACTAATAAAATACTAATTGAGAATGTAGCAAATGTTGAGAATTAATTTTGATCAAAACATTACTTGGTTTTATCTTAATCTGTACCGAAAGCATGAGTAGAGCTTGTACTCTTAATAACTGAGCTAAGCTACATTTTTGAATAGTACAAGGATTCTTTTTAAAAGATGATTATATTTAGACTGAGCCTCCCTGTCAGACTTGACTGTACAGAGAGTAGCAGTGTGGCCTTTGAGGCTCTGAGTTGTAAAGGAACCTTGGAGGTCTTCTAGGCTAGTGGTTCCTCGACCAGGTCACAGTCACACAGCTGGTTATTGGCTTTTATGGGAGTACAGTTTGTGCCTGGGAAGGAAAAACATCCCTCCCTTTCACCCCTTAATTCATTCTGCAGTGTCAAGAATTGATGTGACTGTTTCAATCTGGTATCATCCAATTTAATTTTACTTTTTCCCCCACTTAATTGTATTAAATTTCTTGGATGATGTGAATTGGGGGAGGCAGAGACTTTGTGGTTGAAAGAGAGCGACTACTAAAAGCAAAAAGAAACCATATAAGTAAGATTTTATGTTTATTTTCCTCCCAAAGTGAATCTGTTTTTATAGATGATTTAGAATAGTGCAAGAAGATTTTGGCTTTCAAATCAAAGTGATAGACTCCCCTCCAAAAGCTTAATAGACTCTTTTCTAACTGTTCTTTTAAAGAATAATACTAATGGTAACAATCAAATAATGATCATAATAATGACCACACCGCAATAGCAACAATTCAAGTATTTTGAATATGTTATTTTCTTGAATACGAATGACAACCCTGTGAGGTAGGTGTTAGTATAAACCGCACTTTACAGATGAGAAAACTGAGGCTTACCCTATTCACTTTCCCAGAATCATACAGCTTAAAGCTCTTAAAAGAAATAATGTACTTTCCACTCATTAGAGCCTGAACCAAATGCAGTATTTATTCCTTTTTAATAGTTTATTGAAGAAAAATCTGAAAGTTTGAGTTGCTTATCATTTTGCCTTAAACATTGTGAAAAACCATATCAGTGTCCCAGAATTCATTAGAATAATGAAATAAAGATTGTTTCAGCAGTCATTGTTTCTGGACTCTTGAATTCATTCAATTTTTTTTCAAATATACTCTCGAAGCTTAAAAATTTTATTATTTGTTAACTTAGAAATTCCTAAATTCTGATATGGACTATGTTTTTATTTGTTAAACCACTAGAACCTGAATTATAACTGCACATGGAGACTTAATATAGCTGTTTTTCACAGGTTCACAAATATCATCCCCCTTAAAGGAGTTCCTCTGTCTGGAATCAGTGCCCTCTAGGACTCCATCTGATGAATTATTGGGATGAATATTGCAAATTAAAGAGCACTGGGAGTTTTTTAAAAAAATAAATCTTTTTTTAAAAGATTTATTTATTTATGCATACAAGAACTGGGGCACAAGCCAAAGGTGTGGGGGATGAGAGAATTCACCAGAGACAGAGTCGGGAAACAGAACAGACAGATCAACTGAAATACACTGCTGAGGGGAGCAGTTGGTCAAGACAGGAGAGGTCTGCTGTGTCATGTGGGTCAGTTCCCTGGCTGGGAATCGAACTCATGCTGCAGTGGCTGCAGATAACTTCATAGGGTGTGTCTTAACCCCTTGCACCACCAGGGAGGCCCACTGGGAGTTTTACTGTTATATCTGAGAAGCATTCTATTCTCTGCTAGTAAAATCTTTGTCAAATCCAAATCACAAGAATGTTAAATTAACAGAAGGCAAATAACAAAACAAGGTACTATTAGGATAATAAGAAAGCAAGGTACAAAGACTTAAGAATGTTGTGGGGATGATGAATTCAGTCTTGTATCTGATTCTTTTGCTTAGTTTGTACTTGGGTTGTACAATGCTCTTTTGTACCTTTATAGTTGGACAGTGATCACTCATTTAAGGAATCATAACATTGAGTTTCTGGAAGATAGACCATTAGAACTGGGAGGTTCTCCTCATTATTCAGATGAGGACAATGAGGCCCAGGAAGGTGGTCTGCATGAGTCACTTTTAAGAGTGCCGCCACTCTTTTTATTATCTCACCCTGTCTCTGTCATCAACTATTCATTCATTGAATAGCTTACTTAGAAAAATTTTACCAAGGATTGAGGCAAACAGTATTTTCTGCTTTAACCCTTTGATTTTAGTCATAAGGGAGATAGGACTTAATATTTTCAATACTTGAAAGAATTAAGATGTATAAAATAGAAGAGTAACAGGGTTATATGATAGAGCCATCATGCAATTAAGTGGTAAATCATGTGGTACCAATTTTAAATAGCAATGAACATTTCCCAAACAAAATTTCTCTGTACTTATGCTGTAAAAATATATGCTCCATGCCCAAGCAAATTTGTGAAATGCTGACTACTACATACCTCTCTTAGGAATTCATAATTGATAATAGCTTTTTAAAGGTTCTGAGAATTACTATAGTAGAGAAACATGTTTCAATTAGTGTTTTCAGATTAATTTCAGAATAGAATATATATTCTGAAAGTATTCTAGAACAGTATTCTAGAACACTGAAAAATGCTAATTAAATATAAGGAAGTGGAGTGGGGGGTCAGTATAGTTGAGGAGAGTTTTGTGGAAGACCAGGCTTTTAAGAATGGGCAAAGTGTGAATACACAGAGAGGAACAGGGATGAGCAAAAAGTGGGAACAGGAGTGAGCATCGGATCTGGCACTCAGTTCATGCTCAATAGATATTTACTGAATGTGTGTGTGAGTGAGAATGTGATTTCCACTGGAGGCAATCAGGATACTGACTTAATTGGAATGAAGGGTTGGAAACCGAGGTGAAGAGGCAGCAATTATGGATGGGCAAGCTGAGTGATCCAACTGTTGATCCAACAGGGAGCTGTTGATCCAACAGGGAGCACTTGTTGGTTCCCAGGCACAAATGACATGGTAAAATAGTGTTTGGGAAGGATAACCTGAGAGTGGTGTGAAGCCAGGTAGGGATAGAAAAGACCCAAAACACATTAAAGCGCAAGGAGTCTTAGAGATGCAGTGCTAGCTTCTGGGTATAAAGTAGGTCACCTACTGATTTTTCTATATACATAAGTAAAACAAAAACAGCAGACCTTTTTAAATATGAGAGGTAAGCAAGACTATTGCACCACAACCATCTCTGATATCTTGAAGAACAAAGAGATAATAAAGGGCAATTGTAATAGGTAGAAAAACATGTACTTGGAGATAGAAAACTAGAGATATATTCTACTCAGAAACCTATAATGTTTTTGTTATTGAGATGTATTTGTTCTTCAAATATTGATGAAATTCATATGGTATATGAAATTTTGTATGTGAAATTCATATACAAAAAACCTCAAATAGCCATAGCTCTCCTGACTAAAGCAAAGGAGAATGGAGGTATCACATTCCCAGACTTCAAACTATACTACAGAGCCATAATAATTAAAACAGTATGGTGCTGGAACAAAAACAGACACACAGACCAATGGAACCAAATAGAAAGGGCAGAAATAAAGCGACACACATATAGACAACTAATCTTTGACAAAGGAGCAAAGAATATGCAATGGAACAAGGACAGTTTGTTTAATAAATGGTGCTGGGAAAACTGGACCACCACATGCAAAAGAAAGAAACTAGAGGGGCCTCCCTGGTGGCGCAGCGGTTGAGCTCTGTGTTGCGAAGCTGCCTGCAGCCTCTGCAGCACCAGTTCGATCCCCGGCTGCTCCCCAGCCACCGGAGGAGGGTCCCACATGGTGCACAGACCTCTCCTGCCGCCCGCTGCTCCCCTCAGCAGTGTACCTTGGTCCTTCTGCCTGCTCTGCTCCCCGCTCTGGCTCTGGCGATTTCTCTTACCCTCCCACACTTCTGACTGTACCCAGTGCTTGTATAAATAAATAAATAAAATCTTTTTTTAAAAAAAGTACATTTTTTAAAAAAAAGAAACTAGACCACTACCTTACACCATGTACAAAAATCAACTCAAAGTGGATAAAAGAACTGAACATAAGACCTGAAACCATAAAATATACAGAAGAAAATATAGGTAAAGCACTGCAAGACATACATCTCAGTAACATCTTTAAAGACTCATCACCCAAAGCAAAGAAAGTGAAGGGAAAGATGAGCAGCTGGGATTACATCAAACTGAAAGCTTCTGTGCAGTAAAAGAGACATTAACCAAAACAAAGAGACACCTTACTGATTGGGAGAAAATTTTTGCACTCCATACAACTGATAAGGGATTGATCACAAAGATACACAAAGAACTCACATGACTCAACAAAAACAAAGTAAACAATCCAGTCAAGAAATGGGCAGAAGAACTTAAAATACATTTCTCCAAAGAGGAAATGCAAATGGCCAACAGACGTATGAAAAAATGTTCAACATCCCTCATAATCAGGGAAATGCAAATCAAAACCATAGTGAGATACCACCTTACACCAGTGAGAATGGCACATATTAAAAAAAACTAGCAACAACAAATGTTGGCGAGGATGTGGTGAAAAGGAACTCTTCTACACTGCTGGCTGCTGCTCCAACCACTATGGAAAGCTGTGTGGATGTTCCTTAGTCTACGAAAAATGAGACTACCATATGACCCAGCAATTCCACTCCTAGGGATCTACCCAAAGGACACAAAAACATTAATTCAAAAAGATGCCCTCACTCCTCTGTTTATTGCAACACTATTTATAATAGGTAAAACCTGGAAACAACCCAAATGTCCAAAAATAGATGACTGGATCAAGAAGATGCGGTATAATTCAGCATCAAAAAAAGATAACCTAATGCCATTTGAAGCAACATGGATGGAGCTAGCAGGGATTATGCTCAGTGAAATAAGTCAAAAGGAAAAAGAAAAATATCGGATGGTTTCACTTACAGGAGGAATATAGGGGAACCAAATAAGGGATCAGGGGAAAAAATAATAACAATAAAAAAAAACACTACAAAACAAAAGAAAAATAAATGGGCACTATAAATCAGAGACATTCCGAAGGGGTGGAGAAGGGAGAGGAGTCAAAACAAGGGCGGGAAGAGCACAAGAGTCTATGGTGATGGTGCACAGGTGAAATGGATGTGGAAATTCTATAGGGATTACACCTGAGAAAAGAAAGCAAACACTGTGGAAAAAAAGTCGACAATGATGTAAAATATATATAAATAAAAACTTTAAAAAATGATTTTTTTTTTAAAAAAGATTTATTTATTTATTTATACAAGCACTGGGTACAGTCAGAAGCGTGGGAGGGTGAGAGAATTCACCAGAGCCAGAGAGGGGAACAGAACAGGCAGACTGACGAAGTACACTGCTGAGGGTGCGAGCAGCAGGCGGCAGGAGAGGTCTACGCGCCATGTGGGACCCTTGCTGGCGGCCAGGGATCGAACCGGTGCTGCAGAGGCTGTGGGCAGCTTCGCAGCCCAGTGCTCAACCGCTGTGCCACTGGAAGGCCCAATGATGAAATTCTTAAAAAACAAAAAAATTTATTTGTTCTTTATTATGCTTGCAGGGTATGAAATTTAGAATAAATAGCTCCATCAGGAAACATCACCAGCTAGAGTTTCTGGAATGGGTTTGGCACAGGCTTCCCAAATGTTTTGGATGTTTGTATATTGCCAAATTATTTCTGGGAATAAGCATGTAATTTTTCTTTCTGCATCTTGTTACTGCTGAAAACTCCTAGCACTGTTAACAAATTCCCTTAAAGAAAGAAAACTAAAACAGTGTTCAGTCAAATTCTATGTGCTTAGCTTCATTTTGTGTTGGGAGTTATTGATTATCCTCTGTCTGCTCTGCTTAGTTCTCTTTTATTCACTCTTGGTGAAGCACAGATTTCAGTTCTCTTTGGGACGAAATATTTTCTAGAACAGGTATAAAAATAGCCAAAATACAAAAATTATTCCTATCTTAAATAGCATTCCTTTTTAGGAATATAAAGATAAAACACATCATAAATACATATAATGATGATTGTAATTATGTTAGGAAAATTATAACTATAACCATTGTTGCCTGGTTATTGAAATGCTCAGGTTAAGGGCTGTCTTGAACTGCCTGCCACTTTATTCAGTGATTCATTGACTCTCTTGACCTTTATAATTCAATTTATCATACATCTTTTCTAGGAAGTCTCCCCTTATGAACTAGACCATCCACTACATTACACATTACATATTTTCCAAACTATTTCTACTTTTGTGCACAGATAGTATATTGTATTTACATGATTTGCAGTCTCATCTGGGTTCTTAATCATTGCATATGTCTTAAGATGGTAAAATCTTGGAGATCATTGGTTTGGGCCAATGCTTCTTAATACCTGAAGATGAAAATCACTTGGAGAACTTTTTAAATTAAATAAACATTGTGGTGCATATGCCTTACCCTCAGAAGTTCTGATTTAATTCATGGAACCAATGATCTACATAAAACTCAGATCATAAAAACACTATAATGTGGCGAGTTGTACAGCCATGAACTCTATGATCACATGACAGATGTTTTATATTAAGGTAATAAAAGTGATCTAGAAAATTATATGTCGCCAGTACAATGCCAACTTTCTCTTTTTCCTTCTTTTGTAACAAATATCTATAGATTCTTGTATGATTTCAATGCTAGTGACTAACTAACTTACTATTTTCAATTAACTCAAGGGTAAAAGATAGTGATAAAAAATTTACACTTGGATTCCAGACTTTATATGTCAGTCAATACTTTTTTTAATTTTTTTTAACTTTTTTAACCAATATACTAGTTCAGTGTATCCTGCATAGCAGATATTGCTAGAACATTTAAATGTTCTTTTTTTTTTAAGTTAAAAGTTAAAAAAGAAAAAAAAAACAAAAGAAATCTTAAAAAAATACTTCCTGCATTCTTGGTGTGAAGGTGTGAATGTGTGTGTTGTGTGTTTTTGGCCATTGAGTGTAAATTTTTTTAAAAAAATTAACTCTATTTTAACTATAAATATAGTTCTTTTAACTATAAATTATTTTCTGCAATTTTAACTATAAATTATTGTCCCATGGCCTGAGAGTGTTAGAAAAAACCCAAACCAGTGTAACACACACCAGTGGAGTCATGGAGGGTGTACAAATTTGTGGATAGGGCGAAGGTGTGCTGTGCCCCATGCAGAAAGGCATGGGATGGACACCTAAACCCCACTTAGCAGGGGACAAAGCCATGTGTTCAGTGTGGACTAAACCTCAAATTATGTACCCGCAGGGCTTTTGTGCTAAATGCCTCTTAACAGCAGCTTTGTTCTGAAAGCTTCTTTTGAATTAACTGCCTGATAATTATTCAGCTCACTGATGCTTGGATGAGAAACATAATTATACTCTCACATGAACAGTTTGAAAACTGGAATTAAATAATTTTATTTTCTCAACCTATGAGGGCAGCAGACCTTGAAAAGGAGTTTCCTGAACAAATAAAAGATAACCATAAAAAAAGTTTTACCTTTAGTTGCATGTCCAAAGAACCATCTCCACCTAATTCATTTTTCAGTACATGCTCATGAATCACAGGGTCTTTCAGAGAGGTTTTGAACATTATACCATTATCGCTTTTCACTCCTAGTGAAAATGTTCATTCTTCTCAACATCTGAATGTGAAACTACTTTGCAAAAGTTCTTGGAGGCCATAAAGCAAGTCATGGGTAATTAAAACAAAGGTCTCTCTTCTTGTTTGTGTCTTAGATGCATACCTGAAAAGAATCATTTTGGCAGATTCGACTGATAAATGAGGGCTTGTTAGAAAGGTTGCGGGTCCAGCAGGAAGTCTTAACTGGTGGCCTTAACATAGGGTCTGGGGTGACCTGTCCCTAGGGAAATAACAAGCCTGAGTATTTTCAATCATTAATCATCTCAGGAACAACTGTTTCAAACCCCCAAGCCTAACTGATAGGGACATGGCACCCTCAGCCAGGTGACAGGAGGTTAATATACTTTCCTGTAGCGAGGGGCGGTGTCTTGGATGCCTATACACGATCAGTGGTGATGAGCATGAAATTCCAAGAGGAGGTTCTTGTGAAGGAGTCAAGTGTAGAGGGGAAATTTCAGAAATTGAGTGTTTAAAATACAAAAAGCTTGATGTGAAGTATAAAGACACAATGTCTCAGACTGTTTTAGTTGATGGTTTCAGCTAAGGAAAGTTACTGTCACCAAGGTTTATTATTATTCATAAACTTCATGATCTTTGAGCCTCTGTAGGTTTGTAGTTACATTCTGCCCCTTCAGACTTTAATTTATGGTTGGCACACTCCCTTTGCTTTGCAAAATTTTCCAACCTTTCCAAAGCTCAACTAGAAGGTTGAAAAATGTGACATTGATTTTTGAAACTTAGAGCCAATTAAAATAACTTGCTTATGAAAGAATATTTATGTTTAAGGGCAAAGTGCAAAAGTACTTTTGTAAAATATGTAGTAAGTTGCACCCAAATCAAGAAATAAGGGCCATACTTGATGTTCCCTCTTGTTTAGGTAACATCCACTGTCTCTTACAAAAGTTAAGAATGATATTGTCTAGATTTTCCCAGATATATCCAGAAGCCCTAGGATAAAATTCAGGCAAATTTGAGACAGACAAGAATTACCTAGTCCTACACAGACCAATGGAAATGAATAGAGAGCCCAGAAGTAAAGCTGCACTTATATGGATAACTAATCTTTGACAAAGGAGCAAAGAATATGCAGTGGAACATAGACAGTTTGTTCAATAAATGGTGCTGGGAAAACTGGACAACCACATGCAAAAGAATGAAACTAGACTACTAGCGCTCACCGTGCACAAAAATCAACTCAAAATGGATGAAAGAACTGGATATAATACCTGAAACCATAAAATATGTAGAAGAAAATATAAGTAAAACACTACAAGACATACATCTCAGTAACATCTTTAAAGGCTCATCACCCAAAGCAAAGAAAGTCAAAGAAAAGATAAACACCTGGGATTACATCAAACCGAAAAGCTTCTGTACAGCAAAGGAAACATTATCCAAAACAAAGAGACACCCTATTGATTGGGAAAAAATTTTGGCACTCCATACAATTGATGAGGAAGTGATCGCAAAGATGTACAAAGAACTTACAGGACTCAACAAAAACAAAGTAAACAATCCAGTCAAGAAATGGGCAGAAGAACTTAAAAGACATTTCTCCAAAGAGAATGCAAGTGGCCAACAGGCATATAAAAAAAATATTCACCATCCCTTACCATCAGGGAAATGCAAATCAAAACCACAATGAGATACCACCTTACACCAGTAAGAATGGCACATATCAAAAAAAAAACTAGTAACAACAAATGACTCAGTTTTGAAATCTATAAGGACACAGTTTCTTGTGATATACTATTTCATTGTTTTCTACTCATCTTTGAAATATTTTCCTATGCAGCTGAATACCATTCTAATAAAAACAGCAGCCATTTCACATCTTAGACCTTTTTCTTCCCCTTGCTTTTTTCTTACGCACTTTGTAATTTAACTGTATTCTATCAATGTCTAAAATGGTGCCACTATTTTGTTGCATTTTTTCACCTCCAGTGCAAGGATTAGTTACACTACTATAGGATTTTCTCCAAAGGCAAAATCTGAATATGAATTTACTGATTCAATATTATGTTTGCCACTTAAAAATGAACAACTTCAAGTACTAAATCAATTTTGTAGAGAAACCCCACTAGAGGAACTTTATTTCTAAAATTCCTGGGCAAAAATCATACTGCTAAGTTATTTTAAAGATATGTCCAATGCAAGGTGATTAGTAAAATGACAATAAATAGCCAGCTATGTAACTTATAAAGGAATACATTTATATATTATCTTTTATTATAGATTCATCTAGATGTCCTTTCTCGATCCTTACCTCTACTTACCAAAATCTGAATCATTTTGAAAGCGTATCCCATAACTCTTTTTAAAAAGTTTTGGATTTTCCTGGGTTTTCTTACTTCTACTAAGACATTTCCCCCCAGAAATAAAAAACTGATTTTATAATTTTGAACTTGCAAGCTGAGTCACAGCAGGCCTCAATATAAAATAGCTGAAAACATGTGTGTGCATTCCTACCCAAAGCAGCATTCTTTATCCCAAAGATCACTGTCACGAAAGAATTTAGTTAAATACAAAGACCCGCAGGTAGAAGCTGGCTGTTTGAGCTGTGCGAGTCTGTGCATCTGTGAGTGAGCTGGAGAGAGCCACTTACATGTGAAATCCCTGCTGGAAAGGTCATCAGTAAATGCCTGTCAATCCAGGCTAGAAAATGGTTTCTTGGGCCACAAGCACTTTAAAAATAACAGGACAAATAAAAAATAGAGGTGGGTGGAGTTAAGTGACCTTAAGACTCTTCTGTGTCATTAAAATTAGCAAAAAATACTTAGTGCTTTATTCATTGTAAGGACAGGATCAGCAGCTAAGTTACTTGGTGCTACAGCATTTTGCTTCTGCCCCATGAATACTTGCAATATTACATGATGATGATGATATAATAATATGAGTCATAGATAATATCTATGACTCATTTCATTTTCACTAACTCTGACAAGTATAACATTAAAATTGGAGGCTTTTCCCCTGGTGGCGCAGCGGTTGAGCACTGGGCTGCAAGGCTGCCCGCAGCCTCTGCAGCGCTGGTTCATTCCCTGGCCGCCGGCGAGGGTCCCACAAAAAAAAAAAAAAAAAAAATCGGAGGCTTTATGACAAGGTATCAAATTTAAGGTAAAAAAAATATGAAGGTTGATTTCCTGGGTCCCAACCCACCTCCTGTACTTGTGACTGCAATTTGCATTTTTTATTGCACCCTATAATTAAGACTGCTCAATGATTTTATGAATATTATTAAGGCTTATGGGCTGCTATACATTTATAATAGCAGCTTGGTGATCTATTCGAAGTTCTGTATTTTTTTCTATTTTGCATTTGCTGGTTGCTGCAAAGGCCTGGAACACAGGTGGTGGGACTTGTGTTTTAATGCTGTGTAATTTGGTTATAACATAGAAAAAGAGCAGATTTTGGCCTTAAATCATGTAAATGGTAAAGTGGCAAACAGAGCTGGAAGCCATGACTCACAGTTCTTCCAGGTACCTATGAAACAACATTTCGTCAGGTAAACTAGAAAAATAACTTTCAGTGGAAAGTCAAATAGAATACTAAGTTGGTTTTATATCATTTTTATACATCATGTTTTATGGTATTAGTCATAGTGCTTATTTGATTTTAAATATCATAAACCCTGTTAATTATAGTCAATAAACAGTTTTGAGGATTTTTTTTTTGCCGACTTCTATAACTTGAGTACTATATATGATGTGATGAGAGGCCAACGACAGGCCTCCAGGAAAGTTGTGTGTGTTTACTGACTGGTGCAATTGACAGTCACCAGCCACCCATGCTGATTCTAAAATGAGGGTCTGGACTTTGCTTCTGTGCCTTGGTGCTGGGTAATTAACTGATACCACAACTTAGACTGTGGAGATGTAGGCTGTGGAGAGAAACTCTTGTTTTCCTTTCTTTGGAGAATAGTGAGAAGTTAAAAAAAACTACCAGTTTGAATTAGGAATAGAAAAATTTTGTATGTGTAACTACATTTTCTTCCTTAGTCATAGCTTTCGAGGGCTATTTGAGGCATCTTTGTACCAAAGATTTCCGGGTGTGTAAGAGTTCTTCATATGTAGTAATGGATCATTTCTGTCCATGAGCCTTGTGAGATTAAGAAACTTGAATAAAGTGACATCAGTACCCTGATGGATGGCATCCAATTAGGTCTCATTAGTAACTGGTGAGAAGGGGAGTTTTGGAGGATTGCTCTCCCGATGTCATTGCCTCTCCTGTAGCTTGTATTTGTATCACTTTTTTAGAGTCCCCCCAAGCATCCATTGTGGCAATCGAATACCTGTCTTCCTTCCAAGTCTTTGATTCCTGCCACTCCCAGTTGGATTTGTGGGGTTGGAGAAGTCTTGTATCATCATTTAGACAGTTTAATAAGTTTGTCTATTAAATTTTACCTAAGTATAAAATACAAAGTACGCTGGAGGTGGGGAAGGCCTAATCTTTGGAAAACAAGAGACTAGAAATCTAAATATTTGCTGTATATTTTTCTACCTTCTACCTATCCTGTACCCATTCTGCCATCATAGTGGAACCCTGTCTATGCATGAGTTTTGTTGAGAATGACTGTAACATCACTATTAGAAGGGAAGTAAAGACAGTTCAAACCAAGAACTGGTTTGAAAAGTCTTGAATTCTAACTGAATGGTTAAAACTAAGGTCAATGCAAGTTAATAAATGTGCTGACTGTGTAAGAGCTCGGGTTTCTGCCCAACAAAGGTTCAAGGGGCAGGGACACAGGGCTGAGCAATTCAGATCCTCTGAGAAATTCCTCATCTGTGAGTTAGGGGGTTGAATTATATGGTTTATGTATTTCCTTCCAGTTTTAAGGTTTTCTCTTTCAATGATATCAACACAGGTCCTGATAGTAACTGCCTAGACAGGTGAGCTCTCATTTACTGTTGTTAGGCATAATGGAGTAGGGAAAGGGAGCACTCAGTAAGCCAGAACAATACTGTCTCCTTGGAAGCCCTTATGGCTATTCCATTTGAAAAAAAACATCTTTAAAAGCTTAAGGATTAGCGTTTTCAAGATGCCATGAGCAGTGGATAAACTGCCAATAGAACTTCCAAAGATAAGTGACATTTTCCTCTCCATCTTATTATTTTCCTCTCTTATTCTTTTGTTTTCTCACCAAAATCCCTCTTTTTTTTTTAAAGATTTATTTATTCATGCATACAAGAGCTGGGGTACAGGCCAGAGGTGTCAGGGGTGAGAGGATCCACCAGAGACAGAGTGGGGAACAGAACAGGCAGACTGACTGAAATACACTGCTGAGGGAGCAGCAGGTGAGACAGGAGAGGTCCACCATGCCATGTGGGATTCTTGCCGGTGGCCGGGATTAAACCCGCGCTGCAGAGGCTGCAGACAGCTTCACAGCAGCACTATGCTCAACTGCCTGCGCCACTAGGGGAGGCCCCCAAATCCCTCTTTCCTTCATTTTTTAATTGACTTTATTTGGGACCTAAGTATATTTTAGTATACTACATTTGTGTGTGTGTGTATACACACAATTACTTAACATAAATATATAGCTAACACTCAAATTTATTGAATTTTATTGAATTATTGAATGGCTGTTTTTGTGTGTTGAATATTCATTTATTCAGTCACCATATATTTATTGGGTACCCTATTCGATGTATCAGGTAACCTATTAGATGTTGAGATTACAACAATGGAAAGAAAAACTTGGCCCTTGCCAAATAGTCCTTACAGTCCAGTGGAAATAAAATATTATTCATTGTTTTTTCAATTTTGACAAGAATTTGAAATGACTGTTTTATAACTATATTAAATGGCCCTTTACTTACTTGTAGAATTTTTTTTTCCTTCATGCATTAGTGAGAATTTATATGAAAAAATAGCTGTTATACATCCCTGTAGTACATTCTTGGGTATCTAGAGTGTGCTGTTGAAAAGTCAGTCCTTTGCAGTGTGTTCTCATTTGCATCTGTGACTTCAAGCAGGAAAGGTGCTTTACATATATTATGGTGTATTTTATTTTATTTTATCTGTTAGAGATTTATTTATTTATGCATACATAAGAGCTGGGGTGTAGGCCAGAAGTGTGGGCTGGTGAGAGGAGTCACCAGAGACAGTGGGGAGCAGAACAAGTGAATTCACTGAAATACACTGCTGAGGGGAGCACCGGGCGAGACAGGAGAGGTCTGCTGTGCCATGTGGTTAGCAACCTGTCCAGGGATCGAACTTGTGCTGCCGTGGCTGCCAATCGCTTCATAGTGCTGAGACTTAACCCCTTGTACCATTAGGGAGGCCCTATGATGTATTTTAGGGTAGAGTTAAAAGGATTACTTGTTGGAGGGAAAAAATCGTCAGAAAATTGTAATGCTCATGAGAAACTCTTGCATATGCAGTTGTGTTGCAAAGTTCTGATAGAAAATAGTTTATTCAGTTACTGATGACAGCCTTTTCAAAGGCATAATGATAGAGTTTTGTATACCAACTTCTAATTTATCTTTTTTTGTTGTTACTGTTTTAATTGCTTTTAACTGAAATTGTTTAATTACAGACCAAGCTTATGGTTCCTAAGTCTTCTTTTCATTTGCTGGCAAAGGCTTTTAAGGCAGACCTAGAAGAGCTCTGGTAAAAAACACTTAAAAAAATGTTGTCCAAGGAATAAGGAAAGTACTTTCTCCACTTCATCACCTTCAGTGCTCAGTCATTCCTCTTAAATTCCTTTTGACCCCCCACTGCCTCTCCTGCAGGCCTTCTTGCTTGGGCAGTGACCTCTGCAGCTTCAGCTTTAGAAAAAAAAAGTGAACTTTGTGTCCAATGGGAACCAAGAGAATCTGGTAAATTTTTAGCCTCATTGCTTTGAAGTCATTTGCTTTTTTTTCTTTTCCTTTCTTTTTTCTCTCTAGTATTTGTGATTTCATGATCTTTCCCAGGTTTTGTAGACTAAATTTAAAATAATAAAGGTACACCTTTATCTTTTTCTCGACTTACGGCGTTGAGTATTAACCTAGCATGAGCTTTTTTGGGCCTACTTTTTATTGAGATGTAATTGACATGTCCATTGTGTAAATTTAAGGTATACAATAGGATGATTTGGTATACATATATTATGTTATGATCATCACAGAAAGATTAGTTAACACCTCCATCATCTCACATAATTACCTTTTTTGGGATTATGAGGGGCATTTAAGATCTCCCTTAGCAAATTTCAGAGTATATAATACAGTATTGTTAACTACAGTCACCAAGTTATACATTAGAGCCTCAGAATTATTCTTCTTTTAACTGGAAATTTGTACTCTTTTACAAACATTTCCTTATTTCCCCCTTTGCTAAGCCCCTGGTAACTACCATTCTAACTTTCTGTTGATAAGAGTTTAGCTTCTTTAGATTGCACATGTAAATGAGATCATATAGTATTTGTCTTTCTTTGTCTGACTTATTTCACTTAGCATGCTGCTCTCAAGATTCATACGTGTCAGGCCCCCCGGTGGCGCAGTGGTTGAGTGCTGGGTTGCGAAGCTGCCCGCAGCCTCTGTAGAGCTGGTTCGATCCCCGGCCACCGGCAAGGGTCCCACAAGGCATGCAGACCTCTCCTGCCGCGCCCGCTGCTCCCCTCAGCAGTGTACTTCATCAGTCTGCCTGTTCTGCTCCCCACTCTGGCTCTGGTGAATTCTCTCACCCTCCCGTGCTTCTGACTGTACCCAGTGCTTGTATAAATAAATAAATACATCTCTTAAAAAAAGATTCATACATGTTTCAAGTGGCAATATTTCCTTCTCTTATGGTGGAATAATATTCCATTGCATAGATGTGCCATATCTTATTTATCTATTCATCTTTCTATGGACACTTAGGTTGTTTCCATGTCTTGGCTGTTGTGAATAACTGACATTAGCTTTTACATTTAGAAATAAAAAAGTAGTACAATTGTGAAGTTTAAGGTTTTTATTGAAATGGAGCAAATTTGTTACACACACACACACACACACTCACATACAACACGTGAAACAGTAAAGTAGTATACTTACTTCACGTCCCTCTTTGGCTCCTTCTTGCTATCTCGTTTTCTCATTACTCCTTTTTGTGGGCCGTCTTGCCACATTTTTATCAACGACTTTGTCTTCTGGATGTCTATAATCAAAACACACAGTGAAATGAATTTAACTATTCAAATGCTAACATGTAAATAAATTAAAGTACTTATAGAATCCTCAGATTATTTATAGCAAGTGGGAGGAATACATCCCTGCTCAAGATGAGAGATTTCTGTAGCTTCTGTTTTCTTAATATAGAGGAAAAAAAAATGCCCTGCTCCTCACCAATGGCAAATATGTAAATCACCACGTACTGACCAGTTCCCTTGCCAAGTCACATAATTCCTCCTTTCTCCTCCAATTAGATTTCTGGCTCTCCATAGCTGCTCTGTTATCCTCTGTTGTTTCTCTTCTTAGTTGTACTTATTGGAGGGTAGATCCTTCACCATGCTCTGCTGCACTGTGCTTTAAACACACTTAAATGGAAGCATGGAATCAAGTTATTGTAAGAATTTTTCTCTTCTTTGATGCCCATAGCCATTCAAATTGGTAGCAAATGTTCTTCTGCTAAAGTCCTGTGGACTTTTAAAACATTCTTGAGAAAAATATTAGCAGATATTTTAAATACTTTTTTGTGAATCAGACTTTGTGACAACTGAAAAAAAAGAATGAGGGATCAAGAGTATTATTTCCAGATTCTCTAATTTTCATGGTTAAACTTAAGGGAATTATTCATTACGAACTTTTTTTTTTTTTCCTTCAAGACATTCTTCTCCTCCATCGACACCAAATATAAGTAAATAAAAACTTTTGCAACATTCTGTTATTCCCTCAGCGTGGAAGATTCCCAACCTTGGCTCCCATAAGAATCTTTTTTCCTTTGTAACAATGCTGCTTTCCAGTACTGTAAAGGAGATACCTGTAGGGGGTATTTGTCTTTTTATTTTTTTAACTGGTTGCCTAACATGTGATTCCTCCTCCCTTTTTTGGGAAAGTCCCCACTTTGTGAATCTTAACAGGATTTAGATCTTACCTCTCGCCCTTGAATCTGGGAAGTCCCACTCTTCAGTTACCCATAGGCCTTTGCCACCAGACATAAGCGGGACAGCCTATCACTCATACCTACTCTGAACTGATGCACGGAGCAGGGAAGTGGATAATCCATTCGAAGTCAGCAGAGGTGATGGAAATGTCAGCTCAATGGGGCAGCCATGGGAGCAGTTCCAGCCGTGGCATCGGTCTGTGGTGGTGTGATGTTGATGAGTTAGCTCAGCTCCCTGAGTGGTCCAGTGGAAATAGCAACCTTGAACTCTGCAGCATGATTTTGGTTGTCTTTGGTAGTTCCCCATTGTTCCTGATTGTTTTATAAATCTTGCTCTAGCCTTCTTCCTGATTTTGTGAGCATATCCAACATTGTTTCAAATAATTCTATTTTTGCTTAAAGCTTCCAATCTCATTTTTGTTATTTCTATTATTTGTAGTGAAGAGAGACCCCAATTGGTATGAACTTTCAAACTAGAAATGGTTATAGAAAATGGAAACTCAGGAAAATGGGAGTGACAGGAGAACTGGAATTGATTATCTGGCTCAGTTAAAGCTGAAGGTAGTACAATCCTTCTGTTAAAGGGATGAGATTCTGGCACAACTTAGCATTCTAGTCAGCAAATGAATCCTATGTGAACTTCTAGAATGAAGGGCTTCTTGAAGGAAAGGCTTTTGGGAATCGAATAGTAGTGTCCATGAAATAATGTGAAGAGTTGAGGATTGGAAAGACTGGTGTGATAAAATAAGGTAGCTGCTTCTAACAGGGCTGGATACCTTAAAGAAAGAGTATGTGGGCTCAAATTCCTATTTTTTTTTCTCTAAGCACGGTTAATAATTAGGGAGTTTCTAGGAATAAAAGAATCTCTTATCTTTTGTAATTCGTGTAATTTTGTAAGATCCAGAGCTAAATGCAATCATGTGGGTTGCCAAATTAGAGTGTTAATTGAACTCATAGCCATGTGTTTTAAGTTAAAATCTAGACATTTAGGGAGAAAAGGTGGAACCTGAGAATTAGAACAGAAGGACTAGAATCATAGGATTTGGCATCAAGCCCCCATACCAGTTGAACTAGCACTCTCTCTGAGTCTGTTTCTGCCTTGGTTGAATTTTCTGCCACCAACAGGAGTTGCATACAGAAATCAGTTCTCCTTATGTCCCTTATGCCTCAGTCCCATGTCTCTAAGTTAATTTAAGTCTCAGCATACCTTGAAATGCTAATTTCCGAGTGTCAAAGCTAGGAAGAGATGACTTACGGTCTAAAGAACTGCAAGACTTTGCCGATTAACGGTGAAAAAAATCTGGGGAATATGTTTGAGAATGGATTAAAAAAATTTAACTTTTATTGTTTATTTTATTTATATATATTTGACCATCATTCTTCCTTTTTTGTTCAATGTGTACTTTCTCCTCTCAAGTGTACTCCCTATAAAATTCCCACCACTAATTCACCCGTGCACCATCACCACAGTCCCTTGTGATCTTCCCTCGCCTGCTTTGAGCCCTCTCCCTCTGCCTCCCCTGGAGAATGTCTCTGATTTATAGTTGCCTGTTAATTTGTTTTTTATTTATTATATTTATTTTTTTTCCTGATCCCTTATTTGGTTCCCCTACATTCCTCCTATTAGTGAAACCATCCGATATTTTTCTTTTTCTTTCTGCCATATTTCATTGAGCATAATCCCTTCTAATTCCATCCATGTTGCTGTGAATGGCATGAGTTTACCTTTATTTGATTGCTGGGCAATATTGCATTGTGTATATGTACCACATCTTCTTGGTCCAGTCATCTATTTTTGAACATTTGGGTTGTTTCCATAGCTTACCTATTGTAAATAGTGCTGCAGTAAACATAGGGGTGCAGCTATCCTTTTGAATTAATAATTTTGTGTCCTTTGGGTAGATTCCTAGGAGTGAAATTTCTGGGTCACACGGTAGCTCCATTTTTAGTAGTTTGAGGAACTTCCACATAGCTTTCCATAGTGGTTGGATGTATGAGAATGGATTTTGAAGATTTTAGATTTCTAGAAAGAAAAATGTACTTTTAATTGGGCTGATTTTTTTTTTTTTTGCAATAGCAGCACTTAACCAAATGTTCTTGAGTTAAGGTACTAGCATGAATAGGTGGCATTGAATGAATAGGTTTCTTTGATTGCTGGGCCCAAATTTGGACTCTTGTCCATTAATATACTAGAAATTACTTTATAAACTGTAGGAGCGAGCAATCCAAACACTTAGGGAGATAAGATTGTTGGAGGAGATAGATCATAGTATTGAGCTCCATATTTTAACTGTATCATTTGAGAGAGTCCTGATGAGACTCTTTTCAACAAGAGTGTGTGGTACAGTGATGAGGGGCTCACTAGCAGTTTTGGGAAAAGAATTAGTGGCCATTCTCTGTAAGCCAGTGGTGCTGGTAGAGGATGCTCTAGTTAAAATGGGGTTTCTTGATGTTATTAAGGGCTTTAGGATCCTGATATAATGGAGCTCAAGTAGCTGCGTCTTATCATCAGAAGGCAAGGTGGGCATATTACAACCATAATAGAGAACGGGATGGACATTTTAAATGGAATAATTAGCAGTGATCTTCAGAAATGGCTATTAATAATGGCATCTCTGTGATTAAAATATATTGGTGCTTGATTTTTTACAAGTCAAGCCACACTACTTGATTTTTACAACTGAAAACTTCTGAGTCTTGTAATAATGGCTTGATTTTAACTATTATAATAGGTAATCACAGTGTTTCACTAATTCCCAGATAAAGATAATTCATGAGTGCAGTGTCCTTTAAATGGAAACAAGGTGGAAAACTCTCAGACAGGGCCTTGTGAAAGAAACCTGGGCATACTTCTTAGAGTGACTGGGAAAAAGGAAATTTTAAACCTTTTGGAGATTAGTGATACTTACCCTCTTCAACATACAGTTTCTTTATAGGAGCAACTCACATGCCTTGGTATTTTCCGTGCATTTACTTAACTGGCAAATACCATTTTTCCTATAGACAAATAAACAGAGAATATATTAAACAGTTTTCTTTAAACTGGTAGCAATAACAGAGTAACTTTGCTGCCTTGCTCAGTTATATCTTCTTTCTGGCCATATGTCACCATTCATCTACAAGGTATTCACCATCACACAGGACACTATACTACTCCAATATACTATGATATGCTAACGAGACCTGGAGAGTAGCATATAGACACTGATATATTGGTATAAGATGCATGTATACTAGACAGTTTCCTGGTGTCCACACAGCAGCAAAGCCCATTCCATGTCTCTCACTATTGACACAGCAATATTCGCTGTGGTATAGATACTTAATTTTGTTGTGAGAAATAGTCCTGAAAGAGTCATTGTTATTAATACGGTAATGGAAATTAATAAAGGGAGAAGTGGTTTAAGAAAGTTAAGGTTCTTGGCCAAAAATGAAATTACTGGATAAATTAGAGAGTTGTATTAGGAAATAGCACTGATTTATAAAGTCTGGGCTATGCACTATGCAGGTGTCACTAAAGAAAAATTCCTTCAGTGACCATGAAAGCCAAGTGAATATATGCAGTGTAGGAGGGTAAGAGAGTAAACACATTCTTTTTTTTATTTTCATTTTTTTATTTTAATATTTATCATTTTTTTATATTTTATAGACAATATTTGCTTTCTCCCACCCCTCAGTTTGAGTCCCCATAGAATCTCCTTCCCCAAGGCACTCATGTACCATCACCTCAGTCTCCTGTGCTCCTCCCTCCTTCCCTCTCACCACTCTCCCTCCTCCTCCCCTGCAGGATGTCTCTGGTAATTGTCTGTTTTTGCTTTGTTGTGTTTTGTGCTGCTTTATTATTATTTATTTACAATGATGTCTTATTTGGTTCTCCTATATGCCTGCTATAAGTGAAACCATCTGGTATTTTTCTTTTCACTGAGCATAATTCCTTCTAGCTCCATCCACGTTGCTGCAAATGACATGAGTTTATCTTTTTTGATTGCTGAATAATATTCCATTGTGTATATCTATCACATCTTCTTGATCCAGTCATCTATTTTTTGGGCATTTGGTTTGTTTCCAAGATTTATTTATTTAAGATTTATTTATTTATTTATACAAGCACTGGGTATAGTCAGAAGTGAGGGAGAGCGAGAGAATTCACCAGAGCCAGAGTGGGGAGCAGAACAGGCAGACTGACGAAGTACACTGCTGAGGGGAACAGCGGGCGCAGCAGGAGAGGTCTGTCGCACCATGTGGGACCCTCGCCGGTGGCCAGGGATCCAACTGGTGCTGCAGAGGCTGCGGGCAGCTTCGCAGCCCAGAGCTCAACCACTGCGCCACCGGGGAAGCCCTGTTTCCAGGTTTTACCTATTGTAAATAGTGCTGCAATAAACATAGATGTACAGGTGTTCTTTTGAATCACGTTTTTTGTGTCCTTTGGGTAGATCCCTAGGAGTGGAATTGCCGGATTGTATGGTAGCTCCATTTTTAGTAGACTGAGGAACCTCCAGACAGCTTTCCACAATGGTTGGACCAGTTTTCACTCCCACCAGCAATGTAAGAGAGTTCCTTTTTCACCGCATATTCGCCAGTGTTTGTTGTTGCTTGTTTTTTTGATATGTGCCATTCTTACTGGTGTAAAGTAGTATCTCAACATGGTTTTGATTTACATTTCCCTGATGATAAGGGATGTTGAACATTTTTTCATATGCCTGTTGGCCATTTGCATTTTCTCTTTGGAGAAATGTCTTTTGAGTTCTTCTGCCCGCTTCTTGCCTGAATTGTTTTTTTTTTGTTTGTTTGTTTTTTTATAAATTTTATTGTTATATTCCCCATACAATTGCAGCCCCCCCATTCTGACCCCAATCCCTCCCCTCCCACCCCCGCCCCCCTAAAAGTGTCTCTGGTTCATAGTTTTTTGTTGATTTTGATTTTCACTTTCTTATAGTTATTCATTTTCCTGGTCCCTTATTTAAGTTTTCTAGATTCCTGCTATGAGTGAGACCATCCGGTATTTTTCTTTTTCTTTTTGGCTTATTTCGCTGAGCATGATCCCTTGTTTTTGTTGAGCCTAAGTTCTTTGTATATCATTATGATCAGTCCCATATCATTTGGATGGAGTGCAAAGATTTTTTTCCTATCAGTGGGGTGTCTCTCTGTTTTGGTTAATGTCTTTTTTGCTGTGCAGAAGCTTTTCAGTTTGGTGTAATCCCAGGTGTTTATCTTTGCCTTCAGTATCACTGCTTTGGGTGATGAGTCTTTAAAGGTGTTTTTGAGATGTATGTCTTATAGTGTTTTACCTATATTTTCTTCTATATATTTTATGGTTTCAGGTCTTATGTCCAGTTCTTTTATCCATTTTGAGTTGATTTTTGTGCACGGTGAGAGGTAGTGGTCTAGTTTTATTTTTTTGCATGTGGAGGTCCAGTTCTCCCAACACCATTTATTGAACAAACTGTCTGTGTTCTATTGCATATTCTTTGCTCCTTTGTCAAAGATTAGTTGTTCATATAAGTGTGGTTTTATTTCTGGTTCCATTGGTATGTGTGTCTGTTTTTGTTCCACTACCAAACTGTTTCATTTATTATGGCTTTGTAGTATATATAGCTTGAAGTTTGGAAGTGTGATACCTCTTGTCTCCTTTGTTTTCATCGGGCTTTAACTATTCATGTTTTTTTGTGGTTCAATATGAATTTCATCAGTATTTGTTCTATTTCTTTGAAGAATGTCATTGGGATTTTTATTGGAATAGCATTGAATCTGTATATTGCTTTTGGGAGGATGGCCATTTTAATAATGTTGATTCTTCCAATCCATGAGCAGGGGATGTCTTTCCATTTCTTTGTGTCTTCTTCAATTTCTTTTAACAGTGTTTTATAATTTTCTTTGTATAAGTCTTTTGCCTCTTTTGTTAGGTTTATTCCCAAGTATTTGATTGTTTTGGTTTCAATTATGAAAGAGATGGTTTTTTTGATATCTTCTTCTTCTTCTTTTGGGTATAGGAAGGCTACTGAACACATTCGTCTTAAAGGCATTTACATTTAAAACATTTACAAAAGTAGACTGTACAAAAGAAACATATTGGTTTGTGATACCACTGTGACACAGAAGAAAAAGTGATTGATGAAATCATTTGAGCAAGGATACCAAATAGTGCAAATGTTACTCACCGACTATGAGAAAAAAAATTATCAGAGAATAAAAAATGCTTAAATAAAAAATGCTTAAATCATGGTATAAGAATATTCATGTGGACCACATCTCTCTAAGAAAAAATTAATTCATTAACTCAGATATTTTTTAAGTGCTCATTATGTTAAGATACTTTTCTAGGCACTGGTGATAGAGTCGTGGAATGATCAATCAGAATCTTTGCCCTGGTGGAGCTTGCATTCTAGTGGGAGGAGGCAGGCACCAAGTAAATAAGTAAACTAAAATGTGCCAGGGGGTAAGTGCTATGTGTGGAGAGAAAGAAAGCAGAAACAGGACAAATGCAGTGCAAAAATAGATGAAGACTGTTGTATTCTTACATGGTATGGCCTGAGAGGGCTCAATGAGAAAAGCTGATGTTTAAGCAAGGGAACCAAGAGACAAGGGAACCAAGTGTACAGTTATATGGGTGAAGAGCATTTCAGGAAAACGAAGAGCAAGGGCAGAGGTGCTCAGGTAGGAGTATGCCCATGATGTACCAGAAACAGCAAGTGCGGGTTGTGGCTGGACCCAATGGATGAGGAGGGGAGAAGTTTACTTAGGCTAAGAGATGTAAATTTGGGAGTGATCACTGTATAGATGCAGAAGATCACTCATAGATGTGAGAATAAGTTGAAAGAGAAGCAACGGGAGGACCAAGCAATGGATATGAAGCAAAAGGTGATAGCGAAACAGTCTCCTAAGGAGTTTAATTTTCACTCTTGAGGGAGCTGGGGTCCATGGAGGATTCTAAGCAGAGAAAGCACCCAATGATTTAATTAACATTTTTAATAGGATCACTGTGGTTGAGAATACTCAACTGGGCAGCAAAGGAAAGCAGCAATCTGGTGAAGCAAAGTTTTGCTGCAATCTGGTGAAGAAGGTTTAGGGCAATAGTGTGTTAGGAAGTGAGGATGAGTAAACTTCTGGAAATATTTTGAGGTACACTCAAAAACAGATTTCTGGAGAATTGTCACATGTGTGAGAGGAAAGAGCAGAACCAGGCAAGTCTCCAAGGTTTCTCACCTGAGCGTTTGGAAAGCAGGAGTTACTATTAAGTGCAATGAAGATTGTGGGAGGAGCAGGGTTAAGGATAGCGTCAGGAATTTGGTTAAATTTCAAATGTGTGTTACATATATGAAATGTTAAATAAGTGGTGGGATATGTGAGTTTAAAGTTAGCAGAGAGCTGTAAGTAAATGTAACTTTACTTAGGGAGTGATCACTGTATAGAAGGAGAAGCAACGGGAGGGCCAAGCCCTGGGGCATTCCCAGTGTAAAGAGGTCAGGGAAGTAGGGAAAAGCTGGCCAAGGAGGACTGAGGTGGAACAACTAGCGAAGAAGGTGGAAAAGCAGGAGAGAGCAAGGATCTGGAAGCCAGATGAAGCACGTCAGGCACGTGACCCACTGCTGAAGGTCCATTCAGATGAGGATTATGCATTAACTGCTGCTTGAAAAATGTGGGGGACATTGGTGCCATGGCCAAGAGCACGTTCATTGGTGTGGTAGACTATTCCATACTGTGTGGAGTGGTTTTAGAGGACAATAGAAATACAGCGATTTGCTGACAAACTATTTGAAGAACTTCCATTGTAAAGACAACAAGAGAAATGGAGTAGTAAGTAGAGAGAATGGGGGTGGAGGACTTTTTCTTTTCTTTCTTTCTTTTTTTTTTTTTTTTTTTGTGGGACCCTCACCAGTGGCCGGGGATCGAACTGGTGCTGCAGAGGCTGCGGGCAGCCTCGCAACCCAGCGCTCAACTGCTGCGCCACCAGGGGAGGCCCTCGGAGGACTTTTTCTTATGGGAGAAGACCAGCCTTTATGTATGCTTGCAGGAAGTAGTAGAGAGGAGAAAAGCGGTGATGCAGAAGAGAGTGAGGCAGGGTGGGAATTGCCAAGGCAGCGACCTTCAGGAGGCAAGAAAGAACTGTCTGTAGGGCAGAGTAGGAAGGGTTGGCCGTAGAGAGGACATGGGGGGTTCTTTTAGTCACGTGAGGGATGACAGGGCAGGTGGTTTAGGTGCCATTAGCTGGGGAGGTGGAGCTTGTGGAAGAACTGAGGGGAAAGTCAAGTGCCCAGACAGCCTGTTCTGTGTTTGAGGATTTCAGTCTTGAGGGCCCCAAGTTTCATCTTTCAGGAATGTCAGGGGGCTGCTCTGCTGTCACCGATTTTGGCCTCTTACGCAGTATGTGTGGCATCTAACTCGAGTGTTTCTGCTTGTGATACAACCTCCATGTAACATTTTAGTATCTGGCTCTCAAATATGAAATGTCTGTTCAGGTAAATCAGGTTGATAATATGCAATGGAATATTCCATCTGTTTTAAAACAGGATATTAAAATTCCTAATGAACCTTCAATTTCATGTATTTTATTAAAGTGATTAACAACATCTTCACAGTTATCTATTGCTAACTTTATAAGTCAGTTCTGTCACAGTGATTATCCTGGGGATTAGTAGACTCGGGTTTCAGTACAGTAAGGGAATTTACGTGCAGTGGATGAAAGCACAATCTAGTCTGTTCTCCTCCTTGCACTTTTTGCACTTTAGCCCGTCCTCCTTGTATTTTTATTCACTGATTTAGGGCAAATTGTGTTTTTACCTTGTATAGGTGGAGTCAAACGCTAATTTGAAATTTCATTAAAAGGAAATATAGGCTGTTTAATATTGATCTCACTTTCAGAGACAGTATTTTCTTCATTATAAAATCAGAAGATGGAGGGCCTCCCAGCGGCGCAGCGGTTGAGCGCTGGATTGCTAGGCTGCCCACAGCCTCTGCAGCGCCGGTTCGATCCCCGGCCGCTGGGTGAGGGTCCCACATGGCTTGCAGACCTCTCCTGCAGCCCGCTGCTCCCCTCAGCAGTGTACTTCATCGGTCTGCCTGTTATGTCCCCGCTCTGGCTCTGGTGAATCCTCTCACCCTCCCGTGCTTCTGACTGTACCCAGTGCTTGTATAAATAAATAAATCTTTAAAAAAAAAAAAAATCAGAAGATGGAAAGATCTGAAGCTTTTACTGCATTCTTTTTGTTTCTTCAGCCAAGATATTTCTGCATATTCAATTTGGTGGTGTTTCCAACATTCCTCACATTGAACATCAGTTGTACTTGTCAGTCTTGATATCATCCATATTCCATCTAAATAAATGACTCAGCACCCCCTCTGGTGAGGAGGCCAGAGCTTATCCTAGCCCATCATGGTAAGAATCAAGGAGAGAATGTTAATGTGACATGATTAGAAAATGTTCACATGAAGATGGGAACCCTATTTTGGTTTGTTGATTTGAAGTGTTTATTTACTAATAAAGAACCATTTGAGAAGTCCCCATCCCTATAAATACTTATGAAAAGAAATGGTTTCTGTGTGCTTGTAAGGCTTCTTATATAAGTACATCAGTAGATTCCCATAATTAAACTTAGCCATAATTAAAGATTATTTTTCAGTTCTATTTCCATAGCATAACAAAATATACCCCTATTACCATGATAGGCTTAGACTGTAGGCTTTTTGAAAAAAATTTATTTATTTATGCATACAAGAACTGGGGTATAAGCCAAAGGTGAGGGGCGGGGGGTGAGAGGATTCACCTGACACAGTAGGGAACAGAACAGGCACACGGACTGAAACACACTGCTGAGGGGAGCAACTGGCGAGACAGGAGAGGTCTGCGACACCATGTAGGTTGCTCCCTGGCTGGCCGGGGATCAAACTTGTGCTGCAGAGACTGCAGAGCTCATAGTGCTGTGCTTAATCCCTCGTGCCACCAGGGAGGACCTCCAGACTGTAGGCTTTGTATTACACTTTGGAACTTTTGTAAATCTGAAGCAGTTTTCCTTAGTTAGCAGCCATGATTTTGGTAGGGAGGCAAATCCTTGTTCGTATCATCTTTGCTAACAAGGGGCTTGAATGGTTGCCTGCAGTAAGCTATAAGGGTGTATCACACTCCCCTTTCCCATTAGCCAATTTGTGTGTCCACTCTTGCTGGGATCTGCATTACTAGGCAACTCTTTAGTAGTTAAATTGTTATTTGGTCTCCTTAGTCTCTTTAATTAAAGTCCTCAGTACCAGAAAGTACTGCAGGAACAGGAAAGGAACCACAAGAGGGCTGGTTTTGAGATACTTTTATCTTTGCTCAAAATAATGTCAATGTTCAATATGAGTCAGTGGGAATGTCATTCATTGATTAAACCATTATCTTTCAAAGCCATGTGGGTAGAGCAGGGTCCAGAGGCGAGAGGACAGAGGAGAGGGGCTGGGCCCATGCCCAGCCGTATTCTGGGCCCAAAGACTAGTAGAGGGACAGACTCAGACCATTGTGGTTACTGTATAGGAGTGTGGCGATGCTGCAGAAGGTGGAGGATCCCTCAGAGACGGTGTCCCACAGCCAGTGGACCTTTGCTTATGTCCATCTTGTGCCAAGGCTCCATGCTTGGGATGGGAACATAAAGAGAGAAGGACTTTGTCCCAACCTTGAGAAAATTAGCGCCTATCAAGAGAGAGGGTGCTATACTCGTGTAACCTGGCACTCCAGGTTTGGGGGATACAGAGGGCAGCTGCCACTTTCTGGAAAGGGCCTCCTGCTCACACTTCTGCTTCAGGTCAATGAAGTATGAGGGGCTTTCTCGGGCTGTTCAGCTATATGACATTTTCAGATGTAAAATAGAGTGTGGAGGGGGTGCGTCAGGGACCATACGGCTGCCAGAGTGCTCCCTCTGGAAAATGGAGCTCAATCAACTCTTCTAAGTGTATGTGTCAAGATAACTAGGGATATGAAAAAGCCCTAACGTTATTTTTTACTAGTTCTGGGCTTTGGACCAAGATACCTAATTTCTCTGAACCTTAGTTTCCTTATCTATTCAATGTGGAGAATGATTTCCCAATTCCTTTCATTGGATGATGAGAGAATTAAATGAAATAATGTATGTCAACATTCCGGGTATATGCCTCATCCATTCCGTGCCTCAACCCTCGTGTGGCTAATTAATCACCCAGGCTGGTCTGGACACTTGCTTAATATAGGACTAATGACAAGGGAGGGAAGTAGAAAGAGTTATCCCTTATAGCTGCTTGCTCTGTGTGAAAGGGAAAATTAAATGCATCATTTAAGAGAGAATATGCATCAAACCATTTGGACCCTTGGGAATTTGGATCCAGTTCACTAAGTGTCTTTTTTGTTTAACTTCTAGAGAATTTAACTTCCATAATTTGGATTCCAAGCAAAGCTTGGAAGTTGTCGTTCACAGTGTATTAGCCTTCTTCTCAGTGATAGCATCATTTCACTTTCCGATTGTCAAATGTAAAAGGACAGTTCACTGAGCAGAAGAATTAATAGGGAGCTTCATGTTTATGTAATGATGTCAGGCTTTGTGTGTTGTACAGAATGTACAGGGGCAATCCGATGGTTCAGATACATGCCTAGACAGGGTAACGCTTCAGGAGCACTGGCTCAGCCCTGGGAAAAGCTATAGGTTTCCATTGTGACTAGAAAAAGCTCTCCTTGATTAGTAAATGAAATATAGAGCTAAATCTCTGGTGCTAGATTTACTCTCAAGAGGAAAATCAGATCTGATTGAGATTTGACAGGACTGAGAATTCATAGAACTAGACTAGGCCTAACTGTGTGGCCTGATTTATGAGTGCTAAAAGTGATATCTCCCAAAGATTTTTCTACCACCCAACTCTGGGACCTGTACTCCCATTCCTAGAATTACTTCTTTGGGTTTAGTTACTCTGATTTGAAGACGCTCCTAGAACATGCTAACTTGATCCTTGGAAGGATTATCCTTTGACCAGTATTGCTTAGTCTTAGTGAGGGTAATTAGGAAACACATTTTGGCATAGGCAAGTTTTGATGTGAGAGTAATAGAACATCTTTTATAATTTGAAATTGAGTTTACTTTTTGAGGAGGGTATGTTCAGATGGAGGGTGGAGGAGGCAGCAGAAGATCTTTGGATGTTTTAGGGAAGGGAGCCAAAACAGGAGGGGAGACTATGGAAGACAAGGGAAAGTGTCCACACCGTGTGTGTGTGCTCGTGAAGCAAGGACTAAACTCGTTTCACCCACATCCCTGTGCTTCACGAGACTCATATTGACCATTGACATTATTTTGAGCAAAGATAAAAGTATCTCAAAACCAGCCCCTTTGTGGTTCCTTTCCTGTTCCTGCAGTACTTCCTGGTACTGAAGACTTAACAGTGTCTGTCCTGGAGTGTAAAGCTTCCCGTGGGGATGACAGATTCCCATTCCATCTTTCCCTCTTCTGAGCCCTCTCGCAGCAGCCAGTGACCCCTGTTGTCCCCACACTTACCCACTCAGAGTACACCTGACAAGTTATTTGCTGCAGACTGTTAGTGAGATAATCTACAAAGCTCTGTTCTGATATCCCAGGGAAACCCTTCAGGGGTGGGAGCCAACTGAACTTGGAATGTTCGAATTTCAGTTTGTAACTTCCTGAGTAGGGCTGTTGCTCAGCTTCTCACTTTGAAGCTTAGTGTTGCTTTTGATGTTCTGGCCTTGCCTGAAGTTCTACCTATCCTGCACCAGGCACAGTGCTGGCAGCTTCACACATGTATCTCATGCTTATTGAGTTTCAGTTGTCAGCAAGTTGTCAGTTGCTGATATCCTTACAACTAGTTAGGAGTCTGTTGATACTGTTTCTATTTTATAGATTAGAAATTTGAGGCTTTGAGAGGTTAAGTAATTTGCCTGGGCAGTGAGAAAGCTAGGAATTAAATTTAGAAATGTCAGTCTCCTTCTCCTCTACGCTGTTAAGGGTGTTTTCTCTCTTCTGGAGATGCCCTCCTCCCAACAAATATAGTATAGAAGCCTAAGGAACACTCAACTGGGGAACTTTCCTAAATAGAATATGAACAGCTGTGGGACAGCAACAGGAAAAAGGATGCTGGAGGCACATCTAAGATGTTTGCATGGTTCTCCTAGCTTCTTATTTTGATCCTCCAGTGGCTGCCAATGTGTTAAGAGTCTGCTCCTGCTTAACTTTCTTTAGGCTCAGGCCTCGTTTGCACTCTGCCCACCTAGCAGGAAAGGGGCCTCCTGTCTTTGCAGTGGAGGCGCTTCAATACTGAATACCTTGCTGTGGCCTCTTTTATACCTTGTACTGTCTTTCCTTTGCTCTTTACTCTTAACACTTGCACCTCAGGATGACCTTGGCTTTCTCTCCTTGGCCTCAATTCCTATTTTCCTTCCAGCTATGCTGCCCTGAGCAAATCTCCTCCTGCACCTCCAAAGGATTTTTTCCTTTGATCCTCTCCCTTGCAGAGTGCTCTGCTCCCATCCAGTTGCGTCAGTAGGAACCAGCTATTAAACAATGGGCCCCAAGGATCCTGAAGCATTACTGTAGGGTAAGTGAATTAGTCAGGCTTTTTACTCCACTGGCTCTGTGGCTATCACCCGCAGCCTTGATCAAGTTAATGCAGAAGGTACTTGGGAGGGCCTCCCTGGTGGCGCAGTGGTTGAGCACTGGGTTGCGAAGCTGCCTGTAGCCTCTGCAGCGCCAGTTCGATCCCCGGCCACTGGGTGAGGGTCCCACACGGCGCGCAGACCTCTCCTGCTGCGCCTGCTGCTCCCCTCAGCAGTGTGCTTCGTCAGTTTGCCTGCTCTGCTCTCCACTCTGACTCTGACCCTGGTGAATTCTCTTGCCCTCCCGCGCTTCTGACTGTACCCAGTGCTTGTATAAATAAATAAATAAATCTAAAAAAAAAAAAAAAGATGCTTGGGAGTATGGCTGTGGGGCACATGTACACATGCAGCATGGGTGTGGGCAGGCATATGTGTGCACACCTGAACCTGGAGGCCAGGGATATAAGAGCTTTGTCACTCAGAGATAGAGAATGGCTACAAGGGAGGAGGTCCAGCTACAGAAGATGCGAGGCCACAAGATGACCCTGAGAGAGAACACCAGATAGAACCCAGGGAAAGCATAAAGTTTCATTGGGGGAAGGGGTGGGGTGATGGGAGGCTTGATTGCCTCCCTGCCTCTCGGACTCTCTGCCTACCCCCTTGCATACCAGCTTCCCTGCCTGGTGTGTGCCTGTGTATCTGGTTCCCTGAGGGAGCACTAAAGCCTGTAAAATCCTGGGGCCTCCCTGGTGGCGCAAGGGGTTAAGCACCACACTATGAAGCAGTTCACAGCCTCTGCAGCATGAGTTCTATCCCTGGCCAGCCAGGGAGAAACCCACATGGTGAGGCCGAGGCAGACCTCTCCTGGCTCGCCCGCTGCTCCCCTCAGCAGTGTATTTCAGTCAGTCTGCCTGTTCTGTTCCCCACTCTGTCTCTGGTGGGTCCTCTCACCCCCCGTATCTCTGGTCTGTCCCCCAGCCCCAGCTCTTGTCTGCATAAATAAATAAATCTTTAAAAAAAAAAAAAAAAAAGACCTGTAAAATCCAAGGGCTCCGGGACTCTTCTTTATCCATCTGCCCGAATCAGTAGTGAACCCGCCCTGTGCTTGCTGGTGCTAGAATCACTGCTTTCTGTGGTCTGTACACTACTTGCCATAGCTCTACAGCCCCTGCACCCAGCCCATACCACCTTGTGAGACTTTGACAAGTTCATAGAGGCTAGAGTGGAGCTGTTGCTCCTGTGCCTCTGTGCCCACCCCATTCAGCTCAAGTTGCCACTTCCAGAGCCCTATTAGGATTTGGAAGTTGTTCCTTACTGTGACTGTCTTAGTGTGAATTGCAGAGTCTGCGGCAAAAGCTACTGCTTAATTGCTGAAAGCAACACAAGAGAAGCCGTAGTCGGGGGAAAGGGGAGTGAAATAAAGGGAGAACAAATATGAGAGATATATTATTGATCTGGTGATTGTTTGCCAGCAAGTATAAATGATTGCTTGACCTTGCGGAAGACCTTCAGAGAGATTCCATGTGGGTGATGAAATTTCAGGGCAATTCTTCAAGGGAGAGGAGGGAAAGGATTTTATTTACTGGCTTCTCGCCTCCTTACTGAAAGTCTGCCCTAAGGACGAACTTGTACTTCTAGTTTGCATGACCCTAGAACTGACCAGCTCACCATCATTCCTCATTAGCAACTTACTGCTCAGCAGCAACAGAAGTCCTTGGTGGGAGGCAAGGAGGCATAATGTGCCTGTGGGTGGCATGAAGTTGGAGAATTAATAGTGATAACAGAGCCACAGCTGTGGGAAGAAAACCCTGTTAGATCCATTGAGCTTGGCAGCAGGCAGCCGTGCAGATCTGGGTGATGATTCAACTGAATTTGGTTGTGTTGGAGCATTTTAATGTTAGTGCAGTTTGGCTCCTGGGCTGATTTGTGTTGTCAGGGAACTTTGTGGCCACTCAAGGAAATACTGTTTCCCTTTCCAGTTCTTAGGGTTGAGCACCTCTCTCTGAGTGGTCTCTCTTCTGTGGGTGCGGTCCAACTGAGTGCTTTCTTTGAATGGGGAGAGGGGACCAGGTAATCCAACAAGAGTGAGCTGCTTTTCACAATGAAGACAGAATAATTGTGCTCAGAACATGGCATGGATAACACATGGAGGGCCAGCCCATGTCTCTGGAAAGCAGAAGTTCTTGTGGTCAAAATCTGGAGGCCTTGTGTAATCCATTGACAGACTGTGGGGGGCCAGGTACTACCTTCTAGGCCATGCCAGAGCTCCATCCTATTTTAGCTCTGTAGATGGCCTCCTCTCTCCCCCTCTGGACTGGGTGTGAATGGTTATCTTCCCTAACATCTGTTGGCTATACTCCCCTGACCTGGCCTTCAGCGAGCCCCTCCTGCACCACAGCAGTGTAGTGACCACGCCACCACTGCCTCCAGGCCAGCCCAGAAAATGTGTGTTGAAGATGCTAGGGACAGAGTTCTCAGGTCATCTTCTCTTCAGCTGAAGTTGAGATGATCTAGTGAGGCAGCCTTCTCTTTACACAGAGGTTCTCCAGGTTTTGATTATACCAAATTTCTCCAGCTGACTCATCTTCCAGCTGATCTACAAAACGGGGAGGATTGATTTGGGGCCTGGCCCAGGTTAAGGCATTTAAATAGCTAACAGCATTCTTTACTTCTGACCTCATTATGCCCTCCCTTGCCCTAGTTTATCGCAACAAAGTAAAAATAGAACTTTCAAACTGAGGAGCGAAGGCCATGCAAACGATTTTCATAACTGTTACTATCCAGTAAACTGGCAGTCTAGCATAGCAGTGGTTAGTTGTTCTGACATGATATATAAGTTGATCTGAAATTAAGATATGTCATATGTATATTTGAAAATGTATCAATGTATGACTGTGTGTGTATATATTATATATATATATACACACATATATATATGTGTATATATATTTCCCTAGGGAATGTGTGTGTGTGTGTGGGGGGGGGGGGTGCCCAATACCCTGTACCAGAAAAACTACTGTATATACAGACTTGCTCATCTCATTTCCATCTCATTTGCTTGGAGTGTGTGGTGCTCCTTCCAGCCACAGAGCTGGAACCCACGCCTGTTTCTGGGGAGAAAATGATAGATGTGTGACAAACAGGCCATTCCAGCAACTTGCTCAGAACAAGGAAATCTGATCCAAGTGGATTTGCTGTCTCTACTGCTGGATAAAAACAACTTCTGGCAAACTTCAAATGATAATTTTCCCACAAAATGGAAGAATTGGAAGTGCTTTTCACCAATTTTCCTACAAAAAATCAAAGTAGTAAAGTCAGCCTAGCTCTCCTATAAGCATATTTATACCGTTTTGACTGTGTCAACAACTAAAACTGATTTCCGGCCCCTTTTCAAATTGTAGGAATTAAGAATCCCACCTTTTCCTTCTGGCCCCTCTCCTCCACGTCCGCTCTTTCCATGTGCACTGGACTCCTGCTGCACTCTACCCCACTGGCCTGGTAGGTGGAAACAGAGTTTGGTTCCTTATGTTGTGGAGACCACCTGAACTTGGAGGAGCCACCACAGAAAATTCAGGGGCACAGCAGTTTCTCATCAGGCAAAAGTTCTAGGCCCTGCCTCAGCTGTTCAGAGATCAGTGGCCTGGGAAAGGTTGGTACCTGGTTCTACATGGTCCCTTGGATATGCCAAGCCCCATATAAAAGTGGGCTTCTAACACTACCACAATATTCACCAATTCAGGGGCCACATGCCTTGACCTACTTCATATCCGACATTATTTCTTTCTGCAGATCCTCCAGGCTTCTGATCTGGGGTCTGACTCACTTTAACCTTGTCCCAACCCTCACACCTAATGTTTTACAGCGTTTCTCTGGAAATGACCTTTGCTCCCCTTTTAACTAGAGTTTCTTCTCTGGTCAGACAACCTCTGACTATACTGGTTAAAAATATGACCTACCTGGCTTCCAGAACTCTCTGTCCTTAGTGTGGCCTCCTAAGTACATTGTACCTGTCAGACTTGCCTGTAGATTATTGGGGTAACCTCATTGTAAGAGAGGAAGGTGGAAGAATAGACTAGGGAGTGAAGGAGGTAGGAGGGGAAGGAGAAATAAGCCCATTTTCCTAGCACCGTTGATGCAGTACATTAAAATGAACACTACTCACTCTGCCACCCATGATGGTTATTTTTATTTTTATTTATTTGTTTATTTTTTAAAATTTATTTTTTATGCATATAAGAACTGGGGTACAGGCCAGAGGTGTGGGGGTGGGGGGGTGGGTGAGAGGATTCACCAGAGACAGAGTGGGAAACAGAACAGCCAGACTGACTGAAGGGAGCAGAGGGTGAAACAGGAGAGGTCTGCTGTGCTATGTGCGTCACCTCCCTGGTTGGCCTGGGATCGAACTTGTGCTGTAGAGGCTGCAGATAGCTTCACAGTGCTGTGCTTAACCTCTTGAGCCACCAGGGAGGCCCACTCCCATGATTTTTAGACTTATTTAATCCCAAAGAGCCACAACAAGTGACACAGACCTATTGAGTCTCTATGAGCCTATTGGGAGCATGTTGACTTGATATACTATAGTCCAACTAATGGTTCTATCCACTAATGAATATTTTCTGGTTCTACTTTTTAAAAAACCTCAACTATCGATTGAATACTCATTGAATCAGATGGATGAAGTTTGGAAACACCTTGATTGTTAATTCTTTGGTTGGCTATAGAACTTTATTAGTGTCAGGTCTATTCTGATGGCTGTTTACTTTATGCCAATGATAGCTTACAGTGTGGTACATTTATTTTGGGTATCCCTGCTCTCTGCTCTGGTCTTCTTCTTTGGGAAATCTCCCTTACCTGCGTGATAATAGCATGGGCTTGGGTGGCCATGTTCATGCCATGTGCCTCTCACCTTAGTTGATTGAGCTAGTGATAAACTTTTGAAACTGATATTGTCAGTCCATTATCTGGTCCGTTATCAAGACAACCGGGTTGTCTTGCTTCACGGTTTGAGTTAATGGCCATAGAGACAGACCCTTGTCAGTCATTGGTTGGTGCCAGACTGTTAAGGTCATGTTGAGTGAAGACCAGAGCTAGTTCAAGCTACAGAGGCAAGCTGAGATTATGAGAGAGTAGAGACCACTAATAAGCAGAGAAAGTTCATTTGCAGAGAGGAAAGTGCATCAGACGAGCAATGAGTTAAGAAACCACAGTGACTCAGTGAGAGAATGACAAAATACTTGACTTTGGTTCCTGGTGGCTCTCACCTCCAGACCACAGGAGACCTGTGTATACTTCATTATCTGCTTGGTGGTACCTTCGAGATTACTTTTTACAACAACCCTCACCTTCAGTACCGCCTCTTTTTTCCCCTTTGAGATGACTATTTCTGTTTCCTACTGCCCCAAAACTTGACTAAAATAAACTACTTCTTGTATGTTGCCAGATGTGACTGCAACAGAATTGTGAACTTACATCTTGGTAATTAAGCAAAAGATGGGATGTTTTCTAGTTCTGTTTTTTGAAGTAGAACTTGATATCGTTGAAAGCTATACATTGTTAACCATTTCGCGTATCTGGCTTTCCATCCTTTTCTCCCTTGTGACAGCCATATTGGCATTATAGGGTGTGTCTTTAGGATCTCAGTACTTGTGGAGAAAAACAACCCAACATGGGACATTAGTTTACATCAAAAGACAAGATTGTCTCTGCTAGCTTATAATGGTGGACTTTGGTTATCTGCCTCAAAGACATAATCTCAATTGCTTTGTCAACAAATCCACCGCCCAGATAACGAGATTTTTATGGCTGGGGAAACTGGAATACATAGCATAAGAGGAGAGGCAGGATGAGGGTGAGGTAATTCATAGTCAGTGTTCCCTCTCCAGCAATTATAAGTTGCGTTCCTCCTCTGATTTAGCTCCTCACCATACTGACGTTTATCTAGGTGGAGAAATGTAAACAGTGGGTACCCTGGGAATGGAGCTGGGTTTTTTTGTTTGTTTTTTAATGAGCTGAAAGGGAGGTCACTATGTAAGTTTGTGTAAGACACTAAATCTCAGTAATATAATCCGAAATTTCTACTTTTCAGAAAGAATTTTTGTATCTGAAAGAATGAGTAGAAACATGAATGTCAGTTGGAAAAAGGATACTGGGAAAATGGTCGAGGGAGAGCTCATCTGCAGGGAGAGGCATGTAGGCCAGTGGTTGGGCACAAAGACTCTGGACCTGAACTACTTGGATTCAAATTCCAGGTCTGTCACTTTGTGGCTTCATGACCTGTTTATTTCTTAGTGTCTGTTTCTTCATCTGTGAAGAAATAATATTAATAATAATATTGCCTGCCTCATGAAATGTTTTGTTGTGAAGATTGAAGGAATGGTTATATGTTTTATGTGTAATGTCCAGCCAGAGTATGTTCTTAATAAATGCTAGTTATTATTACTATTCTGTAAGCCATCACCTACTGGGTCAACAAGACCAGCAAGATGCACGAGAACTAACACCACAAGTATACTAGATTCCTTTCCTGATGAGAAAAATCTAATACATTCATTTTATGACTTGCAATGTGTGGTTTTTTTGGCTAAAACAAGAAAGAAGGTCCATGAAAGAGCTACTGAAATGAAGATGGGAAGAGACGAGCTTTCATAGAAGGAGAGAAAATGGATTGGGCTCTTGTCTAGAAAAATGAAGACTGGGATTCACTATGATGAATTTTATGAAGGGCAGGAACAGCATGAATGATTTGTTTATGAATCCTGAAATATTAGACCTGGCGTGAAAGAGGAATACTTTGAGGGGAGTGGTTGAACAGATGGTTACTTGACTGTGCTTGCACAGTGAGTCCTTCAGGGATGAAGCGCATTAGCTCAGGCATTTCAGAGCAGTTTAGATGAAGGCTGTGGGTTAGTGTCACTTAACTGTCAGGGGCCCTTAGGAATGTTTGTGACAGAGTCCCAGTTTAGTTCAGTTCCGCATTTGTAAATAACTTAGTAGTGCATAGCTATTTGCACAGCACCCAGCAACCTTAACTCACTTGATTCCCACAACAGTGATTTACCTGTGGACAAGGCTCTGCCATGAATCAAAACATGAGAAAGATGGCTCATGTTGAGTATTCCAATCTGTATTGCCACCCAGAAACAATCTAATTAAATTAGCTTACTTTGAGAGCTTAATATATTTGGTTTGCTTTTATTTATAATATTTTGAGACCAGAGAATTTATATTTTTTGCTTTTTTACTTTTTTTTTTATTTTTTACATCATTGTTCATTTTTAAACAATATTTGCTTCCCTCCCACCCCCTCAGGTGTAGTCCCCATAGAGTTTCCTTCACCAATGCACCCGTGCACCATCACCTCAGTCCCCTGTGCTCCTTCCTCCATCCCTCTGATCTCTCTCCCTCCTCCTCCCCTGCAGGATGTCTCTGATTTATAATTGTCCGTTTTTACTCCATTGTGTTTTGTACTGTTATTATTTTTTTACACTGATGTCTTATTGGGTTCCCCTATATTCCTGCTATAGGTGAAACTATCCGATATTTTTCTTTCTCCTTCTGACTCATTTCACTGAGCATAATTCCTTCTAGCTCCATCTATGTTGCTGCAAATGGCATGAGTTTATCTTTTTTGATTGCTGAATAATATTCCATTGTGTATATATACCACTGGATCTTCTTGATCCAGTCATCTGTTTTTTGGGCATTTGGGTTGCTTCCAGGTTTTGCCTCTTGTAAATAGGGCTGCAGTAAACGTAGGCGTACAGGTGTTCTTTTGAATCAATGTTTTTGTGTCCTTTGGGTAGATCCCTAGGAGTGGAATTGCCGGGTCGTATGGTAGCTCCATTTTTAGCAGGTTGAGGAACCTCCAGACAGCTTTCCATAGTGGTCAGACCAGGTTGCACTCCCACCAGCAATGTAGGAGAGTTCCTTTTTCACCATACCCTCGCCAACATTTGTTGTTGCTAGTTTTTTTGATATGTGCCATTCTTACTGGTGTAAGGTGGTATCTCATTGTGGTTTTGATTTGCATTTCCCTGATGATAGGGATGGTGAACCATTTTTTCATATGCCTGTTGGCCATTTGCATTTCCTCTTTGGGAGAAATGAGACCAGAGAATTTATAGTTATTTCATGAGCTCAGAAATTGTGAAGAACTTATAGAAATAGAAGTTTTCTTTTTGCATTACCTTGTTTTTGTAAATTCTTCCCAGGCTACCCTTTAATTTTAATGGAACAGTTTATTATACTTATTTCTATTTTAGAGTAGTTATTCATTATAAACAACTTTAGACCTACATACATTTTAATCTAGAGTTCACCATCTTTAGTTCCTCATTTCGTAGCTGAAAGATATTAGTTCTTTAGATGATGTGTTTAGCGCTCAGACAAAAGTCCAAGCTCTAGTCTTCTCTGTTTTCTTTCCCATCTGGTGCCTCCCCCAGAGGTTCAGGGTGATTGTGTAATAGTTGAGTTTCTTTCTGTGTAGACATACACCCAAACGTGTTGTGCTTTATCTTGGGGTACTGACAGCAGATTTATAATGAAGCCTGTGAAATTTAAGCTTAAAGACCCCTCACTTGTATGAGCTTTGAGCGGTGAGGAGAAGCTAGGTTGCAATCAGGAAATACATTTTTAAATTTTTATTGAGTTAACATTGGTCTATATCATGGTTTGCATTTTAGAAGTGTAGGACCCTCCCCCTCTTTCACCAAAGCACCCATAGTTCACCACCAGAGTGCTGTGGGCCCCCTCCCTACTTCATTCTCACCCTTCCCTCCCCCTCTCCTGTCTGCTGTCAAAGTCCAAGGGTTAGTTTTTTAAGGAAACATTTTCTGTTTAACCATGTCCGGTGAGTGACCCAAAGAGCTCTTGTAAGAGATGGACTTGACTCTTCAAGGCTCCAGTAATTTGTTGTGAACTTTTTCACATTCTAAGAAAAGGAAACTCACTTTTGCACCTTATTTTATGTTTTTTTTCTTAATGAATGCTCTTCCTCTGCTCTAAGATTATGTAGGCTTTGGACTGCATGACACCTGGATCTGCTGCTGATGCCCAAAGACATACTCAATTAGGAATTCCATTGTAATATTTCAGATTTTTTTTAAAAAAAATTTATTTAGAAATTTGAAAATTAGAAATAATATTTTTATTGTTAGTCAACTTTAATTTTAGTAATAAAATAATTAAAGAAAAAGTTATTTTAAACAAAAACGGCAGCTGCTTGCCCCATGATTTCCCCATCCCTTAGCTTTGCTCTTCAGGGTCAAAAACTTTTAATTCCTTTAGATATTTTCGCCTACTGTTCAGCTCTAGAGTATTTCTTAATAACTTGCTTTCTCTGCTCTTCGCGCCCCTCTTTTGATCCCACCCTCTCCCCTGCTGAATGTCTCTGATTTATAGTTTGCCTGCTATTTTGTTTTTGCTTTTGTTTTTTTCCCTGATCCGTTGTTTGGTTCCCATCTATTTCTCCTATGAGTGAACCTGAGAGGAGAAATCAAACGTGCAAAAGTGAACAACAATGTAAAATATAGATGTGTAAATAAATTTAATAAAAAAAACTTGCTTTCTTAATTGACCAGTTTTATATCATTTATGAGGCTATAAATTATTCTATCAGTTATATATTGACTTCCATAAAGATAGCTAAGGCTTTAACTGTTATCTAAGCATGTCCTCTCTCTTCCCATTTTCCCAAAATAGCTAAATCACGATTCCCGGTTATCTCAATCATTGCTATTTACAATGCGATGGCTATGTAAATGTTCACAGCAGAAGCAAGTAGTATTCTGTTCTTGCATAACTCTTAGGTCCTAGAGTATTTTGCTTAATTTCTGTTAATTATCTGAATCACTACATTTACTGTCTTTCCGTGTAACTTTTTACTTTTTCCACAGTTCACAACTGCTTTTGTTTTTCTTTTTCTTTAACTTTTTGTGTATCTAACAAAATATACATCATCAGAGTTGACAAGCATCTACCCTATCAGTATTCTTTTTGGAAGTGACCAGATATATTAGATAATCTACCCATTTTCTACTTTCCCCTTGTTTTTCTCCAGAGACAACCTTTTATAGTCCTTCATCCTCCTGCTCCAGTATGAACTTTTTTTTCTAGTGTCTGAAAACTTCATATGATAAGTCTTTGGTGAAGGAAGACGTTTGGTAGAACTGACACTTACTGGATTCTTTCCAAATCCTAGGGAATTATCTACTTATTATAAGCTATTTTATATAATCATATATTAAAAATATATATTTAAAAGTAACATATAAAGACTGCTTCCATTTCTAGTTGACAAGGTTTTCATAGTAGGGTGAAGGGAATGTTTCTGATGAGGGATAAAATACTACATCTGGATACCTGAATGATTAAATGCATGTCTAGTGATTAAAAGTAGCACTTGTTAATATATATTTCAACTCCTATTTCTTGACATGTATGTTAACCATAGGGTGTATTACCTGAATTTTAAAACCCAAAAATTATTAGGAATATATGCTCTCAAAGTCATAAGGTCACTATGAAACTAGTTTTTAATATAAGGCCATTAAGTATAACTACTAAGCACATGATATATTTTAAAAGCATGATACAAAATTTGCTTTATGTACTTTTTATTAGCTACACTAGAGGTACTCCACAGTAGTGGGGAGTTAATTAAACTAGTTCCAATAACAGCTCTCCTCTCCCACATCTCAGTGCCTTCTATATGCAGAGTATTTGGTTAATTTCTTTTTTTTAAAAAAAGATTTATTTATTTATTTTATACAAGAATCAGGGTGCAGGCCAGATGTACCGGAGGGTGAGAGGATTCACCAGCAACAGAGCGGGGAACAGAACAGGCAGAGTGATGAAATACACTGCTGAGGGGAGCAGCGGGTGAGACAGGAGAGGTCTGCCACGCCATGAGGGACCCTCGCCGGCTGGCTGGGATTGAACCGGTGCTGTAGAGGCTGCGGCCAGCTTCACAGTGCAGCACTCAACCGCCTGCGCCACCAGGGGAGGCCCTATTTGGTTAATTTCTTATTGTGTGCTTTCAGAGAAAGCCAATAGCATTGCTTTACCTTTCTTTTTTTTTTTTTAAGATTTATTTATTTAAAATCAAATACTTGGGAATTAATCTAACAAAAGAGGTAAAGGACCTATACAAAGAAACTATAAAATACTGTTAAAAGAAATAGAAGACGACACAAAGAAATGGAAATACTTCCCCTGCTCAGGGATTGGAAGAATTAACATTATCAAAATGGCCATCCTACCAAAAGCAATATACAGATTCAGTGCTATTCCAATAAAAATTTCAATGACATTCTTCAAATAAATAGAACAATTATTGATGAAATTCATATGGAATCACCAAAAACCCCAAATAGCCAAAGCCCTTCAGAAAAAAAAAGAAGGGAATGGAGGCATCACACGCCCAGACTTCAGACTATACTACAAAGCCATAATCATCAAAACTGCATGGTATTGGAACAAGAACAGACACACAGACCAATGGAATTATATAGAAAATCCAGAAATAAACCCACAGATTTATGGTCAACTAATATTTGACAAAGGAGCAAAGAATATGCACTGGAGCAAAGAAAGTTTGTTCAATAAATGGTGCTGGGAAAACTGGGTTGCTACATGCAAAAAAATGAAGCTTGACCACTACCTCACACCATGCACAAAAACCAACTCAAAATGGACTAAAGAACTAGACATAAGACCTGAAGCCATAAAATACATAGAAGAAAATATAGGTAAAAGACTACATATGCACATCAAAGACATTTTTACAGACACATCACCCAAAGCAGTGATAGTGAAGGCAAAGATAAACAGCTGGTACTTCATCAAATTAAAGAGCTTCTGCACAGCAAAAGAGACAATAACCAAAACAAAGAGAAACCCCACCAACTGGGAGAACATTTTTGCACACAACACTAGTGATAAAGGACTGATCACAAAAATCTGCAAAGAGCTGATGAGATTCAACAAAAACAAAGAAAATAATCCAGTCAAAAAATGGGCAAAAGAGCTAAAAAGAAACTTCTCTGAAGAGGAAATGCAAATAGCCAACAGGCATATGAAAAAATGTTCAACATCACTTGTAATCAGGGAAATGCAAATCAAAACTACCATGAGATACCATCTTACACCAGTGAGAATGGCACATGTTAAAAAAAACTAGCAACAACAAATGTTGGTGAGGGTGTGGAGAAAAAGGAACTCTCCTGTGCTGCTGGTGGGAGTGCAAACTCGTCCATCCACTATGGAGAGCTGTGTGGAGATTTCTGGACCTACTAAACATAGAGCTTCCATATGATCCAGCAATTCCACTCCTAGGTATTTACCCAAAGGACACAGAAACATCAATTCCAATGGGCACCAGCATGCCTATGTTTATAGCAGCACTATATACAATAGCTAAGCTATGGAAACAACCCAAATGCCCAAAAATAGATGACTGGATCAAGAAGATGTGGTACATATACACAATGGAATATTACTCAGCAATCCAAAAAGATAAACACATGCAGTTTGCAGCAGTATGGATGGAGCTAGAAGGGATCATGCTCAGCGAAATAAGTCAGAAAGAAAAAGAAAAATACTGGAGGGTCTCAAGAGACCAGGAGAAAGACTAATAAATACAAAGTAGAAATCAAAATCAACAAGCAACTATATACCAGAGACACACTATGGGGGCTGGGGGGAGGGAGAGGCAGGGAAAGGATGGACTAGAGTCAAAATAAGGGGGGAGATGCAATTGTATGGGGAATATAACCAAAATGAAAAGGCATACATTGTGCAAAGATGAAAAAAGATGTAAGAATTATATAAAATAAAATACTTAAATAAAAAAAAGATTTATTTATTTATACAAGCACTGTGTACAGTCAGAAGCGCAGGAGGGTGAGAGAATTCACCAGAGGCAGAGCAGGGAGCAGAACAGGCAGAGTGATGAAGTACACTGCTGAGGGGAGCAGCGGGTGCGGCAGGAGAGGTCTGCGAGCCATGTGGGACCCTCGCTGGCAGCCAGGGGTTGAACCAGCACTGCAGAGGCTACAGACAGCTTCACAGCCCAGCATTCAACCACTGCGCCACTAGGGAGGCCCAGCATTGCTTTACTTTATGGAATTAGAAATTCAAGCCATTGCAATTCATGATTTGATTTCCTCAGGGACTTCTTGTTCTCAGATAGTCACTCCTCTCTAAAGGAGTTAGTGTTTTCTTGGACAGTATATATACTTGGACTCTCCAAATCTGGAAAGGTGTTGATTCTTTAGAGAAGACTTTTTTTTTAGTATGTTTCAATGTATTGTCACTGCATTCCTTTTGAGATTGTTGCAATTCAAGAAGCATGCCATTAAGTTGAATTATTGTAGAACATCTCTCCGTTCATTTGATTTATTTCCTGAGAACATTACTGCAAGAAAAAAAGTATAACCTTTATAAACAGATATTAAATATGAATGATCACATCCTTCTCTCAAAATGCACTGCTCTTGGAATGCCCCTGGCCTCTGTCTAGACGTGTAGCTTTGAAGCAACTACACATCTCAGGATGCGCCACCACTTCACCCTTCCTTTTCTGTCTTCAGCAGTATTGTCTGCTGACGGTTGTGGATAGACATAGGACTGGTGAATCCCCAGGGGCAGGCATAATATGCCCTATTTGCCTGAGTTTTTGTTTTTATTTTCAGTTAAAGAGTTGGGTAGCAGTGGGTTCATGCTGAGGACTGGTGGGGACAGGGAAACACCCACTGGGGATTATGGCAGGATTCTTGGCTATTTATCAAAGATGTGGTTGCTTACTTCCTGCTTAATGTCACAAGACTTATAAAATCTAAGGTGCTATTCTAATATCTCTTTTTTAGCTCAAGTTACTTCTACATGTAGGGACAGTGTTTGTGGTTTATTGGGTGCGGTAATTCATTCCTATCAGTGTTGTGGGGCATTTGCTGGGATTTTAGTATGTGTGATTGATTCTACTTATTCTCTAGGGATGCTGTGCATTTTCCTTGTGATTTTGAATACTTTATAATGAATAATTTTGTTACTTGGGTGTTTTGCATAAGGGGTTTCCTGGTGTTTGCATTTATATTGTATCACTGGAAGCTCACCAAAAATATATGTGTTCACTTAATCAACTAACTATGAAAACTTTTGTTTTATCAGTTAGATCCAACATCACTTCTCTCTGAGGAACAGTTAAGGTATCTCCTGGATGCATGCACATTGAAACAAAAATCCATGATTAAACTTCCCTCAGATAGGGAAAAGAAAGACATTGAAGACATGGCCTCCGCATTCCCCCACCTTTCCAGATCCGTCGTCTCTGAGTTACTACATGAGTCAGAAACAGAGGTCAAAGGCTCTGAGGTAGAAGATGTAAATATACCTGGGAATACAGAATATAAAACATCTAGAGGCTATTATCTCAGCAAAGCCTTGAGTGGGCATTACATGTCACAAACTTTTGTCATGGAAGCAAAGGATATGCAGATTTCCAAAGAGGAGGTTATTGGTGACACAGAAGACTATTTTATGTCAAAGACTCTTGGCATTGGGCGACTGAGAAGGCCTTCTTTCTTGGATGATCCGCTGTATGACACCAATGTAAGCCTCTCATCTGAAGACCAACATCTGAAAGTCAGCCCTCCAGAGAAACCAGAAACAGGTGAGGCTTGGAGAAGGTGTTTTTGGTGAATAGTTTTTTGCTAAGTTTCTCAGTATAAAGGTATTATTGCAGTTTAAAGTAGAATAGGATACTGAGATATGTTTATGAGTCATAGATGGTGTCAGAAGCATGAAATCTAAGAATGACCCTATTTATACATGTTTGTATGAGATCAAGGTTGGGACTGGTACTTTTATAAAATGTTATTCTTAGTTGTAATTAATATACACTCTTGGAGTGGGGTATCCAGAAAACAATTGGTTGATTTCAGAGGAAAAGAAAAGTTAGACTGAATGAAGAAAATGATTTGAATAGATTTGCTAAGTATTTTAACTTCCAAACCTCGGTGATGGACATTCATTCCAAGAAATTAATTTGTAAAATGCTGTAAATCATTGTGGTTATTTCAGTTTCTGCCTGCAAACTTCCTGTCCCAGTTTCTCATGTATTTTCAGGAATTTTGTCATGATTCAGTATTGCAACTTCCAGTGGTATGATGGTACAAGGATGCAAACCTTGTATGCAATAAATATTCAGTTGTTTATTTATGCTAGAAATATGAGGCAGGGAGACAAACAAGTTTCTCTGTGCTGTGCCCCCAAGCAAACTTATTTTTTTTAAAGATTTATTTATACAAGAACTGGGGTACAGACCAGAGGCGTGGGAGGGTGAGAGAATTCACCAGAGACAGAGAAGGGAGCAGAACAGGCAGAAGGACTGAAAACACTGCTGAGGGGAGCAGCGGGACAGGAGAGGTCTGCTGCGCCATGTGGGTAGCTCCCTGGCCGGCAGAGACTCGAACCCGTGCTGCAGAGGCTGTGGACAGCTTCACAGCACTGTTCTCAACCTGCTATGCCACCGGGGAGGCTCCCCCAAGTAAACTTGTATCCATTTGGTTATTGGCAGAGATGGAAACCTCAAGCCTTATCTGCGGATACCTGCCCATGTAGAATCAGTAGTGTGGAGGAACAAAGAAGTACCTTTGGGGGCAGGGTATGGTGGGAAGGAGTGGGGTGCTGACTCCCCCTGAGGAAAGCACTGGGCTGTGCATGCTGTTTCTTCTGTACACTCATCAATCAGGTAACTGACTCTTGTTCCCATGGGGAGAGTGGAGGAGGCTGGAGTGGGACTCGATGCTTTCCCATTGTAGGTTTCTCCACTGGAAAGTGTGAAGGAAGTGGGGGGTAAGTGTTCTCTGCTACCACTTAACCTTGGAGACTCTAATGAATACACTGCAGAAACAAAACACTTCATGTCTGTTGTCAGTCTACTATTTAATCAAATTATTTTATGCTGAATTATTTTCTAGATAATAAAAACAAAAATGTACAGCATATTTTTTCTCCACTGAGCATTTGAGCAAGTTATCAACACAAATTAATGTAATAAGAGGAAACTGAATGACAAAAAATAAAAATAGAATAGGACAGAAGGGGCACAAAGTGAGTTATATAGTAAAGAAGGGGACTGAACTATACTAATTCTTGAAGGAAAACAGTGGATTTTCCCATAGGATTCATTTAGTGAACAGTGTTCTTAAAATTTTCTATATTAATGCAACAATGAATTAGATAAGTTTATTTTTAAAATGATATACTTAGATGAAAACTAGGGTGACTGAATTTGTTTGGGAGTGTCCTGGTTTTAACCACTGAATGTCCATCTTTCCAGGAAACTTTCAGTTCTTGGCAAACTGGGATGGTTCGTCACTCTAAATTGAAAATAAAACCAAAGAGCAAATTAACTACCCAAAGGACAGAAAGAAAGAAAAATTCCATGCTAGTAGTAGGATCCCAGGCCAAAACCCTGAGGAGCAGTAGGATCCCAGGCCAAAACCCTGAGGAGCAGGCCAGTATCATCTGGCCTGCTCGTGAGGACCGTGGGCTCTGGGTGATGAGGTACAACCTGATTCGAATCCTTACTCTGCTATTAACAGGTGATGTTAGGCACGCTGCTTAATCCTTCTCCCCTTTGCACCTTTGTTTCCTTGTCTATAAAATAAGATGACTCTAGTACTTATCCTAAGGGGTAGTTAGTGAGGCTCCATTGAAAAAAATCCATATAAAGTGACTATACCATTGACTGGATGTGGTTGGCTTATGTCGGAGTTAACCTTTAATCAGGAAATTTCCTTTAAAAGTCTGGATTTCTGACTTTTAAAAAAAAAACAAATAACCAGCCCTTTCTTCTTTTAGAAGAAAGGGGCAGGTAGTCTTGTATTTGCTGGAGGGCAGAATACCCACCCAGCCCTCTCTACTTCAAATGCTTGGCCTTTGTGAGTCATCTGATTAAGTGTTTGCTGCTTAGAGTATGTTCCATTCCCTGGGGATTCATTAGACTTGCAGGGCCTGTGGCCCCACCCCAAACCTACTGAATCAGAATTTATACTTTAATTTTATAAAATCGCCGGTGAGGGCCTTCCCTGGTGGCACAGCGGTTGAGCGCTGGGCTGCCCACAGCTTCTGCAGTGCCGGTTCGATCCCCGGCCGCTGGTGAGGGTCCCACATAGCGCGACAGACCTCTCCTGCTGTGCCCGCTGCTCCCCTCAGCAGTGTACTTAATCATTCTGCCTGTTCTGTTCCCCGCTCTGGCTCTGGTGAATTCTCTCACCCTCCTGTGCTTCTGACTATACCCAGTGCTTGTATAAATAAATAAATGAATAATAAATAAAATCCCCGGTGATACAGTGGAATTTGAGAAGCACTGTTACAAACCACAGAGCATTTATTGCTAACCAAGGTGAACATTAGGATCATCAGGGTTGCTTGCTTGTTTTATAACTGTCCAAAGCCCCTACCCAGACTACTGAAATCAGAGTCCCTGTTATAGAGCAATTAGGCTGATGCAGCAATGCAAACCATAAGGTTTCTCTGTGCTTATTTGAGAGATAGGGGTATCGGTTTACATATAAGAATACTAATGATCTGTTAGGGTCCTCAGGTAGAACAAGTTCTACCAACAGCAACTACACAGAAGTTAGAATATACTGCATGCTAAAGTTCTGCCCATTAAATGGTCTGATTGTTACTTATTTGGAGAAGCCTGGTTACAGGTGGATTGACTTTTTTTTTTACTGGGGTACAGGCCAGAGGGGAGGAGGGTGAGAGGATTCACCAAAGACAGAGTGGGGAACAGAACAGGCAGACTGACTGAAATACACTGCTGAGGGGAAGCAGTGGGCGAGTCAGGAAAGGTCTGCTGTGCCATGTGGGTAGCTCCCTGGCCAGCGGATCGAACTCGTGCTGCAGAGGCTGCAGATAGCTTCATAGTGCTGTGCTTAACCCCTTGCGCCACCAGGGAGGCCCCGGGTGGATTGACTTTTGAGAAGGCTGTTGCAGTGGTTGGAGGGGAGTGTGTGTTGATGTATGCCACCTGAACAATTTCAAAGGAACTAGATCTTTTGAGAAACTTTTCTTTGTTGTAATAAATGGTTTGCAGTGGAGTGGTGAGATTCTAAAAATAATAACATTATTAGCTTTTTTCCCCATTAAAAAATGTTTTGGTGTGTTCATAGTGAAATATGTAACTCATCATTGCCTTGCTGGAGTTGTGTTTCTCTCAATCTGTGTCTCTAGACCTCCTACATATTACTTGAAAAATTACTTTTCCAAGGCTACTAATTGCTTCTCAGATGTCCTTGGTGACTTAATTAACCCTTATCCACTGGGTTTATTTGATCACAATATCAGAACTGCCATATTAATATTTTTAGTGTTAATTCCTTTTTAATAGAAAACTTAAGGGCCTCGCTGGTGGCACAAGGGGTTAAGACACAACCTGTGAATCTATCCACTGTCACTGCAGCACGAATTCTATCCCAGCCAGGGAGCTACCCACATGGCGCAGCAGACCTCTCCTGACTCACCTGCTGCTCCCCTCAGCAGTGTATTTCAGTTGATATGCCTGTCTGATCCCCGCTCTGTTTCTGGTGAATACTCTCACTGCCCATGCCTCTGGCCTGTACTCCAGTTCTTGTGTGCATAAATATATAAATCTTTTTTTTAAAAAAGAAAACTTTAGTTCATAGTAAGTTTTTATTTGATGAATATATCTTTTCAAGTTACTTTCAACTAATTTTATTTAATCCAGTTCTTTTTGAGGTAGACTTTTCATGTAAGTATTTGCCTCTGATTATTTTCTCTATCTACTTATAAAATATCACACATTATCATTTTGTTTATAGTATAAAGTGAACAATGGCATGTTTGAAAGTGTTGATAGTGAATTGTAATGTGCTTTTCACTTTATCAGTTAATGAGAACTTTGGATTACATTGCTTCATGCAAAGTCAGTAAAAGGAAAAAGTGACTGAAGATAATGACTATAAACTAGATTTAGGAATCAGCAGTTTGGTATCACTTAGGAACATGTGAGAAATGCAGAGTCCCAGACCCTGCTTCAGCTCTACTCTATCAGAGCCTGTATTTTAACAAGATTCCCCAGCAGGTGATTTGTATGCATATTAAAGTATGAGAAGTTCAGAGTAGACAGTTTATGAGTCTTCTCCTTTAGGATGGTAAAAAACAACAGCATATAGAGTGGTGGTGAAATAATGTCCAGAAAGTATCTTCTTTCCCATCTGCTTAGTCCCTGCCTTTTCTTCCTAAATTTCATTTTTAATGAAGACACTAATCTCTCCAACCAGCCCTGTTATCCTTCCCCTGGGCAACCTCCTCCACAGTCACTGAGAGCAAGTATGCCTTCATATGGAGTTCTCTACTCTTTTGTGGTTAACATTTTTATTTGGAGAAACCTATAGCCAGTATGGGATCATCTGTGTTTGTATAATTTTGATGTTCAGGTCTCTCTCCTTGGTGTCTGCCTAAAGTCTGGGTGGCATTTTAAATTATTCTGAGTCCATCCCTCAGGAATTGCTTCTTACACATACTAGCTGCACATTAGAATTACCTGGTCATACTTAGAACAGATTGCCTTGGCTCCAGCCCAGAAGAATTAAATCAATTTCTAGGGGTTGGCTCTTGACATTAGTATTTTTTTTAAGCCAGTTTCTGAGGATGGGGTCTAGATGATTCTGTTGTGCAGCCACGCTTTCATACCACTGCTCAAGCCTCCCCCATGTTCATTCATCATCCATGTACTGTCCCTGCATCCCATAAACATTTCATGATCTCCTGCTGTGCTAGATTCTATTCTTAGTTCCAGGGCAGCTTTCTCATACTCAGCAATATTGCCATTTGGGGCTAGGTATTTCTTTGTTGTGAGGGACCGTCCTGGGAATCAGCATGTTGAATAGTGTTCCTGGCCTCCACTTATTAGATGCCGTAGTATCCCTCCTAGTGTGACAACCAAAAATGTCTCCAGACATTGTCAAATGTCCACTGGGAAAAATTTCCCCTACGTAAGGACATTGCTCTAGGATATCAGGTGAGTTGGGCATAATCACTGTTCTGAAGAATTTCATAGTCTATTGATAAAGGCAGTCACTTAAGCAAATAATCACAGCAGGGTAGAACAAGTAAATAAGAACTTCGGGACAAAGTGCATGGCAACTCCGCAGTGAGGATGATAAATTCTGAGGAGATGCGGAGGGAGGTGGCATTTAAGTTGAGCCTGCAAGGATGAATATTCGTGTACTGGGTGAACAATAGGAGCACTCTAGAGAGAAAGAAAAGCACTTATGAAGGCATGGGGTCCTGGTCCCATCAACCCTTAGCTCATGCATGGGCTTGTGGTCTGTTTCTCAATCATCCCACCTTCCTCTTCATCCTGTTTAAAATTTCTTCTCTGCAGGTTGACAATATCAATACATTTGTCACTTCACTCCCTCAAACTACAAATCATTTGGCTTTAAGTATTAGGTTGATTCTTTTAAAAAATAAATTGTATTATTTTTTACTAAGGTTTTGTTGGTTTACAGCACTGTAAAGGATAACACCTCTTCAGAAAAATGTTACCACACCACGCCCACCACCACAGTACCCATAGTCCTCCATTATAGCCCCTTAGACCCCTTTCCTCCTATGCTTCCAGCCCTCTCTTGCCCCTCCGGTAACCTTAAGTCAGAGTTCTAGTGTCCATTTTGGATTAGTTTTGTCTGTTTGTTTGTGTTTCACATTTCAATGAAATCATTCAGTATTTGCCTTTTTTTTTTTTTCCTGACTCATTTCCCCTAGCATAATCCCCTCCAGTACGGTGATTTTTAAAATAATAGCTTTATTGGTATATATTTCATATACCTGTATTAGCTTCCTATGATTGCCACAACAGAAACTTATCTCAAAGTTCTGGAGACCTGAAATCTGAAATCAGGGTGTCAGACTATGCTGGGAAACGTAGAGGGGAGAATGTCTCCTTGTTTCTTTCAGTTTCTCGGGCTATTGACGTTCTTTGATTTCATCATTTCAATCTCTGGCTGTCTTCACATTGCCTTTCTCTTTCTCTTTCTTTCTCCCTTCCTGCTCCCCCCGTGTGTGTGAGTGTGTGTGTGTGTGTGTGTGTGTGTGTGTCCCTCTACTTCTCTCTTGTAAGGTAATTTTTTATTGAAGATAGGGTCCACCCAGATAACCAGGATCATCCTATCTCAAGACAGTTAATTACATTTGCAAAACTCTTTTCCCAAATAAGGCAACTTTCACAGGTTTCAGGGATTATGATGTGGACATATCTTTGTTGGGGCCACCAGGCAGTGGTTTTAAAATAGTCATAGAGTTGTGCTTCCCTCATTACTATCATTTTTACATTTCCTCACCCACAATGGAAATGCTGTATCCATTAGTTAGCCACTGCCCTTTTCCCTCCAAACCTCCAGTCCTAGGCAGTTATTATTGTACGTTTTGCCTCTATAAACTTGCCTAGATTGGATTTTTGATATAAATGAAATCGTACATTATATAGCCATTGTGTCTGACTTATACTGAACTTAAGGTTTTCAAGGCTTATACATTTTGTAACATGTATCAGTACTCCATTATTTTTCATTTTTGAGTAATAGTTTGTTGTATGGATATCCCACATTTTGTTTATCCATTCATCATTGATGGACATTTGTTTTGTTTCTACTTTTGGCTGTTGCATATAATGCTGCTATAGATATTTATGTACGGGTTTTATGTTTTCACTTCTCTTGGACATATATCTAGGAATGAATGAATTGTTGGGTCATATGGTAACAGTTTGAGGAACTACCAGACATTTTCCATAGAAGTTGTACCCTATTTCGTTACCTACCAGCAATGTATGAGCATTCTAATTTATTCTGATTCTCTTTTATTGTATTCTTTTGATTCTGTTGTCAATTCTGCATTTTCTGATAGACTTCACACTAAGATTAGAAGAATATTTCCACTCCATTTCTACTAGTGTCATATTTTTTACCTCACACTGATGAAATAAAAGATGATCAGTTCTTATCTACCCTAAATACAGCATTTACTTTTGGTTTCCCTCTACTTCCCAGAAATTTAGTACAAAGGAAAAATATAATTTTGATACCTGTCTCTAAATTCATCATGATTTTAACCCTGAAGACTCAAAAAGTTCATCCTCAACTAGACGTTCACCTTATCTTTTGCATTTTTCTTGTAAATGTTATAGCTTGGTGATTGTCCAGTAATATTAAATGAGAATGTGATTATTGTCTCATGTAAGAGGATTTAATGTCTTATAGGTTGAATGTTTTTTCTTAATTATTTCTGATTATTGAACTTCTTTGGTTTTTGTTTTTAATGTGCAGATGAACAAGATCCTGAAGATGTGTTAGAAGAATGTCAAGAATCTTAAGCAAATATGTACTGGGGTATGCCTTTGAGAAAGTTGGAAAATGAAGTTAAATTACGTTTTTCGAGAATTCTTTGAATTCAGAATTCAATAGTAGACATCATTCCTCAAATAATGTTTTTAATCTTTCTGGATTACATTTTCTTGATATTTTTGAAGTTTGTGATACAGTTGTTGTATCTTTTCTTCACTGAAATGGGAATATTGCTTTTATTTTCTTTATTGTGCATCATCAGGTATACCTTATAAAAACCAACATTTTATGTATGTGTGTTATGGTAAAATCAGTTGAAGTACTGTGATTGCTTTGTATTTGATATTATATGTTACAGCTTTCTAGTTTGGTCACTATGAATTTGTTTTGACCCTGCTTTTCCTTCTTTCTTTTCCTCTAATGCCCATTAAGTAAGTACCATTTGCCATAGGAAGAAATGAATTTCCTTAACCAAGCAATGTCAGGATGTGAGCCTTTACTATCTTAGTGCAATGACAATTTTATTAAGTGGGAGTTTGACTGATTATTTGATATATCATCTTCAGTTTGTTATTATCTATCAAAATTTGCTTATTAAAATAGAGAGAAAAAAATCAGCTACTTAAAACAATTGTAGTACTATTTCAAGAGAGAGGGTTTATCTAGTTGCAAGTTAGTAAACTGGATTCATATGAACATTTTATGTCAACATTCCATATAATGAATTGGCATTAAAACTAGAAGTCTAATTTATTTGTGATTAAAAAATGAGCTGACTATTGTTCTGCCTTTAATGAACTTTGAGGTAATATATATGTAACATTATTATTTTTTGCTGGCACAGTATGATCTCTGCTCTTGATACCAGATGACAGTAGTGATTGCTTATGTCAAATTTCCTTGACTTTTTATTTTATTTTATTTTTTTTTAATTTTTCTAGAGCCATGTCTTATTTATTTATTTATTTATTTATTATTTGTTTGTTTGTTTGGTTTATACATGCACTGGGTACAGTCAGAAGCGCGGGAGGGTGAGAGAATTCACCAGAGCCAGAGCAGGGAGCAGAGCAGGCAGAAGGACCGAAGTACACTGCTGAGGGGAGCAGCGGGCGGCAGGAGAGGTCTGCGCACCATGTGGGACCCTCCTCCGGTGGCCGGGGAGCAGCCGGGGATCGAACCGGCTGCAGAGGCTGCAGGCAGCTTCGCAACCCAGCGCTCAACCGCTGCGCCACCGGGGAGGCCCTCCTTGACTTTTTAAAATGTAGAATTCTTTATTATTTTCAGAGGAGTCTATTAGCAATTTTTTTCAGGTTTCTTCTTTCAGTTTGTATTAAAATAATTCATGCTGATGTCAATGTGCTACAATATAATATATCTGCATGCCGAGGGTTTTGCAGTGGATGCCTGCAGAAGTTAAAAGTCATGACTTTAGATTCTTGACATGTTATTCTTGTGTATCTTATAGGGTTTGGGTTAAAACAATCAGAAGGGACAGGTAAAATGGGTGGGAATTTGGAGTAATAACAGAGAGGAGCCCTATTTGCCCATCAACCTTTCAGAGAAGATCAGCTTTCAAAACCAATGTGTATTTGGTATTTAGTGTGTGTGTGTGCACGGGGATGCTTATGAGTTTATAATGTGTTTTTTTGGTGGCCATAGTGAATCTTTGGGTTACAGAGTTTAAGTGAAGGAAAGGAAAACAGACTGATCTTAAGTAATGAATTTTGCCACAAATTAGGTGAAACCATTATAGTTTGTCAAGTGAAGGTACTTATAACAGCACTGGTAAGTTGCATTTATAATACAATTCAACACAAAGACTCCAAATTTATATATATATAAAATCAACCTGACCAGATGAGAATGTGCTCACATTAAAATCAGTGTTTTCATTTTAAGATTCTTTCTAGGCCTGTTTGCCTCTGAATAAGATAGAGAAGAAAAAGCATGAGAGTGAGTGAGTGAATTAACTTTAGGAATGGATTTAGGAGTTAACATTTGAGATTTTTTAACTTGTGACTTCTTAAGAAAAATACTTGGCACCACGGATGGTAAGTTCCCATGGGACCTACATTTTATTGCCCTTCAATCTAATGCTTTGAAACACATGACAATAAACTCTTATAGAGGAAAAAGCTATTATTTTGATGGTGTGATTTTAATTTTTAACAAGTCCATTACTTCAGTACAACCTACTGATTTGAAGATCAGCCTCAGAGTGAACATGGAACATGCCTGCAAGGAAGCTCCTGTTCTCAGACACTTTTTCTGACCCAACTTCATATTTTCAGTGTTTTCATCCACTGCCTGAAGTGGATTAGAATTCTCTTTCAGGACTTCCTGTGTTGGGCTACTGTGAGAATGAACAGTGTTGTGTTTTTTTGTTTTTTTTACACTGCTGAGGGGAGCAGCGAGCGCGGCAGGAGAGGTCTGTGCGCCATGTGGGACCCTCGTGGGCAGCCAGGGATCAAACCGGAGGGGCAGAGGCTGTGGGCAGCCCCGCAGCCCAGCGCTCAACCGCTGTGCCACTGGGGAGGCCCGTGTTGGTTTTTTTTTTTTAAGAATTCTTTTAAATCAATTTTCTCAATTCTGTAACCATTACCAATAGCTTCTAGTTCTTCCTACTTTACCTGGGTACCATAAAATGATTTGACAATCTATACCTATTTGTGATCGTGTTCTCCCAGATAGAACAGTGTTTTTAGAATGAGAGAGAAAAAAACAAGTGAGAAGGATTCTGTCTCACTCAGAAGGATTCTGTCTCACTCAATGCTGACCTTTAACCTATTCATAAAATGTCTCCTTCAACCTGTTCTTACTAAAATTAATTGGTGTGCATTCCATACTCCTTGGTTAGCCAACCTGAAACTCAAGATCTGCTTACTTTAATGCTTTGGTCTTCTCTTCATGAAATAATTTGATAGCTTATATGTACATACAGTCTTAGGATTCTTCTAAATCTGCCATTTTCTTTAGTCATATGTTTTTGACCAAAGGTATATTCACTCTCCAAAAAATGCTATTTATAATATTTGGCTAACTTTTTAAGGATACATCTTCTCTCATTAACACTTAATTCTAAACTTCTCCACCACATGGTTGCCACCTGGCCAGTGTCATCATTCATGGCCATAAATGTAGTTGTAAGAGTAGCATGTGCTTCAGTCCTGTTTTTCCCTCTGTTTTCAGAAAATATAATTTGAAGACAATTCAACAAATGACATTAGTAAAATATGAAATTGCAACCTTTGTGCTTCTACATTCTTGAGGGTGATTTCATTTTCCTATGTTTTTATTATGGGAGGCTAATATGATTTGTTCTTTTATTCCACAAGTCCAGCAAATGTGCATTCTGAACCTACCCCTGAGCAACTCAGTCATCCTAAATCATAGGAACTGTGGATGTCATTATCACATACTATCATTCCGTGTTGTGTGTGTTGTATTGGTTTAAGAAGGGGCCTTACGCATATCTCATAACATAGCAGGTAGAGAATAAACAAACATGGATACTATAAGTATAAATATAAATTTCCATATGATTTATTGGTGTTCCTTGTACATAAGAAACAGTAATATACAACTTACACTGCTTTAGAATGTAAAATGGATAAAAATGTGTACAAAAAAAGCACATTCCTAGAAAAAGGTATTGGCAAACAGTAAAAACTGGGGGGAGGGTAATAAGCGAAAAACAAATCAAAACCAAAACAAAAAGAAAAACCAACAATTCTTCAATTCAGTGTGCAAACATTTTATAAAAATAGAAATACTAACTCTACAGGCAGTATTTCCTGATAAATTATTTAAATAGCATATCTACACAATCTGAGATATCTATTCCAATGGCAATGAGAAAATAATTTATAAAAATAAAGCAATGGTATACAAGATGACAGGAAAAAACGACTTTTCAGAAAATGTATTTAACATTTCGATGCTATTTCCTTACTGGGAATACTTTTCTGCAAAGAATTTTTATACTATGTACAACATTGACTTTTTTAGGTACTACAGTAGCTTTAAGTTTGTTAGACACTTAAACTCTTTCTGCTTGATCCAAAAATTCTTTACTCAGTCACACAACAAATGAGGTAATATTTGTATATAAGTTTCACCTTAGTCATTTTTTTCTCTTTTGGAAAAATGAAAAAAAATAAGTGTAGATTTTTTTTTTCTCCCTGGAAATTAGCATAAGGGATGGGGGTAAAACAGTATGAAAGGCCTCAAGGCTTTCTTTGCAATCTAAATACGCTTGCAAATGGACAACCAACTAACTCCACTTGAGAAAACAAAGGGGAAAAAAAAAAAGAATCCCAGATCATTCACTCCGAGCATGAAGTGAAGAGCAGTTCTGCATGTTGATTTTCCTTGTGCTGTTCTTGGGCCAGATTTGCTGGCAAATCTCAGATCCCTGCTTCCCAACACTTTCCATATGAAACTAGATTCCAGGTAGAACAGAGTTAATAAATAATCTGTATTTACAATCTTACAGTCATGAAGACTCGCAACAAAGATGATATGGATGGTCCTCACGCTTCTTCCTGTTTCATGAATCGTCTTTCAGACAGATCCTCCAAAATAAGTAAAAAATAAATATTTTACATTGTAAAGTGTTTGTCAAAAAAAAAAAAAAATACAGTCCAAAAGAGAGAATTGGAAAACTCCATGATAGTTAGGAAAAAAGGAAAAAAAAGGAATGTTTTAGTTGAGTTGATAATCATTTTGTGCCTTTCTAACCATAAAAATAGAAGCACAGCAGCTCCTCCCCTGAGAGGCAGCCTAGTGCTCACTGAGATGGTAGGTATTTTTTTTATTTTCCTGCTACATCTGCACAAGCTACATCTGGAATAAAACCAACAATTTCATTATAATCAGGCAGGGGCAGCCAGCACTGCCTTACATTGGTCCAATTCTGACTTCCTACTCCGGTCACTACAGTTGACAGGTACGGGGGGCGGGGTGCATGGGTTTATCGGGAGGTATTGGGAGGTTTAGAAGCCCATCTTCTCCTCCCTTCCCTGCTTCTATTTAAGTGCCTATTTACTTGGGTTAATCAGCTAACACCAGTCAGCATCATGAAATCCAGCAATAGTCTTTCAATCCCCTGAAAATGATTTGGTACTGAACATGTCATAGTTCCTCCATAGTCTCTTCATACAATCGTCTCTTGGGTATGTGCTCTCCCCTAAGGGCTGGGGCCAGTGCTCCCCCCGTTCCAGAGGGAGTATATCAGGGGTGTTTTTTTCACTAATTCTAATGAGTCCTCCCTACTCTCACATGCCTGAAAATACTTTTGAGTCCACTACTCAGAGATGGCCTCACAGTAGCACCCTGCTCTATGCTAAAAAAAACGAGTGGAGCAGGCACCTCCCAACTGAAGCAAGTGGATGCTTTTGCTTATGTCAAAAGCACACCATAGGAATTGTTTATAGCCTTGGAAGATTCTCTTCTCATTCAGAGGCTGACTGCTGAGTCTGTTTTGGAAAACTGCATTTTCTTGAGGCATGTTCTAGGAGTCCACACTGATGCAAGCAGAGAAAAAAGGCAGGCAGGGAGGAGTGATCCTGGGTTTTCTCAAGCCCATGGTTCCAGAAGGTACAATACCAGCATGGTTATGATCAGTCTTTTGAACAAGTTTGAGGATTAGGAATCTGTTAAATAAATATAGAAATCAAAATATAAACAAAAACGAATTCATAAAGACATTTGTCATCAGTTAATTAACAACCTAGGTTTAGATCTACTTTCATAATGACAAAAGCACAGTTTAACATCATTCAAATACATTAGCATGTAATTTTATAAGATGATGTTGATGCTAGGAAATTGACATAGCATGACCTGCCAAAGTTTATACTATGCTTTCTAGGGAGTTTTATTTAAAAAAAAAAATCAGCAGCTCTCCTGCCTGCCTGTCCCTATATAGGTTCCTCTCTTTTTCTTTGTCCTTCTGAAATGTTAAAAAAATCAGATTCAAAGAGTATCTTTGAGAAACTTGCAAATTTGCAAATTATCTTACTATAATTTATAAATCATAAAATATAAATTTCATGGAGTATAATCAGTCATGGAGCATAATCATCTTTTTTTACTGATCACATGTGTAAGCATCAGGCCTTAAACCAGTAAACATTTACTAAGCACTTATTTTTTGGTAGACCCAATGGTGGGTTCAGTGCCTTGGCCACTCAGTGAAAGAGTGGAGAAAAAAAAGCTCAGGTTAGAAGAGAAAATTAAGAAGCCATTAGGAAGGCAATACTCCTTTCCCCTCATACAGGAAAAAAACTGTGATGGAATAACATGACTAAAACTAAGGCATGTGTAAGATATAGAAACAGGTAACATTTAAAAATATTACTAGTGTGGCTTATACTGTACATGAGCTGGCTGCTGTTTACCTTTACACTGTGTATGAAGAATACAGAGATACTAAACAAATTAATATTGTTAATAAGAATTCAGGATTTTATAAGTAACAGCTCAGAGGAATTACTTCATTTTCATTATTGTGTCTTCAAAAGCAAAATATCCATAACCCTGTCTCTACAATAGCCTTTAACTTAGACTTCCCCATAATTGGCATTTTCGATATTCGTCTCAATTAAGGATGTCAACTGTACATTCAGTGTAACGTTGTGCATACCTCTGCATTCATATTTCATATCGGAGAAGAATACCATTTCTTGAGAGAAGACAAACAATCCTAGCCTACCACCAGCATAGGTTTTGTCATAGATGGGTCCTGAATCAGCCATAATTTTCTTCCCTTCGTACATCACCACTCTGCAGGGAAAAAGAAAATCTTATTAAGACACCCCCACTTTTTATCTCCATCTTGCCCATCAGTATAACAGTAAGTGAAATTATTTTTTTAACTGTTTTCATTGAGTTAAAAATGGTTTACAACACTGTACATGATTTAGGGGTATAGGTTCACATCTCTTCAGATGTATGTTACCACACCATGTCTACCACCAATCCAAGTGAAATTTAGTCAGGCAATCTTACCTGATGTAACCAGTCTTTGGCCTGTGGCTAAGACGCCATCTGTAGGCGGTGAAATCTTTCCAGCCTATGTTGCGGGGGTCATGCCACAGGGTGCGCACCTGAAGGAAAAAACAAAAGGTTGAGACACAGCTCTATTGTGTGAACATTTGTGTATCATTGCAAAGATACAATCCTTGAAAGGTGACAAGTGGACCTATTTGAGGGCTGCAATATAGGATTTTTCCCAAGGCCTCTTTCATTTGTTGTGTGCTCTAGAATACATAAAAAGCAGGAGACAGGAAAGGAACTCTTGTTTTAAGAGGCTATGGCTGTCTTTGGATTTGAAGGGTAACTCTTGGTTTTGTCAGGCTCCCACTCAGACACTATGACATTTTCACAAAGTAGAGCTTAATGCTGTAGTTGGTGATCTGGGAACCTGATATTTAAGACACCCAACAGGGCGCCTTGGCCACAGCACAGCATTCCTACTGCTAGTCCAGCACCCATTCACTCTCTCCCTTCTACAGGGCGTTATTCTTACCTGGCCAGGGGTGTTTCCTGTGTGCCACAAAGCATTTCGCAGGTGCTCTCCAGGGCCAGTGGTGGAGTTCACGACTTTCACAGAAAGGCCTGAGTATCCTTGAGCCTTCGTAGGGTTAGTGTCCCAGTAGGTCTGAGTGACTTGCTTCCACATCACAACGTAGAAGCGGCTGCTGGACTGGTAGCCAAACACAAATCCGGCATAGTCATCATCCCTCTCGGTGTTGATGAAGAAGGTGCCACTGAAGTCCACAGCATTAAACTCATCATAACCTGAAAGATGAGGCCAGACCAGGTTAAAATAGACAGCCTGCAGAAGATTTTTGTTCTCAGTACCCATAGGGACACCTGCAACACAACTGCTCGGTTTTGTATTTGCTGCTTTTCCCATGTGTACATTGACCTTTTGTTCTAAGAACTCACTACTCACCTACAGCAAGTCCTGGATCACAGTTGACAGTCTGGACAAGTTCTTTACCCTGATGGCGTACAACCCAGTTAGGGTCATTTTGGGATGTCCCCTTGGGATCGAGAGGAATCATCTGGAATCGACGGAAATCGGTTTCACTGATATCAAAATTTTCAGGGCAGATGTCATCAATGTCTGGCACACTGTCATGATCAAAGTCATCTTTGCAAGCATCACCTCGACCGTCACCTGAGGTCAAAAAAGGCAACAGTTCAGTGAAATTCTGAAATACTATGATTATTGGTGTGAGAAATTCACTATGTTGCTAGAGTTGGCATTTAGTCTCTCTTTCCTCTCAAATGCATTCAGCTTTGTCTTATTTCCTCCATCCAGAGAGTCCTGGTTTCAGTTATGCTCTTAAAAAGTGGCGCTACTGACTCACCATCAGAGTCTTTCTGGTCAGGATTGGGCACGAGTCTGCAGTTGTCCCTGTCATCAGGAATGCCATCATTGTCATCATCGTGGTCACAGGCATCTCCCTTGCCATCTTTGTCATGGTCAGCCTGGTTGGCATTAGGCACATAGGGGCAGTTGTCCAGGTTGTTCTGGTGGCCATCTTCATCGATGTCCTGATTGTTGTCGCAGGTATCTCCAATGAGATCTGAGTCAGAGTCGAGCTGAGAAACAGGTAAATTAAGTATAAATCATTTCTGTTAAATATAACGTATGTAAGCTTCTCCAGTGTTTGGTTAGACCAGTGGGGACCTCACAATAGCAAATTTTAGCAGGAAGAAGCTGGACTTCGCACTTTTTCTTAACTTCATAAAAATAACCCCATTAAAAAAAAAAAAGCTGTTTTTTAAGCTCCCAGAACAATGCACTTTAGAGTAAGTTTTAACTTCTTTGCCCCTAGAAAATAATCAATTACATAAAAAAAGAAAAACTTTCAGATCTGGATCCTGTTCTGCTTGTAGGTATTTATAGCATTCCCTAGCATAGCTAAAGAATAATCTGTTTGCAAAGTCAAACACTTGAAGAATGACAAAGAAACAGATTTCTCCAGTTTTTGGAAGTATTTTTAGTTTACAATATCCTTATGGCTAGATTGTATCATATGCTATGAAAATGGTGGTTTATTTTGCTTAAGGATTTTTCCCCCAATTTTTAGTCTTACATACATTGTTATATGATTATCATAGAGTTGTCAGTCACAAATTCCCACTTTGTATAATTTTTCTTGACAGTGGTGGATTACCCTGAGCAAGCCACCTTGTGGAAGACAAGCTTGAAGTTACAAGATCATCTTGCTAAAAATCCACTGGACTCTGCAAGATCAGGCAACCTGCTTATGTCAAAAGACTGCAGTTACCTCTGCAATCACTGAGAGCCACGGTAATGAAAGTTTTTCACTTTCTAGAGGCCTAAAAAGGGATATTCCAACACTTTACTGAGCGATTCCCAGGGGAGCCCAATTACCTGATCTGGATTGTGTTCCAGGGGGCAGTTGTCACACTGATCTCCAACCCCATCCATGTCAGTGTCCCTCTGGTCCACATTGTACACATACTGGCAGTTGTCTCTTTCATTGAGAATACCTGCGGAGAACAGGGGACAAATAAGAGCTGGCACCTCCAGCCTCGGAGGGCTCGACCACAGCCAGGGCTGGAGGGAAAGCTGGGAAAGCTGTGTTCACTGCTGCCTTTGGGCTCACTGGAGTTGGGGAGCACCTTACCATCTCCGTCAATGTCTGCGGCACAGGCGTCTCCTTCCCCGTTTTTGTCTGTGTCAGCCTGATCTGGGTTGTGATTATAGGGGCAGTTGTCACAGCGGTCCCCGACATCATCTCTGTCATAGTCATACTGGGCTGGGTTGTAATGGAATGGGCAGTTGTCCTGCAAAGTGAAGAAACAGCACTCTGCACCAATGCCCGGGAAACCAGCGCGAGCCTCAAGCCACACAGGTCAAGTATATAAAACTGCGGAAATCCGCCATAATGACTTTCTACTCAGTGGATAAACTCAGTACTTAGGGTAAGATGGTGACTATACAAGTTAAAAGCTAGGATGCAATGAATGAAAAATGGATTCCTGTTGGTTACGAGTCAGTGAGATATAATTTCATTATCTCAGGCCTCAGTATGCCCAAAGTAAATTTTACAGTACTTTAGATAAGGGCATTTGTAATGAATCTCAGGAGCAAAGTGACATTTGTTGATATGTTATCATTTCTTGTTCAAGTATGGAGAGGGATGGGAGTTAGGATGAAAAACAAAACCCTCATTAAAAAATTCGCTTGGCAACATCAATACCTTCACCTCCTGAAACACAATGAATAATTTCTAATTATCCTTTGTCTCAATTGGGAATATTTTTTCCTCTAACACTGCAATTTCATTGACTATTAAAGTGTTTCAGGCTACTGCTGACTAGAAATGATGAAAGAGGAATAGAAAACACCTTGTCCTTACCCTGTCATCTGGAATTCTGTCATTGTCATCGTCGTCATCACAGGCATCGCCGATCCCATCCTTGTCATAGTCTTCCTGCCCTGAGTTTGGAAGGTTAGGGCAATTATCCTAGGAGAGAGGAGACGCACATTATAGCTGTGGTTTGCATTCTTTTTGCTTAGTTCAGGCACGAGGGAGTGCACCCATCCTAAAGAGAGAAAGAACCAAATGCTGCTTCGTTAAGAGCATTTATTTTATGGGAAGACCACAAATTAAATGTTTTCTTGAGGGATATGTGTGTGTGTGTGTGTGTGTGTGTGTATATATATATATATATATATATTATTTGTATTAATGCCTCTAGGCGTTGCACCTTCTGGGGACACGGTCATACTCTGCTGGTATTTGGTAGCGTACGGAACATTTTGGGGGGACAAAAAAAATTGACAATGATACATTTTCCAAATGGCCTGCCCCGTGCATGTGCTTTGTCCCGAGTGATTTAATAGTAAACAGAACGAGTGTCACTCTGCCTTTGGGTGATTTAATTTTCCGTTCATTTTTGAATTTTAACCATTTAAAATTCCTAAGGCTTGCTTTTGAGAAAGATAATGTGCCTTTTCTCCAGAGGTGCGTGAGGGACGCTGGCTCTACCTTTTTGCAGTGGTAGGTCGCGTTGGCCACGCACACCAGGTCCTCGTTGGGCCAGCCGTCCAGGTCCGTGTCTTCCCCACAGATGATGCCGTTGCCCGCGTAGCCAGGCTTGCATTCGCAGCGGTACATGGGGTCGCTGTAGTGGCCCAGGTAGTTGCACTTGGCGTTCTTGTTGCAGTCATGGGTCCCATCTGTGCAGGGGTTTCGGGGCTTGCACACCTGTGGGCGTGACATTGTGATGGTGACACGAAGCCTTAAAGGGTCTCCAGGTACCATGACAACGAGAACCCAGATCCCTGGCACCTTGAGTAGAGAGGATCTGGGGGGAAGAGTGTGAGCCACTCTTCCTCCCTGCCCCCTGCCCCCCGCCGGGGGATACCCAAGTTACAGGCTGCCATGGCTTCATGTGTCTTTTTCTTGAAATTGCTCGGGACACAGGCATTTACAAGTCCATCAACACCCAGCTTACTCCAGAGTAGCATTTTCAAATGTGATGAACTCTTTGTCCCGATGGAATTTAAATTTTTTTAATATTTATTTATTTATTGATACAAGCACTGGGTACAGTCAGAAGCGCGGGAGGGTGAGAGAATTCACCAGAGCCAGAGCGGGGAGCAGGGCAGGCAGAAGGACCGAAGCACACTGCTGAGGGGAGCAACGGGTGGCAGAAGAGGTCTGCGCGCCATGCGGGACCCTCCTCCTGTGGCCGGGGAGCAGCCGGGGATCGAACTGGCGCCGCAGAGGCTGCGGGCAGCTTCGCAACCCAGTGCTCAACCGCTGTGCCACCGGGGAGGCCCTGTCCCGATGGAATTTAAAATGAATTTTCTTGTCATGTTCTTAAAAGCTAGATCGTACCTACACTGTTTGTGAAGGGTATGAAATGACATTCCTCCCATTCTGAGTTGTTTTGGTTGAGGGCAGGTCAGCTCTACTCTGGTCTATGAGTCTGGTTTACTCTACCTGTTTGTTCGCAGTGGCATATTCCACACCGCGGCCGAAGGGCTGTGGGCCAGTGAAGCGCGGTGGGCAGGGCAGGCAGTTGTAGCCGGGGTCTGTGTTCTCACACCTGTGCTCCCCGTTGTGGTTGAAGCAGGCATCAGGCACTTCTTTGCACTATGGAAGCAACAAGAGTTGGCTTAAGGTCTAGAAAACACCGCCATATGGCAATGACTTGGACAGGTCTGCGTTCCTGCTGTCAGTTCCTCACCTCATCAACATCTTTGCACTGGATGCCATTTCCACTGTAACCAGGGGGACAAGCGCCACATTTCCAGCTGCCGTCAGGGTAGCTCGTACACTTGGTACCAGCAAAGCAGGGGTTGGACAAGCATCCATCTGAGATGAGAGAGCCAGGCAAATGGTTGGTCTAAACTGCTGTTACCGTCATGCTGGTCACTTAACAACCAACCCAGTATAAAATACTGTGGGTCTATGTCACTGACAACTTGTAGAGATTATGTTGTCCATCTGCATTTTTAAAGTCATCAAACCACTCATGACCATTCAAAGCCAACCCTCCCACCCTGAATTCTGACTGTGGCATTCAGTTAAAAAAAAAAACAACAACTTCAAGCTGGAGCATGGCTCACCAATTGGACAGTCCTGCTTGTTGCAGATCTGGTTCTCCGTCATGTCACCGATGCAGTCCTTGCCTCCAAACTGGGGTGTGGGGTTGTTGCAGAGCCGGCTACGCTTCTGCACCCCTCCTCCACAGGTGACAGAGCAGATATCCCATAGTGACCAGGGACCCCAGCCTCCATTGACTGTGAGAAAATGAACCAAAATTAAAACGTTACAGTCAGTTTTCAAAACCTTTACCTGTCACAACAGACTCTAAGTTTGTCCAAGCCACTTCTGCTACTGACACATGGAAAGGAGGAGGTGCGTTTGAAATGGTTTTCTTTCTGTTTTTCATTAAAGAGAGAACTGAGCATACAGGACTTTGCTCTAGGAAGTAATTTTTCCCCCTTCATCACCCCTCGAACCAAAGGCCACAGGTGGGCAGGGCTGCGGCTGGGCACTCAGCAGTTCCGCTGCATTCACACTTACTGGGGCAGGCATCTTTCTTGCAGAGTTTGGTCTCCCGTGCTTCGCCTTCACATGGTTTCCCGTTCATCTGGGGGCTGGGAGAGTTGCAGAGCCGAATCCTTGTGATGACGCCATCACTGCATGTCACCGAGCAAGAGGACCACGGGGACCAGTGGCTCCAGCCTCCGTCCTGCTTAACTAAAGCACAAAGCTGACGGTTACAGTGTGCTCCCCACGAGCCAGTCTCTGTGCTGACTGCCTTAAATGCATCATCTAAATAAAATCTCAAAACAGCCCTATCAAGAACTATTGTCATCCTCATTCTGCAGATGAGGAAGTGCCTCGGAGAGGGCAAGGTGTGCTGCAGGGCACATGGTAAGTGGTAGAACTGGGATTATTCAGAGTCCAGAGCATGCGCTCTTCACCTCTATGCTACAGAGCTGCTGTCGCTGATGAAGGACAGGCATTTCTCCACATCCCAAGGGACCAAGATGCTTACATCTCTTATCACACTCCTGAATGTGGCAGGTCCGTGTCTGAACGGAGGAGCCTTCGCATCGGTTGTTAAGGCTGTCGCAGGAGCGGCCACGCTGCTGGATTCCATTGCCACATGTCACCGAGCAGGAGGTCCACTCGGACCACGGAGACCAGCCATCGTCTGCAGAGTCACTGGCTGCAGGAGAAACGAGTTCCTTTAGCGCATGATTATGAAGACAAGCTACTGTTTAGACTGTTCTGTTTTGGACTTTCTTCCCGTGCCAGCGGGTGAAAGGCAATATATTCCCTAGGCCCAGAGCCAAGGGGTTTATCCCAGGTCATTATGGGCACAGCATGTGGGTAATCGAGCCTTATGCCAGAGTCAGCACAGCACGCCTTCTCCTAGTGAGTCTGCTAGCCACTGTTTCCTCCCTGCTCCTCTCTGAGCATTTCAAATGAACTTCCCTTCCCTGCCTTAAGTTATCTGGGCAAGCATTTCCAGCCTCGGGCTCCTAAGAGTACTAGAGTTTGAGGCAGCTCATAGGAGTCACTTCTTTCACGGGAGGCACCATGTGTTTGCAGGGGACCTTGAAGGCAGCTCTGCTCTTGGCCCTGGCTCCAAGTCGACCATGAGGCTAATGGTGTGCTGTTCCTCTCACTCTAGCAGTTGGGGCCTTCTCTGCACATATTTTCACAGAGGTAAGTGTGTTTGTTTACCATCTACCCAGGCACCATGACTACAATCACATCTAGCTGTATCAGACCAAGGACTTGTTTTTTCTTGCCATCAGTTGGCAGTTTTCCTGGCAAGCTATAATTTAAGTGCAGATCTCTGCTAGTCTCCAGCTTGCTTCGTTCCCTTTAACCTACACCCCAAGTGAATGCTAGGACAGACAGATACACAGATGGTTATTATATTGCCAACATTGCTAACATGATCCTTGGATGGGACTGTTTATTTTGAGATGTGGCCAGTGGGTGTAGGGGCATGTGTGAAGGCAGTGCTCTGTTCCTATCTTCCTTATCTTAGTAATGGTGAGTCACTTTTATGACTTATATCTACTATATTAAGTATTGTTTCAATAAAGTGATTAATTTATACTGGCAACAAAAACCAGGCAGAGGGTGCCAGGGCATGACATAATGCCATAATGCCTTATTTCTTTTAGTGTCCTGAAACTCAAACTGCTATTATTTCCTTAGCCTTCCTATTCCTGCAGATAAAATGGGCAACACTTTCAAGTTCCGCTAAGCCCAATGCTAACACCATAGCCCGTCAATTTCTCTAGTGAGCAGGTTTGTCTTAACTCTGAGCCACTCAGGTCAAATTCTGAAAGCAGTCAACTTAAAGCTATGGCTGCTATAAATTTATCTCCTCTTTCTTCAAAACATCCAATCAGGATCAATAAACTCTAGTAAGGTCATTGCTGCCTATACCATCACATGATGGTGTTTTGGTCTTAGCATACCAGCCTAATGGTCGTATGTTCACCAGCTGCTACTGAATAAAAACATATGCTAGCAATGGGTGAGGGCTCTAGTATGTTCGGCTACCTGGTGTTTCAGCAGAACTCACTAGTCAACGAGAATGGTTATGCAGTTCTGGGAACTTACGCCAACACCGCGGGCAGCATTCTCCATCAGGAACTGTGGCATTGGAGCAGGGCATGATGGGGCAGGACACTTTTTTGCAGATGGTAACTGAATTCTGCAGGGCAAGAGTGAGGAGGAATGGGTTACTACATTACAAGATGAGTTTACATACTATATTTCCATTACAGACTGAAACAAATATATTTGTGGCCACCAGTATAGTAGATACAGAGCTGGGGCTAGTTACTTGTCACTCCATGTCCATTGGAGAGTTCTGTCTTCATTGCTACTTAATGGAATGACAGCATGAAGAAATTTTCCAAAGGAAACCACCAGACTTTATGAGTCAAATTTATTAATCTATATCTGATACTGAGCTCATGAAACTCAGCCAGGACTTTAACATGTTTTAATGTTAATTTTATGGGGAAAAGAACATCAATGATGTCCCCTCCCCCACCCCCCAACTGTAGATTATATTGGAGAAAAGTGTGAATTCAATGAAGTTGGTCCAAATCCGGCACTTTGATTTAAAGTTAAGCTTGACTTTGCTCAGAGAGCCTGGCAAAGCCCTACATTTGCCTGCCACTGGCACAGGGGAGAGCTAGAGTGAAACACTGCAGGCAGTGCCATCTGAACCAAGGAGATACTTCTAATAACATTGAGCTGAGTGATTGGAACCACCATCAGTACTGTGTGAAAGAATCTCTGTCACAGCTGAATATAAATCAGCCCTGGGGGCGGGGCGGTGAGGGGGAAGGTATTCTAGACAGGTTTTATGTACCTGACATTCAACACTTAGCCTTTGAACTGAAGCAGTTAAATTATTCAGATGTCTTAGAAGATTTTGCTTTATTTTAGATACTTAGCCTGGAGTGTAATTAAGGCTTTGAAAAACTTTCTGAGAGTTTAAAGCATTTAGTGATGCCATAATTGCATCTTAAAAAAAAACCTGCTTTGGTATCAGCCCTAAGAACAGGAAAAGTATTTGTGAGGCCATTTGGGTATTTCCTGAGATGGTGGCTTCAGACACATGGCATCGACTCCATTTTCAGTCTGTAAAGCACCCTTACCTGACAGTGACACTCAGTGCAGCTGTCAACAGTCCATTCGTCGTTGTTCTTATACTGAACTCCATTGTAGTAGCAGTGGGGAGACCTCCTCAGCTCACTGGCCAACACTCTATTCTCCTCAGTCTAAAAGGAAAAAATCATCAGTGTCCAGTTTCAGTCATTTGAGATCATCCCTGATACACCTTCAGAGACTCATGGGAAGGGGCTGGGGGCCGAGGCCACTCACCACTTTGCGAATGCTGTCCTGAAGTGTCGTCATGATGGTGCGAAGGCCCCGGAGCTCCAGGACCATGTTGGATAGCTCATCGCAAGAGATGCCACAGATGGCTTGCAGATCCTTTGTCTTGTGGCCAATGTAGTTGGTGCGGATGGCAGGGCTAGAACCATTCACTACGTTGTTGTCGAGGGTGAGGAGGACATTGGTAGCTGCCAAGCAACAACAAAAAAACCCAAGCACAATCAGAAAAGTAATGCACCTTCAAATAGTCATTTGAAGTAAAAGACATTTCATCTGTCCCTAGTTGTAAAAGACATTTCATCTGTCTTTTACATGTGTGGAATACCCTTAAGGTCACTTTTGTATACCACTTGACTGTATTTCCCAGGCTAACTTATACACAACCACTACTGCTTAAGTTTCATTAGGGGTGGAGTTCCCTCGATTTCCCCATATGCCCTGAAAATAAAAGGGTACTCACAGCTGGAGCAGCCTTTGTTCCTGAGGATGTCTTCTGGTGTGGTTCCAAAGACAAACCTCACATTCTGCAGCACCCCCTGTGGGCAGACGACACATCACTTAGAGAGTTTGGGGGCATAAATGGGTGGGGGAGACTGTTTATGCTAGGAAAAGTACACAATAGATGGTCTAAAAGTTTGAAAGAACTCCCTTTTAAGATCACCGTGTCAAAATAACACACAAACTGCCAAAGACTTCAAAATCTTAATTGTGTCTTCTGCCAAGTCAGTATTTTACAAAGAATTCAGTTTATCAGCCTAATTGGATATACAGGAAATGGAATCTGATACTAAGACTGGAGAATAGAATGACACTCTGCAGTGTCAAAGACTAAATGTGGGTGTTTCAAAGCCAAGTAGCAAAGATCTAGACATTAAGGCAAGGAAGAAGCTGCAGTAGCAGATAACCACTATTTTACCCTTTTACTTGAGATCAACGAAACCCCCCTGAGGAATCCAATAGCAAAGTGGTATTTAGTCTGCTCATTCTGAGTGTCCATCAAGTAATATTAAAACTGGTGGAATGCATTTGAAATAAGTTGCTTTCTTGCAGAAAGCACAGGGAGCATCTAACCCTTGGAATGGGCTGTTCTAGGAACACCATTTCTTGTTTCCTTTAGTGGTTTTCAAAGTGTGGCCCTCAAAATACCAGCATCGACATCAGCCTCACCAGGGACTTGTTATAAACTCCCAGGCCCACTCCCGAACTACTGGAACTGAACTCTGGGGTGGGGTGCAGCTGCATATGTTTTAAAAGCGATTATGTGGCTGTTTTGAGAACCACTGCTTTCCTGTGAGGGCATATTTCCTGTTCGGGAACCCCTCCTCCCCTGACAGGTTGGCTACGGAGCAGTGGACCCCAGTGGGCCAGGGATGGGAGAAGAGGCTCACCTGGAAGTTGTCGTTGACATGCCCTTTTGCAATGCGGAGTCTGGCAATGCTGGCCAGGTCCCTGGTGAAGAGTCTTTGGATGGGGACGTCCAATTCCGCACCCTCCATCTTCTCACAGTCGATGTAGAGCTGGGCCCTGTCCTCCTGGACAAACAGGGTGATGCTCTTCCACTGGCCCGTCGCCAGGAGCGCTTCTTCCACGGACACCACACGCTGCCTCCCCTGCACGTTCAGGCTCAGGTCGAGGGTGCCCGCTTTGCCATTGGAGACCACGCTGAAGACCTGGCCAGAGTGGTCTTTCCGCTCCACGGCCAGCAGTGTGCCCCGGGTCTTCTTCATCTGCCTCAGGGAAGCCAGGAGGAGGAAACCTTTCTCTGCCCGCACGGCATCCACCAGGTCTTGGAACTTGTCATCAGGTACCGGGGGAATCAGGGTGGCATCCTCAATGCGGAAAGCTGGGCTGGAAGGGTCAGGGCCCTTCACCAGTCTGCGGCCAGAGCCCTTGCGGGCAGCTCCGGTGAGCTCGAAGATGTCAAACACACTGTTGTCTCCCCCAGACTCTGTAGGACAGGAGCAGAACACAACTTTTTAAACTCGGGCCAGGGTTTGAGGGGCTCAACTCTGAGGGTGGGGCTGGAGGGACAGGCTGAAAATTCCTGGCAGTTGCCAGAAGGATGCTGAAATGCCATCATGGGAGAGAACCTGCTTCCTGGCGTTCTGTCAGGGATCAGGGGAGAAACAGCTGGGAGGGAGGCACACCTGGGGAGCCCAGCACCACCTCCTCTTCCCTCCCCCCCCACAAAAGGTGTTTTATAGACTCACCTGGAATGCTGTTGGAGCCACACACATGCAACAGGAACAGGACACCGAGTGCCCAGGCCAGCCCCATGATGGAGCTGCTTGTGCCCAGCAAGGAGCCTGCAGTGGGAAGCAAGCACAGAACCCAGGGTCAGAGGTGGCCAAGCAGGAGGATGGGCAAAAACTGGGAGCAGGCTTGGGGCCATGGCCCTAGGGGATCCCCATCTCACATCCCCATACCCCACATTTGCTGGAATGAGAGGCAACACTATTTAACTTTGGACAGGGCATAGGGGAGAAAATTAGAGTCAAGGGAAGGAAATTGTGCCTTTTAAAGTAAAGGCTGAGGGACAAAGACCAACAATTTGGGTTTCCCCGAGGGTGCAGAGCTGGCCCAGGAGATGCAGTTTGGGGGCCCTGGAGGGCCGGGGGAAGCAGAGACTCTAGAGAGCTGGCAGAAAGGATTAGGGGGAGCCTGGAGAATAGAAGGGGACCTCGGTGTCCTGAGGAGTTGGTATGTGAACCCCGAGGGAAGAGGACAGTTTTGGAACCCTTCTTCTTGAAGAGTCTCCCAGAGGCTGGGAGGAACAAGCCAGGCAACGCGAAGGGGGAGCGCATAAGTCCTTGAGGGGATCCGGAGGTGGCTGGCCAGGGCAGTACCGGCCCTCGGCTGGCTGCGGGGGGCCCTTACCTGTGTCGACGTGGGCGCCGCGGCCGTGAGAGCCTGGCGAGGCACACCGCCCAGCGCGGCCCTGGCGAGGCTCGGGGAGCGAGGTGCGCCCGGGGAGGCCGCGCCGGAGCGAGAGGCTGCGCGGCGAGAGCTTGCAAGAGCCGGGACTCAGCCGCAGGCTCGGGTGCAGTGGCTGGGGAGGCGGAGGAGCCGCGCGTTTTTAAAGGGGCGCTCGCATTCCTGGGGAGTCCTCTGGCCAATAGGAGGCGGCCGGGCAGGAAGCAGGAGGGGGGCCAGTCTGGGTTCCTTTCTCCGCCCCCCTGCTGCCAGGCGCACAACTTTCCAGCTAGAAAGTAAGTGGGGGAGGCGGGGGTCGGGCGGAGGAGCCCCGGAACCTTGCAGAAAAATAGGTGCCCGCCCACGCGGCCCTGGACCTCGCGGACTCCGGCTCCGGCTCCGGCGCGCGCGGCCGGTCCGCGCAGGGCGCACACGCCCCCCGAGAGAAGGGGCTCGACCGAGACCCCGAGAGGGGCTTTCAGGTGACCCCCATCTCCTGAAACGCCTGGGCCAAGCCCGTGTAAAAACAATGAGCCCGACAGGGAACAGGGTACCCAGTGCCGTGAAGGAAGTGCCCCCTTGGGTTCTGGTTGACCCTCAGCAGCCCATCCTCGTGGGGAGGGTGCCCCGCGCCTGCCGCGCCCCGCGCCCCAGCCCTCGCCCCGCGCGCCCCAGGAAAGGAGGCGAGCGCGGGCTCGCGCGGCCCGCAGGAGGGGGTGCGCAGCTCGCGTTCCCGCTGCCCGTCGGGCTCACTCTCCTGCAGTTGCGGGGCGCCCAGGTCCCAGGAAATCTTTGCCCAGGGCGGGTAGCTCTGCCGCGATCCGCCGCTTGGGGGCGGCATGCGGTCTCTGATGAGGGCGCCCCGCGAGGACCGCGTCTCCTAGTCAGGAATGTGGAGGGAACACACTCTTCACCCAGTCCCCCGAGCCAAAACTCAAATTGTGTCTTGAAAAACAGTTTTTGTGCCCACTCGTGCTTCTTAACGTGACTCCTGGTTGGAGGATTTGCAGAACCATCTGGCTCCAGGATCTTAAACTATTTACCAAACAAACCCAGAGGGTAATAAATTACCCTCTACCTTTCATCTTACTTCCTTTTTTCTCCCCTCTTTAAACGTGTTTTTTTTTTTTTTTTTTTTCCCGCCAGTTTTCGACTCCTGAAACCGAGGTGTGGGCACATGGCTGTGGGTACACCAATTGCCCTTGCTGCATGCTTCTGTCATTGGAAGTCTGGTCTCCAAGCCACTGTCCCCAGCCAGCATGACTCCAGCTGCCTGGAATTCCATTCATCTCGGCCGGCTGGGATGTGAGCAGCCGCTGCAGCTGCCGTCCTGCATGTCAGGCTGGTCCCAGACAGGGCATAGGTAGTAGCTTCACCAAATAAGGATGTCAGCCACAGGTCCAGGGAAAGCCCTGGGGTTCACCTCCCTTCCTTAGCTCTCATACCTGGCAGGACTCCTAACTGCTGGAAACACCCACGAGTTTACATTCATCAAACAACAATTTCTCTTCTCTTGAGTGGGAGTGTTGTGTGACAAGATACGGAGTGTGTGGATTGGGGAGTGTTTTCTAGTAACTCAGTATATACATCAGATACCTCTAGAAGATGACAGTGTGTTCCTAAGACACATTTGTTTGTTGCTTGAGTAATAACAAAACCTGCCAGAGGGATAGATTTCAGATGCTGAGAGACAGAAGTAAAAGTCTCTCTTGGACGATTAGTCAAATCAGATTCCTGTCCTGGAAGTCATGGGTAGTGATTCATCCAAAAACGGTTTTGAACAGTCAGCAGCCATCCGCGTGCCTCCCCTGCGTCTTCTTCCCTACCATCTTGTTTGTTCCTTAAAAGGTACCAACACCTTTTCCATTTGCTACTAATTCTTCCTGACACCAGCTACTTAGGAACAGTTTTCAGAGGAATGGCTAACCGATGGCCCCTGTTCCTTTGCTCATTTTATACAGAGCAGATGAGGGCTTGAGATCCAGGAAAGACCTACAAAAGCAGGATACAACTTTCCTTTTATAAAGGGATCATCTCCCTTAAGCGAAACCGTGTGGATGGAGAAGAAACTCACTGCGCTGCCCTTCAGGTTAGTGGCTTCTGTGGATAAGGGACCCTAGGAGAGGGTCCTTCCAGAGTTTTCTTGGAACTTGGCTTCTGTCAACAGACCAGGGAGACAAATGTTAACATTCTGCATCCATTTCAAATAGGAAGGTAGCCTGAGTGGTGTCAGGGAAGAACTTCATCATCAGATGTTAGAAGTTTTTTTTTTTTTTTTTTTTTAATCTCAAACATAAAGTCACTGTACTCTAATTATTACGGTAGAAAGGAAGGGGGTGCCTTTAGGAACTCACCTACACTCCTGTTGGCTGACATATCCTGAAAAGATCCCCCAGAAACCTAAATGCCTTTGGGAAGCTTTGAGAGGGTCAGGAGTGGGAGACGAGGAAAGAAACCCTACACCTTTAATGTGAGGGGTAATATCTCTCTAGTGTGTATATCCCTGACTTAGGAGTTCTGGGGGTTAGGGCCAAAATCTGACATGGACCTAAGTGATGGGCCTTCCGGGGAGAGCGTCCAATTTTTTGCCAAGTTGTCATCCTTGAGGATGACATATTTAAAATACCATGATAGGGCATATGACTTTTCATAGGATTTCCTTTTTGTAGTTCCTCTAATTGCATGTAGTCAGTATATAGGAGGACCCGACTGTCAGTAATAGCTAGTTTAAAAATTGTGTGTGATTAAGAAGAACTAGACAATTGAGAAAAAAGTTGTTTATCTAGCAAAGAACATCAAGGTGGATTGTGATTTTGTGTGTGTGTGTGTGTGTGTTGGAAATGTTCAGCAGTGGAAACTTTGTTACAAGTGAGCAGCCACCAAAATTCATATTCTAGAATAGTCCAAATCATAGCATCTTTAAAATGAAGACATCGTAAATTAATTCCCTTTGAGTGTTTCCCTAGATTTTGGTTCCAAAGTTCTTTTAATTCAGCTACCTTAATGGTCAGAGCCAGAGAGCTTTTACCAGGGGACTTTTCTTATCCTCCAGTCCAACCAATCCAAGCTCCTCCTCCTTTATGAAATGTTCTCCAGGGTCTTTACATTGCATTGTTATGTTGCATTGTTCTTCTTTCTGTAAGATTTTGAAGCATGTGCTATCTTTATCACCTAACTAGTCACCTTGCACTCTTTATTAGTTAGCTTTTCAAAACCATTTTTTTATTTTCTTAAATATAAGCACTATATTGTAAATACCCAAAGACTTGGGCTTGGAATGAGCTCTAATGTTTGACTTTCCAAATCCCTTTATGCTCAAGTTAATTTATTTATGACATAGACGGACTGATTTATTTACCATTTTCCTAACCAGCAATGCCATTTCATGTAGTTTTCAGTGGATGAGATGACTGACTCCCAAACATTGCACCCTTCCCCACAGGATTGAAGCAATGCTCTTGGGGGACTGATCTCCTGTGGAAGGGGTAGAACTGTTGGTTTAAGAGTCGGTTTCTCCACAGTTTCTCCTCCCCCTTTTCCAGCCAGTGACTGATTTGGAAATTAGCATCAGACCCAATTCTGGCCAATGAGATGTTTGCTGAAGACTTATGGGAAAGTCCTTTTCTTGTCTTTAATAAAGTGCCGGGTGAAATCAGGCTGTCTTTTCTCCATGTTACCTTAACAGGAATGCTGACAAGCTCTGTTTGGTGCTCAAAGGAGCCCAAGTTAGCCTGAGACCATTGCTGGAGAAGGAAGAGCAGAGAGTTGAAAAGAACCTATGTGTTACACCACATTATTAAATGACTAAATCTACCAAGCGAAAGGCCATTGAGCCTCTGGATTATTTAAGCCAAGTTGTTTCCTGCTATTTAGAGCCAAAGCGTCATAACCCAGTCGCTCTTCTTCCTTCGTCTGGATTGCTTTTTCATGTATATTTTGCTTGAACCTCTTCTGACATCTTTAGGATAAGAGAGATAAGGATAGGTCAAAATGAAAATATGTTTAAAAGACTCTTCACTTACATTATTAAAGCGCATTTCTGAAAAGTCATACCTTTCTTTCTTCTCTGTCCCTTTACCAGTGGGTCACTCCAGCCCAATCTGAGCACTTCTCCCTGCTGACTGGTAAGGGTGAGCTTTCTTTCTGTCTTCCTTCTATCCTTGTATCCCTCTTTTGGGGAACTTTGAGATATAGTCCAGTGGATTCACAAAAGGAATACCCAGGATGAGCTGATCCTGAGAGAAGGAGCCAGGAAATTCATCTGGTAGGAAACCAGCCTGTGAGGTATTAAAAGGGAAAAGGTGAGAGATCTTAAAGGGAACCCAGAGAAGGGAGTGGGGAACTTAACCCGAAAGGAAAGTGAGGGCGTGTATGTAATAAAGATAATCCCCAATATTATCTCCAAATGCTGTCTTTGATAAGGGTGCTCTAGATAAGAGGTTCAAGGGCTGGGCAGGATGCATCAGGGAGGCCCATATTTGGGAGCAATCTCTCTGACTCCCCTTTCATAACTCTTCTCTCTATTCAATCTTTTTTTTTTTTTCACTTTTCTTAAGGTATAACTGACAAATCAAAATGTAAGTGTACAGTATAATGATTGAAATCCACTGCTGAGGGGAACAGTGGGTGAGACAGGAGAGGTCTGCTGCACCATGTGGGTCACCTCCCTGGCCAGGAATCGAACTTGTGCTGCAGTGGCCACTGATAGCTTCATAGTGCTGAGACTTAACCGCTTGTACCACCAGGGAGACCCCAAATTATGGACATTTTTAAGCCAGAAAAAACCATCTGGTCCAACCAGTTAGAAAAATTTGGGTCAACGAGGTGAAGTGGTTTGAAAAAGGTCTTAGAGTCTCTTGGTGGTAGAAATCCAGAAAACAACTCAGGTCTCTGACCTCCAGCGTAGAGTCCTTCCCTTGATATCATTCTGCACTTCAAGATTCACTTCATATGATTTCAAAGATGTTTCACTGTTAAAACCAGCAGAAATGCCTTTTAGTTTGCCAGTAAAGAACAAGGTATATGCCTTGGACAGTGAGACGGGGAGACGTGGGAGACCTGGGAGGCGGAGGAGAGATGGCAGGGATGCGAAAATCGATTGTTAACCTTTGGTTAACACCCTTGTCTCTTCCCCCCAACCCCCTCCAGAGTCTCAGTTCTCCTAATCTTGACTCCCTTTCAAGTTTACTGAGACATGTACTACTGGTCCTGGAGGGGTGTCACATTTTACTGGAGGTTGGGATTGTCAGTTGCTTTAGAAATGCAATTTTCCTTCAGACTTACCCAGAAGGAACAAGATGGAGAATCACTGATTCTTCTGCAGGTTTTGGTGAACTAGAGGTGGTCTGACCTTCCCGGTGTGTAGGAGTCGTGGAATAATCTTCAAGCCCAGCACTAACCCATTCTTTTGTAGTGTGAGGTGGTTAGTTGTTCTGCCCTAACTGAAGGGCTCGGGGACCATCTCCGTTATGTACAGGAGCCACAGAGATGTTTAAAGGGCTGGAAAATAGTATAGACAAGTTAGTTTGCAGAAGAGAAGAATGTGTCTTCATTATGTACTTCTTTTTTTATTGAAATTATAAGGGCACTGATCGCATTTTCACAAAGGATGTGGAGCAAGAGCAGTATCTTTGGGGGCCTCCCCTGGTCGCACAGCGGTTGAGCGCTGGGCTGCGAGGCTGCCTGCAGCCTCTGCAGCACCGGTTCATTCCCTGGACACCAGCAAGGGTCCCACAAAAAAAAAAAAAAAAAGAGCAGTATCTTTGGAAATAATGAAGGGTTTCCTAAAAATGAGGATCACAACACATTGGAATGTTACTGAGACAGGTTGTGAAATGCTTCCTGGATGCCTTTACCAGTAGTATGGATTAGGCAGTTAATCTGGAGTCAAATGGCCTCGAGAGGTCCCCGTCTAAGGAAGTCTATGAGACTGCAAAGCTATGGAGTGTCCAGGAAGTTTCCATGAAGGAGTTGACTTGGATGCCGATCAAACACATGCCCCCCCACCAAAATCAAACTTTTCTGAGGTTCAGCGTGCTATTTCAAATCACCCATTTAAAAACTAAAATTTTTCAAAATTTCTGACTACTCTTCACATGTGAAGTCCAGATTAAGTGATCTTTTCAAGTTTTTTGTTGTCATTTTTTTTTTCCTGTAAGAAAATTACAAGTGTCCGTTAAAAGACTAAGACAAACGAACATGAGAAAACCCAGCACAATCGTGTGAAGAATTTGGAAGAGTAAATACACCATGGAGATTGGCATCTAACTGAAATCTGAACCAAAGACTTACAGGCACTGGGCTTTGTGAACAGCAACCAAATGGCTGAGTGACTGGGCATTCGTCTTCAGTGATATCAATCTCTCGGGAGGTCGATTCCCCCGCTTTCCCTTTTTTAATAGTGAGATCATGACAACTTGCATTTTGCAGAATGGAGCCAAAAGAATGGTCACTCTTTCTAATTTAGGAGGGTGAGTGTATAGTCTGAAAAAAACCTTTCGATCTTATTATGACACCAAAGATAAACACCGCTGCTTCCCATGGAGGAGGTGTACGTGAAGGAAGCTTCGTTTTCTTTTCCCTCCTCCCTCCCTCTTACGTCTTCTTTTTCCTTTTCTTTCCCTTTCCTGGTTCATTTTATTTATTCACCCTTGTCCTTCATCTCCTCCCCTCACGGCCTTCATATTCTCCAACCTCCTCTCTTTTCTTCCTCTTCCCTCCTCCTGCTTGGGACTGTAGTGTAGATAAGTGTAGTAACACATGTAAATCATTTAGCTCATGACTATTCAAGGCCCTGGAGTTCACTTGTTTGAGTTCCAAGTGCTGACTTTCTTTAGAACTCTAACCGTTCCCTCCTTCCCTCTTTGTCCCAAGACTTGGAGGCAGAGGGAGTCTGTGTGACTTGACCTTCCAGTTCCTGCTGTCAGTCTGTTCATCCTTCCTAAAGCACAGTGCACCTTGGGCCTCCTGATCTTGTTGAACCTGTTAGGTTCGGGGTTGGATTCCATAGGCAGAGGGCAGAGGTGTATTTACCCATGAGCTGATGCAGCTTAAGTTTCAGGGCCCTCCGTGGGCCTGGACTCCTTCCAAAGCCATATAGGGGCCCTGGCAATGTGTTTGTGCGGTCATATGCTTGGTAACCTTTACAAAAATAAGAGAGTTTAATCAAGACTGATTAAGTTCACCGATTTTTCCATTCTAACTTGACTCTGTAATACTTTTCATATAGAGGAGTTAAGTGATTGCAGGCAACTTTGGGATCTGACTAAGGAGACAGAACAAAGCTGTATGCGTGTGACACTGGATGCGTGTCTGTAAAGGAGGAGAAACCAAGTTTGAAATGTGGGGAGTCAGAAGGTAGTCTGTGGAAGAGTATCACAGTAGTGTGTATTGCAAATGGTTTGTTATTTTTTTCTGGATCTTGTGATGTTTGTGATATTCGTTACTTTAAGTATTATTTTTTGGTTTGTTGTGACTTCTTTCATTTTGAAATAGATGTCCATTTTTGCATAATTTTGAATTCATAATTTTATATTATTTTTTCTTAAATAAGACTCTCCTAATGATGTACCTAGATCAAATCTTCCCTTGGGGAAGGGGCAAAGAGGGAGATTGACAAGGGACAGAGCATGGTGAGCACTGCCCAGGACAGTAAGAGGCAGGCATGAAGGGTGATCAGGGCTAGTGTGCAGAGGTGGGCCTTGTGGAGTCTTATATGTGTGGTGGGCCTCCCTAAGCACCTGACAGCGGGAACACAATGGACACTGATGCTTCTACAGAGATTGGAGAATAAATTAAGTCAGGGTGGGGGTGATAGAAAAGTGTGCCTTGACTGTGCTAATTATTGCATTAATCTACGTGAATTGCTTACCACTAGTACCTAATTACTATATAGCAGAATAATAATCATGTACACCAATTAAAGTTTCAGATGAACTTGTCTAAGTTTTGTTTGATTGTAAGCTCACGCATTCTCTACCTGCAATCATCTTGCAGAGTTGGAAGAATGAACTGCAATCCCTACATTGGTCCAAGATTTCCTGTAGCTCAAATCATAGGCCTTCCATGTGTATGTGTGTCAACATCCTGTTTTGAAATGCTCCCCATTATTAAAAATAAATGGACCCCACACCTTTAGTGGTTAGATTTAGTGGTTAATTACCTCTCTGTTAGCAATTTTGAAGATGTGATGGGGTACAGATAGCCTCTAGGATAGGTCATTGTTTATATTCCACTATATGCCAGATTTTTTTGTTTATAGATGTAAACTGACCTCAATATAATCTTTATTATTTAAATGTACACAATATTTTCTTTTTATGTTTTTCCTTGATGCATGCTCTGAAAGTTTCATGGCCTATTTGTTAAGTATCATTTCTTAAATAACTGCTAAGTGCCAGTGAGGGGAAGGGACCCACAAACACTATGCTGATAGTGAGGGGCAAGCTTCAAGGGATGAGTGTGGCTGTGTGATTGCTGAGAAAGGGCTTATCCCAGACTGGCTGTGTGTACAGGGTTGGGGGCGGAGCAGTCACAGAGGTTTTCTTGAAGAGGTGATGTTCTAAGCTGAGTCTTGAAAGATTCCTTTCCAAAAGAATACAGAAGAGGGCCTCCCCTGGTGGCGCAGTGGTTGAGCGCTGGGCTGCAAAGCTGCCTTCAGCCTCTGCAGTGCCGGTTTGATACCCGGCTGCCTGCGAGGGTCCCACATGGCGTGACAGACCTCTCTTGCCGCGCCCACTGCTCCCCTCAGCAGTGTATTTGTCAGTCTGCCTGTTCTGTTCCCCGCTCTGTCTCTGGTGAATTCTCTCACCCTCCCACGCTTCTGACTGTACCCAGTGCTTGTATAAATAAATGAATAAATCTTTAAAAAAAAAAGAATACAGAAGAAACACCAATTAATGGGTTAATATTCACAGTCACCATTTTTGTTTCCGCCAAGCCCTTATAGGATCTGGGGAAGAGGATCTGACCAGGCACATGGGCCCCAGAGAGGAATGTCTATGTTTTTGGTTTCTCCCAGGATATTTTGGAAGGATTGCACTTTCAAACCCCTTCTTGTTTTCTCTTGTCTTGTGTTAAAATAATACTGTAGAGCCAGGAAAGCAATTAACCAAAGTGAGTAATTAACTTTCTCCTTGGATGGGGATAATAAGTTGAAGTTTCTTGGCTGATGAGATTTACTGTGGATTGTTCTGTCTAACATCTCCTTTGCTGGCAGTTTTGCTTGCCAACATAGGTGCCACTTTTTCTGAGCTTTAATTAATCCAAAATCTCAGAAGCTCAAATCATGGTACTTTTAATTTGTAAGTGTTCCAATATCCTGCTTTTAAATGCTTAGGTTCGCTCCTGTGTATTCTAGCACAGTGCCTTAAACCTGGCACATACACCTGATGGGTAATTTGTGAATTAAAGCATAGATGAATGAATGAATGAATGAATGGATGGATAGATGGGTGGATGGATTAAATAGCTAGGATAAACTTCCATATCAACATGAGTAAGTCTTAAAACATGGAAAATTGTTAAATTATTTTCTTTTTCCCCTTGATCTGTTTAATATGCTAAACTGCCTCTCTTCCTGCTCCCCCCACAAAAATAATTCCCACTCACAAAACCACTTTAAATTCCAAGGGGAGGGGATATAGGAAATAGTTTTTATTCTATTTTTAAGCTCACTGAAGCTTTAAGACTAATTCTCTGTGAAAATGCAGCTAATTCAGAAAACACGCTTTATTGAGGTCCAAAAATAATATGCAGTTTGGGTTTAAAACACACACATGAAACTAAAAGAAAAAATGCCCTGACCACAGTTATGGCTGAATGGCAAACTCGAAGGAGTAAATTACCCCAGTGGACAACCATTAGAAATAGCAGTGCTTCTCCTGGCTAGCTGGCCTGGGAGGGAAGACATGGGGGCCAAGTTGAGGCATGAAGATCTTGTTCCCTTCTTGGTCTCCTAACCAGGGAAACTTCCATTACCTCCTCAAAGGATGCTGATCTAGCGCCTGACTAGGGTGCTATCAGAAACAGGGATGGAACAGAGCAGGACATGCTAAAATGACTTGGTGGGGAGAGGGGGTTGCAGTGAATCACTGTGTTACATGAATGCAGTGAATTCACTGTACTAATCAGAGTGCAGTGAGCCATTGCCAAGGCTGGGAGATCCCTGGCAACGTGAGAGGTGGCCCAGGTAGCACACCTTGGCTCTAGTGTGTCTCTATAAATACCCAGCTGTGTTTCCTTTTCTTGATAGCTCTTTTAACTACCTTGGGTTATGGGTCTAAACAGAAATAGAAAATTGTTTCTCCTAAGTTTTTGCCCCAGCAACTAGCAACACCTATTGTATTCATTAAAGATTAAATCTAAATAAAAATAATCCTTAGGCTGAGAATTATGGAGTGCATTACAGGAGTTATTTTAAAACATCTTTTTGGCAGTCGGGATGGAAACAGGTGTGAAGTTGAGCAATTTTTTTTTTCTAGAACCCTGTTTCTTGATCTGCATTAAATGATCAGTACCACCTCTTCTAGTTCTGACATGATTCTCTCACTCTACCCCTCCCTATTTTAGGCCGTTTACATCTAAATATAAGCAGGTCAGCCAGTCAACATGAGATTTACTTGTAATGTGAGAGACAAAACTGTTATTCTTTATTTGCTTTTTAAAAACACTATAGGTCATATACATACTATATGAAAGCATATAACATATGATTCTTGCAAATCCTAGAACCGCTAACTATACCAACCAGATCACTTGATTGCAAAGAAATGAAGTCTGGCTAATTTTAGCAGAAGGGTTTAGTGCAAGAACTGCAAGAGTTCATGAGGTATCTCATAGACTCTTGGAGGCACAGAACCACTTGGAATAGTGAAATACAGCCAAAGCCCATGAAGGGCTGTCCAGAGGACCCTGTTCTGTTGCAGACAGCTCGAGCATTTGGTGCAGTCCCCTGAGTATTGCTGCAGAACTAACTGTCTGGGATAGGTTCTTATCAAGGTGATTGACTGCCCTTAGAGTTGAAGCTGGCATAAACACGATACCATATCGTGTGTGCTGAAATATGGACAGGAATGCAGAAACTGCAGAAAAGAGTCCGATGATACAATCTCCACCTGCACCACACCATGAAGCAATCTGAAGCCTCTGGAGCAGGAGTTTGATCCCTGGTTGGCCAGGGAGCAACCCACATGGTGCAGCAGACCTCTCCTGTCTCTCCCACTGTTCCCCTCAGCAGTATATTTCAGTCAGTTTGCCTGTTCTGTTCCCCATTCTGTCTCTGGTGAATCCTCTCACCCCCAGCACCTCTGGCCTGTACCCCAGCTCTTGTATGCATAAATAAATAAATCCTAAAAGAAAGAACCCAATTAAAAATGAGCAGAGGGTCTGAATACATTTAAAAAAAAAAAAAGAAAAACCAGAAAATTGTTTCATCAGCCTCCTTTTCTACTGGGCTCTGTTAACTGGCTGCCCCTGCACCTGACTAACTGTGGAACTAGTGATACAAAGAAGCAGGTGAGGCTTTATTGATTAGTATAGTTAAATTGGAAATGAGTTTTCATAGTGAAAATGAGAGACTTTTGAATTAGTGAGATGAATGTTAGATGTATCTTTTGTTTGTTTATTGACTATTCCTTTATATAAACCCTATAAGAAGAGGGATTAGGTCTGTAACAGACACACAAATATGAGATATCATTTTAATTCCATCAGCATTTAGGATATCATCATGGGATGAGTTGTCCCAAATACATGTGTCTGTTCTACCCTTTAGTATCTCAGAATGTGACTGTATTTGGAGACAGGGGCATTGGATAATTACATTAAAAAATAGGCTACAAGGGTGGGCTTTCATCCAGTTTGATGGGTGTCCTTCTAAGAAGAGGAAATTTGGACACATAATGAGACACAAGGGAGAGCTTGCACAAAGGGAAGACCAGGAGAGGACATCTGAGAAGGTGGCCATCTGCCTGCCAGGAGACAGGCTTCAGGAGAAACCACACCTGGAGACAGCATCTTCATCTTGAACTTCTAGCCTCCAGAACTGTGAGGAAAAAATTCCCTGTCATTTAAGCCTCCAATCTGTGCCTTTTATATATATTTTTTACATCATTTTTCATTTTTGCACAATGTTTGCATTTTCATCTTGGTTATATTCCCCATACAATTCTCACCCCCCCTTATTTTGACCGTGATCCCTCCTATCCCCCCCGCCCCCCGTAGTGTGTCTCTGGCTTATAGTTGCCTGCTGATTTTGATTTTTACTTTATTATAATTAGTCTTTCTGTGCCTTTTTTAAAATGGCATCCTGAGAAAACTAATACAGATATGTAGATTGATTCGCCTATTCGAGTCATTTTGTAACCTTTGAAGAAGAAAACAGAAAATCCAGTGAACTCTGCTTTCACTTAGGGATATTGCCTGAGACATGATCCCTAAAGAGTCTTGTGTCCAGACACCTAATTGAAGAATCTTGAATTGTCTGATGTGGACTAAGAGATTTCCAGAATCCTGCTACTGTTTTATACATGAAATGTCATGTCTTTTTTGAGGAAATGCTTCATGCAAGGTGGTGATGGGAACTCCTAAAAAGACAAAAAACTAGTACAACTTTGAACTTTACCAAATGTGAGCAGTTAGTAACTGTTTATCTAGAAACTGTCTTTGTGTGGAACCAAACTTGGTGCAAGGCATGATTTCATTAAAATTGGTAGTAAGATGTTGGGGAGGTAGCTAAGCTTCACTCACCTCATGCATGGCCATACTGCAGGGGTTCCCAGGTGCTAAGCCCCCAGTACAATGACGGCCCTCTATTTCAGTGACCAAGTGCGGGGATGGGCTCCATGAGAAGTGTGAGGCCGTATTTTCTTGTGACCTCTCCCTTATCTACTAATTTAAAATGAGGTTCTTTTTAACTGAGGACTTCATTGTGTTTTTTTCTTTCCTTTAGAGTAGAGCTTCCCAAAAATATGTGCCTCGAAACACTTATCAACAGTAAGGTTCTGGATTAAATAAATTTGGGAAACAGTTAAAGAGATTGCACTGGAGATGCAGAATGAAAATTAGCATCATGTTAAAGATTTAGACATCTATAATAAAGAAACTTGTTTAAGTTTATTTAATCTAGCATTACCCATATGAACCCAGATCCTTTACCCCTTCAGAATGCCTGTTAATATCCCTAGGAACTGTTGCCCCATGAATTACACTATCTAAAGTATGATCTAGAAGGAAACCAGTACCTGTGATTAGGCCCCCTCCTTCTATACTCCCCCTCACATAATAAAGTCTTATGTAGGTAAATTGAAGCAGGGCATGGTTTTCAATCTATGGTGAAACAAAAATGGTATTCAATATATACCATCTCCTTACTATTGATTACTTATTTTTTGAGTTACCAAAATCTTTCTTAAAATTAACAAAATGATGTGCTAGAAGCTGGGCAGACATCCTTGTAGAGATCGCTAGAAACACTTTCCATGCTGTGCTGGTTGTGACTCTCAAACATCAGACCCATGCTCTATGTGCTCAATTCCACCTTCTAGTTGTTTGAATTGAAATATCTATTCTTTTCAATACCCACTATTTCCTGAAATTCAAAGGAAATAAAAGCTATAAAATTGAAGTGGTACAAACAAGGCATTTCCGGATGCAAATCAAAACAACCACACCAGTGAAAGAAACCTCTGCAAGTTAGGAGCAAACCTTCAGAATTGTCATCCAACATGAGGAACTTGTTCAGTATTAGTAAAATTCTGGGCTGGCAAAGACTAGAGAGCTTTGAAATGAAGAATGTGCTCTAAGGGAGAACAGACAAAGAAAAGCCTTTTCTAGACAACACTGTTGTCTCTGCTCCACAGAGAAGGGGGAAGGCCACTTGGGAGGTGGTTTGATGCTAGATTTTCCCTGGGGGAGTGTGACTTACTTCAAAGAACCAAAACATTATCAAACCCTCAACCATACAGATGACTTCAAAGTCCTGGTTGAAGGTCTCTTTCATATTGATAAGACAATATGAACAACAGCAATGAAAGAACACTCTCCTCCAGGAGCATGTTAAGAAATGCATAAATGCATATGTGTATGTGTGTGTGTGTCTGTGTGTGTGTTATATAACATGACTACAACATGCTCTTTTGAGGAACATATGCCAACTTAGTGTGCTCACAATCTTCCTTCTATAAATAAATGCCATTTTCAGTTACTCAAGCCAGAATCCCAGTGGTCATTCTTGGCTGCTGCTTCTTTACCTGTTACACTGAGTGTGTCAGCACCTGTTGTTGTCTGCAAAGTGTGCTCAGATCCACTCCTCTCCGCTTCCCCTCTCGGGACCTAGTCCAAGTTATCAGCACTTACAATACTGTAAACCTTCCTCACTATCTTCCTGCTAACTGAATTTGGGTAAAACATTTACTCTTTTGAGTTTACTTCTGGTAAAATGAAGGCACTAGTTTCTACTTCATAGGACAAATGTGAGGTTGAAATGAAAATACCATATTCAGTACTTAGTAGAATGCCTGGGACTGCAGTAACTTCTCAACAGATGTTACTATTACTATTACTACTAACCTCAACACCAGGGGGAATTTCCACTGGGGAGTTTAATAGCAATAGATAAATTATTTAAGGAGTACATATGAGAAAAATACTTGATTTTTCTGTGTTGCTTACTAATCTATGATTAAATACCATACTTGCATGTTTACAGGCTCTTAGCTGACATGTTTTAGGGGGTTCATGAGAGAAATTCTCTGTGATTTCATGTCTCAGGCATGCCAACTACAAGGGCCTGATGGAGATATTGTAAGTGTAATATCCTCTTCTGTTTGGGATGGTGGGGGTTAAACAACTCCATTTTCATCATGGTAAATGTTGCTGTAACTGCCATTAACCTGAAATGAGGAAAGGTTGAGTGATATCTTTGACTTTTGGCCCAACTGGCAATGATTTACTAGACTGAATTATTTAGTAATTACTAGGTATTTGTTGAATATGTGACCATCTCTTTATTAACTGGTGTCATCAGGCAATGCCTTTCCTAGATCATGAACTACCCAAATTTTCTGAAATGAGTTAAGGTTTCATAGTGAATGTTGGCCATTCTCTCTTTTTTTAAGATTTATTTATTTATGCATACTGGGGTGTAGGCCAGAGATGCAGGGTGTGAGAGGATTCACCAGAGACAGAGTGGGGAACAGAACAGGTGGATCTACTGCAACACACTGTTGAGGGGAGCAGTGGGCCACAAAGGAGAGGTCTGCTGCGCCATGTGGGTAGCTCCCTGGCTGGGCATTGAACATGTGCCACAATGGCTGATCGCACTGTCTTTAACCCCTGAGCCACCAGGGAGGCCCTGGCCGTTCTTTTTAGATAGAAAAAGATTCTTAAGATTAAAAAGCAGAAGTAGTGCAAGCATAAGTCTTTTGCAAAGAAAAATGGTGTTTTTTTTTAAGATGTATAAAACAAGAGCTAGGAAAAAAATACTATTTGAAAGTTGAGGATGAAATGATCACTATAAATAAAAAAGTTGATATGATTGTCTATCAAAAAACCCAAGACAATCAACTGAAAGCATATTAAAAATCAACAAGATGTATGTATTTAAATTAAATGTTCAGATATTTTTCTTTGCTATCAACCATAACCACTTAGAAAATTTAGTTAGAAAACCAATCCTTTTCAAAATGCAATACCCTGTTTTGAAGCTGCCCACAGCCCCTGCAGCACCAGTTCAATCCCCGGCTGCCGGGCGAGAGTCCCACATGGCACGCAGACCTCTCCTGCCGCCCGCTGCTCCCCTCAGCAGTGTACTTCGGTCCTTCTGCCTGCTCTGCTCCCCGCTCTGGCTCTGGTGAATTCTCTCACCCTCCTGCGCTTCTGACTGTACCCAGTGCTTGTATAAATAAATAGATCTTAAAAAAAAAAAAAAAAACCCAAAAACAAAAACAAAAAAAAAAACCCAAATGCAATACCCTATACAAATTCCAGATGGATCAAATAAATAATTATTTTAAAGTTTGCTCAAAGAAGCACTGGAAGGATAAATAAGACACAATGGAAATGATTACCTATATGGAATGGAAAAACTTGTGTTTCGTATGGGGGTGTGTGTGTGTGTGTGTGTGTGTACATATGCATATATATAAAACCAAGGAGATACATATATATATTCATAATCTATTCAACTCAAAGGAAACTGAGTACTCTAGAGTACTCTAAGAGGAAAGTAGTTAGAAGACACAAAAGATAATTAATGAATATAAAAAAATGCCAGTGCCATTAATTGAAGGAAAGCAAACACCAACCTCACTGGTGATCAAATAAATAAAAATTTAGATGAGAAATAATTTTTTGTTTCAGTTTGGCCAGGAGTAAGGAGAAACCTGCTATGTAATGTTAATGATCTTATGATAAAATGGACAATTTTATAGTAAAGTAAATAAAAAGCAGATTATAACCATTTTTGTATTTTCCAACTAAAAAATACATTCATATATGTTTAGTATAAAAATTCTACATAGATATATATTAGAATATTAACCATAGTTAGATCCTTAATGACTGTACATCATTTGTTTTTTCCTTTTCCTTTTAATGTAATTAAAATTAATTTAATTGAATTGTAAAAATCATGTGCAATAAGAATCTAAAGTCCTCCTGAATCTAGATTTTCTTACAGTTTCTACAAAAAAAAACTTTTCATCAGATTCCAATTGAATATTTTTTCGTGAGTTGTCATCATTAAGGATCATTCTTTTAAATATTTTTGTATAAATTATTTTATGTTAATTGTAATATGCGACAGAAATGTTTTCCCTGCACATGCATGATTTCAGCAACATTGTGAAGTCATAGCATCTGAACTGCATACCTTATGAATTTTTATAACACTTTGGACAAATGTGTTCTGACCTTTTTTTTTTTTTTTAGATTTATTTATTTATACATACAAGAACTGGGTTACAGGCCAGAGGTGTGGGGGGGCAGGGGTGAGAGGAGTCATCAGAGACAGAGTGGGGAGCAGAACAGGCAGAATGACTAAAATACACTGCTGAGGGGAGTAGCAGGCCAGTCAGGAGAGGTCTGCTGCACCATGTGAGTAGATCCCTGGCCGGGGATCCAATGTGTTGCAGTGGCTGCCTCGAGCTTCATAGGTTGCCTCTTAACCCCTTGCGCCACCAGGGAGGTCCCCGTTCCGACTTTTAAACAATGAATTTAAAAAGAAACTTTTAGTAAATAGTGCTGCTGTGAACATAGGGGTGCAAGTGCCCTGTGGAATTAATGTTTCTGTGTCCTTTGGGTAAATACCTAGGAGTGGAATTGCTGGATCATATGGAAGCTCTATGTTTAGTAGGTCCAGAAATCTCCACACAGCTCTCCATAGTGGTTGGACCAGTTTGCACTCCCACCAACAGTGCAGAAGAGTTCCTTTTTCTCCACACCCTCGCCAACATTTGTTGTTGCTAGTTTTTTTAATATGTGCCATTCTCACTGGTGTAAGATGGTATCTCATTGTAGTTTTGATTTGCATTTCCCTGATTATAAGTGATTTTGAACATTTTTTCATATGCCTGTTGGCCATTTGCATTTCCTCTTGGGTGAAGTTTCTTTTTAGCTCTTCTGCCCATTTTTGGACTGGATTATTTTCTTTGTTTTTGTTGAGTCTCATCCACTCTTAGTAGATTTTTGTGCTCAGTCCTTTATCATTAGTGTTGTGTGCAAAAATTTTCTCTCAGTCGGTGGGGTTTCTTTGTTTTGGTTATTGTCTCTTTTGCTGTGCAGCTAAGCTATGGAAACAACCCAAATGCCCAAAACAGGTGACTGGATCAAGAAGATGTGGTACATATACACCATGGAATATTACTCAGCAATCAAAAAAGATAAACGCATGCAATTTGCAGCAACATGGATGGAGCTAGAATGATCATGCTCAGCGAAATAAGTCAGAAAGAAAAAAGAAAAATACTGGATGGTCTCACTCATAGCAGGAATTTAGAAAACTTAAATAAGAGACCAGGAGAAAGGCTAATCAATACAAAGTAAAAATCAACATCAACAAGCAACTCTAAACTAGAGACACATTACTTTGGGTGGGGGAAGGAGAGGGAAGGGCGGGGAGAGGAAGGACTAGAGTCAAAATAAAGGGGGGGTGCAATTGTATGGGGAATATAACCATAATGAAAATGCATACATTGTGCAAAGATGAAAAATGATGTAAGAATTATATAAAATAAAATATTAAAAAAAGAGAAACTTTTAGGGTCTAATTCATTTGTAAATAGATAGAGCTTCCAGATCTATCACTTATTATTCTTTAAAATTCTACAGAGACTTTAAGGGTTTCTTCTTTTCTCAAATTTGGGGTTGAACACTGCTCTGGACTGACACGTGTACTCACGCCAGGCAAAAGGGATCATTTCTCCACACTTCCAAAAGTATTTATTAGGCAAACAACCAACTTTAGAAGAACAGAACAGAAGAGAATCTTGGTTGAGAAGAAGGTGGGGAATCAGGTTGCTGCAGAGGGGAGAAACCCATGTTGACAGACTGCATTCTAGCAGTTTCGAGGTGATGTCTGGCATTGTCTTTCTGGTCCCTTCTGGATACAGTATGCATATTGCATTTCATTTCATTGGATTAAAGTTGGGAACTAAGCTTGCCAGTTCCTCCTTATTCCTGTGTTTTGTTTCTTTGCACACACCTGGTGAAACATTGAAGCCTGGTTCAGAGAGGGTCTGTTTCCCAAGCTCTGAGGTTTGTGTTGACTTGAGCTGTCAAGAACACACCCCTCCAAGCTCAGGTGACTTTCTAAAGGCCAAGTCCCTTAACTGTAACTGTAAAGTCCCTTCTCTGGCTCTCTGTAAGGATACTCAGAAGAATGTCCTTATTATTTTATTCCTCTTAAAAACCCATTATTAGAATTAAGCCACTAATAACATCAAAATAAGTTTTTGTGCTGTTTTGCAGGACACTGAACTCTTATTACCCATATTTTATAATGGAGAGATTGGCCCTGCACTCTCTCTAAAACTAAGCAAGAAAAACCTCTGCGTTTTCCAGGAATTTTCTCTCCAAGGACACATGTTTTTATGCAGCAGGCTCTTACTTCACGTTACAGGAATTTTAGTGGGGCAGGGGCTTTGGTTCAGATAATGTTTCTCTCTTTTTCTTACCGCTTGGCCCCACCAGAAACTCCTTTTGGGGCTGACCTGGGCTTGTTTGCTGATGAGTTGCTTTACAAACCATTTCCTCCAGAATATCTCTGTTTGCACTTAGATCTTGGAAGTTATGGCATCCATTCATTTTTGGGAGGATAAAGGAGTTCTCTTGAGGGGGGGATGGGTGGGGCCGCACGCTGACCATCTTTGTAACTGAAGAGGGGAAGGCTACCAGTGGGGTCGGACCTAGAGCACGTAGTCAGGGACCACAAACCACCTGGAGGGAAATCTCTGTAGAACTTGTTTTAAAAGGCAAATTCCTGAGCCCCACCCTGGAATCTCAGTTCCTGCGGGATGGGGTTCTACACTCTGCATGTTTAACAGGAACCTTGGGAGATTCTTTCACACACTCGTCTAGAGGCCAGATGCCAAGTCGGGTGCGCCTCCCCCGGGCTGGCCTCTTATTATCATGTGCCTTATTTGGCAAAATGCTTTTCCCCTGTCCTTTTCAGGAGTGGATTACAGTGACCCAGTGACCCCTTTGCAAGCATTCTTTCACCCTTTCACCCTGCAGATATGTGTTGAGAACCTACTATGTTCTAGATATTGGGAAATCTCAAGAAATCCAAGGATGGCATCCCGTGTTGCCTTTGGGGCCAGGACACAGCAGTGTGTATTATTGTGTCAGAGCGCCTGCCTTTCCCCTTCTCATGTTGGAGGCTGCGTGATGGGAACCCCTGTCCTGTGGAATGCACCCCACTGGGTAAGCAAGGGCCCCTTCCCGTTCCCTCTCCTCTGTGGTAGAAGCAGGGTTGGGTCGCATGTGCCTAGCATTTGGGTGGCAGCCACAGTGACAGCTGTCACAGCTAAGGGAGACTACTAGATGATGAGGTGTGGTGGGAAGAGGGGCCTGCTGGCTCGTCTGGACTTATTCATCTATGTTTTCCTTGGGTTCAGGCACCCTGTGTTCAGTTTTAATTTTTCAACATCTCAACAGCTTCTCAGTTTGCCCAAGAGGTCGAAAACATGAAAGCCTTATCTAAAGTCAGCAAAAAGCATCTGTTATTGCTGGAAATGGTCAGATTGGACCTTTTGGAATCCAACTTCATGATCATTTCCCCTTCAACTCCACCCAGGAAACCTTCCTTTCTGTTTGCCAAACGAGGCCCATTGCTGGCAGCTGCCCAACTCCAGTGCACACTCACTTTGCTTGTTTGTAATCCCCCATGTTGGGATAAAGAGTTGCACCATCAACTTCAGAGGCATATTAGTCTATGTAACACCGGAAAAAACAAGAAATCATCCCCAGGGAAGTAAACAAGGGCAGTAAGTATATGAAAAGTCTTTGTCTAGGAATGTTGAGAGTGCGTTTTGAGGCTTCTGGATCTTTGCCTCTGCTGCATTTTGTTTTTTGTAGCACCCTTTGGTCATTACTAAGTGCTTCACCCTGAATGCTCATTGCAACTCATTTTGCAGGGAGGAAGCTGAGGCACAGGGAATTATTCAAACTCACATAGAAAATGATGGCACCAGGATTTACTTCCAGACACTCTGGCTCCAGTGTCTGAAATGTTAACAGCTCTGCTATCTGCCCGTCTCAAGGAATCCTGTGTTTCCCTATATGTCCTTTTACACACCGCACTACCAGATAGCCCCCTTCCGTCCCTTCTGCCTGACTTTTTATTAATCTATTTTTTTATTTCTTCTGCCTGACTTTTGATCCAGTGGGCCAGAGGTGACTCCCTAGAAATTAGAAATCACAAAGTGCTGCATGAAGCATTTCCATGGAGTAGGGACACTCTCAGAAGAGGGAGCTCCTTGTCCTCCCTGGCTTGGGAGTGGACTGGAGGGGCAGTGATAGTGGTGGAAACCATCAACACCGTCAAGGAGAGACTTGCTTATTGGCTAAGCCACAGCGGAAGTGTCTATGTGCAAGTACAGTTGAATGATGCTTTCAAGGCTTTGGAGGCAGAATTGGGACTAGGGAGAAGATGTGCAAGAGCTCTCTTCACACTGCAGGGAAAAGGTGTCCATTGTGGGGCCCAAGAGACGCACGTTCAGATACAGACACTTGCACTCATTAGATGTGTGTTCTTACCAAGTTGCTTAACTGCACAGGTCCTGTGTACAACATTGCCTTACAACGCTGCCGTGGTCGTTAAGTGGAACGATGAATAATGTGTGTAATATAGGGCTAGACCCACAGCAGGTACTCAGTCCTTGGTGGTTGTTGAAAATTCCTTTCTCCCTTTGACTAGTCAACACCCTGTTTTCTTCTTATAGGAAGGCTGTTAATGTATGAATGCTTTTTAGGTTTTGGTTATTTGTACATGGTGACCAAAGCTTGACAGTGGTTGGGCAAAAGGTCATACCCTGTTTTCTTCTTATAGGAAGGCTGTTAATGTATGAATGCTTTTTAGGTTTTGGTTATTTGTACATGGTGACCAAAGCTTGACAGTGGTTGGGCAAAAGGTCATGAAGTGAAATTTTTAGCTAGTAGACATACCTGGTGATATTATATTTTTCTAGAAAGAAGTCATCCAGAGCTGTAAATCAATGCACTGAGCTCGCTTTGCCTTTGCCCATGCTCAGGCTGACACTGATTAGAAGGCTGGGTGGGTAGGGTGGGGTGGGACAGGTTTGCTGGTTCCTCTCCAGTCTGATCTCACCAGGGTGCTGTCCACTTTTACCCCTGTTAGTTTAGACATTTTTGTGGTATGAGTCCTTTTGTTTCTGCATTATAAGGGGTTTTGATTAATGTTCCTCCGATGAGCTAGCTTGCCTTATTATAAATAGTCTCAGCTTTCTGTTGTTTTTGTCCATAGGTTAAACCTTGTGGGCTCACCCATCTCAGTCTGCTCTGCTCCCTGGGTTTTGCCAGCATCTTCCTTGCAAGTCTTCTTCCTATTTGTTTTAGGGGTCTTTTGTTTTCTCTTCCACGTTGTTAATTAGAATTTTAGATTCAATCTAAAGTGAGCAAACATCGACCCGAGGGCAGGGCACTCTCTGAGCACCTCTTCTTGATGCAGACTTGACAGAGCCTCACCTTCCCTTTGTAATCTTTTCTTAGTATTCATTCCATGTGACTTGCTCTCCCTGCCAATTGGAACCATGTTAGCAATTAAGATTTCATGAGTTGCTGTATGAAATGCTGCAACTCAAGTTCAAAAATGCAACATCTGCTGTGTTTCTTTTCTCCTATCATGTGGTCACCCTTTGCAAAACAAAAGACAAGATATCATGTTGTTTTGCATTCTTTGTCCATAAGCAAGCCTTTTTGCTTATTGCTCGAGAATTCCACTGTCCTAGATAGATTTACAAACCATATTTTTTCCCTCAACTATCCTTATTTTATTAATTACAAATCTACAGATCTGGTTAATTCCAGGACAAATGTCCAGATATTTTCACTTTCCACTCTCCTCAACAATACCACCCCTTGGCATAATTCTGAGAAATCATCCCCTGTCATATTATCTCACTTGCTAGAGCCCAATAATTCTGAGAAATAATGAAACTTCTCACTGGTTTCATACCCAGGCCATTGAACATTCCAAACTACTTATTATCTGGTCCCTTTTGTGGTGTTTTCTATCAGTTCTATTTGCTGAATCTTCACCGTAATACCATAGTGTTCAATTTCCTTTATATAGAAAATTCCTTTTCTGACAACAGTGGTTTTTAGCTTGGGCTACCTGTTAGAGTTGAAGGTGGAACTTTTAAAAAGTGTCTATGCTCAGCACCTCCAGGCCCCAAAGTATTATTGATGTCAGTTTGGAGAGTTGCTGGGTTCAGAGAGCAGGGTCCTTGGGTTACCTACAAGAAAAGTTTCACCAGATCTCCCCTTTATGCTGCAAATGGTGTTTTCCGAGGCAACTTTTCCCCACAACACAGGCACATTTAGTTATGTTCAAAAGGGCAGGTTTATTATGAAAAGACAAGGAAAATAAAGGACACTTGCATAGACACAAGTGGCAGGAAGAGCTGTCCCCGCAAGGGACAGGTTTGTTGAAAGAGAGGCCTACGTAGTCACAGGCGGGCAGCCTTGGGAGGAGAGCTGCCTCTGCTGCTAAGCAAAGAGAGAAGGTTGGTGAAGAGACACACTTGCACAGGCACAGGTGGGCAGGAGGCTGCTGCCCCTTTCCAGTGCAGAAACTGCACTGATACAGTCTTCTCTTTGGGGGGAGACATTCCTTTGTGGGATTGTTAACTGCTGTTAAGTTAATTACTTCTAGGTTTGGTGCCTGGGGATTTTTTCTATATTTGGTTTTGTAACAGGGTGGTCCTCAGGAAAGGGGGAGGTTCCAGGTTTCCTGCCCCACCCAAAAGGAGGGTGGAGCTGAGCAGGGAGGAGAAGAAGCTGCAGAGGAGACTGAGGAAGGAAGGAAGTAGGATGGAGCCAGAAGGAGACCTGGAGGAAGCACATGGAGAGGTAACAATGGCGGTTTTTATCTTAATTTTGATTTTGCTCTTTTCCTCCCAGACTTGTCTGGTTGTTTCTGACCTTTTTCTGTGGGTCCCTGCTGGAAGATGCTTTAGACTTGTGGCAGGCTTTGGTGCTTTGTGCTGGGCCAATCCCATCTGGATGGACTTTTACCCATGAGGGCACAGGTAACTTTGGGTACTTGATTTAGAAATTATATTGTTTGCCTTTCCTGTATTGTTTCCTAATTGTATTAAAGTTCCTTACTATGAAAGTCTCATATGCTTTGTGCTGATGTGGTGGATGGCAGAACCTATTTAGAGAAGGCAGTTTTGCAGGGTCTGGGCTGCCCCTCTCCCTCCCCTAGATTGACTATGTCAATTTGGAAGAACCGGTGATTTTTTTTTACAACGGCCCTCAATCTCCATATCCCCACCAGGTCTGCACCTCAGTCTGCACCTCCGGATACTTTACTTTTCTATATAGCCTGTTTAATGACTGTGTTAATCATTTCTACCCCTACCTCCAGCTTCTGGCCTTGTGTGAGCCAGTTTCTGGTCTTGCGATGCCACCTTAGATTTTCTACTCTCATTCTCTATCATTATGAGTTACTATGTTTGGGGTGATAGCTGTGTGTTTATATGTTTTTTTTTAAAGATTTATTTATTTATTTATATAAGCACTGGGTACAGTCAGAAGCACGGGAGGGTGAGAGGATTCACCAGAGTCATAGCGGGGAACAGAACAGGCAGACTGACGAAGTACACTGCTGTGGGGAGCAGTGGGCGGTAGGAGAGGTCTGTGCACCATGTGGGACCCTCGCCCAGTGGCCGGGGATAGAACTGGCGCTGCAGAGGCTGCGGGCAGCCTCGCAGCCCAGCACTCAACCACTGCGCCACCAGGGGAGGCCGTGTTTATATGTTTTTAAAAGTTTCTGGTTTGATTTTCTAGTTGAGAGCCATGTACCCTAGTCAGTTCTAGGCCCACAATGTCTGGATCTCCAACTTCACTGATCCTGCAAGGTGCCTGGGTCCAGTTCCACAGGGACTGATCCTGGGCTCTGGCTTTATGGCCTCTCCCTGACTGGAGAAGTGTCCATTGGATCTGGAGCGCAGGTATGTGAGAAAGGTAAAGAGCAAACATGAAAGGAGGACTCTCTAGATGAGGAGAAGAGCAAAGTGGCAGGCACAGAGGCAGGAAAGCAGTAGCTTATCAGTAAGGGCAGGGGAGACCTGACTGAGTAGGAGCTGAGCATAGACTGCCTGGCAAAGCAGTGGGAGTTGAGGCTGGATGGGGATCAGGAGCTTTACTTATTATTTTTTTAAATATTTATTTATGCATATAAGAACTGGGGTACAGGCCAGAGGGGGCGTGAGAGGATTCACCAGAGACAGAGTGGGGAACAGAACAGAACAGGCAGATTGAAACACACTGATGAGAGCAGCAGGGGAGACAGGAGAGGTCTGCTGCGCCATGCGGATTGCTCCCTGGCTGGCCAGGCATAGAACTCATGCTTCAGAGGCTGCGGATAGCTTCACAGTGCTGTGCTTAGCCCCTTGCACCACCAGGGAGGCCAGACTTTAGTTAATTTAGGAAATATCAGTGACCAACTCTGAGGAATTGCCAGGTAAGAGGTTGTGAATCCCAGTGATATCAGCTCTGTGAATAAAGCCAAGTGCTATCCTGCTTCTCTTCATTATTTCTAGGACAGATAATTTAAAACCTAGAACTCTTTGAAGCCATTAAGAATGCACTTGGTTTGCATGTTCTTTCATAGCGAGATTGAAGTGCTTCTTGGTTCTTCCCACTTTTTGCCCAGAGGCCTGGTTCCCGCTAAGGTAAGCCCCAGGATCTCTGCACTTTGTATTTGGAAGCTTCTCCCACCCCCTAATCCCACCCCAACCATGGAAACCAATAGCTGCAAGCTACAGGAGTCGCTCCCTATTTGGGATGACGTGTTTTGCTAGTGCCTATTCTATTTTTGTTGAGGTTTATAGGTCCCCTTACAAGAAAAGTAAGGAATGAAGCATTTGTTTGTATTTTAATTCTCCCCAAAATATATTTGGGTGGTTTTGGCAGGCTTTTTAATCTACATTTTATGGTCAAGAACACTGAGCCTTAAAAGAGGTTAGATAACTTGCCTGCAAGTCGCATAATAGTAAGTGGTAGAACTAGGGTGGAGAACCATGTCTCTCTGGCCCCAAACCTGTCTTTTCCATTACACCACTCTGCCTGTCCTAGTGGAAGACTGGCCAGAAGCTATTGAGGCATCCCTGGTGAGGTTAAACCTCATTTGCAATTTTAATCAGACTCTAGTCTAAAGGCGTGTCTAGGCTTATTGGCGGATTTGGGGCCGATTTAAGGTGGTTTAAAAGCATTTCTGGGAGGTTGATAATCAGGCAAATGTTGGGACAGGTCAACTTTGGCAGCTTTGCAAATTTGCCCAGGGCTGCAGTAGCACGAGCTGGGGCTCAAGCTGAGATATTAGCACTTCTTTGGAGTTCCAGTGTCTGCTTTCTCCAATTCAGTCTAGTCCTGCAGCTCTGTGGGTTTTCCCGAGTTGTTCCAGGCAATGCTTTTCTCACGATGTTTCTGGTTGATATTCCCCTTTCTCAGCACTCTTGGGAAAAACTAAGAGATGGATGAGTCCAGAGCACTGCTGTGTCTGACACTGCTGTGCTGTCTACCAGGTACTGCAGGACAATCTCCTTCTAAATCCATGAGTTGTTGGAATGCAATCGAGGCCTAAGTTTACGTATCTCCTGTGTTTACAACAGTGCCCAACAGGTAACATGGGCTTTAAAAATATTTATTGAATAAGCACAAGTGTTCTGGTTCCGCATGGATTTTCCCCCTCTGTCAATGGTTGTACATCAGAGATTTTCCCAGGATTGTGGACAGAAGGCAATGGAACTAAATTATTTTTCATTGTTAGTTTTCTTCTTTCACCAACCAGGTTTTAGGGCCACTTTATCTCTTTTACTTCTCTAGCCAATTTCCCTTGATGTATGCCTGCATTTTAACCACATTCTAAAGGAAAATGAGGTAAAAGGGGAAAGAAGAGGTCATTGGCACACCTTGGTGACTAACTGAGAACCCAAAATTAAGGGCCTCATTTGCTTTGAGGAAATCCTCTCTCATGGCCAAGGAGACATCCTTGGTTGGAAAGGGCAGGACAGGGAGATACAAGTGACACTTCTCACTGAAGGTGTTAGGGGGGAAAAGGCTGTCCTAAAGCTAATTCCATACAGGCTTTGTGGACTCCACTCCCACCCCAAGCCAAAGCCAAAGACACTGGGAACTCCATATCCCATCACCACCAAAGGGAAGGTGGCTGGGACCTGAGGGTGGGGTTAAGCAGCCAGGTTGGCATAAAGCCAGACACGTGGGCTTTGGAGGGGTCCCCCATTTTGACTCTCCACCAGCTCGCAGCGTCCGGCCAGCTCTGAGAGTGACTTTGGGTTTCCAGGTCGTCGGATCGGGTAGGACGCATTAAAGACTTTATTTCCCTATTTTCTCCCTGAGTTGTACATTTTCCTTATTTCCTTTTCCCTTGTAAATAAACCTTTTATTAACCTTTTGTGTGTACCTGTAGTGGAATATTCATAAGTCCCTTTTAAGCGCGCAGGTGAGGACCCACAGCCAGGCAACCCGTTCAATATCGGGGCTACTCTGTAACAAACGGAGGACACAAAGGCCACCAATGAGGACATTGGATCATAAATACAGTCTCTTGCTTCCAAGGCAGAGACTGTAGTCAGTATGGAGTAGTGACTGGGGTGGTCTCCTGGCCTTAAATCCCTCTTTGATGTCTTTGGTGATCCATTCTAGGTGTTTGAGCGATCTCGGAGTGGTGGTAAGGAACCAGGGAAATGAGAATACTTGGTTTTTATTCAGACCTAGAAAATATCAGGGTCTTGGTGATGGAATACAGTGAGAGTCTTTGTTGTTTTTTTTTTAAAAGATTTATTTATTTATGCGTACAAGAGCTGGAGTACAGGCCAGAGGTGTGGGGGTGGGGGGAGAGAGGATCCACCAGAGACAGAGTGGGGAACAGAACAGGCAGACTGACTGAAATACACTGCTGAGGGGAGCAGCGGGTGAGGCAGGAGAGGTCTGCCTCGCCATGTGGGTTTCTCCCTGGCCAGCCGGGGATCGAACTCGTGCTGCAGAGGCTGCGGATTGCTTCACAGTGCGGTGCTTAAATCTTTGCTCCACCAGGGAGGTCCCAATGAGAGTCTTTGAATTGCTTTGGTGCGATTGGACTCTACCAAGTGAGATAATATGACAGGGGATGATTTAAACATGAGACATAACTTACCATTACAATTGGTTGGTCCAAGCACGACCCCTCCCTTAATATTAGGGCTGAGTTACTCTTTCCTATAATCTAGAGACTTTTTGGTGTCATCGTTAGTGAACTTCTTTTCTTTGAATTCTCTTCCTCTAAGGCTGTGTGATAAAGGACTGAGACTTGTAGGGTTTTGAAATGGGAATGATCGAACAAATTCTTTCTTACTGAATGGTCAAAGTAAGCCAAAGAAATAAGAAGTCTTAAAGAGTTAAGTTGTTAACTGAGAAAAACCAACCAAACCAAAGAAAAGCAGACGAGAACCACACATCTCTAAGATACTTACCCACTGTAGAATGGAATTTCAGAGAACTAAATGGTACCTTAAACATTTAAATTATTGCTAAATTCCACTTTCCTTTAAGTTTGCCAAGTGGTCATTTATGTTATTTTTGAATTATCCAGTGCTGGGGAACTCACTTTTATTTTATTTTAAAATTGGTCTGGCTGTGAGATAGAATTCTACTCAAATAAAATTGGACTCTCTTCTTGCATTTTCCTCATACATTTACCATTGGGTCATTTAATTCCTCTTACACATGACCGTCCCTTAAGTAATACAGTATATTTGTGAACCATTTATGGTTTTATAATTCTATATCATTGTTTTAATTTAAAGTATATTGTGAACACTTTAATATGTTATTATATCTTTTAAAAAATGAATTGTCACGGTTGCAATTATTACAGAGCCTCAACCCCAAATGAGTGGGTCCTTTGTCCCCAAGGGAAAGAATTCTCCAGAGAGCACTACCTGTAGTTGAACCAAGCAAGGCTTTATTAGAGACACTCATGCATGAGGGAGCCAGTTTGGGAAAGGGAATATAACTGGGTTCTATGAAGGGAGGTACCAGGAGATTTTGAAAGGGTAAGTTCATGAGACAGGAGAAGAGCAGCTTCATAGCTTGTTCTGGGCTGGGCCAGGCCTGGGCATGCGCAGACGGGTTACATTCCAATGGGACCTGTGGGCTCTCCACCTTTTCCCTCCAGGAGATTGTGAGATAATCATTAGTCAGGATCCATGGTTTTATCTTATCGAGATGCTTCATGGTCAATGAAATGGGCTGAATTGCTTGGACAGGGTTCGCCGGTTCATGGTTTAGTCTACCTGTTCTAACAGGACTCAACCCCAGGGCTCACCATTTCTTTTACCCTGGCTGTCTCACAGTGAGTTCTATATCCTTTTTTGTTATCCTGCTCTTGTTGAACATTTAGCTTCTTTATAGTTTTTAAAATTGTAATGTCACAACAGCAATATTTTATCTCATTATTTTCTTAGTCTATTAAGATATGAGGCTACTAGGTGAAAATGTGTATGTCTTAAGTATGCAAATGTTTTTAGGATTTTTATGTGTATTGTGTTTCAGATCTTGTTTCAAGGAAACAACACTTGAGATCAAGAATTGTGTGTAGGACGTTTACTAGCAGGAAGTGGCCTCAACCCTGGAAAATGAGGGAAAGTGGTAGAGGAAGGAGTTGCAACCTTGGCCTCCAGTGATCCTGGGGAGCCTTTGTACCCTTGTATTTTCCATTCTTTCTAGAGTTGCTTCTAGGGAGTGGCATGTCCTTAGGTGAGGCATCTCCCTTTAGTCAAGGGCAATTCCTGGAGAAGGACTCAGCTTCAACATCTTAGCAGCTCATCGTTCTGGCAGCTGGGGGAATGAGTCCTCAGAACTGAAAAAAAGGAAACTTGTGGTGTATCTTAGCGTCTGCTGACGTCCATTTCTGGGTTGCACCCTACATCAAGCTGACCCATTGGGAGCAAAGCTTGGCTTATTTCCTCCTCCATCAGCTGGACGTCAGGGGGTATAACCATTACAGTTGGTGAATGACTCTGTATCCATCAGTCTTCAAAGTGAAATTCCCCTTCCTTCAGTTCATGGTGCCTCAAGTAAATGGCCTTAGGACCCTTTCAGGAGCGACTGAGGCAATCCTCAGCTTACATACCTGCTGTTTCATTACGGGGTTGTTCCTCCTGGTGACCTGGCCTCTCCACTCAAAGTGTGGAACATCTGAAAACTGATTTTGTTCTGGAAACCTGCTAAAGAATCACAACATTTTAGAGAGTGGTTGACTTTAACTTCCTGATCATCCAATCTTAGCTTCTTTTGAGAAGTACACAACTAAGAAATGCCCATGTTAACTGCCCATTTATCTTGCCAGTATGGAAGCCATGTTCTATTAATCATTGCATAGCTTCCTGCACAGAAGACGCCCCTGGCTGCCACTCCAGTCTTGCTCTCCTCTTGTTCCTGACAGTTAAGTTCTGCCTTTTGCCCTTTGTTATGTATCCTATCTTCTTTCTTTCATTGCTCTCAGGGAGCCCAGTTCTGCAGCAGCATCTGCTGTGGTCAGCCCAGCCTGGAGAGGATACTCTCTGCTGAGCTTCTCACTGCTGTGCCATCCAATGTCCTGCCTTATGCCCTCACTCTTGGAGTCTCCCTTCTATAATATATGTGGTAGTCTGGTCTTTCTACTATCCTTATTTTTGGCCATTGCTTTTTCCTAGTTTCTTTTTTAAAAAAAAAAAATTTATTTATCTGTGCATACAAGAACTGGGGTACAGGCCAGAGGTATGGGTGGCGGGGAGGGTAAGAGGATTCACCAGAAACAGAGTGGGATGGATTGACTACTGACGGGAGCAGCTGGCAAGACAGGAGAGATCTGCGCCATGTGGGTCACCTCCCTGGCCGGGGATCGAACTTGTGCTGCTGTGGCTGCGGATAGCTCTACAGTGCCAAGATTTAACCCCTTGCACCACCAGGGAGGCCCTTTTCCTATTTTCTAAGAGCCATTCTAGCAGCAAGTTAAACCATCTCCCCAGTACTTACCAGACTTGATAAATCCTGCACCCATGGAGTGCTTTCTTTGCAGCCACCTCTCCCTTAATCATATTTATATACCACTCCCCTTAATCCAGCCCTCTTAGGATCCAGTCCCAGGTAGAGTTTGCTGCCCCCCTGCTGGCATGTTAGCTGAGACCTGAGCTCATAACCCTTTGGTGGTGGTCTCCTTCCTTTCAGGGCAGAGGAGCATTTAACATTTGTACCAGTGTAACATGTGAGGGGCTACAGGCACCCCACTGTCTGCTAGTGATGGGATCCTCGCTGCTAAAGGGCCAGCTGGTGACTCAGCGCCCAAGTGCCATTTTAGAGTGGACTTCCTCAGGGCGCTCTTCATACCCCAGGCCTGGGAGGGGAGGCTTCCATAGGAAATACTCTGGTTCCCAGATTTCATAGCAGGTAGTTTTGGGGGGAGAGAACAACATTTTGGAGGTCATAGGATTACTTCATTTCCTCCCCAGACATTGCAAGAGGTGCTCCATTTTTAACTAGAGGCTATAAATTCAGGGTCTTGAAGCCAAGAACCAGAAGTAAAAAATTTGTTTCCAGTTTCATTTGTATACTCAGTCTTAGGCTTCTCCTCTCTTCTCTTCTTGTCCGGGGCAGTGGGTGATTTATGTTTCCTCCTCATCAGTTCACACATCTTGAGAAGGATTGGGCTTAACATCTATGGAATGAAGCTCAAGTCAATCATGTATCTCCAAGAAAGCAAACATTTTCTTTTTCTCCACTTTTATGCCAATTATTTTCATTTATCATTGTACTTTCTCTGGTTTTGATTCCCTTTTGCCTTCTTGAAAATTTGAATTCCTGATTTCCTGTTGTTTTATTTTATGTACTGTAGATAGTGACTCCTCCTACTCTCAGATAAATTCAAGAGAGTTTCCTCAACCCTTGAACCTTCTCTTCCAAACAGGATGAACTACTCAATCCCTCTCTCTCTCTCTCTCTCTCTCTCTCTCTCTCTCTCTCTCTCTCTCTCTGTCTCTCTCTCTCTCTTTTTCTCTCTCTCTCTCTCTCTCACACACACACACTCCTGGTGAAAACAAACCTAATACATAACCTGGCAGGTTGCTGGAGCTGTTTCTCAGCACCAATGTCCTTTGCCTTGAGTTGCCTTCTCAAGTAAAATTACCATCCTTTGTAGCTCTAATTGGTACTGCCCTTGGCTAATTTCCCTACTGTAGTAGTAAGGCACATTTTAGCTGTGGGGTCTACTCCAAGGTTAAATTGCCAAGGGCACCAATAAATAATTTTTTACTTTGCTCCTTTCTTACTCCATTTCTCTTACCACCCTCTGTTAGGTCATGCATAATTTGGAAATTCTTGGAAAATTGTTGCCAGCAGTCTAGCTCCTCCAAATAGCTATTAGTTTGTTGTCTATCCAGTAAATAGAAAACTTGGAAACATTTTAGAGAAGTTCTCACCTTTCCTACCTTCCAGTCTCTGTAGCAAGGCCAAACTGGGATTCCACTCCAGAAACTGAACACAGGAAATAAAAGCTTAGGAAACACCTAAGTCTGTTGGTTCCTGGGCATTCTTGGGATTGGAGAATATTTCTGTCTGGCCAAAAATGCTCCGCTGGCTGCAGGCCGTGGAGGGCAAGGCAAGGACAGCTCTAAAGACAGAAGCAAAATTGTATCCTGTGTTCTGAGTCTGCATTAAAACAAAACAGGGAAATACACACATCTTTCAGACCCTGCGTTAATTGTGTATGAAGACGAAATGCTGTAAAGGTCACACATTCATGAAGGAACTTTCTCCATGAGCTGCCAAATTTCTTGTGGTTGCCTTTCTGTTGAAAAAGTTAAAGTTCATTTTTTTGGATATTTGGGTGGCCATTCAGCTCAACAATACAGAGTCTTTGTGTCCTTACATATGCTTGGCCTTGTGGCCTTCAACCCACGACAAGGCAACTTTCTCCTCTCTCTGAGATCATATCACACCTGGGCTTGCCAGATGGCAGACACGTTTCTCCCTGTGAAAAGGTGATACTTGGTTTCCTCAAATTGTTTATGGAACACAAAAAGTTAGGAAATCTGAAGACCAGCTTTACTTAACAATTCTTTTTACCCTAACACACTTTGAATCAAAATTTTTTTCTCCTGAGAGAAATAACATGTTGCCCTAACAAAAGACAAACTACCAGAGAATAATTTACCAGAAAAGACAGTAACATTTTCGAGTGAGGATATTGGTTTACTCCTAATTAGGGGACTTCCTGTTCCCATAGGAGTTTCAATCAAGCTTTAGGAATCGGGAATGAAACGGGATTGGCCCAAACCCTGGACAAACCCTGATGAAAAATGTCTCCAGGGGCCCCTTATCTCATGTAAAGGAGGCAGAGCTACAGACCAGCGAACCATCTGTTTGTTGGTGTTCAAGGAGGGGGGATCCTGCATTGACTGACTCAGTATGAGAAGTAAAGGAAGCAGCCAGGGCCCCTAGATCAACACTCTGTAAATCTTTATCACCGAGGGGCACTTGGGGAAGTGAAAAATGGCTTTTCTACAGTTTTATAGGATGGGTAGAATAGCTATTTCTTACCTATCCTTATTTGCCTCGCTACTGCCACCATCTTCAATGCAGCTACATGTTGAGGCTTCAAATCCATGAACTTTCAAGGGTTTGACTATGGCTGGTGACTGCTAACTGCCCCTAGATTTTCACTGTCATGAAAACTTAGCAAAAGGCATGATTAAAAAGATGCAGGGCTTAAAAAGTTTCTTTTTGTTTCTCTGCGTAATTTGAGACTTATGAGTTGGAGGGCAAATGGACATCTGTGGGACTATATCTTTATGAGAGGGGCCCTGGAAAAATTTGTTCTTGGTGTCCTCATCAATTCTCCCATGGGCCAGATTATTAGTCATATTATTTATTTTATAATAATATTGTGAATTCTACTCATAGCATAGTTTCTGAAGGCCTTATGTAATATATGCAAAGCATTCTCCAGGGATTGTGAAACAATATGTTAAATAAGGGACAGTCCTGGCCTCTAGGCAACTTAAAGTTGTGTGTGTGTGTGTGTGTGTGTGTGTGTGTGAGAGAGAGAGAGACAGAGAGAGAGGGAGAGAGATCAGGAATGAGAACAAATTACATAATTCCCTATTGCATCATATTTGTTTTCTACTACTGATACTGGGGTGTTAATAAGATGGATTCTTACATGTGACACACCTTTTTCTCTGATCCTGAAGCCAGCTGGGGAATTTACCCATAGTTTCCATTGGTTTTAAATGCCTGAAATTTTGGGGGCTCCAGAAACTCAGCACGATCTGGCTCTGGTCCAGACCAGGCCAGGGAACTGAAGTTCTCCCACTAATGGTTGACTTCATCAGACTCTTACATTTCAGTTGTGCCTCAGCTCCACCTACTCATGTGGTTTCATCAAGATGTAGAAGTCTGTGCTTGGCTAATGCTTAAGCCAAAGATACCCTTTATTGGACTTCAGAAACAACTGGTCTCTCCCATCCCTACAGAGTAATGGAGATTGGGAAATATTCTGATTGAGAGGAAGGACATTATCACTGATCTCAAAATGTGGGCTCCCTGACTATTGCTCCTTATCTGCCATCCCTCTTTTCTCCCTCATACCCACCTGCTTGTGCTCTCCCTTCATGAGTATCTGAATTTTTCTCTGTAGCTAGAAAAACCCTGTGAAACTTATGCCACGGTAAAGAATATGAGGATCCGGGGCTGGAGTGGATCACAAAGCACTTTTACTTCATCAGGGTGTCAACAAACAGTTGACTGGAGTCATCATTGTGTTGGGAGAGGGGAGAAGTTGAACCTGGAGTGGAATGTAATGCCAGCCCCTTGGGGTATGGCAAGACGTCACAGGGAAGATGGATTGTCAGGAGCTGAGAAGAGTTGGAACAGGGCTAGTCACTGAATGTAGTAGGTCCCAAAAGGTGCAAGTAGGTGAGAACTGATGGTGTGACACCAACCAGGGTACTGAGGTCTTTTTCCACATTGTCTGCATTACATAGAACAGAGATCAAGCAGGAAGGATAATGACCTTAAATTGCTTAGTCCTGCCTCTCTGCCTGCTCTATGAGCCCCCTTCTGGTCAATGACTTTGTTGTTATCCAACATGGATGCTTACTTAAATAACCACTGTTTTTCTAATGTGGTTGATATGTTGGGTTTGTCCCTCTAACTGTGACAATAGAGCTGTGACATCTTCTTTGGAATCTCTGATAGAACTTATTATTACCCATGCTCAAATTAATTTGAGCAACTGAACTATGGCTTCCTTACACCATCTATGCTTATCAGAGATTTCTATATGGATTTCTATATGAGTCCCAAAGGACTCATCCTTCAAAAGAACTGCCCATTAATTCTAAATATGAGGTGCCAGGCCACTTACTTAGGTACACACCTTGTTTTCCCATCTGTGATTGAACACTGTGCATTTAAAGTTTAACTGTTGTGTGCCTCCTGCTGTGCTTTTGGCTTCCAGATGCCCTTCTGAAGCTTGTTCACCCCACCAATTGCCTCAGGACTTTGGATTTGTATTCCCATTGGGCCTCCAAACCTAACTCTCAAGCCATGAGTATATCTGTGTTCAATTCCTCCCGACTCCAAGCTTAGATTTGACTTCAGAGTTCTGTGTAATTGCATATTTGCCACACAATTCATTTTGACTAATTTCTTCAGTCTGTTCATCCTCATTCTTTATCAGTGTTTCTCATCTGGTAACCTAATGGCCAACTACATAAGTGACCAATAGTGGCCAAATACATATTTTTTCCATCTGGGAAACTGGGAAAAAAAATGTAGATTCCTGCCCGGTCTTTACCCCAGACCTGCTGAATCAGAATGCTGGTGTTGGGCCCAGGAATCTGCATTTGCACATGTTTCCCTGTGGATTTTTCATACATTCTAATGTATGGCTTGAATAAGTATCTGTTCAGCCCTGGTACTTTGTTCTGATTTTTAATTTTTTATTGACATTATAAACCCATTATAAACATTATAAACATCATAAAATTTCAGTATCTGTATGTATTGTATTATGTTAGCCATCAAATCTCTAATTTCTGTTCTTCATCATGCAACTCACTCCTTTTACCTGATTTATCTGTCCCTCCACCTCTCCCTTTCTGGTAATCACTATTTTGTTCTTATGGTCTAAAAAGTTTGTTTTGTTTGCTCATTTATTTTAATCTACATATGAGGAAAATAATATAATTTTGTCTTTCTCCATCTGACATTTTTCACTTAGCATTATACCCATGTTGTTGCAATGGCAGGATTTTATCTTTTTTTTAATACAGCTGAGTAGTATTCAATTATGTGTGTAAGTATTTATGTACATACATACAAAGGCTGGTTCTCTCAGATTCATATATATTGGGTTGTTGGAAAAGTCATCACATATTTTTTCTATGTTTTTCAAGCAAAAAATGCATCATGGCTTTTCTGACAACCTAATGTATCTTTATCCAATCATCTGCTTAGGCAGTTAGGTTGCTTCCACCTCTTGTTCCTAGCATTGCTGCAGCACAAGGATGCATATATCTTTTTAAATAAGTGTTTTTTATTCTTTGCATCAGTACCCAGAATTGGGATAACTGCATCAGATGGAATTTCAGTTTTGTGAAGAATCTCCATACCATTTTCCATAATGCTGTATCAATTTACTTTCTCACCAGTGTGTATGAGGGTTCCCTTTTCTCCACATCCTTGTCAATATTTGTTGTTGTTGTTTTTTTTAATGGTCATTCTAACAGGTGTGAGGTGATATCTCATTGTTGCTTTGGTTTGCATTTTCCTAACAATAAACGATGATGAACATGTTTTCGTGTCCTTGAATGTCATCTTTGAGAAAGTGTTCATTCAAATCCTCTGCCCATTTTTTAACCAGGTTGTTTGTATTTTTGTTCTTGATTTTTATTTCTTTATATATTTTGGATAGTAAACCCTTGTTGGATGTATGATTTGCAAATATCATTTCCAATTCCGTTGGGTTGCCTTTTTATTTTGATAGTAGTTTCTTTTGCTGTGCAGCTTTTTGGTTTGCTGTAGTCTTATTTACCTTTGTATTTGTTTTCCTTGTCATTGGAGTTGAACTTTCAAAGACTTCTCTAAGGCTGATGTCAACAACATTGCCATTTTGCTTTGGCTCAAAATCTTTGCCCCTGGGCTTATCCTTTTCTTCAGTGATGCAAACTTGCAAACGCCCTCTTTGTGGTATATCAGACACTCCCGTTTCCCACCTGTAAGGAAGGAAGCCCTTTTGGATGCCTTTGCTCCTTTTCCTGTGTCCCACTCTCTTTAATTACCCTTCTCCGGGGACCCGCCTCATTGTGGAATATATGACAGGATTATATATGCTTTCAAAGGGACCAAGAGCCTCACTAGAGTTGGAATACATTAGCAATTGTTTTCCTTCCAATAAAAAAGGGATGTAACCATGCAACATACACCAGGGTAATTAAAGCCAGCTTCAGGTTTCTGCAACTTCACTCAAAAGTGGGAAAAATTTCTTGAGTCCTTCCTTTTCCACGTAGAGGAGGGGGAAGAACTGGAAATGTAGCAGCCCAGTTGTTGAATAGTTAAACGAAATAACTTCTGACTTGTTCTCGTTTGGTTCTGTAAATTTTTTAGAGATTATGAAAAAATAAAGCCAAGCTTTGCTTGTCCCATTATGAAAAGGCTTTTACAATTTCTCATTCTGATGGGATTTTTAACACGGGAAGCAGGAGGCAAGGAAGGCCTGGGCCTCTCCAGGGATTTTTGCTGAAGCCTGACTCAGCCACCAGGTCAAAAGGGGGTAGTCCCTGGGGCTGCATGCCTGGAGAAGGGAAAACAGACCCCTCTGTTAGTTCCTGCTGATAATAACGCAGACTGCGTGGGCAGACATTGCTCATCCACTGGCTGGAGGGAGCATGTGCTTCAGCACATGGGCTGTTCTTCACCTTTATGGACAATGTGACTTGGCAGCTAAGAGGGCATTAGGGGGCCAGAGGCCTGCTGACTGAAATCCTGGTAGGATCGCATCTCAGAAACCTACCCAAAGGTGATGGTGTTGGGGTGTGAGAATGCAACCCCTTCTTCATGCCTCTGTTCCTTTCTCTAGTCCTGTGACAGCAGAGAAGAACAGAAAGTTTCTTAAGAGATGCTCTGAGAAATAGTTTCCAGACTAAATTCCCTGCTTTGTGCTCATTCACACACTTGCTTTTCAATGGCCGCAGTTTAAAAAAAAAAGATTGTATGAGTTAAAACAAGTAGGGAGAAATAGGCATGTGAGGTTGGAAGGTGACTGGTAGTGCAGAGCTCAGAGGACAGGGGAGATGCCTTAGGACAAGGACTATGTCTGGCTCCCAGGGTGTGATGGCCTGGCCACTATACCTAGAACACATTGGCTCTTAGGCAAGGGTTTTAGGTCCTTGTGACAAATGGGCCAGGGAAGGATGCCACCTCCGCTCTGTATCATGTGTAGAACCTACCATGTTCCTTGCATGTGGCTGGTGCTCAAAGCATTATTGTTAAATATCTATCATTGCTTTTTAATGCACCTTTTTATTCATTAACCGGGGTAGAACTATACCCTCTTTGTTTCATTCTTTTACTCATTTGGCAAACGTGAGATATTGGTTGTTAGGCATCCTACTCTTTCCTCCTTGGAATGCTGAGTCAGAGGTACTCCAAGGACAAGGTCTCCTGGCCTCTTCCCAAAAGGATGGTTCTCTTCAGTTCATGGGCACGTTCTTCCTGTATGCAGAATGAATGAATGAATTTTCCGGAGACAAGACCAACTTTCTGTAGAGGATTGCCTTGTTTCTCATATGTTCCCATGACTTTTGAAAGACAGGCTGTCTTTTTGGTAAGCAGCAAGTATCCATCCTCCTCTGCAAAGAAAACCTCAAAAAACCAACTGGACTCAAGATGGTTTCTCCTATTGTACTGGCAAAATGAGTCCGTTCACCTAGAGCATTTCTGGTCATTCAGGGTTACTTGGCATCCTGTAGCAGGGAGAGGTCGGAACTGGAGATGTAATGTTGGGAATAATTAGTGGTGTTAAAGAATGGTGAGATCACCAGGGGAGTGGATATAGGAGAGCTGGAAAGACCAGGGGTGGGCACTGTAACATTAAGTGGGTTTGGGAGACAGGGAGAAACCAATGAAGGAGATCAAGTAGGCACAGCCAGAGAAGTGAGTGGAAACACGACTTCTGTGGGGGAGTAATATCATGGAAATCAGAGGAAGAAAGCGTGTCAGGATGAGGGATTGGTTAAGGGCAACAAATCCCACGGAGAGATGCAGGAGGATGAAGCTAAGCTGTGCCACTGCATATAACAAAGTGAAGTTATTGGTGATCTTGGAAAGGACATTTTTGGTGGTGAGATGAAGCGGGGGTCTGATTGGCGTGGGCTCTAAGAGTTCATTCATCTTTGCTGCTTCATGAAGTGGAACAAACCAGAATTTCAAAAACCCCTGGTAGATAATACCTCATCCTGTCTCTATTAGCTACTCTTACATTCTCGCTGGAATTTTCTACACATTCCTAGTTGATGGGATTATGGATCGAGCACCCAACCATGAAAAATCACATCATCAGAATTTGGGATTATAGTAATTATTGCAATGCCTTGATATTAAAGCCTCGGCCTTTGGTCAGGACAGGAAATGTTAAAATAGGAAGTAAGAAATCATTAAAATTGAGTCCCTCTATTTACATGTGAAACCGAGGCTCAGATTAGGGATATAGTTTATCTAAGTCAAGTAACTGCTTTGATGCACTGCCTCTCTTTTCCTACCCAAGTGTACCTGGTGGATGAAATTTGTACTTTTAAAAATGAATACTGATCATTTTCTTTTTTAAAAAATATCTATTTATTTATTTATTTTTTTAATACAAGCACTGGGTATAGTCAGAAGCATGGAAGGGTGAGGGAATTCACCAGAGCCAGAGCGGGGAGCAGAACAGGCAGACTGATGAAATACACTGCTGAGGGGAGCAGCGGGCACAGCAGGAGAGGTCTGCGAGCCATGTGGGACCCGCGCTGGCGGCTGGGGATTGAACTGGTGCTGCAGAAGCTGTGGGCAGCTTCGCAGCCCAGTGCTCAACTGCTGCACCACCTGGGAGGCCCTGATCATTTTCTTAAAAAAATATTTTATTTATTTATTTATTTATGCATACAAGAGCTAGGGTACAGGCCAGAGATGGGTGGGGGTTGGGGGGAGGGGCAGAGAATTCACCAGAGACAGAGTGGGGAACAAAACAGGCAGACTGACTGAAATACACTGCTGAGGGGAGCTGCGGGTGAGACAGGAGAGGTCTGCTGTGCCATGTGGGTAGCCCCCTGGCCAGGGATGGAACTCATGCTGCAGTGGCTGCTGATAGAGTGCTGAGACTTAACCCCTTTTGCCACTAGGGAGGCCTGATACTGATCATTGTTAAAGATTGCACATGTCTAATTTCTAAACATTTGAATACCCATTTTGGGGTTGTTAGATTCTTTTTATAAATAACTTGAGCCACTCACATTCAGAAAACCCTGAGCTGGGTCTTCCTGTCCTCCTTCCTATCCTCTCCCTTGTAATTTTTTTTTTAAATGATGTAAACAGAGTTGCTTTGGCCAGTTTCCCTGGGTTTATTCCTCTAAAGATGGTGGCTGGCCCTCCCTGTCTCCTGCTAGTTGGTGTTGTCATTCTTGGAGAGGGCCCAGGTTGGACTATGCTGATGTGATTAAAGCTTTCTGGTGTTAAGGTTGTTCATCCAAAGTGCATCACCTACTGGGCCTCCCTCCAACGGGAGGAAAAGAGCTCACTTCCTCCTGTAAGCAGTTATAGATTCTTAACCAGGAACAATGAGCCCTTCTGACTACCCATCTGCCTAATTAGTCCCTGAAATTTTCCTTCTGAGCAGATACTACAGGACAGTCCTTGCTCTGTCTCTGAGAGGATTCTAGGCTGTGGCTGAAAAGTTTTTGGTTCCTGGACTTCACCCCTTCCCTACATTTCCCACTTCCACGGAAAATATAAAGGATAAATCTGAGATTCATTAGCATTCCTAGGCACCAAACATTCATTTAAAATCCATTTATAATTTAGTTGATTATAAAGAGAGCTTATTGTTTTATTCAATAACTGGACATTGAATGAATTAATGAAAGATCCAGCTGGAGAGAGATGCTAAACCAGTGGTTCTCAAGCTAAGCTTCCCTTTAGAATTATATGGGGAGCTATGTCTTACCATATACCAATTAAGCCAAAAATTTTCAGCGGTGGGACGTAGGTGGTATTATTTTTTACCCCACCCCCCGATGATTCCATTTACACCCAGTTTGACAAGAAGTCTGATAAATCTGTGCTTCTCAAATGTGGGGATCTTGTTGGACTTTAGATTCTGAATCAGTAGGTCTGTGGTGGAATCTGTACTTCTTTTTTTTTTTTTTTAAGATTTATTTATGTATTTATTTATACAAGCACTGGGTACAGTCAGAAGTGCAGGAGGGTGAGAGAATTCACCAGAGCCAGAGCGGGGAGCAGAGCAGGCAGAAGGACCGAAGTACACTGCTGAGGGGAGCAGCGGGCAGCAGTGGGACCCTCCTCTGGTGGCCGGGGAGCAGCCGGGGATCGAACCGGCGCTGCAGAGGCCGCGGGCAGCTTCGCAACCCAGCGCTCAACCGCTGCGCCATCGGGGAGGCCCGGAATCTGTACTTCTAACAAAAACCTACATTATAACTGAGGCTGCTGGTGTGGGGACCACTGTTTAACAAGATACAAAAGGATCATTAAGAATATGCAAAGATGCCCACAGCTAAGTGACAGATGAGAGAGAGCGCTGGAAAGAGCTGTGAGAATTTCAGGAAAGATCAGTGTCTGCTGGGTGCTGAGGGAAGGACAGACACCAAATGAGAGCGAGAATGACTAAGGGAGGAACTTCAGTGGCAGAAGGTCCTGGAATGATGATCTGGTTCAACCCTGTGTTTACGTTGCATAGAACACTGTGGTCACTCAGCCTTCTTGGCCTCAGGGCAGAGCCCACCAACCATGTGCTCAGGCCTTTTTAGAGCCAGTGGCTCCTGCATGCCCTTTGAGTGCACCTGCACCCCTGGGTCATTGTGTCCCTGCCTCATGGATGGAGACCAGCCCATAGCACAGAGGGCTCCTGGCTCTTTGAGGTCCTTGCTGAGGGTTCAGGATGCTCTCATCTCTAATATTTCTAGGTCCAGGTGTCATCCTTAATTAACAGGAGACACAAGATATGGAAGGAGATAGCCCTGGAAGACAGAGTCATCTCCACACTTGTCTATGGAAAGAGGTTCAGAGAGCCCTCTGCATGTGAAAACTTCTGAGAAGAACTGCCTCTTGACACAAGACTACCCCTTTGTTTCCAGTCAAGGCAACCACATAACAGGTGGGGAGCTGGTGAGTTAGGAAGGGATCATGTCTGCCATATAGTACAGATGCACTTGAGCTGGCTGATTGGACCCTGAGAACACATTTGTCATAGGAAGGGTCACATGATGTTTGCCATTTGTCAGCTTCTCAGGGTGATGGGAAACATTGATCGCCTAGTGCTAGTCCTGGGAGGTCTAGAGCTGGACAAGTTCCACTCTTTGCTTTTGAGCTGCTCCTCTGGGCTAGAGGGGAGACAGATGAATATGGCAGTGTGTACATTGAGACACAGTGTTGGAGGCCAGTCTGTCCCTGGCACAAGTGCAAAGTCTGTGCACTGTCATTGGGTCCCTTTCTTCTTGGAGGTGAGTGTCCTTGGGAAGTGAGTGCCCTTCCCATAGGGGTGAGTGCCCTTGGGAAGTGAGTTTGCCTGGAAGTGGGTGCCCATGGAAGTGGGTGTCATTGGAAATCTACAGTTGCCCCCTGCTCTCCATGCCACGTAATCACTGGCTTCTGTCTTGTTTTTCCATAAATGGTATGTTGTGGCTTGAGGATATCAGTGCCAAGATGAATACAGTCACCTCAGGTCCCTGGGGCTTTCTGTTGAAATTTGGCAGGTGCTCCACTATCAGTTCTTGATATTATCACTTCCCCAAAAACTGTTGCCCTTCTGCTGCTAGACAGCAATTGATTGGCCCAAGGAAGTCATTTGGAGAAAACCTTTAATGTGTAGTTGTTTTGCGTGAGTTGGAATTGTGCTCTTAAAATAATGAATGCACAGGTTAATGGGGAATGGCAAAAATCCAGAAGCTGGTTGGGAGGTAGGAGGAGGAACCTTGGGGTTTCACGAGAGTGCTTGTGAAAGGGACAGGGTAGGGGAAATGAGCCAGCATTGTCACAGCTGCATAGTTGAGACTTTACGTAGGGGAGGTTTTTGGCATTAGTGAAGTTGTCTTCTCCTATACGTGAAAACACAGTCTAACATCTGCACAGGTGTCTCTAGTCCCCAAACGCTCATCCACCTATTTTCGGTGTTCATATCATCCTTTATTTCAACCCGTCTCTTTTCAGGGGTCATGTTTCCAACTGCTCCCCCAAATGATCTCCTTGTGGTTTCTTGGTAATTCCATTTCCTTGTGCAGTGGGAGTGAGGATTGACAATTGTGTTATTAATTGGATGTGCAAAGAAAAGGTAACTTTAACTTTTTTTTGTAGTGGATCTAATCTTGCTGCAGTATCAGATGGGTAGAAAACACTTTCTGTGTGTTTCAACCTGCCAGTTAAACCATCTAAAACTCACCTGATTTATAAGTGCTGTCGGGGCAGGAAGTGACAGAGCAGGATCTCTATGACCCAAACAGACAGGTGAAGGAGAGAACCAAGTGTTCACTTGAACCCTTGGTGACTTTTTCAGGCCTTTACTGAGTTTACCAGGTACACGGCAGGCAGGGGTGCTGGGGAAGGGGGTGGGTGTAGGGCCGGGGGGCGGGGGGGAGACTGGCAGGCCTCCCAGCCCCTGGCAAGTCCTCACTCTTTCTGGACTCTCTGGCTTCTCTGCTCTCTTCTGGTCTCTCTCTGACGCAGCAATATAAGCCCAGTCTCAGCCCAGGTGAACCCACCTACATATGCCCACACCCCACTCCAGGGGCCCACCGTCAGGCATGCTTTCAGGACCGCAGGGATCCATCATCCATCCTGATGGCGGGAGGGCAGAAAAGCCTGACAATTACTTACCCTGCAAGTGCTTTCAGTTTAAAATAATCACCTTGGGGGAAGCAGTTATTTCGGGTAAATTCTGCCTTTTTTGATTTCTACGCCTCCTATGTGTCCTCTCCAGGAAGGTTGTCGAGGGGCCTCACAGGAGTGGGGAAGGGGCCTCAGTTACATGCACATGGTTTTTCATTGACCCCCGCTTCCTCTCTACCCTCTGTATCAGGTCATGGATGGTCCTGGTTCCTGGAGCCCAGTGCAGGACCTGCTCACTCCAGTCAGCTTTTCCTTTTTAAGCGCCCCTCCCCCCCCAATGATTAAACCTACTGGTCTAGCTGTTTGCTAAATCACACTCTGTCAAGAAATCAGCGCCTTCCACTCCTCGAGAGGGTTATGCAGGACCTTGTCCCCTGACTGAATCCTACTCTCTCTGATTTAATCTATCCCCTCAGACCCTTTTGTGCCCTGTCCATGAAGAGGCATGAATCCATGTTCTCCCCTCCCTTTGGAGCCATGCGGCTATCTTTTGTGAAAAGGTAAGTGTTATGGGTTCACTTGTGCCCCCTCAAAACATGATAGGCTGGAGTCCTAACCCAGGGGACTTCAGAATATGATCTAATTTAGAGACTGGGTCTTCACAGAGGTAATCAGATTAAAATATGATCGTGAACATAGTTTCACTCTAAGTTCTTTGTTGCAGATTTTTTTTTTTTGCTATAAAAAAGGGATAAAATCATGAAACACTATCTCTTTGTTAAAATATCTTCATTAAGAGAGATATCAGTTTACAAATGCTAGGATGACTATTTGTAATGGAGCTTTGAAAACCTTCTATACTGTTGTTTGACACAGTGGGATACTGTTACTTATCACTATTTCTCACATATCTAGCTGGTGATACATAGCTAGGCCACACATGCCCAATCTGTATATTTCACCAAGCCAACAAATAATGGAGATTCTGTGCCCAACACAGAATCTTTATGTAGTTCTTTATTATCTAATAGCCAAAAATTTCCACCATTTTCAAGAAACCTCTGCTCATCAGGACTCAATTATTTCTTTTTGAAAGGTGTAGGGTCAGTAAAGATAGGTCTGGCTTTGGCGCCTCTGGCCTTTGTGGCTATCACCTGCCGCCTTGATTGTGCTAATGCAGGAGGCGCTTGGGAGTGTGGGCTTGGAGCACACACGGCTAATGGTGGACACCTGGAGGATGGCGCGGGCATGTGGAAGTGGGCACACCTGAGCCTGGAGGCGGAGGCTATCAGGGCGGTGTCACTCAGTGCAACAGCTGCGGTGGAGAATGGCTAAGAAGAGGGTCAGAGGAAGCCCAGAGGAAAAAGTGTAGAGAGATTTGCAGGAGGCCCAAGGTGCTGTCTCCCTGCTGACCTGTTTCCCCTGTGTAGTAAAAAACCTGAGTGGATGATGCCAAGGGCTCCAAGGTTCTCTTAAGCTGCCTGAGCCAACAGTGAACCTCCTCGGCCGGGGATGGTTGCAGAACAAGGGGATAAGAAAAGTTCGATTCTTCTTTTGCCTCCAACTTCTAATATTGCTAAATTTGGTAAGCAGCGTTAGAGAACAAGCTGGTACGTCTAAATTAGCGAAGGAACTGTTAATGAATGTCCTCGAAGACTGTTGTGAATTACTAGCTGCCTCTATTTGCCACAGTTTGGTAAACTTTTGGTTTGGATGGATGGAAAGGCAGACTGCACTGATGGAAGGATTTGCGAACTGTTATTTTACTGCTGTTTTTCCATCAAGTACATATATGTAGCTGTCATGCACTCTATTTTAAGATTCCCTATTTGTCACTGCATTGCCTATCATGAGGGTTAATATTTATTTTAAAAAGTGGGAATACTGTGTCAGTTGAAACAAATCTTGAAGCCAAACTCTCAGACCAAACCATCAACTGGTTATATTATCTTTTTACAACAAAATGGCTTTATGGCCGGTTAGGGACGCTGCGAAGACACTTGTGCAAAAGAACGCGGGGAGAAACTTCTTAACAGCCCATTAAGCTGGGTCCTAATCTAACAGGACTGGTGGTCAATGAAAAGAGGCAATATGTGGGGATTTCAGCACAGAGACACCCCCAGAGGAAAGATGGTAAGACCCAGGGAGAAGGCAGGTGGCATCAACCTCGAGGAGCAGGCGCGGCCAGATCATCACCTCACAGCCGGCAGAAGAAACAGCACCGTGATCTTGGGCTTCTGGTTTCCAGAACTGTGAGTGCATACTTTTTTTTTTTTTTTTTTTTTGGTTTTGTTTTGTTTTGTTTGTTTGTGGTGCCCTGTTATGGTAGCCTGGCAAGCTCATATAGGAGGAGCTGACTTAAAAAATGAAAACAAACCCTCTGTGGTGCGTAAAGTGGTCCTCCAAATTCCAGTAGTCCACTCTGGTCACTACTGGGTGCTCTTGATACCAAATAATAGTAAAACGTCTTTGGAAACTTTGAGGGTTGGGATTGGCTAGTGATTGATGCCTTTCACTTGTCTTAAGCAAATTTTTTATTTATTTTTTAATTTAATTTTATTATTTTTTTATTTTTATTTTTTTTAGAGGCATGTTTTATTTATTTATTTGTTTGTTTGTTTGTTTGTTTTGTTTATACAAGCACTGGGTACAGTCAGAAGCGCGGGAGGGTGAGAGAATTCACCAGAGCCAGAGCGGGGAACAGAACAGGCAGACTGACGAAGTACACTGCTGAGGGGAGCAGTGGGTGGCAGGAGAGGTCTGCGCACCATGTGGGACCCTCCTCCGGTGGCCGGGGAGCACAGGGGATTGGCGCCGCAGAGGCCGCGGGCAGCTTCACAACCCAGCGCTCAACTGCTGCGCCACCGGGGAGGCCCTTAAGCAAAGTTTTTAAGGAGGGGGCTAGGAAGGAATTTTCCCCTTCCATTTCAAAGAGGATGTGTGGTTCTGTTAGGGGGAAAGGCTGTCCTGAGCTAATTCCATACTGGCTTTGTGAATGCCACGCCCACTCCATCAAGACACTGGGAACTACAAATCCCATGATCCCCAAAGGGAAGTTGTGAGGCCCTAAGGGCGGAATTACGCAGCCATTTTCTCTGTTTGTAAATAAAACCAGCCATGTTAGTGGGGCTGGGGCTCACCTGGCTCCTGCTCTTGGCCAGGCAGGTTTGGTCTCTGTGGGTCACTTGGGATTCTAGGTTGGTGGAATGGGTAGGACACATTTAAGAATTTATCTCTCTCTTTTCTCCCTGAATTGTACATTTCCTCAATTCCCCTTCCCTTGTAAATAAACCTTTGTTAACCTTTTGTGTGTGCCTGCAGTTTAAGTCCCCTTTAAGTGTGCGGGTGAGGACCCACAGTCAGGCAACCAGTTTTAGAGCGGGGTTGCCCTGTAACAGTTCCAGGCCCCCATGCCTCCCTGGTGGTGCAAGGGGTTAAGCATCAGCACTGTGAAGCAATCCCCTAGCCCTCTCCTTGAAAATGAAAATTATTTCTAATTATTTGGGTTTATAGTGTGTTTCTACTTAACCTGGGCACTGCCTTGAGAAGATCAGTGTTGTCCTATTTCTCCGCCTGGCAAGAGCCACAGGCCCCCATCTTCCGCTTGCACCCATTTTCTAAACAATGCTTTCCAAGCTTTCTGCAGTCGGCTATGGGGATACTTAAGTGACTCTCATCAAAGTTAGGGAATAACTGAAATAGCGACTTTGGAAATTCTGTCCTTAGGGATGGCTGCCAGATGCCGATGTCCTCAGATGTGACAATTGTGCAGCTGTGCCTGGTCATCCACGGTGGTGCTCATTCTGCTCGTGCAGCTCGCCCCATCAAGAACTGGGCTGAAGCTGTTTCTCTTTATTTCTGTGGCTTTTGAGCCTTTTAAGACATTCCTGTGGAATCTTGCTGGAGAAAGTAATGCTAATACCATCGGTAGACACTCTCAAGCTACATAGAGATGATGGCAACTTAGAAAAACAAACTTAGTGTTGGATGACACCCTAGCAATCGGGTGGCCCCAGCCCTAGATTTTACCAACACTGACATGAGGTCCCAAGTCATAGTCCAGGGTCGCGGAACGAGAGGCAGAGCTGGGAACAGGGCTTGGATCTGCCTCCCTAGTTGGGGTTCCTTTCTCTTCGGAAGATAGAAGATGAGGCTCAGAGTTTGTTGACGTTACTGAACAATTTAGTTATCTCTTTCCTGTACCAAAGCTGTTCTCTCTTTCTGACACATGTGACAACCTCAAGACTCACTTTCTTCAATTGCTCTTCAGTCTCTTTCAACGTCCTCTACTACGTGGACCTAATCTACACACCTCTCCCTCACTACTGCTATATATTTACCGTGTTCTCTGTATCAAATTGTACTGCTCCCTGACTGTACTTCCTGCCACTATTTCCCAGACTTTAGTAAAAATCTTCAGCAGGGTCTGTAAAGATGGAGATTTCCTGGCCTGTCTCAGCTTCAGGCATTCTGGGCCAGGAATTTGAAGTTTTAACCAGAATCTTCTGTGATTCTGAAGCAGGCAGCCCAGAAACCATGCCTTGAAAATCACTGCTTCACAATTTCTCACCTCCATAGGGGCAGTTTTCTGTTAGTATATTTGATAGCTTGGAATGACCACTCCTTTAATTACTAGCTAATTTGAGTTTGATTAAAATAAAACACTTGATCACTCTAAGCCTGCTTTTATATTTGTCAAACCTGGCTACTTGGCCTTATATTCTAGAAGTGTTGGGTAACATTAAAAAAAAACACAATGCTTCCAGTAACAAATACTCTCTCTGACAGTCACAAAAAATAAGGTCTAAAGTTTTCTTCTTTGTGGTAGCTATGCTAAAAAGAAAAAGTCTGGAGAAAGCTGAAAACCCCTCAAAGTTTAAAGAAATTAATGGGAAAGGGTTAAGCAATAGGCTAAGTAGAGAAAAGGGTGGGATTTTGATCAAGACTTTGCACAGTCTCTTTAGACCTGGAGATTGAGACTCAAGCTTGAATGGAGTTGATTGACCTAGGGCAAGGCACACGCTCTGTCTGAAGTTCAGCTTCACATCTGTAACATGGGGATGATGATAATGATGGCGCCCCTGCCTGCCTGTGAGACTGTGGTGCTGACAGATGGGACACACCTAAGCACTTTGTGAATTAATACAATTACCTGGTATTATATATAAGCTAATTCACACCAAAAGTGGGTACCTAATCTGCTAGATATTTCGCTTAGGATCACAATAAAGTGACTAGTTAAAAAGCTGAATGTCAGGAAAAACACCAATTTAAAAATAGAGCCAGAACTGGATCTATGCCTCATGTGGTTAAGAAAAGTATTCAATTACTGTTTCCTTTATTTCCCTGTTTCTGGGAGTTGTGTTACTGTTTTATCAAGTTGTATTACTGTGTTTGGAATTCCTATTTTGTTCTTCAGTAGCAGCTACATAACCTCTAATCACCTCTATTTTTCCTAATTGCTGACCATGGCAAGTTCAAATGGTAGGGATTTAAAGGTAAATTAGTTAAAAAAAACAAACACCAAAAGTAAGCAATAAACCAAAGAAATGAAAAACACACCGCTGAATTTTCCTGAATTGATTCTGCCAGAAAGTTGAAGTTTAATAAACTGGCATCCAATTATGGTTGGTGCGCACAAGCCTGACTTTCAAGACGACATCTGTCCTTTGCAAATTCTGTCATCCACCTCAATGGTCTGCCTTGTTTTTTCAACCCACTATGGGGATTCCAATCACTATCTTCTTCAAGTCATCAAGACACCTTCCCTCACCCCCAACCACAAATCTTCTCTGTTGTCTTATCCTTTGCTGGAACCACGCTCTTCTTTAAGAGTGCAAGGCTTTCTCCAGAAAACTTTCCAGAAGACCTCAACCTTTTTTGGAGGATCCTTGGCTTAGGCAGCCTTGCACTCAAGTTGTCTATTTGGACAGCTGTTCTATAGATGGTAAGGCCCTCAGGACAGTCTTTTTACTTCTGCATCCTAGGGTGTAGGACAGGTCCTGAAAATATGGGAGCATGACACTTATTTATTATTGTTGGTGAAGATCCTGAAATAATTGTCTCCTTTGATGAGAGAGTAAACAAGGATGAGTACTGACTTTTAAAGAGCAACCTAATGTATGACAAGCAGGTGAAATGGTTATACGTGTGGGCTCTGGGATCAGGCTGCAAACTCATTTCTTGCATCTAATCATGCATAAGGATTAAATAAAAACATGAAAAAATTGGACACCGTACCTCTCTGTAATAAAATTTTTGCTTCTTGACTTAGCATTCAAGCTGTCACATGAACCAAACATGTCTTTTCATTCAAGCACTGGGACAGACATAGAGCTGAATATTGAATCCATTTAAATGAACTTGGAATAGCTGATGTTTTGCTGAAAAACTAATTTTTAAACCCAGCAAGAGATGTTGTTCCTTCAAAGGCAGTAAACTCAGATCTCTCATAAAGAGTATTTGTAAGTGGTTCCTTTTTTCTTTCACTATTGTGACCATGGTTGTATTTAAATCACTTCATCAAATGAAATAATTTTCTTATGAGACAAATTACAAACACTTTGGTTCTCTATGGTGAATTTTCCAAGGAGGGTATATTTCCCAGGAATTTGGGGCTCAGGGACTCAGAACTAAGTGTACTGATGGCAGAACTTATAAATAGTCCTACCCCAATCCAAGTAAAACTTATATTACAAAATAAATTCTTCCTCCCCACCAAGACATTAGAGATCCAAGTGAAATGGAAGAAACACACAATTTTTGAATTCTGTTGCCAATCTTAATTTGAAAGTGCTGCTGAATATACTTAATTTTACATGAGTATTGTGAGATTTCAGAGGTAAAGGTTAGACAAAGAATGGTGCTGCCAAGGAAAACTCATCACTCCTGCCCCTGGTGACAGGTAGACACCTGGGTGGGAATTCTTACTGCTGCTGATGGGAGCTACTTCAGGGAGGTACCTGCTGATTCTCCTACCTTCTAGCAGGGAGCAGAATTAAAATTCATGCCTTAGCAAATAACAAATGGTTAAAAGTAGATCATGGAGTGGATCGTGAATAGTTTACCTCTTGAAGACCAAGTGTCCCATATAGGATATTTTCCCCTTTAGTTTATTTCCTGGACAGATTGCTCAAGAATTAGCTGGCCTTGGTAGCCTAGAGACTTGGAGACTTGGCTTGGGTTGGCTTGACCCCTAAATGAACACCTCAGGCAATCACTGAGTAGTATTGGTGCCTCATTTTCTCCATGGCTCTAGGGTTTGGCTAACATGTCACATTAGGTGAAATGGAGCTGACCTGGAGTTTTTAGTGATGACTCCCTTCTTGGGTCTGCTCTCTCTGAGGCTTGGTGATGCAAGTTAGTAGTTCAAACTTAGTACAAATCACCCCCATTTAGAGAACTATTCCCAAAGGTTGGGCGTCCAAGACTGTAAGCAATCCAGCAGTACATGCCCTAGGGAAAGGCTTAGAAAAGACCATCACACGTTTGAGAAAGAAACAATACTGCTCTGTTTGTCTCTCTGCTCCTCCCACCTGGCCAAGGCGAGTGAGTGCTTTGCATTTTACTCCTTGTCCCTTTCGGGCAGTTGGAAAACAGCTGAAAAAAATGCAGTGGCAGCTCTGCCAGGAGCAGGATCATATACAAACCATCCTGAACTCAGGCCGACTGATTGTTCTGACAGCCAGTGATCCTTGGCGGGAACTGGCTAGATAAGTGTCGTTGGAAAATTTCTGTGTTTAGTTCAAAGTCCTCCTCCTCTCTTTCTTGCTTCCATTAAGGAAAAGAGAACAACTGGAAAAAGCAAATTTGTTTACTTTCCTGACATTCCTTCATCTGCTGAGTATTAGTGTCCTGTTTGTTACGGTCTTGGGTTGCCACTGAGCCAGAAGAGAAGACATGAGATGTATAGGTGGAACCATTACTTGATTTAAAACGATGATACAATCCAAGAAAATCCTCAGAACAAGCCCCAGGCCTGGTGCCTATTGGACAAGACTCACCAAACAAGGACCCAGATTGCCCACGTCATAACCTTACTGAGCTTCCCTTCCCTCTGATGATACGCTTGTACAAGCAGACAAGGAAATTACCATTCTGGGTTACGCGTCTGTCGTAACCATCACACCTCACCATCTTTCTGACCTAGGAGACCTCAGGCACCCTGACTGCTTCTGATTCTCTCTCTACCCTGCAGCTGAGTTTAGTGAGAGAACAGTGAGCGTAAAGAGTGTCGCCCCAAACACTGGTGCTCAGGGAAACTCTCCAACTTCAGTCAATGTAATTGAGATTTCTACCAAATTTGTAAAGCTGACTGTGTGAACTGGTCTTGCTAAACTCCTCTGTTTTCTTATAGAATGGAAACTAATAGGGGCCAGGAAAAACATTTTTATTCAAAGTGTAACTCCAGGTTTATTCTCTCTCTCCTCCAGTGTATACATCCTGTCTGGGGGAACCAGTCTCTACTTGTCTGCATCAGACATGGGATGTTTTCTATCCTAGTCACCACGTTGGGGCAGAGACACTCGTTAAATCTGAATCCGTCAATGATTTGGCCAGTAGCCAGGGTCTCTGGCAGCTTTGCCACTCTTTGCAAAGTGAACTTTTAATGGCAACCCATGTGTTGGTGAACGGACTGGGGGACAGTTAGTTTTTAGTTTTTTAAGTGAAAATTGTCCCTGTAGGTCATTGTGTTCATTTTCTTCACCTCACTGTGTAGATATACTCTTTCAAAGAGCCTTAAAAGAGAGGTTATTCTTCATGTTCTAGTTGAAACCCCCAGCCCTTCTTAAGCACTGTAGGTAGAGTGCATACAAATGACAAGGCGAGCATTGTTGTCTTGAGAGTGTCTGACACCTGGAGGTGTGGATATGTGCTTGGCCTTTCCTTTGCTTCTGGGCACTTTGGACCCTCTCCCAGGATGTTGGTTCCTTTGAGTTTGTGAAATCACATGATCGTAACTTGACCTCATCTTTGTTTCTTCTTTCCAGATCTCAGATAACTGACAGGTTGGTCGTGAATTAAAATAAGTTTTGACTATGATTGGAAAGTAAGAATCTTCGGGTTACCATGTTTGGCTAAAATAATTTCTTTTTGGAATCAGGAGGGAAAACAGTTTTAGGAAAGAGCCAGGAGTGACTAGCAGGAACTTCTGCTCTCATTGTAAAAATAATGAGTGTTGCTGTGAAAATTCTCAAGACTCTGCATAGATCCAGGTCATAAGCGATACAAGTAATGCTTCTGTCTGATAAGCAAAATGGCAGTATGTGCATATGGTTCAAGGTTCAACCTGTTCTCTGCAGATGTGGCTTCTTGGAACCAGGCTGTCCCTATGAGCTATGTAACTAGCAAATCATGATCGCCTAAGGCTCCATCTCCTCATCTGTGAAATATGAATAAAAATACTTGCCACTTAAAAAAAATGAAGTCAAGTTTCATTTTACATGAGGGATCTAAAGTCAGCACTGAGGGTGTGATCAGGTACAGCACAATTACCCTTATTTTTTTTTTTAAAGATTTATTTATTTATTTATTCATTCATTCATTCATTTATTTATTTATTTATTTATTTATTTATTTATTTATTTATTTATTTATACAAGCACTAGGTACAGTCAGAAGCATGGACGGGTGAGAGAATTCACCAGAGCCAGAGCAGGGAACAGAACGGGCAGACTGACGAAATACACCGCTGAGGGGAGCAGCGGATGTGGCAGAAGAGGTCTGTGTACCATGTGGGACCCTTGCCAGCGGCCGGGAATCGAACTGGTGCTGCAGAGGCTGCGGGCAGCTTCGCAGCCCAGTGCTCAGCTGCTGCATCACCAGGGGAGGCCCCAGTACAATTATCCTTATGACTACGAGGGAGATTAGGACACAACCACTATTTTCCCCAGTTCTGGAATAACTCATTGTTTCTTTGGTTGTGTATAAGACAGAGCAGTGTCATGCATTTAGAAGCCGTGTTGCACAAAATTGTATGTTTTAAATGACTAGTATTTCACTTCAAATGGTGAGATTCTCCTAAATGAGAGCCATTTGGGCAATTTGGAGGCATCTTTGACTTGGGATGGAATGGCTGATTGAACCATCTGCTCCTTGCATTGTTCTGTTTTCCCTGAAGATACTGACTTTGCCTTTCTTTATTGCTTCATGTCTATAGTTGAATTCTCACGTAAGTTAAGTGTTCTAATGTCTCCATACTGCAGTAAAAACTCTGTGGAAAAAAAAAAAAACAATAAAGGACTCTACAAATGAAAGACAAATTTGTAAGGCAAAGAGAAAAATGGAAGAGTAGCTCAGGATGGTGAATCAGAATTGCCATTTAAAGCCCCAGACATGAGCAAGGAAGAGCAAATTAGGGTGCTGGTATTGAGGCTATCATTTGCTATCTAGTTCTAGTTCCTAAGAGCAGCTCGGCAGAAAAGGGTTTTTTTGTTTTTTTTTTAAGCTACTTTACAAATATCTTACAAACTGCATATATTTAAAGTATATAACTTGATTAACTTTTACAAATATATATAATCATGAAACCACCACCATAGTCAAGACAACAAACATTTCCATTCCTCCTCAAACCTCTCTCATGTCCCTTTATAATCCATTCCTTCCTTCACCCTTATCCTCTGGTCTACATTTTGTCACTGCATACTAGTTTGCATTTAAACAATTTTATGTAAATGAAATCATACATTTCGAGGGAAATTTATTAGCATGAGGACCTTGAGATTCTTGTTGTGTGTATCAATATTTTACTCCATTTTGAAGCTACCATATGACCCAGCAGTTCCACTCCTAGGGATCTACCCAAAGGACACAAAAATATTGATCCAAAAGAGCACCTGTTCCCCTGTGTTTATTGCAGCACTATTTACAATAGGTAAAACCTAGAAACAACCCAAATGCACCAAAATAGATGACTGGATCAAGAAGATGTGGCACACAGACAATGGAATATTATTCAGCAATCAAAAAAGATAAACTCATGCCATTCACAGCAATGTGGATAGAGCTAGAAGGAATTATGCTCAGTGAAATAAGCCAGAAGGAAAAAGAAAAAATATCAGATGGTTTCACTTATAGCAGGAATAAAAATATATAGCAGTGTAAAATAAAAATATATAGCAGTGTAAAAAAATAACAATAGTACAAAACACAACAAAGCAAAAACAGACATAAATCAGAGCCATACTGCAGGGGAGGAGGAGGGAGAGGGATCAGAGGGAGGGATGGAGGAGCACAGGGGATGGTGCATGAGTACATTAGTGAAGGAAATTCTATGGGGACTCCACCCCATAGAAAGCAAATATTGGGGGAAAGCAAATATTGTTTAAAGATGAACATTGATGTAAAAAATAAAAAAAATAACATTACTTCAATTAAAAAATAAAAAATAATAAGAATCCTCTAAAGCAAAAAAAAAAAAAATTACTCCATTTTATTGCTGAGTAGTATTTCATTTGCTAGATATACCACAATTTATTCACCTGGTGGTAGATATTTGAGTTGTTTCCAGTTTTTCACTATTGCATATAAAGGTACTATGAACACGTATGTTCATGTCTTTGAGTGGAAATAGGTTTTCTTTTCTCTTGTGTGCATACTTCTGTGTGGAATGGTGGGGCTGAATGTGGGTTTATGTTTAACCTTTGAAGAAACTGCCAGACTGCTTTACAAAATTATATAATTATATATATATAAAATACATAAAGCATGTATATTTTATATATAAAAATATATATAATTTACATCGTTCATTTTTGTACAATGTCTGCTTGTATGTTTTCTACTTTCAGGTGTAGTCCCTGTAAAATTCCCACCACTAATTCACCCGTGAACCATCACCATAGTCCTTTGTGGTTTTAATTTAATGTAATTTTTTTTTCAAAGAACTAACTTTTGGTTTCATTGATCTTTTGGACTGTCTTTTAAATTTCTATTTCATTTATTTCTGCTTGTGTTTTAATTATTTCCTTTCTTCTGGCTTTTGGGATTTTTTTTTAGCTGTTCTTTTTCTAGTTCTTTAAGATGGGAGATTTGTTTATTTGGGGGGGTTCTTATTTCTTGATGTTGGCCTGTTTTGCTATATATTTTGCTCTTATTATTGCTTTTGCTGTTGTGTCAATGTATTGTTGAATTTCCTCTTTGATTTCCTCATTGATCCAGTGGTTTTTTGTTAGCATGTTCTCCAGCTCCTGTAATGGGGGTGTTCCTTGCTTTCTTTTTGTAGTTTGATACCTTTGAGTCAGAGAATATAGCTGGTATGGTATCCATCTTCATGTATTTGTTGATGTTTGTCTTGTGGCCTAGTACATGGTCTATCCTGAAGAATGATCTGTGTGCACTTGAGAAAAATGTGTAGTCAGTTTTTTTTTTTTTTTTCAGGTGCAGTGTCCTATACATGCTTGTTACACCCATGAGGTCTAGATCTTTTGTCCTTGTTTCTTTTTTGTCTTATTGTGGGAGATTCATGGAGACTACCCCTGAGCAGAGAGATCAAATACTACACACAAATGAACAACAATGTAAGAATAAAAATGCTTAATTTAAAAAAATTACATAATTTTATATTTCCACTGATAATTTTGAGAGTTCCAGTTACCCTGCAGCTTCACCTATAATTGGTATGGTCAGCCTTTTTAATTTGAGTCATTCTGGTGAATGTGTAATGGCATGTCATTGTGACTTAAATTCACATTCCTCTGATGATTAATAAATGGTGTTGAACACATTTTTATTTGTTTTGGCCCTTTTCTTCTTTTTTGAAGAATCAATTTTTAAAAATATGATATTAAATAAGTTGTTGGTTTCTTCTTAGTGATTTGTATGAATCCTATATACAAGTGTCTTGAATATTTTTTTCCAGCTAGTGACTTGCCTATATGTTTCCTTAATGATATTTTTCAAAGAATATAGGTGTTTACTTGTGTTAAAGTAGTACTGATCCAAAAACAGGTTTTTTTTTTTAAGATTATTTATTTATACAAGAACCGGGGTACAGGCCAGATGTACGGCAGGGTGAGAGGATTCACCAGAGACAGAGTGGGGAACAGAACAGGCAGACTGATGAAATACACTGCTGAGGGGAGCAGCGGGTGAGTGAGGAGAGGTCTGCTGCACCATGTGGGACCCTCGCCGGCTGGCCAGGATCAAACCTTCCCTGCAGAGGCTGTGGACAGCTTCACAGCGCTGCGTTCAACCGCCCCGCCTGTGTCACCAGGGGAGGCCCTCCAAAAACAGTTTTTAAAAAATGGTTTAGTATTTTTGTTTTCTACCTAAGAAAACTTTACCTACCCCAAGGTAATGTCTTCCAGACTTTTTTTTTTTTTTTTTTTTTGTGGGACCCTCGCCGTTGGCCGGGGATCGAACTGGCGCTGTAGAGGCTGCGGGCAGCATCGCAGCCCAGCGCTCAACCGCTGCGCCACCAGGGGAGGCCCGTCTTCCAGACTTTATTTAATAATTTTAGATTTTACATGGAAGGCTATCTTTCACTTCAAGGTTAATTTTTGTATATGATGAGAGCAAAGGATCAATTTTCATCTTTTCCTCCTATGGATATCCAGTTGACCCAGTACACTGGTTGGAATGGCTGTTTTTTCCTCTTTGAATTGGCTTGACACCTCAGTTGAAAAGCAATTAACAACATGCATGTATGCCTGCGTTTGGCCTTTGCGGCACAGGACGTGTAGTTGTCACCTGAGGGAGGCATGGGCTATAGGGGAATCATCCTTGAGTAATGGAACCAGACCCCTAAAGTGGCCTTTTGACATAAGGTTTATATTGACCATTATGAAGTTAATATATTGATTCCTAAATCAGTTCAGGAAAAGAGACAAACTAGAAAATAGAAGGAAGAATCCACTCACTCCATTCTCTGAAGAATGCTGTTCTGACTTGCACTATACCTGTTTTCTTTTTTTCCCTGCTCTGTGAATATTTAAGGGGCCCGGGCAGAGGCAGAATTGCTCAATGGTTAAAAGAACAATCTGGAATTATACTACTTAAGTTGTGATAGCTCTTTCACTCTCTGCTTTGTTATCTTGGGCAAGTAACTTAATATCACTTGGCTTTGTTCCTCACATCTATAAAATAAAATCTACAACATATGCTTATCTGGTGGGAGTGTGGTGAGATAATCTATGTGAAGCCCTTCATGTAGTTTCTAGAACAAGATAAATGCTGCATAATTTTTTTTTGCTATCCTCATCATTTGCCTTCACTGAACCATTCATTTATAAATACTGCTATTTTCCTAGGAATAAGTAACCAGACTGAAGCAGCCTTATTGAAGAACTCCCTCTCACTGTGGATATGCTTTCATTTAAATATGATTATCTGCTTACTGTAATGGCATCTACTTAGCAGATGAAGCCCACCCTGAAAAGGGCTGCTCTGTGTCCAGGCATCAATGCTGTGTTTCATGTCCATTGAAGGCCGTGGGCCTCCAGGCTGCTAGTTGGTTTAGTGGGAACGGATACCAGGGAGCAGGTCATCCCCCCAAACTGAATTGTGCAGTGGTGTGAAAATGAGTGCCTTCAACATGCAGGTGCTCTCTGCAGAGTTGGCTTCTGGCTGCTCCTTACAAGTATGTAAGCCCTTCAACAGTGAACTGATGCAGTTCAGAAGTCTACCATTTTCTTTCAGTCTTGTTACAAATACAATATGCATGACCAAGGTGATATGTAAATATATGTAATTAACTATTACATATATTATAGGAGTTAATTTTAATCTAAAAATTTACCCGAATATTGCAACCAATAAAAACATTCATCTATAGGTTATTCATGCCTGGATTCACCTTTTACTTTGTTCAAAGCACAGGATGTATCCATTGCTAGAATTCACATGTACAAATTTGTAGTGTGAGACCAGACAGCTGTGGAATCAACTGCCTCGAACAACTGGGACCCAGATGGTTAGGTTCTCCCAACAGGAAGAAATACAAGGTGAAATTTCAGATTTTCCATTTGGTGTCGGTTTTTATGAGAAGATCTTGTCTTTTGTAGTATAGATCTGCTAAAGAACCGATGCAGACGGGGAAAGGTGGCTGTGAACATAAACTCTTGAGTGATTTCACCAGTGTCCTGGATTTTCTCCATTTGCACCAGCTCTGTGGTATCCTCCATTCTGCTCTGTGGAAGCTGACCCACGTGGACCTCACTGGGGGAGCACTGGGTTTGGTTGTTACCAGAATAGAGGGTGGGAGGAGAGGAAATGTGAGGTGCTCATTCTCCTGTCGCCCTCCTTGCTTCCCTTCTGCACTGAGGAATTTGGCACCTTTGGAACTGCCCTCTCGGCCACAGCTGTCTCACAGGGACCTGGTGGCAGTAGACCCTTTGTGTCTAGGGGAGGTGGCATCTCTCGCTGTTGTTAGTTCTAAAGTGTTTGACCATCCACTGCTGGTTCCCTTAATCCTGTCCTCACCCCTGCAAATGGTTTCTTCATGAAATGCTCCCCAACTGGAAGACACCATCTGTTTCCTGCCACAGCCCCGACTGATACAGTGGTCAAAATAAGCTCCTCTGTGTAAGGAGAGGCAGAAAATAAGATAAGGAAGATAATACTGTCCACTTATGTGTAGCTTCTTTGGGCTACACACTGGGAAAGCCCTTTTGCATGGGTTTAGTAAATATTTACTCAGTGCTGACTGTGGGCTAAACATTGTTGCATAAAACAGACTGTCCTCAAGGAGATGACATAATTTAACCCTACAAAGACCCTGTTTTTGTTATCACTACTTCAGACGTGGGGAGGCTGAGTCTCAGGTTAAGTTACTTTCCTAAGGTCACCAACAGGGGATGTACAGAGCTGGCACTTGAGCCATCTGATGCCAAAGCCTATGCCCTCCTCCCCTGCAGCAAGTGCTGCCCAAGTGCCCTCCAGTCAGTCGCTGGGTAAATTCCCAAGACTGGAGTTGGTTTGTTCTGCTTGGAGATAAAGGGTGTAGGGAATACCTGGGAGCCTCATGAGAGCAGACTATTGGCTGAAGCTGCTAAGGGAGGGCTGCGCCATGGGTAGGCAGAGGCTAAGTGTGGTGGGTACTGATAGATGGAGACAACGCTGGCCCCAAGGAGGCTGAGAATGAGGCCTTCAGATACCCACCCCAGCCTTCCTGGTTTTGCCTTGAGCTGGCTGTCAACAGCAGCTGGGGGTCACTCTTTTGTCCAGGTGCAACATTTCCCCTGTGCTGGCATGGACATTTGGGTACCACGAAGAAGCTGGGTTTCTCATGTGCAAGAATCTTCACGAGGAGCTCACCTCCCTCTGCAGTTTCCTGAAGGACAAGTTTAGCCCCAAAAGGAGACAACTGTGCTGGCAGTTTTGGAGTCAGGATTCAAATCTTGGGTCCTGCTCCATTCTTCTGCAGATTGCTCATCAAATTATGAAGAGAATGACCTTGGCGTGAACTGACTTTCTGAGAACTGTTTCTGACCAGCAGCAAGAATAGTCTGAACGCCCACAGCACGCCCTCCAGGGGCCCCTCAGAGCAGTTGCGCTTGGAGCCAAGCCCCTGACTCACACCACCTCCGGGACTGCAGACCTTCGCCTACAGGGTTGCCCAGTTCTCTCCATCTTGAGGGGAATTTGACTGGGCCAGGACACAACTTGGGAAAAACGGAAGCATTTTTAAAATCCTCTTTATTCTATTCATTTGGAAAAACCAGCTTTCATTATTTCCATGAATTTTTTTAAAGATTTTATTTATTTATACAAGAGCTGGGGTACAGGCCAGAAGCGCGGGAGGGTGATAGGACTCACCAGAGCCAGAGCAGGGAGCAGAACAGGCAGACGGACCAAAGACACTGCTGAGGGGAGCAGCGGGCGAGACAGGAGAGGTCTGTGCGCCATGTGGCTGGCTTGGGATCGAACTGGCACTGCAGAGGCCGCGGACAAATTGCTGCACCAACCGGGAGGCCTATTTCCACGACTTATTTATAAAATCCTGTAGGTTCCTGACTACCTCAAGTTTTCTTCCTTTCCCTTGGCCCTTCCTTCCCTTTCTTGCCGCCTCCCTCTTTCTGCTTCTCCTTCTTTGTCTTCCTTTCTTTCTTCCTTGTCATCTTTCTTTCCTTAACCAGCCACCTGAGTCCGCTTCAGTTCTTAGGGTGTGTGCTGTATTTGAGGTTTGAAGCTTCTTCTTCCTTTAAGGGCACATCTTTCTATGGTTCCCACACAGATGACCCTGAATCCTCACTTGTAATCAGTTAGATAAATGCCCGCCTCTTGTCTTGATACAAAAGGTTTTGCCCTCACAAGACTCAAATGACGACATGATAGGGGATCAAGACATGGACATTCAGCTGGAACCTTTGCATGGAGGGATTCAAAGAAACACACTGGTTTTATTCATGTCTATTTCCTGTCGGTGGTGAGGAGGGCTGGTGCGGTCAAGGCAACTATATCTGCAGTTGAGCAACAGAGAAGCTAATTATTTTATGGAACTAAAATAAAATAGAGGCTGATTTTGAATTCTTGTCTTAGAAAAAGCAGAATAGGGATCCAGGTGAGGTTTCCAGCTCACCACAGGGCTCCGCTCCTGCTCTGTCTCTGCTCACCTTTCAACAAGCCCTTCGATTCTCCTTTAATCTTCCATTCTATCCTCGTCCATTGCCAACAGTGCAGGATTTTCCATGATCTAGAGAATAACTGTTGATGATAGAAGAGAGAGGCTATTGCCAGGAATTTTATTTGTAGAGAAATCTCTAGAGAAGCTCTTGACCATCCCCACCCTGCTTCAATATCTATCCCCTCCTGGTTGGCCCAGTATACATACAACCCCTTTCCAAGGAAATGGTCGGGTGTGTCCCCCAAAGGCCTTATAACTTAAATCGAGGGGAAGCTCTGGAGTTGGATGTCCGTCCATCTCCCACGCCACCGTCTGATTCAGACTGGGTGGGGTCCCATGAATGAAGCACCTGCAGAATGTCAGAAGTGCCAGGACACTAATCCTGACATCAGTGGGCACCCACATCAAGCTGGGTTCCCTGGAGTTGTGAGCTCACTCCTCAGAGCGGAAAAGGTAGATTATTTGTGTTTGCTGTGTAAAGATGGCTGCTGCAGGCCTGACCTTGTGGAGACTTCTTGGCTCAGAGTCAGGTGATCTCACTCAGTGCTTCCTGCAGCTGCTCTGGTGTGGAGGACTCGCCATCCGCCCAAGGCCCTGGAGAGGAGCTGCAGTAGAGAGCTGGTGTGGTGTGGACTCCACGACCAAGTTGTCCCTCTGCTGGGGGAGGCCGCAACGCAGGAAGTGGGGAACTGATCAATAGAGAGTCTTTGTGACCCTGACGCGTGTCCATACCTCTCCCCCACCCGCTGGTGTATGGTCCACACCAGACCAAGCCTGAGGTCTCTTATTCCCAAGCAGTCTTAGTAGATCTATGGGGCTAGTCTTAGAATCGGTCAAGGGTGTCTAAATGCCTCCATGGGTTTAAGTTTGAAATGTTTGTTTGTTTAATTGTTGTAAGTGGTGACTAGTCAGAGGTCTGATATTCTACATTATCATTTCTCCCAAATGGTTTTCCATAGAATTTCAATCTGCAGAACAATTGGTGTACATTAAACAAAAAACCAAAACAGAAATATAATAAAATGCATTTAACAAATGCTGAAGTGTATTCTTTTGGGAATTTTTCTACATTAGCATATCAGAAACATACTTGAGCATGCACCTTTGTTCTAGCACCTTTGTTTCATCTTACGGAATCCAGTGTTCCTTGGACTAGTCTCCAGCATGTTCTGTTCCAGGTGAGAAGCAAAGTCACACATGGTGGCACCTTTTAGGACCTTTTCTCTTTTCACCTTAATTTATTATTCATTAAACAGACACTCACTGAATCCATTTACTCATTCACTCACTGCTTTTAAAAAAATATATGAAATACTTCCGCATTGGCCAGCCTCGAGAGGTGCGAGAGGGTGAATGAAACATGATTGTCATCTTTGAAGGACCTCACTACCCAGGAAATAATCCGAGGTGAACACTGAAGAAAGCAGGTGAAGATGAGGAATCTGAAGTTCAGGAGAGTGACCTTGCTTGGATCACAGATTTGGGAGGTGGTGACAAAGACAGGGCTGTGTAAGCTGTGGCAAGGGAGGAAAACACATATGGTAGGAAAAAGATGGAGCGTGGGAAGGTTAAGTCAGAGATAGAATTCCAGGAACCAAACACCTTTCAGAACTGGGTAAAGGAATAAAGAACAGCATAAAAGAGTCATGGAAGAAAACCTCATCAGAGCAAGCCTGTGCTTAGAACAGAATAATGAGGCAATAAATGATCTCCCTGGGCGGGAGGAATAGGAAGATGGGGGTGTGTGTGTGTCTGTGTGTGTGTGTGAGACCATGAGGAGTAGCTGGGAGGAAACTTTTGCTCACAAACTATAAGCAAATGTCTCAATTCTTTGGGAATATAACTGGAAGCGGAATGGTGTGGTATTTAAGAGCATGTGATAAAATCAGAAAGATCTGAGTTTCTGCTCCACCACCACTACCACCACAATTTTTTTTTTTAAGATTTATTTATTTATTTATACAAACACTGGGTACAGTCAGAAGTGCGGGAGGGAGAAAATTCACCAGAGCCAGAGCAGGGAACAGAACAGGCAGACTGACGAAGTACACTGCTGAGGGGAGCAGCTGGCGGCAGGAGGGGTCTGCGTGTCGTGTGGGACCCTCCCTGGTGGCCAGGGATCGAACCGGCGTTGCAGAGGCTGCGGGCAGCTTCGCAGCCCAGCGCTCAACCGCTGCGCCACCAGGGAGGCCCACACCACAATTTTTAAAAATGCTTTCTTTTTAAATAATTATGCCTTTGATTTTGTTTGCTGAATCAGGGATGTAATACATACCATGGTGACCTGCATATGAAACCTGGCAACCAAATTTGGCCTGTTGGTAGCAGGTATATCTAGAAGTATGTATTAAAGTCTGACAGGAGAGGCCACCAAGGTGGGTTTGGTCTGTGGCCATAGACCCTCAGGGGTATGTGGGGCCTACGTGAGGATGGCCTGCTCTGAGCCAGATTCGGGGAGAGGGAGCACCAGCTGTCACAAAAATGGCCAGAAAGACAGGAGAGAAGAGTCATTCTTAACAAAAACAGTTTTTAAGGAACCATATACCAACCCACAATGGTTGGCAATGGTGAATGCTAAATTAATGCTATGTTATAATAATAATAATAATATGAAAGAGAACACTAGCTCACTAGCTATTTTTGAGATGTAAACATCTTTTCCCAGGGACATAGGTCACTTGCAAATAGAATGTTTTTAATAAATTGCGAGTACTTTCGGATCTATAAACTTGTTCCCTGCCATTAGAATTCCCTTTGACTTTGTTGCTGCGTAGAAATAAACTGTGTTAACAAACAAGATCCCTTTCCTAACAGTTATTTTAAAGACAACCCCCTCCCCCAGCACTGTCAAAAGAAAGAAAGTAAAAGCAAAAACTATCCTTAAAATATCTGCCTTGGGGGGCAGTCTGCTGCAGCATTAACCTTGTGAATGTCGAGATAGCAGGGCCTACACAAGTGACACTAGGTGGTGTTTATGAAATGCAACCTTTGCTATGTTTTTCTAGTTCTGGTGGGACACGCTGAGCAGTTGGGAGAATAGGACTCCAGGTGGCTAGTGGGGCTCTTGTATCCAGAGGGCTCAGTGGGTGCCTTCATCTGGAGCCAGGGGTCTCAGAGTGGAGCCTTAGTCTCTCAGGATCCTTCTACGAGCACAGCAATCTGGCATTTGCTGATCCAGCAGAGCAGGTGGCCAGCCACTCAGCTGAGTCACATACCAATTCTCATGCTTCCATTAACACGAGTGGGCCTCAGAGGAAGTTACCTAAGTTGTCCTGTAAAGTTCTGTTTCATGGGGTGAGGGGAAGAGGGGATTCCCCAGGTCCCTGCTCCTTATGGAATGGACTAGAACTTGCAGCATACCCCAGCGCTCCCAAACCCCTCCTCATCTCCCATAACCCTTGTTTATATTCTCAGTATAGGCAAAGGGTTAAGAAAGATGCCGCTGCTTTTAGGATCTTCCTGCGATCATTTTGCATCATGTTGGGAATGCTCTGTTGATGGAATGCTTGATTCAAAACTTGCAATAATAATAAAATAACTCCTGATTTGATTGTTCATCTCTAGCTATTACCTTATATCTCTCTCCTTCATCATAGAAATCACTAGCCAGGAATTCTTTCTTCTCTCTTAATTGAAGCCCATTCACTCTTCAGATTTCAGGTCCAACATCCCTTCCTCCATGTCTCTGCGACTCCCCACTATTATAAAATCTTGGGGCATCAGTCATTTTTCCTTTGAGGGCTCTCACAGTTTCATTCCTGTATCTGTTCAGATGGCAATTAATGTTTGCACATAGAAGTGCCTCACCAGGACTTACTGAATAAATGGCCAGTTGTGTCACCCGCTAGGCAGTGGCATCTGTTGAAATATTTGCCCTCACACTTTACAAAGAGAGATCCTTAGAATTGTTGTGGAATAATATTTTTAAGTCTTAATCTGCTCTCAGTGGTTTTCAATAAGGTAAGAATTTTTCTTCCCTAGCTTCACATAGCGTTTATTGAATGGTGACTTTCCTTGGCAGTGATGTAGGTGTGTGAGACATTGTTGCATTGGTTCCTAGAACAACCTAACATGATTGATATTAATACCTGTACTTTATAGGTGGGAAGCTAATGCTCAGGGGAGATAATCTCCTGTGCAAGACATAATAAATATAAAGGTAACACATTGTGAATCTGAATTTAATCCCATGTCTGACACCAAATCTGTTATGCCTTTTTCATTACTGTACATTTGATGTTTTGTATTTGTATAGTTAGGCATGTTTTGAATGAATGGGACAGCAATCATAATAAGCCAGCTATTAATACTCGTGTTAGAAACACAAAACCCAGCAAATGCTGCCTTTTCATGTCCATGAAAGCATGTTTCATATTGTGTTCAAGCAACCAACGCAGGCATAATAAACTTCCAAATAGGGGAGAAACACCAGTATATTTTAGCCATTGGATTTATAGATAAAGTTGTTTTTAGAATGTGTTTTATTCTGTATACTGACTGTTGGGGGAGAAAAAGAAAATTGTGTGCCTGCTCTCCAGCCTGTAAAAGACACACACTGATTTTTATATTATTTCAGACACTTACTTAATACTCTAAATTGTGTAGAACCCGTTATCATCCCTCGTCTGTTTGGAAAACCTCAGAATCCAGTGGTTTGATATGACTGAACATCAAGCAGGATGGATACTGAGCACTGAAAATGTCTGCAAGAAAATAATATGCTTTAATTCAAGAATTGTAGAATATGATTCTTATGTGATTTTTAAAAAAATATTTTATTTACTTATTTTTCTGTAGAAGACCTGCGGTGCAGACCAGAGGTGTGGGAGGTGAGAGGATTCACCAGAGACAGAGTAGGGAGCAGATCAGGCAGATCTACTGAAATACACTGCTGAGGGGAGCAGCAGGTGAGACAGGAGAGATCTGCTGCGCCATGTGTGGGTTACCTCCCTGGCCAGGGATCGAACTCAGGCCATCACAGTGGTAACGCTGAGACTTAACCCTAGGCCACCAGGGAGGCCCGTTATTTGATTATTCTTATGTTTATGTTGTTTTACTTTAACCTTATGTTAAAGTAAAGGGGTCCTCAGCTCTCATTTCATCTAACCACTTCAAGGATTAGGTGGGTAGCTAGAGCAGGTGATCTTTAGGACTTCTATGTACTTGTTCCCAGTTCTAAAGTCCTGTGAAAGTGCTGGCTAATGACTATCCCCACTGTACACATGTCTGTATACACTATGGTGAACATTTTATTTTTTTTAGATTTATTTATTTATTTTTATAAGCACTGGGTACAGTCAGAAGCGCGGGAGGGTGAGAGAATTTACCAGAGCCAGAGCGGGGAGCAGAGCAGGGCAGACTGACGAAGTACACTGCTGAGGGGAGCAGCGGGCGGCAGGAGAGGTCTGCGCGCCATGTGGGACCCTCCCCGGGGCTGGCAGCTTCGCAGCCCAGTGCTCAACTTCTGCGCCACTGGGGAGACCCCTATGGTGAACTTTTATTCCCCTCTGTGGTGTTTAACTATTGTTTGAATGAGGATGAGACTTCTGTTCCTAATACAAGGTCTCAGTCACCCACAGCTTCTCAAATGGCTGTATGATTATAATGAAAGAGCTTGCTGGTTTCCTTAGATAAAATTAATGCCTGTATTTCCTAATATTCCAGATAAACATGATGAAATTATAAGCATTCAGGAATATTCAGAAGCTGCTTTGTTTTACCACAAAGGATGGATAAGCCAGTCTGGCTAGTATGTGACTCTTCATGGCTTTGCTGCATTGTCTGACAGGATGCAACTTGGATGAATTTTGTGGGTTGTACAGCATAGGTGGAACTGCTCTCTTTTAAGGGTGGGATTCTATAAGGGTTTCATTTTTATTTCATTTAATCCTTACTTCCTCACAATGATCTTAAAAGACATTGTTGGTGCCTTTTGACAAATGAGGACCCTGTGATTTGAGAAGTTAAATAACCTGCCAGAACCACACACCAATGCGTAGCAAAATCAGGATTAAACCTTCGGCTTTCTGATCTAAAACTTCTGTTAAAACACTAGGTTATGCTGCTAAGAGTCCTAGAGACTCCCTGCCTACCCTCTGAACTTCAAGCAAATTTCACTACCTACATCCACTGCACAATCGTTTCACTTTGTGATTCTGCTTTCAACTAGCTGTGTGACCTTGGCCATGTTACCCACCCTTTCTGAGCCTGGCTTCTCTGCTACAAAATGAGGTTAATAGCAGTAGCCATTTTATAGAGTGGTTTTGAGGATTAAATATGTTAATATGTATAAACTGCTTAGGATGGTAGTAGTAGGCATATGATAGACCCCTAGTTAATATCAGTTATTATTTATTTTAATTTTTAAAAAGATTTATTTATTCATGCATACAAGGGGTACAGGTCAGAGATGTGGGGGTGAGAGGATTCACCAGAGACAGTGGGGAACAGAATAGGCAGAATGACTGAAACACACTGCCGAGGGGAGCCAGGAGTGAGCCAGGAGAAATCTGCTGCTCCATGTGGGTAGCTCCCTGGACGGGGATTGAACTTGTGCTGCAGTGACTGTGGACAGCTTCATAGGTTGCATTTCCAAGGGAACTGTGACCCAGTTAACCACCTTTGCATTCTGAGACGGGATTTCTGAATGCTTTTCTGATGATTTTCTTTCCCATTTGTGTTTAATTTTGGCAAAAAGGGTCAAAATTAACTTTCTTTTCTTCATTCTTGCCAGCTAATGAGAGGAGTTGGTGATCTCCAGGTAGATTCAAGGCCAATCTTTTGTTAATTTATTTTAAATCTCCATTTTGAAAAATCCAGTGGCTTTCTAGCTTCTAATGTAGATTATCTGCATTTATTCCAGCTTTCCTGAGTGGTCAGTCATCACTTCTGGTCCCCGAACTCGGTGCTCCTGAGGACAAAGATGATGTTAATTGGTCTCTGCAACCCCGTTACCTACCCAGGACCAGCACCTGGAGGGCAATCAAGGGTGCCACGTCCATGCCCGCTTCTCTTGAGGGGGCTCAGGCTGCTCCTGTTCAGAGTGGAGACAAGTGTTTTATGTGCTTGGCATTTGGTTTCCTTTCTTTAAGCAAAAATTTTGATGAGAGAAAATCAATGGTGCCCAGTCTGCCAGCTTCTGCCCAATACCAGTAAGTTATGAGAGAAGCCTTGTAGGGCAGTGTGGGCAGTGTGTCCCATTTACATCTTGCCTCTAGTGTGGACATCTTGCTAGCTGGTCACCGGGACCGTTTCCCCTCACCCCTCCGACCCCACCTGCCCAGGGTCACTGCCTGGCCCGAGCGGCTGGCTGCATTGCATGCTGTGCTGTTACATCAGCATGACTCACTTTTTCTTGAAAATGTTGCTCACTTTAAGCAAGTGCTGACCAGCTTGGGTTCAGAAGGGCCCTGTACTAGATTAAGTTAATGCTGTTGCTATCTTATTTAGATTCCCTTCTGGTGGATGGTTATTTGGTGTAGACTTTCTCAGAGGAAGAAATGGCTAAATCATCTGAAAGGAACATTTTGTTTCTCAGATGAGAATTTCACAGCTACAGCTCATCTTAGCATGAACCATATATTTGTGATGCTATGAGATAGCTTCTCATAATATGTAATTTTATTGGAATTCGCCATAATTCCAGCAGCAACTTAATGCTAACCTTATGTTTATTTTTTTTCCCCCATTGATGATACTATACTGCCTCCGTTTGGAGCTTAAATGCCAGCCAGAGAACCTCAAGCTGGCTGAACAGTCTAGGATGTAAATGCGTGAAAGGCCCCACCCAGATTTGGAAAAACTCAGAATGTGTTTTTAGTATGAGATGCAAAAGTTCCAAAATCACTATAAACTGAATTTACTCAGACCATTCCAGCTGGATTTATGTTGTATTGAGAATGCTAATCAATGGTTTGGAATTCTATTTCAGGGGGTTCAGGGCCCCATATTATTGGTTCACATGCACCAGATGAGAAACTCTTGATCTATCAGATGCTTGTTTTACAGATTATGAAACTGAAGGGAATCGACTTGTTCAAAGTCATGTGGTCAATAAGTGTCAGCCAGAATTAGAATCTAGTTCTAGGCCCTTTTTACCATCCCCTGCTCTGGGAATCCAGCACTGCTCTCTCTACCCCCAGCCGCTCATCAGTACGTGGAGTATAGAGATCAGATGGAAGCCGCCTGCATCTGGTCCATGTTTTATCCAGGAGCCCATTCCCTTAGCTCCATTCAGGATTAGGTTCTTCTTGGCTGCAGGAAGCCAGGCCTGTCATGATTCTTTTTTTCATTAGTCATCTCCTTGACCTCTCTCTCTTTCCCAGGACCCTGGTCCTCAGGGCCATCTCCATAGGCTGTGTGAGCAGCTGAGTCCAGCTGACTTCAGTGCTGGTTATGAGCTCAGGCAGGTCCAAGCAGAGGCAAAAGAGAACTTGGCTGAAGGAGGAGCAGGGATTTGAACACAGTGTGAACTGGGAAGACAGCTTCAGCCCGTCCAAACACCAGCAAAGAGCACAAAAGCACGATAGAGCAGCTACACCCAGGTCAGGGGATGGGAGCGGCAGGACTCCCCGCCACATTTTTCCCAACTGAGCTGTCAGACCACATAGTCAGAGACCTGGACTTAAGTACTGGGTCCAGATGGGACACTGGCACCTGTGACTGGTGTTGGGCACTGGCTGGAAGTGTGGAGACCAGAAAGACCAGTTCTTCGGGTAAAACTGGTGATGTCAGATATGGCATCTGGCTTCTTGCCTAGTCCATGGGCCCAGAAAGGACAGTCCCAGGCTTCTGCAAGGCCACTCGGCAGCCCCAGGTGGAATGAAATTCCTTGGAATGGGATATCTCACCCCGGCGAGGGTTTCCAGCCACAGAAACCAACTTAGGTAATAGGGTTCTTGATTTTTTCTTTTAAAAGATGACCCCAACTTAAAAGCGTTTCATTTAAAACATAAAGCTAAGTCTAAAGAGTTGCTCAGGCAGCAACTACACTTATATTTTACTTGAAATTTTGACTGCCTAAGTTATATAAATTAAAACATTATTTTGTCACTAACTATATATTTGAATGGTGATGATGGAAGGATTTTTTTGCTGACTGTGCTAGGTATTTTGTAATACTCCTTATAAAAACTGAGGGAAAATATTCCCTAGTTCTCTCAGAAATATAGTACTACTGATGCCGATGCTCAAAGTCAGAGAAGGTAGTGATTTACCACATTAGAAAGTGGCAGAGCTAGGCTTGATACCTCAGTCCATTAGAGAAGACAGCTTTTTTCAGGCCTTCTGAAGTGCCCCTCTGCCAGTCATCCAGTGTTTATCTGAATGCTTTTTAGAAGGAAGAAGGATTATAAATAAAAATACAGCATTGAGCCTCCCCGGTGGCACAGCAGTTGAACGCGCTGGGTTGCAAAGCTGCCCGCAGCCTCTGCAGCACCGGTTCAGTCCCCAGCTTCTGGGTGAGGGTCCCACATGGCGCACAGACCTCTCCTGCTGCGCCTGCTGCTTCCCTCAGCAGTGTACTTCCTCAGTCTGCCTGTTCTGCTATCTGCTTTGACTCTGGTGAATTCTCTCACCCTCCCGCGCTTCTGACTGTACCCAGTGCTTGTATAAATAAATAAATAAATAAATCTTAAAAAAAAAATACAGCATTGACATATGAATTCAAAATTGTTAGAATTGCATCATATTCTTCACTGATCTCATTTGTTCTTTCCAACTAAATCACTGTAACCTGCTATTATAGGACAAGAGAATGCTTCTTACTGCAGAAAACTCCGGAGGCCACACCAAGTGCCAGAGGCCACACCAAGTGCAAGAGACAGAACAGACTCAGATCTCACCAGCAGAGCCTGACTCTGCTTCTCTTCAGTTATGTCAGAGTGTCCTTCCCTGTGACAAGCCTGAGGAGCAAATTTTAAAATCTTGCATTTAAGAGTCCTGAAAACAGCTGCTGCCCTAGGTCCATAATGTTTGTCACGTGCCTTGTGCTCTTGTATCTGGTAGAGCCTCTCTTTCCACCCAGTGAATCCAACTATCCTTTGGACTTGCTTTGACCAAGAGAATGTGAGAGAAATGATGTCCAGGGTTTCCAAGTCCAGGCCTAGACAAGGCCTTGCAGCTTCCACTTTCCTTCTCAGAACCCAGCTGCCATGTAAAGAATTCCAGGTTATCCTGCTAGAGAGACCCCATGAAGAAAAGCATCCCAGCTAACAACCAGGACAAGGCCCCTGATTGGGTCCTTGGGTCCTTCAGGTGCAACTGAGCTGCCTCAGCTGATGCCATGCGGGGCACATTTCTGATCTACGTGCAAGTGTATGTGATAAAATGAGTAGTTTGTCACAGTAGGTAACAGATACACTGGCTTTAGTATTGTCTGCAGAGTGCCTAAGAGTTTTTCTAAGAGTATTGTCTGCAGAGTGTATTAGTATTGTCTGCAGAGTGCCTAAGAGTTTTTAGTATTGTCTGCAGAGTGCCTAAGAGTTTTTCCTTAGAACTTGTCAGTTTATGTTCCAGTGTGCTAATTTTTCCACACTGCTAACGTGTAAAGAATAACATCTGTAAGACAGGACAGGTAAAAATGGAAGCTGAGATACAGAAGATGTTAGTCAGTTTTCTTGGACTGCTCTCCTATCCCTCATCTGAATCTTAACGCTAGCTTTTTGCCCTAACCATAACCGTAACCATAAGCCAACCACTACCCCTCCTGTGCCCTGTCCAACTGAAGTAATCCTCATGATTGGTCGGACTCAGAGCAGAAACGCAAACAAGATTATCTGGGCAATAATCTCTGGGTGCTTTGTTAAAGTATCTGAGTGTGGGGGCAGAGAGAAAGTCTGGGCCTAAGGTAAGGGAGAGGGGGCTGCCACATCCCCTTTCATTGTTCACTCACCCCGTGTTCTCAGACAAGTCCTGTCACCCCCTGAGCCCTGGGTAGGTGCCTCATTTGGAAAATAAACTGATTGGATCAGATAAGCGCATTGTAAGCAGAAGGCTTTTGAAGGCCAGCTTTGTAATTCTGAAAAACTCCAATAAAGCCTAAAGACAGGCTCCCCCAGGTGGGCTGGACCTAACAGGCCTTGGCAGCAACCTGGTGGCAGCAACTGGAGAGAGGAAAGCAGGTCCTGAGGGTGAGGGACCATTTTCAGGTGGAATATTTGGGAAATGCTCACTTGAAAGAAATTGAAAGCACCTCAAAAATATAGATGAAAAACTGCTGCAGCCCAGCCCAGCCTGGAGCGCAGCTATACATACTAGGCTGAAATATGTCCTTCCTTCTCTGCCAATCACACAGCCAAACAGGAGGCCCCGTGTTTTCTTCCTCAAAGGGACATTTCTGGAGACAGATCTGCTGCTTAATTTCAGTATGTCATCATTTCCCAGTTATTTTGGTCCTTGGATTGTTTATCTGATGGTGGTGGGTTATTGCTGCCTCCCGTGTGGCCTGAAGTGTCTTCCTGCTAGGCCCCTGGTGCGGCAGCTTGCCCCAGGCCTGTCCTTGGCACATGCTAAGATGGGAAATAGGAGACCCTGAGAGCCTCTCCACCACAATTCCTCTTTCAGTTTTATCCCAGCAAGGGCACACACTGTCACTCCCTGAGGAGCCAGAGGCAGAGACATACCTTGAGGGGTTTCAAGCAGGAGGACACTGAAGCCGTAGATTGCATCTAATTTTAAGAAGGCTTTGCAACTGTTTCAAGATGCTATCGAATCTAACGTGATTCTCACACCAGTATACACGCTTTCCTTTGTCTTTCATTCAAATCCCCTGGTTGCAAGGTGATGTCCTAGCCACCAAGGTCAACGTTCTATTACTCTGTGCTCGGGAATTAGTGGACAGTTGCTTTTTTGTCCTGCATTTTATCTACAAGGGCTAACTCTGGTGGGAAGGGGGTGTCAGAAAGTAGGTTTCATTTTAGTTGATCCTTTTTTCCAGTGCTTTTCCAGATCTAAGGTTAAAAGTGACATTGTTTATACAGCTCTGGGTTTGGGTAAATGCTGTCAAAGGACAACCAATGACTAAAATTGTTGGGGAAGCTTTTCCTGTGTGTGAGCTTAGCAGGGAGAGAACCTCGTAGATCCTGGCATATGGAGCAGAGGGGTCCAGCCTTGCACAAGTACTTGGCAAACCCTCTGTACCTGTCTCCAGTTTAGAAAATGAACTGAGTTCACAAAGAATTTGGGTGGACTGTGGTGGTTTCACCATTGCTCCATCTCCATTCCCCACACACTCTGGGCAGTGACACTTTTCTGTAAAAAAAAATGATGATGTGACGATGGCACAGATGATGCCAATAGTGACGATGGTGGTAATGGACTTCTGTTCCCCTTATCACCACTCAACTCCAAAAACAGTCTTCATGGTTCTGCTTGTGATGTTGGGACATTTCTTCATTTCCAGATGACAGAAAACATTGGGTGTGTTCCAGAAGCTTCCCCAGGATTCTGGATTTGGGGGTTCTATTTTTGGCTTGTTTCTGAGCTGTGCAGTGGCCAGTAGTATATGGACACCCGTTGGTGCTCACCTTCCAGCCTGTGTGTGGTTCCTTGACCTGCAGCATCTTGGGAAGAGAGAGGTTTCCTTCTTACAGTTTGCTGACCTGCTGCCTATGACCAGTTCTGAGCAATAACTTCTCCACCTCCCATGAGCTGCAGCCATACCCTCTCCAAAGGCCTGCATCTCAGCCTTGGGGAAGGCTTAGGGCATGGTCTGCTCTTGCAAATTTGTTCCTTCCTTGGGTTCTCTCATTCAGACTTCATGTGTTCAGTAGCTAATCCCCTGTCAATTGTTAATAATTCTTTATATTAATTCTTCAGTGCTCATATTACTACATGATTTCTGGCTCCCGATAGGACCCTGAATCATCTTATTTAATCCTAACAATATTTAATCCTATAGATCCTCAAGTCCAATGTTATAGGTGAATAAACTGAGGTCTAAGTGGTAGTCCTCGGATTCCAATCCAAGTTCCTGACTCCAAAGCAATGACCTGCTTCAGCATAAGTTCTTTCCCTGATTTCCTGAGAAAATCCCCAAGAAGTCCTGAGCCCATCACTTTGTTATTGGCTTCAGTTTTTATTTTGTAATTAGCATGATGATTGCCCAAGGACATTTGAGAAATGTAGGAGAAGGAAGAGTTGTAAATGATATTTATAACTCTGGTCATGAGACTGAATGGAAATAAAGCCTGCTAGGCTGAGCTACCAGGCCTTGCAAGGCTTACCATGTCTTCCTTTGCTATACCCACTCCCAGTGGATTTGGGCCTTCTGGTCTCTTCTGGCAGCCACTACATCTAGCCAAAGGGACATTGGAGTGGCTGCGAGTCACTCTTAAGGAAAAAAACTTGAATAAAAACCTCATGCTCTGATTTTGGAGTCCTTGTGTCTCACATTCTCTTTTCGTCCAAACTCAGGGAGTGACAGGGAGTTGCTAGCGTGTCCTTTCCATCTGGAGAGAGGTCCCGGGCTCACCTGCACCAGAGGGGGCCTCTCAGGTAGGGGCGCACAGAACTCATTTGGAGGTAGTAATGGGATCCCCCTTTGTGGGGGGCCACTTTCCTTGAGTTTTGCTTGGGAGGGAGCCTATGGGCTGAAGGTACAGATGGTGGTTAAACCCAGTCTTTTGATAAAAGAGGTTGATTTTTTTCCTTCCAAAAGGAATTGAGTCTCTTTTGGAAGAAACAAGAGCGAGAAGTTTATTTTCTCTCTAGGGAGGCATTTGAAAGTTCAGTATCTCTGTTTTTCTGGAGAGGAAGGTGGAGCCTTGAAATATTGTAGGGATAAAGTAATGAAAATACTTTTTACCGTGTAATGTGAAATTTGAAAATGTGCTGGGTTTCTCTTTTGATCGCACCCGGAGGGGCCGTCTTTCCCCTCTCGCTGTGTGGTCTCTGGCAGCCAGGCTCCTGGGTGAGAATCCTGCCAGCAGCGTGAGGCTGCTGTGTGGGGCCTCTGACTGTGTTACCGTCCACAAGCGACTTTTAGGCACTGATGTGGAGCCCGCGAGTGGCCTAGACTCAAACTCCTGGCTTGCCACCGACTGCTGGTGTGATTCCAGGAGAATTATTTCCTGCCTCTGAGTTGGTTTCCTCCTGTAGAACAAATAACTATAATAATACCTGTCTTCAAAAGTTGTTGTAACATGTGAGAAGAGAGACATTAGAGGGGTGGCACGTTATAGTTATTCAACCAGCATTCGTTTCCTTTCCTGATATCTGAGCTTATCTAAGATTTGTCTTGAAGGATGGGGTTCGGTGTGTTTTGGGGGTTTTGGGGACAATACTTTCTGATAGAAATGTTTCCTTCATTTATTGGGGTTTGACTATGTGTCAGATGCTATATTAAGTTCTGTCTGTAGTACCTGATTAAATTATCCTAGCATTTTCAAGAGGTATCTGGTTTTGGCCCCATTTTATAGATTGGGAAAAGACAGAGAGAATAGACGTTGCCCACCAAGTTCACTTAACTAAGGCCCCAGCCCACTTATCCATCTAGTTCAGCATTAAGCTCCTAACCATGCTGGAATACTGCCTGACTCAGGGCCTCTGGAGGTTGATGGGGCATCTTCCAAGTTCAAGGTTAGATTACTTACAGAAGAGAGCTATTTCTCTAAGGAATCATGGAATTGTTTGTAGCTCTTCATAGAATGAGAGCTGAGCAAAGCAAAGCCACGGCCCAAATTGACCTGAAGCTTATGCTGTTCTTCTAAAACTCCACAAAGCATTTCTTGTGGATTTGAATCACATTGTTCCTGGAATTTGGATTTTGGATGTTCACAATTTTGCAGAGTTCAGATTAGTTGAATAATTAAGGTCTGTAGAATCATGACTTTTAATACTTTTTCTCCTAATATTTGTACTTTTTGGGGGTCTCCTTCAAATAAATTGTTCCTCCCTACAACATATAACTATGTAACATGCAGCCCTGTGTGATGTGGAGGTACAACCTATGTATTTTTCTAGTTATGTGGATTTAATTATATAATATAAATGTAATTCAAATGTTTTTTGAGATAACTAGTCCTAATCTCTGAAATTAGATCAAAAGGCTTGTGTGCACATATTTTGGCTTTGTTCCTCAGTTTCTGAAGCCTTCTTTTGATTGACTAGTCTAGTGTGTTCCAGAAAAAAGGTTGTTTTTTTTTTTTCTCTAAAGGAGACATATTCCTTCCCTTTCCTTTTTCTTAAGGAATGTCTTTGTTTCCACATTTGTACATTTAACCTACTGTTGTTTATAGAATAGTGGCTGGTTCATGATTGTTGACCATTCACTAGAAAAGAGCTCAGAATTCACCTCACCTAGTGTGACCCAAATTTGCCTGCTCATAAAATCCATCTACACAGACTTGGGCCTATGTCAGAACATAGGAGTCTACAGAATCTGCAGAAAGGGTGACTGGCATTGTGTATTTTTAACATATGAAAGGCTTTTAATTATCTTACTGCTTTGAGAAACTGATCTCCATTATTACGAAGGCTATACAAGTTCTTATACAAAATCACCAGTTATTTGGGGTTTTAGCTCTTTGGTTTTAAGAAACAGGGACCCACTCATTTTAATCCATGGAAAGGAGGATTAATAAATCATTTTCTCAGGAATCCAAGAGTTGGCAGGGAAGTATAGTCAGACCTCATGGATTGAAGGCTCTAGAGTCTTTATTCATTATTTCCCTGCTCCCACCCACCCCCTTACATCAACTTCATCTTGTTCTACTAACTAGGTTTCTCATGACTTCAGCATGTCCATGGCCCATTAGAGCCTCTTGGCACTGAATCACCTTACCCTCAGCTCTTGCCCCAGAGCCACTGATTCAGTATTTCAGTTTCCCCAATTAATATAGCTAAGTGATCACTCATAGGCTCAGCTCAGAGTTCTGATCAGGTTATCAGAGATACTGTGCAGGTACCCCATGGACACATTTAAAAATAATACTACAGGGGCCTCCCTGGTGGTGCAGGGGTTAAAGACACAGCTCTATCAAGCTATCTCCAGCCACCACAGCTCAAGTTTAATCCCTGGCCAGGGAGCTAACTCACATGGAGGAGTTGTGGAACTGGAGGCATGTAAGTGACTGGGCAGCTGCAATGTATGAAAAAATAAGAGATAACTTTGAAGAGCAGCAAGATATTTTACGAGCAGAGTTCCTAGAGTTTTCACTCCATTTTCACTTTAGCTTTGGGGTTTAAATGGCCCTTCCAGAATGTGCTTGGCACTTATGAGAAAGGGTTGAAAATATATTGGAGGGGAGGCCCGTTTTTCTTAATGTTTTATTTCATTTGGAGTGAATCAGTGGCATTCTAGCTCCCAGAGACCAAGTTAGTAGTTAAGAATTAAGCTAGTTTATCTCTCTTAATCCCAGTTTCCAGTCTAGGAAAACTGCTATGCCAAGGGGGAACACAGCATGACCTGACTCTCTTTAAATTGCCCTGGCTTTTTCCTTGTAACTTATAAAATATGATTACCTGTTGACTTTCTCATTGAACAAAAGTTTAAAGTAAAATAAAATTCCCTTCTGTCTGACCTCAAATTTGCCATAGTTCTGGGAAGTATCACGGAAGAACAGACATTATTTCACTGAAAATAGTGTCAGAAATGAAGAGTCATGTAAAAAAGTTCAGGAGGTTGTTTATTTATTTATTTTTGCCTGTGGAGGTTCACATGATGTCTGGTGGCAAACTCATTTGAGACCCAAATGATAAAAAAAGATGCTCAAAAGTAGGAAGACATGCCCCTATATACTGTTTTTACATATTAATAACCCTTTGCCTTTCTGCCTTTATCTTTTTGTCCCCGGGACTCTGGGCAGGAGAGACTCAAGAAGGAGGCCAATATTGAGTCAGATTTTCTTCTTGTTGAAAATGTTGATGGATGTTGAGGTTAAGTTTCTATAATGAAATTTTGGATTGTTGAGATTGAGGTTTTAGATTATATAGATCTGTTTTTACATGTGAACTTTTGAATGTGGATGCTTCATCCATTCTGGTGTATTTGTGATAGCTACTCACTGCTTATTATGTGAAGTCTAAGAAAAAAACCCAAAAAACCAAAACCCCACAAGCAAGCTATATGTCCTACATAGAGTATGTGTCCAGAGGGTAAATCTGTCACACATGAAACAAAAGGCAGAGGTGAGTTCTAAGTTCCTAACACTAAAAACCATAGTTATTTAAGGAAGGAAAAAATCTGTAATGGACAAAACTTTGAAGTAGTTTTGCTTTTTAAGGCTTCATGGGATTTGGTAATGAGACTATAAAGAAGTTTTACTTTCTATTATTCCTTTTATATTACCTATTTTTGGAAATTTATTTTCCAATCAGATTAGAAAAAATTACATTAAATCCATAATGCTTAGGGGCCTCCCTGGTGGTACAGGAGTTAAAGACAGCACTATGAAGCTATTTGCAGCCTCTGCAGCACAAGTTTGAGTTCGATTCCCGGCTGGGCAGGAAGCAACCCACATGGTGCAGCAGACCTCTCCTACCTCGCCTGCTGCTCCCCTTAGCAGTGTATTTCAGTAGATCTACCTATTCTGCTCCCCACTTTCTCTGGTGAATCCCCTCACCCCCTGCACCTCTGGCTTACACCCCAGTTCTTGTATGAATAAATAAATCTTTAAAAAAATAAGTAAATTCATAATGCTTGTATTAAAAACAATCCCTTACCTTACCAAGGTGTTTTTTTTTTTTTTAAGATTTATTTATTTATTTATACAAGCACTGGGTACAGTTAGAAGCACGGGAAGGTGAGAGAATTCACCAGAGCCAGAGCGGGGAACAGAACAGGCAGAGTGAAGAAATACACTGCTGAGGGGAGCAGCGGGCGTGGCAGGAGAGGTCTGCGTGCCATGTGGGACCCTCACCAGCCAGCCGGGATCTAACCCAGCTGGGATCGAACCCGCACTGCAAAGGCTGCGGGCAGCTTCGCAGCCCAGTGCTCAACTACTGCGCCACCAGGGAAGGCCCTAGACCAAGGTTTTTTAAGGTATAAAGTCAGAGAAGATGATCAAACTTTTCCCCAAGAGGTGAGTTAAATGGTCGATGTTAAAACTCACGAGGGCTAGAAATGTCCCTTTATAGTCTCTGCTTTCCTGCGTCTAGATTGAGTGCACCACACAGTAGGTCCTTGGTGAATACCTGATTAAGTGAATCATGTCTGTAGGCAATGACTGTGATTTGGAGGACAGTTGACCAAAGACATCAAGATGGGAACTATCCTGACCAGATTCCAGGTCAGGGGAGACGAGGTGGCCGGAGATAACACTGTTCTGTTAGGGACAGGCCAGGCTATCGACGGTGTTGAAGGAGTGTATGTTTGAGAAGACAGGCAAAAAAGACTGCGTTTCATGAATAGGAAAATAATGATGAAAACTTTGGGAGAAAGGTACCTTGCAGGGCTATACAAAAATGAGTTGGAGAGAGCAGGGAGACCAGTTATTTGTGAGCTAGTGAGGCTGAGACCTATTTTTAAAGGCAGATGCTAGGACCTGCTGGCAGGATAGAAATAAAGAACTGAAGAAGAAGGAAGTACAGTCTAGGAGACTGAAAGAATGGGGCTAGTCTTGAAGGTAAAGGAACAACTAGGAAAAGGGGGCCAGTGATTTGGTCAAGGTGCCCGGGTCAGTTGATGCTGGAAGCATTGCTAGGCTTTCCACCTGCTTGTAGAGGGTGGGGTTCATGCAAACTGAGAGAGGCTAGAAGTCAGGGTTAGATTTATAGATCCATCGCACACTAGCATGGTGTTGAAAGAACAAGTCACATAAAGACAGACAGATGAACAGAAGGCCGAGATTCTGGGGGCCAAAATGAGCCTAGTAGCTGGTTGAACTGGATTAAATTTACCTAATGACCTCCTTGACAGTAGAAAGCATTTCCTATTCATCCTTGCATCTAGCTCACAGTGGAGTGATGGAAGCTATTTGCTAAAAGAATGTCATTTCTGCTTGTGTTGTATTGATCCATGACAGTTCTAGAAACCCAGGGGGACAAGCATCTGATATCCTCACTGGGGATGTGATGATATTAAAGCAGGGACACAGATTTTCTTTTAATAACACCGATGATCTGTTGACCTCTCCTTCTCTGTTTGTCGAACTTCTTCTTGTTATGTGAAAAAGAATAAGGAAGATGTTAGCACATCTCTGATTTGTATATTCTGGGTGTAGGATAGCAAATGAAGCACCAACATTCTTTTTCTTAAACAACAAAAGAATCAAACTCAACAGGAGACTTAAGTATTTATAGTGTACTTGGTGCTGTGTGGGGCCTAAAGAAATTCAGTCCTGTCCTAGACAGTTTATAATTAAAGCAATGGTAAGTTCTATGAAAGTTACCTCTGAACCTGTTCCTCATGCTGCATCATTCTGTCTCCTCCTTAGTGACATGCTTCTTCCCTTATGAAGCAACAGTATTGCTTTAAACGAACCAGCTTTCTAACTCATGGTCCTTAAGTGTGGCCACTTTGGAAACTCAGGTGTAAGACTAGCCCACAGGTCCATCAACATCTCCACCATACAATGACTAGCCCGACATCCAAATGACACTGTCTTTTTAAAACTGAAATGGTTCCAACAATTTGGAATTTTTGCAAACACTTGCTCTACTAACTCTCTCTCTATCCTGTCAAATAAAACTTGGAAATGTCTTTACTTGTGGAGTTTCTAATGTTCAGAAGATCTGCCAGAATATTACCTTTTTCTTTGCTTTTTCTCCCTTCCTTATTCCTCACCAGGCATGGAGGGGAACTGTGAGTGGGGGCTTTGTACAACAGCCATCTTGGGTGGATGTGAAGTTTAAATGGCATCTTTCTTTGCAGGTAGGTTGGCAGTCAGCATACTGCTGGCAAATTGGACAATGTTTGACTCTTAGCCTAGGACAGGAAAGCCCTTTTTGGATTGCTTATTCATTCTTCCTTTAGGGAGTATAGTCTCAATGTTTCACTCGGCACCCTGTTAGTTGGAAGGATTTTATTTGGTGCTTCTTGTTGAAAGGCAAAATCCTGATGCTTATTTTTTCTTTATATCTTTTGCCTTTTTTTTGAGAGAATGGATTTATAATCCAAAGCCTGATAACTTTCTTGGACTTAGCATTTTCTGTCTCTGTATTTATATGGCTGTGAAAATCCTAGCTGTTTTCTCTTAAACACATGTTGCTTTCAGCTCAGACTTGGCTGCTAGCCCCTGGAAAGCATACCTGCTTGGAGCATATACTAAATGGTATGTTAGGGAGTTGAGAGAGGCATGCTCCTTTGGGCAGATTTCCCTCCGGACATTGCACTTTGCTCTTCTTTTATCCTCTCCCTTCTCTCTGGTCAAATGACTATCCTGAGCAACTCTGCAGGACCTCCATAATTACATGATACTTAGTGTGGTGTCTCTAAATTAGGACATGATTTCATGATACATCATATGCCATGAATTGGATGCATCTGAAAAGCCAAGATTTCTATATACATTCTAGTTTGGAGAATGGAGTGTGGGAGGACACTAGAAAGCACCTACATATTTTTATTTATACAGTCACTGCACCTTCACTGAGTATCCACCACTGGCCAGCCACTTGGATTCAGAATTAAAGCCTGACCCCTTGGTAGTATGGCATAGCAGAAAAATATTTGTATTTTTTGGAGTCAAAAGTACTGGTTTGAATTTTGATTTTCCACCTGTTGACTGGGAAAATCAGCAGAAGTGCAACATGTAGGGACACAAACAGACTAGTTGGGAAAGTATCAGAGGGTAAATTACATTTGAGCTGCTTATTCAAGTATGATTGGTTGTTTGCCAGGAGGTTGAAGTGAGGAGGCAATGAATTCTAGGTAAAGTGAATAGTGAAGAGAAAATCATAAAATGTGCACACAAGATGTGCAACATCTTTTTTTTTTTAATTAATTTATTTATACAAGCACTGGGTACAGTCAGAAGCAGGGGAGGGTGAGAGAATTCACCAGAGCCAGAGCAGGGAACAGAACAGGCAGACTGACAAAATACACTGCTGAGGGGAGCAGCAGGTGTGGCAGGAGGGGTCTGCGCGCCATGCGGGACCCTCGCTGGCAGCCGGGGATGGAACCAGCACTGCAGAGGCTGCGGGCAGCTTCGCAGCCCAGCGCTCAACTGCTGCGCCACCAGGGGAGGCCCGATGTACAACATCTTAAATGTACATCAAGCTGGCTGGGGAGGCCAGAGTATCAATTGTTTGGGGACATTGCTGGAAGGGTAGATTGACACAGCTCTTGAATGCCTTGCAAAGGAGTTTGGACTTCAGTTGATTGCCAGCATACTCTTATCTCTGTTTTCAATCTGATGGGTGAAATGGTGAGATTTATATTTTATCATCTCCTGGCAAGAGCACTGAGGAAGGATTGGGCCAAGAGGGAAGGGAGGAGGAGAAGGCTGAGACATTGCTGTTTCTCATGTCAATTTCAATAAAGTATCACTGATCTGCTACAGAGCTGGTCCTATGAACATGTGTGGCTGAATAGTTGGAAGACTGTATTAGAGAGTTACAGCCAGTTGGTTTTCTGGTTGTGACATATTGACTGAGAAGTCCCAGAGGAAGAGGCTGGAGACAATCCTGAGGTTGTCTGTGCAAAGTTTTAAAGGCTCAATAGTGAAGGCTCAGTCACCTTTCCAAAGACAGCACGCTAGCCACTTGAGGCAGTCCCTTGACCCAAATAGCACGACAGAACACTCTGTTTTCTCTGTACAAGCCTTTGAACTTCTTTGAAGTCAAGAGGATTCCCTCTGTCACAGCTAGAATGTTAGTACTTTTGTCATTAGACGCCATGGGGAATCTATTCTTGGTGAAAATCTTAGTTGCGTACTTGGCAGGAGGACAATGTTGTTGCATTTGTTGGACACAGCAGGTGCTCTCTTGAGCCCAGAGAATAAAAATGGTGATAACCTTGATGCCAGTCAGAGACTAATTAATAGAGAAATGATATTCTGTGTAACGCTAAAGGAAAGGGCCATTGGTCTGGCCAATGTGAAATGGTGGTGAAGTGAGTATTATGGGGTTGTACAGCGGCTGAATGGTGTCACCGGGTTGAGACAAAGGTACTATTGTGGCAAATAGATGGGAAAAGGAACAAAATAAACAAGGTCCTCTACAAATTTATGACTTTTTATTTTATGTGGAAAAAATACCTTAGTGGCAAGAATTCTGGGCTAAATGACAGGAAATATTCCCATCTTAAATTTAAATCAGCGAGGCAGTTGCTGTAAGGGAGGTATTTACAAGCTGTCATGATGGCCTAAATTCAGGAAGGTGTTATCATTTAGACTTGGGAATGTGGCAGGAGTTAGGAGAGGCTTCACTGAGGAGGTGACATTTGAGGTGAGGTCAGTAGGACAGTTTAGCCTGTACAGGGTAGGAGGATATTTCATGTATCAGCAATTTCAGTCACTGTCAATTAGTATGTGTGATATGAGTTAGGAGTGCATTGTCCTTTGTTGGCATGTGGATATCCAGTACCCTTTGTTAAAGATAGTTCTTTTCCTATAGAATTGCGCTGGCCCCTTTGTGGAATATCAGTTGAATATAAATATGACAGTTTGCTGAACTCTAATTCTAGTCTACTGATTTATATGACTATCCTTGTACAGTACCATACTTTTTTGATTACTGTAGCTTTGTAGTAAGTTGTGAAGTTGGAAGGTGTGAGTCATCAACTTTTTTTTTTTTTAAGATTGTGAGAGTTATTCTGTCATTTGCATTTCTGTATGCATTTTAGAGTCAGTTTATGAATTTGTATAAAAAGACACCTGGGGTTTGGTAAAGATTGCATTGAATTTGTAGATCAAGTTGGTAGGTATTGCTATTTTACCAGTATTATATCTGCAATCTATAAGCATAGGATGTCTTTTCATTTAGTATTTTGATCTTTTTCATATTTCATCAGTATGTGAATTTAGTGCTTGTATTGTTTATTCCTAAGAATATTTTTCTTTTCTTTTATGTATTTTTTACATCATTTTTCATTTTTGCACAATGTATGCATTTTCATGTTGGTTATAGTCCCAATACAGTTCCCACCCCCCCCTTATTTTGACCGTAATCCTTCCTACCTCCCCTCCCCTGCCTCCCAGTAGTGTGTCTCTGGTTTATAGTTGCTTGTTGATTTTGATTATTACTTTGCACTGATTAGTCTTTTTCCTGGTCTCTTATTTAGGTTTTCTAAATTCCTGCTATGAGTGAAACCATCTGGTATTTTCTTTTTCTTTCTGACTTATTTTGCTGAGCACGATCCCTTCTAGCTCCATTCATGTTGCTGCAAACTGCATGTGTTTATCTTTTTTGATTGCTGAGTAATATTCCATGGTGTATATGTACCACATCTTCTTGATCCAGTCATCTACTTTTGGGCATTTGGGTTGTTTCCATAGCTTAGCTATTGTAAATAGAGCTGATATAAACATAGGGGTGCAGGTAAGAATATTTTTCTTTTTGACTCTAATTATAAATGAAAACTTGCTAATTTTATTTTAGCTTTTTATTGCTGGTCTAAGGAAATGTAGTTGATTTGGTATGGTATGTTGGTCTTCTATCTAGCAGTCTTGTAGGACTCATCGAGTCATTAATTATAACAGTTTTTTTAAAAAGCAAGTTCCTTGGAATTTCTATTAAGATTATATCATCTGAGAATAGAGATAGATTTACTTTTCCTTTCCTACCTATATGACTTTTTTCTTTTTCTTGTACAATTAACTTGGATAAAGTCTTCAATAAAAAGTTGGATAAAAGTGATAAGAGTGGACAACCATGTCTTGTTCCTTATCTTAGAGGGAAACCTTTTAGTCTTTTACAACTTAGTATGATATTAAATGCAAAGTACCACCACCACCACCACCATCATCATCATCATCATTGTTACTATTATTTTATAGTTGCCCTTTGTTATGTTGAGGAAGTTCCTTTGTACTCCTAGTTTGTTGAGCATTTTGTTGTTGTGAAAAGAGCTTTGAATCTTACCAAATGTTTTTTATCTGTCTATTGACATTTTCATGTGGTCTTTCCTCTTTATTCTACTAATGTGGAATGGTACATAAATTGCTTTTCAGATGTTAAACGAACCTTGCATACTTGGGATAAACCCCACTTGATTGTGGTGCACACTATTTTTCATTTGTGGCAGGATTCAGTTTGTTAGTACTTTTGAGGAGTTTTGCATCTGACTTTGGTATCCAGCTAATACTGGCTTCATAGAATGAGTCAGAAAGTGTTCCCTTCGATTCTATTTCCTGGGAGAGTTTGTGAATGATCAGCATTAGTTTTCTAAATGGTTCTTTGAATTCACTGGTAAATCTATCTGCGTATGCCTTGTTTTTCCTTGTGAAAAACTTTTTATTTACCAGTTCAAACTTTTTGTTAACAGCCTACTCAGATTTTCTTTTTCTTGAGTTAGGTTAGATAATTTATGACTTTTTAGGGATTTGTTCATTTAAGTTATTTAATTTGTTAGGAATAAAGCGTTTCATAGTATTCTCTTATAACACTTTTTATTTTATAATATTGTATTGATATCCCTTCTGTCTTTCCTGATTTTAGTAATTAAATTTTTGGGGTAATTTTCCTTGGTTGATCTAGCTAACAGTTTGTCAGTTCTGTTCACCTTTTCAAAGGTAACATTGATTTTATTAATTTTCTGTATTTCATATTCTTTATTCCATTTATTTCTACTTGCATCATTTTCTGCCTTTATCTTTGAATTTTATTTGTTCTTTTTTTCTGAAATGGAAAATTGATTATGGATTTGGTAGCTTTTTTAAAAAAAAACTAACATTTATAGCTATCTAGTTCTCTCTAAACACTGCTTTGGTGTTTACATTTTCATTTTCAGTAATCTTTTTCTTTGACCTAATGATTATTTAGGAATGTATTTAATTTCCACCCGTTCCCCAGATTTCACTTTGTTATTCACTTTCTAATTTAATTCTTTGTGATTAGAGAACATAGTTGACATGATTTCAGTCTGTCTAAATTTATTAAGGATAGTGTTTTGACTGAAGATCTCAACTGTTCCTGTAGAATACTCCATTTGTTCTTCAAAAGAATATATATTTTGCTATTGTTGGTGTTTTATAGATGGTTTAGGTTTACTTGGTTTAGAGTGTTGTTCAAATCTTCTATATTTCTGTTCATTTTTCTGTTCAGTTTTTCTATTCATTCCAGGGTGCCTCATCTCCCCCACCCAGTGAGCAGCTGGCTTCACTGTGAGGATCTCACTGATCTACCTAGAAGGCATTGTTTGAATGCAAACATGATCCAAACACATTTATCATTGGTATAAAACCAAGCGGATTATCTAAACTTGACCCCCACTTTGCAAGTTAGAAAAATAATGCCTTAGCTCATGAATGACAAGGGTGAGGTTAGAACTCAGGTCTCCTTCTCTGGCAGTGCCTTTCCCTCACATCCTGCTTCCTTAGTTTTACATCTAGTGTCTTGAAGATCCTTAGCACAGCCAAAGAATATAACTGAAAGCTGAGAACGGGACCAAAGTTACGGTTATGTTCTTAGGGGCTTTCTAGAAGCCACATATGTAGTACATAACATATCTGAAATGTAGTTGATTTTGTGTGTTGGTCTTTCTGAACTTTCTGAGCTTTCTCATAGAACCTTGTTATAAGGCATTTTAAAAAAAAAATCTTCATTGTCACTTCCCTTTAACAGGCATATTACTGCCTGGAATTATAAATCATCACAACCCAGTTGCAAACAACTGTCAGTACAGCCTACGCAATAGTAATTCTTGTGAAAAAAAGGTCAGAAGAACTCTTATTTTCCAAACAGCAGTTAGTATTGAAACTCCGCTCATAAGTTTTCTCCTTTCCTGGGTTGCAGATAAAAGACAAAGTATAATTGAACAGGAGAGAAAACAGCCCCACTGTACACTGTACTTTAAGACCTCATCCAGAATATCCTCCCTGGCTGTGGACATCACTGAAGATATTGACACTTAGAGAGCACCCAGAGAGTGCCAACCAAGAGTCAGACATATCTGCCAACTCAACACTGAGCAGTAGACTCTTGGTGGGAAGTTTGTTCAGCTAGTGAAATGAGGGGTGGGGGAAAGTGAAGAGAAGGCCGGATGCTGGAAGATGGGTGAAATTTTCAGAAAGGAAGATTTAACCCAACCCAAGAAAGACATTCCTTTTTTTTAAACAAAAAATTATTTATGCATACAAGAACTGGGGTGTAAGCCAGAGGTGCGGGGTGTGTGAGAGGATTCACCAGAGACAGAGTGGGGAGCAGAAGAGGCAGATGTGCTGAAACACACTGCTAAGGGGAGCAACAGGCAAGACAAGAGAGGTCTGCTGTGCCATGTGAGTTGCTCCCTGAGAAGCCGGGGATTGAACTCATGCTGCAGTGGATGGCAGTAACTTGACAGGGCTATCTTCAACCCCTGCACCACCATGGAGGCCCCAGGAAGACATTCCTTATAATTAGAGTGTTCAGCATCTCCACCATGGAAGGATTTGTAAAGAGATATGACCGTTGTTTAAGGTATTGGAGGGGAAATTCCTGCACTGGTAGGGTGGGAGGGACATAAACTACATCACTTTTCTTCTTCCTCTCAGCCACAAGAGATTGTAACTCTTAACTGTGAACTTGGGTTGGGCAAATATTTTTAAGACAAGATTAGACACACCAGAACTTAGAATTGGAGACAGAGGTGAACTCCATGGCTTGTGTTGATGAGAATGGCATGTTTTTGAAGATGGGAGGAAAGGACCTTAAGATCTTTATCTGTTTGCTCGCTGTGTATTTCTTCTGTCCCTGGTTCAAGGGTAAATTCTTGCTTATCTATTTTCTCTTCACAATAAAAGGTGGAAAATGCAATAGAATATAACAGATCACATTCTGAAAGTAATAATGGACTTAGCCTGGTAAATCACTGTTTTATCGCCTTTTTGAATATAGTTTGTCCTTCAAACGCTAGGAAGATTTCTGATCAGTGCTTGGTCACTCTGCAAACTCTTATCAAACACATAGTACACAACTCAAAAGTCTTGGCCAATCAAAATCCGCTAGTGTGAAAGCAGGAGGAATAAATCTATTTTAAGGGGAGGTGTTGCAGCTTCCTCAGACTTCTTTCTGCGCTCAAAGGAGGCTGGCCTTCAAGTAGTTTTGCATTCTTGAATTAAATAAAATGCTTGGTAATGTCTGGTAATGCTTGCTATTTGTTAGGCTTTGAACTGGATCATATAATTGACTATCAACCACAGAAAATTGGAAAGATGATATTGAAGCTTCCAAAACAAAACTCTTCATCATGTATGAATCCTTGATATAAATCCCTACCTCTATATAAAAATATACACTATTTGTTGAGTGGAAAATAATAGAAATAGTACTTCCAAACCTTAATGAGCTAGTAATTATGACATGACAAACTGTCATTGATAATAAAGAGTATATTTTAAAAATACTGTTTTATACCGCTATATAAGTTTTACATGAGCATCTTTGTAACTAAACATCTGATATAGTATATTATATTCACCGCTAAGAGTAAATTTTTATTAAGGATGGTCCTATCTGGAATTCTATGTGGACTGCCCTGGGGGTAATGTCAGCTCTCATCTTAAAGGACTGTTACTTAAAAATTGTCCATCACTCTGTAGATAGTCAAATTATTATTGCAAAGCTCAGTAAAACAGATGTTTATGTTATATGCAAGAAATCCAGCTGAGGAAACAGGGTCTACTGACGATAAGACCAAAAAACCTAAAGCCTCCAGAGTTTAAAGATAACAGAGTAAGGGGACCCTAGTTACTCAAGGTTCAGGAAACTATGGCTATGGAAATTTGGATCTTTTATTAACACCTGGGCCTCTGGGTTAGACCAGGATTCAGTTAAAGCAGGTGATAGGAAGAAGGCAAAAATCAAATGACCCAGTAGAGCTAGTGGTTTGTGTTGTTATGATATTTTGAAGTACATTCACTTAAATAGTTTATCTTTGGTGAATGGGTAGACATTTAAAATCTATTTGTGGGACTTGTTATTATCAGGAGGAAAGGATGTTCTTTGCAGCAGGAGTGACATAAATATCTATGATCTATGGGTTTAGTGAGTAACACATTTTCTTTTCTTTGCCTGGGTGTGGGGGGTGAGAGACAGATTGGGAGCAGAACAGGAAGATCTACTGAAATACACTGCTGAAGGGAGCAGCAGGCAAGACAGGAGAGGTCTGCTGCGCCATGTGGGTCAGCTCCCTGGGTGGGGATCGAACTCATACTGCAGTGGCTTCAGATAGCTTTATAGTGCTGCAGCTTAACCCCTTGTACCACCAAGGAGGCCAGTCTTCTTTTTTTTTTTTTAAAGATTTATTTGTTTATTTATACAAGAACTGGGGTACAGGCCAGATACGCGGGAGAGTGAGAGGATTCACCAGAGACAGAGCGGGGAGCAGAGCAGGCAGACTGATGAAGTACACTGCTGAGGGGAGCAGTGGGAGAGATAGGAGAGGTCTGCTGCTGCTATGTGAGACCCTTGCCGGCCGGCCAGGACCGAACCAGCACTGCAGAGTCTGCGGACATCTTCACAGCACAGTGCTCAACTGCCTGCGCCACCAGTTGAGGCCCAGGCCTGTCTTTTTTTTTTTTTAAGATTATTTATCGTATAGAAGAACTGGGGTGTGGGCCAGAGGTGTGCAGGGGTGGAGGGTGGTGTGTGTGTGAGAGGGTTCACCAGAGACAGAGTGGGGAGAACAGATGGACTGACTGAAATACACTGCGGAGGGGACAGCAGGTGAGACAGGAGAGGTCTGCGCTCCATGTGGGTAGCCTCCATGGCAGGGGATTGAACTCATGCCTTAGAAGTGATAGCTCTGAGACTTAACCCTTAGGTCACCAGGGAGGCCTACAATACATTTTCTTGCTGAAAACTGGCTTTGTAACTTCCCTGCAGGATCCTTTACCCAGGCCAGTTAACCATTGTGAGGAAATAACTTCATGGGGTCCCTGTTACTGCACTTTCCCCAGCCTTTGGGACTTTGGGATAGGAAGAGGAGATTTTTTTTAAGATTTATTTATTTATACAAGCACTGGGTACAGTCAGAAGCGTGGGAGGGTGAGAGAATTCACCAGAGCCAGAGCAGGGAACAGAACAGGCAGACTGACGAAATACACTGCTGAGGGGAGCAGCAGGCGGCAGGGACATCTGCGCGCCATGTGGCTGGGGATCAAACCGGCACTGCAGAGGCTGCGGGCAGCCTCGCAACCCAGTCCTCAACCGCTGCTCCACCGGGGAGGCCCCAGGAAGAGGAGTTTTAATGACAGTAATCACAATGGTTAGTGATGATGATGATAATAGTAATAATAATTTCTATTTTGAGAGCTTGCTACATGTCAAAGGCTGTTTAGAAAAACAATTTGTAAAAGGAAAAGCACTTATCAGTTAATTTTTTGTTCACATCTTATAATTGTGGCAGTTATTGATGCTCCATCTTTTCATTATGAACTTAAATCAGGTTATTTCCATACATGATGCTAACAACTCCCCAAATTTCTGTGTTTAAACTTAGGCAAAATTCCATGGTTTGCTCAGTCTGAGTATTTCCATGCACATTCATGCAGGATACACTTTTGTCCAGCAACAGGACCTGGTCAATTCAAGGTCTTGGCCACAGAGTACACTGCTCAGACATTAAAGCCCCTAGACACTGCACGCCTCCTGATGGGAAGAGACCGAGAGACTTCTCATTGTTTCAAAGGATGCCCCCAGGCCTTGCTGGAGACCTAGCAGGTTTGGGTATGTATTTGTGTAATGGATGGAGCATGCTGGGGCAGGAACTGCCCAAGAACAGCTAGCTCTTTGTAGTCCTTCGGTGTCTCCCCTACACCCCAACAATTAAATTGGTAAGGTCACAAAGAATGTTAGTGTGAATAGGCTAGACATAAAGCCTGGGCTTTCTCTTTGGCCTTAGTATGTAAGTGGGAAGATTCTGGAACCTACATTTATGGCAAAGGCATAATGGTTAATAACACTTACTTTGGAGAGAGATCTAGTTGAAGATGTAACCTCTCTGAGGTCCTTCTTCTGTAATATATGTAATATACATAATGTATATGTGTACATATAAAATTATGATTATATGTAATATGTGCTGTGATGGAATATACATATATATATCACATATTTAGTTCTGTAATATATGTAAAATGTAATGCCTCTGCTAAAGGGGTTTGTGCTATAGTTTAAAGGCGTTCATTGCTCAGAGATTACCCAGCTGTCAGTCCAGATCATTACTCTCTCAATTCTTTTAGGTCCTTGCTATTATACTGCTTCCTCAAAAGGATTTTCCCTGTCTACTTTGTATACAATACCCCTCTGCTTATAACTTCTTAGCACCTTACTTTGCTTTAGTTTTCTTTGCATTATTTATCATTACACAACATATGTGTCTACGTGGGCTTTATTTTTAAAATTATTTCTCACTCCCTCACTAGAACATAAGCTTTATGAGATGAGACATTTTAGCTTTGTTCTCTGCTTATCTCCTTGGGGACAGCTGGTAGGTACTCAAAAAATGTGTTGAATTGTTGCAGAGGCATCTCCATGAAAAGGGGGGGAGCAGAGAGCAGGCTCTATTTTCCCACCACTTACATGCAGTTGCCTTGGATTGCAAGTCTCATCATGCCATGAACCTGACTTCCTGAATGGGGGGCTGCTGGGAACAAGGGGCGGAGCTAAGATGCCATACTTGGCTTATCAATGAATATGTGCATGCTAGGGCTCGCTTGCTTTTCTGGCTTTGACTTGCACTCTGATACTACTGAAAGGGACTTGGAGGAGCCATATGGAGGAGAGACATGTAGAGAAACTTGGAAGTGGTATTTGGAAGAGACACATGGTAAGGTTGTTCCTAGTCCTTGGCAGAGACAATAGCAGTCATCTTTTTTTTTAAAACATTTATTTATTTATGCGTACAAGAACTGGGGTACAGACCAGAGTTGTGGGGGGTGAGAGGATTCACCAGAGACAGAGTGGGAAGCAGAACAGGTGGATTGACTGAACTACACTGCTGAGGGGAGCAGCGGGCGAGGCAGGAGAGGTCTGCTGTGCCATGTGGGTAGCTCCCTGGCCGGGGAGTGAACTCATGCTGCAGTGGCTGCAGATAGCTTCATAGGTTGCGTCTTAACCCTTGTGCCACCAGGGAGGCCCAGCAGTTGTCTTGATAAGCTTTATTTTGAATTTTGAGTCTCTCCTGTCTCAGCTCTCTGGGACCTGCCTAACCCCTTTCTCGTGGCTCCCTGCCAGAAGATACTGTAGACTTGTGACAAGCTTTTAGGCCTCCATGATCCCACTTCAAGCCAGGCCTGTTTGGCTGGTCATTTGCTCATGAAGAGACTGGTGATTTTGGGAGTTTTACTAGGAAACTATTATTTGAAATAATTTCTACCCTCTTTCTTTATGCACATCAATTCTATTAAAAATCTTTCACACTAAGAGTATGCTTAGGTTGCCCTGGTGCATTGAGTGGCCAAATATCTTTCAGATCATGGAGCCCTTAACATTTCTGGGTCTCTGGGTACCTCTTGGTCAGAGGCTAACAGAATAATAAGTGAATAAATGAGATGATTGAATGTAAAATGCTTTGTTCAGTGGCTAGCACATAATGAGTAATTGAAGGATTGAAATTTCTGCTGTTAATTATGCGTAGATGGACCTTGAGTGAAACATTAGTAGCCCTGATATCGCCTCCATTCTTCCAGGAAGGGTCTCTCATTCTATTCCTCACTGGGTCAGACAGAATGTGGAGGACTCAAAGACTGGTGAGCAATGTAGCAATACCTAGAGAATTTTATCAGGCCTTTCGTGATGGTGTAAGCTCCAGTCAATAGGATCTGGAGTCAATTCTACACGTGGAAACCAGATAGTACTTTCAGGACACAATGGGATACCGTGAAATCTCATTTGGGAGGTTGTTATGGCCAGGACAATATTTAGCCTGCTCTTTGACACACACTGTCTGTCATCTGCTTCTGCATTTACTTCTGCTGTGAGAGTAGTGAATGCTCTTTTGTTTGATGTTTCCCTTCTGGCCTAAACTTGCACCATGGTTATTTATTTTATTATTATTTATTTTTTTTAGTGATATGATACAAATATTTTATTTTTTTAAAAAATGTATTACCCTTTTATTTATTTTTCTTTTAATTTTTTATTATATATATATATATTTTACAACATTGTTCATTTTTAAACAATATTTGCCTCCCGCCACCCCCTCGAGTTTAGTCCCCTTAGAATTTCCTTTCCCGATGCACCCGTGCACCATCACCTCAGTCCCCTGTGCTCCTCCCTGCCTCCCTCTGATCCCTCTCCCTCCTCCTCCCCTGCAGGATGTCTCTGATTTATAATTGTCTGTTTTTGCTTTGTTGTGTTTTGTACTGTTATTAGTTTTTTTACACTGATGTCTTGTTTGGTTCCTGTCAATAAGTGAAACCATCCGATATTTTTCTTTTAACTTCTGGCTTATTTCACTGAGCATGATTCCTTCTAGCTCCATCCACATTACTGTGAATGGCATGAGTTTATCTTTTTTGATTGCTAAGTAATATTCCATTGTGTATATATACCACATCTTCTTGATCCAGTCATCTATTTTTGGGTATTGGGTTGTTTCCAGGTTTTACCTATTGTAAATAGTGCCACAATAAACATAGGGGTGCAGGTGTTCTTTTGAATCAATGTTTTTGTGTCCTTTGGGTAGATCCCTAGGCGTGGAAGTGCCAGGTTTTATGGTAGCTCCATTTTTAGTAGACTGAGGAACCTCCAGACAACTTTCCACAGTGGTTGGGCCAGTTTGCACTCCCACCAGCAATGTAGGAGAATTCCTTTTTCACCACATCCTTGCCAACATTTGTTGTTGCTTGTTTTTTTGATATGTGCCATTCTCGCTGGTGTAAGGTGGTATCTCAGTGTGGTTTTGATTCGCATTTCCCTGATGATAAGGGATGTTGAACATTTTTCCATATGCCTGTTGGCCATTTGCATTTCCTCTTTGGAGAAATGTCTTTTAAGTTCTTCTGCCCATTTCTTGACTGGATTGTTTATTTTGTTTTTGTTGTGTTGTGTGAGTTCTTTGTACGTCTTTGTGATCAATCCCTTATCAGTTGCATGGAGTGCAAAGATTTTTTTTCCCAATCAGTGTGGTGTTTCTCTGTTTTGGTTAATGTCTCTTTTGCTGTACAGAAGCTTTTCAGTTTGATGTAATCCCAAGTGTTTATATTTCCCTTGACTTTCTTTGCTTTGGGTGATGAGTCTTTAAAGATGTTTCTGAAATGTATGTCTTGCAGTGTTTTACCTATATTTTCTTCTATGTATTTTATGGTTATCTACTTTAAAGGGTTGCATACAAATCAAAGGCACAGACACAATCAACTTGAAACTTTATGTAGTGCTCCCTGGTTTCCATACGAATAATATTCTCAAGAAATCTTTAAGATGTTAATTTATATCCAGAGGTAATCCTGTTTTATTTTTTTTTCTCATTTTTTTTCCCTGCACAATTCAAATATCCTTGTTTGTGTTAGTCAGGGCCCTCCAAGACGCAGACACCAAGAAAGTTTTATTTTGCAGAGATTTTCTTGCAACAAGGCAGTACCTGTGTGAAAGCACTTAAGGAGGTTGCCAGAGAAGGCTGAGTTACTAGTCCAATTACATCAACCTGGCTTTGAGTGAAGAGGAGTAGGAAAGAAGGTTAGATGCATGCAGGCCAGATGGCCATGTGGCTTTTAGTGAAACCTCATCAAAGTTGCTGGGAAATTCTTGTGCCATGTTAGTCAACAAATGAGTCCTGTGTCTCCCAAGATGGAATAACCTTTCACACTCTATCATTGGCAGTGAGCAGTCCTTGAAAAGTGGATTCATGATGCAAACATAGCAACGGATATAACAGTGCAGCAGTCAGAGCTATGGGTCAATTCCTTGCCCTTTAGGACATCCTCAAGGAACATTCTCATGTCTGCCAGACATGAATTAGATGGTTCTGTAATCATCCACTAAAGCTGGTTGCTTTGCATTATAGTACCAGACTGCCAAGGAAGAGAGCTGCAAGTTAAATGGGTTAACTCAGATATGATAATTGTAGGGTAGAATTCCTTCTTCCAGCAGCTATCCCAGCCACAGTGGTTCTCTGATATTCTCTAACACAAGAGGCACCACTCAAAAATTGATTTGTGTTCCTCCTATATACCCAATAAAGCTGGGTCAGTAGCTGTTCTAATAGTTGTAGGTTCAAATCATTCTCATCCTCAGAGGTCCATCTTTGTGTCCAGACTTTCCCACTGGCCCAATATTTTTCTACCATGTTGCTTTCTCTTAAAAGGGTCAGTTGGTCTTTCTTGCCCTGGCCTTTCTTGGGGTCACCTGAATTTACCTTGAAGAATTTCCACTAAGAAGAATCTCAAGGAGTTGGACTTGTAGCCTCTTTCTTCTCAGAAGGCCATTGGGTTCCTTATGAAAGTTCATCCTCTCCCTAGCACTTTAACACTCAAATATCAATAATTTACTGGGGGGCACGGGTTGTTTATGAACATGTCCTTCACTAACTCTCTTTGCTAGCTGAGAATGAAAGCAGTTGAAATAACATCTCAGAGATTTTCCATAATCTGTAGAGAGTAGTTAATACCTGGAAGGGAAGGTACTTGACGACAGTGTGAGCATTCCATTTTCTGAAGCATTCTTGTATGCTCAAATTTGCGATCTCATACCTTTTCATTATTTCTCAACAACTTGTTAATGTGATTTCTCAGAACCAAGAGGTTCTCCTTGTGCAGATTTGTGTAGATCATTTCCACTAAGTTCCTTCATTTTCCTAGAGTTTTGGAATAATGGGATTAGGTATAACGAAGCGAAGCAAACAAATAGCTAATTTTGTTCCCCGGAGTCCTCTTCTTCTGTGAGTCATTTACTGTCTGATTTGTCCATGGGAAGACACAGCTGTTAGCAGGCAGCCTCTGTGCCCCAAAGCAAACAAGGACAAGTCTTCCTGTGAACCTTAGAGCATATGCTGCGGGTTGGGGGGGTGCTTTGTTTTTCACCATTTAGAGCTTGTTGCTCCCAAATAAATGGCTGTTAATGGAGATGAAGGGATAAGAATTGTGACTAATTTCTCTAGGGAGCCTAAATATGTTCACTCCTGACCCCAGTGTGTTACCTCCCACGTCTTCCTATTGCAAGACTCATAGAAACTTTATGACAAGGTGGGTGTTTGTGCTAGAATTCAGGATGGGGACTAACTTATTTCTCCTAGTCTTTCCATGACGGTGCTGACGCTCAGTCTGTGGAATCCCAGTGAGCTAAGGGAACAGGCGGTGTGTGTCAGGTTGATTCAGCTGAGGAAGTTATGGCCTCGGTTCAGCCTTATAAGGCTGTGTTCCGGTGGAAAGAGACCGTCTCTCAGCTTGAAAATCCAAAGCTCTGAGCATTCCCAGATGACATCTGTAGTTTTTCCAACACACATTGGCTTCCCTGGTTCCTTGCAGCACTTAATTGTGCAATCGTAACTTGGCAGGTTATTCCCCCTGTGAAATCTGTACATTTTCAGTTCTGACATCTCAAAAATAATCACTGAAGCATTTCCACTGGGGTGGTTTATCGTAAAGCAGAACCGCTCCCATCTAGATTTCTTGTAAGCAGTACTAGGAGAGTGACGACTTAGGAAGGTGTAATGGAAGGAGGGCGAGCTTTGGAATTAGATAGACCAAGGTTCAAGTCCTGACTTCCTCCTTTTTTTTTTTTTTAATTTGTTGAGAGCCTTTAGGCCCTCAATGGGTCAGATTAACCTTTTGTAAAATGGAAAAATAGTATCAAACTTGAAAGACTCTAGAGAGAATTAGCTATAATGTAAATGAAGAATTAAGATTTCGTAAGTTTTATATAAATAAATGTGGAATGTATATAGTAATGTGTATATACGTAGGGAATCTTAGCTCACTGTCAGCCCTCAATAAATCATACACACACACATACACACACACCATTCCTTGGAAACCTCAACATTACTTTTGATAAATAATTTGCTTCTGAGCCTGGTCCAAGACTATGTGTCTGTGAGTTACTTCTCAAGCCTCCATGCTGTCTGGGAATGTCTGAACAGGCTTCTGTGCTGATATCCACAGAGACAGTCCTGGCCTCTCCCCTTTCAGCCATCAGTGGGTAGCAGGTAAATTCAAAAGATGACTGATTGTTTCCGACTTCCACTAATGTCTAAGATCTGAAGGCAGAAAATCATTCTGAACCCTACTTTGAGACATATGGGAAAGAAATATTTTTCTTTAATTTTTGGAATACTTCCCTGTCATTGCAGAATGCATCTTGTTTCCAAGTAGAGTTTATGACAGTCCTTTGGCACAGTGAGTAAAGATGTAGTTCTTTCCTTTATGAGACTCTAAGCCAAAATATTGGTCACCAGTTTCTTAGCACATTTAATAAAAGGCTCATAATTATGAAATGGAGCCTCCAGCAATATATTGAAAAAAATAAAAAAACCCAAACAACTTCTGCCTGGAATAAACTTTGTAAAATTCACTTGTCATTTCTTTTGGCTTTTCATATATCCTCCCCTGGTGGCGCAGTGGTTGAGCGCAGGGCTGCGAAGCTGCCTGCAGCCTCTGCAGCGCTGGTTCGATCCCCAACCGCCGGCGAGGGTCCCACATGGCGTGCAGACCTCTCCTGCCACACCCGCTGCTCCCCTCAGCAGTGTACTTCATTACTATGCCTGTTCTGTTCCCCGCTCTGGCTCTGGTGAATTCTCTCACCCTCCCGCACTTCTGACTGTACCCAGTGCTTGTATAAAAAAATAAGTACATCTTTAAAAAAAAAAAAAAGATTTATTTTCATTATTTAGTTACTCAGCAAATTCGACTAAACAAAATATGCATTAATAATCCACTACATTCCAGACATTGTTGAAGTGCTGGGAGTATAATGATGAACATGAACAAGAATACTGTTGTCTTTTATGGAAATTGTAGTCCTTGAGTTAAGAAAAAAGTACATGGTACTAGGGAGAAAGAAGAGTAGGACTCTGCATGAGGTAGCATGGGGTATGTGTCTGGACTTGAGAAAGAAAGCAAAACATAACTCCAAATCCGAGAGTGATTTAGTGTGGTTGGGTTCTGAGTGCAAGGGAGAAAGTGGCTAAGGGAGAGACTGCAGGGGGTAGATGGGTACAGATCTTCAGCACTTATAGGCCCTGTAATACATTGTAGAGAGTTTTGTTCTATGCTGAGGGACTGGGAAATGCATGAAGGATTTAAAATGTGTGTGTGATGTGGGAGAAAGGAAAGTCAGTGTTTCATTTTAGAAAGACCAGTCTCTTGGCAAGGTAGACTATGAGTTGGAGGGGTTAGTTTTAGAGGTGTGGATGATATTTGGGACTCGTTGCTATAATAATGAGAAAAATAATGGCAGTAGAAAAAGAAAGGAACAATGAAGTGATTATCTGGCATATAGAATCGATAAGATTTGAAAATGTATTGGCTAGGTAGACTTTGAAACAAGGAAAGAAGACAAAGATGGTACCCATTTCTCTAACTTAAGAACCATTTACATGATGGTACCATATACATAAACAGCTTAAGAGGAGTCGATTTAGGAGAAAGAGTGAATTCCATTTTGGACATGATGAACTTGAGATGTCTTTGAAACAAAGTGGAGATACTGAGCATGCAGTGGGATATTCAGGTCTGCAACTTCAGAAATATCAAGAGTACAAATAAAGATTTGGAAGTTATCAATACATAGATGGTAAGGACTCACCCTCACAAATGGATGTGGAGTGAGAAGCAGACCAAGGCTAGATCTCTGAGGAATGTAGTATATCAAAAAATGGAGAAGAAAAGAGATACAGTCAAGGATGTCAGGAAAGAGCAACCAAAGAAGACTAGGTAGCTGGGTGCCAGAGAGAGTTGCAAGGAGGTAGTGCAGATGTGTTTAGTGCAAGTTAGAGGTCAAGGAAGACAGAAATTGAAAGCCTTGTTTGGGTTTTACAAAAGGGGAGGAATTTGTGTATCTAGCAATAGCAATTTGGGGAGTAGTGGGGAAGGAAACTAGATTTCAGTGGGTTGATGAGTGAGCAAAGGGTAAACAGGTGGACAAATTATATGGAGGTGGTGAGATAGGGAAGTAGCTAGAAGGGGCCATGGGAGATAACAGATGTAAAGTTCTCTTCTTCATTCTAATTGTATTTTATATTTTCCCAATAATTATTATTTTGGGGGAGTGTTGAGGTGCTGCTGAGAAGTTGTGAGGGAGAAGTTAAGCAACAAGAGGGACAATGACAGAGAGAGCCCATGGGCGAGATGGCAAAGTTCCATAACACCTGTAGAGGAATTAGCCCCTGCAAGGGCTACTTTTCCTGCTGTAAAAAATAGAAGAAAAGATATATACATGGGTTGACAGTGTTGGTGGCTGAAAACTTAATATTTTCTGCCCCACCTCTGCCCCCAATCATAGGTCCCCACCTTCAGCTTTCTCTTGGATATGTATGTTATTTTAACATAGAAGCGTTTCTCCAATTGGGCACTTCCCTTTGAATTTTGGGTCATCAGCTGGTTTTTTTTTTTTTTACATTTATTTATATGTAAATATTTTACATCATTGTTCCTTTATGTACTATGTTTGATTTCTCCTCTCAAGTGTAGTGCCCATAAAATTCTCACCACCAACTCCCCGGTGAACTGTCCCCACAGTCCCTTGTGGTTTTTTTTTTTTAATTATTTTTTTTTATTAAGCTGCTGGGCATAGGAAGAGTGTCATGGGGGAGAATCAGATGTAGGCCAGAGGCATGGGGGTAAAAGAATTCACTAGAGACAAAGTGGAGAGCAGATTTATTGGACTGCACTGCTGAGGGGAGCAGTGAGTGAGGCAGGAGGGGTCTGCTGCCAGGTCATCAGCTGGTTTTAGGACATCATCAGTTTATGACTTAACTGAGAGTTCTGGAAGGTTTGACATTGTTCACTTCATTCTACAGCAAAGTATTTAGACTTTGCTGAATGTGCAGCCTGGGGGCGTAGTCTGTGGCCTCAAAACGGAATGAAATAATCCCCACCAAAACTTTGTTCCCATCCTTGATAAAAATTTGAGACAAAAATAAATATGGAACCAAAAAGACCTACTAACAAAAAAGTATTCTATCAGTGACTTCTTAATATTGACTCCATGTTGGAATGGTAATATTTTTGAGTAACTCGGTTAAATAAGGAACTTTATTTTTTTTTTAAAGGCATAAAATGAGATCAGTGCCCTAATTCATTCATCTAGTGTGTAACTGGCTGTGTAAATGTGCCCTGCCACTTTGTATAGTCTGGTGCCTCATCTTTTGTTCTTGAAAATACTTGAAGAGGTATTTTCATTTCACCAAGGGAAGAGAGTCTTGGTTAGTTTTGCTTCTTTTTCAATTGCTCAAGCAATTTGAAAGCATGACAAGTATATTGTTTTCTTAGGCACAATTTCTTTTGAATTCTTTTGGTTGACTTGACTCTAAGTAGATTTATCTCTTAGGATAGACTATCCCAGGGACAGTGACACTAGGACAAATAATTGGCTCTCAACCTCTACATAAAAATCGTTTGTATGTGAAGTTGGGTTGTAATGAGTGTGAAAGGCAACTTTGAACGAGGAAATAGATGCCACAATGCAGCAGCAGCTGGTCAGTGGCCTGGGACAGTTGTGGAAGATAAATACTAAGACCCTTAGGTGTCTTTCCATCATCAGCTAGCAGATTTACCTTTTTCTCTCCATCCCCCTGTTGGGTAGTTTAGGCTTCACCTAAAACTCATGACCCAGAGTCTCCCTGGTGGCGCAAGGTGTTAAGTCAGCACTATGAAGCTATCTGCAGCCACTGTAGCATAAGTTCGATCCCTGGCCAGGGAGTTAGCCCACATGGTGCAGCAGACCTCTCCTGTCTCATCTGCTGCTCCCCTCAACAGTGTATTTCAGGAACTTCAGTCTGCCTGTTCTGCTCCCTATTCTGTTTCTGGTGAATCCTCTCATCTCTCTACCCCAATCTCCAGGCCTACACCAAGCTCTTGTTGCATAAATAAATAAATCTTAAAAAAAAAAAAAAAACAAAACACCAAAACAAAAAACATGTGACCCAGATGAGCAGCTAGATTTGCAGATCTTGTGATACTCAGCCCCTAGGAATCTATAACCAGTGTGATGAAGATTATTTCTGGTTATTGTCTCTGAGAGGGCATGCCTGATGCCTGATTTTGGGCTATTCTCAGTTTGAGTGAGCAGACTTCTGAAATCTTGCTGGCTGCTAGATCTGGTTCACAAACTTGGCTGCATGTTGGAACCATCTAGGAAGTTAAAATAAAAAAAAAAAACTGATGTTCATTTCTCACATATTCAATACAATTTCTCCAGGCTTCTCAGGTAAATGAGATATATATATATATATATATATATATATATATATATATATATATAGGCATTTCTAATGGGCAGCTAAGTTTAAAGAACTATTGCTCTAGATCACTGAGGCTTTTGAGAGATTGATTAGACAAGAGTTCTTAAGAAACAAGAGCACCACACATAACTAACGAGTTCTTAAACATATTTTTTATTATTGCAATTATTGCAATATAATGGACCCCTTTCTATGCATTTGTTCTCAGGGTTACATTCACTGCTTCCTGGAAACCCTTCAAGAAGAAGGATTCATTCTTTACAGTGATTCACTACCATTTAGTACCTCATGCTGTGGACACACTTGAGAATGTGACATTTGAATAAAAGAAAAAAGGATTATCTCTAGAGGAAACAATTTGGCTTCTACATAAATAACACATGGAGAAGATGGAAACTATGAAATTGTACTACTCTGAGAGATCTAAATCTCATTTCAGTAGTACTTGATACCATTGCTTATAGGTGAACTGAAAAATGGCTTTTTTGTAAGACTGAAGTTCCTGAAGAACTGGGAGAAAGGCAGCATCCCATGGAAGCCCACAACGCAGAACTGTGTGTCCAAATTCTATACTGTCTGGTTCTAACATGTCTATGGAAATGAGCCAAGAAACTGCAATAGCTTAGGTTTTATTTATTAACATGACTCCTAGTCTTAAAATCTGTATGAACTCTATAGGAGAGAATATAGTAGTCATTTCTATTGGAACAAAGTACTATTTTTTTTAGGTGAAAGAAATAAAACCAAAACACATCTTCTAATTTGATTCTCCATCATCAAAGATGTCAATTGGGGAAAGATGAGGTATCTGGACAGGCTATCAGAAAGGACTTCAGTCTTCTTTGTGACTTGAACAACTCTTGTCATGAGCATGATACCTAAAATCCTCTCTTTTTGGCTTCATCTTGGCCCCATAGTTCCTCAGGATTCTTCAAATATGTAGTAAAATGCTATTGCACAGGAGGTAATCTTTTCATAGATAAGATAAACTTCAGAAGTGGCAGTCCCTCAGAAGAATGCCTTCATATAAGGAAAGCAAGGACTTCCTTGGTGAACAATTCCTTGTGTTGGCTTTAAGTTCTAGTTTGTTTTTCCAGTAACTGAATTACTAATTTTCATTTTCTTTGTTGGCATTGGCATGTCTGTAATTGGTTTTGTAATTTTCTTAGCCTTGATTGTTCAGAACCATGATAGCACTTTCTAGAAGTTATAAGGTCATTTTACAGGTCTTCTCAGTCTTGCCTTCTAGGAATTACATTGATCTGTCTCTCAAATACTTTTTGAGAAGGAAGACATGGCATAGCTCATTAAAACAACTCCTTTATACATCTCTCCTTTGGGGCTCTTGGACTGTATGTGATGAGCACCAATGCTCTTTGAATGTGATCAACTAGGAAACTCTTCCTGATGTAAAGGAGATTAGAATTTTTCACCTGGAAAGAGTTGGTTGTCATTTCATGGTTCAACTCATAAGGCTTCCTGAACTGTCTCCTATTAGCCATTCAGTCTTAGAACTTTATATAGAAGAAATATTGTCAAAACACAGTAAGCTAGAAACATCGGCTAAGAGACTTAAATGCCTTTTGCATTTTTCAAGACAGGAGCTCAGTGGTTTGAGTCATAGAGGAACTATGGGATCAGGCAGCAATCTAGTTACAGGAAATCTATAATTCAAGTCAAAAACAGAACTTGCAACATGATCAACTTGTGCTAAACCGATGAACTCTTGAACTTCTCATTTTCCATTTCGAACATGTTTGAACTGAGAGTCTGCAGTAGGTTTGACTATCAGTGGGGATTAAATGGCCAATTTATAGAGTTGAAGCTAAAAAATCCATGTATTACTGTAATCAAAGGATTATTAACCTCTTTGACTTTAACTGCTATGGACTTTAACAGTTGGAAAAGCCTTAGGAAAATATTTTAAAAATTTAAAAATTAAGGTCCTCCCCTGGTGGCGCAGTGGTTGAGCACTAGGCTGAGAAGCTGCCCGCAGCCTCTGCAGTGCCGGTTCGATCCCTGGCCGCCAGCGAGGGTCCCACAAGGCGCGCAGACCTCTCCTGCCGCCCGCTGCTCCCCTCAGCAGTGTACTTCGGTCCTTCTGCCTGTTCTGCTCCCCGCTCTGGCTCTGGTGAATTCTCTCACCCTCCCGTGCTTCTGACTGTACCCAGTGCTTGTATAAATAAATAAATTTAAAAAAATTTAAAATTAATTATGTAGATTATGTAGATTGCAAATGAGACCAATTTTATTGAAATACAGTTTTAGAATTAGAAAATGTAAGGTAACAATATATAGATGCCTCATTAATGCATTAAATAACAGTATCTACCAGTGGATCTAGTAACTATCATAACTTCAAAAGCGTGATGGCATACAAATATTCTGAGATTTCTAGAGCAATTATAATATGATGAGTATGTTTACAATGTTTGAAAATCCCATGCATTCTTAGAGGAAAAATATGTGGCGAATTTGGAAGAAAATGTAAGCCAAGGGGAGAGCCCTTAGAAGAAGTTAATTCTGCCAACACCTTGATCTTGCACTTCTGGCCTCCAGGACTGTGTGAAAAAAGTATTTTGTTGTTTAAGTCATCTGGTCCCTCATAGTTTGTTATGGAAGCCCTATAAAATGAATACAATGGCATTTTGTCTCTGGTTTTATTAGTAAGCAGTTCTCAGTTCCCTTCCCTCAGCCCCGAAGAGCAAAAGAGCATTTCTCCTGACATATAGAAATGACCTAATACTTTAGGAACTGTGGAGCTTTGGGGACCATGGTTCTTAACTAGTCTATAAATGGGCTTTAAATTTTTTTTCTTTATATATAGCATTTCGTTCTTCTAAAAAGAGAGCCCAGAACTTCCATAATATTCCCAAGAGATTTATGAGTTTACAGAAATTTGCAACCAACTTTTTAGAATTTATCATATAACCCTGGGTCTCTTGCCCTGGCTCCAATTAAGCCTAGAGTTTACTTAGAGACTACGACCATTGCTGCTCATGAAAGTGTTTATGCAGCTCTCATGTGTGAAGCTGCCTTTGTCTTCTAAGAAATATTTCAAAATCCAGAGAACAAAGTAAAAACATTTATTTAGATGTATGTTAAGTATAAGGTCTGGTGTTATGTTTTGAGATGTGTAAGTGTGCATAAGGAAATATTTCCAAACTCATGTTGGGAGAACTTCAAACTTAGATATTTGCAGAGTTTCATTACCCATGGTGGGTCCTGGCTCACTTGGGCTGAAGCTATACCCCTAATGTTCCCAACTCTGTAAATGCCTTGAGTTTGCTAAATCTATGACTTGAGGTATGTACATGGAGGCCCACCCTATTCACAGGAGAATCTCTATAGAATCAGCTTCATGATGAGGTCTGATCTCATGAGAAGGCTGAGAGAGAAGAGAATAATAGAGAAGAAAAGAGGAGAGGAGAAAATGAGAGAAAAACATCAGTATGACAATTCTAAGGGCTGGTGATTGCGGAGAAGTTGGAGTGCACATGCATTGCTGATAGAAATACAAAACAGTTCAGCTGCTTTGAAAAAAAATTGGCAGTTTGTTATAAAATTGAACATACCATAATACTATCAATCTCACTCCTAGGTGTTTGCCTAAGAGAAATGAAAACCAGTATGTAAATTTTTACGGAAGTTTTATTCATAACAATTTGAAAAAGTAAACACCCAAATATTCTTCATCTTGTGAATGGGTAAACAAACGGTGGTATACTCATGCAGTGGAGTAGGACTCAGTGATAAAAAGATGAACTATTCATAAACAACAAAGCTTGGATGACTATCTTCTACTTAGGTTAAAGAAGCCGAATTCAGCAGGTTAAATACTGTATAATTTAATTTAAACCATATCTGGAATAGGCAGAATTATAGCGATGGAGAACAATTATAGTGATGGTAGTTTCCAGGGGTTAAGAATGAGGTATTTGAATACAAATCGGTATTATGAGGAATAAAGTTTTTTTTAGAATAAAAGGAGCTGCTTTATATCCTGATTTTGGTGGTGGCTCTATGATTCTAGCCCTTTCTCTAAACTCATAGAACTGTACACCAAAAAAGTTATTTTTACTGTATGTAAATGTAAAAATAAATTTCTAAAGTGAAAAAAAAAAGTAGACGAGAAAGGAAAAGAAAACTAACTCCTGGCTGGAACAGAGCTAATTTTAGAGCCAAGAAGGGAGCTCGAGGTCACAAGGGGACATTCTACTGGCTACTGCATGTTCCACTGGCTTTAGCCAAGCTCTTGGTGTGGACAGGCAGTGGGAAGAACATGGCCATTTTTGGGGTGTAGTAGCCCTAAGATTTGACTAGAAATAGAGCTAAATCTTGGGGAAAAATAGTTGTGTCGAAGTGGACAAATTGGTCTTCTCAGAATGAATTTGGGAACAAACATTTTGGCATTACCTCTTTGGGACTAGAGATCATGGCTCATGGTATTTTGGCCAAGAGATCTGAAATGCGGCTGGAAGACTTCCAAAGCTTGGACCCTTCTCCACTAGCAATCCAGCGAGTGAAAACTGTGTCCATAAAGGGAAGCCAACTCTTTCGGGTAAATCAGTCTTTATAGTAGCAGATTTTAAGCATTCCTATGAGTAGATGGGGGTCTGCTTTTACTTCAAAATATCAGACAAGGAGGAAACAAATTATGGTGGAGGGATGGAAGGATTTAGCCTCCACTTCACCTGGGTACAACAGGCATTGTGTGCAATTGTGCTAACTACTTAACTTTTTCTAAGCCTCCAGTTCCTTCTCTGGGACATGAGGTTGTTGTGAAGATCAGATAAAAGACAGAATAAATTGAGAATGAATGTTCTCCTTTACACACACAAACACACACACACACAGGGCTGGGAGTCATTCTCAGGAGGAGATCAGGGTCAAAGACTGGAGATAGTGATGAGGGGTGTCTCTAGAAAAATGCAATGCCCGCTTCAGCATGTCAGTCAACTTCTTACATAACTAGAGAGAAGTTCACTCTAGCCCTTTCCAGTGGGAGACTGAACAGGAATGAAAATGCCTGCTCTCCTTTCTTTCCCAGGACCTCACTCTACCTTTTAGCCTTTGGGTTTGGCAACACTCGGACAAAAGGAAGACTCCATTTGCCTATCGATTAAGTTTAAGAGCTATTGTCTGGTGACCCTTATCTTGTGGGGAGGTTGAAGGTTCCCTAAGTGAAAATACAGGATGGGGCCATTAAATGATCGAGTTGTGAGGGGAATAGATGGGGAGGGAGGGGGGACAGGAAGGAGATAGGGAGAAGAGAAGGTGAGTTCACCATTGGGGAGTACGGTGTTTTCAGACCTCCCCCCACCCAAAGTCGGTTAGTCCTTTTTTCTTTGTGTGGTAAGAGGTAACAAAGAACTTAGAAAAGATGACAACCTCCACTCCTTCTATACTAAACTGCTTGTTGTAGTGATGCGAGTGAACTTTCATCCCTATTTGTATACCTCCTCTGTGGTGCTGTCTGGAGAAAACTAATTAGGTGGGAATACAAGGTGACCGGGACCTTGACTATTATCTGATTATTATTATCATCTTCACCTTAGTGTGAACGATATAATATTACCATGTTATACTTAAACTTTTTTTTTTGTCATTGAGATCTTTTTACTGGTGAGAGGAAATTGGGGGAGATGGATCACTTTTGTTCCACTGTTTGTTCTACCTTTAAGGACCATCAGACAGAGCATGGTGTTAAGGATGCATTGTAAAGTTATTTCCATCAGCGCACTCCTGCTTTTCAACTAAGTAGTCCTTCTGTTCTTGCATTTGTGAGCCAGACAGGTAGGCTTAAGATACAGGGACAGCGGGGTAGATCAGAACCACACCCTTTGCCAGAAAAATCAAACAAGCCACCAAACTAGAACAACAGTAAGGAATTCCAAAGGACATGCTCTCTTGCTATAGAATGGTGCCTGTTCAAGTAAGATGCAAGGCCTCATTATAACTTCCCTTCAACATCCGGAGACATAGGCCCTATTGTCTAGTCAAATCTGAATTCTAATTTTGAGATGACACATTTGAGGGTCCACTTGCTGGGTCTGCCCAGCTATACATCCAGCCACCCCTCCACCACCTCACACTTTGTCTGGCATGACTATATGGCCCACTCATGCACAGGCACTGCCACCTCTGTGCCCTTGCTGAGGCTGTAATCTCAGCGTGGGAGTATCTATCTCTCCCTTCATCTCCACACATGTGCCAGCATGTGCATGCACACACAGATACATTCCCCTCTGCTGTCTGGTGAGCACCAGCACTAGGACAGCCCTTTGTGATTTTCTCTTACAGCTTTTACATTACAGTAAATTTTAGGGATCGGGGGAGCTGATTTCGTTTCTTAGTTTCATTCTACAATTGGATTAAGACCCTCAATTTACTGTGTTTTTGGTAAAACAACAGCAGTACTCTCTTTGGTTAGTGGAAGTTTATTAAGTGTGGGAATCTTCAGATAAAATAATTTAATAGATGAGTTTTGTGTAACTTGCGGTCAACGAACTGAAAAATCCTTTCTTGCATTTGTTTTGATTTATGCGTCTGTGAGAAAAGGCATAATGTGAAATGGATGCATGTTATTTCATTCTTTGCCATGACCTCAGTTAGATGTGCCCTGTGTTATTTACATTTTATTCCACACAGGGCACATCTGACTGAGATAGAAAACACTGACTCTTTAGTCAATGATAAGTTTCCAACAAACTGCAGCTCTGAGAGGGACATGTTAGGAAATGTTCAAGGTTGTACCGTAAAGTCTGATTGGTCCATGTGGCTGTAAAGACTGTAAAGTTTGATTGGTCCATGTGGACCATCTGTGCCTTGCAAGGGGAGTAAGGCAAATGTTTGTCTCAATTTCATTTAAAAGGCATTTTCCTCAGATTTATTCACTGAACCATAAGACTGATTTTTTTTCATAACTCTTGCCCCATGTGGTACCCATTATGGATTTAGAAGATTGCAAACACCAAAGCGGGTATGAGTCAGCAGAGGCCATAGGCAGATAATAGGTTGTTCTGAGTTTCTGCATTAGAAACTCCTGCTTGGATCAGCCCTTCCTGACTGTCACACACAAAATGCCTTCTAGAGTGTGGATTGGATTCTGACACTCCTGGGTGCAAATACTAGGACTACAAACTGGATCTCTTGGCTGCCTCCTGATGTTCTTTCTAGTTGAATCACTAACTGGGAGGCATCCTTTTATTTACTAGGAAAAGAAAAAAATGAGATATTTCTCTAAGAAACATTTGTATATTCGTTGTGAACTAGGCACTATGCTAGATACGAAGAATGTAACCATGAGCTAGAAGAAATCTTTCACTTCAAGAGCCGCCCATCTCTCTCTCTCTCGAAAGAGTGTGGAGAAAGTCATATACAGGTATGGGTTGGGTGTCACAGGGGCCTGGGAGGAGATCTGGCCCTCTCTGCCTAGTGAGACTAGGAGAGGCTCACAGAGGAGGTGGGTTTTGAAGGATGGGTAGCATTTCACCAGTTTTGACCTTATAGACAGAAGTAAAGGAGTATTTTGTTTCATACAGACATATTAAAATTTAACTTATTTGAAAGAATATTAAAATACAATTTATTAGATAATTTTAATTTAGTGGCCAAATATAAATCACTCTCTGATTACAATTATTAGCAAATACCAATAGGACATGATTATTTGGTTTCCCATTCAAGAATTCAAAATCAGGGTAGAAAGAAGTCATAAGAGATTTCAGGACCCACTAAAAGGTTTCTAAGAAAATACTTGGTAGTATTGGCAGGCCTCATTTGCTTGGTTCTGATATGTATGTCTCTCAGTTATCATGGTTGACTTAAATTATACTAGTCCCTTAACAACATGTTCAAATTTCAATTACCATAGTAAATTAACTGTGAATTATTACATAAGGTACAAATTTTACTGCTTCCTTTTTTTAAAAAAGATTTATTTATACAAGAACTGGGGTACAGGCCAGAGACACAGGAGGGTGAGAGAATTCACCAGAGACAGAGTGGGGAACAGAACAGGCAGACTGACGAAATACACTGCTGAGGGGAGCAGTGGGCGAGACAGGAGAGGTCTGCCTCGCCATGTGGGTATCTCCCTGGTGGGCGTGAATAGAACTCATGCTGCAGAAGCTGCAGACAGCTTCACAGTGCTGTGCTCAACCCTCTGTGCCACTGGGGAAGCCCTCACTGCTTCCTTTTTAGTGCACGTTTCCATGTAAATAAGATACATTTCATGATCAGTGGTTGATCACATCACCTCTTTGTCACCTAGTCATATGTTTCTTACAGCGACATATTTAAAAAATATATATATTTATATATTTATTTATTTATACAAGCACTGGGTACAGTCAGAAGCGCGGGAGGGTGAGAGAATTCACCAGAGCCAGAGCGGGGAGCAGAGCAGGCAGAAGGACGAAGTACACTGCTGAGGGGAGCAGCGGGCGGCAGGAGAGGTCTGCGCGCCATGTGGGACCCTCCTCCAGTGGCCGGGGAGCAGCCGGGGATCGAACCGGCGCTGTAGAGGCTGCGGGCAGCTTCGCAATCCAGCGCTCAACTGCTGCACCACCGGGAATGCCCCTACAGGGATATTTTATAGAAATGTCAACCAAAAGAAGGAATTGGATAGCAAATATAAAAATGCAGTAAAGAAAAAGATTTGATAATGTTATATTGAATCAAATATAAGTGGTGTTTTGGAAGAAACAGCTGATGTGGAAAGGCTGACCCTGGTCTTCAAGACACCAGCCAGAGGGACTTAGTGGTGATGAACTTGAAACATTAGGAGAAAAGTAGTTGAGACGGAAAGGATTAAGATGTCAGAGAGGAAGTGATGCTAGCAATCAGAACATTCGTGTTAAAGGAACTCTTGGAGATATTTCACAACATTGAAAGCACAAGGGATACAATGTTAGAATCATGTTCAGATTTAGAAAAGAGCTAGAGAACTTGGTACCACATGGAAGAGAAGCTGGCTCCGTAGGTTTGCTGCAAGAGAAAGCAAGCCCAGTTCAAATAACTCGTTGATATGTTTTTAGACAAAGAAATAAAATAGTTTAACTCTTAGTGTTTCTACTTTATTTTGGTAAAGATTTTATTTATACAAGAGCTGGGGTACAGGCCAGATGCACGGGAGGGTGAGAGGATTCACCAGCAACAGAGCAGGAAACAGAACAGGCAGACTGACGAAATACACTGCTGAGGGGAGCAGCGGGTGAGACAGGAGAGGTCTGCCGTGCCCTGTGGGACTCTCGCTGGCCGGCCAGGATCGAACCTGTACTGCAGAGACTGTGGACAGCTTCACAGTACAGTGCTCAACCACCTGCACCACCAGGGAGGCCCTGTTTCTACTTTTGAAGTTACACTGTATTAAATAAACATTAGTTTTACTAATTTTTCATATTACTTTACATTTGTAACCAGCAATGAGAGACTTGTAAAGTTTGGGTAAAAATTTCTAATGATCATAGAATAGTTGCAATGTTCTCCATTGGTTATTCAGGCTACTTTTTGGTTTCAGCTTGCTTTGTCATTTTTATGGTCCCAAACTGCGATGCAAAGCAGGGACTTACTGTATTTTGAAAAAAAAAAACAAAGACACCAAGTTTCAGTAAAAGCCATGAGCAGGAAAACATATGAATCTGCTTTTGTTGTCCATTTCGTTCTTAAAAGGAAGACTATACTATTGAAATGTGATGCTTTGTTGTTACATTTCACAACTCTGGCATTTCACAGTGCACAGGGCACTTGCTCATGCAACTCTTATCTTAAGAAGCTGTGTATACATTTTGCAGAATGAGCTGCTTCCATCTAGTTGGCCTCTCAAAGACTTTCCAAATTGCCATTTGATCGGTTCTTAGCATTTACCTTTATGAGGGCAGTTGTAGTCTGTCCTTTGAGGTGAGAAAAGTTCATAACGAGATTTTTTCTTTAGCTGTACATCATATAGTTGGGGGAGGGGTCACCAACTCAATGAAGACTATTGTGAGGAATATTTTTTGTTTGTTGAGGAACCATTTCTCTATATGCTGGTAACAGCTCGCTGCATTGGGATTTGCATTTCCCACTGGAGACAGTATTGTTGGGACTATTCTTAAGAAGCCTCACACTCAGGCCTCTCTGGTGGCGCAAGGGGTTAAGCACTGCACTATGAAGCAATCTGCAGCTTCTGCAGCACGAGTTTGATCCCCGGCCAGCCAGGGAGCAACCCACATGGCAAGGCAGACCTCTCCTGTCTCACCTGCTGCTCCCCTCAGCAGTGTATTTCGGTCAGTCTGTTCTGTTCCCCGCTCTGTCTCTGGTGAATCCTCTCACCCCCCCCCATATCTCTGGACTGTACCCCAGTTCTTGTCTGCATAAATAAATAAATCTTTAAAAAAAAGAAGCCTCATAATTCCTTTGCCTCCTGTTTGTAATATGGATACTGAACAGTTGATCCTAAATTCAAATGTTAAAAAGTGTGACCCCTGCAGCTGATTGTCTCCAAGCAGATATACCCTACCTGCTATCCATTAATTCTGCTCTTTGTATCCCCAGAGCTGCCTTAATTCCCATTCTTTCTGCATCTGATTATTTAATTTTCTCTTTAATTTTATAAGCTACCTTGTATTCTTTCAATAGATTTCCATTAATTTTTTGGGGGGTCCAAGTTAGCTAGAATTGACTCTGTAAGAAATGTAAGCTGTAATGATTTGCTCTTAAACTGGACCTAGTTAAAATAGGACCATAGAACGGAGGCATCCCAAAGGGGAGGGAGAAGGGGAGACAAAGAAGGGGTGAGGAAGAGAGAAGGGTAGTAGGGGGAAGCACACTGGATTATGGTGGAGGTCTGTGGGTGCTTTGGTGGAAGAGCTATAGTGACCTCACTTGAGGGGAGAAACCCTATACTGTCAAAATATTAATAAAGATGGAAAACAATGGTATTATTTCATTAAAAAAAAAACAAAGACAAAATGATTTAAGGTAAATCATCAGGTAAAAAGTAATAATGATGTCATTTTTCCAAATCTTAATAATTTAAAGACTATCACAGATGTGTGGCTTCATTAATTGGATATTTTCTTTTTCCAAATGGAGAATTGTAGGGCGATAGGCCCCTGCACATGAGCAAGATAAAGAAACTGGCAGCATATTAAGATTCATTCTTTTGTTCTGTCAAGGTAATGAGTTAAAAAGTGAGATGAGCTGAGAAACATCCTGTCATAGATTTCACTTATTTTTAAAATTGTTTGTTGAGCACTTACTATATAGCAGGCACTGTGCCAGGCACTGGGAGTAAACTAGTCATAGAAACAACAACAACAAAACTCTGCCCTCTTTGAGCTCACATTATAATAAATGGAGAACTAAAGGGAATTCTTCTTTGTTGTTATTTTGATCTAGGGAAATATAGATATAATGTATAGACACATAAAATGGTACTTGAAATTTTGACTTTTTGCTCAAATAGAAATCAAACCCAATTAATAGTAAACTCTTTGTAGTGTTAATTTATCTTCTGGCTTTTCCAGTAATTTTCCTTTTTGACAATCTTGGCCAAAGTTGGAAGACAGGCGTGTTGAGTCTGGGTGATTTTAAAATCTCACAAAGAAATTCAACAATGTCTGGTGCCTAGAGCTTGGCAAAAGTTCCTCCACACTCTTATTGCTCAATAGTCATCAGATGATGGATGTTTCTGATCTGAAGCCGGATTTCTCAATAGAAGGTAGGAGTGATTCTGCCATGGTGGGCGGGGGTGCGGGGGGAGAGTCTTTCTCTTCTCTTCCTTCCCCAACTCTGGGATGAAGGGAAAGTGCCTATGGAAATGACTCTCCAGATGGCTTTTGCTGAGTCAATTTCATGATGTTAAAGGAAAAGGGATGTGTCCTTTGGCATTCAGTGTGAATTCTAGCATCTCTAGCTGCATTTGGCCAGTTAGCCCTTGCTCTTTAAGGAAAAATTGAAAACCAACAACTTTGTTTTTCTGAAGTTGTCAATCACATTCCATCATGAATCCCTGTAATAATAGGTTTTGTAAACAACTCTTTGCCCTGCATATAGAAATAGAATCACATTATTTGAAGACTATTCAGTAGAATGTGAATTCTGATGTGCAGGGCACAAGACTGGAAGTCCATGGGCACTGTGGCCTGTGAGAAATGGAAGAGATGGAAGGAAATTGACAGATAAACATTGTTTGTTCATCCAGGGCACTCTTCAGGGGCACCATTTTTTTATGTGGTGTATCTGTGAATACCCTCCATGGGTGTGTGACTGGCTGTGTCTGTTCATGAAGCAGTAGCCACCTCAGTGCCCTGCCACCTGGTATTGGCTTCCTGCCCTTCCTTACTTCACTTCTCTCCAACTCCCTCGCTTGCCTGGAATGGAAGCTTTTTTTTTTTCTTTCTTTTGAGAACTTTGTAAATTTTAATTTTATTTAATTTTATTTTTTTAATATTAAATTTTATTTTTATATCCCCCCATACAATTGCAAACGCCCCATTCTGACCCCAATCCTTCCCCTCCCGCCCCCCACCCCCCAAAAAGTGTCTCTGGTTCATAGTTTTTTGTTGATTTTGATTTTCACTTTCTTATATTCATTTTCCTGGTCCCTTATTTAAGTTTTCTAGATTCCTGCTATGAGTGAGACCATCCGGTATTTTTCTTTTTCTTTTTGGCTTATTTCGCTGAGCATGATCCCTTCCAGCGCCATCCATGTTGCTGCAAATTGCATGTGTTTATCTTTTTTGAATGCTGAGTAATATTCCATGGTATATATGTACCACATCTTCTTGATCCAGTCATCTATTTTGGGCATTTGGGCTGTTTCCAAAGCTTAGCTATTGTAAACAGTGCTGCTATAAAACATAGGGGTGCAGGTGCTCTTTGGAATGGATGTTTCTGTGTCCTTTGGGTAAATACCTAGGAGTGGAATTGCTGGATCATATGGAAGCTCTATGTTTAGTAGGTCCAGACATCTCCACACAGCTCTCCATAGTGGTTGGACCAGTTTGCACTCCCACCAACAGTGCAGAAGAGTTCCTTTTTCTCCGCACCCTCGCCAACATTTGTTGTTGCTAGTTTTTTTAATATGTGCCATTCTCACTGGTGTGAGATGGTATCTCATGGTAGTTTTGATTTGCATTTCCCTGATGACAAGTGATGTTGAACATTTTTTCATATGTCTGTTGGCCATTTGCATTTCCTCTTCAGAGAAGTTTCTTTTTAGCTCTTCTGCCCATTTTTTGACTGGATTATTTTCTTTGTTGTTGCTGAGTCTCATCAGCTCTTTGCAGATTTTTGTGATCAGTCCTTTATCATTAGTGTTGGGTGCAAAAATGTTCTCCCAGTTGGTGGGGTTTCTCTTTGTTTTTGTTATTGTCTCTTTTGCTGTGCAGAAGCTCTTTAATTTGATGTAGTCCCAGCTGTTTATCTTTGTCTTCACTATCACTGCTTTGGGTGATGTGTCTGTAAAGATGTCTTTGATGTGCAAAGATCTGGAACAAGACAAGGATGTCCACTCTCACCACTGCTTTTCAATATAATACTGGAATGGAAGCTTTTAATAATCGTTAGTACTTAAGCTTTGCTTCAAGGAACTATTTCTAGACTATCCAAGCTAAATTAAGAGGTGATTTCCCTCTGCTCCCAAATGGACAGTCCTTTGTCTTCTAACTTTTTACTAATTAGTCCATCCTCCTCACATGGTACTATTTCTGGACTCTGTTTGGTTCCCTTGACTGTCTTTTTCTACATTAGTATCAAACTTTAAATTCCTAGGGATTCAGGGATTAGTTTCTGGCAAGTTTAAATTTACCATCAGCTTCTTTCCTTCATCTATCCTCTGATCTCATGTCACCTTTGATTTTTGTTTTCTGTTTCAGTCCCAGTCTATCTCAGCATGAAATTTGTCACTTGTTCCTCTCATCTCTGCCAGCATTTCAGCCAGCTTTGTCTCTTAGTCCAAAATTCCTTGTGATTTGAATATTATAATAATAATTGTTCATGCAAAATAGACTTGATATTTATTCTCTCCCTTTTCTACAATGAGAGAAACTTTGACTCTTGACTGATGTACAATCTTCAGAATGGCAATTCATTTAGACTCAATTATATCTAGGTTTGGCCGTGTTGCTACACTCTGTCCACTAGGCTATAAGTAGAAATGTCATGTGGAAGCTTCTGATAAACTTCTTAAGAAATAATGTGGGCAGCCTTTGTTTTTATCTCTTTGTTATCCTTTCCTCCATCCAGCTTTATTTAAGAAACCAGCTACCATCTTGGATCATGCGGTTGAGGTCATGTTCAGAGAAGCAATAAGAGAGAGGAGACATGTTTGAGTCTCTAGTTCTGTGAAGACCAGCCCAGTCTGGATCTCTTACACAGTGACATAAATTTACTTTTATATATTTAATACACTGTTATGTAGGTTTGTCTCCTGTTGATAGACAAAGCTGAATCTGACCTAGTATGTTGGAGAAATAGAGACTTCAGGGCAGAAGAAGAGTATTGGCCAGACATATGAAGTCAAGTTTTCTCTCCTAATCTTAACTCAGATCTTTAAGCACCTTAAAGAAACTGTTAACTTTGGTCTAATGTGACCCTTATGGACTTTGGGCAAATCATTTGGCAAATTAGATAATCAGAAGGCTTTGAAGTAGTCATCTGGATCTTACTATAGCCCAGAAGCTTAGAATTCTCAACTACTATCCCATAGTGAATTGTCCTAATGTTTCAAATCATTCAAACTTTGTTTTGTACATGGCTTCTTAACAAAGGGAAGTAAAAAGTAAGAAGACATATTTTGGACCTAGGGTTACAGTATTCCCCTGAACTGCTGGTGAGATTGGTTGAGATGTGTTATTATGTATACTTCTGTTGTTGAAGGACATGCACCACTTGGTTTTTAAAATATGGAAAGAAAACACATCAATAAGGAGTCTCTCATTATTATACAACCAAGGCATTTTTGAGCTCTTTAAGTTGTCATTTCAGTTGAGCGTTCTCTTCCAGCCATGGTGCTTGATTCTCTAATGAGTCAGCATAGCTGGTGCAACCCTTCCTTTGAAAGGTTCAGGAAACTTTTTCTGGGTTTTGTCTAGTGAAGCGAGTCAATTGCAGCACTAGTGTTAAAAACAGGGAAGTTAATATCTCCTCTTTGGAAACTATATTTATGTGGACTCACCCAGAGTCTTGATCCTCTCATGTACCTGCAAATCTGGTTATACAGGAGATTCCAGGAAACCAGAGCTAAATATTTTCCTATTTTCATGACCATCAGAATGAAAGTATTAAAGACAGGGGAGGAAGAAAGGAAAAATCTCCATAGCTCCGGGCTCTCTGGAGAGTTTCTTCAAAGATCAGAGTCTTAATTTGTGGCTGGTGTAGGAAAAATGTCAAGGGTCAGGAACATTGGATAAACTGCGTGTTGATTGAAAATAAAATAAAAGTAAAACCACACAGCGTAATGCTTGTGTCAGTGGTTATTTTGTTCACTTTTTAATAAAAGACTGCCAGGGATAAGATGGGAGAAATGGCAATAAAAATAGAACAGACTGTTCACTCACCAGGTGGAGAGGGAGAGCCATTGTTCCGGATGTAGCTCCATACCACCCTTTCCCGCATGCAGCTTTATTTAAGAAACCAGCTGTCATCTTGGATCAGTTGGTTGAGGTCATGCTCAGACACCCCTCGCCCCCCCCAATTTTAGACTCTTTAGGTTAAGCTGCTGCCTCTAAAATACTCTGAAGGTAATTACGAAACCTGTGAAGTTTAGGTCATCAGTTCATCCTGATGAGATTAACAGGTTGGTTTAGGAGCTCAGAATGTGTGGGAGTGGAACCCAAGACAGGTACGTTTTGAAAGATGTTTTGGAGGGGAAATTTGGAGACTAGAAAACTGCAGAATTAGGAGAGAGGGAGGTCAGGGGAAGTGCCTATCAAAGAGGCAGAGGGCAGGTGCAAAGGTGAGATGAGAAGGTCATAGGCAACAGTGTTTTGTATCAAGACAACTTTATATTGACTACTTCCTGGGGAAAGCATGTCTCCAAATCTGTCCCCTTTCATTTGCTACATCACAGTTTTGGAATTATCAACATTGGAGATTATGAATATTAGGGATCTTGAACTTTTTTTCCTTACAAAAATCAGACGTAGAGCTTTAGAAATCATGGAAGAAACAGGGACATTGGATAAATTAATGTTGGTGTGGGGGCATTTTCAGCTTAATCCTAAGGTTATAGTCACTTTTGAGAGACATGTCGACTTCCGGTGAGACAAAATCTACAAGAATGTATTTGCATGAATGGTCAGTGAACTTCCTAGGAGGAAACACATCCTAAAAATGGAGTATGTTTGAGTTGTTCTGGTGAAAGCGATTTAGTCTACTAGCCATTGGAGGGGAGAAGGAGATTTTTGATTAATTTATACTATCACTTGACTTTTTTCTGGCCCAGTTTCTCCCTGAGTCCTAGGAGAAACGGGTAGAAAGTAAAAATTGAGTCCTTCATAAAACGTGTAAAAGATCCCTGCATAGCAGTTATATGTTGATATTCAGCTCTAGGCTAGTGCACTGAAGAGGTATGAGTCCAACTTCTGTAAGAAACAGATAAGCTTATCAGACTAAGTATTACAGAGGACTTGACTTTGGAAACTTGAAGATGTCAACATAATTGATCCCAAGGGCTTCCCAGGGGGAGGAGGTCATCCTCCAGAGAGGTGGCTGCAGAACTCATTGGAAACCATAGGGGGCCACAGGAAACCACAGGGAGGTTGCAAAGAAAGATAAGACAGATTTTACTTTCTTTTCAGTTTTCCTTAGAGTCTGATAATATATTATTTTTCCATTTCTACACACTTTTCATCAGTAACAGTTGCTCAATGTGACCATGATTGTCAAGTGTTATCCAGTGCATAGTGATAGAAGAATTCCTCCTTAGGTGAGAGCGTAGCTGACTCACCAATGGGATGTGTATAATTAGAGCAGTCTCGCCATTATTTCTGTTAAACTTTCTGCTTCCTGGAATGTGTGCATGAGTGCATGTGTGTTTGTGTTTCATTGTGACAGGGTTGCTAATCAAAGTACTTGGGATCCTTCCTGTCTTTAGAAAATTATTTCTAGAGCTTTGTTTACAGGACCCATCCCCATAGCCACAGATGCCTGGTGACTACTGCTCATCATATCTGCCTGTCAGCTATTTGATAACATGAGGTCCTAAATGAGGCCATGGTTATGGGGCCAATCTCTGGGCCAGCCCTCAAAATTCAACTTAATAGATCTCACACCTGCCCCTTTAGCCCTCTTACACTTGGGTGCTATCATTGCAGAGGGACTCAGAGAAAATGTGTGTGTGGGGACTAGCACAGCAGGGTTCATGATATCCTGGGACTGCAACTCTGTGCATGTGTACTTGACAGGTGAACTTTCATATATACAGGGGGCATGCTAACAGGAATAAAAGCTGTGTAATATATTATGCTCTTATTATGTAAATACTTTACATAGATTATATCATTTACCCAGTAAAATAGCCCTATCAGATACATACTAATATTGTTTTCATTTTATAGTTGAGGAAATGATGACTCCAAGAAGCTAAGTAATTTTCCCCCAAGTGCTCACCTAGTAAGTAGCAGAGACAGGTGTAATGGAAGCCCATGTTCTCAACCACTGTGTTCTTCTAGCTTGTTTTTTTTAAAGATTTATTTATTTATTTATTTATTCACTCATTCGTCCATTTATTTATTTATTTATTTATTTATTTATTTATTTATTTATTTATACAAGATCCAGGTTACAGACCAGATGCACGGGAGGGTGAGAGGATTCACCAGCGACAGAGCAGGGAACAGAACAGGCAGACTGACAAAATACACTGCTGAGGGGAGCAGCGGGTGAGACAGGAGAGGTCTGCCTCACCATGTGGGACCCTTTCTGGCCAGCCAGGATCAAACTGGTTCTGCAGAAGCTGCGGACAACTTCACAGAGCGATGCTCAATCGCCTCTGCCACTGGGGGAGGCCCACTTCTAGCTTATTTTTAACATTCTTGTTTTTAATTAAAATTTTTTCTTCAGAAAAGCACTATATATATATATATATATATATAAACTGTGTATATAAAAATCCATATATATCTACATAAACATAAAAATGTGGGCAAACAACAGGATACAATCTTTTTTTTAATCCCTAGTGCTCTCTGCATATGCATGTGTGTGTGTGTGTGTGTGTGTGTATGTGTATGTGTGTTATATTCTAATGTGCTTTGGTGAAATATTTCACAATTCACTTTGGTTTACAGACAGAGCAACTCCATGCAGTGAGGACATGAGAGGTGTAGCTAAAGTCACTCTTGGAGGTGAGGCAGGGACAGGATCGGCACACAGGGTGCCTTGGTTGTTCAACGACTGAGGAAATTAGGTAGGACAGGTCAGATTCTGCCAAGAAGCTGAGTTTGGGGACATTTATACCACAGCAAACAGCAAAAGGCAGCAGGGATCTGAGTCACTTCTATCCATGTGAGTGTCCAAGGGAGGAGGCATTTTTCCAGGTTGGTAAAGAGCATAAGGGATCTCAGCTTAGGGACTTTCAGTGCTTGAGGGAGTCTTGAGGCTCTGCCACTCCAGCAAGGCCACTTCCCTTGGGTTCCTGCTTTTCTTTGTAGCGCCATTATCAATTTTTGTCCCTAGGTCCTTTTGCCAGATCTCTTTCCCACCCCTTCAGTTAGAGATCTGCAAAGTGGGACATTCTAAGCACAAAACTCCATGCAGCTCTAATCCATGTGAGAGCCAAACCTAAATGAATGATGAAACACATACGCTCCTGTTTCTGCAGAGCCAAGTTGTGGGATCTGTGTTGGAGCGAGCTGCTCCTGTCCGAGTGTGCATCCCGAACTGGAAGGGCACTACTCTCAGTGCCCTGTCCACTGGGGAAGCAGCGAGCATCTCTGCTGAGACCTGAAATGTCAGATAACGGGCAGATTGGGATGAAGCCGGGCTCCTGGCAACTGGTTGCAACAAAATAAATAATTTCACTGCATAAAAAGATAAGACAAAATTGACACTTTCTCTGGCTGTCACTGATGCTTTGGAGATAAGATCTCAAAAATTCTTGGAGTCTTATCTCTTCAACTATTTTCTTTCTTTTAAAAAAGCAGGAGTTACTGATTTACTATTTGTTTACAAAATTGTATAACTTCATGGATACAGTGTCACGTCTCCTGTGTGTCTGCTTCACTCACCCACCACATAGTCCTAGTGTCATCACACCATCAAATTGGCCCCCTTTCGCCTCCCTGGTGGCGCCGCAGTTGAACGCTGGGTTGCAAAGCTGCCTGCAGCCTCCACAGTGCTGGTTCGATCCCCGGCAGCCAGGTGAGGGTCCCACATGGCGCGCAGACCTCTCCTGCCGCCCGCTCTCCCCTCAGCAGTGTACTTCGGTCCTTCTGCCTGTTCTACTCCCCGCTCTGGCTCTGGTGAATTCTCTCCCTGTCCCGCGCTTCTGACTGTGCCCAGTGCTTGTATAAATAAATAAATAAATAAATAAATAAATCTTTAAAAAAAAATTGGTCCCCTCTCCCCATTGTTTCTACCCTTTCCCCTTCCCCTGTGCAACCACGGTAGTTTCCATAGGGTCTAAGAATTATTTTTATTGTGTTTTGCTGGTTTGCTTTTATAGTCCACATATAAGTGAAATCATCAGGTCGTTATCTTTCAATTTCTGATGATTCACTTAGCACAGTCACCTCAACTTCCATCTGCATTGTCACAGAAGGCAAGATTTCCTCTTTTAAATAGTCTTCTGCTATGTTTTTTTGATGTTGGAACCTGTTTTTCTTAATAAGAGTATGTTAGGTACTTTAGGAGTCTAATGGGGAGTCAGAGCTGATCTGTCCACTTGTTGCTCCTTTGAGCTGTTGTAGGAAGCTACACTTGAAGAGAACTTCTAAGAATGTAAAGTACAGGCCGCCTGTACCATCTCACATAGTTTCTCTTAAGGAAAATTCTTGGACCTCTTATTAAACCTAATGTGTCAGAAGATTTGGGTTCAACCCTGGAGAATGCGCATTTTATGAAGTTCTATGTGATGTTCATATCCATTCAAATTTGAAAACCACTGATACATATTTGTAACACTCACAGATGAGCACTTTCCTGATGTCAGGCATGAAAAGTGTTTTACATGTTTGATTTCATTTGATTCTTGGGAAAAAATTGAATGCAGTAACAAGTATTCTTATTTTATAGATGAAGGACCTGAGACTTAGAGAGGTTAAATAATTTATTCTTGATTACATACTCACTTGTACGTGGTACAAGCAGAATTTGTTTCTTTCTACCCATCTGCACAATATTGCCTATTTAAGAAGAAATGTTGTGGAGCATGTTGTGATGTGGGGGCAAATTGAGGGGAGACCAAATATGGAGATTGTGAGGGGGGTTGGTTAAAGGTATATATGGGTATCCCAGTGTTTGACCTTAAGAAATGGTTTTTCTTGTAAATTTTTATACTTATTTTAAAAATTGGGCCATTTAATTGGTTTTCCAATAGAATGCCTAATTCTTTTTTTAAAAGATTTATTTTATTTATACAGGAACCAGGGTACAGGCCAGATGCACAGGAGGGTGAGAGGATTCACCAGAGACAGAGCAGGGAACAGAACAGGCAGACTAACAAAATACACTGCTGAGGGGTGCAGTGGGTGAGACGGGAGAGGTCTGCTCGCCCTGTGGGTTGCTCCGAGACTGGTGGGGATCGAACCGGCACTGCAGAGGCTGTGGACAGCTTCACAGCGCTGCACTCAACCACCTGTGCCACCAATAGACCCTAGAATGTATAATTCTTTACAAGGCATGTACAGCTGTTTGGTAGTATTCAGAGTCATTGTAACTATCAGCGGTGGTTTTCCTGAATGGTGTGTAGTCTTTGATAATTTTAAGGAATTACTTATATGAAACTGCTGTCAAACCAGTAAGCCTGCATCTCTGTGTCCATCATATTCAGGGTTGTTGGTAACCTGGCCATATTTTCCCCAAATAACTTTCCTTCCTTATGTCACAAGGCCCAACTCACTCAGGTACTGTACCTTTGGTTATAACACAATCGTCTATAGTGGGGATGAAGGATTCTTCTTTACACCGAGTATTGACAGCTAAGAGGTGGCTTTCAGTTCAGGATGGTCTAATGAATCTTTTGGTGATTTTCATGGAAAGCTGTCTCCAACAGAGCAGACCTCAGCGCACATCCTCTTTGGCTTATTCTTTTTTGTTCCTGTTAGTATGACTTTTTATACTTCTCTTTCTCCTTGGGCATGAACTTTGGGCATCTAATCATATTGGAAATTACTAAACTCGGGACTGTCCCTCTCTGCCCAGTAATGCGTCATCTGTTTTCTCTTGATCTGTTAATGAGCTACATTAATACTAAATGGATTCATAATACTAAATGGATCTAGAATTCTTACGGTCAGACTTACTTGGCCATTTTGAATTATTGTTTTAACACTTAGCTGGGTCATATTGACAGGCATTTGCATTTATGCTGCTTTGTATCATATATGGCAGTAATAAACATAAAATATGTACATGCGCAGGTGTATGTATGTACATGTGTTGTTAACTTTTTTCAGGTTTTGGATGCTATGTTTTCATCAACTTCTTAAAATTAGAAAGTTTTCCATTTTTTAGAATTCCCTGAGACAACCCAAAAATGTAGGAATTAAATACCATCCAAGGTTGGTGATTTTTTTTTATGGTATTATTTTCTCTTTTTTCTTTTCCTATTTCAATAAGCATTTTAAGGTTTCTTTCTTGATGAGTCATTTTGTCCACTGAAGTTTTTAGAAAATTTTCTAATGTATTGGTATTTTACAATGTGAAGGCATAGAGTTCTATGCAGTATTCCCTGATAACATCAATAACTATAGTTATATCCGTTTTTTCTTTCTTAAAGTTACTTATTAATATTTTTCTCCTGTTTTTGGGCCCATCTTATTTTCATTCTTTCTTGTTCAATATTCAAAGCATTTATAAAACCACAACTTTTCTTTAAATTTTGGCTGCATATTATGCATTTTGAGATGTAGTTTTGTCAATGGCATTATTTTTTCCCCTACAACCTCTAAAACTGCAAATTTGATCTCCACTCTGGTCCAAGAGTTATTCGGGGAAGTGTTTTTTGCAGCTCTATGCTAACACTGACCATTTTCCTGCAGTAAGTGAAAGGCAAGGCACAGAGGGCACATCTTTCTAGCAGCAGAGGCTGAGGGAAGTCTAGACACACACAGAGCTGGTAAGGCAGTGTGGGTGAAGTGCTTGATAAGCAGTCTGGGGATTCCTCAGCGCAGGATGCCAAAAAAAAGGGCACTGGATGTTAAAAGGGAACTTGGGAGAGAATTAAAAGCTAACTTCAAGATTTAATCCAGAACTGGTCTTGGTTCCAGTTTCTCTGTGGGCAGTGGTTGATGGGCCTTTCTCCAATTTGACCATCATTTCTGGCCTTTGCAAATGCTGAGTGTTGCATGGAGATGTCAGAAGTCACACAATTCTGTCTCTCCCTCTGCAGGCATACGGTACCCACTGGGCAAGCCGGCGCGTCATGCCAAGGTGCATATGCTTCCCGGGAAGAACAGGCCTTGCCTGCGCTTTCCTTCTTCTTTACCTGGAGGAATTTCCTCTCAGGAACCACGAAAAGGGCCTCCCAATAAATGACAAAAGGTGGAAAAGCTGGATAATAAATTTCTTTTTCTGAATCTGTGTTCTATTTACTCAGGTTCAGTTCTTTCTCCTTCCAGTTTTATTAAGATATAATTGACATATAGCCTTGCATTAAAGTCTAAAGCATAATAATTTGAGATATGGAAAATAAATATGTTAAGTATACTCACATATACTATAATTGTATAGACTATTATATATACTATAGTATATATAGTTATATATAAAATATTATATAATTACATACAATATATAAAATACCCATAATTATTATATAAAATACTAAATAGTTATATATAAAATACTATATAAAACTATATAGTATATATATATCATAGTATATATACTATTAACATATATGTATATTTATATATATTAGGTGTTATGTTCATTATTTTTTAATCAAATTGGGAAGAAAAAGAATGGAACATAAGTAAATGTAACATGGACTAAGAAGAATGCTTATCACAAAATCTTAGTTCATAGCTATCAATATTATAAACATCTTTTCCTTGTATGAAAGCTTTTAAGATGTACTCTCTTAGCAACTTTCAAATATACAGTGCAGTGTTGTTACCTAGAGTCACCATTCTGTGTATTACATCTACAGAACTTAGTTATCTTGTAACTGGGAGTTTGTACCTGTTGAGCACTGAACTCATTTCCACTATGCTTCACCCCACCTCTGGGAACCACCCATCTCTTCTCTGTCCTTATGAGTTATTTGTTTTAGATGCCACTTGAAAGAGAGATTGTGCAGTTGTCGTCTTTCTCCGCGTAACTGATTTCACTTAGCAAAGTTCCCTCAAGGTTCATCCATGTTATCACAGATGGTGGGATTTCCTTCATTTTATGATTGAATAATATTCAATTTTTATATATTCTGCCATATATATGTTCAGATTCTATCTCTGTATCTACGGACACACTATGTGTATACTTGTCATAACTTCATACATTATTCTGTCTATGGACAGTTAGATTGTGACTGTGTCTTGGTTATTGTAAATAATGCTGTATAAACCTGGGGCTGCTGATATGGCTTCAAGATAGATATTTTTTGCCCTTTGGCTCTATACCAGAACTGGGATTGCTGGATATGGTAGTTCTACCTTTAATTTTTGGAGGACCCTCCATGTTGTTTTCTTTAGTAACTGAACCAGCTTACGATTCTACATGCACAAGGGTTTCCTTTCTTCTATGGCCTCACCTACTTGTTATCTTGTCCTTTTGAAGATAGCTGTTCAAACAAGTGTGGGGGTAATAGCTCATTAAGGTTTTGATTTGTGTTTCCCTGATAGTGCTATTGGGTACATTTTCATGTGCCTCTTGGCCATTTGGATGTCTTCTGTGGAGAGGTGTCTACTCAGTTCCCCTGCCCATATTTTAATGGGATTGTTTGTTTTCTCTGTTCTGCTTGGACAGCACCACCAGCACCTGTGCCTTTTGCCACAAATGACAGAACAACTCCCTTTGGCAGAGGTGGACTTCATTTTTGATTTTTTTTTCCTTTTTCTCTTTTTTTAAGAACTGTGTATAAGTCTTGACAGGTAAACTTTCAAAATGACAAGCAGTGGCTTGGAAGAGGCTTGAAATAAACAGAACACAGGGTCAGACTGTCCCTCTTTGTCACAGGTGTCGGTATTCATTTTCTCTTTCTTCCAGCTGGGGCAGGCTTGCTTGCTGAATCCTGGGTGTGGGGGAGCAGGTCTGTCTACCTTTTTCCTGTTGTTTTCCATTTGCAGCTTAGATGGGGCTTTCAAGGAGTTCTGAGGCAGCAGCTGTGCTTTAACCCGTGTGGTGGCTTTGGAAGTGAGCTTCCTAGTTATTCTGCCTTGATCATCACTTCTGTATTATAGAATCACAGCAGAACATCACATGATGGCTGGCAGTTCTTCCCAGACACAGCAAGGTCATGTTCTCTGACCTGAAACCAGCCTAGGAACTATATGAATTTTGAAACAAACTCTTGGATCCAGGAGATATTTATAGAAGTTTTTTCATCAGGCTCATTCTCTTCTTTTTAAGACCTTTTCTTCCCTCCAAATATTGTGGTACCTCCTTACTCTTTTTAGAGAATTTGTTACTTCTCCCCACCCACCAGTTCACATCTGCCATCAGAAAATGAAGCCCTACTTCTCTATTATAGAAGAGAATGCTAGCTGTCCCAATATTGGTCCTCCAAGCACATGAATGATTAAATATTATTTGGACCCCTGGCTACTCAGAATAAACTATTATCATTGCTGAGTTACTCTTTGTATCTCCTTGTGGCCCACTGACTCAGTTCTGGCCTCTGCTACCTCTTTTCTGACCACATGCTCCCATCCCACTGAACTGAGTATAGATGTGCTGGGGGCTATCTTGGGTCAAATGAAGCAGGACAACAGAGTGGTGATGGCAGAGCAACAAGATGGAAGGAGCCTGGGTCTCAGACACTGAGGGACCCCATATTAGCCCAGCTTATGTTTACTTGGTCTCTGTGGTTTGTTTTCCATTTCAACAATTGAGCCTGAGACCAGTGCAAATGCTTGTGACATGTGGGTTGATGGAGTCTGAGTGGCAGAGTAGCACCTGTTCTAAGGGAATCAGTAAAGGTGAGTATCTGCTGGTCTCATAGGAGTCCTGATAACACTCTAAATGACAGACTTTCCATGTAAATTCTCTGCCTCTGAACTCCCTCTAAGGCTCACCCAACATGGCATATGTAGGCAGAACATTCACCATCCTTTCTGAGCAAAAATTTTGAGCTGTACTTTAAAACTGCCTTTGGTATGTTGACTTTAAAATTGATTATATAAATCTTTCTCTTTGAGTATGAAAATGAAATGTTCTGTCTTTCTATAAAAAGCAGTTGTAACTTTAATCACATCTGTGGCATGAAGTGTATCAGGTAAAGATAAACTTAAGTTTGAAAATAAGTTGTGTGAAATAGTTTAGGGTAGGGGCTGGCGACTCTTACTGTGAAGGGTCAGATGATAAAAGTTTTAGGCTTTGCAGGACTGGTAATATGCATTCCATTGCAACTACTCAGATTGTGAGAATTGTAGATTAAAAGTAGTCAAAGACAATATACAAATGAATAGCTGTGGCTGTGTACCGATGAGACATTCATTATGAAAACATGCAACAAATTGGATTAGCCTTGTCAACTACAGTTTGCTGACTCCTGACGTAGGGCCTTTTAAAAACTGTTAATTTTTCAGGGCAGCTGTATACAAGAGCACTTAAAATGTTAATTGTTTTCTGCATTCTGCTTCTCTTGAATCGCAAGTATTTTGACAATTTTGTCCAAAATAATCTTATTTAAAATATGTGAGCTTTTCAGTTCACTCTGCTTTGAGCAGGAATGACTGTACTATTAAATTGGAGGAACTGTCTACCAGTAAGTAGGCAAACTGCTCATCCTGGTCACAGAGTAAACTCCTTCTGCACCAGCAAGGGGTGACAGAAGCTCGAGTAGGAGTACTGGCTTCTAGGTGTTGTGGAAATATTTTGGACGAAAGTAGATTTACTCAAGAAAAACTCCTGCTCCCCACCACTGAATTATAATATTTGTTTCTTTCATACAGAACCATAGAAATAATGTTTACTATTACTAACAGTTACTGTGTGGAAGATGTAGAGCATAGGAAAGGTTTCAAAGATTTGTACATCTTTTTTTTTGCCTTCACAGTCACAATTTTAGTATTCGCCTTCCAATACGTGGCAAGTCAAGGATTTTTATGGTCCTTTTTTTTCCCACAAGGGAAGAAGCAGAGATGGTTGGGCATTTTTGTGCTTTCATTTTTATTTAGGAAATCCTGACAGGAAAGAGGCACACCCACTAAGAATTAGCAAACCTGAGAACATGTCATAATATTGGGGATTTATGAACGTGCTTTCTGAGGTAATTTTGTAGTATAGTATCCCTATAATTTTGGAATGAGGAATGAGATGCTTTTTTCCTCTTGGGAATATGTGTCTGTGCTTTGATTGTAGTTCCTTTAAATTCAAGAAGTCGTCACTGAGTACTTTCTACGTGCTTATTTCCATAAGGTTAAAAGGGTAAACGAATGAGAGATAGATCCAGGAGTTTCCTCAGAGAGAGAAGGCTTACAGTTTGGGGGCTGATGTCTGGCCCCATTGTTTGCATGGAGCTAATGTAGGATGACCACCATGGTTTTCTCTTCTGATTTATAGCCATACCTGGAAGGGAAAATATGCAACCCTTGGTTCTTCTCAATCCATCCCAAGTGGTTGGGGCTCTCTGGTGCATTGCCCTTCTTTCAGATATATCTTGGGAGCACATTAATTAAAAACTTAATTTTAGCACAGTTCCCTCCAGAGAAGCATCACTCTGGTATTGAAAAGAATCCAGATTTGCCTCTTCAAACTGCTGCTTCAGACCCAGGGAAAACAGAGTTGTGGACACAAGATAACCCCTTCTGCAAACAGGGTGCCCTTTGGAAGGGAACATAGCAAATATTCTAGTACTTTCATTCCCACCTTACCCCTCCTGAGCCATATATGGTAGAGGGGCCAAAAGGAACAGCCTTGCTACTTTCAATAAAAGGAATTCTTTGATGTGCGAGACTGAGCAGGGCTGTTTTGGGCCTGTGGTGGGAGGGAGTCAGAGAAAGGGGAATTAAAGTTCATGGAGGAAGCAGTAGTCTTTAGGTCAGGCTGAGATGTGACCCTCAGAATTTGCCAAGTCCATGAGGGAACATAAGTTGCCTTTGGACGGCTTCTCAATGGTTCCTCTGTGGCCCTGCGTCCCGGGCCCTGGGGAGATACTCTCTGATGTGAATGGCGAGGGTCAGCCGGCACAGCAGGGACCTGCCCTGTCCACGAAGGAGGCTAATCAGCAACATCTTCCAAGTAGAGATTTGGATAAAGGAAACACATACATAGGTTTTACCCCAATACTCTAGCTACCCCAATAATCTGGTCAGTTGGCTTCTTTCCACCAATAAAGTGGAAAGCTGATTTTTTTGGGTAGAGTTTCCTCTCCTACAGAATTCACTTGGGGAAGGTAAATTATCTCTTTGTACTTAATCTGCAACCTTCCAGGCCTCCCTGAATCCTGCTGAAATGTCTCAAAATATGTCCTGTTGATCCTGAAACTCTGAAAATGACCATTGCTTTCACTGACCGAAACGATTGTTTATTTAATCCTCTTAAAAGTCAGAATGATTGCCAAACCATAGTTTTTGTTTGATTTTATGTTTTGTATTCTCCCAGGGACACCAGCAACATCAATTTTAAAAGAGGCCATGTTTATGGTTATTGTCTAGTCAATTGGCCTTTCTAGTTCTCAGGCACTGACCTAAGACTGTTGTGTTTGGGTTCCCAACACTACCGAGAATGTTGACATTTTATAGTCTCTCTCTCTCTCTCTTTCTCTCTCTCTCTCTCTCTCTCTCACACACACACACACACACACACACAAACATATACACACACACACACTCTTTTTCTCTCTCTCCCCCTCACACATACACACACACACATCATACTAAAGAAAAGACTTTACTTAAAATATGCACAAAAAAAAAGAGATTTCACTTTTTATTTTGACTTTGTATCACTAGAACATTTTAAAGGCAATTTTCTCCATTGAACTTTAAATTTGTTGCTGGAATGTAGAAGTTTGTGGTGACATGTTGGTGGACATTCAGAATGCCTGGGAAAAGTTTTGGGTCAACAATCAACAGATTCTTCCAATTTGTTTTATTTCCCACGCCTCTTGGGTTTGGAACACACGTTAAATAAGTCTTCTGAGTCCTGGTCTCATTTTCTCAGTAAAGTTATGGGAGAAAAAACAAAGACTTTGACAACAGAAAGACTCAAGCTAAAATCTTCTCTCATGTTTTATCTGTGTGAACTTGGGGAAATTACTTGAGTTCTCTAAATCTCATTTTTCTCATGTGCAAAATGTAGATAAAAACCTGCTTGAGATAATTCTGAAGATTAGATATAATCATGTCATGATTAGCCAGGCCAGTCTCTGATGACAGTATATGTATGAGAGATAATTCCTTGCTCTTCCCCACTCCCTCCCTGCCTGGCTACTGACTCCCTGGCCTGTCTGTGTGTGGATTACTAGCCCATCAATTTTAGTAACTCCTATGAGGGGAAGGGAGGATCTTCAGGATTGACAAATGAGGTTGCAGGGCCAAGCAAGAGAGAATTGTGTTTGGTTGTGCTGAAGACAAACTCATCTGTATTGAGCTCTCTTGTACACCAGGAATCCTTAGATCATTCACTTGCATGTTTATTCATTCTAGGAATTGATAGGGAGACTGAACATAAGGATACACCACCACATGGGTGGGTTTAGCTGGATGATGCGTGCTTCTGCAGACAGAACAGGAATGAAGGACATACCTATTATGATGATGAGGTAAACAGGATAGAAGGTTTCTAGAAGGTCACTGATCTGAGGAGCTACCTGTTCTATCTTGATTTTCTTTACTTGAAGGGTGGGAGAATCAAGAACACACAATGGTCTCTAGAGGAAGGAGGCCAGATTATAGGAACTTTACCGATTCCCTCTGAGCAGTCAGTGTGATTATACTTACGAACAGGCCCAATGAGTGACCACAGTGCTCGTGTGTGTGTGTGTGTGTGTGTGTGTGTGTGTTTATAGTGGTCAGCACATGGTTGGCATTTAAAAGAGTGTGTTGAATGAAGAGCCCTCTTTTCCCAGTGCTATTTTATGATACATACTTTCTTTTTATCTTTGTTCTCACTCTTCCAGAATATGAAGCTGTTAGCTAATAAGTCATCGGTTACTGTACTGACTGGTATTCTGAGAAATTTCTGTTCATAGGATTTGGCCCATATTCATCTTAGTTTTCTCTGAGATCCCCTCTGTACATCTTGACCTCTGGACTATAACTACAAATGGTTGTAGATGCTGGCTGAAGTAGTCTCAACTTGCTTATTTATATAGAAGCATAATTAGCAGTGCAAAATACCACAGACCCAGGTCTTAAAAATAAGTGAGGCCATTCAAAAGATATTAAATTGAAATCAACTGAAGCCATACTGCAAACTGACACACTGTTTACTAGCAGCAAAGTAGTTAAGGTCACCCATTCATGTTTCTTGGCTATCTCATTGCTTTGCCATTAATATGTTGGCTAAGGATGTAGACTACATGAACAGATTTTAAAAAGCACCTTATAATGTAGAATCCTGTTAAATACTTGCACTGATCTTGCAAAAGATCCCCAGAGTGTTTGCTCTGACAATCTATTAGTGGACATGCAGATATGAAATGACTTGCTTTCCTTATATAGATGCTTACTCAAAGAGATGATGGTCTGGCAGACACATCATGACCAGAAAAATAGCATCATCTGCCAGGACTCGGCAGAGAGCACCACAGGAGGAGGTGGTGCTCCTTGTGAGACCACTTTGAAGAGCAGCAGCAGAGAGAATCTGGGGAGGGCTTTGAGGAGGGGAAAGAAGACTAGGGGAGACTTCTGAGCTGGTGCACATCATGGGAGGAAGACAAGGAGAAGCCTGACTGCATTTGATGAGCACCGAGAGTGAATCTTTGAAAACCATTTGTCAGGCTTCTCCCTCAGGAGGGAATCATGTCCTGAGGTGATGACTACTAGAGGATACTATAGGACCTTTCAAGACCCCTTGAATGGTTGCATGTATCTATCATATCAGTGATTATTCTGTGCCCAAGACACTGTGGTGCAATCTGGTGTTATAAAAAGCTCTACTTGAGACTAACTTTCTTCATAACTACCTTCATGGAGCCAACGATATCTCTGAAGGACCAGACCACACACAATGTTATTTGTTTAGAGATGAAATTTTGTAGAAAGATGGCTAACTCAACATAGCATAAACTCCATGGAAGTGGAATCAGACTGCCAAAACCATAGTCTGATTCACTACTGGACAATCTTTTTCTGTTACAATGAGCAACTATTCAAATGTAAGTAGCTCAAATGTCTAAAATTGAAATGGTACAAAAGCTCCCACTGAGGTGTATTAACACGACAGTACTAAAATGGGGCCAGAGGACAGTGCCCAAAGTGCAGGGACAAGTCACTGTCAGTGGGGTCTCACCTGTACACACAATTGCAAGACCACTCAGGCTCAGGATCCAACAATAACAGGGTTTATTTGACACAGAGGAGATTAGAGAAAAGGAAAGGGTTTCTAAGGTTACAAGTGGCTAGTTATCTCACCCCAGATTATTTCCACAGTGTTCATAAGTCCCTAAAAAAGGCTGCTCATGGAAGGTGAGGTGACACTGCAGCAGCCCACAGCAGCTATCTAAAGGCAGAGATGGACAGTAGACCAGACAGTACTGGACTAAACAGCACCAGGAGGTAGTGCTGGAGAACCAGAGGCTATGGATTGCTCTTTGAGACTCTGGGCCTGGGCTAAGCCCAATGGTGTTCCTTGCAGGCAATATCAGAGGCAAGTCTGGAGGTAGGAGCAGTGGCTAAGCTTCTGTGCAGTTCTACAGAGGCCTGGAGGTCTGAAAATTGTCTGGACGTTCTTACAGAGCACTGCAGAGGTTTGCTGGATCCCACAGAGGTGTAATGACCAATGTGTCTCTCTCTTCAGAGGCTGAAATCAAAATCCTCCTTCTTGCAAGGTAGTCCTGATGAATGCTTCCTCTTCAAAGCCTGGCTGCTGAATTTCTCCTGTTTGGAGGTTGGGAGCAGAATGAATCAAGTTTGTTCATGATCTGCCTTATATCCCCTTTAGGGTCCCCCATCTTACATGCCTAATTCGACCATTTTCAATTCTCAGCATCTGATTGGACCATTTAGCTTCAGTCATTTTCCATTTTCAATCCAAATAATTAATGAAGTGAGCTTGAACCTGATTGGTCCATTTAACACACACCTGATTGGTTCCTTTAGAATCCGAGAGCCAGGTATAAAAGAGGGAAAAGCCCACCCTAGCCTGCACTCAGGTCAGGGTAGACCTGTGGGTCTGTGGGCTCCAGGAAGCAATGGCCAGACCTGGTCTTCCTGAAGCCAGGGGAAGGGGAATGTCCACAGGCAGTGGGCTGAAGCTGGCATGCATCAGCTCCAACAAAGCTGCCTGTCCTGTGGCCTCTGAGTGTTGTGGACATCCGGTTTTAAAATGACCAGAGACAACTTTTTGTTTTCAAAAGGGAAATGTACAGTATGGCCAGGGAGCTGATTTCCAAGTTTCATTTTTTCCTGGTCAAAAAGGCAACAGTGGAAACACTTTAAGAGTTCCCTTTGCTCATGTGATGCCACATGATGTAGATAGCAGCCTCCGCACAGGCCCTTGCACAGCCAAACAGACATTGCAACATTGCTTGTCCCATATAAACAGTGTGAGCTATTCACTGAATACTCTTTCCCTTGAACTATTCTTCTTGTTACCAGACCCTCTTACGGGTGATCTCATGCATTTGTTGATTTATTTATTCAGTATCTACTTTGACACACTTTGATGTGTCAGGCACAATGTACGCTCTGTATCTCCAATGATATATAGGCCTACACAATTCCTGCCCTCAAGGATCTTAAAATCTAGTGAGGAAGTCAACATGATTAGTTCAATAATAATTACATGTTAATTTTTTTTGTTGTGTAATGTTGCTACCTAAAGATTATAATTAGATTAATTATAAGATAATTTACAAAATGCTCAACGATGAATGAATATGGACAGTCACTTTCCAAAGACCATGCACACACTGTAATTTAATTACAGTGCCGATGAGAGCTATCCTGGCAACATACAGGGTGTGATGAGAGTGTGTAATGGTTACCTACACCAGTTTTTCCGAGGGGGAGACTTTTTAGTAAAAGGCTTGAAGAATCAATAAAGTTGGCTCTTGGAAGAGGAAGCAGAGGGCCAGAAAATGGGTCAGGCAGAGGGAATTGGATGAACAAAGGCCTGGGGCCTTTAAAACCTGTCCCAGTCTGGCATCAAGAAGATCCCAAAGTGCAGGGACACGATGGAATATTACTCAGCATTCAAAAGATAAAAACATGCCATTTGCAGCAACATGGATGGCGCTGGAAGGGATCATGCTCAGCGAAATAAGCCAGAAAGAAAAAGAAAAATACTGGATGGTCTCACTCATAGCAGGAATCTAGAAAACTTAAGTAAGGGACCAGGAAAATGAATATAAGAAAGTGAAAATCAAAATCAACAAACAACTATGAACCAGAGACACTCTTTGGGGGGTGGTGGAAAGGAGCTATTGGGGTCAAAATCAGGGTTGCAATTGTATGGGGAATATAAAAATAAAAAAAAAATAAAGGGATATATACACTCCTAAAAAAAAAAAAAGTGTCATTTCGCTGTTAACTAGAAATTGCTGTTCTAAATAAGATTCATTAATCCTCATTAAAGAAGGATTTTTTGCTTTAAAAAAAAAACAACAAAAAAAAAAAACCACCAACCTGGCCCAGTCTGCATTTGTAAACCCTTTCAGGGATGCTCCAGACTTACCTCTTTATACTTTTCAAACAAAAAAAGAATCCAGATGCTTTCCATTGCTCACTATGTATGCTGTGCACCTCCTGCTCCCTTCTTTCCTCATCTCCCCACTTTCAGCCTCTCCCATAATGTTCAGGCTACAGGAGATCCATGTGCTGTGCTCACAATGTCTCTGACCCTGGTCAGCAGAGCTTTATAGAAGACATATGTGTCTAGACAAAAGATTGGTTAATTTTGTGAAAGTAAGTGTTCCAGGTCTGACTCAACCGGACCGAAAGCCAAGACGGAGGTGATAAGGCTGATGGAAAAGATCTTAATGAAAAAACAGCCCAAAGGTGAAGCACGAAACAGCCTTGGCGTTTCCTGAGACTGCTGGCCCCAGACAGGCTCTTGAAAGCACTCAAGGATAAGCAGTAGGGAGGTTATTTCATTTCCTTTCTGCTACTTTGTATTTGAACACTTTCCTGCCTCTCATACTAATCTCTACTGCCCATACCTTTTGCTTCATAGCCCTCCTTAGATTTTTTGGGTAAATGTGATCCCTTGTAAGTGGGATAAAATATTCAAGTTGCAGTCATAGGAATGGAAATTATCCAGCTTTCCCGATTGCCCCCTTCACCCGCAGCGTGTTCATTTATAAAACAGTTGGAAAGTTGAGCCTATGATGTCACCATGAGGACTGAGCATTTGAACAACAACCCCAGTATGAGTGATTGGAAAGTGGGGTGCCATTCTCCGGGGTGGAGGAACTGTCCTCTGTGCACCTCCTTAGAGGAGTAATGCATACTAGTAATCTTGCAGGTTTTCTTTCTTTCTTCCCAGAGAGCAGAGCTAGAAGCAAATTTTAAATGAGAAGCCAAGAGACGTACTTTGCTTTCAAACTTAGAGAGAAAAAAATAAAAAATTAAGCCTCATCTCACATTGTACAAACGCAATATGATGTATGAAATGCTTTCGACAACATAGTGACATAAAATACCTTCTATAGGCCTCCTTTCTTTTCGCAGTGACCCTGGTGGGGTAAGTAGGACAGCTATTTATTTTATGGAAAGAATTTTAGGCTCAAAGAAATTATGCCTCTGGCTCAAAACCATATAACTAGCAAGTGGCAGAGATCGGTTTTGACCCAGGTGTTTTGATTTCAGGTCCTGGATGTTTTTGCTGTAGTTACTGCTTCCAGGGCCCAGAATGTGTGTGCCTGGAGGGAGAACCGGCACAATTAATAGAGGGTGTCTGCTATGATTCACCACGACATCCTGTTATGTTTTAGAATACAGCAGCATTGAAAAAACAAGACTATTTTTTCCCCATTTAGTATCCAGGGGGAGCACTGGGGTCCTGTCAAGGAGCTCTGGATCTTCACTGACTGGTTGGGAACCCCATGCTTGGCCTGAAGGTCTTAATAGGGGCTACACCAGGACTAACCTTAGTTATGTGTCTAGAGTGGGTGCAGGCAGGTGTTTTGGAAGAAAAGAAGGGAGCAGAATGTAGAGAAGGCCCCTGAAGACTTGGGTTCCTCATGCTGAGAAATAGTGTCTTTTTGTTAAACCTCCTTCATGCTGGGGATACTTCTGAGTGTTTAAAATACTTTAAGGTGATCAGTTAAAACTCAGGAAATTCTTGCAGGAGGTTTAAAGGCTTTGTCATCTGGAAACTCCCTGGCTGTAGGGCGAGAGATGGTGAAGTAGAATGATAATGGATTTTATCAAACAGACACATGTTCAGATTTGGGCTCCATTTTTGGGCCGTGTGATCTGAACTTTAGTTTTCTTGTTTATCAAGAGAATCTAATATCCACCTCAGAGGATTTCCCTGAGGATGTAATGAGTAAAGGATATCACACTGTACATGTCAGAGACAGTGCTCAAATGTTGTTGGCACCTACTTCTCCATGGAGGACATTTATTATATGATTATTTTATAATATGATTATTGTTCACTCTCTGCAACATACATATGCATGACAACTAGCTACAATTTTCAGCCCACATTCTCCATGTCTTCTCTGGTGCCTATAATAGAGCCTGGAGCATGATAGAATAAATGTTTGCTTAAAAAAATCAATCAAATAAATTTGTGAAAGCCAAGAAGAGAGAGAGAAGCTCTCAGAAAACTAAAGGAAAACCCAGCATTTCAAAGTCTGGGACAAATCAACCCCATCAGGGGGTCAGGGAAAGACAGAACAGTCTCCAGCTAGCACTGGCCGGGCTGGGCTGCCTCCCCCCCACCCCAGAAGCACGGGACTGGCGCACACATGACTGTGCTGAGGGGACCGTGTCCTCTGGCCTGTCTCTGGAAGCCCCGCATAACTCCCCGGCTGCTGCTGGACCTGGAGCCCAGAGAGTTGGGCTGATCATAAACTCCAAGAAAAGTAGCTTTTGTTCCAACGTGCAGAGGATGCATCTTCTCTCCCCCAAGATCTCTGGGAGCATATTATTCTGAGCTGGAAAGCCAATGTTTTAACAGTGGAGATGGATAGCAGTGCTGAGGCGCTCCTCGGCATGAACTTGGGAGCAGTCTTTGGCCCAAGGCAGAAATTGATTAGAATTTCTTGACTTAGACTAGTCTCTAAACAGGTAGATTTTTCTGCATCTGCTTAAGGGAAAGTCATCTCTGCATGAGCTTCTAAAACGCCTACGGCTCTTACGCAATTCTTCTCGGGAGCAAGCGTCAATAGAGCAGGACTCTGACAGCATTTCCCAGAAGGCGAACTGCAGATTCACTGTCTTTGTCAAAGGTGCAGTGGCGTGTGTATAAACCATGATGACACATGGGTAGTTGCTTAAAATAGCTGAGGGTTTGGTTAACTGCAGTAAAACCGAGATGGGGGCAGTCCCTCCCTCTCATGTCCCTTTTGTAGATGACTCAGGGTGGTCCCCAGATCAGTGCCTGGAAGCCAGGGCTCTGCAAATCCATCCAACTGACAGGCATCATTTGGCACAAGGCGCAGGCAATGACCAGAGTTGCAGAGCAGAGAAGTGGAGCCTGGGCAACGCAAGGAAGCAGCTCTTGTCACATGCACATAGCCTTCAGCTAGAGCTCTGTCACTGATGATCCAAAAGGGCATATGGTTGACAGATGCTACTTAGCACCAGGCCAGCGCTGAGAAAACTCAAAGCAGCAAAACTGCAGGTAAAAAAAAAAAAAAAAAAAAAAAAATTGATTGTAAACCACTGGCAATGATCACACCCAAGTCATTTCTTCACACATTTCTTTGTGTTGGGAATTCGCTTCTAAAATCAGTCTTTCTTGTGGGCTAACTGGTGTAGGAAATGAAAGTAAGCTCTGGGTCACTTTGACCTTGTTTGCCTCTGTCTGAGCCATTTCCACACCATGGCGTGTGTCGAAGTTATTCGAGAGAAGGTCTCCTCCCCACCCCCTGCTATGAAATGGTGAACGCCTTGAGGACAAGAGCCTGACAAACCCATATTAAATGCTCCCTCCGGCTTCACACCCTGGGTGCCCTACCTAATACTCAGGGCATGCAGGTGTTTGGTGAATATTTGCTGGACTAAACATTTATTTATTTTTTGCATTTTAAAGGCTTATTAGGAAAAAGGGGAGGGGGGCGGAGGTGGGCAGAGAGCTGCCCAAAAGTTATTTTTTTTGTTATCCTTTTGACACTCTTGTGCCATCTCTGTTCTCTATAGCATGTTTCTCTACCTTCCCTCTATGTGTTGGTGTAGCATCTCGAGCTGACTTTTTGTCCAGGCTGGTCCCAAGGCTGGCATCAGGGAGGGATTTGATCAGAGGAGTTCTTTGGCACTGGTCAAGAAAAGTGAAAATAACAAGGACAGAGGGGCTGAGGCTGCTGCTCCCAAGCCTGGTGGTCCTGCTTGCCACGTTGTGGTCCTTACAGCAGATTCTCCACCACAGCCGCTCCTCTTGGCAAATCAACTGGCATCTTTGGCAGACCTGTCAGTCTGCTGGACTGGAAAGAGTAGGAAAGGAATTGGGATATCCAGCCTCTAACTAGGGTTCTGCCCTGTGACCGTGCAAGTCCCATCACATATGTAGGTTTCAATTTCTTTTCCTGTGAAAGGAAGACCTGGTGCCCTTGGTGAGACTTTTTAGCTCATTGCTGCTGTGTCTTCCCTCTCACCATCCAGTCCCTTGCCTCTCCCTTAAGGGCATGAGTGCCTGTGTGCACAGAGCCCTCTGGGCATGGGGATCTCCTGTAGCGGCTGCGGTGGCCTTTAGAGTCATGTTGCACACTGCCCCCATTCTCTTTCTCTTGTGTCTCTTGGGCAAGATCTAAGTTTACGAGTGTAGAACTAGGACTGGGGAGAGGATCTATGGAGCAGGAAGAGGGACTTGTAGAGCATGATTTGCCCTTCCTGTGGGAGAGCTAGCAGATCTAGTAGAACAGTTTCCAAAATTCTCAGAGCTGCCTTTGTTACAGCCTGGATGTACAGAACCTGTCTGGGGCCTGTGTGCAGACACGAGTCAGATGGTGTACCAGATGTCAGTTAACAGGAACAACAAGATAGAGACCTTGAATCTACCGGACATTTTTTTCCCTGTGGGCTTAGAAAGTAAGTCCAATTTAGAAGAATACAACCTTACAAATGAAGACTCTCTAACAATTCTGCCTGTGACCACGATTTGCATTTCTCTTTCAGTATGTCCATAAGAGTTCTCTGTGGTTAGGATCCACCCCATGCTCTCCTCCTTTACAGCAAACCTGTCTTCCTTCATCTGTCAGAAAGAAACATAGAACCCAATGACAGGAAAATTTACTTTTTTTCCTGGACTTTATCCTATCCACCTGAGGAAGGGAATTAAGAAAAATTTCTTTCCTTTAAGACTTGTTATGAATAGTTTATGCAAAGCCTACAAGGTAACTGGCTGCCATCCAGTGCCTTAATCTGCCCCTTCTGACCTCTAAGAACCATTGCCAAGAAGACCCATGATTTGAAAGATTTCAATGCCATTGCAGATGGGTCATTAGAAAACCTGGGGTCACATGTACTGAAAGGCTAAGTGCTAATGCCACTTCTCCACGGCATTCCTGACCCTCCAAGAGGAGCTTGCATTGTCATTGAATGGTGAGTGAAGAGATGAATGTGCAGTGGAGACTATGTCCTCAGTGGACGGCATTGCAGTACTGCTTTCTCAACTCTGGACCACGAAGCTAGACATGTGATTCAACAATTTTCTTCATTCTATTAGAATGCCTGGCAGAGAAAAAGTGAATGATTATCTTATTTGGAGTTGATTAATCACAGAAGTCTCAATTTATAAATAGCTGTGGTAAAGAGCAAGCAGATAAAATTGAAAATTGATGGATAGATCATCAATCCTTTGACGTCACCCTTTGATCAAACAGTCAAGTTCACGTGACTGACTTTCCAAATGAGCCCAGCTAGGCCTGGTGGGGCAGGGCACCGGGCTTTTAAGGAGGACAGTTGATCTGATTTACAGGCTGTCACCCAGGCCCTCCTCACACCCAGTTTTTGGGGATCTATCAAAAATTCAGGCCTGGCAACCTCTTGGACATAATGTTAGGGTCTGTTTTAGAGTCTCTGAAAGTCAAGGTAGGTTTCTTGGTGGTTTATGAAATACTAACTTTTTAAAATTTTAATTTTATTTATTTTTTTACATCATTGTTCATTTTTAAACAATAGTTGCTTCCCCCCCACCCCTCAAGGGTAGTCCCCATAGAATTTCCTTCACCATGCAAATATTAACTTTTAACAGATTTGTGAAGTTCTATCACTATACACACAACCTGGAAACTATATCTAAGTTGACAAAGGGAACTTGCTGTGTCATCTCTGAGGTGTGATCAGCTTCAACATCTGGAGGATTTTAATCTCTTGCAAAGTATTCTTGTTAGGTGTTTGCAAAGCCCATGTGTTCATTTTTCATGTGCCTTGTTTTCCCATTTAGCCTTCTCGAAGACCCCTGATCTTGTATAGCATTAATTGATATTCTCCTTTGCAACAAGCATAGTGCTTGACCAAAAAGAAAAAAAAAAGAAAGATGCTGCATATTTGAATTGGTGCACAATAAACCTACTGTTTCTTAGTATTCCAGTGAGTCCCTGCCAGTGCATAAAACAGATAATCAGGAGATGTCCTTGACACCTGTGTGAGTAGGATTACCTGGGAAGTGGATGTGATGGGGTTAGAAGTACAGGAGGCTCATGGGGTGGAGAGATAATGCCTGAAAAAGATCAAAGGGATAGGAAATAAAGCCAGACAGGGAAAATCTTCAGAGGCTAGTGCAGATCTCATGTCTGTGAAAGGAAAAGGTGGAGGAAGCGGAACAGAGCAATGGGCATCTCAAACTAGAATGCAGATCTCGAAGTCTTGGGAAATCCTAAAGGCAACTCCCAAAAAAGAGATTGCCCTCACAAGAGTTCTGTATTGGGCATAAAGGAACAGGTGTATGCACAGCTGAGGGCTTCCTGAGAAGAGTGTGGCTTTTGAGGCAGGCCCTGAAGGTGCCAGCAGTTGGAAGCTGCTTGTGAATGGCCTTTCTTGCAGCTGGGTAGCAAAGCCTTTCTAAAGGGAAGGCCCCGCAGCACACCTCCATGGCTGCACATACTTCTGTCCCCTCATTTTCCCACTTTGCTTCATTCTATTCCTCCATGCCAAATCCATAATAACCCCCATTCAATTTATCTCAAAGATATTTTTCAGGTTGGTTTACCTCCCCATGTCTCCTACGCTTGCTCCCGGAGATATCCTCTCTCCTGGACTTATGGCCAATTTCTTGGGCAGGTGACCATAAGGCCCCACACTCCAAAGGGTTCTCCACTTAGGGTTTAATGCTCTGTGTTGTCTGTTTTAAATTCTCAACGATAACTTTACTTTTGTATTTTGTGCAGGAAGTCCGGTAGGGCCATGGAGCATATGCCAGGTGTTGAGAGCTCTGGGTTACATCCCAGCTCCTACTACTTTCTATAACTTCACTGAATAGAGCATATGGAAAAAACTTTGGCAAACATCAGCACACCGAGGAAAGTCAATTGTAAAGTAAAATTTCCATTAAGGGCCAGAGTTAAGGGCTTTCTTTCTTTTCTTTCTCTCTATTCTGAACTATTGTTGTGATAATTTGGTTACAATCAGTTTACACGTAAGTAAGTGTTTCTATGTTGCAAGAGGTTTGTGTGTGTCACTGTAGAAACTGTAATCAATATTTCAGAGCAGTGTATTACTTTCTCTTCAGGCTACTCAGCCAATAGCACATCCTGTCCTTGCGTGCTTGCTTTTTCATGTGCTTTCCAGATGAGTAATTAACATTTAAGTGTGCATGTCAGTGTTTTTAAAAGATGAGTAAATGTAAGATATTGCGTATAATTGTGACATGAATTTTGATATGATTCAAAGTGGAGATGGGTGAATGGTTGCTTAGCACTTAAATTTCCACAGCCTTATTTCATTTTTTGCCTATTTATTTTATTTGTGTGTTGACTTCATATTTTAGTTGTGATTTTATGTTTGCATCTAGAATTGACCACTGCTATTCTGTTATGTGTTTGTTAATTATTTAGACATTTAACAAGTATTTACTAAGCCTCTTGTAGGTAGAAGGGGTAATGCAAGGATTCAGAGAAGAAGTAGAGATGTTTCCAGCTCTAGAAAACCTTACTCTGATAGGAGAACAAAGAATGTAGAACACAAATAATTGCTCTTTTGATTTTGTGGTACCTTGCGCTTACTATGTCGCAGACAATGTTATAGGCATTGGTGATATATTGATAGTATTCAACAAACAAGGCTCTTTCTTGGAGACTACAGAATGCAATTCCAGGTTATATGTGATAAACATTATAAAAGAGGAATACCAAGGCGCTCTGCGATTTTAGAAAGGAAAGAGCCCATCCATCCAGAAAGTTTTCAAAGAGCACAGAAGGACCTTTGAGAAAACGTAAGTTTGTCAGCCTAATGAAATGCCCAAGCCTTCCCAGGTGAAAAGAGGATACAAAGGGGAAGATGCTGATTCCCAGTTCCAACGTGGGGTGGCGGATTCCCACACCATCAAATGATTTTCTAGCACCTGATGAGTGTCTGCCAATTCAACTCATGCTGATACTCTACCTAGATCTCACCAGATTCCACAAGTTTAGGGTTAAGTTCCACAAGTCTGCCCTCCATTTCAGATGCCAAAAAGGGTATTGGGGAGGTTAGTGAAGGAGCTCTAGTACTAAGAGGCTAATCAAGTAGTAGAATCATAACCAAGAGGTAGAGATTATGTTATTTGTCTTACTTTTCCTCAGTTGTTTCCATCTATTGTTTGTCTTATTCTTCTGATTGTTGCAGAGTAAAGACAGATTTGCTCTATCATGGGAGGTACTACTCAGAGTTATAAAATAAGTCTCAAATATTTCTTTATTACAGGTGCAAAGATTTTTTAAGGGACATTTCTGCTTTGGTGAAGTGAAGGATAGAAGAGCATATCATCAACTAGATTGTCTTGGGACTGTAAGAAAGGGACGAGTGGGCCTCCGGAGCGCTGGGTTGCGAAGCTGCCCGCAGCCTCTGCAGTGCCGGAGCCTCTGCAGTGCCGGTTCGATCCCCGGCCACCACAAGAGTCCCACATGGCGCGCAGACCTCTCCTGCCACCCGCTGCTCCCCTCAGCAGTGTACTTCGTCAGTCTGCCTGTTCCGCTCCCCGCTCTGGCTCTGGTGAATTCTCTCACCCTCCCACACTTCTGACTGTACCCAGTGCTTGTATAAATAAATAAATAAATCTTAAAAAAAAAAAAAAGAAAGGGAAGAGTGAGATTTGGTTTCTTCAGGGCTCCCTGGTGGTTGTTCCAGGCTGGCAAGAGCTGACATAAGCTGGGCTTATCTTTACAAGTGTAAATTGAGCTGGCTTTATGGAAAACTTGGAAAGGTTAACTCTATATCCATTTTATAGTGTGTGCATGTATGCGTGTGCACACATGAGAGAGAGGGAGAGAGAGAGAGAGAGAGAGAGAGAGAGAGACCCTGCTCCTGTCTTATACCATTAGCACTTGAACTTTCTCTGCCCTTGCAAGATTCTCTCTTTCAGAATGTTCATCGGAAGCAGGAAATGTGGTTTTTAAGTCCAGCACTTCTGCTGATACATAGTGGGATGTTGGGCAAACCATCTAACCTCCCTGTGGTACCGTTTTAGGTTGTTGAGAATGAAGAAGCAAGTTGTAGTCAATGAGATTGAGCATCCGGACTAATTGACTTTCCCTTAGTTAATCCTTCATTTCCATGTTATGATCAAAATTTGGGTTGTGGTGGAGTGAATAGCCACTCAGTGCCTGTCTGGTTTTACTACAAGTCTGATCTCGAGCCTGGATATGTGGGTCCAAATCTTCACTTTTAATAAGCTTCCTTCAAATACATCCTGAGATTGTTAGTGGGGAGAAAAATGTAAATGCCAGGAAAAAGTATAAAACACTTGAATAATCCAGTGGACAGAGCCAGCTTTCTTACAAATGAATTTGCTGTTTTGCTCAGGCAGTTGATCTCTGGACTTAAAAGCAACAGTAATTTTATTTGCCTTGTGCATATTTTTTAACTTAACATACTGATAAATGCATCCCAAGTGTCAGGAATGAGCAATCCTGAAAGAGCAATCCTGAATGAGCAATCCAGAAAGAAAAGGCACATGAAGTCCCTGCTGTCATGGAGGTTACATTCTAGTACCAAACACATATTTGGTATTCTTTGATGATGATAGATGATAAAAAAATGAGCAATGGGACTAAGGGGCTTTTTAATCTTTTAGTTAGGGTATGCAAAGAAGGTGGAAGCTCAGGCTCTCCCCAAAGTATCCAGACTGGCTTTGTCCAAGATGTCCAGAGTTGGTCTTCTCTAATCAGTATTACTTTGGTATGTGGAACTAAGGTCAACTGTGAGCCTGTGGGCCTTTGTAGAAACAGTCACCATAACTTTAAAGAGTGTAGATTACCTAGATGTAGGGACAGCTCCAGAAATAATATTTTATAGGTTATTTCTATCTTAAGGTAGGGCAAACATTTAGAAGCAAGGTTTAGAACCAAGGTTTTTTCGTAGGAATTCAACCCCTCCTCATCATATGAGACCCCCTCACTCTCCTGGACACCCTAGTTTCTTTTTTTTTTTGTTTTTGTGTTGTAATACACCAAGGTTTTATTAGGTCCGTGTATTTATATTAACCTCTCCCTTATTTCCCCTACACATCAAGGGCTCGTAACTTCAATATTTACTGCACTAGAGAAAAGTGAAGAAGCAATTGACGTTACAAGTGAAGACAACATTATACAGGTTTGTTATTTTGGGTATTTGTCCTTCAGGATTTCTTACTTTGTCCTCATTTTGGGGATTGAACCCTACAGTATGTTTTTTTTTTCTTTTTGAAGATCAAGGGTCCAGGTTTTCCTTAGAGGACTATCAGGGCAACATCTATAAAGTATGTAATGTAAAATAAGTTTGCCATGGTTAAGGAAAGATACTAGTAATTACATAAGTTGCTAGAAAATATTCTGTAGAAATATTACATTTGAATTTATTTTTCCCCTTTTTATTTATTTAGCAAGGAGAGACTTTTGTTCAGAAGGATTACCATGGAGAGTATGTGTGTGTGTGTGTGGGGGGGGGTTGTACTGAACAGGGAAAACATGATCATAAGTTCTTCAAGTTCCCACCTTCCTCATTATTTAGTGAGATATCTTTATATCTCACTATAAGATTGTGGATATCTTTAGAAGTTTACTAGAGACAGCTTGAAATTTCAAATATTCTTTTTAATGATAATAACTTCTTTTATTAGAAATTCTTTTTAATGTAATAAATGAGGGGGTCATGCCAGAAAGATGATAAAAATTAGCTCCTCTTTGATTCTGTTCTAACTCATTAGTACCTCACATTAATCTGACCTGGGACTTTCTTGGTAGGGGATGGGGTCGACCCTCAGGAGCTGTTGCCATGGGAACTTTATGGGCCCCTGGGGAGGACACAAGCTAGCCAGAACTGCCTCCTTCCTAGCTCAACATTTTGGGCAAGTTACTTATTGATTTATCTGAATCTGTCCTTGTGTGTGAGAAGGTGGGAATGACACAATTTAGTAACAACCTGCCTTGTGTCAGAATATCCTGGGAACTAAAGGAGTTAATCTATGGCCTGCTGGCTGTGGAGCCAAGCAGGGAGACAGCCATGAACAGTAGTCTTGCATCTCGTTTGTTCATCATCTATTGCTCTGAGTCTTTAACCATAAAGCCTTACCTTTGCAAGCACTTCCTACCTTCCTACTTCATCACCTAGGTTCTTATCTCACGCCTTAGCTCAGGATATAAACCCCTATTTCCCCTATTTATTTTCGAATTTACAGTCATAAGTTTTCCATATGTGTGTAATTAAATTTCATATTTTTCCTACAAACCTGTCTTATATTAATTCATTTGCTTGTCCGGTTTGAGAAGAACACAGAGGGCTGGGGGGAATTTTCCCTGTGCCCCCACACAGGCATTTCTGAAAGGGGAATATTTGGGCAGAGACCTGAAGGCAGAGGGAGAAGTAATGTGACAGCCATTAGGGGAAGGGCGCACCCTGCCTTGGGGAAGAAGGTTGCAGGTGTTCTCAGGAGGTGAAAGCAGGAACTTCAGAGCCGGTCAACAATTAGCAACATGTGGTTCCAAGTCCATAATGTTTAATTTCCTTTTAGACGGGATCTACATCTTTATTTACTGGCATCTCTCGCTGCATTGAGCACGGTGCTAGGCTAATCATTAGCACATATTCAATGTTTATTGAATGTGTTGTAATTGCGTCATAAGACACAGGAATCTGGCGGAACTAGAAGAAAATTGGGGGAATCTTCAGATTCTGGCCCTTATGTAATGTGTCAGTTTGCTCAGGCCAATGTAAAAAATATCTTCTAAACTAATATCAGGATGGATAGTAGTTTTAAGCCAATTATTTGCTATAAATTGGTCAGCAAGAGGTATTGTTTTAACGAAGATTTGTTACCAGAACTGTCGTAGTCACAGGATTCCAGTCTCATATTAACAATGACTTTTGATGACCACATCCATAAGGCATCTGCATACTTGCCAAGATTGAGAAATGCATTAGAGAACATAGTTTGCTCCTGTGTTTGTATAGCCTGTTAGATCTCACTGTCTAGTGGAATATTCCAGCTGCTATTCTTGGTTGATGAATATCTATATTTTATATTTATTTATCTCTTTTGGAAGACCTCAAGTGAAGGAGATGCTGAAAAATCACTTAGAAAAAGTCTAAGGAAATACTAGATATTCTTTATTTTTCCTAATTCCTCTTGCTATCTTTACACCAACATCACTGCTGCTATTGTTTTGATATTTTATTCTCATAGTGACCTCTAGTTGTTTTTCTTCCAGATATTTCACTGAATATCCTTTGCCATAGAGTAAGTGAATGGATTGCTCATATTTTTTAAGGATAGCAATTCAAATTTTGTTTACAGGAATACAACTGATACTACCATCCTATTGTTTGGCAAATTTAACATTGCATTTGTTACTTGTTGTCTGAATCTCTTACTTGCTTTGTGACATTAGGCATATTTCTTACCATCTCTGAATATCATTTTTATTGTGTGTAAAATGGCTGAAAATAACAGTAACTAAACTGGAGGTTCTTAAAATTACCTGAGATTATATATATATGGATATATATATATCCATATATATAGATATATGCATATCTATCTATATCTATATATATATATATAGATATATGCAAGTCATGTGCCTGTCACAAGCTGGAACTCAATAATTAAGAGCTGGAATCATTAGCTATGATAATAAATTAAAAAAAACAGGTAAAAAACTCTAAGAAACAGTATACCAATATCAATACGCACACTAATTTATTCTGCATAACTCTAAAGAGCTCCTAGGTAGACTATGGTCTTGAGAAATAGTTTGGTCTCTACATGAGTGGACCAGTGTAAGTTAACCATTTTTCTTAACCTTGTAAACACTGCTCAAATCTGATAGCTTGTTTATACCTTTAGCCTTCCCTTTGTAATGTCTCCTACAGTTTTATCTTTGAAGTCAGGGTAAGGAGGGATGATCTGTACAACTCTGATGAGATGGATTTACTGGGTAATTTAAAGACCTCACTCAATTCTGAGAGTCTATGAACCTCAGACTGTATGTGGTATAATGGGCTGGTATCATGGCAACTAGCATAGCCAGTTTGAACGAGCATGCTGAGAAGTAGAGTTGTCTCTTGGCACAAGCTCACGTCTCATAGGCAGTATTCACCCTCAAATTTTCCTAACAACAGTGTGGATTTTCTTAAACACTGTGTTATATTACCCATGCCAGAGGAATTGTAACCCCTCAGAAATTATCAAATTTATTTTATTTTAAAATATCTATAAAGTGTCAAATGATAAAGTAATGGACATTTAAAATAAAGCCTTGGGCCTCCCTGGTGGCACAGCGGTTGAGCGCTGGGCTGCGAAACTGCCGCGCAGCTTCTGCAGTGCCGGTTCTATCCCCAGCCACCAGAGAGAGTCTCACATGGTGCTCAGACCTCTCCTGCCATGCCTGTTGCTCTCCTCAGCAGTGTATTTCGTCAGTCTGCCTGTTCTGCTCCCTGCTCTGGTTCTGGTGAATTCTCGCACCTTCCTGCACTTCTGACTGTACCCAGTGCTTGTATAAATAAATAAATAAATCTTTACAAAAATAAAAAAATTAAAAAATTAAAATAAAGCCACATGTTTCATATGATGTCTGAGGATATGAATGTAGGTAGGGCTGGATATAAGACAAATCAAATAATATCAAGCTTTTTTTTAAGATTTATTTATTCATGCATACAAAAACTGGGGTACAGGCCAGATGTGTGGGAGGGTGACAGGATTCACCAGAGACAGAGCAGGGAACAGAATAGGCAGACTGACTGAAATACACTTCTGACTGGAGAGGTCTGCGGTGCCATATGGGTATCTCCGCAGCTGGCTGGCTGGGATCAAACCCGCACTGCAGAGGCTGCGACAGCTTCACAGTGCTGCGCTCAACTGCCTGTGCCACCAGGGAGGCCCAAGGTTTCTTAACTAATGTTGTCTTTTATTTCTTTGGTTGCAGTTTGACAACCCCAAGTTGTAACTTCAGATGACCAAACAGTTTAGCCTATTATTATCACTTAATTAAACCATTATAAATTTGATCATATTAAGATATATATATGCACACATACATAAATATATATAATATATAAATATATAAAACTTTTGCTGTATTTGCTTGACAGTTGGCCGTACATCGGTGGATGTATGTTTATATTTAGTGTTATAGTGATTATATTTAGTATTGAGTTTTTCACTTTTACTCTAGGAAAAATATAACTTCTCTCACTGTTTAGTTTACTAATACTAATAATTGGTTTCATTATAAGTAATTTTCCTTGGAGCTATATCCTTTTCACTGCTACCATCATCAACATGCATATAGTCACACACAGATCCTGGATCTTACTCACCAGTAAGGTTCTCTTGTCCTTGATCTTGGATTCCTTCTGGAAAGTGCTGGGCTTTTCTGTACCCCACCCTAATGCCACAAGCTGTCTGGTCATTAACTCTGTTGGGCAGACAGACACAAATCTAATTTCAAATGCTCTTTTTATTTTTTTTTTTTTCAGATTATGGGTCAGTCTGTGGATCTTGTTCAGAAAAATAGAGTTACCATATCATATTAGGGTTAGTCCCCCCAAAAAAGAATTATCAAAAACCCTAGAAACTGACGTTGCCTGAGGGTCAAATTTGGGAGGAAAGTAGTCCATGAATCATTTCAAGGGAATTAAAGCTGTCCTCTCCATTTCAAGGGTGTGAGGTTGTACTGGCCTCAGAAAGGGACTAGACCAGACACTTCCTTGTTCTTTGGGCGAAGTGTTCTGCTGCTTTCCACTCCACTCCAATTCCCAGACCACCAGGAAATGGAAAAGGTTTCTACAGGAATTTTAGGTGTAAGATCAGTTTTAGGTATAGTGAATGTCAGAGGTATGAAGACCTCCCTGCTTCTCAGTGTACCCTCCTGCCAAGATGTCCTCATCTGTTCTTTATTGTCTGAAATTCCTTTAACATATGTCTTTAATTGAACAATAAGAGATTAAAGACTTAAACTGGCAAATATGGTAAATGATGAGTCCTTTGTTGAATTTGGGAAACGGTTTAGAAAGGGAACTTTGGAACTTTGGAAATAAAGAAAAGAATGCCTGACCTTCACAATTTTCCTCGGGCCAGCCCTGTCTATTTTTATCTTGATGAGAACCTCTGTGTAACAGGTTTTGGTTATTTTTTTTTTCCCTCAGAATGGGTTTTCATCATCTGAGCCTCTAATCACAAGTCATCACTGTCTATCTCAATGTTCTTTTCCACATAGTGGGCACACAGACATATATATAAAATATAGAAATATATAAAACTTTTGCTGCATTTGCTTGATAGTTGGCATACATCTGTGGATGTATGGTTATATTTAGTGTTATAGTATTAAGAACACCCATTATATCATCGGGTGTTTCACACATTGGACTACTCATAGATTCTATCTAAAATTCCTTGTTGGAGGATTTATGTCACATTAGTTGGTGACAATGGTTTTCAATATACCGGCTAGGTTAGGGTATCATCTAGAAAAATGAAACAAAAATGCCAGGGAAATTTGTCCAGAATTATAGGAACCATCCACAACTTTCGGTTTGACGTCAGCATTTTATTAATTTGAGTATTCCTATGTTACAAAAGTATCCATTCGGTACCTTTTTTGTCCTGGAAACTGTACTCAGTGCTGGAGTTACAGAGGTGAACAAGAAATATATGGTTCTTTGTACAGAGATATAGTCTAGTGGCTAAAAATGGAGACAAAAGACTCCCTGAGACAATCTGGTACACACCTCCACATTTTACAGATTAGAAAATGGAGGCACCAAGATATGAAGGAAATTGTCCTTTGCCACATATTCCTGTTAAACTAGGTGAGTTTCACACTGAGCCACAGGTTCCGCAGACAGTGTGGCAACAACCCATTCAATAATTTCCTGTGGCCTGAAAGGGTTCTTGATCTTCTCAACCTTCACGACAGTCCAGAGCATGACTTAAATATTGGGGTGAATTTTGTTCATGACATCGGAGCCTGTTCGGGTGTGAGGTGGAGGCAGACCCATGGAGCTTTGTTCGCTTTGGGAGAAAATTGTCTTCTCTCCCACCCCACTGTGCATTTCTGGGCCTGCCTGAGCACAGCTGTTTGGCTGGCTATTGGGTTGTTATTAAAATGATAATTAAAGAGGTAACAGGAATGGAGCCTGATCCAATACCATCCAGAAGAGTCAGCACTTTTTCTGGATAATGAATTCTTTATACCTCAGGTTATTATTCAACTAAAGAGAACCCGCAACGCAGCTCTATCTGGAATCTATAAAGATACTCTCAACCAGTGGATTTAATGACTAACTTGTCACACAGCTACCTCTTAGAACAACAGGAAGATAGTTCAGGGTCTTGATTCATCCATGTTGTATTTGTTGCTGCTGCTTTCTGCAAGGCTTTTGAAGGTGATTTTTAACCTCAAGATGGTCTTTTAGAGAGATCCATATTCACTGAATTTTCCTGGAAAATTGAATTTTTAATACCTTGGGAGACTTTTTAGTTTCAAATGTCACTGAAAATGCATTTTAATATGGAGGGCTGGGGTTATTCCTGTAGGTCACCCAAAAACATCAGCAAAAAGGAGAGCCCTTCCTTAGTCACATGGACACCTTCATTGATGGTATTGCCACTGCATGCTGCCTCTCCTAAGGGTGAGCCAGGGTCCCTGCAATCTCTCCTATTAATAATTCATGGAACTATTCTTCTATAGAACTATTCCTCTATAGATTGTAACTTAGAAGCGGTGACAAAGAGACATGAAACTGGGTGTATGGATGGTGTTGCAGGACTAACTTTGCCACAGGTCAATTTATTGAAACAAAATATGTAACTTGTAAATTCTGCATTTAAATTTTCACTGTCAGTTCAGCATTGGAGTTGGCTGGGACCTCACCAATGAATGGAGGTGTTAGTTCTGTCCTCTTTAGTTCTGAAGATGCCGAAAGACACAATAATGAGCCCGCCAGGCTGAGGGTGGTGTCCACTTCTGCTCCAAAAGACTTGCAGCTCAGAGGGCTGTCTTCAGGTCTGTGTGTTCACTGATGCCTCATTTCCCATCAGCATGAGGAGGCAGGAGGCAAAATGATAGTCATTCAGTAAGTTGGTCATATTGGGAAACTTATCTGTTTCAGGCACTGGTTCCTCTCAAGCAAGTGTGTCAGATGTGTGGTCCAGCTTGTCGACTACAGTCATTTCCCAGTGCTATCACTAATACTCAATGTATGCTATTTCCAGCTTGTCTGTTGTCCATTGGCTTGTGAAACTACCATCCAAGAGAGCAAAAATATTTCTACTCCCTTCAGCCAGTTCCTCCTGACATTCTTTGCTGATTACCTCTAGAAGCTGTGATCACTTCTTTGCAAGGTCAGAGGATTGGTTGATGGCTGTTTGTCTCACCAGAAACAGGCCAGCCCTGGTCGGTCCCAGCAACATGCCTGGGGATCAAGTTCAGGGAAACAGGTCCCGTGCTGGCTCTCAGCTAGGTTGTACTAAACAAAGTGAGTTCCGGAGCTGTGATGATCTGCAGGTGCTGTGATGGGATGAACTGGTGGAATTATAAATATTTAGTTTGTTCTCTCGTCTTTAGAAGGAATGCATTTAAGCCAGCCCAGCCTGAGAAAAAGATAAATAATATTAAAAGTTAATTTGAGAAGGAGACTCTACAGAAACATTCCTCCCATTGTGGTAGCTACAAATCTTGAGGTTTCCTGGTGATGAGAGAACTAACATTATCCATCTTCCTTAGAATTTCCCTTAGAGCCCCTGAATTAATCATAAGTCATTAATAATAATTAAACCATAAGTGAAGAGATATATATGCAAGGTGCATGTGATAAGAAGCAATGCAGGTCCAGACCATGAACTGAGGTACTGGGGTAAGTATTTTGAAGGAGGTGCATCATTAACTGGGCATTAAAATACTACTAGGGTTGTTGTCACTTTTTAACACTTATTGTACAATTACTAAATTCCTGGTGTGATTCTAAATACCTTTACATACTCTCCTAAGCACATTTTACCAGTGTTTAATCACCACAATAACATTATACAGAAGAAAGAGGAGGAAACTAAGGTGTAAAGAGTTTAAAAACTTGCCCAAGATAATACAACTAGTTAGTAATAAAAAGAGCTGGATTCAAACAGAAAGCAGATTACAAAGCCCTCGCTCTTCTCCACCAAGAATGCTGTATCTAATAAAAGAATTTCAATATGTGCAGAGCAGGGTAAAGGCATCCTTGATGAGGGGAGCCTGATCAGCAGAAAAGTGGTGGCAGTAACGTTGACGTGGAAGAGGCCTGGCAGGCGGGAGTGTTGTGTAATGATGGGCATAGTGCCCGGAACAGAGTAAGTGCTTGATAAATGTTTGTTGAATTATTGACTAAAATGGTTAGAAAGAGAAAATGCTGGAGAAGTAGGTTGTTATCAGATTGCATAGGGTTTCAAATTGCAGTGTCAGTGTGCACAATATTTCCCTTAGAATGCTTGAATTTCTGGAGAGGCTGACATATTTGTTCACAAACATATGCCATTCTAACCTGTATTTGTTCAACTTCAGTGCTTTCTGTAGAATTCTAGGAAAAACATCGAAACCATGCTCATGAAGCCTACTACAAAGTCATGCTCTCTAGGTTTTGTTGAGCCTTCACCCCAAAAATTAGACTTAACAGGTCCGTCTTTCTCTGTTCTGTCCATAGTACCTTTTAAGCGCGTGCTAATGGGCAAGTCATAAGAGAATGAAATTATGTATGTGTGACCCCACTTTCCTGAAGGCCATGGAAGACTGGATTTCTGGTGGCATTGTGATAGAACTGTGTTCTCTCTGTGGACATATAAAGAGCATGGAGTGTTTAGCAGAGGATGTAGGGACTGAAGGATCACGCTGGAGAGGAAAGCTGAAGAACAAACTACACAAATACTAACATGATGAGAGAGTAGGAATACCCTGTAGCAGAAGCCACGGTGTCCAGAGGTTACTTTTTATATGCCTTGAGCCCAAATCCTTTGACTTCAAATTTAGTTCTAGATACTTCCTGAATTTCTCCATAAAATTTAAAATCCCACCACCCCTTTCAGGTATTTCTGTTGTGCTTCACGTAATTGCTCATCTACTCTGATTGACGCTCTGTCCACGGAAATGCAATATTCTCTCGGGTCTCTTGCTCCTTCTTTTGTCACCCGCTTTCTCCTTCGTCTTTCCCTTCACCCAAGGCTTTTCTGAAACATCTCTTTCTCTCCTGTTTTTGTCTCTTCTGTTTTAGTCTGTATGAGTTTATTCATCTTTCCGCTTTAAACTTAAACACTTTGCATATTGTACCCCCAAGTATATACAGAATCTGGGCATCTTTTCTGAGCTCTCAGGGGGCTCACATGTTCAGTTTCCCTGGTACTTCTCATATATGACACTCAACCTGTGAGAGAAGAGTCCATGCAGGCCCATGTCTATCCCTTGGTTAAGGTTATATTACCTTTTCCCAATATTGCAAAAGGAATCTCTAAAACACAGCTGATTTTATCATTTCCCTGCCCCCCAATCCTCACTAATTTCTCATCTACCAGTAAAAATTCACATTTCTTGGTGCTTTTGCCCTTCTTTAATATTGTTCCAGCAGATGATTCCAGAATATTTAGATAGAATTCTTTCTCTATCTCATCAAAGTTCTGTTTTCCCCAACTTTCCAAAGGGTTGCCTCTTTCATAAAGCATCAGTAGTTTCTAAAAGGAATTCCTATTCCATTTCTCCAAATATTCATATATTTATATTTGTGATTCAAATGAAACAATTATTCTAAGTTTATCAAACATTTATTTTCTCAGTGGTTTTGCTGATTTGTATTGGCTATTGCACTTGTCAAAGTTCATGGCGTCTGGCCCTCTTGCGCTCAGATCCTTGCCTTGCTCTGCTGTGCCGTGTAGCACATGGGTTGAACCTCTGGCTGTGCTAGCCCACACCCCTGGCAACTGGTTTCATACTGGGTGGTTTCATATGGGGAGATAATGGCCTGCAAAGCCTGGATTCCCCCCCCCACCAGCCCCTCTGCTTTGAGAGGTGTGTCCAGGAGAAAGCTCTATTTCCTTTGAGGCTCCAACTCCCTGTGATAATTCAGCTTCTGATGGGTGGTCCTTGGCCTTGGGCTCTGAGGACATGACCTCCTTGTTCTTCCTGCCTAGAGATGGCAGTGATGCCTGCTAGTGCTTATTTCTGGATTGCTTCGCCATTCCCTAATGGGCTTCTTATTCTTCTTGCATTTGTGTAATCAGTTCCGATACATTTAATTCCTTTTATTTGAAATACAAGTGGCTTCTATTTTTCTGGGATGTATAAGATGAATGTACTTCTAATTTTCACAGCAGACTACATTTTATCCTTACACACTCCATGGTATCTGGCTCAATCACTTGCATACAACAGGTGCCAAATAACTATTTATTAAATAAATGCATAAATAAAGGCAGATGCTTGCTAAGTTGAAAATAGTGCAGTGAGTTTTTCTAGAAGTAACTCAGCAAAGTTGAGGAGACACTGTGTTAATGTAGTCAAGGAGAGATACCAAAAAATCAAAAGCTGAAGACAGTATCTTTGTCATTCAAAATTTAAAAAGCTACTGGGAGGCTTAAAAAGGGCACTGAATTTGGCATTGGAAAATTTAGTGGACTGGAAAATATGTACTTAAAATATTTCTTTTTTCCTTTTTCCTCTCTTGGACTTTGAGGAATGCTTATAAAGCTAGGGGCTCAATTTGTTTCTAAAATTAGCTATTCAGTCTTTAAGCCCAAATGCTGATATTCTCTTGGCCCTTGGAGATATTAGGAAGAAGATATTTAAATTGTTAACATGTTAATTATTACAATGATTTTGAGTGTTTTATTCCTTGAGTTCCTTGGGCCTGGAATGACTCAGGACCTCTGAGTTACTCTTACACTCTGTTTTCACTATCTCCTGAAGGCTGCAATAATGTGGATGAATGTGTGGGACACAACCAGAGTGACAGTCAATGCTTTCAGAACCATTCCCATTACAGAAAAAATGGATTTGTGGTTTAAATTCTTATTGGCACTCCCTACTCTACCCTTGGATTCACTCATGTCCTTGACTTTCTCCTCTGCTTTAATGTCCATATTCATTAGAGAAGCAAAATCAATGTGGGAGAAATAACTTGATAAGATAGAGGATGAACTGGAAGGGGGAGAGAGTTTAACTTTTGCTATAGAAGGGCCCTACCATGTGAAGTTGTTGTGAAAACTAATTACTTTGATGACTTGAGAGAAGAATGTTAATTTGCTCAATCAGTATTTATGCAGTACTTACTATGTTACTGGCACTGCAGTCAGTGCCAGGAACTTAGAAGTTGCCAAGTTGCCCAGTTTCTGCATTTATCATAACAAAATAACATCACTCCTGGTTTCTTACTGTTAATCTTTGCAGACTGATGATCAGAATAATCTCTTTATTTGTTAAGATTCTTGGAGTTGAAAGTAAGAGGGGAATGCATACATTTTGCCTATGCAAGTTAGTCTATCTTCTTGCTTTGGATACAGATATGGTCAACTTTTTTTTAAGATTTATTTTTATTTATGTATGCATAAAAGAACTGGGGTGTAGGCCAGAGGTGTGGCGGGGGGTAAGAGGAATCACCAGAGACAGAGTGGGGAGCAGAACAGGCAGATATACTGAAATACGCTGCTGAGGGAAGCAGTAGGCAAGGCAGGAGAGGTCTGCTGCACCATGTGGGTAGCTCTCTGGCTGGGGATCGAACTCAGTTCATGTTGCAGTGGCTGGTGATAGCTTGTTGGAGCTGAGACTTTAACCCCTGTACCACCAAGGAGGTCCAGATGTGGTCAACTTTTTATTCTTGTAACAATGTAATATATTTTTTAAATTCTTTTTAATTGTTCTCCCTGCAATGTCAGGGAACACAGATTTTTTTTTTAAATTATGGGTCTACACATGACCCAGAAATTCCACTCCTAGGAATCTACCCAAAGAACACAAAAACATTAATTCAAAAGGAGACTTGCACTCCTATGGTCATAGCAGCACTATTTACAATAGGTAAGATATAGAAACAACCTTAATGCCCAAAACCAGTTGACTGGATCAAGAAGATGTGGTATATGTGCACAATGGAACACTACTCAGCAATTAAAAATGATAAACTCATACCATTCGCAGCAACGTGGATGGAGCTGGAAGGGATGACGCTCAGTGAAATAAACCAGAAGGAAAAAGAAAAATATCAGATGGTTTCACTTAAAGGAGGACCGCAGGGAAAGCTCTGCAGGGGAGGGGGAGGGAGAAGGATCAAGATGACAAGGAAGAGCACAAGGGACTATGGTGATGTTTCAAGGGTGTCTTGGTGGTGGTAATTTTATGGAGACAACACCTGAGAAGAGAAATCAAACATTGTACAAAAATGAACAATGTAAAAATATATAAATAAAAATGGAGAAAATTATTATTATTTTTTTAAAGATTTATTTATTTATTTATACAAGCACTGGGTACAGTCAGACGCACGGGAGGGTGAGAGAATTCACCAGAGCCAGAGTGGGGAGCAGAACAGGCAGATTGACGAAATACACTGCTGAGGGGAGCAGCGGGCGGCAGGAGAGGTCTGCGCGCCATGTGAGACCCTCGTCCTGCGTCCGGGGATCAAACCGGCGCTGCCAAGGCTGCGGGCAGCTTTGCAACCCAGCGCTCAGCTGCTGTGCCACTGGGGAGGCCCGAGAAAATTATTTTTAATTAATGTAATATTTGGATACCTTACCAGGTATTCTCACTGTAGTGCACCCACCACCAAAACACCCATAGTAAACAACAGTGTATAGTGCTTCCTTTTTGTTCTTATGCCTGGCCTTCTGCCCCTCCCCCCAATTGGTGCTTCAGTTCTATAGTTAGCTTTCAAGCTTGTCTTTATCTTACTCCTAATGTGTTTGCTTATATTCTATATATTAGTGTCACCATCTGCTATTTATCTTTCTCCTTTTGACTTGTTTTGCTGAGCATTATCTCTTCCAGCTTCATTCATGTTGCTGCAAATGGCATGAGTTTGTCTTTTTTGATTGCTGAGCAATATGCCATTGTGGATGTATACCACATCTTCTTGATCGAGTCGTCTGTTTTGGGACACTGAGGTTGTTTCAATAATTTAACTATAGTAAATTGTGCTGTAATAAACATGGAAGTGTCGCTTTGCTTTTAAATTCGTGTTTTTAAATATTTTGTTGTTAGATGCCTAGGAGCAGAATTACTGGGTCCAATGGCCGATCCATTTTTAATGTTTTGAGACACCTCCACACAGCTTTCCATAAGGGCTGGATCAGTTTGCATTCCCACCAGCAGTGTAGGAGTGTTCCGTTTTCTCCACATCTTTACTAGCACTTGTTGTTTTTGATCTTTCCAACATGGGTTATTCTCACAAGTCTGAGATGGTCTCTCAGTGTGGTCTTGATCTGCATTTCCTTAGTGATAAGTGATGGTGAGTGTTTTTTCATGTGCCTGTTTGCAGTCTGTATGTCTTCTTTGTAGGCATGCCTATTTAGTTCTACTCCCCATTTTTTGATTGGGTTATTTGTTTTGTTTTTATAGTTTTAGGAATTCTTTGTATATTTTTGGTATCAGTCCTTTGTTAGATGTATGGTATGCAAATATTTTCTCCCATTCATTTGGGTGTGTTTTCATTTATGATTTATTTTGCCGTGCAGAAATTTTAGTTTGGTGTAGTCCCAGGTCCCAGCTGTTTGTTTTATTTTGTTTTCCTTGCTGTTGGGGATGAATACCTAAAGGCATCTATAAAGTTAATATCATGAAATATTTTGCCTATGTCGTCTTCTATGTATTTTATGGTTTCAGGTTTTACATCCAAATCCTTTACCCATTTTAAATTGATTTTTGTGCATGGTGTGAGATAATGGTCTAGTTTTATTCTTTTGCATGCAGCTATCCAGTTTGGCAAGACCATTTATTGAGGAAGCTATCCTTATTCCAGTGTATGTTCTTGGCTCTTTTGTTAAAGATTAACTCTTCATATATGTGTGAGTGTATTTCTGGGCTCTCAGTTCTAGTATACTGTTCTTACATGACATTTTAAAATAAATCTGTTTTAGCTTGAAAAGAGGATTCTATGGGAATGAAGTCAAGACCTCTGATCTGGAGGATTGGAGCAACAATAATTTGTTTATTGATTAGTGAGTCTAGAAATCTGCTAGAATTTTATTTTTAAAAAGACCTCTCCTTCTCTCTCCCCCACCCCTAGAGTATTCTGTGTCCATGGCTGCTCTGTCCATGGCTGTTCACCTAAAGACATATTGTTTTGATATTAGATATTTCTGAGGGATTGCTATTTCCCAGTTGCGGAATCTTAGCTGCCCTTATCATCATGAGAGTGGTAGGCCCAACTCAGAAGCCCAGGACCTTACATCTTGCTTAGAGTCTAGTTTTCCCTTTGTAACTTTGGGATGGATTTTATTCCCAGTTTAGAACAAGAGACAGCTTGCATGCACTTATGCAGAATTGTTTATGTTGAGGTCACTGTTTCAGACAGTAGAATTATTTAACTCTGACTTTTTTTAGTGACAAATTCATTAAGCTTATTAAAATGTAAGTTCAAACCACTTAGTTTAATTTCACCTGAAAGCTCTGGACTTTGTTTTCTGAGCCTAGAGAATTTTTTTTCCCCTTCATTCTTATCATGTGATTCCTCTTCTCTTAGGCTCCTACTTCTGTTGCACAAGGGAACAACAAGCTAGAGATAATAGGTAGGAGCTTTCTGAACTTGAAATGGAAGGGTAGGTAGTAGACAGTTCATAGTGTAGATTCAGCTGCAGTCACATAAGAATCGTGGTAGTCTGCTAACATTGTGATGGGTGCCAAATAGGGTGCTGACAACAGTTCAAGATGAAATACTTGGCAGCCTTAAGTATACAATTATGGTTGGGAAAAATGGAATTTGTGGTTGAGTCAGTACAATTTGATCATTTCTGGTATAAACAGCTAGATGGCTGTTTTGTGTGTGTACGTGAGTGAGAGAGAGGAAGAGAGAGGTCAGAAATGGAATATCTGTCCATTGCTCATCCACTTGGCTAATCCCGAAGAATGACTCTTATTATGGAAATTTCAAGCTAGCTAAGAGGGGAGGTTATTAAGTTGTCTGTTAGATTGTGGAATGATTTTGGAGCAGTTATGACTTTGTAGCCCCCTTGAAATATTCCCTGAAACCCTCTGAGGGTTGGGGACACTTAAATATTCTCTAGATTGAAAATGACAAGCATCATGTCAGACCATCCCAAACTTCTTGGATGTAGCTCAAATTAGATACCCAAGAGGATTTTTGAGACCACTGGCATAATACCAGCTAAACCATGGCTGCCACATTGCAAATCAACTCCAAGGCACACCCTGCACTAAGCCTTTTACCTACATATATCCTTTAATCCTCTCTGTAAATTCATGAAATATTATTAATTTTGGGTTATGAATGAAGAAACGGAGGCATAGCATGATTAAGCAGCCTGTCCAAGATTTAAAATCAGAGGTTTTGGTGAATGCTATTTCTGTTCTGAGGTCTTGGAACTGATCTCTTTAATATGACACATAACAGAGGCCTGAATTTCCACTTTGCTGGTCTTTCCTTGCATGCTAGATTGCTACAACTGCTTCTGTGATTTAATGTCTCTTCTCTGCTCTACTCATAACTTGGTGATATCAATGGCAAAGTAGTGAAGCAACTGCCTTTAATGCATTGCAAAGGATGCTGTTGTCTTCTGTATGATAGTCTAAGTGGCCGTGGAGAAAATTAGAAGCTGTTTCAATCTGAAGAATCATGATGTTAGGTATGGAAGGATTAAGAAAGAATTTCATTGGTTTTACTCTAGAAGTTGTTGGTTTTGCTAATCTTTAGTTGCCAGCTACATTTTAATTCCAAATAAACAAATTTGTGTTTTTGTGTAGAGCTGGCATGTATTTCAAAATGCCACATTTGCACACTTAGCTGATACACTAAAAATGATCGATTTACATAAAAGAGCAAAAATCAAATTGTTTAAAATACAGTTGAAAATATATGTTTTCTCAAGTTCACATTTGATTAGGTGCTGCTCTTAGTTCTAGTATGGAAGACTTCTCATTCGTAGGGACGCATATTGGAAAGTTATTCTTAATACAATAACAGCAGTACCAACAACAAAAATAAACTCTCCCTTGTCCATTCTTCCATGTCTCTGTCTACCACTAGTCCTTGTATCCCAAGCCTGAATTCTGTCTCTCCCCTTGAGCTTCTCTTTTTCAACTGTTCAGTATCGCCCCTTCCTTGATTTCCCCATGGCATTTTATATTGGAATAAAATGACAGCAATAATTCTGCCTTTTCACATGAACTCTACCTTTCTATCGGGGCCACTGAAAACAGAATTCCATTCACAGGGTTAAACTGAGGAGATTTAAATGAACAGGCTATGCAGAATATTGAGGGCAGAATAGAGGAAGTGGAGGCATCAGACTTTACAAAAGTGAGAATTCCGGCACATCTGGGTCTAGAGGCTCAAAGGGGGAAATATTGTTCCTGAATCTCAGAGTGGACTGGAGTCATGAAGATGGGTTGCTTATCACTAGTTACAACCCCAAAGGGAAGTGATCATAGCCTATCCTTGGAGAGGAACAAGGAAGGCACAGGAGGAGAAATATCCCAATCTCTTTCTTCTGCTCTTTCAACCCATTGTGCTTAGAAGCACTTCCATTTTGTGAAAGTGATGGACACTCAGAAGTCAAGCCAGCCTGACTGATGCAGAACTGTGCTTCTGTGGTACAAAGCAGGGTAGAAAAGGGATAAGATGGATCTGAGCATGTGGGAGTAGCAAGTGGAGCATGGTCAGTGGAAGATCTTTTTCATCTTTGGCTCCCCAGTGTGTAGTATAGTGCTCAGCATCCAATAGAGAGTTAACAAATATTTTTAAGTGGAACAGGACCAGAAGAGATTGTAGAGCTCATTGGGTTCCATCCCCTAATTTTAGAGCTGAGGAAACTGGAACTAAGAAACCTGGAGTTGATTCACTCGAGATCATGCAGGCAGCTTGTGGCTAAATCAGAATCATGGAGAAGGTGAATGGACTCCATGGCCAGTGCTCTCTGCACACCGCCATTATCTAGCAGTGAGCCCCGATGTATCTTATCCTCCACATCTCATTCCTCTGCTCCTGATTATGTTTATCTCAGTCTCTTTAGCTCTTCTTCGATGCTTCACCTTATCCTCACACCTAGAACAGCTTTGGTGTCCTTCCTCTTTTCAGTCACACACCTTACTGAGCACCTATTATGCACCAAATAATGCACTCAGTCCTAGACTTGCAAACAAACATGCCAGTCTCCTTGCTCCTTCCACAGCCACCTCTTTGTATTAGTCATTTCTTATCCTTGGAATGACTTCATCTCTGAGGCCCTCTGGCCAACTCCTGTCCAACATTCACTGCTGGACTTTCATGCTACCTCTGCTGGGAAGTCACCCTGATTCCTCACCTGGCATTTAACTTGTTGCACTATTATCTGTGTACATGTCTCACTTCCTTCCTTAAAGATGAGCACAAACTCTGGCAAGATTGTATCACACAGTAGGTTTCAATAAATGTTAGGTGATTGAATAAAGGATGGATGAAGGAATGGATCCATTGTATGGCTGCATTTAAACCTGCTTGCTTTCTCTCTCCCCTGCTTTCCAGCTCTTTTTAAAAAATCAACACATTTTATTCTTAGAGGTTTTACTACTGTTCATGGCATGGCCATGGCTTGTTAAAAGCTAAATTTGGTCCCCATTTGACAGGAAAAGAAATTGAGTCACAGAATAAGCTGGAATTGAGGACAACCAATAGGTGCTGGAATATGACCCCAAGACTGCCTAACTTTAAGTGTATGGAATTATTTGCATTGGCCCACATGGCCTATGCTTATAAGAATGCAGTCATTTATTATGTGTGAAATTGGAATATTTAATTAAAATGCTAGAGCAGAACATTTTCTTCTCCAACTCACACGTTTCTGCTGTAATATTATCACCACCCTTCACTTTACTTTTTATGGCAGGTTGATGGTCACTTCACTTCTTGTGTTTTATGACTTTCAAAGATGAAGGTAAATATTATTTTCTGAAATTACCTTTGGTACTATATACCCCTACAGTGGGCAGATTGTGTGACATTGGAAAGAGATTGAAATCTTTGTTTTTGAAAGAGCTTGGTGCAATTAAGCAATTCACCAAGTTCACACAATGGTCAGTGGCATAATTTTGACCACAGCGGGGTTAAACAAAAAAGGGAAGAAAGTGAAGAAAGTACAATTTGTTTCTCGACATACTTAGCATCAAACCAATCTGGGTCTTAAGCACTGAGTCATACTCTAATGAAGCTGTTAGGTGTGATCCCTCCTAGAACCTACTCAGTTTCTCCTACTTCTGCATTTAACTTATGTTAGAGAGATTAGTTCCAAGACCTCAAGATCTTGTGACCCTTTTCACCAGGAACCTGCACCAAAAAATTGCATTTCTCTAAGTGTGTCTTTAAGACTAAAGAAAATTTAAAACTCAGAAATATTAAGCTGCAGTGGTTGGATGATAGACAATCCCATCAGTAATTTGGGCAGCAGCCAGTTGCTTATACCGAGAAGTGATAAAACCAGCCTCATCTGAGAATAAAATCTAGGTTTATTCCATTACCTGATTTCTTAGTAAATTCAGTGGCCTGTTAATGGCAATTATCACACTTGATTACAGCACTTTCTTTCCTTATCTATGCAGCTCTCTGATCCTGTCCGCCAGTGTAAACCTGTGCCTGAGCTATGGCACCTAGACTGGCATGCCTTGGAGAAGACAAACCATGGTCCTGTGGGAGTCAACTGCAGTGTCAACAGTTGAACTTAAAGAGTGACTCATATTTTAAGAGGAAGACAGCCCTAGATATAAGGCATTTGATAAGAATTTGTTTTGATATATCTGGGAACAAGCTGGTTACAAAATTCCAGGAAAAGGAAGAGGACACTTCAGGTGAAAGTGAGAGAGAGAACATGTGTGCATGCGAGTGCATGTGCAGAAGTGCTTTTAATGGGTACCTCTCTGTTCTCTAAAGCTGAGATATTGATTGTTGTCATTTTCCTGCATTTGGGTCTTGCAGCTAATCTCCTCATAGGGCAGGTCAGCAGATACTGAATAAGGATGATGGATCATGAATATCAAGAGGGACTTCTGCCATACTCCTGGAGTAGTGGGCACATAGGAATATTTGCTGGTGGGTAGGCTAAGAGGACCTGATGGTGTGGAGGCTGTAGCAGGGAGGGTTTATATGCAGGCATTTGGGATTGTTGACTTGCTGGCTTATCTGTGATCCACATATCTTGAAGACCAAACAATAAGTCATTAGGAAGAAATACAACAGTAGACAGCTAATTCGGAGATTCTGACAAGCTGGCATTAGACAGCAATATGATGTGCAAAAAAAATTAGCCTGGCTGAGGTGGTGGGCTGAGAGTAGGGAGGAAGGCTGTGATTCAGGTGAGGACATTAATGGATGCAGGGAAGAGTGGGGTGTGATCAGGCTGAGGAGGGTGACTGGCTACGATGGTGAGTTTAGCTTTCTTCTAAGAACAGTGGGAAGCTGTGGAAGGTTTTGAGCAAGGGCATGACACAGCTAAACAGGTACTTCACACAGAGGCCTGGCTGCTGGAGGGTAGAATTGGAAGGGGGTGAAGGGGAAATGCCAGGATGGCTGGACCAAGGCCATGTCAACAGTCTAAGATGGACATGATGGCAAGGATTTTTGTGTGAGTTGATGGCACTTCGTGTCTGCTATATTTGGGATGCTCAGTTAGGATTCTCTGGTGTCAGCCAGAGACTATGGTCTCTCAGTATTAAGATGAGAGCATTAGAGGTTTGACACCATATCCTCTGCACCAACTATGTATCTCCCCAATGGGTTGTGTTGAAGGATGGTAAGTGTAATGCTACGTTTCCTTAGAACTTAGCACCCTGCACAGTTTAAGGCAGCAGTGATTTCTGACTTTTGTAATAGGCATTGAAGGGTTGATTATTTAATAGCTATCTGGCTGCCAACATTCTCGCTCTTATTATTCTTATTTTTGACAGTTAGCGTGCCATGCTGTTGGAAATGCCATTTCTGTTATGCAATCTCAGGGTGACTAAGTGAAGCAGGATTCCCCCACACAAAGGAAACTCTCCCAGCTCCTTACGTACATTTTGAATGTGATTGTAAAGATCAGCTGCTTGCTGACTCTGCAGGTCAGGGCCCTGCCTTCCCGCCAGTGTGTTGGGTGCTGGTGCTGCTGATGGAAGCCATGCAGTGCTGCGACTGCTGAGCAGCAGCTGCTCACAGAAAATAGCCATCTAGTAGTCGGAAAGTCTGTACTCGGTGGCTTGTTATGATGCATCACATTTTCGTTTCTTTTGATGGACTGTAAGAAACAGTATAGTGGGGCCTCCCTGGTGGCGCAGGCAGTTGAGCGCAGCGTTGTGAAGCTGTCCGTAGTCTCTGCAGTGCCAGTTTGATCCCTGCTGGCTTCAGAGCTGCCCACATGGCATGGCAGACCTCTCTTGTCCCGCCCTCTGCTCCCCTCAGCAGTGTCTTCGGTCCGTCTGCCTGTTCTGCTCCCCACTCTGTCTCTGGCGAATCCTCTCACCCTCCCGCACATCTGGCCTGTACCCTGGCTCTTGTATAAATAAATCTTTAAAAAAATAGAGACAATATGGTGGAAAGACCACCAACCTTAGAAATATTAGACACATCTCCATTGTACAGCGTGGAGCACTGGAACCTCACGTATCATGAGCCTCTCTGAACCTGGTATAGCCTCACCTGTGAAAAGGCAACAGTTATAATATTACCCTTTTGGGGTTCCTGTGAGGACTAAATGTGATGACATGTGTGCCCTGCAGGCATCCGATAACTGTTTCCTTCTCTATATCAACCACGCAATAACAGCTCGCCTGATGTCACCCAGAGGCCCCAGAGCTTTCTGCGGTATTAGGATCACCACCACATCCTCATATTTTATAGTTGATTTGTGGACATTTCACTTATCTGTGCAGTTCCTTTCTTCTGAGGGCATGGATATTCAAATTTTCAGTAGAAGGGTGGAGCAGATAAACCATATGCTTTGAGACTATCTGGCTGTAACTGGTAGACTGAGGACAACAGAATAGCCACTCTGGCATTTGGTTGCCGATAGATGTAAGAGGAGGGAAGGTGTCATTCTCCAAGACAAGAGAGGGGATCCTTCATCTGTACATGTCTTGGAATCTTGTTCAAACCTTCGCTGATCATGTTCTACCACATCTTTGGAATAAAAGGCCCTTGAAGGTGTTATCTATATTCAAAGAAATACTTTTTCCTTTGGGCCTAAATTTACTCTTCTGCTAACCTCAAAGGATGTTTCAAATATTTTCCTGAGCTGGGGAATAAATGCTTATCCACCTTACTTCTGTTTTCAATTTAAGAGCTGTGATTTTAATTCTCCTCCTCCTTTATTAAGTTCGATTTAGGAGCTGAGGTGCAGAATCTCTAGAGGGTTCTTCCTGAAAATAAAGAGTGGTCCCCACTTCTCTATTTGAAAACACAGTATCTTAAGCAATGTGTGCAAAACTCATCCTTTCAACATTTCCTCTGTATCTTTGCACTCACGAGGCCCCTTTATTTCCAGCACATCAGCAACTTCAATTTAGAAAATGAACAATAGTGATGGTTAACTGTTCTATGTCGTAAGATCCAAAATTGACTAATATCTATGTCAGTGAAGAAAAATCAGCAAATCTATGATCTCACTGATGTCTCTAATGCCAGAGCTTATCTTGTGTCATATAAAACAAAGCTGCTTTCATTAAAACCCTGGGACTTGTAAGGAAATTATGAGTTTGAGTTCTTTATAGATCTTTTTTTCCTTCTAGGGAAACAGAATTGGGCAAATATTGACTATTGATCTAAACAATTAAATGACATTTTCTCTTTTCAGCTATTATTTACTTCTTGAAAGAAAAATCCATGCATTTCGTAGTTACTGTTTTCTGCTGTGGAAATTAGTTAAAACTTGACCTTTAGCCACATTTTCCATGTATTTCTTTTTTTCATTCAATACTTATTGAATGCCTACAATGTATAGTCTTGGTTCCAGGAGCTGGGGATGCCAGAGTAAACAAGTGTATTCCTGCTAGTGCAGGAGACAAAAGCTGCATCTTTGAAAAGACTTAATAAAATTCACAAACTTTTAAAAATTACTCTTCAGAAGACCATAACATTTTTCGTCAACATGATTTTTTGGGTTTTGTTCTCTTTGATCTCTTTGTATAACAATTACAGTATGATCTATAGAACAGATAACTTTAAACTTTCAGATAAAAAGTAAAAGAGGGACTATTTCCATTTATCTCATGAGATGAGTAAGAATTTGGTGTTAAAAGCATACAAGGAAAATAAGAAGGGAAAATTACAAAGCGTTTTCACTCATGGACAAGGATACAAAAATCCTAAGTGAAAATATTAGCAAATTGAATTCAGCAACATAAGGAGGTTCTTGGAATTTAGGTTCAAAATATGCATTGGGGGGTGTCATCCAACCCATAATTAATTAAAGGAAGAATTGCAGTCTCAGAGAGATTGGAGGCTTTCAAGAGACGTGTGATAAGTTGCCCATAAGAACAGTTCTCCTTGAGCAAAGAATAGCAGCAGGCAACCCTACTAGGCTCCCCTGGCCATGAACAAGCTTGTAGTCACCACAAGGGTCTCAGAGTCAACAAACTACTCTTTTTTTTAATTATTTTTTTCCTAAATATTTTAATATCCTTGTTTATTTTTTTGCAATATAAGATTTCTCCCCTCAGGTGCAGTCACCATAGGTTTCCCACCACCAAAGTGTTTACCATGCTCCTCTCCCCTCCAGAAAACTTCTTTTATTAAAGCCATCAATGAAAAGACAAATTCAAAGTCAACTCTCCACTGAGAACAGGAGCAACCAACAGGATACCCCTCCCTCCTTGTTTCCCCTTCATCTTTTAGAAACCTGCCAAGGCTTGCTGAGTGGGAGCTTCAAAACACCCACACAGTTGGCCATTCATTCATGAATTCTCATAGGACAACAGAAACTCAGAAGCAGTTTCAAATTCCCAGATAGATTTAGAAAATAATAAAACTTTGACATTTCATGAGTATTCTTTAAGGCCATGTGTAGGCACCCCAGGCCATTGAGGGGCCATACAGACAGAACAAGAAAAGCAACCTGCATAATAAAGCCAGACTTGAAAACATCCCTCTTCTGACTCCCCTGTCTTAGCTTTTTCCCATGTTCCTTTCAGAAGAGATAAGCGCTTTCTCTTTGGCAGATAAATCTGGAGGCAGATTTGAATCCAGTCCAAAGAGCCAGGCCACTATTTAATCCCTGCCCAGTCTTTCAATTTGATAAAGAGAGAGCAAAACTATCTTCAACTACTGAGTGGAGACCCTGGGTCTCTGGGTAACTCCTGTAGTCATAACTGGAATTGACATTGATTTTTTAAATGAAATTGATGAATTCATGAATAGCTTCATGTAGGGACAGGAGCAGACACTGAGCAGGTTTTCTATGATCCAGCAGACTGGGTGAAGGAGGAATCAGAGTCCTCAGTGGTTTTGCTGGTCTTTTATTTAGGTTTACCAGGCATATGGCAGGCAGGGGTGCTGAGGGGCCGGGAGGCTGGCAGGCCTCCCAGCCCCCCCAAAATGCTCACTCTATCTGGGCTCTCTGGCCTTCTCTCTGCTTCTCTTCTTCTCTCAGCTTCCGTTCGCTCTTGGCTCCTGCTGGCGTCCCCATGACGCCGCCCTTATAAACTCAGTCTCTCAGCCCAGGTGTACCCACTTCAGGTGCCCGCCATCAGGCATGCATTCAGGACCACAGGGTTCCCTCATCTATCCTAATGGCGGGAGCGCAAAGAACTCTGATACTTTTTCCTTCCCCATACACTGCACTTAAAAATTGCCTTAGCATTGTGCTCACAGGAAGGCTCAAAGAGGATTGGGAAATAAGCTAGGTCTCCATGGTATCAGTGGGGAGGATATGTAATAGTTTGAGTAATTATTAAGGAATGCTAGAGGACGAACATTTGACAAATAATATAATTTTTTTTATGTTACGTTTCTGTAAAATACCATCCTTTGTCAGGTTGTTTTTTTTTTTTTTGGTTCAGGGCATGGAATCAGAATCCAGAATGTCCTTGAACAACACATTTTACTTAAAGCATCACAGTGACTTTAGAAGGAAGAGAGTTAAACTACATGAAGCAGCTAACATTTATTAAATGTTTGCTGTGTGCTTGGCACTGTGTTAGTTATTTTTTTAGTTAATAGAAAATGGTGGTGGCAACATTTAGCACTAAGATGTGCCTTCAGCATGAATTCAAGGCTTAAAGGGAGTCACATAAAACACAGGGTCAGCTTACATCTTCACATTTCTCTTTTCTCAGTACCCACAGACAAGTGTTTCTAGTTCAGCCACTCCTATTTAGAATAGATGGCCTCTTAGGAGAGAATCTGAATTGGAAAATCACTTCCAATCATGGGCCTTCTTTGACCACCCTGCTTGAGAAGATACTCAGTATCCCTTTATCTAATCCTTTTATTTCATTATCTCTTGGTATAATTTTCTTGTTTGTTACTCTTTGGATCCCCTTCTAGAAAACAGCCAATCTTGTTGTCTGCTGTATCGATAGAACCTCAAGCCTGATGGGCACCTAGTATATTTCAGTGGTGTCCTTCTGCATGAGTGTATTGAAAAGCCTCACAAAAATGATACTAATGCCATTAACTGGCTGTCTGGCTTGGGTTAGATCTAAGCTCTTTCTGATGGTGGCAGAATTCTTAAGTTTTCCCCAAAACTCACAATAATATAAGACTGACCTTAATGTCCCGTCTGCCTTTGTAAAACCTGATTGTAGTGCCAGGAAGGCACAGAGCAGGATCTCTACGATCCAAGCAGATGAGTAAAGGAGAGTCCTGGAGCCCTCGGTGGCTTTTCAAGCTTTTTATTGAGCTTTTATCTGGTACATAGTAGGCAGGGGTGCCAGGGCCCCGGCGAGTCTTCACTCTTTCTGGGCTCTCTGGTGTTCTCGTTCTCTGCTTCCTGTTCTACTACTCTGCTACTCTTGTTCTGTTCTTCTTGTTCTTCTCATTCTTTTCTCTCTACTGGCGTCTCCTTGACACCACCCTTATAAACCCAGTCTCAGCCCAGGTGTGCCCACCTATGCATGCCCATCACCTACTCCAGGTGCCCGCCATCAAGCATGCATGTAGGACCACAGGGATCCATCATTAATGCTAATGGCAGGAGGGCAGAAAAGCCTGATGATTTTTCACTTACCCTACACTGATGTATTATTTGGCACACCAAAATATGCTTCCATTTTCTTGTAATTCGAACTTCCTGAGTGGGGCACTAGCAGCACAGTGCCAGGCTCTGCAGAAGCTGGAATAAAATTGAACACTTACTTTATGCTATGAATATTCATGCAACTTTGCCTCCTCTGTAGTATTTTATTACTATGATACTACATATTTCTGAAATCTATTCTCCTTTTGATACACATTTGGATTGTTTCCATTTTTGCTCATCATATTTTTGAGTATTTTTTATCTTTTGTGGTTTATACTTGCTTGTTGATTTTGATTTTTAGATTTATTATAATTAGTCTTTTTCCTGGCCCCTTATTTAGGTTTTCTAAATTCCTGCTATGAGTGAGACCATCTGGTATTTTTCTTTTTCTTTCTGGCTTATTTCGCTGAGCATGATCCCTTCCAGCTCCATCCATGTTTCTGCAAATTGCATGAGTTTATCTTTTTTTGTAACAGGGAAATGCAAATCAAAACTACAGTGAGGTTCCATCTTACACCACATATTAAAAAAACTAGCACATATTAAAAAAACTAGCAAAAACAAATGTTGGCGAGGATGTGGAGAAAAAGGAACTCTCCTGCCCTGCTGGTGGGAGTGCAGACTGGTCCAACCACTATGAAGAGCTGTGTGGAGATTCCTCAACCCACTAAAGATAGATCTTCCATATGATCCAGCAATTCCACTCCTAGGCATTTACCCAAAGGACACAGAAACATCAATTCAAAAGGGCACCTGCACCCTGTGTTTATGGAAGCACTATTTATAATAGCTAAGCTATGGAAACAACCCAAATGCCCCAAAATAGATGACTGGATCACGAAGACGTGGTACAGATACATAATGGGATATTACTCAGCAATAAAAAAAGATGAACTTTTTTTTGAAGATATATTTATTTATGCATACAAGAACTGGGGTATAGGCCAGATACCCCAGTATGGGCATCTACGCAGCTGGCCAGGATCGAACCAGCACTGCAGAGGCTGCAGACAGCTTCACAGCGCTGCACTCAACCACCTGCACCACCAGTGAGACCCCATATTTATGAACAGTTTAATGCAAGTTGCCTGGTGCACACAGACAAGGATTTCTCCAGGCATTTTTTGGTTCTCAAACTCAGACAAGGAGGTTAGCCTCCATCCTAGAGCTACCATTTCAGAACCTCATGGGTGGTAATGGCAATCTGGTTTTTAGAGCTTTCCAGGTGATTGTGATGCATATCAGAACCACATGGGGAGCTTTGGAAAAATATCTGTAACTGAGTCCTGCCTTGTTGTCACCCCACTTAGGATGGGGCCAGGTGACTCTTGAGTTGCCAGAGTTGAGAGTATATGGCTATTAGATTTGTAAGTAAGAGTGGGATTTGCAGGTCCTAGAGTACAGGTTTATTAAGTTTTACTAAATGAAATCAAATTGCTTTTGCAAAATGATGTTCCTGATCGAAGCTCCACCATCTCTTTCAGTATTTCTGTTCTATTGTACATCCTTAAAAAACTTGTAAATTGCTTGATTTTTAAATCATTGCCCTTTGGGCACAAAATGATCTTATTATAATTTAATGTGTATTTAAATTATATTTGATTAATAATGCAGCTGAGTGTCGTGCAAACCATCCAGGCTGGGCAGGTTCATGGTTGATTTAGGCAAATGGAAAAGGAATCTTGGAGCCTTAGGCATATTTGACCAGCCTTTAATGCTGAAGCAGGGAACCAGATGTACAGGCAGACCAGCTTGCAGGGAGGCCTGGGGGCAGGAGCAATCCAGCCTCCCAGCAACCACCCCCCAACCCCTAATGCCCAACCTCCCCTCCCCCGCCCCTGCATGTCCATGCTCTCTCTCTGGCTTCTCTTCTGTCTCAATGAGCTCCCTCTGACCACCTGTCTGACCACCTGCCTGTACTCATAGGTGGATGTGTCATTGCAAAAAGCCTGTGAGAGTGCATGCTCCCGCTCCCACAGGCTGCCTGCAATAATACACTACCACGTGTGGGCAACAAAATCTGGGAGGAAAGCAAAGCCACAAGTGGCAGCCTACAGGCTAGCTCCTGAGCATCATGTATATGTTTAAAGGCCATCAACGTTTTCCTGTGAAAAGCCTTTTCATTTATTCTGCCATTTCTCCCCTACTCTGTGTGTGTGTATAGATATATTTTGTTGTTTTTTTTTGGGGGGGTAGTAATTCCTTTTGTATTCTGGAGATTCATTCTTCGTCAGTTATATATGGAGGAACTATCATCTAGGTTTTTTGCTTATCTTTTATTCTCCTTAGGGAGTATTTTAATTAGCAGAAAAATTGTTTTATGTCATTGAATTTCTCTCTTTCCCTACCCAAAGTTCAAAAAAAGACTCTTTTATACTTGCTTCTAAAGATTTTAATCTTTTTCCTTTCACAGTTAAACACTTAATCCATCTTTAATTTTTTTTAAGCAGTGATGTAACATAGAAATCCTTTTTTACTATTTTCATTATGGATAATTTTTTTTTTTTATAGAGGCATGTTTTTATTTATTTATTTGTTTGTTTCTTTGTTTCTTTGTTTATACATGCACTGGGTACAGTCAGAAGCGCGGGAGGGTGAGAGAATTCACCAGAGCCAGAGCGGGGAGCAGAGCAGGCAGAAGGACCGAAGTACACTGCTGAGGGGAGCAGCGGGCGGCAGGAGAGGTCTGGGCGCCATGCGGGACCCTCCTTCGGTGGCCGGGGAGCAGCCGGGGATCGAACCGGCGCCGCAGAGGTCGCCGGCAGCTTCGCAACCCAGCGCTCAACCGCTGCGCCACCGGGGAGGCCCCTATGGATAAATTTTTATCTAGTACCATTTACTAATTAGCTCATCCTTTTTCTACTAAAACTCCCATGCCATTTTTTGTTCATGTATCTATTTTAGATAAACATATGGGTCTATTTCTGAGTTACTTTAACTACTGGCCAATTTTAAAAGTCCACAAGCTAGTAAATGCCTCACTATTTATTATTATAGATTATAATGAGTCTGTAGGGTAAGGAAAAATGTCAGGTTTTTCTGCCTTCCCGCCATCAGGATAGATGAGGAACCCTGCGGTCCTGAATGCATGCCTGATGGCGGGCACCTGGAGTAGGGTGTGGGCACAGGTAGAAGGGATTCACCTGGGCGAAGACTGTGCTTTAAGGGCGGCGTCACGGGGACACCAGTAGAAGCCGAGCAGAAGCCAAGAGGCCAGAGAGCCCAGATAGTGAGGATTTGCTGGGGCTGGGAAGACTACCAGCCTCCCGGCCCCCCAGCACCCCTGCCTGCCATATGCCTGGTGAACCCCAATAAAAAACCTGCAAAACCACTGAGGACTCCAATTCCTCCTTTACTCGGTCTGCGGGATATCAGAAAACCTGCACCGCGTCCAGTCCTGCCCCTACAGAGTCCTAATATTCGACAGGGCAAATCCCCTGTTTGTCCTCCAATAACACTGTAGTACTTTGTATTCAGTGACTTAACAATTAGCTTGTTAGAAATGTATTGAATCTTTAGATCAATTTGGGGTTGTATATCATCTTTAAAAATGCTGAACCTTCCAATTAGTGAAGATAGTACATCTCTGTTTATTTAGGGTTTCTATAATATTGTTCAATAAAGTTTTATATTTTTCTGCATAAGGTTGTTACAAGATTTTTGTTTGATTTATTGTCTGCATTCCTGATATTTTGTTGTTATTCTAAATAATATCTTTCTAGTTTTGTTGCCCAATCATTAGTGGCTATGGAAGGAAATGAAACTGACTTCTCTGTACTAATATTATGTCTGACAACTTATCTAAATTCTTTCATTAATTCTAACAATGTCAGATTATATAGTCTAATTTTCTTTTTTTAACCCTACACCATCTATATATGCATGTGTGTGTGTGTGTGTGTGTATAGGTAGTATTTTGACTTATTACTGAGTATAGCATCAAGTTGCATAAAAGTGGTGATAGTGGGCATGCTATTTCTGATTTTAAAGGTTTAGTTTTAATACTATTTAGTATTTCATCATTGGTGACAGTATTTTGTCTTGCTTTGTCTTCCTTTTTTTAAGAAAACCTACTCTTTTTTAATGATTAAAAGTTTTTGCTTTTTTTTTTTTTTTTTTTTTTTTTTGCATAGAAGAACTGGGGTATAGGCCAGAGGTTCAAGAAGTGAGAGGATCCACCAGAGACAGAGACAGAGTGGGGAGCAGAACAGGTAGATCTGCTGAAATACACTGCTGAGGGGAGCAGCAGGTGAGACTGGCGAGGTCTGCTGCTTCATATGTGGGTTAGCTCCCAAGTTGGGAATGAAACTCAGGCTGCAGCAGTGATAGTGTTGAGACTTAACCCCTAAGCCACCAGAGAGGCCCAGAAGAGCTACTCTTGAGCGGGCTAAGAAAGTTTCCTTTATTCCTAATTTGCTAAAAAAAAATTATCTTGAATATTTGTTGAATTTCATAAATTGTTATTTCCATTTGTATCAAAATTCAGGTTTCCTCTTCCCCCTTTGTCCTTTAATATGGTGAATTATAGTAGACATTTCTAATGTTGACTTAACTTCATTCCTATGATATATCCCACTGACGATGATTCATTTTCTCTTCTTTCTGTTTTCTAGTTTTTGGTTTAGGCTATAGTTACATCCTATTTTAGTGGGGAAGATCAGCATGTAATTTTCCTTTCTCTTACTCTTTTTCCTTGTTGGTAAGAAGGTTTTACTCACCTCACAAAATATGTAGGGAGAGCATACCCTCTTTTCCTACTCCTTGGAAATGTATGAGATGGAAATTATCCTCTTCTTAATGCTTGCTAGTATTCTTCTCTACAAATTAATTCATCATATTGCCAGAGACAGAAATTTGAATTTCCCTTATTCTTTTGTTTAGTATTTTAGTTGTTCTTACACTGTGATCTATCTTAGTCATTATGTTTTACACTTGTAAATTTCCTATCTGATTTATTCAAAGACCCCAAACAATATTTGTTGAATAAACAATATTTGTTGAATAAAACTCATGTACCTAAACAATATTTGTTGAATAAAAGATGCCAATATTTGTTGTAGCATTCCTGTATTATCCAACACCTCAATTTTCCGATTTGAGGAAGTACCAGAAGAGGCAATGCCATTAATTGAACCATTAAGAATTCAAGAGGGCCTCCCCAGTGGCCTAGAGGTTAAGTCTCAGAACTATCATGGCTATGGCCTGAGTTCAATCCCCGGTCAGGGAGCTAACCCACGTGGCACAGCAGACCTCTCCTGTCTTGTCTGCTGCACTCCTCAGCAGTGTATTTCAGTTAATCTGCCTGTTCTGCACCCCACTTTGCTATGCAAAAAAAAAAAAATTCAAGCACACAGTTCAACAGAAAAAAATGCCTGCCTGTCCAGCTGTTCTTTCTCCTCCTGTTGAACAACCTTTTAGGTTGAAGAAAATTAGGGAAACAAAATAGTTTCTTAAATGATGACAGAATTGTGCAAAAATTTGTTTTCCATGAATTGTTTCACATTTTAGATTATTTTTAAAGGACTTTAAAAATAGTTTTCAGGTTCCAAACCACAAAAATTTAAATGCAAATAAATAATACAATCAAGCAAGACACTGAAAGATAGATGGCAAGCAATCTTAGAAAAGTATCCTCTCTCCACTCTTCTACTTCATTTCATCACATAACAACACTTGGTCATATAAATTTCAGTTGAACGTGGGCTATCCAATTTTTCCATATTTAAACAATTAAAAAGTGAAATCTCGACATTTACATAATATTTGTTCCAAATTTCAAAATTTATTGTCGTCAAGAAAGGACAACATGTTAGCATCATCGTCTAAAGATGACTAAGTCACTCAGAGATTAGGTGCCCTAGTCTCCTCTCCCTGACTTAGAGACTTAGGATAAGACTTCAAAAGAAGTGTCCACTTTAAAGTGTCCACCCTAACTATCCAAAGACGGCCATATTTTGGTATTCATTTCTATGTATGATAGAACAATAAGATGTTCAAGCTGCTATGGCCAAAAACAAAAGCAACAACAAATTCCTAAGATTGGGAAGGGAGGGATTTTACCCAATTTAAGGATCAGTCTTGGACTTACATGAAGCACAGCTGAGATATCAATTAACACTGGGAAAAAATCACAATAGTATTGGTGGGTCTGATGGTGCTGATAATATTTATGTTTACACTTATTTCTTCCGGCAAATGGGACCAAGAATAGCAGTAACAACAAAATAACCCTTCCGTACGTGAACTGCTTACAACACGCAGTTTAGTGTTCCTTTCACAATGCTGCGTTGTCTGCATCTTCTTTAATTCAGTTTCTGCAATATTTGACAATATTGTGCAAGTCCAGCTCATCAAAGACACATACTCTCTCCTCTCCCTTGTTTCTATGATAGTAAAAACCTCTTGGCTCTGCTATCTTTCTGACTGCATCTTTTCCCTCTCCCTTCTCTCTGCACCTTACTCCCAGCCATTAAAATTTGGCATAATGTGAGATTCTATAGTTTGCCATGAATTATCTCATTGTATCTCATACTTGAAATCACTCCAAGACTTTATCTCTCTATATTTCTTTTACTTTGCAAGTTCCATGTTTCAAATTGCCTGCTTAATATTTCCAGCCAGGTGTCTTATAGATAACTTTAATTCACTGTGCAAAAGAGAAATCATAACTTCCCCATTTCATATCTATTCACCCACACTGAAAATTTTAGCTCTTTTAAAGTCTCACATTTATTCACCACTCACAATAATTATGGACATAATTCAGCTAAATGTACAATCAGCAGTGTACTCTCTGCTTTTGTTCATCATTTCCCTCCTGTTGAAATGACAATAAAAATCCAACTTGTTTTTCAAAAGGTAACTCTAAAACTGTACTTCTGTAGGTCTTTCTCAATGCCCCTCAATGGTTTTCATGCTTTCTTATTCGTTTTTGTAGTTTTCTTTTAAATATTTCTCCTATCAGGTAAAATACAATTTTCCTCTATGTATACATGCATATAAATTTTAAGATTAAGGGATGACCTTTCTCTTAATTGTTTGCACATCTCCCACTGAATCTAACATAGTGCCATGAACGTTAGATGTTCAGTAAATATTTCCTAGAATGCAAAAGGGTGCTCATGGATATTCTACCTATCCAAACCCAACGAGCACAACCTACCTCTACTGAGAAAATAGAAGACAATCCATAAACAGAATCTTCACATTAATTTATACTAAAGCTATTAAAATAAGAGTTGCTTTAAAAATCCTTTTATTTACTCTAGACTCTAAAGTCTAGAGGCAACTTTAATATGATATGCCCAACTCTTAAATGGTGATGAAACAAAGTAGGCCGAGAACAAACTACATACACATAGACACACGTCTTCAGTTTAGCTAATGTAAGAAAGACCTGCTACCAATTTCAGTTCAATGTAACATGTTTAGCATTTATTATATACATATCATTAAGGAGAAAAAAAGATGATTGAGACACATCTCAAAGAAGTTCATCCAGTACTCCTTTTGTCTTAGCCCCCCCAAAAAACCTGTTTTTACTCACAGTGACTCTAAGAACATTTTAATGTGATATTATTGACTATTCTTAAGGTAATTCCACTTTCCTTGATAATGTTATTGATTACTTATAACACAGTTGCATTTTCATAGAGATGGTCTTGAAGGGGCCAGGAAACAGAATGGCTAAGGATGGGATCATGGGAATAATCCTAATAACCCTAGGAATGTTTCAAGATAATCGAGTGTTTCTCGCGTCTATCTCATTAAAGTGCCCTAAATATCAAACCTACTTGAACTTGAGCACTCTTGAATAAGTTGTCCAAAAGAGGTAATCCACAAACTTTCTTAAAGGATTCCTAAAATATGAGCACAATAATCACTCATACATTTCTAAATTACACGCAAATTCAGAAGCAAAAGTAATCCTTTTAAATGGAGTGTTTTTAGATTTGCTACCCAATTTTGGGATCTAAAAACATAGTGCCCTTTCATTGCCTCTGTGAACCACAATGTACAAGCTGTACTTGTACTGTCTACCTCCAACAGGAAAAAACTACTCCTTGACACATGCAATTTTACAATAATAGCCAGGACCATTCATGTCTGAGTCCTAGAACTGGAATTTCCTGCATTATGATATTCCATGTTGGAAATACTGCTGGTTTGGCAGAATTAAAAATACATGACTTTGACTCTGTAGGGAAATAACACCCTGCCCTGGATCACTATGACATCCTGAAGGTTTAACTTCTAAGTCTGGAGGAATTCTGGAAGATGAGCATTTTTGGTGGACATCTACATCTGCTAGAAAAGAAAGTTATAAATTAGCTGTGCATTTCTTAATATCTTTTTGGAAGAAAGGGGAAGAAAGGAGAGCATCTAAGTTGTGGATTTTTGTAATATTTATCTTACATGATGCTTGTGTTAATAGTTATGCAAGAAGGGGAGCTGTGTCATATGACGTGTTTATCTGTCTATGAATAACCAACTATTCACTCAGTAAATGCTTGTGATATTTTGAGGCTGTGCAAGATATGAGGACAGAAACCAATAAGGCATAGCACTGTGCTCACAGAGATAACAGTTCAGTGAGTTTAGTTTCACCAAATCCTTTAATAATCTTCAAAGGAGATAATGATTGTGGTGGTTGCATTCCAAGTTAGAAGATTATTAAACCTCTGAACTTTCATAATTGTGTGGCAACTTCTCTTCATCAGATATTAAAACTAGGGTGACCATATATTTTATCACCTGTGGTAGTTCTGAGAGTGGAAAGAGGTACTACTTGTAATTATGTTTGGGGAGCAGGCATAAAGTAGGAGAAAAATCTAGTTTATGAATGGTCACCCAATCTAACACCAGAGAGCTTAGTCAACAATGTATACCACCCACTTTGGAGCTCTCATGGGAGGTAAACTGATTTATCCACCTTCCCTAATGAAGGGTGAGCAGAAATGGTATTAGAATGAAAGAATCTAAAAGTTATTATTCACTCCTTCAGGTATTTCAAGCTAATCATTTCATGATGAAAAGGAAAGTTCAAGAATCTGCATATAAGACTTATATTAGCTTAGTCCCAACACAGCTGTCTTCTTTAAACTATGCTTTACTGTTCTAAGCCAGTATTGTCAGTACAATAAAGAACTGTGCAGCTGTGTGACTTTGCATCTGTGTTTGTGATAAAAATGTTCAAGATTTTTTTCCTATTCTGTCATTTAATGGCATGTGAAAGAGTGCACAAGATTTCTTCTAGAATGTTTTCTCTTTTCAAGAACTATGAGCTTCTTTCTATCAGATAGATTTGTATAGGCTTCCAAGTTGTGCTTTTTCTGCCTGGTTCCCAATGGTCAGTCAGTCAGAGGAATCAGTCCTTGAAGTGAAATACTCTAATTCTTTTTTTTTTTTTTTTAAGATTTATTTATTTATTTAAACAAGCACTGGGTACAGTCAGAAGCGCAGGAGGATGAGAGAATTCACCAGAACCAGAGCGGAGAGCAGAGCAGGCAGACTGATGTAGTACACTGCTGAGGGGAGCAGCGGGCATGGCAGGAGAGGTCTGCGTGCCATGTGGGACCCTCGGCCGGGAATCGAACTGGCACTGCAGAGGCTGCGGGCAGCTTTGCAACCCAGTGCTCAACCGCTGCACCACCAGGGAGGTCCAATACTCTAATTCTTGTGTTTGACTTTCTTCTTTTAGGTGGCATTATCTTGCTACACCACTGTTAATCTTCCAAAGTTTTATCTTTAAATATTTCATGTTCTTACATTACCAAACAAAGTTTGAGCTTTCTGGCCTGGTTCTCACAAGTCTACATGTCTCACCTCCAGCTTTGGTCATTCTCACCTCCTAATACCATCCCTCATGGACTCTTTCTCCACCTTTTTCATGAGCTCTTTGTTCTTCCAGTACCTACCCTCTATGTCCTTGCCTTTGTGTCTGAGTTCACATTATTCCAATGGTTTGGAGGATTTGAAGAAAGTTTATTAATATCAACAGTGGGGAGTACAAGATTTACTAATAATCTGTATTGGGGAATAGAACAGAATTGGGGAACAATAAAAGATTTCTACCAGATATTTGGAACTCATTGGAAGAGAAAATGTAAAGCCTCCCAAGCCCTTCTTCTCTGTATATGCTCTGGCCTGGTGCCATTCATCTCTCCATATGGGAAGACTTGTTCTGGAAAATTTGCCTCTTGAATGAGCAGGTATTCATTTTTAATTTCTTTTCTTTCTGGTGTGTCTGAGAAAGCTGGTGGAGTGGAGGTCATGCAGGTCACGTGTTGACCACAAACCTGCCAAAAGCCATCTACTTCTCCTAGGATAGTCACTCAGACCTATTAGGTATTTCCCATACTTTTTCCACAAAGCCAAAAACCAGGACATAGGCTGCACGGAATAAGATCATAGGAACTTAGCTCCTGTTTATAATTCTTTTTTAAAAAATATTTATTTATGTATGTATACAAGAACTGGGGCACAGGCCAGAGATGGGGCGGGGGGGTGAGAGGATCCACCAGAGACAGAGCAGGGAACAGAACAGGCAGACTGACTGAAATACGCTGCTGAGGGAAGCAGCGGGCGAGTCAGGAGAGGTCTGCTGCTCCATGTGTGTTGCTCCCTGGCTGGCCAAGGATCAAGCTCATGCTGCAGTGGCTGGCAATAGCTTGATACTGCTATGTCTTTAGACCCTGTGCCAACAGGGAGGCCCTCATGTTTATAATTCTATGATCTTCTTGGGTGGGGAAACACTTAGAATTATTCTCGCATGTGACTGTGCACTTAGGGGCAAGATGTTTTTTATGAAGACATGAAAGAAAAATGTAAAAATAAAATGAGGTGTGTGGAGGATTGTTCATAAACTTTAGTTTTTTCCATGGCCACTTCTTTATTTCCTCCTCAAAGCCCTTCCCCGCCCCTCCCCCCCCGCCCCCCCATCATTCTGTAGGATGATGTCCTGGTTCTGGTACAAGCACATTGCAGGAGAATGGTAGAAAGGGATTATGGTTAGCTAGATTATACTGAAAACAAAGAAACTAAATACCCAACTTGGCAGTGACTCAGGTGCTTTCCAGTGGATACCGGTTTGATATTAGCACCAAAGACCCAAGTACAAGGGCTTGAAAATGTGGTTAGACCTATTTGCTTTACGGCACAGGAGGAAATTGGTAACAGGAGTCCGGATTGCTATGGAGAGGTAATTTTGAATTAATCAAGTGGGGGACTCTAATGACCTGAAAATGGTGGCCATAGAGTCAATTTTATACTTTGGGCCTGAAAGTGGAACTTTGACCTCGGGTAATCCTAGTAACTGGATTATTGAGTGGTCCTGGAGGGAGTGGTTTGCCATCTCAGCATACCTGGTTGCAAGGTTGTAGAGAGCAAATTTCCTTACCTGTTCCTGTGTTGTGCTGTTGCCAGTGGTTAAAAAGTATTTTGCAAATGTAGCTGTGTGGTGACAATGGTAATAGGATGGAAATAGAGACATAGTAATTATGTAAAAAACTAGGATCTTGATAAAATGTTAGGAAAAAATGGCAGAGAATGCAAATATGAAATAAGCTGACAATCTTTTATTATACTGAGAGATGAACCCTAAAATCACCTTTCTTCTGTTTGGCAGGTTCACTAGAGGCAGAGGTCACATCTTACTCAGCTTTGAGCTCACAGTGCTTAGCACATTGAGAGAGTATCAAGAAATGAAACCTCTTCTAATCCATCTCCTTACCCGTTTTTATGGGGCGAATGCTTGTGTGCCCCCTGAATTCATAGGGTGAAATCCTTACTCTTAAAGTGATGGTATTGGAGGTAGGGTTTTGGGAGGGATTAGATCACAAGGAGAGCCCTCATGAATGGAACTGGTGCCTTTATAGAAGACATCCTAGAGCGATACCTTGTTCCTTTCACCATGTGAAGACACACCATCCATGAACTAGAAGGTGGGCCCTTCTAGTCACTAGACATTGAGTCATCCAGCTCCTTGACCTTCTAGACTCGGGACCTATGGGAAATAAATTTCTGTTGTTTAATCAGCCCTAATGGACTAAGACATCCTTGAATTGTCCTTTTATAAATGTGTGTCTTATGATATTCTTAAATATTGTTCATATCTTAAAGGTTTCTATCAGAAAATATTCTGTAACCAATTCTGTAACTTATAACTCAGTCATAACTTTTTAAATTTCAAAGAATTTTCTGCATTCTAACTTGGATCCTACCTGTTATTTAAAACCTTTGATCTGTTCTGTCCTACATGAAGCAGATGTAACCTTTTTCTATGTCAAATGCTCTCCCTAAAGAGTGAATGACCCTATTGAACCACTAGTGAGAAGATAAAGCCACCAGGCATAAAACTCTCACAAGAACATAGGAGATGGATTAAGCACTTACGTGAATGGCATGAATAACATGGATGTGGTGTGTTCTAGAGAAGGAACATTGAAAATCATTCATATGCCTATGTGGACCTTTCCTTGGGCTGGAGAGTTATTCCTACTTCTGTTAATAGTATCTCAAAATATATTCACTTTTTCTAGTAGCTTTGTCTGCATTTATTAATACTTTTGTGACAAATTGTATTATCTCCATATCAAATACTTTATTTTTTTAATAAATTTTATTTTTATAAAATTGCAACCCCCTTATTTTGACCCCAATCCCTCCCCTCCCTGCCCCCCCATAGTAGCTTTTTAATGTGAAAATTTTCAAACTTAAAGGGAATTCCTCTATGTCCATCATTTATGCAGATCTACACATGATTTCTCTCTCTCTCTCTGTCTCAATTGTTTGGTTTTAATTATCATTTTCTCAAGGGAACACTTTAGGTATTTTTTCTATTCCTTTACCTCATGAAATTTTAGACCACAGATAAACTGTTTATCTGTTTATAACCAATGCAATTTATAAGACTTTTTGCTCCTCTCTTTCCCAACCCCCCCCCCCCAAGAAGCAATACTTACTGGCTCATTTTCCTGCAACATTTGAGAATAAGTTAGAGACATTAAGCACCTTTCCCCTAAATACTTTTGCATTTTTTCCCTAAGAACAATAGCTACCATTTACATAAAAAATACAAATATCAAGTCTGCAAACTTAACATGCACAAAATATTATAACCTAATTCACAGTCACATTCACATTTTGTCAATTGTCCCAATGATGTCCTATCTTTCCCCGGACAAACTAGGATTCAATCCAGATTTCTACAAAGCATTTAGTTGTTTTGTCTCTTTAGTTACTTTTGTTCTTCAGCCTTTCTTGACCTTGACATTTTAAAAGAGTACAGGCTATTTTGTAGAATATCTCTAAATTTGGGTTTTTCTGAAGTTTTGTCCAGATTAGATTCAGGTTGTACATTTTGCCCGTGGTGCCATAAGGGTGATGTTATGTCTTTCTCAGTACAACCTATCAGAACACGCATGAGGTCAGTGTGGCCCAGTATCAGTGATGTCAACTATGATCATTTGCTTAAGGTGATGCCTGCCAGGCAATGTAAAGTTACTGTTTTTCCCTTGGAATTAATAAGTAATTTATGGAGAGATAATTTTGGTACTCTACAAAGATCCTATTTCTGATGAAGCTTTCATCTGATTAGATATGTTCTCCTTTCAATGTGAAATTTTCTGCTTAGAGTGCCATTTCTTTGATGAAATCCCAAATCATAAGGCATGGAATAGTCTGTAGATTATCATTCCCTCTAATTGCTCCCGATCTTTCATTGAAACCTGGTATCACCCCGATGTCAAATGCACTAAAAAGGCATTCTCACATGTGGTAGCTTAGTCTCACTTGTCCGCTGACATCTGGGATGCCTGAAAGACTGTAGTTCAAATCTGGGCTCCTTGGAAGTCTCTTCCCCTGAGAGGAGAAACTTTTTCATTGATTTACCTTTGTTTGTTCTTACTATGATCTTACTCTGCAGTCTCTACCAGAAGCCCCTGGATTTTTTGCAGCTCTAGGGAAGAGGTATTTGTTTCTTAGAAGTTAAGTTTTATCTTGAAGAGTTTAGGGCTAACTTATTATCCAATGAATAAAACTATTTTTACTTGGGTACAAACATTTACACAATTACTGGGTAAAAGAGAATTTGTTTGAAAAGTGATATATTACATCCAGAAATTGTCCCCATATAAGGGGTGGGGGCCTTAAGAGAACTGAGAATTTGTTTCCTGTCACTTGAGCTGAACTTTGAGTTCTGAGAAAATGTAAAACTTCCAAACAAAATACTCCTTGGTATGGTCAGAGCTCACTGGACACAAGACTGCCTCTTATCAGGTGTCTAGCTTCTGGGCTCATGTTGGAGAGGCTTGAGCAACATTTAGGTCCTTTATTTTTACAATTTTTACCCAATAATTACTCCCACAAATACTGTGAAAGCATAAGTAAATAGGACAATACCAAAAAAAAATTCCAAGCTGGAAAAGATTCCTTTTCTCTGACTTATCTATGCCTTATCAATGCCATGTGCTAGTTTACCTGGTACAGGGGACTAGTGATCAGGTAAGACCGTGATGCTATTTCTCAGTCTTACTAACCATATTTTATAAGCATTAGCTGTCTATATAGGGCCCCTGAAGGATACAAAGAAATATCAGACATGGTCCTAAGCTTCAAGGCATTTTTAGTTTAGTCTCTTACTCTTCCATGGCCTCCCTTTAATTATCTAAATTTAGATAGTTTTATTCTTTTGACCCTTTGAACCCAAGGTGTAAGACCCTGAGGATGAAATGGTATTTGCTATCATTTTGTGCATTTTTTAAGAAAATACTTCATTCTCTTCTTTTTTTCCCATGTAGTATTTATTCAGAAATGGAAACATATGAAAAATTAGAGAAATGAAGCCTTGAACTTCCAAGTTAATTTCCCTCTCTTCTATTCAGAAGTATAATATGGTTAGGGTAGATTGAAAAGCATCAGTCACAACATTTTGCAGCTTCTCTCATAATAGCTGATATCTGAACCAAAAAAAGATAAACAAGTGAGACTATATCAGACTGCAAATCTGCACAAAAAGGAAACAGCAACAATATAAACAGGAGACATACTAAAGGGAGGAAATATTTGCAAATAATGTATCTGATAAGGTAATATTCAAAATATATAAAACATATACCTAAATAGCAAAACTATAAACATTCCAATTTAATCCATATTAAAAAGTAGGATCAATTTTTCTATGCTAATAGAAAAATCTTCCTGGGATGTTGATAGGAATTGTGTTGAATCTATAGAACAATTTGGGGAAACTTAACATTCTTTACTACATTTTCTTCCAACCCATAATCACAGAATATCTTCCTATTTATTTAGATCTTCGCTGTATTTCATCCAAGTTTCATAGTTTTTAGCTGTGATATTTTGTTAGTCATGCTTGTAGTTTTATCATAGTATTTTATTTAAAATCAATAACACATTGGGCCTACCAGGTGGCGCAGCGGTTGAGCGCTGGGTTGTGAAGCTGCCCGCAGCCTCTGCAGCGCCGGTTCGATACCCGGCTGGCTGCTCCCCGGCCACCAGAGGAGGGTTCCACATGGTGCGCAGACCTCTCCTGCCGCCCACTGCTCCCCTCAGCAGTGTACTTCGCTCCTTCTGCCTGCTCTGCTCCCCGCTCTGGCTCTGGTGAATTCTCTCACCCTCCCACGCTTCTGACTGTACCCAGTGCTTGTATAAATAAATAAATAAATCTAAAAAAATAAATAAATAAAATCAATAACACACCAAAAACAAGAAACTGGCATAGGGACATTATGTTCTTGACAAGATTACAAAATCCACACACTGCTCAGCTCTATGGTCAATATACTCCACTCACAAGAAGTAAATCAGTGCGTCAAATAAACATAACTATAAATCTCATGGGGAATGGTTGTGCAGAGGGTGAACTGACAGTCCCATCCCTGTTGAAAGCCAATCTTAGAAAGAATCTCAAAACTTACACTAGGCTTCCAAGAAAAAGGCAGAACGTTACTTCTAAAACAAAAATTAGTCCAGAATTTTCTACCTGGAATTTAGATTTACCCAGTGATAAAACATGTACATTAAAATTTGGCTTTAGATTTTTTTCAAGATGGCAAAATTAGTACACATACAATCTTCTTGGCTCTTAGTATAGAAGAATTATTTTAAAAAACATTATGGTTATTATTATTTTCTTTTTTGTAAACATGGTTACACTAAATTATACCACTATAAGATTCAGTGACTTGGAAAAAGCAGAAACCTATAGTTAGGAACCAGAGGCTAAAAAGAATTGGTTCATAGGAAACAGATACTACAAACAGATACTTTGATGTCATGTTTCAGAGACCAGTTGGCGAGGAAGGTTTTGCTCATCCCACAGAAGGCAGTATACCTGAGCCAGGCTTTCCAGAGGAAGCTGAGATCAGTGTTTATAGCTTCTGACAGTCAGGAGACTTGAAAAAATTCCATTAACCACCCATCATTGGATCCAGCTTACCTGTGGTTCTGGGATGAACAAGAGGCACCTGAGTGAGAGTAGGAGCTATGACCTGCTGCATATGGCCATAGCCCTCAATGTGGCACTAGCAGAGGTAGCTAGGATAGGGTTAGGGTTAGGGTTAGGATTAGAGTTGGTGATGCATTCTTGGAAGGCTAGGTAAGAAAACAAAAACTTCCAAGCAAGATAAGATTTCAAACAAAGATTGTAAAATACGCAAGGACATTTTTGTCACAAAGAGCATCAATAGACATAAACATCTATATATCTACACCCAAGGGACTAGAAATAGTGGAGCTGTATGAAAATATATTAAGTACTTTGGAATCATCAAATCAAAGAGGGATGAGAACTAAGGATTATTAATCAAGAAAAATGGTATTAGAATGAGTCATTTAGAAACCTTAGAAATGAAGACTATAGCTATCAAAAGAAAAATTGTGGCCTAGATATATGGACCAACACTAGGATGAGGCAAGGGAGCCTCTCAAAGTGCACGGTTTAAGGAGGTGCTGGCTGTTGGGTACAGACCTTGAACTTTCACAAGCTGGAGTTGAGTGCCTCAAATTGTGCAGCCCAGGTACTGTGTTTGCCTCTTTTTCCAAGCTCTGATGGATATGACAGAAGAGAAAATTATGAGTTAGAAGATAAAATTGAAGGAATAACTTAGAAAACAGATAAAGAGGTTTAGAAAACGAAAAGAGAACTTGAGAGATATGGAAGAAAACTCCAAAAAATGTCTTAAGAGAATAAAAAGAAAAGCACAGAAGAAATATTAAGAGAAATAACCTGAAAAATTTCTGGCAGATATTAATTCTTCAATCAAGATAGTTTTGTCTTTATAAATGAGATTTTAAATGATTCATTATCCATTACTGCAAATAAAAAGATTTCAGATTTCTGACTCAGTCTAGTTTGTTTGGGGTGGGAAAAATCTATTTAATCTCAGGGAATTTGCACATTAAAGAGGATCATGGATGGCACAGAGGGATAGTAACCTTAGTTTAACTTGTCTGACTGGCAAACATTCTACCATCACTTTCCATTATTCTTTGACTTCCTAACAGCAGGGGCTCAACAGTGAATGGAGTCTCTGATCACTCATTGAGAGAGGTGAAAGACTTTTATTTGCAACAAGTAGTTTGAATTAGGCTGGATGCATATTCGGGGTCCACTCCATCTATAGCTCTTTCTGTGTGAAATGTTTTTAGTGCCCCTTGCCTCAGTTGTTGTAATCTGTCTCCACTGGCAAGGGAGATGTGTTTTGCTTATCAGATTGCAACCCTGATAGCACAAATCCTTCAATAAAGTGTACTACTTCAGACCTTAAAGTTGTTTGCTTTTCTTTGCTTCTTATCACAACTAAATATGTAGCTACACGCAGGAAGCCTGACTACTCTGGCCCAGTCAATGAACAATTAGCAAGATGGGTCATTGCTTATTTCTATGTTCACTTCAGGCCTTGTGCCAATTTAGGACTACTAATGGATGCAAAGTTTACTTGCCCTTTTTAATGGGTGTAGTATAAACAATAGCTCAACTCAGGAAGAACTTTAGGGCAGATGGGAATCCTTAGCATATAGAAGAAGGAGAATTTTGAATAAACAATTTGAGTTAGTCTTGTTTATTTCAAGGTAATTAAAATGTTCTGAGATTGGAGGAGGAATAATGGTTTGGGAATTACTCATTTGGTGTTTTTAAGTTAAGGGTTTGGCATCTCTTTCCAGGAGTGAGTAATTTCTTTTGTGGTGTCTATGTGCAGGTAACACAACAATCAAAAGAATCCAGATCCAGTAGTTGAAAAGTGTCTGGGAAGAATTAAAGAATGTCACATTATAAATTGGGGCACAGCAGATGGTAAATTAAATCTCTTATGTGGAAAACATAAAATCTAAATAAATTATGACATGAAAGATTGCATCAATAAATGTGTGTGAGTGTGCATGTGTTTGCATGAAAGAAGACAAAGAAACAGAGACACACAGAGACCAAAGAGATGGGGGTAGAGATACCCAAGATGATGAAACAGAAACAAAGGTAAATTATTCTTGATTATTCAGAAAACTGAATTAAGTAAGAGAAAAATTGCCTAATGATCTCAAAGCACACATATAAAATATGCAAGAAAGATCATTCACCATGTGTCAGATATGGTATAAAATGTACACAAAGACAATGGCCCCTTTCGAACAAGAAGAATGATATATGGAGAGAAGTAAGTTTGGTTGTAGTTGTGTAATATGGAAGCACAAGATTGAAGGACAGCACATTGCAGAGTATTGCGTTTTTCAGTTTGATCCCAAGAGCTTGTTTCTACAGTCTAGGGTGCTTGTAGTGGCAGGATGCAGTAGTGTAGCCTAATGAGACTCAAAATAATTTAGTTCTAAATATCTTGAATTCAACTTTAATATTCTTCCACTGTTCCATGTATCTGATGGCCTGCATAAGAAATGCTACTTAAGATTCTGCGTTTTGTTCTTTCCTATTACAACTATGTTAAGGATACTAGAGTTCAGCATCCAAATTAGCATACTAAATTTTCTGATGTAAGTTGATGGAGACCCAAAATAAATGTGGTTTTTTTTTGTTTTTTTTTTTTTTTGAGTCACGTCTTTTATAGAGGGGCAAGCATTTTTATGGTCTTGTGTTTTAAAAAAATCATTGCTGTGTTACAAAATCAACTTATGGGAATCAGTGGTATTCCTTTACAGAAATGATGAAGCATTGGAAAAGAGAATTAAAAAATTATCCTATTGACAATAGCACTGAAAAGAATAAAATACTTAGGGGTAAATTAAACAAGAAAAAAGATCTATACAATGATAACTATAAGACTTTGCTGAAATATTTCAAGAATTAACAAACAAATGAAAAGACATTGTGTTTTCATGGATCAGAAATAGTAATATTGTTAAAATGGTCATATTACCCAAAACTATTTACAGAGTCAACACAATCCTCATCAAAATACCAAAAGCATTCTTCATGGAAATAGAACAATCCAAGCATTGTGTGGAACCACAAAAGACACTGAGCAGCCAAATCAATCCTGTGAAAAAAGAACAAAAAGTGGGGGTATCATACTTCGTAATTTCAAACTATACTACAATGCTATAGTAATAAAACCAGTATGGAACCAGTATAAATGTAGACTATAGAATACAGAACTAAATCTCAGCTAATATTCAATAAGGAAACCATAAATATCCATTGGGAAATATCCAGTCAATAAGGAAACCACAAATATCAACAAAGGGTACTGGGAAAACTGGAGAGAGACTTGCAGAACAATAAAACTTCTCACACCACTTGCAAAAATGAACTCAAAATGGCTTAAAGACTTAAATATAAGACCTGATACCACAAAACATCTAGAAGATAACAGGGAAGAAGCTCATCAGTATTGGTCTTGGAAATGAGATTTTGGTTACAATGCCAAAAGCACAAATCAACAAATAAAAACTAAAATCAACAAATGTAACTCCATCAAACTTGAAAGCTTATGTACAGCTAAAATTAAATTAATAAAATGATATTGCAGCCTACAGAAGGAGAAGCATTTTTGAAAACTATATATTGGATGAGGGTTTAATATCCAAAAATACAGAAAAAGCTTATTAACAAAAAATCAGATTAAAATGGGAAGAAATAAATAGACATTGTCCCTAAGAACACATCAAGATGACCAATAGGCACATGAAAGATGCTCATCATAATTAACCATCAAGGAAATGCAAATCAAAATCACAATGGTAACATTTTACCTTGAGCTATCATCAAGAAGATGGGTGATAAGAGGTGCTATCAAGGATTTGGTGAAAAACAAGCACATACACTCTTCATGGAATGCAATTTTATACATTATGGAAAATAATATAGAGGTTCCTCAAAAAATTAAAAATAGATGTACTATATGATCTATTAATTCCACTTCGGGGTACAGACCCAAGGAAATGAGAATAGGTGTTCAACAAGATATGCCCACTCATGTTTGACATGGTATTTGCAATGGCCAAGATATGGAAACAGCCCAAATGCCCATGAGTGGGTAAATAGATTAAAAAATGTGGCATGGTATATATGTAACAACCCTTTTAATCTCCATCATAACAACCATTTTTATCTCTACTTTTTTACAGTTTTGACTTTTTAAATATCACCATATGACCTGTGATAGCATACATATTTGTCATTCTATGTCTGCCTTATCTTGCTTAGTTAGCATAATGCATTCAAGGTCCATCTATGCTGTTGCATTGGCCCAATACCCTTTTCCATTACCGAATAATGTTATATATATATAATGGAATATTACATATAATGGAATATTATAAATAATGGAATATTATATATATAATGGAATAATAGTCCATTATATACTGTATATTTCATATGTGTATATCAAATATACATTGTATATATACAATATACACTGTCCACATTAAATTTACAAAAAATTTACATAAAATGGCAAATTTTTCAAAAACGTCTTTGGCACATTAATTATATCAGTATGATAGATTTTATGGAAGCTTTTTTGAGTTCCATTTAAGATAGTTTCTTATTAGTGACTTGGTCTGACTTCCTGGGACACTCCATCCAACCAGGAACAGAATGACCCATTCTCTGGCCAAACACAGTGGGGAGGCTGGGTTTGGCGTCTCTCACTTGTTGCGGTAGTTGGAGGGCACAGGCTCAGAACATAATGTGAGAAGAGAACACCACATGTTTTCACCTCAAAAAGGTTAGTTTGGGAATTAGAACCTCATTCCATTTGAAACTTTTAGTTCCATAACCTCAGATTTTCCATTTGAGATTCAGAATAGGGCTCAGAAACAGAAGTTTTGAGGGTCAGAGGAAATTTGAGGGAGATATAGTCACTTTCAACTTCAGCCAACTTTAAACATCTTTAAGATGGAAATACTGAATGAAAGACTAAGTAGGTAATTAAAAATGATGTTAGCCTCTTGCTTGGCATTGCAAATTAAATTCCTCATATTTACCCCTTGGGTGGTTATTTCATATGGATGGATATTGATGATACGCGAGACTAGGCATTTATTTTTCAGTTTGACTCCAGCAGACATTCCTGGGTAAATGGCTCTCAAAGAAATGATTTTAACTGTTTGAATTTCCTATGGATAAAGCTTTGGCAGAGCCACTACTAACCTTCACATTGAAGTCTTTTAAAACCATTGTGCTTACTACTGGATACTTCTCAGAAGATGAAATTTCATAGGTTGGTTAATTGGTTCCATATATCTGAGTGGTCTACATCTATATTCTCAAGGGTAGTACATAAATATTAAGGCTTTTGAGGCCCATGTTGCCAAAGAGCTGAATCAGGAGGAATAAGTTCGTGCTTGACAATTCAGGAAAGCTCCATTCAGTATCAATTATGTATCTGGATCTCTGCAAGGTGATTTGACATTTGATTATCACAGGTGTTTAGAGATGTTAATTGTTGCCTCACCCATGGCACAGGGTGAGAACAAGGAGGCTCAAAGATGTGCCCTTAATGACAGGAGGCAGTGGCAGGGATCCTTCAGATAAGAAACCCTGGGGCTCTCCATTCCACCCCTATTGACACAAGAGTTAGAGACTCCACATGGTCTGAGGCCAAAGAAGATCTAAATCACCAGAGAGTCTGGGGACAAGAGGTTCTAAAAACCTAGACCTGGGTTACTATCACAGACATGAGTGTCTGTGAGGAATATTTATGTTCCTGCAGTAGACATTGTCCCTAAGACAATAGACATTGTCTTTTTGGGGGAAGTAGTTTTCATTGTTATCACAATACAACAGGCTTACTCTACTCTTACAGGTTTGCACTTGGTCCACCTTCTGGACATGTGAACAATCCACTTACAGAGAGTGTTATAGAAATACAGTCATTGACGAGTCCCTTGGAGCCAGAGATAAACATAAAATGGCAAAAGGCAAAGCTTTTCAAATTCCACTGTCATGTCAGTGGCCAGCTTATGCTGCTGGGATTTGTCTGCCTATCAAATCAGGTGCCTTGTGGTTTCCCAGCCAAACTCTATCTGCCCGTGTCTCACCAGAGGCTGGAAGAGGCAGTGTGGTTGGTGGGCATCTACAGTCTGGTGCTGTGCTGATCCCAGGCCCTTTGGCCCCTCACCATTTGAACTTCACGGCCAATCCTAGTACTGCTTTCAGACTGTAACCAGAGGGAGGGTTCCCTGTGGGTATGTAGCCTGGGCTTTGGGGAGCTGAGCCCCCCGCAGATATGGCGTCACCTTGCTATAGGTGCTGGAAGGCTGGTGTTTTGGTTTGCAGAGGCATCCATCAGTGGTAGAAGATAGGCAGCCGCTTGGGAGAAAGCAGCCTGACAGCCTAGAACCTGCTGTCCAGGACAGCCATCCCCACTAAGACTTTGAAATGAAGCCTCTTTAATTTTCCTTTTTATCGTTCACATCCAGCCTTGGTACTCCCCTCCTCCTCTCTGTGCTTCACCCAACAGGGATACTTCCCGCTGCCAGGTGTTCCTGCATTTCCCCACTTCAGTGCTTTTGCCTAGGTAGCCTCTGTACTTAGGATACCTGTACTTTCTCCTTCAGGCAACGAAGTCTCTGATAACTTTCAAATATTATTTCTCAAGGACATTTTTGCCACCAAATACTTTCTCCCAATTGGAAGCCTCTTCCCTCTGTGTTGCCTGTAATTTTAGCATGTCTGGCATTCGGAGGCTGTGTTAGGTAGTCACCCTGATGTCTTGCATCTCTACCCTCATTCCCTGCACTGACTTCTAAGTGGCCCTTGAAAGGATCACATTAATTTCCATCTTTTTTTTTTTAAAGATTTTATTTATTTATATGAGCACTGGGTACTGTCAGAAGCGCGGGAGGCTGAGAGGATTCACCAGAGCCAGAGCAGGGAGCAGAACAGGCAGAATGATGAAGTACACTGCTGAGGGGAGCAGCGGGTGGCAGGAGAGGTCTGCGCGCCATGTGGGACCCTCACCTGGCAGCTGGGGATTGAACCAGCGTTGCAGAGGCTGCAGGCAGCTTCGCAGCCCAGCGCTCACGCCACCACAGGGGAGGCCCTAATTTCCATCTTTTGTAAAAGGTCTTTCACTTTAAAAGCGTGTTTCCCCACCTCTGCCTAGAATGCTCTATCCCCTCACCATCCCACCACGCCCTCTTCTAAGGTAATGACTACTGATTTTTCAAGCATCCCCTTCAATATCACATTGTCAGAGAAGTCTCCTTGAACCCCCAGACTAGCTCATAGGAGCTGATCTGTGCTTTCACAGGGTCCTGGATTTCTTTCAATGTTTTAAGGAGTTATTTAATTTTATGCCTATTTTCGTGATGATGCTCTTCCAGACTAGAATGAAAGTATTATAGAGGTAATATTTTCTTTACCTCTTTCATAGTCTTCCCTGAATACTTGGTTCCCTGTGTGGTATTCAGCATGTAGTAGATGGTCAATAAATGTTTGCTAAATTAATGAACATTTGAATAGGGTCTCTTCTACTTTAGTCCAAGTTCCTTCACAACAGCTCACTGACCTCTGCTTTCAGGGCCACACTAGGAGTTCTGGTTGGACCTAGTTTTTTTTTGTGTGGTTAAAATTATTCTGTTTTATCCATTTTTAAGTATAATTCAGTGGCATTAAATACATTTGCATTGTCTTACAATTGTCACCAGACCTGGGGTTTTTGCAGCAGGATCTGTATGTGGGAGATGCTGGAAGCAAATCAGAGTTCAAGGTCAAAAAAGAGATTCGGGAATTAAGGATAGAAATGAAAAATGTAAACGACCAAGTCCACAGAGGTAAGTGGTACACAGAAGAAAATCTAAATTGCGATGAAAGGGACTTGAAATGAGGTCAGAGAGCAAGTGGGTTCCAGAGAGTCTCAAAGAGGCAAACATGGTGATGGGGAGCCTTGTGGGCTCATTGTAACTGAGTTCATGGTGGAGGTGATGGGATGTGGAAGCAGCTGGGACACCAGGGGCCATGTCTTACTCATCCCTCCAGGCTTAGAATCTCCCATAGTGTTTGGCACATGAGGTGTTGTGTAATGCCAAATTTAAATTAAATTGAATTTGTGGTTAATGCAATGGCAGAGGATGGGATGGATATTCAGGATGGGACGAATATTAAGGCCATGGCTATTGTAAAAGGGTCTGAGAAAGGTCAGTTGCCTCTTTTTATTCACCTCAAAAACTTTGACTGCAATTTCCCGTAAGTGCTATTTAGCTTCTTATTTTTTCAGGTAATAATAATGTAGTAGAAATTGAAAGAGCACGGAAGATGAGTAACCAGGTTTGCCAAATGCCCAGTTTATACCCAAGAGCATGTCAACTAGGGAAACAGGAGGCAAATTAATGCTCATGGCCTCTTGCTAATCTCTGACAAACCTGACAGTCTGAGCACCTCCTTGCCCTGTTCCCCCACCCAGGTCCCTGAACTTGGAAGCAGGAGCAGTGTTCCATGAAGGACCTTTTTGTTGCTTTGAACAGGTTTTACTTTCTGCCCTTTTACTCCATTTCCATCTTGGATGGATGCGGGCTAATTTGCCAAAACCTTGGGATGGAAAGAGCATGTCCTTTCTGTGATTGTGGAAGCACAGAAGCTCCAGTGAGTGCTGTTTGGAGGAGGGAGGGAGGGAATAGCCATCATTCTTTGGCCACTCCCTCTCTTGGCTTGGAAAAGCTGTCATAGTTGAATGTAGCCAAGACCTTCTGAATGAGAGGCACAGGGGGCATTTAAGGCCATAGACATTGGAGATAAACATGTGAATATGGGAATTAGCATGAGTGTTAGGAGGACATCAGCTGGAGGGGGCGGGTGGGGGTTGTGGACAGTGGTGGGTGGCAAAGCTTTAAGGAGATAACAAAGGGTTAATGACTTAGATTGTGGCCAGAGATGAAGGGCCCTAAAAGTTAAGCAAAGCTATAGAGATCTGATGCAATCAGCTACAGGAAGACATCGAAAGTTCCCAAGAATGTATTTAAAATTTTTTCTTGGGTGCTATTTTATTTCAGACACTGATGCAAGCTCCTTGGGGCATTGCAATGGTAGTTCAACCTATCCATAAAAGGTGTAAAGTCTACAGAGAGAGTTGTTTGCAATGCAGTACCAACAGGAAGATTACATGTTAAAATTAGTCTAAGGGTATGAATGGATTAGAAGGAGTAAAACCAGAGTATTATGAAAGCCTGATATGAAAATTTTGCAATAATTAACTATGTAAGTTATGAACATCTTGAGTATGGGGTGGTAGGAAGAGGAAGGAATGGGTAGAAAAATCGTGCATTTCTAAGGCAAGATAATGCCTGTAACATAGTTTTGCACCAGTTTACATTCAATATAATATCTTCACGAATATATGTGGGATAGACTTAATTCTTTCTAAGAAGAGAGCAGAAAAAAGAAGCCGGGGAGGGCAGTAGGAGAGTGGTAGGAAAGGAAGAAAAAGGAAGATGCTGAACTTGGCTTAAGAAGAGTTTAAAATGATGGTGAAACATCTCATAGGAAATGTTGAGCTTGTAGGAAGAGAACAAAGCAAATAGGGAAAGAAATAAACAAGCCAAAGAAAGAGGTACTGGAGAAAACGTGTTTGAACAAGTTGGAAATATTCATTTGGAGTAATTAGTCATGTAATATTAATGGAAGACAACAGACTGAGTTCTGGGAGAAAGAAAAATAAAACTATAAAAAGGAGCAGAGTTAAGAATCATGACTTAGTTATTATGCACACTGTCTTCTAATGCTTGGGCTGCACTCAGTCTTGCTGCTTGAATCTTTGTCCCCTCTGTCTAGGGGGAGTGCTTTCCCGGGCTGCTCACTACCTTCAGCCTCTCCTCTTCCACAAGATTATTTACTCTAAGGTGGGGACACAGTGCTCAACCCAGATTTACCCACACGCAGTTGAACCTCACCTAGTATTTTCCAGCCTTCTCTTCCCAGCAACTGATCCTGTAAAAGTAGGATCCTAATTTAAATTGGGTTGAGGCCTACTCCCCACAATGGCCTCAGACCACTCATTCCAGACATCTGTATTTCACAGCCACTAGAGATTTCTGTTGCTGGGCTTTACATATCAGTCCAGATGGCCTGGACTCAAGGCCCATGGACAAGATATGATCTATCTGCCTCATGTACTTTATCCCTTCCCCTGCTGATTTTAAGGTCCCCATCTCTGACCTATGCTGCCTTTACCTTTGTCTCTTGCTCCATTAGCCCCCAACTAAAATGCTGGCAGACCTCCAAGACTGAGGCAAGATGGGGAAAGTGTTGTTCTTGCTGTGACTTCCTCTGGTGCTAAAGAAAACTGAGTCCAAATCAGTACTACATGAGTCTATCTGGGTTATTTTACTTCTGTTTATTTTCTCTAGTTGTTTCAGAAGATTTTGAGGAAAACCACTTTTCTATAATGTCTCTAAAGAGCCTGGAACTAGTGCAAGCCTTACAAAAAATTTTCCATTTCTTTTTGACTCTCTATTACCATCTGAAAATTCATAAGTACCTCTTGCAAATGAGGTGATAATCTAATTTGGAAGCTTTATAGAAGTCAACATTCCAGAATGGGAACAAAGGAAAGCATCAAGGAAACTAATAACTGTTGTTTTCGATTTTCTGAGAAAGATGTAATATGTTTTTTAATTAGTTGTGAATTTTTCTGAATGTTATACTCATTAACAGTCAATAAATTGAAACTGTATTAACAAGCTTCCTTAGCCTATATTTACAGATCATTACTTTTTGAGTAATGTATTTTTGTGAACCAAAATTAAAAATGAGTAAAAGCATATAATAAAATATAATATTCTCATGTTCTAGTTTTCCAGTTCCTTACCCCATGCCAAACATTCCTACCTCTTACATGATTCTTCCAGAAGTCGTCTAAGTACATGAACATGCAAATACACATCATCCCAATTTTCCTTCAAGTAGTAGTATATAATGAAACATTCTGTACTTTTTATCAATTACAGTCTCTTGGCAGTTATTCCCTATAAGTTGAGAGTGCTGCATTTTTATTTTTATTTTTAACAGCTGCAGTGCATTCTGTTGCTTGAATTTTATATTTATTTAACCAATTATTAATAAATAAAATATAATTACTAATTTATTGAAGATCATTAGTATTGATTCCAGTCTTGACCGTTAAAATAATACTACAGTCAATATTTGTATACTTATTTTTTTTTTTTTAGTTGCACAGTTTTTTTTTTTTTTTTTTTTTTTTGTGGGACCCTCACCGGTGGCCGGGGAATGAACTGGCGCTGCAGAGGCTGCGGGCAGCCTCGCAACCCAGCGCTCAACCGCTGCGCCACCAGGGTAGGCCCAATATTTGTATACTTATTAAGATCACCAAGGGAAAATAAAAACAGTGTACTTCTACAAGAATAACTGTAAAATAAATTCCTAAAAGTGTATGTCTGGGTTCAGTGGGGAGGGCATTTTAAAATTTCATAGGTTGCTGAATTGTTTTCCATTGATACCTAATTGCTTGCTCTCCATTTACACTTATCAGCAGGTAGGAAATGTATCAGATGTATGAAAATGTCGGTTCCTTTGCACTTTTGGCCAATTTTACAACACAAAAAAGCTTAACAACATTTGTGTATAAAGTCAAGCTAGTAGAAGAAACTTTGCTATTGTCCAATAATCTGAGTATTTCCACTAAAAATAAGTACTGGACATGCAGTAGCTCTTTGCCCACCTGTGTCTATTCACAGGCCTCTTTTTTCCTTTTTATTTTTCCTAATAAACTTATCCTTTAAGAAAATATACTGGATATTTTATGTAAGGCATAAAGAAATAAGATAAATCGGGCCTCCCCGGTGGCGCAGCGGTTGAGCGCTGGGTTGCGAAGCTGCCCGCGGCCTCTGCGGCGCCGGTTCGATCCCCGGCTGCTCCCCGGCCACCGGAGGAGGGTCCCACATGGCGCGCAGACCTCTCCTGCCGCCCGCTGCTCCCCTCAGCAGTGTACTTCGGTCCTTCTGCCTGCTCTGCTCCCCGCTCTGGCTCTGGTGAATTCTCTCACCCTCCCGCGCTTCTGACTGTACCCAGTGCATGTATAAACAAAACAAACAAACAGACCAGCAAACAAATAAATAAAAGCATGCCTCTATACAAAAAAAAAAAAAAAAGAAATAAGATAAATCACTTTCAATAGAATGACTTTAAGACCCTGCAGACCGACTTGATAAATTTTGCTTAATGTTTGTTATGGCCAGATGTGTGCTCCAAAGATTAAATATCCAACGTGATGGCATTTAGAGATGAGACCTTTGGGAGGTAAGTGGTTCACAAGGGGGGAGTCTCCTGATGGAATTAGTGCCTTATATGAAGAACCAGGAAATACCTGTTTCTTCTTTCTGCTCTCTGCCATGTGACGGCTAGGAGAGAGGGTGGCTACCTAGAAACTCAGAAGAGGGTCTCACTAAGAACCCAACCATGCTGGTACCCTAACCTCAGACTTCTAGCCTCCAGAACTATGAGAACTAAATTTCTGTAGTTTAAGCCACTCAGTCTATGGTAACAGCCTATACCAGTCAAAACTGATTGAGATACTGTCTTATTGTCAATTAGGGATGTTGTATAATGAACATTTACTGTTGTTCAATGAATAACATCCACTTAACCTGTGTTATTTCATGTTTTCTTCATGAGAGTCTTCTGAAATAGAAACTTGCATTCTTAGTCTTCATCCAGATAAAGCTCCTGAGACTCCTATGTTAACTGATTTATTAAAGGTTACCAGGTCTGACTCGGGAATACTTTATTCTATACCTGTGCTTCATGTGCCTCCATTCCTTCTTTTCTTCATCCTTGTTCTTTTTCTTCCTTCATTCTTTGTAAATGTGAGTTCAAAAGATTATATTCTAAGGCATACTTTTCTTAATGCACAAAGTATCCCAAAATATTGAAAGTAATAATTTTCTGAATTTAATCAAACAGTAATGTATCAGGGTTGATCATTTTTCAAACCAAGGAACAGCAGATTCTTGCAGAAAGAAATGTTTTTCAGCCCATTTTTTGACTGGATTATTTTGTTTTTATTGAGTCTCATCAGCTCTTTGTAGATTTTTGTGATCAGTCCTTTATCATTAGTGTTATGTGCAAAAATTTTCTCCCAGTGGGTGGGGTTTCTCTTTGTTTTGTTTATTATATCTTTTGCTGTGCAGAAGCTCTTTAATTTGATGTAGTCCCAGCCGCTTATCTTTGCCTTCACTATCACTGCTTTGGGTGATGTGTCTGTAAAGATGTGTGTGAGGTGCATGTCATGTAGTGTTTCACCTCTATTTCCTTCTATGTATTTTATGGTTTCAGGTCTTATGTCTAGTTCTTTAATCTATTTTGAGTTGGTTTTTGTGTATGGTGTGAGGCAGTGGTCTAGTTTCATTCTTTTGTATGTAGCGACCCAGTTTTCCCAGCACCATTTGTTCAACAAACTTTCTTTGCTAGAAGGGATTATACTCAGTGAAATAAGCCAGAAAGAAACAGAAAAATACCAGATAGTCTCACTCATAGCAGGAGTTTAGAAAACCTAAATAAGGGACCAGGAAAAAGAATAACTATAATAAAGAAAAAATCAAAGTCAACAAGCAACTATAAACCAGAGATACACTACGGGGGCAGGGGGGAAGGAGTGATTGGGGTATTGGGGTCAAAATAAGGGGAATGCAATTGTATGGGGAATATAAACAAGATGAAAATGCATACATTGTGCAAAAATGAAAAATGATGTAAGAAATATAAAAAATGTTTTTCAAAAGGAAATGTTTGCTTAACACAAAATATGCTGGCAAGTCTTACTTTGTGCATTTTTTCTATTGTCACCTATTATAGTCTTTAAAAAACGATGGATACTTAGAAAATGATGGGTATTTAGTAAATTATATTGTCTAACTCTGGATTATTTTATGGTCAGTAATTCTCTATTCATGTACCTAATTATTCTCATTTCTTATGTTCCTTGTGGGACTAGATTGTGCATTACTAAAAACCCATCAATCCATTAAAAATGATAGGATTAGATCATATTCAATGACCAGGAAAAAATCCCACCTTTTCCCAGAAAAAAATGGGATTCATTAATTGATAACAGAAGACTGATATGGTATCATTTGTGATGCTATCTTATTTGTGCTTCCAGAACATGTTCAAATTTTACCACTTTTTAAGACCTCTTCATACTTTATATGTATCGTCATGTAGTGAGGATGAATGACCTTATGAATTCCCCATATTTATGTTTAAAGTGTAAATTTTGGTTTCTGCAAATTACTTATGCTTTAGTGTTATGATAACATAGTGTGTCTAGAATTCTTACTGACAAGATTTTCCTTCTTACTGGGGGAGGAAGGATAATGCAAATTGAAAACAAATGTTAGTCAGGCAGGCATTTTATAGCATTGTAGAATTTCCACTTGGCTGCACACTGAATTGCTGACCAATTTGGCTCAAGAGTCAGAGATTCTTCATTTTAAGAAAAAATTAGGATGCTGCCTGTGAGAAGCTATTTCTTATAGTCCAGGCATCTGTTGAATTGCCACAATCATTTCAACAATCTGCCATGCCTGAATCACTATTTTATTTAAGTTCAATGAAATCCTTTTATTGAAAAAAGAGGCAATGAAAGTCCTAATATTCTGGAAAAGATTTAACCAAAACCCCTGAGGGGAATGAGGAAAGCTGAACAATACAAAGCAATTCAGCAAAAGAGTGTCAGCTGCAGAGACTTGGCCCTTCACACTGTGACCTTTGACAATAATAGACTTAGTCACTTTTTCTTAAGGAAAAATCCAGTCATATTTTTGTTACCAGCATCTCCACCTCTGGTACCTTTCTTTATTCCCTCCATGGTAAACTGGAAGACACTTCCCTGGAATGGTGCATTCTGGCCAGTCTCCAGTTTAGTGAACCTTGTGTTTTAGAGCAGAGGTTAGCATACTTTTCCTGTAAAGGACCAGACAGTAAATATTTTAGGTTTGTGGGCTGTGTGGTCTCTGTTGCAATTATTCAACACTGAAAGTAGAAGACATCCAAGTTTGAAAGAGAAAACAGTTAAACAAATGAGTGTGGCTGTGTCTAATACACATTTCCTCATACAATCAGAGAGTGAGATGGATTTGGTCGATGGGCTGTAGTTTTAGAGGATGCATAATTTCCCACTTACTCATTTTAGATTTATTAATTCATTCAACAGGTGTTTATTGGCCACTTATTCATTGCCAAGAACTGACAAAGTATCCCTCCTAGGCAAATTAACAGTGGCAACAATATCTGAAAAAAAAAAGTGCATTAAAAACTCAGCCTGCATTTATACTAAAATGGGTTCTTTGATTGTAACCATAAAGTAATTCTACATGTAGTCAGAGTACCATTATTTTATATAGAAGGTCTACTTGAATATAGTAGAGCTGGATTAAATATTAAGTTAATCTCACATAATTGAAGGTTATGTTTACTGGTTAAAGGAGGTAATAGGTGTGGCAATACTATATATGAATATTTGTAATAAAATACAAGTGCTGTATTTTAACTGTAGTCAGACATTAACATTAAGGATAAAGCATATTCACACATAAACAATATGTATGTTGGTCTTAAAATGCAAAGCTGGTAGACATATTACTCAGTAGAGTCTCTGAGGGTGTTCCAGGTCTGTAAAGTTACTATTACCTCAGCATGTTATAGTTTAATAGCTTCTTCTCTCAGAGGTGAGGTGTGTATGCAATAAGAAAGGGGGAAGAACATATATTTTTGGCTAATGTGGAGCAGACTGGATCCCAGAATTTCCAAAGTAGAAAAAGGCTTGTCAAGCTTTTCCATAAGTGCTGCAAATCTTGATATCAACATTTGACAGAGATATTAGAAGAAAAAATGTCATAGGCTGACCTCCCTGATGGCTATAGATATGAAATGCTAAATAAAATATAAAATAAATGAATCCAGTGACATATGAAAATGATTTTATATCATGCCCAACTTGAGTTTAGTTCAGGAAAAGAAATTTGGCTTAACACTGGAAACTTGGTATAATTGGCCACAGAACATTACAAAGGAGAAGAACTTATGACTCTATATTAATAGATACAGGAAATATTTGATGAAGTTCAACACCTATTCATGGCTAAAATGCAAAAAAATAATTATTCAAAGACTCTATGACAAATGTCATTATTAACTGTGAAATATCCTACCTGTCATGGGAATAAAACTGTGATAAAGATTATTACTATTTCATTTCAACATTGAACTAGTGTCACCAGGGCAATAAGTCAAGAAAAATAAATAATAAAAATTATACAGAATTAAAAAAAGAAACAAATTAACTACTATTATATATGCATATAGAAAATGTGAAAAATCTACAAACTATTAAAATTTATTAAAATTCAGTTATGTTAGCAAGGTTACTGAAATACAATATCATTATATAAACACTTTGAATTTCTGTCTATTTACAACAAACAGATGGAATTTGAAACATTAAAAAACAAAAGAGCATCAAAAACATTAAATACCTAGGAAATGATGTAATAAGACAAATATAAAACCTCTAATTACTATGTTTTTTAAAATGTGGAGAAATTAAAGACAACCTATGTAATGGAGAGAAATATTTTGAATAACTGAAAGGCTCATCATATATAATTTCCTTGGAGGTGACAGGAAGAAATAAAAGTTTTTACAAACAGGCAGCTGTAGGGAAAGAGGTTATGTACCTCATCTTTAAATCTGAATAGCCCAATTCATTATAATATTTGTGGAGTGCCCTCTAAGTGTTGGGCACTTGGAATCTAGAGATGATTATACCCTTAAGATCCTCAAGAACTATGTGCATGAATGCATGCCTGTATGTACAGGGAGGGTGGCTACTTGAGCCAAGATTTAATACTAAAACACAACAAGATTAGCAAAACAAAAACAGACTTTATACTGTATGCTATGGAAACTATGAGAATGGTTCATTTTATCAGAAGCCGAAGTGGTCCAAGATAATAAGATAGTAACCTATGCTCTGGTCTGTAACAAATGAATCAAAAGTTTTCAAGGGGATTTTTGTGTGTGTGTGTGTGTGTGTGTGGTTTATGTGCACATGTAGGGGTTTGAGGGGAGGGTGTGGGAATCCTAGGCAGAAGTATTTACATGAGCAATGAATGGCACAGGAAGTGACTTTGATAGTTTATGAAGGGAGGTTTTCCAAGCAGGTGTTTCACAAATAATCCAAGAAGGTGTAGATGATGAATGGGGAGGGTGGGAAGACAGGTAGCAGGAAAGCTACCTTTTCTGAGCTGAAAAGGAAAAATGAGGGAACTATTCCTTAAAATTTAAGGAATCACTTTTCCTATAATTCACCATGTTTGCATGTGGGTCTGGTGGATTCCTTTATGGTGAGCATCTTGAGTGTGGGAAGCCAACCCTCTTGGGGTTTTGTAACCCCCACTGCCCAGCATGGTGCCCTGTCATTCTTCAGCTGCTGTTTCTGAGTGAATGAGGGTTGCCACAGCAACCTTTGGGGGGGGTGTGTGAATCATATTTCTGGAATCCTCCAGCTCTTCCTCATTTTCCTATATTGATTTAGTGATACCATCCTCTAGGTGACAGTGTCCCAAGTATCCCTCACTATTACCAGGCTTATACACACACAAAGCTTTCTTTATTTCTCCTAAGGAAACTGGTTAACTAGTGAGTGCTTCCAGGGTAACAAAGTGTGTTAATATAATAATATGAGTGTCATGCCTGCTCAGCAAATTAATTGTTTAAAGTATAGATGAAGGATTCATGATTAAATATACGAACAAATGAATGCTTTGAGAGCAGGAAGTGCTTTGAGCATGTTGAGGGCTCTTTCAGGACTCAGCAGAATTATTTTCATCATCAAGGCTACTGGCATCTCCAGTCTAAAGGGGCTGAAGGAGCTCTTGCTGGCAAGGTAGATCTGAAAGTCACAGCAGAGGGCATTTATTCTACACTGTTGCCTGGACATACACACCCTCCTGAATTTTGGAAATGGCAACTTGTATTCAACGCAGGATAGCACTTCATTAGTGGAGATTTGCTGAGTTAGATATTTCTTAGCATTTTGGAGTATAACATTTGTTCTTTGGATTTAAAGATGAAATAATGAAGATCTAATCAGGGCAAAGCTCTGTTCCTGGAGAAAACATATTCATAGGATCCTTAAGTAAGTGCTGGAGAAGGTACGAGTTGGCAAAGCTAACTTTGCCCCAGTGCATGGATGAGCAGCCAGCGAGCCATATGTAGGATCGCTGTACTCCTAGGCTCCAGCTTTCAAGAGTATCCCGAACCCCCCAGAGGCCTCTTCCATGCATTCTCACTGGCAAATTCAGGAAAGGGATTACGTGTTTCTTCCTCTTCTCCCTGCTCCCCCAATTTTTCACCAAAATGGTAAAATAATCATTTGAAATGAATATCCATTAATGTATATTTCAACTTCTCTGTTTTGCCACAAGTTATTTTAAGATTCCTTGAAGTCGCTTACTGCCTCCCTCCCCTTATTTTAAGAACTTTTACATTTTAATGTCAAAACAACTCCAAGAAGTAGAAACAGTTTGCTGGATCTTAGAAGCTAAACTGTTTCACATCAGACCCCCTCCTCCATGGTTGGGGTGTTTGGGTCAGTTTTAATGCACTGTGTCTTGGACCAGCATGGGGCTTGGTTTTCCATTGCAGACAATATGTCCAGTTACAAAGATTTAAAGTTACCAATATTTGGTGTTAGTTTGTTATACTTTAGCCTGCTATTTACCCTCTCTTGGCTCCTATTTGTGATTCTGGGAATTTATCTTGACTGATATGAGCCTTAATTTCTCTATCTGTAAAATGTAGACAGTACTGCTACCTTCCTGAGGAACATGCTATGAGGATTACATCAAATTAACACAGCACCTAGCACACATAAATCACTCAGAAAAGCTAGTTATCAAACTTTTTTACTCTTATATAGAGATGTTGAACCAAATATAATACTCAGTATAGAAAATAGCTATTCTTTCCACACATATATGATTTCAATTTTCAAGGGCATGATACCTTAAGAAATTAAAAATTTAAATGCAACTTTACCTCTTATGGATTAGGAAAACAAAAACCAAATGAAGCCAAAAGCCCCTAAAGGAATAAATAATGAAAAAATTAGGGTAGAAATAAAAAAAATTAAATTTGAAAGAACACAAAAGATCAATGAAACTAAGACTGTTTCTTAGTTTCTTGGAAAAGATCAAGAAAATAGATAAACCACTAGCAGGGCTCACTAGGAAAATGGAGAGAAAACAAATAGAATCATAAATGAAGTAGAATTTATAACAGATGTTTCAGAAATATAGAGGATCATAAGAGTCTGCTATGAACATCTTGATACCAATAAATCTAGAAGAAATTAACAAATTCTTAGAACCATACAGCCCTCCAACACTGAGTCAGAAAAAAATAGAAAATTTGAACAGACCATTATAAGCAAGGAAATTGAAACAGTGCTCAAAATTCTTCCCAAAATCAAAAGTCCAGGACCAGATGGCTTCATTAGTGAGTTATACCAAATTTTCAAATCTATCCTTTCCAACTAAAGAACTAAAATCTATCTTTTTAAAACTCTTTGAAAAAATTAAAGAGGGAATCCTTCCAAACACATTTTACAAGGCCTACATTACAATTACCAAGAACAAAGAAAGACATCACAAAGAAAACTATACCCCGATGAACATAGATACAAAGATCCTCGGCAAAATCTTAGCAAACCAAATTCAATAACACATTAAAAAGATTATACATCATGACCAAGTAGGATTTAGTCTAGGAAAGCAGGGATGGTTCAACATGCACAAATAAATTAATACAATTCATGTCAACAAAAGGAAAGAAAAAAAAAATCCAAGGTCTACAAAGAACTCATACAACTCAACAACAACAAAAAAATGGGCAGAAGATCTAAATAGAACTTTTCCAAAGAAGATTATATGGGTGACCAACAGGCACATGTAAAAATGTTCATCATCACTTATTATCAGTGAAATGCAAATCAAAACCACAATGAGATACCACCTCATACCTGTTAGAATGACTCAGATAAAAGAAAAAAGACCAGAATCAACAGGTGTTGGTGAGGGTGTGGGGGAAAAGGATCCCTTGTTCACTTTTGCTTAGAATATATACTAGTACAGACCCTATGGAAAACAATATGGATGTTTCTCAAAATATTAAAAACAGACCTACAGTATGATCCAGTAATTCTACTCCTAGGTATCTATCTGAAGAATGCAAAAACATTAATCAGAAGGGATCTATACACCTATGGTCACTGCAGCACTATTTATAATAACAAAGCTTCGGAAGTAACCTAAATGCCCATGGACAGAGAGTAGGCAAAGACTAAGTGGTATATATACTTAATGGAATACTACTCAGCTATTTAAAAAAAATGAAATTTTGCCATTCATGACAACATTGGTGGGACTGGAAGGGATGATGCTAAGGGAAATAAGTAAAAAGGAGAAAGGCAAACACTAGATGGTCTCACTCATATATGGAATGTAAAGAAACAATGCAAATGAACAAAATTAAATAACCCCCAGATAGCTGACACAGAATTGAGACTACTAGAGAGAGGACAAGGAGGCCAGTGGACTGGGTAGTAGAACAGGCAGACTGACTGAAATACACTGCTGAGGGGCCCAGGGGGGAGACAGGAGAGGTCTGCTGAGCCATGCAGGTAGCTCCCTGGCTGGGGATCGAACTTTCACAGTGGCTAGCTTGATAGCGCTGAGACTTTAACCCCTTGCCACCAAGGAGGCCCCCAAGAATCTCCCTTCTTGACAAAAATGCACACCAAGAATACTTGCCATCTCTTGAGAGAAAGCATCAAAACTCAGCTCTGTAATGCCCCCACATGCAATCCAAACTACGTTCAGCATCTAGCTAATTCAGTGCTAAGCTAGTGCAATGCTGCCTGTATTCTTGCGTTCACTGGCGACCCCTGCCATGCAAAAGCACTTTACATACTCTGCCCACAAGTTGCTCATCACCACTAAGAAGGATGAGGGTCTTCTCAGAATTTGCTACTTCAGACTGACTGAGGACCACAAGCGAAAAGCATCCCCCAGCCCCAAAGCAATGCCTAATACCCATCTTTTCTCCTGGTAATCTCCCCCTATACCTTTAAAGGATTTTCTCCACCTGAAGTTCCTTTAAGGGACTCAGAAATATGCAAATAGGGCGTCAATGTCATCAGCTCTACCAGCCAATGGGGTTTAAGCTTTGGGCAGGTAGGCCCCGCCTCTGCACCGTGGGGAGGGTGTGATTGGCTGTTAGTGGAGCATCCTGCTCACCTGCCTCAGTCTGAGCTCTTGGGAGCACCTGCGCCCAGGCCTTCCTGAGAACCCAGATGGTGGAGGGAGCCTGGAGGGCCGCTGTGCCTGCTTCCTCACCCCGCTGCGGTCCTTAGTGGATGATGCTGTCTCCCCCGACGGGATGGGTGGGAGCGAGGTAAAGGCCCACATAACTAGAGGTAGGGGTGTGAGGGGGGAGTAGGCGCCCAGAAAATGCGCTTCCACCGCTGTGGGGATATTCGGGGCAGCATCCCGGGCTTCCAGCTTCACCCCACTTGCACAGACTCTAGTCCTTTTTCAGTGGAGACTCTCACCTCGCCGCTGTCCTGTGGGTCCTGCCCAGAGTTAACCTTGTTTTCTGCTCTTGTTCTCAGAAAGCGATGGTCCTGCAGCACCTGAGCGAAGAGTGCCCCCCCCCCCAGGTAAGCTCCACTCACGGGCAAAGCGCCTGGACACTCGCCTGGGTAGGCCCTTGAAGGTTTTTCTTAACGAAAACTTTCCGGCCTTTGTGGCAAAATCAGGTGTGTTGGGATGCTTTTAACCAGGCCAACTTTTTATAAAGCCTTTGAGAGCATTTTCGTGTGAGAAACATTATGAGGGAAAGCCTCGCACCAGCCTCGTCTGCTTTATTCAGCCTGGGGTCCCTGAGCTTCGTGTTTGTTTGTTTGTTTGTTTGTTTGTTTTAAATTCACCCATCCATGCACAAAGGAACTGGGGCACAGGCCAGAGGTGTGGGGGGGTGAGAGGATTCACCAGAGAGAGAGTGGGGAACAGAACAGGCAGACTGACCGAAATACACTGCTGAGGGGAGCAGCGGGTGAGTCAGGAAAGGTCTGCTGCGCCAAGTGGGTAGTTCCCTGGCTGAAGATCGAACTCATGCTGCAGTGGCTGCAGACTGCTCCACAGGTTGTGTCTTAACCCCTTGCACCACCAGGGAGGCCCCTGAGCTTCGTGTTTTGTCGCATCAAGCAGTCTTATGCTCCCCAGTGGTAGGATTCTGAAATCAAATAGCATCCAGACCCCGGACCTGCCCCCCATGGGATCCTGTAGGCTTGTTAAAGGCAGGTGTGGCCAATTCCCTAACTTGGTATTGCTCACCTGGGCTCAATCTTTGTGTAAATTAAGGCAAAACTTTGTTATAAAAAAGATCAAACTCAAATAGAGTGGTGCTTTGGATTCCCAGGTATCCAGGGACAGCTTCGGTAATGATCCTTTCTTATAAACAACTCGTCAGCACCCCTGGATGTCTTTTGAAGCAAATCCTGGATGTCTTACAATTTAATTTATAACCATTTCATATGGATAGCTAAGCTATAAGGAATCCTGAGGTGAAATATTTAACACATGGTAAATGAGCGGACTCAGTTTGAATGAAATGAGTCCCTTTAGTGCCTTGCTCTAGATAGGATTTTGGGGGTCAGGAATCCACCCAGATGGTTTCAATCTGGGCAGTTTGTGAAGGATCTATATGAAAGTGCTTTGTAAGGAAAAAGCCCTGAATGGACGTGGTATTTCTTGTGTAATATAGAACATGTATATAGTTGCTCATTTTGTTGAATGGCTACTCTGAGGAAAATACCAGAGTAAGAAATGACCTGCCTCTAATTCCATGAGAGGTTTGCAGCATGACTGAAGTGACACATGAGCATAAGACTTTGTGGCATAACAGTTTTTGAAAAATATTTGTTTATAGGACACAGACCTGTTATTCATTAAATTTCATTCTTTCCTGATCCATTTCATTTTAGGCTGATTGTTCTGGCTCTTAAAGCTTGGGGTCACTTAAAAAAGTATGTTGATATTCCTTGTAAAAATATCAAAACTCTGGCTACTTCTCTAGGGTTTGGGCTTTGACTTGGATGGGCAAGGAGGACATTTTCTTGGGAAATGCCATTGGCCCATATCTTAGTGGGGTTTGCATTACATGTATATGTATATGTTAAGTTCATTGAGTGGAAACTATGATTTGCCTCATTTCACTAGGTATAACTTTTATCTAATTAGAAGGAACTAAAAAAAATCAAATTTTGGTTAATGATATGCATGTTGGAGTGTACTAGTACCTGCATCTTTTGAAATGCATCCAAAACATACAATGGATTAATGGAAATATAGATATGATGTAAAGTGAATAGAGGGAAAGTTAATTGTAATATCTATGTGGTAGAAATATGAGTGTTCAACTTTTCACTATGTTTAAAGCTTTTTACAATAAAAACTTTAGGGAAACAAAAAATATACAGTAGGTTCTCACCTAGTGCTTTATTCAATTTCATTTTGTTATGACATTGATGAGGCAAAAAATATTGATTCTTGACTGGGAGTACTGTCATTTCGCATGTGTCCACATGGGTTTGCTCCCATATACCCAAAACATGCACATTATGTTCATTGATATGTCTGAATTGTCCTAGTCTGAGTGATTATGGGGTATAGGTGAGTATGCCCTGTAATGGAAGGGAATCTGTTCAGGGTTGGCTCATGCCTTGAACTGTGGGGATAGGCTCTGACAACCTGACACCCTAAACTGGAGTAATCAGGTTGGAAAGTGAATGAATGAGTTAATATAGATTATTGCTTAATATTAGGAATCTTTTAGGTCTTCTTTTTTTTTTAAGTTTAGTGATGTTTTCATGACCAGAATATGCCATAGAAAACTTAACTGCTTTTTAAAAATTTTTATTGATGTAACCTTGGTTTATGACATATAGATTTTAAGCATACTGTGTCAAATCAGCATTTGAATCTACATTATGTTCACTACCAAGTCTAGGAGAGGTGATATTGTAGTTTTGATCTGCATTTCCCTGATAAGAGATAATGAACATCTTTTCATTTGTATGTTGGTGATCTGTATGTTGTCTTTTGGAGAAGTAGCTATTCAAATCCTCTGCCCATTTTTCAATTGGATTGTTTGTATTTTTGTTGTTTTATGAGTTCCTTATGCATTTTGGATATTAGGCCCTTGTTGGAGGTGTGATTTGCAAATATCTTCTTCCATTCTGTAGGATGTGTTTCTGTAATTTTTTTAATATCAATTACCTTATAATAAAATTGGTTTTATTATATGTCGTTTTACTTAAAGTCACAGTTTCCAAGACTCTGTTGAATATATTAAATGAGGACTTACTGTATAAGGTTTTAATGTGGGTCCTTAGAGCCCATGTCACATTGTATTATACAAATGTGTGTGTGTAACCCCTGCCTCCATTAGACTAAATTCCTTGTGGAGAAGTCGGCAACTGATTAAACTCCAAAGACCTACCACCTACCATAGAGCCAACCCTCATTAATTGGGTTAAAAGCAAAAGTCAGAAAAGCCTGCAGTTAGTTCTGGGCTTTGGATTTCTTGGTAAATTAAATATCTGAGTGTTGATGTCCTCATATGTGAAAGAGACAGTACTACTTACCTTTTTGAATTGTCCTTAACATTAAGGAAGCAGAAGATGACAGTGTTTCATAAGGCACTCGGCTCTTAGGGTATGTGCTAAATAAATTATAGTTTGTAGTGATTAAGGAAGAATTTGAAGGCATGTCATTTCTGAACCACTGTGTGCTTTTCTCTCCACTGTATAATCACATCATTTTCATTGATAATGAGAAACCTTTTAGAACCTTGTCTTGTGGGGGCCTCCCTGGTGGCACAGGTGGTTGAGCGCCACACTGTGAGGCTGTCTGCAGCCTCTGCAGTGCGAGTTTGATCCTGGACGGCAGGGGAGAAACCCCAATGGCGCAACAGACCTCTTCCGTCTCGCCCGCTGCTCCCCTCAGCGGTGTATTTCATCAGTCTGCCTGTTCTGTTCCCCACTCTGTCTCTGGTAAATCCTCTCACCCTCCTGCACATCTGGTCTGTACCCCGGTTTTTGTATAAATAAATAAATCATTAAAAAATTAAATTAAAAAAAAGAACCTTGTCTTGTGGAAAGGGACGCTTTATCCCATGATGAGAGATTAGAGCATTTAGTAAGACACTGTTTATGTTGGATCTTAGGGGTCAACCATTGGAGTGTCTGCTACCAGCCTTCTGCTTAGGGCCACCCATTTTCCAGACAGTAGTCAGTGTGGTCTTTTCAATATGTCAAACTAATAATGCAGCCTCTATGTGTTAAATCATTTAATTGCATCCTTTTGTTCTTGGGATGGCTAGAGCACCTTAAGGCCCCAACACTGGCTTCTATATACCTTTATCATTTCTTTCAAATTACTCTATCTTTTCATCTTTCTCCTCTAACCACAGCTACCTTTTTCCATTCTTCCTGCCACAGGACATTTGCACATATTGTTCAAAATGCTCTTTTATTACCTCATTGACTTTTTAATACCTATTCATCCTTCAAATCATAGCCCTGAGTTTTCATGCCAAAAGGCACTAGGAACTTCCTCACCAGAGGCATTTATTATGTCTGTGTTCACTATCCCTGTAATGAGTAGGTCTTGAAGCCTGTGATTCAAACCAGAAAATACTGCAATTGGGAGTAGAGAGAGGGGGAAAGAGAGGAAGAGGGAGAAGAGTGACTTAGGGGGAGGAAGGGAAGAGAAAACAGCCACTCAAGTCTAGTCCAGATTCTTTCCTGTCAACCTCCTAACAATTGTTCCGTGAAGCATAAGTTGACAGGGATAAGGAGAAATGCCTCCTCTAGACAGTTTTTCCTCAGGCCAACCCATTTATTTCTCTATATAAAATAATTAAATGTTGAGACAGTTTAACACATTCCTTTGTTTCAGGGGTCAAAAAACCGGGCAAACTCAGCCATAGCTGCCCAGGAGGTGTGGAAGGGAGGGCAAAAATCCAGTACAGTTAGGCCATGTTGGAAAATTGTGCTAATTATGAAGGTGAAGACAGAGGGCAGGGAAGGAATTCAGGTTGCCCCTCAGAGGAATCTTTCTTTCACAATTCCATGGGAGCAAAGTCCCTTCCCCTTGGCCCTGATGGTTTGCCATGGACTTTGGGAACACTACGCTGATAAGGTTTGTATTAAGACCAGGAAATGAACTCTCAGAGCTTGGCCTATAGTTGATGATCATGGAGAGAAATGTTTGGATAAGATATGGAGATACAGAAGAAGCTTTTTTTTTAAAGATTTATTTATTTATGCATATAAGAGCTGGGGCACAGGCCAGAGGTGTGGGGGGTGAGAGGATTCACCAGAGACAGAGTGGGGAACAGAACAGGCAGATTGACTGAAATACACTGCTGAGGGGAGCAGTGGGTGAGCTTGGAGAGGTCTGCTGCAGCATGTGGGTTGCTCCCTGGGCGGACAGGGGATCAAACTCATGCTGCAGAGGCTGCGGACAGCTTCATAGTTTGCATCTTAACCGCCTGCACCACCAGGGAGGTCCTACAGAAGAAGCTTTAAAAAGCCAAACAGTAGCATTCATGCAAAGGCATATACTTCAGGTTAAGCCCTATATCAATCTGTCCATTTATTTATTATTATTTTAGTGGGGATAAAAATGTAAATGGTGTACAAAGGACTTTGGTTTAAAAGGGAAGAAAAATATAGATAGAAATAATGATCCTGAGTGGGAAAGAATCAGGTGCTCAGGAGTTTAGAAAAGAGATTATTTTCTGTAGGGGCAGATGATGCTTCATGGGGGTTTGTAGAGTATGTAGGACTTGGTCATATTAAGATGAAAAACATACCATTTGTTATTTATGTTATTTATATTAAACATACCATTTGTTATTTATTTAGCAGAGAAGTGATTTGCTTTGGACCAGTTGTATGCTGATATATACTGCATGCAGGGCAGGAAGTGAGAGAAAGATAGGACAGTGGGGGCAATTGTTTTGGTTAGTACCATGCCACCATAGTTATGGAAAGACCGGTAGTATGGTCAGCTGGAGAATAGGCAAGTCTTTCAAACATGATTAGACTTGGGAAGGAAGAAGGCTTTGGAGGAGGCCATTTAAAGAGGATCCTGAAGTTTAGGTGAAAGTCTGGAAGGATAACAGTCATTATCATAACTTTGACATGCCAAAGAAAGATAAAATTGGTAAAGAGGTAACCATTAGTTTTGTTTCAGTTGAGCTTAAAAAGCCAACATGATGGAGGATGAAGACATCCAATGAACAGTGAAAGACTGAAGTTGAGAGTGAAGGTAGAGACTAAGATTTCTCTCCCATTCTTGGTAAAGCCACCTTTTTAGAACACATCACAATCACTGTGTACTTGAGGCTGAACGTAGTCTTTACAGAGAAGGAAAATGCAGTTGGACATGCAGGTCATTGAAGGAAGTCTTGGAAACGGAATGGTTATGCAAGGTGAATGCCAAGGCCTACTTGGGGAGGGGTTATATATATCTGTGAGGAAAGGGTACAAGGCAGAACCCCTCTTGCCAGACAATGGAAAGAAGCAAACTGAAGGACCTGTAGCACTTTGCACATAGTGATGAACTACCATCTACTCTGTCTTTCACTGAACTTGCACAGATGTCTCAGTTGCTCCATAAGTCTGACATCCCCACTTTTGTGTTGGCTTAGTGTGGCCACATGGAGACACATTAGAGATAAAGAACTCTAGGCAGTCTTAAAGGGCTACTTGAAAACAACCATGGCCAATTTTCCTGGTTTTAGCATTGCATATCCTCTCTTATTCATGCTTAGTGCCTCCTATATAATGCATGTTTGTTGATTGAATTAATGACTGCATGGGATTCAATAAAGAACCATTTCTTGATGAAAAGGATGTGAATAAAAGATTTGTCCTTGTCTTTGCTCTCTGTATCATGAAAATTCTCAAACACAAAAATGAATCACATCCTCATCACTTCCTCCCCAGGTTCCAGATTTAAGCATGGTTAGGTAAGTGTGGATAACTTGTGGTATCTCAAAATATGACAGAGAAAGTATTTGATGTAAATTTTTTTACTGAGTGAAGTGTTTCAGTGAGTTCAGTTAATGTAGCTCTGGGTACAAAGGATGGATTCAAGCTTTGTCTTCTATGCCTGGCTTCTCCATTGCAACCTACCATGGGGGAAAGGAATTAGCAGTCGAATGCCTTTCCTTTTTACTGCAGTAGTCCTGCTGCTACTATATTCCTGTCTAGAATTGTAGAAAAGAGAAGTTGGGACTTGAAAAGTTGCATATGCTGACGTGTTCAGGGTTATGTTAGAGCTTCATGGAAAGTCTTGTGTTGTTCTTAAAGTTCACAAAAAATCATGTTTTCACCACCTCACTCAAACATTTGGTTAATTTCTGCCTGAGTCTGTTTAGAGGCTCTTTCTGGATGAAAGATGCATGCTTCACAACCTCATCACTGCTGGACCTAGGTGGTAAGGTTTTCTTTAGCATAAACACACATGCATGCATGCACACACTTGAACGTACAGGCAGTAGAAATGAGGGAATCCCTGATAGAGATATATAAAGATTGACAAAAGGTCTCTATGCAGGAGGCTTCCCTGGTGGCGCAAGGGGTTAAGACTCAGCCTATGAAGCTATCCGCAGCCAATTTGATCCCAGGCCATGGAGGAGACCCACACGGCGCAGCAGACCTCTCCTGATTCGCCCACTGCTCCCCTCAGCAGTGTATTTCACTCAGTCTGCCTGTTCTGTTCTCCACTCTGTCTCTGGTGAATCCTCTCACCCCCACCCCCACACCTCTGGCCTGTACCCCAGTTCTTGCATACATAAATAAATCTTTTTTTTTAAAAAGGTCTCTATGCAGAAGTAAATCCTTAAAATAAATAAATGAATAAATATGTAGTCTCAAAACAGCAGGTGGTATAAGTTTGACTAAGTCAACTAAGACGTAACACTGAAAGCTTCCATTTATTTTTTTTGGAGAGGAACTAGGGTGTAGGCCAGAGGTGTGGGGGGTGACAGGATTCACCAGAGTCAGAGTGGGGGCAGAACAGGTGGATCTACTGAAATTTACTGCTGAGGGGAGCAGCGGGCGAGACAGGAGAGGTCTGCTGTGTCTTAAGTGGGTAGCTCCCTGGTGGGGGATTGGACTCAGACCATTGTGATTAAAAGTCAGCGCTGAGATTTAACCCCTACACCACCACATGTTCTATTTAATTTTGACTGACTTTAGTTCACATTCATAATAACATGGCATGGATATGAAAATGTAGCCTGGCTTGAGAAATCTCGTCTCCTATAACAAAACATGAACCAGGAAGAATTGATAGTTCAGGGTAAAGTGTAAGGACTTAGGTTAGATATATGAATAACTCTGCTTCTGCCCAAATTTTGCCAGCCAGAGTCAGTACTTTTTCAATACTTGCCAAACGAAACAATCTCATGATTTATGGTTTGTGCAGGTGCCGCCTCACCTATCAGAAAGCCCTCCCTAGACCCTTCCTCAAATAGGTCTGATCCTATTGGTCCTACGTTACCACACATGACACTTTGGAGAGATTATATTATCTGTCAGGAAATTTGTTTATTTCTAGAAGAATAAAATGGAAAATACACCTAGTGCTTGAGGGCGTTTTCTTAGCAGATAATCATAGCAATGAAAATTAATCCTTCCCTTTAGCAACCTTGGACTAGGAAGGAAGTGGTCCAGAACAAACCCTCTGAAGGTTGCCAGACCAAAGGGATGAGTCTTGTCCATTGTGAAAAGAACATCCTCCCTGTCTGGATGTTTGTTTTATTAGGAATCATATATTTTTCTTACATGAACTTATGACCCAAAAGTAAACTACCTGGCTCTTAAACCAACTTCCTATCCTAACCTTTTGCCTGGGCCAGCTGTGAGTAGGTGTGCTCCTGCTTGTGGCCTGACCACCTGCTCTGTTGCCTACCCTGGCTCTGAGCTTTTGTTCAGAATACTCGTGACAAGTGGCCTTCTGATGCCATTTTTGAACCCTTGTCACTGTTGGTACAGAAGAGAGAAAACCCTATTCTCAGCTGCCTCCAGTAGGGCTGATTGTGTCCCATGTTTGTTCTCTGGTTCATGTAGGATGGGTGCTTTGTAGGTTCAGCTTGGCAAGTACACCACCTTTCTATGTGTGTGTGGCCTGAATTGTCCTTCTGGTTTGCTCTGTGCCATTTACTGGAGGAGGTGCCTGTGTAATTCATATCAACTCATTTAGATCCTAAAACCTGAGAGCTAAAAATAAAGGTTTCAAATTAATTTCCTTTCTATTTCTTTCAGCTCTCTGTAAGCCTGTGTATCCCTCAGGTGTACACATCTGATGCATGTTCTCAGTAATTTCTTTTGGCATCTCAGACACCTGACGATTTCTAATGCTGTCCCTGTCACCTGCAACAATCTTTTTAACTGCTCTTCACATGACTGGATCATTCTTGTCCTCCAGGTATCAGTATCATCTGAAAGCTTTCTCTGGTTAAGCTGCCACTAAATTGTTTGCAGTTTTCTATCAGAGCACTATCCTCATTTTGACATATTTACCACAATAAGTTATGTATATGCTTACTTGCTGACTGTCTTTCTCTCAAAATATTAAAAAATACTACCCAATATCTATTATTTGTTGCCTCACATCTAACATGTAGCACATAGTAAATTGTCAACAAATATATGTTGATTGATGAATAAATGAGATTAATGTCATCTGCTAAACATGGTCAGAATCCTGCTTAAATCTTCCCAGAAAAGGTCAGAAGATAATTTTGTCTCTTTCCCTTGGCACATGAGGTGCCTAGAGAGAAAACTTAGCATAAGTGGGAATAGCAAGATACTTCCAACAAGTCTTTCTTTGTTATCCAAGAAAAATATTAGTAGGCTAAGCTAACACCTTTGTGTCCAGACATGCCTGCCCTTACCACTCACCTTGCCAACATTTCCCACTCTGCCTGGCTGGGCAGCTTTGAGAGAGCCCCCGTTTCCCTGTATTGGTTAACTGATAGACTCGACTGAAGAACTGTTGGCACCTCATTTATTCCCTGGCATCCTCTCAGCAAGTATTAATCATTCCCTAAGAGACTTGTTTATGAGTTTGATTTTGATAATTCTTGGTGCCTTCAGTAGGGGCAGACCCTTTGTATAGAGCTCATGGGGGGGGGGCAGGATGTCTTCTTGTCCTGCTGACTAAGTTGCTCTCAATAAAGTCAATTCAATTCCTTTCAATCCACTCCAATCTTTACTGAACCCCAGTGATAAACATCTATAGTAATTAATGAAACTGTTCACTAAGTCATTTTGGGGGTTTCTTTGAACAGGTAGCAATGGGATTCGCTGGTCTTGTTGGGAAGTTTAATTTTCCTAAGAGTGTCTAGTACATTTTCCAGATCTCCGAAGATTCTGGATGGCAGAAGTGATGATGGGGCAATTTGTTCATCTGCAGCTTTGAGAATGACTGATTCAGTCAGAATACCACTTGCACGAGGCCATCTGAGTCAGTGACTCTTGAATCTTATTATTATTCCTTTTCCCCCATTTCTCTCTTATCTCTAATTCTGATGCTTTTTCCCCACTCTTGGCTACCTTTGTAAGGATACACATAGCATATTCAGGTATTAGTGTGTTATTAGTTCCCACCTATGCCCTGGGGTCTAGATAGTGGTAGAATCCACCTCAACACCTTCTTCAGTATTTTCTTTATTATAATTAATTTCAAGGTTTTTTTATTATACATTTACTGTGATTTCCTTCCTGCTTAACTGAGCACCTATTATAGGCAGATACCCTGAACCTTGCTTTCAAAATAACTCCTAAAGCATTGAAGAAAATAGATATGTAATCAAGTAAACATAAAACAAATAAAGCTGTCGATGCTATTTTATATGTTGTGTATGCATACATGCGTGTGTGTGTGTGTGTGTGTGTGAATATAAAACAATGCTTTGTGGGGGTCTATTGTCAGACCCTAAAAATGTCCAAGTCCTTGATTAGTTCTTGTTATATTTATGACTGATAAGAACAGCTATTTATGTTAAAAGTTGCAAATTCAAATGTCTACATGACAATTAGAAAATATAAATGAAATAAGTTGTAGGATTTTGATCGAGAGCAAGAGTGAGAGAGAATGAGCGAAAGCATGTCCAGTATAAGGAGGTCAGTGGCTCCTCAAATTTTTCTGATTATTGCTAATCGAGAATGAGGACTCCCTATTGACATATCTTTTAATTGTTCGAGAGAACATGTAAACCCAGATTTCTCACATGACATTTCCCAACATTTAAATCCTGCTATTTGGAAAAGCAAATCAAACAAAAAAACCTACCCTAGGTCTGAATATAGCTCAGTCATCAATTCATCAGATTTGTACCAGGAATGCAGACTTTTTTGTGAACATTTTAACTCAACTGGAAATCACAGGGGCTAGTTTTATAGGCTTTCAGCCACTGTTGCAGTTCATCTTCTGTGGTGCTGATGGCCTTTGGTGCTTAGCTCTGGGGTCTAGATAGTGGTAGGATCCACCTCAACACCTTATTCAGTATTTTCTTTATTAATTTCACATGGGGTTTTTTTGTTACACATTTACTGTGATTCCTTCCAAAACCTTAACTGAGCACCTACTATAGGCAGATACCCTGAACCTTGCTTTCAAAATAACTCCTAATGCATTGAAAAGAATAGATACCTTAGCAAGTAAACATAATGCAAATCAAGCTCTTGGTGCTATTTTATACATTGTGTATGCATGCACGCGCGCGCGCACGCGTGTGTGTATGTGTGTGTGTGTGAAAGGAATGCCTAAAAAAATAAGACTCTTCTGGGGAACATGGCTAGTTGTTGCTGGTTTTATAAATCCAAATTGAGTATCATACATCTTTTAACTGTATTTGCAAAGTTCACCTTGTAAAGTCTTGAATGGGCAAGTGTAGGTGATGGAAGAAAAACTCACATTCACTTTCCTTTAGTGGGGTTTGGATGAGTTGTGACTCCACACAACACATTGCCAACATTTAAAAAATAGCATTGACTTAAAGATTCAAGGTAATGGTGATATATTTTTTTCAAAAGGTACTTTATGCTTACAGTTCATTTATTTGAGGGTCCAGTAACTATTTTCGATCAACTGAAGCTAGTAATAGAGAGGTGACAGAATAAAGGTAATAGTGATTCTGAACCTTCAGACATGAAGGATGTATCCTCCCTAGTTCATTCATGTTAGAAATCTTTGAGGCCAAGAACAGATTTGTTTTAATGGATTGGCATTTAGCCCCAATGTGGTAATGCACAAACTCTGTCATTCATCAGTGTTTGCCCCAAATCAAGGGCCCTGCTTCCGGGAAGCTGGAGTGTGGTCTCATCTCCAGAGAGGCCTGCCTACAACAGCCTAGATGGGGATACCTGTGATTGGTGGCATCCAAGCTATAAATTGCTTCACTCCTGGGACTAAATCGAATGTTCAGTCCAACTCTGGTTCCTGAGAGTCTGAGTTAAGGGACTCTGCTCTGTCCCCTTCCTAGGAGGAATGATCTCATAGGTTACCCTATGTATTATGTCAATTAAGTGCCTAGAGAGGTAGCTTGCCAGATCTCCGAGTATGTAGGTTTTCCTAGGAGAAAAAGAGCATCTGAAAAGATAAATATGTTTGAAACTGGGGAAAGAAATAAAAAAAAGAGAAGTTGCTCTAATCTTATGTGTGTCCTGTTACATGTCCACAAAGGAAGTTACCTGTATTGTGCTTGTTTTGACTTGTGGGTGTGGGTAAGAAAGGGCAGGGAGGGCAGAGGAGTGAAGTAGGGGATCCGAGATATATTTTTTAAAGGGAGTTTTTGATATTGGGTTTTTAATAACTTGCATAGAAAGTTAACAGATTGCATAGAAGGAAAGGGGAAAACCCTCTAATCTAGGTTGTGTCATTGTGATATTGAGCAAATTTGTATTTCTGCAATCTCAAGGGACTGTAAATGAAACTATTTTAAGTATAGGACAAAAGCTGCATCTCTCCACACCTTTTTGAGTTACCCCATAGCTTTCACACAAGCACTTCCCGCTTTACCCCATCAAACACACACTGTAACCCTGCAAGATTGGGCAATGACTTTTTCACACTTTTGAGCTTTGCTGGTCATTTTGCAATGGCAGTTGTAATAGACAGCATCTGCGTCAAGGCCTGTTGGTGCCTTCCTGTTTGAGTCAGTCTTTGGGTAGTAGTTCTTGAGCTGTCCTTTGGAACGAGTAGCATTCAGAGGATACAAATAGGTATCTAAAATTATTTTCACCTTATTTATTTTCAAAGACCATTTTTTACAAAAAAAAGTTGGGGAAAAGGGTCTATTTCCCCACCTTTCCTTACTTCATGCCAGAGCACTTCAGGCTTTCCAGTGGGATCTACAAATGGGCAGAGACCAACCAAGAAGGTTGAGCTGAAAGGGAAAAAAAGGATGTGTGAGAGTTATGAGCAGATGGAGGGAGGGTTTTATTTTTAATTAGGGGCTTATTTAGAATGGAAATCTGTATGTAATCTGAACTGCTGCGTGCACTCTGGTAGAACAATGAGAACCTCTGTTGGAACTTTATCTGAACTGCAACCCTGTTTTCCATACCTCTTGCAGACCTAGCCCAGGTAGCTACACATGAAATGCATTGATGTGCCTGTAAGAATGCTCAGAGGGCAGGGAAACTGTATATAGCTCCTGATGCTGGGGATGTGGAGGGAGAGTGAGAAAATGAATCACTGTTGCAAATTAAAATGGCTTTTTCCTTCTGTATTCAATACTTTTTTTCCAAGTCTGGAGTAAGTACCTACCTAGAATTCTCCCTTCGCTTCCTTCCGCCAGGACAGGTGAGCCTATTTCCAGGCACTGTTCTATGTCTTCGTCATTTGGTCATTTGGCTGCGTCTTACCAGGATTGGATAGTGGGAAACAATTCAAGAGCTGGACTTGGAAATGCTAATTTTCCCCTCCACAGCACCAAGCTACATTTGATTGCCATGTCATAAACCCTTTTTAAAAATATTTCCTTTTCATTCTTGAAAGTTCACATGGCTCTCTTGACCTACTTTATATACAATAAGGCTAGAGCCAAAAATGTACTTTGCCTCATCAGATAGAGGCTTTGCCTGCCTGGTCCTGACTCTTTTTCTGTATATCAGTATCTCTTGGCAGAGATACTTCCATTACAAATTGCTGTCCTGGGACTGGAGATAAAAGTGCCTTGACTCTTAGCAATAATGGATGAGTCAAGACTAACAGTGCAACTTAATGACTCAGGGGTGTAGGTGAGAGTGATAAACATATAGGTGTGGTTTGTTCAAATCCCATCCTTTTGTCTACCCTTCTCACCTTTGGAAATATGTTTTCTATCTGAATAATATGGGATGTGGGAAGAGAGCTTGATATATCATTTGACAGAAATCTGTCAGTATGCAGACAAACTTTGAAGACTTAAAAGGGTATAATTTGAGGGTGGATAAAAGTTATTAAGCAGTTTTCTTTTAAGGCTGTTAGGTAACATGTGTAACTGAATTTGACCTAATTCTTAAAGATCTAAGAACAAATTCCGTGTGAATTTGGGGAAGAAGAGGGTACCCCCCTTTTGGGGAAGGAAGTAAACAAGAAGGCAGCTTTGACGTTAGGCATGGCATCAGTGAGATGAAGAGGAAATGGGACAGGAGAGGCACTTTCAAAGAGAAAGCCAAGCCTCAGTGTATTTTGAAAAATTACTTTTGAAAGTAATTTTTAAAATATGGCATTTTGTAAGTGGACTGGGTCTAGTTAATTTGTGATAGGTAGAATTGTAGTTCAGAAACAAAGCACCAGAGGACAAAGCCATGACACTTAGGAAGGAGGGAAAGATTATGAACAACACATCATTTCATTAACAAATTTTTCTGCTTATGAAATTTAAAATGTCTATTACATTATTATTTTCTTTGTACAACTCCAAAGCAATTGTTGTCCCTTGTGGTATGTAAGAAAGGTGGGTCAGAAAAAGGTATTCCAGAAGTGAAATTCAGATTGTCTTGGCAGGTGAGTCAACCAAAGGAATTTATTCTCAAGTTTTCCAAGCCACTCTCCTGGAAGGGTACACCTGAGTGTAGTCAGATGTAAAGCACAGGAGAGAGGAGTAAGAAAACCAGGCTGACTTTTTAGGAGAAAGAACAGTCCTTTAGAGTCTTGTTTGGGCATCTGTAAGGCCAGCCCTACCTACCACTGAGGGACTTTCAGTGAGATGGAGATAGAAGTAAATAGTGGGTATTTTACATGGGAATACACCTGCGGTAGTAAAGAAGATAGATCATGTTGTACTTGGGCTTATAGCAGGGCATACACTCAAATATCAGACAGATTTTCATGGATCAATGCCCCATTCTGATACATTAACACAGTAATTACATGTTTTCAGTAGTGAAAGAGAGGCTAATATTTTTACGTATTAATCAGTCAACCCACAATGTTTACTACCTTAGTAATGTTGGAATACTGGTGGGAGAGTTCAGTTTTGAGTACCATGTTTTGCATTATATCTAAGTTTTTAGGGCTTTGTTAAGTGTTTCCTTCATAATCTTATGTCTGCTGTACTTTGCATTTTTTATAATATTTATTACTAACTGCTGTTTGTTCACTTTTAGAACTTGTGGTAACTCTTACAGAGAAAGGAAAGAAAATGAAACAAAAGAAGGGATCCTTATCTGCAAGTCAGACCAGGTCAGCTCCTGGGAATCTCATAACCAACACACTGAGTTGAACTTGAAACTGGAAGCTAGCGAGGGATTTCAGAATAATAATGATAGTCATTATCAATGGAGTATTATATGGTTGTTGCTAAGTATACTACCTATTGTGATGCTTAATTTTATGTGTCAACTTGACTGGGTATCCAGCTACTGGCAAAAGATTATTTCTGGGTATATCTGTGAGGGTGTTTCTGGAAAGAGATTAGCATATGAATCAGTAGCTTAAGAAAAGAATATCCACCTTCTCCAATGTGGGTTAACATGTCCAATCTGTTAAGGACCCAAATATTGATAAAACAAAAAGGTGGAGGAAGGACAGCGCAAATTCTCAGTCTCTCTTTTTGAGCCAGGACATTCATCTTCTCTTGTGCTTGGACATGGAAGCTCCTACTTGTCGATCTTCTGCCTTCAGACATCATTTGAGCCCCTGGCTCTCTGGTCTTTGGACTTTGACTGAATTATACCACTGACTTGCCTGGTTCTGCAGCTTACAGATGGCATGTCAGCCTTTATATCCATCCGCATAAGCCACTTCCCGTGAAAATCTCGTATGTATCTGTATAGTGTCTATTGGTCCCAGTTTTCTAGAGAATCCTGGCTAATATCTCTTTTAATCCTTAGAGCAGCATCGTTCATCTTACATATGAGAAAACTAAGCCCAGAGAGGTGTTTAGCAACTTGTACGAAGTTACACTGCTGGCAAATGTGGCAGAGCTGGAATAAAAATCCTGCTCTGACTTTAGAGCACAAACTGGACCCCAAAGTGTGAAATTACTTCTAATTTTACGAAGACTGATGTAGAAGACACCATTTACCCATAAAACACCTTCTTATAAATGCTCTGAATTGAAGATTTAGTTCATTGAGAGTATCTATCAAGTTCAGATACTTGTTATGGAGTGTTCATTTACTGACATAGCTCTGCTCTTCTTAAAGACTTTCTCTGAAGAGGGGTCCTTCCTTGTGCGTTGATATGATTGGCCGGTTTAGGGTAACTTTCTTTTCCTCCTGGCTGTCTGAAGATCCACCGCCATCATGAATGACACAGTGACTATCCGGACTAGGAAATTCATGACCAACCGACTGCTTCAGCGAAAACAAGTGGTCATTGACGTTCTTCTCCCCAGAAAGGTAACAGTACCTAAGACAGAAATTCGGGAAAAACTAGCGAAAATGTACAAGACCACCCCTGATGTCATCTTTGTATTTGGATTCAGAACCCATTTTGGAGGTGGCAAAACAACTGGCTTTGACATGATTTATGATTCCTTGGATTATGCAAAGAAAAATGAACCCAAACACAGACTTGCAAGACATGGCCTTTATGAGAAGAAAAAGACCTCAAGAAAACAGCGAAAGGAACGCAAGAACAGAATGAAGAAAGTCAGGGGACTGCAAAGGCCAATGTTGGCGCTGGCAAAAAGAAGGAGTAAAGATTCTGCAGTGACTTTATCTGTATCTGTGGTGATTGTGCAGATTTTTCATGAGAGGTTTAATAAAACCTTTTATGTGTCTGGCTGTTTGGAAAAAAAAAAAAAAAAGACTTTCTCTGAAGAAAGTCTAAAGGCAAATGGGGACCAAATGAAATGATAATACAGAATGAGTCTAAGTCAACTGCCCCTCCTTTCTCCTGAGACTGTGCCTTGCTCCTACAAATGCTAATTAAAAAATATGTATATATATACACATATACCTATATACATATAATTAAAAATATATACATACATATAATTAAATATATATACACACATATATACTGTCCAGCCCTATGATAAATATATGGTAAATACCATGAGTTAAGGCATATTAATAATGCAAAATATGCTTGGAAAAATTAGATAAATATGGATCATATTTGTGCCCAAATAAATAATATAATTTACTTACCTGTTTCTCCCAGACAATTCTTGTGTTAAAATGCTTCCACAAAGGAGTGTGCTTGATTTTTGGGAATCTAATAAAAGAATACTTTACAAAATATGTGATTTGAATATTTGTTTTGTCACCACTGGGCCCATATCACAGGGAACTAGCCGAGTCATTCTCCCAGGGTCATGCTTCTTCAGGAAATAGGATCCCTCAAAGGACACCCCTTTAATAAATTTAAGGACATCACCAAATGACTCCATTTTCATGGGGGGAGAATTGGGTGTAGGCTGGCAGCTTGGGGTGAAGAATTCACCAAAGAGAAAGGAACAGAAAGGTGGATTTATTGAAATACACTACTAAGAGAAGCAGCAGAGATGGGAGACATCTGCTGTGTAGAGTGAGAGCCCCAAGGCTCTATTTGTACTCCAGATATTATTGATTGGTTAGGGTAACTATTATTGGGTGTGTCCTGACTGATGATCTGGTTGGCACAGAGGATCATCAACTCTTTGGATCTTTAGCTTAGTGGTTGGCCTCCCATGGCCCTTCCGTCCACTCTCTCATCCATTCAAGCTTCCCAAACTTGCCTGCTGGGCAAGGAGTGGGGCTCAGTTTTTAAATTTTGTAATGATAACACGACATCCATTAAATCAGATACATTGGCAAGGAGCAACTGAGGAATTAGAATCTTCCAATAAAGAAAAGAAAAGCAAAATTTATAGGTTGTATTTGTATCTACTGCACAAAATAAAGTAACATTTAATTGTTTTGATTTTAAAACTCAAACTCTGATTCTTGATTTTTAAAATATCACATTGACAAACTATATTTTGATCTACAGGGTGACTCCTGAAATGTTTCTGGATTTTCTTTTAAGATATTATCTTCCCATGTAAACATAAATCCCCTGAAAATCTTTGAGGTTTTCAGAAATAGAACTTGCTCTTGGTTTGGGATTAGTGTCAGTCCAGATGGGTATTATGACTGTATTTGGCTTTTGTTTTTGTTATGGACCCTCTGGGATAAGGTATCATTTAGATGGTCAGTCCTGTGTGTCAATGAAAATGGAATCTGAATTCAGACGCTATGGAGAGACTTTTGGCAAGCAGGCAACTGGACTTGTGAGGATAGAGTTGTATTAAATTCAAGGAGAATGTAATAACAATTATGAGGGCTAGCAAGGTTGGAAAGAAAGCAGGCTGTTTTTAATATTGTGGTCATGATGATATTAAGGAGGCAGCTCCCTGGGAAAGGAATGCTCAGTTGTTGAAGAAATCTATGTAGACATGACACACTACACAAAACTTCAGTTCTGTGCTTCTGTTTTCTCTTGATCAAGGAAATGAAGTCTAGAACCTTCTTTGTTTAATAATGAGCTTCTTTGGAGTAAAGTTTGAATGCTATTTATGACTAATGCTGCAAATGGCCACTATTTCAGGGTTTAAATTGAAAGCAAGAGCTTATTATTGCCTTTTATGGGGAATTATTACTGCTCTCAGTGTTTATTTCTTAAGAAAAGCTTTCTGTTATTATAACCCCCATTGACAAGTCAATGGCCCAGGGATGCATGACTCTTAAAGTCCACCTCACTCTTCACCCTCAGATTCCCATGAGACTTTGATCAGAAACTTCTGCAAAGAGAGTGAGACCACAGTGGCAGGAATGGCCCCTCTGTAATGTTTCTGGAAAGATACACTTGGTTTAAAAAAGCTAGCCTGTGGAATAGTGACTTTACATCTCAATAATTATAATAAAAATAGAACAATCTAATTTATTGAACTCTTCCTAAGCTCCCCAAACTTTATCTACACTGTTTCTTAATTTTCAGCAGTTGTCAGATAGTTGGTATTATTGCCATTTCGTATAAAAGGAAGCAAAAACTTATAAAAGTTAGGTAACTTACCTAAGATCACAAAAGTCTGCCTCTAAAAGCTTTTCCTAGTCCAAAATACTCACTGCAACAACAACACCCGATGGTTGTTGCAAATGGTTGGTCACCCATGTGCGCTGGATCTCTCTCTACTCTGTTTTTTGAGTGTAAGTCATATACACATTATTGGTAACTATAGAGCATGCCACATGTTCCTACCGTACTGGACATGGGTCTGGTCTCTATGCTGAATGACACCTCCAAAATTTGCTTGAGAGGCACTATTTATATATAACTGCAGTGAAATGCAAAATTCCCTGCTCGGAGAAAAGAGAGGGGGCTTGTTGAATTGAAACAGAAAACAATGCACGGTACTCAGTCTCCTTGTAGCTGTAAAGCAATTGATAAGTTACACTGGGAGATAGCAATTCCTCTCCTAACAATTCCTCTCCTACCCTAAGGACACAAAAATATTAATTCAAAAGGATATTTCACCCCTGTGTTTATCACAGCATTATTTATAATAGGCAAAACAAGGAAACAACCCAAATACCAAAAATAGATGACTGGATCAAGAAGATGTCGTGTATATACACAATGGAATACTATGCAGCGGTCAAAAAAGATAAAATAATGCCATTCGCAGCAACATGGATAGAACTAGAAGAGATCATGCTCAGTGAAATAAGTCAGGAGGAAAAGAAAAATATTGGGTGATTTCACTTATAGGAGGAATATAGGGGAACCAGAGGAGGGACCAAGAGGAAAAAATAATAATAACAATAAAAAAATACAACAAAACCAAACAACAATAAAAAGACAACTGCAAATCAGAGACATTCTGCAGGGGAGAGGGAGAGAAGAGACCAGGGCGAGGGCAGGAAGAACACAAGGGACTCTGGTGATGGTGCACGGGTGAACTGGTGGTGGAAATTATATGGGACTATGCCTGAGAAAAGGAAGCAAACATTGTAAAAAAAATTAAAAAATAAAAATTGCACTCGGTGAAAAAGAAGGGCACATCAACAGAGACATCAAAAGCATTTTCTTTTCCCTCTAGCACAGTCAATTCCCAGGAATATGCAGACTGTGCACTATGATAAAAATTAGGCTCCTCAAAAGAGCAAAGATCCATTCCCTTTTGCAAATACAGGCAGTGTGAAGTACCTGCTCTGTGTGTTCTTATTTGAGTTAAAAAAAGATACAAACAAAAAGTGTTCAGGGGTATTATTTTCCTGTTCTCCATTTAGGTGGGGTTATATCCCTCTCCACAGACCATGTCAGGCTTCAGTAACATTTTTGTAATTGAAGTAATTCACCTTTCCAAATTTCTTACATGGCAGCATCTTTGACCTTCCAGTTGCATCTTTGCCTATAACCCAAAACTTCTTATATCAGTTCTTCTGTCAAATGTTTAGTTGGCATTTACCAAATGTTTTCTTCCCAGGGCAAAGTTGCTGCTATTCTGGTATTTTAACCAGAAGACTCGAGAAGAGGACAGATGGGAACAATCCTAGTGAGAGAGACACAAAAGCCAGCTGGGTTTGTGCTTTTCACATGAAGTGCTTGGGGTCAGTGCTGTGCAGTGATCAGGAGATAGCCTCAAGTTTGGGGTGCAAAGGCCTCTGTGATCTTGTGAGAAATTCCAAGAGCTCTGTTTGAGTTGACTGAGTCACTGGGAGCCCTGTTTCCGGCGCAAGGGATCCTGACTTGGCAGGAAGTCTGTCATCCTATTGAGAGATTCCTAAACATCCATCTATGGTTGACGCCCCAGTGGACTCTTTCTTAAATGCTGTCATGAGCCAAAAATAAGCTGAGGAACCACGTAACAAAATATGTGAAAAATGTCCTAAAGAAAGTATTTGGCTCAGAAGTTCAAATGGAGCCAAATCTCTGTCATTGCATTGGACCCCAGATGAATGTCTTGTTTCAGGATTTAGGATTCTCTGGCCTGATTATTAGAGGTTGTCTCAGCATTTAGGGGTTCTGTATTTACATTTTGTACTCTATCAAAGGAAAAAATAATAGTCTGATTTTAAATCTCACAGGTATTATTTCATAGTGATGTTACGTTCTGTATATTCAAGAGTATTATCCTTGGGTTACTGTTTTAATCTCAGCTAACATTGTCCCTACTCAGAGTGACTGAGGACCAGCTTCTCCCACTCTGGTCCAGCTGACCAACATTGCTTCACTCTAAGCAATGACAACCTGTGAGGTATGACTTGGAGGCACTTAGATTTACTTTGGTTTTCCATTGTTTTGACTTTAATTTTACTGACAACAGTTAATGACTGGTTTTGTTGACCCAGTATGTAAAGTTATATAATTGTGGATTCATTGGTATTTCTTTCCTGGATGGTTATAGAAGGAAATAAAAGTAAAAGGGGACATTAGAGCCACTGAGTTTCAGAAAAATGGCATACACTCTCTGCTGGCATTGAGGATATAAAAATAAATAAACTGGCCCCACTTTCATAGAGATCACAGCCAACTTGAGAGTATGCAGTTGTTGAGACATGTAAGTAAGCAACTAGCTCTAGACTTAAAGTAGAAGTATAGTTAGTTACGAACTAAGATGGGGGTTGATTATGTTGGATGAAGGGAGATTTTGGAAGACTAAGAGATGACCAAGAACTTGTGTTTTAAAAAATAAATAAGACCTTGACATAATGGAATATGATTAAGGGATATTTCTGGCAGCGAGAACATGAACGAAGGCCTATAGTACATAGATGGAATTATCAGAGAAACATGAACATTCAAACATCTCTAGGTGTATGAGGGAACAGATGGATATGAGACTGAAAAAGTCAGTGAAAGCAAAAGGATGACAGGCTTTCTATGCTGGTACTCAAGATTTTGAACTTAATCTTTTAGGGGATGTGTGGTCATGGTGGACTTCAAAGTAGGGAAATTATGTAATCAGTAAGTTAGTGTCATGTTTGGAAGCTAAATCTTACTACTATTACAAAATATTTGTGATTATGGTTGTCTGGGTCTGGTATCATTAAGACTTTATGCTTTGGTCTTTTTTCTTCACTAGCCTAGGTGCACGTGAGGGGTAATCAACTTTTGATTATCCACACGCATGCAAGCTCTCCATCATTCTTTTTAATTTTAACCTTCATTGATAGATTCGTATCAATACTCATTTTTTCCCAGATTGTGAGCACATGGAATACAATATTTCTGAGCCCCCAACCATCTTCCCCACATTAAATACAGCATCCTTCTAAGGACATGGAAAAGCCTGTGAAGGAAGCAGTCAGCTTGAGAGTCTTAGAGAACACCACGCATTGGTAAGTTTTGTGTATTGAGGCATTTTAGTTTCAGAGAGTGGTTTGCAGCCACTGTTTCTGGGATCTTAAGTTCCAGAAGATTGTCTACCAGTTTCTTGCATTTGGTTATGCGTGAACATCAAGTGCTCACTGTTTTTTCTCTTTTACCAGTTCATTCCTGTTCACGTTCACCTCTCACAAGCAGACACTTCTTGCAGACAATCTCCACTTAGGCAGCAATTCAGTCAGTGAGCAACTTTTTTTCAAATTGCATTTTTAATTCCTTTTGTGTTATTTGTACTCATTGTCTATCTTCGAGATGGTGCTTAATTATTTCTTTATGTCAGAGTGCATGTTTGTTGTATTGTAGAAAGAAAATGCAGTAATATCTAAAACTATATAGGATTGTTAGATTTGGCATGTAAAAATAACTACCAAGAAGTGCAGTAAGTATTAATAACTAGACAATTGGTGAGTTATTAGGTACGTGTTGCACTGTGTTTTAGTGATATTTGGAAAAAATTGGTTGGGATTTTTTCAAGGGGGAATACAGTGTATTGTTTATTCCCATTTAGTATAATGAAACATAGGTTCCTACTGTACAGAGTTCACTATATATAAAACTATACGAATCTGTTGCTAGTTTTGACTTTCATAGTGATGTATTCAACTTAGTTATGTATGCAGAATGGAAATCTATAAAATTTCTTCCTTATACGTGTCCAGTGAAGTATATTTTAAGCTCTGTAGTTGGGTGTAGGATAGGTCTCCCAGAATGTTCAGATGGGCTTTTTTCAAGATGTGCTGAGCAGGTCTTTTCTAATATATGTCAACTTGGTATATGGAATAAAGTCAATAAAAACTCTGTGGGCCTTGAAGAACACCTTAAAAAACATAAATTACCCAAATTTAAGCTTATCTCCAGAGAAACTTAGGGAAGGGCAGGCAAACATTTAGAATCACCCCCTCTTCATCACATGAGGCTTCCTTCTCTTTCCTTGATAATGTAGGCCCATTTTCCATTCCTTAGGACAGTATATGAACCCCTAGTTTTTTTTGCTTTTTTTAAATAGGATTTATTTATACAAGAACTGGGGTACAGACCAGAAGTGCGGGAGGGTGAGAGGATTCACCAGAGACAGAGCAGGGAACAGAACAGTCAGACAGATCAAAAACACTGCTGAGGGGAGCAGCGGGTGAGGCAGGAGAGGTCTGCCATGCCATGTAGGTATCTCCCTAGCCGACCGGGAATTGAACCCATGCTGCAGAGGCTGTGGACAGCTTCTTAATGCAGCGCTCAACCTGCTGTGCCACCAGGGTGGCCCTGAACCCCTAGTTTATTCCACTTACTTTAGAATTTACAGCCATGTAAATTCTCCCTCTGTATGTAATTTAATTTGTTCTTTTTTTTCCTGCTAATCTGTTTGATGTTAAATTTGTTGGTTTCTCCAGTTGGAGAAGAATCCAGAGGGGTGGGAGAATTTTCTGTTGTGGCTCACACCTGAAAAGGTGAAGAGACAGAAGCTGAGAAAAGACAGTAATTTCTGGTAATCATTCTTAAAATAATTAAGAACAGATTTAGCATAACATTTCGAGGATATTAGTGAAGAATATAAACAGGGGGCCCTTTCAACAACCCAAATATTCAACTTAATTTTAACATTAACTTTCTGTAGTGCCACAGTGGCATAGAAAAGATGTTCTTGCATCCTTTTTGAGAATGTGATGTCATTTATACTATTAATAGCTGATGCTTATTTTGTTTTAATCTTTTCTATTTACGTTTCCCAGTCTCAATTTGTAGAAAACACTTATGGGAAGATATGATAGCAATAAATATATTCAATGCTTCTCACATGACTAATAAGTTAATATCCTATTTTAAGTAGTTGAAATGCCAAGGATTTTAGCCAAGGGTTTTTCTTCCCTTCTCAGTCTTGTTTGGCTAAAACAGACTTGACTTTAAGAGATAGTTCCTTTGACATGCATGTTAAATCAAGAATATAAGCTTCTTATCTCTACAATGAATGAGAACTTTTTGTTCAGTGTATGAAATCAGGTTTTGTTTGATTGCATTTAATTATTTTTGAGTATTTTGTATTCTACATCAGCCTCCATTTTCTGCAAGCAGTGGGCTCATGAACAATCTTCTACATTGCTCACTGCAGGTACAGGGTAAGGAACTTTGATTTTACTTTAAGCAAATACCATGAAGGCTCTCTGTGGCAATATTTGTGAATGGGAAGACTGGTTATAAAAAATAAAGTTTTATTTAAAAGTTTTAAAATAAAGTTTTCAGAGGTTAAATAAATGCTTAGAGAGGAGTGAATGAATGACTGAGTTGATTTCCCTTTAGAAAGACAGCCCATGGAGGCATCCTTTGCCGTAGGAAATGGGTACCTCTGGGATACTTCTGATTACTAACCTGCTGTTCTCTTTATTGCGCTATTTGATTAATAAATCTTTGTCTCATTTGCAACCAAAAAATCATACTGAGAGTCATGGGGAGATATTAGTCATTATTTTATATTTTGCTTGTATTATATTTCCCTTTTCTTCCCAAAGAAATTTGCGTTTGTCACTCCTTTTTTGAGTTAGTTTGGTGAAGTGTAGACAGCACTGGACTGAGAGTCAAATGATCTACTGTGGCCAGTTAGCCTGTGCAGTCCTGGGGAAACCTGGGAAGCTAGTAAGATAATACAAATGACAGTCCTTGTAGTTTTCACAAGGCTAAGAAGGTTTCTCAGTTCTCTTGAACTCTATGCCTTGATGTCTTCCTTGATAAAAGGAAGGAATTAGGAAGCAAACTGAATGAGATCGCTTTCTCATGCTCACTTTTTTTTTTCCAACTTTAGGTCATAGAATCAGATGTGTGATATTGTGATTTATAACAAGAAGTTTACATTTAGTCTTCCTCCTGTTTCCTGGCTCAGCGTTCCTAAAACCCTTGGAATTTCCCCAGTTAATAAAGGTTTCTTTTGTTATGTTAATGAGGCGACTTCCTGAAGAAGCATGCCCTTAGCCAGCAGAAATAACTGTGATTAGAGGGTTGGAACTTTCAGCCTTTCCCCCTTCCTCGCCCCCTGCTCCCCACTCCACACACCCCTGCAGGGAGGAGAGAGGGAACAGAGATTGAGCTCAATCACCTGAATTTACTCCTTCCTGTCTACATAAGAAAGGCTCCATAAAAACCTGAAAGGAGAGCTTCTGGATTGGTGAACACATGCCGGTTTGTACACTCAGAGAAGGCAGGGAACTCTGAGACATTCCCCAGGCCTTGTCCTGTGGCTCTCTTTCATTTGGATATTCCTGAGTCAGATCCATTTATCATAAACCCATAATGTAGTTATGAAAACTGATTCTCTGAGCTGCTCTAGCAAATTAACTCATCCCAAGAAGCCAGTCATTAGGACTTCTGACCTATAGCTGGTGGGTCAGAAGCATGAGTGATAACTCATGCTTGAGATAAGCATCTGAAGTGGGGTCGGGGTGGGGGAGGAGTATTGTGAACTGAGCTCTTAACCTGTGGGATCTGACACTATCTCAAGGTGAGCAGTCAGAGTTGAGTTAAATTGCAGGAGATCCAACTTAGTCATTGAGAATTGCTAGGTGGTGTGGGGAAAAAAACCCCAAACCCTCACATTTAAATTGGGTGTAGAATCCTAAGATCATTAAAAAAAATCCTTTTCACCGAAGAACCAGTTCAGAGAGCTAAAATAAGTGGTTTTACCAACTAAGGATGAGAGCTGGGCGATCCAACACTTCCCCCACCCAACTGGATTCTTCTCATATATGTGAGAAACTGATGGGGGCAGTTGTATTCCGGGAGAAACTTTGGCCACCATATATGGATAACTTTTCACTAAATGCAAATGATTTTAAATCAAAAACATTAAGTTCAGTCCCCAGTTGCTTCCCAAAAGAGAACAGGTTTTTTTTTTCTTTTTTTTAATTTTTATATTCCCCATACAATTGCACCTTATTTTGACCCCATTCCCACCTTTCCCCACCACCCCCTTAGCGTGTCCCAGAGAGAAAAGTTTTTGAAACTACTTCTTTGTGTAAAATAAAAATGTGGGGGCGTGAGCTGTTTGCATCTGTGAAGAACTCCTTGGATTATTCTTCCAGGACATGTCAGTCAACCAGTAAATGGGTTTGTGCAGAAGTTTAAACTTGGTATCCTAAATCAACCCAATTCCTTTTTCAAAAAGTAATTCTTATCATTTTGAGCCATGAAACATTTTGAAAATTTCACAATGGCTAACATAATCATTTTTCAAAAATGCATTTTGATCCATCACAGAGAATTTTTACAAAATTTAATACGCCTAACAATAAGGATTCCACTTTCAGGAATTCTGGTTCTTTTAGATATCAAGGAGTTGGTCCTAGGATTCTGAATTTTTATAAGCACCCAAAAGCATTCTGATTCGAGCAAGTTGGACTGAGAAATAAGGGCCCCTAACTCCTAGTTAAGAGAACTGCCTCATAACTCCACTGCTTCCAAATTAATATCATTTTTCTCAATTTCAAGCAAACAAAAGAAAACTCACGTCTCACCATCAAATTAATTATCCAATTGAAACAAAAACCAAACAAAAGCAAAGAATAATTGTTTTGATTGAGCCACTTTGGCTGGCTTCCTAACCTGGCATCACCAGTTGAGCACTCAATTTCCAAATCAGTGGCTTCATACATGTTATAGGCACTCATCAGCTGCCTTGGATCTTATAAGAACTGTCACTGAAGAATGGGCTAGTCTCACTGAGACCATTCTTGGTTTCCTCTGAAACAGCGTAGTCAAGAGTGGCTGCAAATGGAAGCTGAGATCAGAGCCAGAGAAATGGTGTTGAGCAGCACATTTGTGAGCAGGCGATGCTGTCAACAGAGGGAGGGTATATCAAGGTCTCAGTAGGTCTGGCACTCAGTAATGAAGTTTGAGTTGGATGGAAGCAAGCAGTTCAGGGGGACTGTGAACAACGTCAAGTGTTGGTCTTATCAGATCTTGGCCATTTTAAACACATGAGACGTGACTGGATTCGAGATACTCTATTTGCGCCTTCATTGATGTATACTTGCTATACTGACGTCCAAGAAATAAGACTTTCATGGATGGTAAAGTTTGTTCCTCCACCCTATTTCTGATGCCTGCTTTTTGACAGTGAGTTTACACAGAAATCATGAGTAACTCTTTTTATATAGTTTTATTAACCATCTTCTTTATTAGGGTATTGCCTCATTGGGTATAAATAGCAAATAGTTTAGGTTTTGTGAACAACATCCTCTCTGTTGGATAGTCATCTTTTTTTTTGTTTTTCCTTTTTATACTCCTACAATAGTGTGAAAGCTATTCTTAGCTCTCTGGCAATGCAAAGACAAAGCATGGACTGAACTGGGTCCCTAGGCTCCAGTTTGCTGACCCTCACTAGATCATCCCAACAATAATAGTAAGATTGGTTTTCTTTTACATGACATTTTGATAATTTATGATAGCAGACATAATTCAGTGAGGAAAAAAATACCATGATTACTTGTTTCCTATTGAGACTATACTCCTCCCCCTATATTACTGATAGGAAATCCTAAAGCCATGTTTATAAAAAGTAATGTTTTCTAGACTTGAGTCTTCCTGTAGCAATCTACTATTAAAATCTATAGGGGAAGAGTTGAGTTTTTACTTGGTTACATTGGACTTAAAAATTCAGATGTAATGTTGGCCTGCCCCTTTTGGGCTCTGCTTTTTGAATGTTAGCTTGTGTAATTTTTTGCTTATATTTAAAAAATGTATTTGGATGGTTATATTTTACAGACGCTCTATCATGAGATTTAAGTCCAAATATATCTTTGAACATAATATTCTTGTAGTTCTCAGTAGTACTGCCTTAACTGTTGCTACATAATGAGACTAGCACAGGGGTAAATTGGATAAATGCCATTGATCTCACAAACAGTTTTAAGGTACTTTAATAGAGATAAATAAGGTTGGGTATTGAATTTCTACATAATACATGATCTATATAGATAGTAACAAACTAGAAAGCGCCTGTAACATAGATGTTAGTTCTATCGCCTGCCTGGAACAGAAGAGGCTCAATTTCAGCAAAAGAGCATTCTGGTCATATTTAATTAATGTTGTTCATTTGAATTTTGATGATGACATATTTAATTTTTAAATTTGTATATAATTTATCATTTTATGAATGTGTGTGTATATGATTTAAATCAATACCAGAGGTATTAGGTGACTGTCATGGAGGTCAGAGGTCAGTGTGGGCAGAAGGGGTGGGCCTTGCAGTTAGGATGGTAGGAGCAGGTCTGTGCTGGCCCACATGGAGCCACTTTGCATAGTAGTGAAAGATACGTCTGTGTCTGGCAGGCGCAGCCTTATGCCAGGGTGCAAGACCTGGCCATCAGTGATTGGTGGAATTTTAGTCCCACTTAATCTCTCATCTGTTTACTCTTGTTGGGACAGGGTATTCTCCCCATCTCCCCCCAAATTAGAGAGGATGATTTGAAAAATAATTTGGAAATATAGTCTCGTGACCTGGCAGCCAGTGTAATCTGGATATCAAGGATTGCTCTGAACTTCTGGCTTTGGCAATTATTGTTTTCAATAATATCTCATTGATTGAATCCTTTAGAACAGTTGTGGTAATTGGTGTTTTCTTTTGAAAATCCTTGGCGTGATCAAGAAAAACAAAACCCAAGAAAAGAGTGTTTAAAGAGGGAAGCAGTGTCAATAATAGGGGTGGGACAAGATGTTTGCTATAAAGTACAAAGAAACCTGAAGGTCTTAACTACTTCTTCTTTCTGCATGTGTTTATTTGTGGATGTCAGAGGCATGAATCCATGCTGCCCCCTATTGCCTTATTCTGGGCCTGTGCCAACACAGAACAGTATGGCTTATTGTTCTGGGTGGAGAACATTTTAATGTCAGCTTCATTCTAGGTGACTTGTTGCTGTGATGCTGGGAAGCAGGAAGCTTGATTGGTTAAAGTGTAGGGAGATGCTTCCATGGGCATAGGGGAGTGCAGGAGGGGAGACCAAACTGGATTTTGACCTGGTCGGCTCTCTTTTTAAACAGAAGCAGATATATTTTGTGTTCACTAAACTCTGCTTTCTTACTACATTTTGCAAAACAAAGATGACAGGAACATAAGAGAACTAAAATTAATATTCTTTATCCTGTGGGACTAATGACAAATTAAGGAAGCAGACATACATGGAGTGCATTGAGAACATCTAAGGATGCAAATACAGACAATTAGTTTATTGCAAAGTGGATTCTGGCCTAGATAACCTTCTCACAGAGAGAATCTATCATTTGTCTGAAGGAGGAGTGCCAAGTAAAGACAGAATCAGAGCATATGAGGGGTGTGTGTGTGTGTGTGCTGCTGAATTGGGGCAGTAATGAATATTAACTTGCAAAGACACCCAAGAGGAGGATAAATTAGGTCCATATTTGAGGTATGGAATAGAGAGGGCAAGAGAAGCTTAGTGGAATGGAAAGTAAATTCAGGCATAAGAATGAACAAGTGTTGTTCAAACAGAGCAAGAAGAGAGGTTACCAATATTTCCCAGCTGGCAGAATACTACTGTTCTCTTACAAAGTATTTCCAGAACAGAGCCCCAGAGCACCAGAGCTTGGAGGTATACTGCCCCATTAAGGGCTTGCTTGAGGCCTAATGACAGCATTACTTGGTCTATTTCTTTTCATTTTGAGCCCACAAGCTTAGGCAAAATTGAGCATCTCATCTAGTGCATATTTTTGTTCCCTTGTTATGGTAATCACTTTAGCTGTTAGTCTTTGAAGACTAAAACCACATGGCAGTATCTCTCAACAAATGTCCTGGAGCTCTCAATCAAGTTGATGTTTTGTTTGGTTATTTTATAAAGAGATTTAAGTTTAGTTTTCATGGCATCCTTTCCCTGTAATTGCACAGGCTAAATGCAGCCCTAAGACACACTCAGATAGTTTAGCAATGGAATACCAGGTTTTTCTGGCATTAATAGGCTTTGGTGGGATTAGCTTAGTAATAGTTATATAACGTGTGATTTTTGACAATGAAGGTGCCAAAATGGACAATTACTGCTTCATAACGGACACACCTTTAACATAACACTACATCTGGCCCTTTGCAGTATTCATATATATTTAATTGAAGGGTATTAATCATCATGGAAATGGCAGGATCATCTGTCAGGGATCATGTTGCAACTTTGCCTCAGCCACCGAGGACATGGAGTAAGGGAGTAAGGGACATGTGTAAGGGAGCCTGTGAGCCGTGGAATCAGGTTACCTGTTTGCATGTTGGTTCTACTGCTTGCTGAGAAACCTGGGCAAGTGACTTAACTATTTTCCAGAACCTCAATTTCATTTATAAGGTGGGGATCATACTAGTGTGTACTGGTTATGACTGGGATCAATGGAGGTAACATATATAAATCACATACAAGTGTTAGAGAGAAAGTAGTAGAAATTTTACTTCTTTGTTATTCGTCCTGTTACTCAGTCCTGTTACTCTCTTGCACTCTATCTAGAGTTTAAAATGGAGACAATGCTTCCCAGAATGTTTTAACGCTTGTTGAACTGAATTCTTCCTAAAAGATAGAGTCAAGGGATAATATTTGAGAATAATTAATATATCTTGATTAGGAACCTAATACCTAAATCGGCTACTGCCCTGCTCTATTTCTGCTGCTCAATACAGACACACATTCCATGTGTGTCTAAACTTTCTTGTTCCAGTTCAAATTGAACTGCCTTCACCATGTTGCCTAGGTCACCACTCCAATTCCATACTCACTAGTCCTAAAATTCTTAGTCCATTAAATCTGACATAAATCCTTTGATAAGAGAGAATCATTCAGATGTTTTCTTTGTTGGCTTCAAATTGGGGCAGCAACATGTGTCTAAGATCTTGTGAATTGAATGAAGACCAGACATAAAATACTTGTGCATCAGGATCAGTGGAAGATTATTCTGGACAATTTAGACCATATGCTCACATCTTGTTCCTTTCATCATTGGAACTCAGCATACATTTACTTATGGGTAGAGTTCCAATCTTACCACAGGACAGCCAGCTATTTTGCCTGCACTTAAGTACACTTTGGCTCTTCATTGGTTCTGAATGCTTGAGGAGCTTGACTTTAGCCTCTTGAAACCTTGTTGTATCACTGCCTCCTGAGTCCTGGAGAACTAAAACATTAAGATGCCGGAAAGATGATCACATTTAAACTTATTATACATTATAGATGGAAGATTTTTGTCTCACTGCTATAAATTTTTAAGTATTGGGAATCTGATGGCTTAAGATTTATTGGAAGCCCTTTATTTCCTATGTGGAAATAAAGCTAGTTCTGAGCCTGACCACACTTAATACTCAGGGCTAGGAGCATACCTGAATATTTTGTGGAGAGTAAAAATGGAAAGAAGAAAATGTATGGAGAGAAAGAGGGCTCATGATTCGAATGAATCATTTCCCTGGACACAGCTCATTCTGCCCAAGAGACTTTGAGAAAGTAAACAGGTATTGGCCATGGGCATTTAGTGTTTGAAGTAATGCCCCAGGAAGCTAATAATTCTGGGGCTAACAGGCTAAAGGATTCTTGAAGAAACAAAACCTATGTGTAGAGTCTGAATTTTTTATTTCTGTTTTGCTGTAAGCAAGCACATGTATGCAAACTGTATTAAGATCACCTCAACTTTATTACCTCCTTAGTTTGAGATCCTAAGTATCTTTAAAGATTAATGCATTTACAAAGAGTTTGGGTGAGCGTTTGAACATGATATAAAAGTATAGGCATTTAGGCACCAGTGTCAAGTGGTTCTTTTGCTGCCCAGTGATTAATGCCAAAAAATTGGAACACTCATATGAGAATGTGCCTATGGCTTTGGAATGTTGTGAATAGGGCTTCTGTGAAAAGGGACTGATGAATATTTTTTGTCTGTTTATGGGCCCAAGTGATTAGATTGGGTAGACTGAGTAATGCTATAGATTTTAGTTATTTGATGGTGAAAGGAAAGCAGAGGGAGATTGATTTGACTGACCACTGTTGTCTATTGCTCTTTTCCAACATCGGGATTTCTGTTTATTTTTATTGATAAAAAATCAGCAGTGATGTTAGAGATGCAGTACTGACTCAAAATTACAGAAAAAGCAACCTACGGATAATTGAAATATGCATAAAAGTGACTTTCTTCTCAGATATTCACAATTTTCTACCACATAATTTGAGATCAGGTGTCTGCATTTTCTTTGTTTTTCCACAAACCACAATGACAGCTGTCATCATGAGCTGCATCAAGACCTGAAAATAATCTCTTAAAACTTCATTTTGAGACATAAGGTAATGGAATTCTAGAATTGCAAAATATTAACAAACAGAGAAATTTACTAAAAACCCAAGGTCAGTTAAAACAACACAAGTCATGGGCCATTTCTAAGTTTTACTGGTCTGTTTGGAATCGTTCAAAAGCAGAGTCTTCAGCTAGTCAAAATGCCTGATGTATCCAAAGCCTCATGAGTGTCCAAGACAGCCACAAAAATGCTGAAGAGAGTCCATAGCCTTGAATTCAGAGCCTCCATGACTGTGCCTATTGTTTGTGAATTTGGTTGGAAACTAGAGCTCAAGCTTCAGAGGAATGAATCCTGCCTGGTAAAAAAAAAAAAAAAAAAAAAAAAAAAAAAAAGTAGCTTCTGGGATGGTGGTGACCCAAACAGACTCTGGGGGGTTGAAAAGGCTCCAGGATGTAAACTTCAAGGGTAGATATTAGGTAGTTTATTCCTTAGTGTTTGATGTGTGGGTGGAGCAGCTCAAGTAGAACCAGCAGTTCATTCACTATATTGCCATTAAATAGCTGCACATCATCTTGGCTCAATCAGAATTTCTTGATGGTTTTGTTTTCTTATTGGTAAAACATGGAGAGGGTGATGGTTGCTGCTTCTCCCGGGATTAATGAGGTGGCATTCACAAAGATCATTGTGGTCCTATGAAGGAATGCTCTGTGGCAAGACATTATAGGACAATGACATTAAGCATGTTTAAAACATATGCCCATTGTTGCCAAATGGCTATAGCTGAACAATCTTGTTTCTTAAACATAAACCACAGCATATGGAACAACTTATGGTTAGCAGATGACATGCTAAATAAGTGAGATAGTTGATTATTATACAGAAGATAGTTCATGCTTAAAAAATGCTTTATGCCTGCTATTTCATCTTCAATACATTGACGACATACTTAAGAAGCTGCATTTAGATAATCACTGGCCATTGATGGCGGAAATTAGAAGTGGAGAAGGGATTGAGACCCTGAGTCTGTTGCCTGGGAGACCAGGAAGAAGAAGCCATTCCAGCAGCAATGCCTGAATATTCCTGCTGTGTGTTAAGTCAGCTTCACAAACTTGCCTCTGCAACTGTGACTGACAAATGTCAGACTGAGTTCAGGATGGCTGCCCCTGGACTCACACTTAACAGCTGCAAATATCTTTGTACAGAACAGCGCTGGAATCCTCCAGGATCCATGAGTAAACAGAAAAACACTGAGTTCAGAGTTTCACCTGTGAATGTCCCTACCTTGTTTGAGCAAGCTCTTTAGAAACATTTCTATTCATCACCCAGACACTAGACCAGCTGCTTCCTAAAAAGCATCTTTTCCTGTATTTGGGGGTTCTGGGAGTCATTTCATCATCAACTTGGTGAAATTAGAAAAATCATTCTCCTAAATAAAATCCTTTCGGGGATTCCCATTGTCACACCCTCCAAGGCACTGCCTGAGTCGGCCTCTGACTTCTTGGACATGGCTTGTTTGCTTTCAGGCTCATTCCTGGAAGCCTCTGCTCTCCCTGCTCCTTCTGACTATCATGCTGGAAGTTTCATATCTCAACTGAAATGCCACTTTCTCTGACCATCTCACATAATGACCTGCCTTTCCTCTCACCATTCTTCAACTTATGACAGCACCCTATTGTTTTTCAAAGCACTAACACTAGCTCAATTATTTTACACATCTATTTCTTTGAATTTTTTCTCTCCTGTAGAAAAAATAGGGAGTTTGACTGCTTTGAGCATTCTGTTGCCCTTCCACCCGAAGAGCACCCGGAACATAGATTCTTACTCAATTTGATGTTAGTGGATGAACTGATGGACAACATTCAAATTTAGGCTGCAAATTCTTTGAGATTTTTAAATACGAGCTGTTGTGAATAACTTCACGTGGTGAAGTTTAATAACTTTGTGCTTGCTCCGAGGATGTCTTTTGTCTGATGTATGTTTAAGATAACCTGGGCTCATTCCATTTATCGTGGCTTAGCTTTAAGGGTGAGAGAATATGTAGAGTATGGAATTTAGAGAGAGAGAGAGAGCTCATTTAGGAGTGATTAAACATGAAAAGACTTCTTAGTAACTTTTAGTTTTCCAGATAGAGGGTGGCATTGGAGACCAGAGCTCAAACTTCACTTCTTGTCCTTATTAGCAGAAGATTGGAAAGAAGCTTAACTTTTCTGACATTTTATTATTATTCATTGCCTCCCTGAGCTCTATCTTAGGTGTTTATGAGGACCAAGTGAGATATTGTGACTTAAAAAGCTCTGAAATGTTTAATACACAATTTTGGATATAAGATATTAGAATTTACACTTGAACATTTTGACTGATACATCTGTTGGCTCCTGTATTCATCATCAGGTGATTAATTTTTACTCCTTACTCCTTAGTAAAGGAGTAAAAAATAGCTATCTGCAGTACCCAGTTTGGTGGTTTCAGTACATTACTGAATTAATGAGTGAATGCCGTTATTATTCCTGTCTTCCTTGGCCAAACCTCTATTCTCTCCTAAGCGTTACTGACTTTGTATTTGTTTTCTTTCTGTTTTTAGTGAGCTATTAGATATTACAGACAATAGGTTCATAGGAACAGCTCTCATTTAAGTTAATGTCAGTGGGACTCTCTGCTATTCTTGTCACTACATGTGGACTGGACATAGATATTTCAGCATCTGGGAGATGAGGAAGGTAAACAAAGTGAAGGGCACAGCTCACGCTGCCTGTGAGCCTTCTGGGGTGTAGATTCAGAATATTTGAGACTTCCTACTGATCACAACGCCAGCGCACTCCAATCTTTGTGCTGTAACCACTGAGGAAACTGAAGTTAAGGCGTTGGTGAATAATGTCCTCAAATGGTAAGCAATACCTTTATTTTGGGATGTGGATTATTTGTAGATTGCCCTTTTTTGGTATAAATGACTGGCACTATTTATTTCCATTTTGCAATAAAAAGCTACTGGCTGTTTAGCCAGAAAGCAAATATTTTCAGTTTGAATTGCTTTCTGGACATTTTTTTTTCCAACAGTGTTTGATTTGAAGCTGTGAAACACATTACTCCCCTTCCCGCCTCCCATCCCCCCACCATTTCCTTTTAGGTGGATCAAAAACCAATGCTTTAAAAAATAAAGCCAGTGTTCTTTGATTGCTTCTTTACCATATGAAAGGATCAGAGAAGCTGAAATAAATGCCTGTTTGGTTCTAAAATGCTACAGTCAAGGAAAGTCTGCCAGCCAACCAGGTGTTCCAGAATGTCTTGCCTTAGGCCGCCTGCCCAGGGACTAGCATTGAAATATGTCTGGGCTTTGGGATTTTCTGTGTAGCTTAAAATACTAAATTTGGGAACATATATTGGGCTGGATAAGAAATATTGTACAATCTGCGTAGTGGTGAGGTTATGTATGTCATGGACATGTTCTCCAGTCATAGGGTATTCCTTTTACCGACCTCTGGATCTCTTATGTTGTTTTTAAATTTAATTTCAATTTTCTGTTTTTCCATCTGGATGCACTCTCTATTCTCAGTTAAGTTTACTAAAATTTTCCAGCCTGTTTCTTTATCCATTGAAAAACCTTTCCTCCCCCACCATCCCCAACACATTTAAAAATTTTTAAATTTAAGAGTTTAATTTCATTTCCAGCTGTAATTTACTATTGGTAACCTGGCTGTCCTTTATTTCAGTAATTTCCAACCCTGCTTGGTTCAGCTTAAAATGCTCAATTATTCACTGACTCATCGTCTAACTATTTAGTAGATATGTATCTTTTTTTTTTGGTGATATTGCTTAGGTCCTGCCATTCTTTACAAAGCTGATAATGGGAAGCCTTTGAAAGACTTTTTTTTTACCTTTTAATAACAGCCAGTGACAGCGCTTATATTTTTTAAAAAGAGAAATAGAAATAAAAGTAACTCTAAAAAGAATCTACACCAACAGAACAGCAGTAAGTTGCAAATTTTCAGCTATAGCCTGGATATTAATATTTTAGATTCCTCAAAAGTATACTAACTATTTTTTTTGGTCATTTTCCCATGTCCTTTAAAAGGAACATGAAGGGTGTTTTACAGATGTGACTAAAATATATTCCCTGCGACTATGAAGAATTGATTCAAACTTTCAAATATTTTGAGTGTTAGGAAAAAATGGTTTTTAATTTTGTGATTTTTAAAAATGTTGTTTAAATGCCAGGAAAAGAGCCAACTAGACCAAAGTTGCTTGATCCCTTCTGGATCCATAATATACATTGGCAAATAAAAGGGCTTTGAGGACTCCTGTAGTAAGGAACCCTATTTAATTTGTAATTTCCTATATTATTAGACTATGAGATTGTTTAATAGAATAAGAATTAATATAGAAAATGTTCCTATATCACAGTTAATTCTATAAGCAGAGGGTGTGTGTTTGGGGGACAATGTCTCTGTCATGGGATTATCAGGAAAGACAGAACCAGGATAAGAAGCCCAGTTCTATGGCTGCCAGCTGGAAACTCAGGATGAAAGTGCAAGATGTGCTCTTTTGAGTAGTGAGCCTCTGCCCACAGTCGGGGCCAGGCTGAAGGACAGAAAAGGAGTTGAGATGGTCCATGTGACCCTGAGCAGGCATGCTGTAACTCTGATCCTTCAGCTCAGTCAGGCTTTTCCAACTTAAATGAATACTTGAATCATATACTTTTGCTTTGAAGACAATGGACCGAATTTCTATTTTTCCTAAATACGTGGGGAAAAACAAGCTTCCTGAGTCATTAATTCAGTAACTACTCAGCATATCCCTGGTAAGTATTCATACTCATATTTTTAAGACAGGTTCAAATTATTTGTCATTGTTTTCAATTTAAGCTACACCAATTAGATTTCCTGCAAATCACACACACACATACACACAGAGACACACACCTCACACCCACATATCTGTTTCTCATTCTGTGGTGATATGTAATGAAAGATTATTGTGAACCTGGCCTACATAATACAGCTGCCTTGCAGATGTCCCAAAATTATATTAAATGCTCTACACGTTAATGTTGGTTTGTAGGAGTCTGAGGCTCTCACCCCAACCCCAAGCACTTTAATTTCTCATTCTTCTTCAATTTACTTGCAAACTGAGTGATTACAGAACGATATGAAAACCACATGTAAAATACCCACTGAGGTTTTTCTCTTCTTCTTCTTTTGTTTTCATACATAAAAACAATGGGGAAAAGCCAATGTGGAGATACTGGGGCCAACCAGTGGTTTCCTTTGAAACTTACCAGGGACACTAGGGAAATTTGCCAATATATGGATGGTGTTTGAAGAGTCAGATCAAAGAAAGAAATATGGAGTGTCAGAGGCTGGTTCTCCCAGGTTTGGATATACAAAGTGTTGTGTCCAAAGCAATTTTCATTTCTTGTTGATGTTGCATTTTGTGTCACTTTCCTTCTAAAAAAAATCCTCAAAACTGAAAGGTATCTGTTCTGTGTGAACAAAGATATATACTACCATCACGTTTTAAAAATGGAGTTGTCAAATAACATCGGATTTAGTTTTTTGGATTTAGTTTTTTTGAGGATTCACTGATATCTGGAAAGGCTGAAAACCCCAGCAGTGAAATATTTCATATCCTTCACCCTTTCTAAAGATATTCCCTATTTTACTTTAGTTCTAATTATATTTTTTCCTTAATTTTCCAGGGTCTCTAAAGAAATAATTGTCTATAATTTTACCCTTCTTGGAGGCAATGAAGGAAAGGTCAGAAAGGATTCTAGTATGTGAAATGGACTACTACACAGGTAGCCTAGACTTTGTGCCTGAGAAGATGTTATACTTTTCAGGATAGCTCCAGGGTCTGTGGCAAGCCTGTGGTATTCTGAGTTTCCAGTTGGAGGCATGGAGTGTTTCTCCTGGCAGTATGTCATGGAACATGCAATTGATGTTTATACTCCAACACAAAACCTAGCAAGAACTCTGAGTGTGATAAGACATAGAAAAGGTACCTGGATCATCTGTGATTTTCTGTCCTGTCATAGACCACAGATCCGTGAAAAAATAGGCATTTTATTTTGCCTTCCACTGCCATGTCACCCTTTGTCTACTCCTCAGAGATTCTGGGAGGAGTTTCTAAGTCTGGTAAAGAATGGTGGATGGTAAATTTGCTTCTAATTTTGATTTCTTATCATAATATTCTCCAAGACTTTTAAAAAGCTAACAGCTTGGAAAAGGATGTCAAGTAATTTAGTATTTGTTTTTTGAATATTTTAAATGTCAGATACAATTTTGCTTAGTTCTAGGTGTTCATTTAACATTTAGTTAGAAATCAATGCAATAACCCTTCCTAACTTTATTTTCTAGAAAAAAAAGATTTAGTATTAGATAGCCATGTGTGAGGAGATGGGGTAACTTTCAAAAAGGGAACTTACAGCCTAGACTTAATGTTAAGTACCAGGGCAAAGCTCTGACCTCACACAAATAAGCTGTGACAAGTCAGTTACTGATTGTGTATTTGTATCCCAGAATATCATTTCACCTTGTATTTCAGGTTTCTGCCACTTCAGGGTAAGAGTCACTCATTCTATTACTATTTTAGATTTCAGTTTCCACCATGGGCCTATCTGAATTCCAGAATAATTTTCTTTTTCTTAGGAAGAAAACAAAATCATTTGACCCCTTGAGTTGTAGATTCATTAGGTAGAGTCTCTTTTGAAACAGTTCAAGGAATAATTTTTCCACTGACCACAGAGTTGGATGAAATGATCCCTTTACTGCAGCTTACAAGGGATGATCGAATTCATGGCATATGGGGAACGATTTTGCTTGTCATTAGGGTTTTGCACAGGAGCATCTAACCACAAGACCAGTAGGCCCATTAATTCAACCTGTCATCTCTGAATAGAACAGATTATAAGGGGAAAAATGTAGCTAAAAACCAAACAAAGCAAATGACTTACGCTGTCTCTTCTCTTCACATCCTTGGATCTTAGGCATTAAAATATATATATTTTAGTCAAAAAACTGTTCAGATCTTTTCACTTTAAAAATTCTAAAGCCCAGGGCCTCCCTGGTGGCGCAGCGGTTGAGCGCTGGGTTGCGAAGCTGCCCGCAGCCTCTGCAGCGCCGGTTCGATCCCCGGCTGCTCCCCGGCCACCGGAGGAGGGTCCCACATGGCACGCAGACCTCTCCTGCCGCCCGCTGCTCCCCTCAGCAGTGTACTTCGTCAGTCTGCCTGTTCTGTTCCCCGCTCTGGCTCTGGTGAATTCTCTCACCCTCCTGCGCTTCTGACTGTACCCAGTGCTTGTATAAATGATAAATAAATAAATAAATAAATCTTTAAAAAAAAAATTCTAAAGCCCACAATGTGGTAACAAAGTCTACTTATATGTTTGTTCTTTATGTTTAAGATTTATAAAACAAACAAATGAACCAACCTTTCCACCCAGTTCGAATTCCTCATTTTGTTACAGTTGTGTTATTACCTTTTCCACTAGGGTTCATTTAAATTGGTAGTCAAAGATTTGGAATAAAATTAATATATATGTTAAAGGTCATGTCTATATACAAATTGTTTCAATATATTGACCGAAAATAAGAGACTATTTTGTAAATGAGATTTTGGGACTCTCTTAACAACCGGTTCTTTGGAGGCATACACCTTGTTAAATAATTTAGGTGAGATCTCTGCTTTGTTGCTAGGTTTCATGTCCTATAGATAAATGAACAAACTGTAGTCTTGTGAAGGAAATTTAATTGAAAATAATTACAGATGTTTTTTCAATGATGAAGAAATATGACATTATGAAAATTTTCTGCAATAATCCATTCTTCTCATTTGTGTTTTCTTTTTCAGAACACCCAATACATTACTCCAGTAGATATCTACTCATTAATACTTGGTGTTACTTGATTCCTTTGAAATTCATTCTCAATTTGTAACATTGCTGACTTCTACTGGTGGTGGCTGACACTGTGAGAAGAATGAATTGTGCATGTGGTCTTTTGCTTGTACCTTCATATATTCTAATGTGTGAAAGGTTGTTAAGAGTGATAGGAAATCAGAGCAAGTGGTGGAAGATTAGTGGAGTATTCTTGCCTCCTGCTGCCTTTTGTAGAGTGTCTCACAATGACCCTTCTGGCGGGGGATTTTAAGTGATATTTCATTTGTCAGTGTGGAAAAATTCAGAATGAGCATCCTCCCTGAAATCCCAGAATAATAACATCATTATAAGTTTTTAACTTGCTGTTTTCTTGGGAAGTTTTAGAAGAGAGGATCAGAGTATACTGATTTTGCAGAGACCAGTCTTGATATTAGCACCTCAGGAATCAATCTGTAGTCTGCCCATGTAACCTCAGGTGTGTCACCTACCATGTGCTTGGTAATATTAAGGACATAGTGAGGTAGAAAAGGCAAATTCATATCTGGATTCAGTGTGCATCCATCCTTTCCTGGATCCTAAGATCCTTGAGGGAAGAGTTTTTGCTTTGTTACTTCTGAATCCTGCAAGGTATTTAATAGTGAAATAATGACAATACAGGTAACAGCAGCATCTAACAATTATGAGTGTTACAAATCAAGCACTACACTAAGCACTTTAAATACAGTATCCTATTTAATTTTGATTATGATTTTACATTATTATTTTTAGTATTCTCACCTTCTAAATAAGGAATTTAAGGCTTAAAATTTATATAATGTCACACCTCCAGAGTCATGGATTAAATAGTGATTTGAAAAAAGATATGTCCAACTTCTAAGGCCTGGTACTGGTAAATGTGATCTTATTTATTTAATAAATAGGGTCTTTGTGGATGTATTTGAATTAATGATCTTCAGATGAGATCATCCTGCACTTAGGATGGGTCCTAATCCAATACCCACTCTCCTTACAGAAGAAAAGAGAAGGAAATTAATGACAGATAGGGAAGACCATGTGAAAATGGAGGTAGAGGTTGAAGTGATGTTCAGACAAGATGAGGAAGGGTGTGTCAAAGATTGCTGGCTGCCACTGAAGCCAGGAGAAAGGGATGGAATGATTTCTTCTTCAGAATCTCCAGAAACAACCAACCCTGCCAAAAACTTGATTTTGGACTTTTGGCCACCAGAGCTGCAAGAAAATAATTTATGCTTTTTTAAACCAACCTGTTTATGGTCATTTGTTATAGCAACAACAGGAGATGAATTCAGCAGCTAGTTGGTGATTAAAACAACTTTTAAAACCCAAAAACTTTCATATAAGTTAATTTCCTATTTTTCCTTTGGCTTTTCAAGTTTCTATTGCATTCATAAAAATAATGTAGAGAGCTCTCTGAAGGGTAATTAAATAAATTACTTTAGGTTTTAAAAAAAAATAAATAAAATAAAATAAAACCCAAAATCTAAGCCATGTTTTGAACCCCGTTCTTTACAAGTCTTCACATTGTCAAGGCCACTGTTGTGTATATAACAACAAATGTTAATAAATATTGCCGTGTTTACTTAAATTTATTTGAAAGGAGCAGGTGGATGAACTTTGATTCTTCTCCTTTCTTGAGAAAAATTTGTCTAAAAGAATGAGTGTGTGGTAAGAATGGCTGTATTTTTTGATATAGCCATTTGGAAAAACTGTGATCATGTGCCTATAAAATTTCCTTTTTTGTTTACATAGAAAGTGGGCAGTTATAATACCTGATATTCAGTATTTTTGGATTCATTGATCAGACATATGCTAAAAATCTTTTTTAGTGATAAGGGTATAAATTTTATGAATGTGTCTTAAATCTTTCTAGCTCCAGTTAGCCAAGTGATGTAATCCCAACACAAAACTCCCAATGCGTTCCTCCAGAACATCCCTCCTCACTGTTTTTATTTTTGGTAGAGATGATTGTCCTAGTTTATAAGCTCCTCAATTAAACTGAGATTATAGTTTCCAGTGCAGAAATATACAGATGTGGGGTAAGTTAATAGTAAAGTGAACTTAAAGAGGAAAGAGGAAAGTCGAAATCCCAGGTATAATCCACAGTAGGAAGGCAAGTGTTAGAACAAGAAGAATTACCCTGAAGCTGGTTGAAGGAAAAATACAATTTTTTGCTTGTGGAACATGTTTAGTTATTTATTTTTTTAAAAGGATTTATTTATTTATTTATTTATACATGCACTGGGTACAATCAGAAGTGCAGGGAGGGTGAGAGAATTCACCAGAGCTAGAGGGGAGAGCAGAGCAGGTAGACTGACGAAGTACACTGGTGAGGGGAGCAGCGGGAGTGGCAGGAGATGTCTGCGTGCCATGTGGGACCCTTGTCTGGTGGCCGGGGATCGAACTGGTGCTGCAGAGCCTGTGGGCAGCTTCTCAGCTCAGCGCTCAACCGCTGCGCCACTGGGGAGGCCCTTGTGGAACATGTTTAAATAAAATAATTGACTTGAACTTTCTCTGCCACCAATGAATAAGTGGATTTTAAAGGACTTAGAGCAGAGGCATGGATTCCTCTTTTCAACTTATACAAGATTTTGGTTTTGGTCAGAAGCATTTTTTTTTTTTCCTATGCCCCCCTTGTCAACACCAATCACAGCACACACACATCAGGCACAAAGACCACTTCTCGACTCTCTAACCCACTATGGTGCTGGTGACACCTCACCTGAACAAAGACTCAAATCTCATTCAGCTAAACTAGTGAATTTTTCAGAATAGCACTACTGAAATGGTAGAACATTTGGATGGCTTCTCCTTCCTCTTTTAGAACCATTTTACATCCTTTTTGTAAAGTTCCCTATAAAAACTCCATAAGTTTGGCATTAAAATCTTTTTTTCTTTTCCCCCAGATGAGGAATTGAGGCATGGGGAAGTCAAGTGGCCTGCCCTGGGTCACTTGGCTCTCAAAAGACCATGGAATCTCTGGAGATATTTCCTGGTCTTTTCCTAAGTGATGAGCAGTTGGGAGTCGAGACAACCCATCACCCTGTAGGACATTCCAGACCAGTCTTGGTTTGGTGCCACTGCTGACCATTTAGATTGGAAATGCTTTAAGGGTCTGATGCTACAGTAGACTAAAATTACAAGGAAGGAAAATGGATTAAATATTCATTTCATTCTAGGGGAGTTATAAGTGTCTAGTTATAGAAAATGCTCTGTAAGCTGCCAGGGTTTAGTTTTCTCCCCTCATCTCCTTGGGGAAGAGAAACTAGACCTTTTTTTTTTTTTTTCTTAAAATAATGTTAAATTCTAATTTAACCTCTCTCTGCTCATACCAACCTCTCTCTGCTCATACCAACAACTTTTCAATAACTAAATATTAGCAATTTAGGCATAAATTTTTAAGACAATGTGAATTCATTAATATATAGAGCTGTCCAGTTCCTCATCTGTTAAAGTACAGCCTTCCAGGAGCTAAATTAAAATTAAAGATGGCCAGCAACTATTTCCAACCAACTGTGTCTTAGAGCTTGAATTTAAGGAGGATGTGGTTAGGGAACTGTAAGACTATTTTTTAATCCTAGCAGAGAAATGCTTCTGTAGAGATGTAGATAAAATACTTTATTCTTTGCTTTTACTATTTTAATTATATTTACCACAATTAAAAAATTGAGACTTTTTAAAAAAATGCATGAAACAAATGGATAACTTAGTGAATTACTATAAGGCAAATACATTTGCAAATAATCCAAATGAAGAAATAGTTTTTTGTCAGCTATGTTAAATTTGCAGCCCCTGAAAATTCATATTTGCAATTTATTATTCCATTTACAACCCCTTCCCTTTCTTCTAATAACTTGATCCAGCTTATTATTATTATTTTAATTTCATATATTTTTACATCATTTTTCGTTTTTGCACAATGTATGCATTTTCATCTTGGTTATAGTCCCCACACAATTCCTACCCCCTCCTTGTTTTGATGCTACTCCCTCCTCTCCGTGCTGTAGTGTGCCTCTGGTTTATAGTTGCTTGTTGATTTTGATTTTTACTTTATTATAATTAGTCTTTTTCCTGGTCCCTTATTGAGGTTTTCTAAATTCCTGCTATGAGTGAGACCATCCAGTATTTTTCTTTTTCTTTCTGGCTTATTTCGCTGAGTAGGATCCCTTCCAGCTCCATCCTTATTGCTGCAAATTGCATGAGTTTATCTTTTTTGATTGCTGAGTAATATTCTATTGTGTATATGTACCACATCTTCTTGATCCAGTCATCTATTTTTGGGCATATGGGTTGTTTCCATAGCTTGCCTATTGTAAATAGTGCTACTATAAACATAGGGGTGCAGGTGCCATTTTGAATTAATGTTTCTGTGTCCTTTGGGTAAGTACCTAGGAGTGGCATTGCTGCCGATCCAGCTTTTAAAGTCATCAAATTAATCTAGGCTTCCCCACTGATGATGGATTGGTAGGCCTTTTCATTACTTTTAGATCTTTTCAGTGAACAGAATTAAGAAAAACTGATACCTCAAAATATATTAAAAAAATTTTCATACTGATAAATGATACTTACAAGTCAAGTTCATGACTTCATGGGGGCTCTATTTCTAATTTATAACTTTGTGAATCTTTCTTTGAACATCAGGAATTCTGATTCTTATATTCATGGGATGAATAGACTGTCATCTATTCATTTACTTTATTCCACACCAGACTTGGAATTACATGCTAATACCATCACCAATATAGAAACAACATTTATTTATGCTTAGGTTTTATTCATTCTTCTTCACTCAAAAAACTAATTGCATGATATCTTTGTCACAGATATGAAATATTATAATATTACTCTTTTAACCAAGTATGTGCAGGACTTAATGCTCACCTCATAACCTTGTGGAAATATCTAGTAATTTGGGGGCTCTGATACTTGTCATGCAGTGGATTTCTCAGGATAATCATGGGGAAAATATATCTGAGTTCTTTTGTGCTGATATAAATTGGATGTGTTCATTCTATTTGCAAATCAGCTTGACTTGCATTGCTTTCCTTGATATCTTAAATATGTTACATTATTTTCCTTTTGCATAAAGCATTGTAGTTGAAGTATCTGATAGAAATCTGATTTCTTGCCCTTATTAGTAATGTAGTCTTCTGCTTAAATAAACTTTGTTTATTTTTAAATTCCATTAATTTTATTTATTCTTTTAATATTTCATTTTATATAATTCTTACATCATTTTTCATTTTTGCACAATGTATGCATTTTCATTTTGGTAATATTCCCCATACAATTGCACCCCCCCCTTATTTTGGCCCTAATCCTTTCTCTCCCCTCCCCCTGCCCTGTAGTGTGTCTCTGGTTTATAGTTGCTTGTTGATTTTGATTTTTACTTGTATTAAATTCCATTAACTTTAAAAGAAAAAAATTGAGACATTTTAAATTAACATACAATTATTTTGCTTTTATGAGCATATGAGAGCTTAAGGAAGAGAATAAAATTATTTCTACTCCAATTATTCAAAGATAAAAACTGGCTGCATTTTGAGGTAAATCTTTCTAGAACATTTGTGTGTGTATTTTACAAAATTTAAAAAATTAACCATATTATTTTTCTTTTATGTTCAACCACATATTATGAACATTTTTCCCCTATCACTTTAAATGGCTTTATAATATTTACTATTTCTTATGGCTTTTCATTTTTTTAAAAGATTTATTTATTTATGCATACAAGAACTGGGGTACAGGCCAGAGGTGTGGGAGGTGAGAGGATTCACCAGAGACAGTGTGGGGAACAGAACAGGCAGATTGGCTGAAACACTGCTGAGAAGAGCAGCGGGCGAGACATCTGCTCGCCATGGGTAGCTCCCTGGCCGGGGATCAAACTCAAGCTGCAGTGGCTGCAGATAGCTTCATAGGTTGCATCTTAACCCCTTGTGCCACCAGGGAGGCCCACTTTGCATTTTTTAAAGTATGTCATTAATATCTACTACATAGCTTTTAGAAAATTTCTCTGGTTATTAAATAATATACACATTTTCGTGGCTTTAAATGCTTATTTTCAATTTGTTCATGTGGAAAGCAGGAAATGTTTTCACTTTTTACGAATTACAGACCAGCGCTCCCATGGCCTTGCCCTCGAACCAGCATTCTTTGTTTCAGTCATTGCTGTTTGGTAGGTAAGATCGGGTGTTTTATTGTTTAGTATCTGTTGTTAAGGAGGATGAGAATTCATCTGCAATTCAGTCATTTTTTCTTTTATGAATTGTCTGTTTATTCAGCATATTTTAGGTCTTTGTTTTTGATGCTGATTTCCAAGTGCTGTATAATTAAAGAATTTAATAAAGTTTCCATTTGTTTTTAATTTTGCTGACATCATTTTTGACATTCAGCAGTTTGCTTTTTAGGTAGTCAAATCCATCAGTATTGTCTTTTATTGCTTAAGCATTTGTTTAGTCAGAATTTCCATGTCCCAAAATCAGAAAAATGATAATATTTTCTATCATATTTTTAAAATGATGTTGTTGTAAATATTTAGTTCTTGAGTGTGGAATTTAAATTGGTGTCTGTTATGAGGAAAGAAGTTGCTATTTTCAGCTGTATTTAGCCTAGCATTTAAGTAATCCATTATTCCCCTAATGATTTGACATGAAACCCTTTCATATATTACATTTCCTGTGTACTTGCTTTTGTTTCTGACCTTTTTATTTTTTTCTCTCATAATCAGTTTATTCCTAAGCATCTACCACACTGTTTTAATTATTTTATACTATGGTTTAATAATTTGATTGAATTCTCTCACTTGTTATTGTTTTCCTCTCTATCTTACTATTTAAAATTTTTTGTCGGACACTTTTATAATTCATTCTCCCAGGCAAATTTTAGACCAATTTTGACAAGTCAAATGTTAAAAAAAATGAGGAAATGTCCTATTGGTAGTTTGATTGAACATGTATCTTTTATCATCACAGAGTCATCACTAGGAACATTATGATGGTTAAATTAAAAAAATGAATTCATAATTTTTAATACAAATTTCTAGTTTAGTTTTTGTAACAAATTGTGAGGACAGCTTAAATTCAGCAAAAGTCTGCTTTATGTGAAATGTAATATTTACTATCTCTCCATCTTCTTGAATGAATGCCCATCTCTGCTCAGTGCCTAAGGAACGAAGTATTATCTCATTGTCTCAGCAATAAAAGAAATTTAAAACGCTTCTTCAAGTGGTGTGCAGCAAAACTAAATAAAAAGCATCCGGGTTCCTGCTGATTAAGAGAATTAAGCACAAAAGCATTACCTCTAAACAAATGTATTAAATTTTTATAGCACTTTATATAGTACAAAGCATTGTCCTTTGTGCTTATGTATTGATTTTTGTGTCAGTTCTCCATGATCCATTTCATAGGTAAGGTTTGGGGAGATTAATGAAGGAACCAAAACTAAACAGCTATCAAGTGACCGACATGTGACATGAAAAAGGTATTCTTACTCTAAGCACCATTCTTTTCCTGCTAAATCAGACACATTAACTGAGTCTTCATTTCTTCAGTGTCATTCAGCTGAGTTTTACAAGTTTCCAAAATAATGTTTCCAGTAGAAAAGATCTTGAGGTAACCATTCCCTGTTTCCTATCCAGCTATGGTTTGTTTTTAAACCATTTCCATCCTCTTTCATCTCTCTCACCACTACCACCTTCACATCTCATCACCAAACTGGGCTTGCAAATGGGGCAATTTGTGGTAACAAGGAATTATCTGATTATTTTATGGTATTCCCCCTCTTCATTTAAGTTAAAATTTATCTGGTTTTTACTGACCAAAGAAGGGTAAACATGTGACTCTTACCTTTACTGTCTTTCTCTCCTTCTCAATCAAATAATCCTCCTTCTTCTTCCCCCTCTCCACCCTTCACTTTATCCTTATATTTTTCCTGCTTTATCAACTTTTCTCCACATACCTAACTACAGAAATTTCAAAACAGCTGTATTCTGAGACAAAACCATCTGCCTTCCTCGCTGAGCACCACCCTTACATACCAGAGATGTACAGGCTGTTCTCTCTCTCTCTGCCTCAGAATCTAGTTAACCACCTTCATAGGCTTTGTTCCACAGGCCACATATCAGACTATGACCTTGTTAATATGTAAAGATATATTTCCAAATATTCAGGAGCAGAAACCAGTGTATTTTGCCATGGTGGCAGTAAATTAAACAACCCTCAACCACCACCACATGCAACACACACAAATCACTCTCAGCTGTATCAATAAACTGAGTTTTAATTTAAAATCCAAACTCTTAAGTTGGAATAGTTTCTCAAATTTAGGGAGTCTTCTAAACCAGGCCATATCAAGTCAGGGGTAGCTTTGAGACACTTTTGCTGAATTCAGAAACGCATGCCCCTGCAGATGTGGAATTGCTTTTCTGGTCCAGTCAGATCATCTCCAGGGATCCCTATCAAAGGATAGGCATGGTTTAGCTTAGGGAGTGAAATTAAAATCTTTCAGAGAATCTAAGACAAGCTGAAAACAGAAACAAGGACACGGAAGATGCTTTAGTTCAATTAGTTCAATTTGGTATTTATGTTAATTGACAGCTGTGGACATGTAGTCATTGTCAGTCGCAGGGAGAGTTTCAGTATCTGAGGCCATTTGGATCCCACTTCAGGACTGAGGTTCTCCAGTAGCTAAAAATATAGCATCTGATGGCTTTTAGTTGATTCTGCTTAGGAGTTTCCTTTGGCCATCAGTGCTGCCTTGCCCAAGGCCATGTACCGCCCCCCAGCCCCCAACAAATCTGAAGATTTCCTGGGGCCTCTTTTGTGCACACATGATAGCCAGCCTCTTTCTATCCTAAGACCAGTTCCCCAAGAAAGGTCTTGCATCCAGTTTCAGAATCTGTGTCTGTTCCCTGGGGAACCTGACTGACCAGAGATTCTTTGAAAAACAGTATGTTAAGACTTGGTGGAGTAAAAAGCCCCTGGACATCTGCCATAGCTCTTCTCTCCTATTCCAGGGAATAAAAGAAAACATTCCTATAACGAATCCTAGAACTCCCTTTCCAATGAAAGAAACTAACTTCATCTCGAGTCAGCCCACAGAGGCGAGATATGACCAGATCCATTATGTATCATTTCCCTTTTGTTATCACAAGTTTCCTTTAAATGGAGACATTTTAATCAGTGGATATTTTGTGTGTTAAAGAGTCAGAAAATGCTTTCTTAATAATAGCTATAGAAGGGCCTCCCCTGGTGGCGCAGTGGTTGAGCACTGGGCTGCGAGGCTGCCTGCAGCCTCTGCAGCGCCTGTTCGTTCCCTGGCCGCCAGCGAGGGTCCCACCAAAAAAATAAATAAACAAATAAATAATAATAGCTATAGGACACTAATTATGAAAGATGTAAAGGATATGTTCACTTTCATCAAGTGCTAGGAATCATTTTTGCAGCTAAACAAATTATGACTGTATAAGTGATATAAAAGGGTAATCATTTAAGAGCATTTTTTGGAACAACTGAAGCTGATAAAGTTTTATCCCTACCTTTTTACTTGTATCTGAGTATCGTAAAAGGAAACTATAATTGTAGCTATCATTTACTGAAATATTTTCTTTCAGTAGCTATGCTAAGTAATTTAATTGTCTAAGTTTTTATTTGCTGATGTCACGGTTGGGTAGGGACCCTTCCATATTGGGCCTAAAGAGGATTTTTTTTTTTGGTAATATATCATATTTAGTGCTTTCAACATCCTTGTGAAATTTTTATTAACGTTCTCATTTTGAATATTGGGAAATCAAAACACAGAGTCTGAGAACTTGCATAGGGTCACAAAAAGGGCAGAGCTAGAATGTGAACCTAGATATATCATATTTTTTGTTCATATTCTTTTTTTAAAAGATTTATTTATGTGTACAAGAACTGGGGTGCAGGCCAGAGGTACAGGGGGTGAGAGGATTCACCAGAGACAGAGCGGGGAACAGAACAGGCAGATTGATGGAAATACACTGCTGAGGAGAGTAGCAGGCAAGACAGGAGAGGTCTGCCAGGATCCACTTGTGCTGCAGAGGCTGCGGATAGCTTCACAGTGCTTAACCCCTTGGGCCACCAGGGAGGCCCTTTGCCCATATTCCTAACTATTGTGCTTAATTTCCTCCACCCTATTCATTGTTAATTTTTAAATTTGAATTGTTCAGTACACCAAAATTCTCTAGCATTGTCTTTTAAAAACTCTTGCTGGGCCTCCCTGGTGGCACATGGGGTTAAGATGCATAGGTTAAGCTGTAATCCATGAAGCTATCTGCAGTCCTTGCAGCACAAGTTCGATCCCTGGCCTGGTAGCTGCCAACATGGCACAGCAGACCTCTCCTTTCTCACCCACTGCTCCCCTCAGCAGTGTATTTCAGTTGATCTGCCTGTTTTGTCCCTCACTCTGTCTCTGGTGAATCGTCTCGCCCTCCACACCTCTGGCCTGTGCCCCAGCTCTTGTATGCATAAATAAATAAATGGTTAAACAAATAAAAACTATTGTTGAGAAATAGTTTTAGTAATAGAAGGATAGATGTAAATGTTCTCACATACCCAGGTTTCCTGTACCTGTCTTTGTTAATATCTTACCATGATCTTTGGGTTTTCTCTGAAAACTGTAGGAATTATGATCTTTCACCATACATGTGATTATCTTTTTTGTTGTCACTTCTGTGCTGGCCCCCGAACCCTTAGTGCAACCAATGATTGGCTCAAATTTTTAAATAATGCTTCAAATCTATTTTGGGTAAAGAGCCAATGTCTTAGCTATTTGATTACTTATATTTTTAAAATCATTTTATATCACTATGAATGCCCATGTTCCTATGTTCCATAGTTCCATAGTTCCTATGTTCCATAGAAGTAAGAGATGTGCAAACATCTCTTTAACATAAGTTAGGAAAGCTGTTGGTGGGCAAAACCTCTTCAAAACTCCATGGGTGCTATACCTAAGCATTTTTCTTCCTCAATAAGAATGTTCAGTCTGTTGGTTTGCAATTTAGGGAGTTTCATATTTATGGCTTCCAAGTTTTATGCCATATGCTAAAGCAGGTTATCAACCAGACAGGAAGATCACCAGAATATAGAAGCTTATTGTGTTCAGGCAGACACCTGCCAACATGTTAGCTTATGCTGGGTTGGCCATAAGTGTAAGCATTCTTTTGTGGTTGACATACGCTGCTTATTTCACATATTTGGGAATAACCACACCCTGGAGCTGAAAAGCATGTTCAAGACTGGAAACCTAGCAGAGCTTGTGGTATCAAATCCATACCTTCCTTCTTCAGTAGCTTTGAGGGAAAGTCAGTCTATGAAATAGAGGAGAAAGGAATAATGTACTTTTTTTTAAAATTGAGGTGTATGTAATTGTTATATAAATACAATTACAGCAAAATGTATAAACCTAAAATTTTGACAGATTTGTATGTCTGAATTTAGAGCATTTCCTTCACTCTAGAAAATTCCCTTATGTATCTTTTTCCCTATCCCCACTCCAGAAAGTTAACCACAGTTTTGAGTTTATCCCCCAAATTAGCTTTGCCTGTTTACCTACTTTCGAAATTCACATAAATGGAGTCATGCAGAATGGACTCATTTGTGTCTGGTTTCCCCCCACCTCCTCAACACATTGTCTTCGTAATTCATTCATGTGTTTGCATGCATCCGTAGTTAATTCCATTGTTGTTGTTCAGTTGTACTTTATTGTATAAATATACCGCAAGTTGTTTATTCACTTTCCCATTAATAAGTACCATGTTGTTTTCAGTTTTGACTATTTGATATTTTTTATTTGACTATTTGACTTTTTTTATTTGAATAAAACTGAAACAAGCATCCATGCACAAGTTGCATTAAGGACCTATGTTTCCATTTCTTTAGGGTAAACATTGAGGAGAAGAATTAGATAAGTAATATGTGGTATTTTTATGCCCAAAAATAGATGACTGGATCAAGAAGATGTGGTACATATACACCATGGAATATTACTCAGCAATCAAAAAAGATAAACACATGCAGTTTGCAGCAACATGGATGGAGCTGGAAGGGATCATGCTCAGCGAAATAAGCCAGAAAGAAAAAGAAAAATACCGGATGGTCTCACTCATAGCAGGAATCTAGAAAACCTAAATAAGGGACCAGGAAAAAGACTAATCAATACAAAGTAAAAACCAAAATCAACAAGCAACTATAAACCACAGATACACTATGGGGCGGGGGGAGGGGCAGGGAAAGGAAGAACTAGAGTCAAAATAAGGGGGGAGTGCAATTGTATGGGGAATATAACCAAAATGAAAATGCATACATTGTGCAAAAATGAAAAATGATGTAAGAATTATATAAAATAAAATATTTAAATTAAAAAAGTAATATATGGTATTTTTAAATCTTTTAGTTTTAACAATTCTAGTGGGTATATAGCCATATCTTATTGCCTTTTAATTTGCCTTTCTTTGAGGACAAACTTGTTGAGCATTTTTATGTCTTCTTTTGTAAAACATCTTTTCAAGTCTTTTGCCCATTTTTTTATTGGGTTATTTGCCTTTAAAAATTTAATTATAGTAGTTCTTTATATAGTCTGAATACATATCCTTTGTCAAATATAGGTATATTTAGCCTTCTATTTTGTATCCTCTCTTCTCCTTTTATATTTACCCTTTGCTTTATTCTTCAGCAGTTGCTCTAGGCACTAAAGCACACATACAACTTGCAGTACTCTTGAATTAATAGAATGTTACCCTGTGTATAATGTAAGATGCTATGGCAGTATCATTTACCTTGCCTTTTCCATCCATTTTGATATTGCTGTTATATAATTTGCTACTACAAAAAAAGCATTATTTCCTTGAGAAGTTGGCCATCGTTTTTATTGCCCTCACTTCCTCTACTGTTCATTTATCTGCTTTTAGGACACTGTCTTTGTTTTTCAGAAAGGTGTCCATTATTCCTTCAGATATTATTTCTTTTTCCTCTTGTTCATAAACTCTAGCTTATGTATATGATTGGCTTCTTGATAGTGTCCCATAGGCCACTAATGCTCTATTCAGTTTTATCTTCAATGATTTTCCCTGTAGCTTCATTTTGGATAATTTCTTCATTTGTTCAATCCAGCATCAGGACCCACATAGAGACAGTTGTATTGACTGATGTTTTTCCTGACTGTAAGTCACACCACCTTATTTCTTTGCCTGCCTCATAGTATTTTGTTGAAAACTGATCATTTAGAAAATACATTATAGTAAAACTCTAGGTTTTGATTTTTTCCCCTGAAAGTTATTGTCATTTTGTTGTTTTAGCATTCCACAGATTAAGTCCAAACAAGTTATGAAAATCTGTCTCTTCCATGATATAAGGCAGTTATTTTTTTTTTTTAATTCTTAATTTCATTTTATTAGCCTGGCTCCTGGGGTTCGCCCCTGTGTCTGCTTAGCTCAGTGGTCAAATAGTTACTGGTCAGAGATTGTGTCCAGATGCCTCATCAGAGGTGCTATTTGTATGTGTGTATCATGTTCAAAGTGAGGCAGATTTCACGTCTGCTTTGGATTTTATTTTCTATTAGGCCTTTAGGATCTCCCCTTGTGTGTGTATACAGTGTCCCACTCAGCCTGGAGTCTTATCCGGGCCCTCAGGCATGCTCTCCTTTTTAAGATCTCCCTTTAAAAGTTTTGTTAGCTTGCTTGTCTGCTGCTTACCCCAGCTGTGACTGCATCCTCAGACAAGAGAGCTGTGGGGCTCCTGATTTATTTCCTACCAGTCCTGCTACTTTTACTAACAGTCCCACTGGGCATGAGTTAGACTCTCTAGCAGGGAAGCTGCTGGTTTTCCTGGCTGACTCTGCTTTGGTAGAACTACAAAGCTGCTTGAGCTGGAGGGATGATGAAAGCAGCCTCGGCATGAAAGCCACAAAATTCCATTGCTCTTACCCAAAGTTGATCAGATTTTTATAAAATGCTTCTCAGTTTTGTAGTTTGTCTCTGCCTGGTTTCTAAAGCCCCCAAATGGTTGTTTAGACAGTTTTATCCAATTTTAAATGTTTTGCCGACTTCTTTATTGGATATAGTGGTAAGTGTGGTCTTGACATATGTATTTTGATAATGGGAAGGAGAGGAAGAAAAGTTAAAGGACTTGGCATGAGGAAGTTACTGGGAACATTAGTTCTTCTACTTAGCAAGCCTATAACCAAACCACCAAGTTATTAGTTCAAGAAGCTGTAAAAATTAAAAGTCCTTGATCAAAATCAACAAGCAACTATAAACCAGAAATATGCTACCGGGAAGAGGGGTGATGGAGGAGGGGAAGAGGGATTAGGGTCAAAAAAGGGGGGGTGGGAATTGTATGGGGAATATAACCAAGATGAAAATGCATACATTGTGCAAAAATGAAAAATGATGTAATATATATATATATGTCCCTGACTATTAACCCAATAATTCAAAGGTGAACCATATTAAATGATCTAATTATTGTGCCATGGCTATTATATACCAGTGGTAAAGAAGTCATAGCAAAATACATAATTATTTACAGAAAAATATTATCAGCCTAAAATGTCTTTAAGATTTTCTTATTTTGAGTTGATTTATAGATCCTAGAAGACTATCAGTGTCAACATTTGTCCTTGGTATTTCATGTAGTGATAATTCATATCAATCATCCTAACTCATTCATGTTAAAAAGTAAATGTCCTATCTCTTGTTCCCTCATTTCTGTATGACCTTAGGGATGTAGGGAAATTATTTCCTTCACCTCTGCCCCAACTTTCTCAGACTTTTCCTAGCACCTCAAATTAACTTTACTAGAAGCAGAACCCATTCCTTCGATAAGTCAGGAAAGGTATTTAAGGGATGACCTCTTTTCATACCATGGCCTTGTGGTCGGAGTACAGCCTTCCCAACTTGAATGAACGAACACATTTTTGGGAAATTGGAAGGCCCTACCCTGAGAAGATAGAAGGGAAAGGCAAGCTTCTGGGCAGCTCCAAGCTGGGGCTCTTTGTTGGGTGGCTTCTCTGACAACTCTGTGCCTTGCATTACCCTGCTCACCTTCTTCTAGGCTCTGGCAACAGGACTGCTGCCATGAGCCTCTAGGCCAGAGTGAAAATTCCTACAGTCGAGGGAAGACCCAGTAAAGTCCTAGAGTATCTCAGGACAGGATCTGAGCTCTAAGAGGTTTTATGGGAACCCTGAGAACAGTATTAAGGGCACGAGAGTGTCAGCCACTCCCAAATGTTGTACCAGTTGCACAACCAGAAGCTGAGTTTTCTAGACTCTTTAGTGATTCTAAACTTCTGCAAGGTCTCCTGTAATTCCCACCCCCCCCCATTGTTATTTGTGTGCTTTGTCTCCACCACATCTTGGTTGGGGTGCGATGGCATTTCTTCCACTGTTTATCTTTTTATCTTCTCTTTTTTCCTCTGCAGGTTCAATTTTAATATGTAACAGGAACTCACCAGACCAATTTTTATTGTGTTTCAAATGCTTCACATACTTGAAATACAAAATATTCTGGCACTTCTCTAATGCAGTGTTTCTCAATCTTAGCTGTTCATTAAAATCACTGCAGGAGTTTTTAAAAATTGTGGTGCTTGGGCTGCACTTAGGCCAATGAAATCAGACAATCTGGTGATGAGATCCAGACGGCCAGTGCTAAGAAACAATGCTATCATGGAAAGTAGTACCTCTGTGTAGCATGCTAATATTTGTGTTCACTTTTTTATCTTCAACCAACATTTACCACATGCTTGAGGGACCCATTGAAATATTAATTGGCAGAAAGTTAACAATGCAGAAACTGAATTATATCATGATCTCATTGTAGTATGTCAATACTTCTGAGGTCATGTTGGCCAAATACCCCTCGGTGTCCTTGTATTCAGCAGCTACTTTGGTGGCTGACAGCCTAAGAGAGGCTTGCCTCATGAGAGCAAATAAGAAAAAAAAAAAAGCCCTCTAGATATGAAAGATGTCAGATTTCAAAGACTGCTGGTCTATTATATAAAGTGCAGTGACACATTAGTACAAATATTTACCTTCACCTTTCTCCTCTGGAGTCTTTGTTCTCACTTTAACATTGAATAACGATTGACTTCTTTTCAAAAGGAAAAAGGAAAGTGATAAACCTTTCATTACCTTTTTCTTAAGAACTTTCTTTTTGAGAACTGAGACAGATTTCCTATTCCTACATTTTGAGACGGCATGATTTGCTCTATTTCAAGTTCCTTAGTTCATTTCTTTGACCTCAATACAGGTATCCATGGGTAGAAAGTTGCTTGGGGGAAAAAAAAAAGATAAAACAGCCAAAATTTGCCACAGGTATTTGTTGGTTCCTCAGCTAGCACAAGCCAACTAGAGTTTTCTCTTTTTAATGAGATGAGTAGAGGAATGAAGATAAGTTTTAAGGACCCAGAGGAATGCTTTCTGCACTGAATCATCTGGTACTTAGCAAGGTGCTGGCAAATGGTATGAGTGCCATGGATACCTGTAGAGAGCCTGAAACGTTGTGCCTGACAAACTCTCCTCTATTTTTAATAAAAGATAGTATTGAGAGTTAGTGATCAGAAAGAATTCCTTGGCATGATCGAGGTGAGAGACAAGACTAGACTACATCATTCAGTAGAATTTTAGCAATTCCTTTTTAGGATTTTTTTTGGGGGGGAAGGGTCACTGATCTTAAAGAAAGACTCAGCAATTCTAGCTGTATGAAATCTTACTTCTTTTGAAGTTAGAATTTAATAACTCTTGAGAGTTATTATTAGGCTTATAATTCCAGAAGACAATGCATTCAAGGTCATTTAAAGCAAAAACATTCAGCTTTCCTTATTTCAAGACTCAACACCTGCTTCAAGTTTCTCCATATTTTACTTATTTGTCAGTTATGTTTCTATACTCATTAGAAAGAAATAAATGGCAATTTGAAGTAGAAGGCTCAGGCCGTCTGTTTAAACATGTAGGTTGTGTGCTGCCAGTGTCAGGTACCTCCATTACTGAGACTATAGTGTGAGCAACATTCCCTGGAACTGTGAATCTGATGGTCCTGGGAAAGAGTCCTGTTTTTTCCAGACCTGTCATGGCAGCGTAGAATCACAGTAAAATCCACAGTATTCTATGGATTTTCAGTGGGCTGTGTATTTAAGGTTATTCAGTGATTTTTTTTCTTTGAAAGATTTATTTATTTATTTATTTATACATATAATCACTGGGTACAGTCAAAAGCGCGGGAGGGTGAGAAAATTCACCAGAGCCAGAGCGGGGAGCAGAACAGGCAGATTGATGAAATACACTGCTGAGGGGAGCAGCGGGCGTGGCAGGAGAGGTCTGTTGCACCATGCGGGACTCTCGCTGGTGGCCAGGGATCCAACCAGTGCTGCAGAGGCTGCGGGCAGCTTCACAGCCCAGTGCTCAACTGCTGCGCCACCAGGGGAGGCCTGGTTATTCAGTGATTTTATTTTAAAATCTGGCCTATTTATTTAGTCCTTGTTAGGGGAGATAGTATAAGAGGAAAATCCATTGATCTAGTAAAAAATGATGCTCTAATAACATAGACATAATTTCTTTGGGCAATGATATTCCTAGGAGGAAAGCTCAGAAATAATCATTTGGTCATTTTACCTCAAATTACCTACTTCCATTTGCTAGCACTATAGCAAAGGGTAAATGTGAAGTACAGCTGTTTTCTCAGAGGAGGTTAGTAATACAGTTTGCCCTACAGGACAATCTCAGCCTGAAATTATCATTATTACTCTGTTTTCCCAATCTTTCTTGTCATTTCCATTGAGAAATATAGTTCAATACTCCCTGAGAGTCACAGGGGAAGCAGAGAGAATTGTGTAGCTTGATACTCTGGGGTAATATCACTTGACAATGTCAGACTGAACGTTGTCTCTTAGCCCAACCACCTGGGCTGCACATGGTTCTGAATCTGAGTGTTGTGGAATCTCTCCAAGTACCCCTGGAGAAGAAATGGGTCATCCCATGTGCAGCCAAGCTGGGATAGTCTTGGTGTAAAGGGTTCTGGGCTTTTAAGAAGTGAGAGGAAGATTGGCCTATTCTTGGGTCCCATCAAAAAATGGATCTGCTGGATGGTTGTGCCAGTTCAAACTGAGTGAGTACATTTATTCAGTTTTTAATGATTTATAACTCTTTATATCTACAATATTCAGAGAAGTGGGCTACGTGCAGAATAGAAAGTAAAACATCAGTTTCCCTCATTTTAGGAACTTACAGTTTTTGTGGAGGAAAAAAGTCTCCATGAAATTGTTAAACACCACCATACTGGAAATGCGCCCAGTGTGATTTAGAGTGCTTACGGAGAGGCTGTGGAGGAAGTAGGACTTGAGTTGGGTCTTGCAACTTGTAACAAAGCGTGGCTAAGTGGAGGAGGGAGAAGAACATACTTGTGTACTGGTGGACTGCAATAGCCTGGACCAAACCTGAGGTTCAGAGTTTCATGCCAGGAAATTGGAACCAATGTAGTGGCTTTTACACTGTTATAGCAGCACAACATCTGTTGTTGTTCCTTGAGATCTTGTGAGGTTTTGGACTTTCACTAGAATATGTTCTCGGGCATATGGCAGGTCCCTTCCTGTTCATTGCACCAGCACTGTGCTGATGACTGGAAGTTCTAGAGTACAAATGGCAGCAGACAATGACAGAGTATGACATGAGAGCTGTTTTCTACAATGTCTAAAGCAACATCCTGCTTGCCATTTGGCTAGCCTGATTTCTATTTAACTCTGTATCTGTCTGTGGGTCAGAGAGAATATGCACTATTGCTGCTTTATTGAGATTCTCTTCCTCCTGAGAAAAAATAATAATTTGGAGTACAGTTTATTCCAGGTTTTTCTGCAGTTTTAACTCAGGGTCAGACTGTGTTCTTGAGGACAATGTCACACAAGGCCCTTTCTAGAGAAGTTCATCTCAAACGTGAATGTGTGTATGATTTGCTAAGGATCTTATTTAAAGAGTCCGGATTCATTAAGTATGAGATAGAGCCAATATTCTGCATTTCTGGTAACCCTGAGGAAATACTAATACTAATTGCCCAGGACCACATTTAGTAGTATAATTTATTCAAGGCATAATATGGATGCTATGACAACAGAGTGACCCAGAATGGTTGAGTGTGTGAAGGAGCAGGGTGGAGGGGAAATATTTTTCATGTGAGTTTATAGCCACACAGGCTCCCACATAGACTTACCAATGAGTCATGGTCACTGTCCACTCCGACCCTGACTTCTCATTAGGAGGAGCTCCCCCAGGACATGCCCACGCTGAAGCTCAGGAATACCATGCCTTTCCCATCAAAAGCCCAGTGAAGAAACTTATGACTTTCCAGCAGTGAAAGAAACAAGGGCAAACAGAATGCTCCGTTGGTTTTGCCATTTCTCCTCATCAATCTCATTGCAAATTGGAAGGTGAATCTGGTGGTTCCTTCCACTCTACTCAACTCAGCAGGTGTTTATTGCATGTCTGCTCTGGGCCTGACACTGTGCTAAGTATGTAGGTCTATTTTAAATGGTGAAAAGTGGTCTCCCATGTCCAGGGATTTACTATGTTAATGGAAAGAAGAAAACAGAATACTACAAGCAATGAAAGAAAAACATGAGAGAGGAGGGATATAATTATGTGCTAAATTGAATATAATCAAGTGCCAAACCTATGACACAAACAGTAAGTGCTGTGAAATGTCAGGGAGAGTTAGGATGTTGGCTTAGCTCTGTGAAACCAGAGTTGCAGATTTTAAATTGAGAGCTCTATTGTTTGACTTGAATTGGGGTTTTGGAGATCTTGCGGATACAGAATTTGGAACCCTGGGTAGGAACGGGAAAGGTAGAGGCCAGTTAGTAATACAGTCCACTTGTTTCAGGTACTTAGAGCCCCACAATGAATGCAAATCACACCTCCCACCCCAGACCTTCTCAGTCTTCCAGTGAATGAAGCATTTCTTTAAATGAAACCACCTCTAGATAATGTGATCATTGCTACGCTGTGCTGGGTTTGACTGGACACTCCCACAGCTCATAGGGAATTCAGACGTGAAATGAGGTCTTTCCATAGAACATGAGTAATAATGGGGCTTAATGGAGAAGGTCATCGTGAGAATCTCGGGGCAGATACCTTATAGTTTAGATGGGCTAGACAAAAGGAGAAGGGGCTGGGAAAGGCCCTCAAAAGCAGAGAGAAGACTCCTATCTGTTATCTTGTCCATGAAAGCCTAGGGGGTGAACAATGCCATTCAGTACTTATATAGCACTTTAAGCTCTTTTATAAACATCAGCTGGTAAAGTCACATGACACTCCTGGAGAGCGAAACACATTGGTCTTCCCCTGATTCTGAGAGTGAATTATGGGCACAGAGCCTACATTCGTCTGGCTGGAAAACACTCATACGTCCCTGGGCCTACCAAGCTGGGAGAACAGGCCAGTGCCCACATGGCCCCATCCATTAGGTGGCTTAGCTTTGCCTTGCATGAAGTACCAGTCCTCAGTGCAAGGAACAAATATCAGGTCTCTGAGCTGTGTCATGGAGCACTCCACTGCTATTAGAACTAAGGGAAAAGATAACAGTTCTCCTTCCTGCACTGCTAGTGGAGTTAGCTTAACTCCCAGTTCCCTTGAAAGTGGTTTTCCTCAGATATTCTCTCCTCCCTGCACTTTATGTCCTTTTCTGACCAAGTAGACCAAGAGTTATAGGACCTGTTGTTGAATATTTCCTGCATGAATTTTCCATATGGGGTCTGTTTCATGCTCACTTTGGTATCTGAGACCTTTTGTGGTGGTGCCTCAGGCTAGACTAAGGCAGGAAGAGTGCTGTAAACTTTGGATCCGACCAGCAGCTATTTTCCATCTCTGCAAAGAGACTGATAGGAAACTGCCAACATTTATCTACAGGGTGAACTTGAAAGAAACCCTTTTCATTTGCTGTTCTTACCTTCCCTATCAAAAGCATTTGGATGCCCAGCGGTTTCTAATTGGTGTAGACCAACTCTAGCCCACACATGCATTTTCTTTAGCTGATCTTGTGGCTTGTAAAAATCCAAATTAGCTTTTAATATTTTTAAGTAGTGTATTTTCATATAAAAGTTCAAATTTCTGACTTCTCTTGAATAAATTCTGAGATGCTGGGAACCCTGGGCTCACATTCCTGCTTGGAAGCCTTGATCCTAAACTCAAGAGCAGTCCCAGGGGCTTCACTTGTCCTGGATGCTCTTCAGCCCATTGCACCCAGTTTCACTCACCTAGTTTCTGTGAACCTTTGAATTTTTGACCTTCGTGAGTCACAAAAACATCCTGCATTTATTTCATCTTGATATTTTGGTGTTGTATATAAGGCAGATAAGAGGTTGAGGTAGGTATGGGTAGGAGTGGTTCAGGAAATATAGAAAGCTGATTTGGAGATAGCTTAGAAATGTCCCAACTGGAAATAAAGAAATAATCTACCAGTGCTTCTCACATCACCTGTGGAGAAGGGTAGTTTGTTTCTTATTTTCCAATCCATCACAAACTTGTACTTTTGTAAAATGAAATATACCTGAATGCCTAGAAAAATCCTATACAAAGGATAAGTCAGAGTTGATTATTAGATTCTATAGACTTCTTTTAATAAACATGATCAGAGTAACATGGGAAAAAAAGAAAATTACAAAATGCATTTTGTTCATTTAAAGTATACGCATAGGCTGTAACTATAGAGAATCATTAAACTCATAGCTTTTTGCCTTTCTGTAGTTAAAAACTAATAAAAAAGTATGAATGAAATAGCAATTTCCTACATTAGATGCCCATATGTACACTTTCAGTGAGCTTGTACAGGTAGCTCCTGCTTTTCAAAGTTTGTCCCCTCACCTATAAAAGACCGACCGACATTAGAGCTTATGTTTTCACAAACCAAAGGAAATTTTAAGAGGATTGTTATGTTTATAACAAAAGTCAAAAAGTGAGAGTGGTGTACAACATTTGTTTGCAATGAGTCATTCTAGAGGTAGCACATACCCCCAGTATTGAAAATGGCTCCACCAACCTCCTTCACTTGTTACAACAGGTGTATCTCAGAGACAGTTCGAGTTCCATTCCAGAACACTGCAATAAAGCAAATGTCCCCATAAGTTGAGTAACAGAATTTGGGGGTTTCCCAGTACCTGTAAAGGCTATGTTTGCACCGTAGCCTGCTAAATGTGCAGTAGCATTATGTCTAAAAAAGTAAAATACGTACCTTAAATAAAAAATACTTTTTTAAAAATTTACTTTTTACTTAGGTAACATTAGGATCCCCCACATTAGGTGTCATCACCATAGTACGCCCACTGCCAAGGCACCCATAGTCTACCACCATAGTCCATTGTGCTTTATTCTGGAATTTTAAAAGAACTTGTTCAACTTGCTATTTACCTGAAAGATTTCTTTTTTCAGATGTAAAAGCATGGTATTTCATAAAAAATATTTAGTGCTAAAAATTCTAATCATCATCTGAGTCTTCAGCAAGTCATAATCTTCTTGCTGGTGGAGGGTCTTGCTTTGATATTGGTGACTGCCTCCTCATTAGGGTGGTGGTTGCTGAAAGTTGGGGTGGCTCTTGCAATTTCTTCAAGTAAGACAACAATGAAGTTTGCTGCATCAATTGACTTTTCCTTTCATCAAAGATTTCTCTGTAGCATGTGATATGATTAGATAGTGTTGTACCCACAGAACAATTATTGAGTTCCTGACACAAACTTTTTTCAGGTTTTTCAAACTTTGTTTATCATCGATTTTACCTTGTTTTCTGTCAAAGATTTCATTCCTTTATCATATTAGATACTTACAGATCATTAATTTTGACATCTCTATTGGAAAAAATTATAGAATCTTATATTTGTGGGATTTTTTTAATGTATCTTTCAGGAAGTCTTTCTGAATCATTTCATATCTAATTCATTAGCTTTTCCTTTGTCAGTTTCAGGACCGCTGGATTTTATTTCTCAGAATACTGTCAGGTTAAGTGCTTTAGTTATGCATGGAATATGTGTCAGTTTTCATGCTCCAACCTATCTCTAGATTGTAACCTTGAGAAAATCAGCATCTTTTAACCTTTACCTATCTCCTACTACCTCTTATGGATTGGATCTCATACCTCTATTTACATGTGTAAATGCTAACCCCCAAATGCTAACCATTCCTATGTTTGGAATAGGCCCTTTAAAGAATTAATTATGTTTGAATAAGGTCATAACAGTGGTGCCCTGATCAGATCACACTGGTATCCTCAGAAGAGGTGGAAGAGTCACAAGAAATTGCTCTATTTCTTCATGTGCACAGAGAAAAAGTCATGTGAGGGCACAATGAGATGCCAGGAAGGGATATCTCATGAGAAACCAAATTTTCTGGCACCTTGATCTTGGAGTTCTAGCCTCCAGAACTGTGAAAAAAAAATCCACTTCTACTGTTAAAGTGATTTGTCTGTGCTATTTTATAGGCAACCCTAGCAGACTAATATACTACCTTGCACATAGTATTTAGCAATAGTTAGTAAGTACTTGCTTGTTTCTTATTGACTACAATTTATCATATATTATGGTTCCAGAAACTAGTAAGTTCTCCTGAACTGTTAAGACCAGTCCTTCTCTGCTCCTAAGGGTTTGTGGAAGGTTATATTCTGATACATGATGATTGAAAGAATAAAGGTCTATGAATTTCTTAATTAACCACAGGGTCATTACATATTGGAAATGCAAACCACATGGTATGAAGTTAAATAATCCATTCATGAAATAAATTGGATTTATGGAAAAGATAGATACTAAAATATCTTGGTAGAATGCATGGAAATGATAGGTTAAGCACAACCTAGGATTTTGAATTTAGTCAAGTTTGAACTCTAATAATATGTTCAATGCCACCATATAACTTTACCTTTCAAGCCTCAGCCTGCTGACCTGTTACTCAGGGAATGTAATGCACATTATTGTGTCCTTATTCTATTACTCAATTACCACAGAAAAGGGAGTGAAATAATTTAATTATTAAGAAAGGTTTGAGAAATATGCAATCCCCAGCAGCTGGCAATTTCCCTTGTTTCCCACTTTCTGCCAAACGCACATTCAAGTACTCCAGAAGTAACCAAGTAATATCATGTTTTGCCCTTGAATCAAATTATCTTTGCTATTTCATTTCCCTACTTATTCCTTCTGAATAGCAAAGGTGACTCAGTGAGAACACTGCATGTGATGTGTCTGGGAAAGCCACGTAGGAGAAGCAAACACACTCGTTATGGAAGCATCTGTGGCTTTTCCCAAGGAAAGAAATAAGCAGGGTAGCATTTACATGTCATTGGCAGATGTTTGCTCTGCATACCTAACTACAGAGGTCATGACCACCTGCCCAATTTAGGACTATTGCATTCCCTGAATTTGCTCACTTTTTCTTTCCTGGTACTGTTGAAATGTGGCTATATAGGCTCTTTTTCTGAAGGGAAATACGCCATATGCAACACTGGTTGGAAATATATAATAATTACATCTGTAGAATAACCCACTTTACTCATTGAATGTTCTAATAATCTATATGAATCTCATGATGAGTACTTCCTGCTTTATTAGTCTATGAGGGCTGCCATAAGAAAAAAAAAATGATACATTTCACAACAGAAATTTAGTTTTCCCCAGTTCTGGAGGCTGAAGTTTCAAGATCAAGATCAGAATGCCAGCACGGTCAGTTCTGATGAGACTCTATTCCTAGTTTGCAGATGGATACCTTCTCCCTGTACCTTAACATGGTGAAGGGGGAGAGGGAAAAATTTTTCTTTCTTTGTCTTACAAGGCCACCAACCCTACTTGATATACTCTCCATCCTGTGATCTCATTTAAACTTCCTTGCCTCCAAAAAGCTCTATCTCCAAATATAGTCCAACTGGGGCTCGGGACTGCAACACATAAATTTGGGAGAGACAAAATTCAGTCCACAGCATATAAATATGTGAGAATTAAGTAACAGTTCAGAATAATTAGTCAATAAAATATTGACTAGGCATTTCAATTCCAAGTCATATTTTCCATATGTCAAAACCTTTTAATTCTTCATCATTCATTGCATTTTTCTTTGATACAGGTGAGTGCTCTTAAAAGTGGGAAAAGTGAGCTGTTTTAGCTGGGAAGAGGGTGTAGCATATGGGAAAGAATATCTGACTCAAATATTTCCTAGTTCCTAGTTTAGGCAAATCATTAATTTTTCTAATTTTTATCAGTAAAATGGACACATTGGTAACTACTTAGTATATCTTTGGGGTTTGAATGTCTAAAATATGTACAGCACTCAGGGACTTGGGCATACATAGTAAGATGTTGTATGTGTTTTTCTTCCTACCCCCAATCTTCACTGTTGCAGTTTAGCTGATTATGCTGTAATGTAGCTGCTTATGAATACCAGTTTGTGGATTCAGTTCCAATTTGTGGCTCTAAGAAACCAGGATGCAATAAGCCCTTCCAGGGCCAGCATCATTAGTTAAAAGGAAGTGAGAGTTCTAACTTCAGTCATCCTTGAATTCTCCCGTGAGTGAAGGTGAGCTCAAGCAGCATAGTTGGTCAATAAGTGAATTAACCTTGGGTGCAACAGTAGGCAGTTATCAAAGATTAATTAAAACCTGCACAGAAGTTTCTAGGGGTCTGTTTTCAGATTTGTCCATTGTTCATATTCAAGACCTGGGTCAAGGTATGTTGCAGACTTTGGTATTCAACTGAGAGCTGGCACTATGTTGAGATTGAATAGTGGATTGAATTCAATAAGATTCAAGTTCTAAGTTGGAACTTTAGAAACAACACACGTGAAGAAGGCTCACTCAATTTAATGGACACTACATTCTGTTTAATTAAGAAATATATAAACTTGGGCCTTCCCTGGTGGCACAGCAGTTGAGCACTGGGCTGCGAAGCTGCTCACAACCTCCGCAGCGCTGGTTCGATCCCCGGCCACCGGCGGGGTCCTACATGGCGTGCAGACCTCTCCTGCCGCCCCCTGCACCCCTCAGCAGTGTATTTCATCGGTCTGCCTGTTCTGTTCCCCACTCTGGTGAAATCTCTCACCCTCCTGAGCTTCTGACTGTACCCAGCGTTTGTATAAATAAATAAATCTTAAAAAAAAAGAAAAAGAAATATATAAACTCATCCTTTAAGATTGAATTCAGTGAAGATGTCCTCTGCAAAGTCTTAGCTGAGTCTTTGGTTTTAGCTAAGTGTTTTGATAATTCCAATATATTAACATGTAATAAGACTATTTATTATAAATTATAAATTGGGATATATTTTATACATAGAAAGAATAGGAAGCTCTGAGAGAAAGCAGAGGTTAGAGAACTGTTTTTAGATTGGCTAGGGAAGAAAAAAACAATAGTTGTATATATTCTTTAGGATTGTAGTAATGTATTAATGATACCTAATGGGTGCTTGCTGTGAGCTTGGATCTGGCTTTTTTTTTTTTTTTTTTGCATTGACTTATTAGCATAAAGTAAAATTGTTGAAATGATGGTGAAGATTCTGAAACCAGAGCCAATAGTTACATCCCCAGGGTCTAGCATTGTGCCTGTTACATATGAGATTTTTAATAAATTCTAGGATGTTACTAGAATAAAGTTAAATCATAAGTGGGCAGTGCCTAATTGGTAGTTTGTTTTTTTTAATAATAGAATTGCCTGTCCATATGGACAATAAAAAACAATATCAACAAAAATATCTTACCCCTAACTTGGCCACTTTACTACCTGCCTCAAGGTGCCTTGTTAACATTAGCAAGCATGTTTTCTAATCCAATGTAGTCCAAAAAAATTTCATTGCAAAACTTCATTTTACCTTATTAAAGGGCCTCAGTTCTCTTATGTTCAGAGCCATCAAAGTGAGACATGTTAAATAATTCAAATGAGAAATTCCTGGTTGCATCTCAGTATATCTCTTGGGTTTTCTTTGTTTGCCCACTCATCTGTAAAAATCATCAAATGTTCAAATGCATAGCCTGTGACTTGGTGACCCCAAACTTCTTGATGCCATGGAATAAATGTGGAATGCTCATATTTAGAACTTGGAGGTCTTCAATTTCTTGTAGTGCAATCCTCTGATGTTAATAAATGGGGATTTCAGAAACGGAGATCGGGCAGTTCTGGGCCAACCCCTCCCAATGTGATGGGTGAGTCACTGACAGAAATGGGGTTGGATGCTGAGTTTCTCTCTGAAATCAGTTATTAAATTTTGTTACTGTTTGAGCCAAGAGACTAAAGAACACTTCATTGAGATGATAAAGACTTTACTTCTAAAATGTGCCCCCCCCGCCCCACCCCATATCATCTATTGGGCAGTATGAGTCTCAGTTGAGCCAATTTTCTGATGCTCTCACATTATGTACAACTCTTGTTCCACCCAAGAGACTGAGTTTTCTGTACAAAGAGTTATGCCAATTCATTGAAAGTCCTTGGGTTGCACGTTTCCTGGTATATGACTTCTCCAGGTAGTTGGTTCATTTCCAGCTCATTTGAGAGAGACATCTGTTGGTTGGTTTGACATGATCTCTGTGTTCCTGAAAGTCCACTTTGACAGGTCAATGTAAAAGAACTCGAGAGGGAGTGCTCAGTCACAAGCTGAGTGGCTCATAAGTGCAGGAACAGATTTGAGAGGATTATCCAAGACAATGACTTCAAGATGAAACTGGGAATTGGAGCTAGCCACAGGGCTCTGCAAATTCTTTGTGGCTTATTCCTCTGGGGTGTCCTGTCATTGTGCTTGCCAATAATGAATTTTACTTCCATGTGGGAGCTTTCAGGTCATTTTGATATACCCTAAAGCCATATGTATTTTATTCACTTAAGACATCACTCTGCTCTTTAATTTGAAGAACAGTCTAAGTACATCAGGTTTGCCATGGCATCAAACCTCCTTTTAAACCTACATCTTTTCAATAATAACTTCAGTTCTGGATAGTTGACACATGAATATTTCTTGCTAAGGAATAATGGCTGGCAGTAGTCTGAGGAAATTAAATCTATACAAGAAATTCCCAAATTTTATTTCATCCCATGTTTCAACACTCTCTAACTCTAAATGTTTTACCAGACTCATTACATACAGTAAAATCACTTGAAATGACTGGCCTTTTCTTTCTAACTTTATCTTTTACTCCAGTGCGGTACAATTTGAGATGTCACTAAAATGGGGTGACAAGAGAAAATCAAAAATCCAATCCATTTTTCCCTCTCCTAGTAATCCTATTTGAAGGCAGTCACTATTTCTCAGAAAAGCCAAGCCAAAGTTGGACGTGAAGTTGGAAACTTCAGTTTCCTAACCCTGTGACACATGATAAACCTAGATAAATAGTCAAGTTACAAATAATTGGTGTGAATATCTTCTTTAAACTAATCTTATGCTTTTAGCATAATTGACTCTTCAAAGCCTGCCTTGAAGCACTGCACTGCTTGAGTATGATAATACCTTGTATAGATTTATTCTCCAGTATTTCAGAACAATGTAAAAATACCCAGGTGCTTTCTGACATAGACAGAGGTGTTTCTTTAAAGGAGAGTGACACTGCAGCCCTCCTGAGTCCTATGAGACCCCTAAGTACATAACCACCCAGCAACCTGAGTAATATCCCATAAATAATTGGATTCTATTCCACAAAATAGTTTCTACATATGAGAAAAATCAATTTTCAAATATGATTTGCCACCATAAAGATTTTATTTATTAAATACCTGCTAGGTACCAGACTTTATATACTTTAAAGATACTTTCATTAAGTCACCAAATCTTCATGTTTTAGAGAGGCGGAAAGTGAAACAAAGGGACAGGAAGGCATTTATCAAGTGGTATAACCTGGAGTTGACTTCAGGTGGGAAGGAAGCTCCTTGAGGTCAAAACTTTGTGCTCTCCTTTGCTTATTGAAGTATGCCTGAATACCTAGAAAAATGCCTGCAAATTGCTGATACTCAATATTGCATTAATGAAAGAACTCAATACATGTATTCCTAAACAATGGTTCTGTATTTTATATTCTATATTCACCTCAGTTTATTCACTCTAATGCTTTGCCTCTTCTTTCCCTCATTTTCAGTCCCTTTGTCCTCATATATATGAATGATTAAATATAGGTGTCATGAGTATTTCAGAAGAAAAGTAGAGGGTATTATGGGAATACACAGCATGAGGACCCAAACTATTCTTTGAGTTCTGGGAAGAAGTCCTTGCAAATTCAAACTTTAAGACGTGACAAATACTACTCAGAATGTGGAGAAAAGGGAACCCTTGTGCATTGTTGGTGGTAACTGGGATAGCTACTGTGGAAAATAATATGGAGGAATCTCAAGAAATTAAAAATAGCAGCTATCATATGATCTTATAATCCCAAGTGAGGGAGCATATTCAAGGGAAATAAAATATTGATCTGTATTGCTATGTTTATTGAAGCTCTATGCACAGTAGCCAAGGTGTGGAAAGAGTGTGTCTATCGACAAATGAATGTTTAGAGAAAATGTGGTATATAGTCACGTGGCAGTTATTCAACCTTTAAAAAAACAAGGAAATACTGCTATTTACAGCTACATGGATGACCTTGGAGGCCATTATGTTAAGTGAAATAAACCAGAGACAGAAAAATACTCCATGACATGGTATCACTTTTGTTTTTTAATTGAGAATATTGGTTTACAACACTGTGTAAGTTTTAGGTGTACAGTTTCCTCACCTGGCAACTGTATCAAAACAAGCCCATCCCCAGATTTCTAGTTGCCATCTCCCACCAACTAATTGACCCTCTCTATCTATTCTATCCTGCCTTTCCTTTCTAGTAATCACCATTCTATTGTCAGAGTCAAAGGTTTATTTCTGTTTTGGGGTTTATTTGTTCATTTGCTTTTTTTTTTTTTTTTTTGGTGGGACCCTCTCCAGCAGCAGGGGAACAAACCCCAGCGCTGCAGAGGCTGCAGGCAGCCTTGCAGTCCAGCGCTCAACCACTGAGCCACCAGGGGAGGCCCTTGTTCATTTGCTTTTTTAAGTTTTCCACACATAAGTGAAATCATTTAGTATTTCTCTTCCTCCTTTTGATTTATTTCATGCCCCATAATCCCCATAAGTTCCATCCATGTTATTGAGCATGGCAAGATTTAATCTTTTTTTGTGACCTAATAGTATTCCATTATGTATTCTTTATCCAGTCATCCATCATTATGGTCACTTAGGTTGTTCCCATATCTTGACTATTATGGATAGTGTTGTAATGAACATAGGGAGTACATATATCTTTTTAAATTAGTATTTTCATTTTTTTGGCTAAATACCTATTAGTGGGAATTTACTGGATCATATGGTAGTTTTATTTTTAAGTTTTTGAGGAACATCTGTATTGTTTTCCAGTTTACATTTCCACCAACATTGCACTAAGAGTTCTTCTTTCTCCACACCTTTGTCAATACTTACTCTTTCTTGACTTTTGATAACAGTCATTCTAGTTATTGTGTGATGAAATCTCGTTGTGGTTTTGATATAGAGAATCTTTCCATGTGTCTGTTGTTCAACGGTGTGTCTTTGGTGAAATGCATATTTAGATCCTCTGCCCATATTTTAATTGGGTTGTGTGTGTTTTTGTTGTTGAGTTGCATGACTTGCTTACAGATCTTGGGTATTAACACTCTGTCTAGTTGTAAATATATTCTCCCATTCAAAAGGTTGCCTTTTCACTTTAACAATGGTTTCTTTAACTTTGCAGAAGGTTTTTCATTTGATGTAGTCCAATTTGTTTATATTTCCTTTTGTTTCTGTTTTTGGAGATGAATCTACAAACACATCACTAAGGCTGATCTCAAAGAGCTTATCTGTCTTCTTCCATGTGGTTTATGTGGTTTATGGCTTCAAATTTTATATTCAAGTCTTTAATCTATTTTGAATGAATTTTTCTGTATGGTGTAAAATAGTGGTCTAGTTTCATTTTTTTTTTTTTCTGCAGGTGGCTATCCAGTTTTCCCAGCACTATTTATTGAACAGACTTTCTTTTGTCTTCTTGGGCATAAATTAGTTGTCCATATGTGAGTGGTTTTATTCACAGGTTCTTGATTCTGTTCCATTGATCTTAGTACTTCTTTTTATCCCAAATACTATACTGTTTTGATTACTGTCACTTTTCTGGGCATGGTATCACTTACATGGAATCTAAACAAAAAAATGTTAAACTTACAGAATCAGAGAGCAGAATGGTCATTGCCAGGGACAGTGGAGGTTGGGGTCATGTGGAAAGATTGCTAAAAAGATATGAATTTTTAGTTATAAGATCAGATCAATAGGTCCAAGGATGGGATGTATAACATGGTTACAGCAGTTGATAACACTGTATCATTGAAATTTGATAAGTAGAACTTAATGTTCTCAACAAAAGGAAAAAAAAAGAGATATGTGATAGAGATGTTAACTTGATTGTGGGAATCCTTTCATAATGTATATGTATTTTAAATCATCATGTTATACATTTTAAATATATTACAATGTTATTTATCAATTACACCTTAATAAAACTGAGATGAGAGCAGAAAGAAGAATAAGTAGGAGTTCTCTAAGTATTCCTTGAGATTTGAGGATATCCCTGCTTTTAGGGAACTCAGGAGTCAAACTGATATTCATAATACGAAGAAGTAATGGACTATTTTTAGTCTCTTTCTCTTACAAGTGCACAGTGTTTTCCAGAGCCTACATGACAGTTGAATTGACATTCGATCAACATATAAATGTAGAAACAGACATGAGACTGCATCTGTTTTTTTATTATACTAGACTTTAAAGAGATTTGCAGGGAGTAAAATAATGCCACTCTTGTCACTAATCTCATTCTGGTTTTTGAAAATGTAGGGATTCCCCCCCCACCCACACACACAACTTATTTGTGTTTAAGTGTAATCAATTTACTGTTATTTTAAGTTAGTAATTTTTTAAAATTTTCTAGTTTTAATTTATAACTTGTAGATTGAATCCACATTAAAATAAAAGCTCTTTGCAGTTTTTAATAATTTTTAGAATATAAAGAAGTCCTGAGTCTAAAAAAATTGGGAAATTAAACAAAGAGGATGGAGTATTCCTTGTTAAAGAAACAGCATGTGAAAAGTCCTGACCTAGGATATAACTTAATTTTGAGGATATTAAAGAAGTCCACTGTGGCTGGAGCACCGAAGGCAGGGGCCAGGTAGATGGTATAGGGTGTAGATGAAGGTTGATGTGTAAGTGGTATCAGATTCGGGGACAAGGAATTTAATCTCAGGTCAGTAGGAAGTCACTGAAGGTTATCGGCCAGCTGGCATTATTCAAATCTATGTTGAAAGAAAGAAATATGGAAATAAAGGGAAGGGAAGTGTCAGGAAAGGAAAGTCAGTTAAAAGGTTTTGGAGGAATTCTTTAAGCCCTGAGGTAGGGATAGGAGGATTGAAGTAGAAGAGGGAGGATGGACTTAAGTGATATTATTAAAGAAGGAGAATATAGAAAACTTGGTGTATAGAAAACTTTCCTCTCATGGCTTTCCAGTCATACAGCTTGATTTTTGAACTACTCTACAGTTATATGATCACGGGCAAGTTATTTAACCTCCATTAACCGCAATTTTCAGTTTAAAAAAATTAGAAAAACAACCACGTCTCTTATGCTTGTTGAAATTGTTTGAAAAGTAAACATAACTATTGAACAGCATTCCTCTAGCATATAGCAAGGATGGTTCAATAGAAATAAGCCAATCAATATAATAATACATTGTATCTACAAAAGGGAATGTATAAAGCTTGTGATAATATCCATAGATAAGGAGATCAGATATCTGATCTTGCTGCTCTATTAGGTTGACTGAGAGCTAGGAAACTATGGTGAAATTCCTTCCCTAAATAAACAGCTTCCTTAAATAAAAAACAAAACAAAACAAAAGTAAACATAATTATGCTCAGCGAAATAAGCCAGAAAGAAAAAGAAAAATACCGGATGGTCTCACTCAGAGCAGGAATTTAAAAAACCCAAATAAGGGACCAGGAAAAAGACTAATTAATACAAAGTAAAAATCAACATCAACAAGCAACTATCAACCAGAGACACACTATGTGGGGTGGGGGGAGGGGCTGGGAGAGGAAGGATTAGGGTCAAAATAAGAGGGGTGCAATTTTATGGGGACTATAACCAAGATGAAAATGCATACATTGTGCAAAAATGAAAAATGATGTAAGAATTATATAAAATAAAATATTAAACAAAAAGGTAAACATAACTAATATAAATAACTGGAATATCATAGTTATTTAAAAATTATTAGTTTCACTTGATCTCTCTTTACATTCATTTTCTTCCTTACCATTTTCAGATTGATAAGGGAAGCTGGCAGTATTCTTCATGAAATTGGTGGAATTCTCCCAAAGAAAGGGTCTATGCAATTTGTAAAAGCTTCTCTAGTGATTTCTGTATGCCACTGGAGAGTGTTTTCCTCAGCCACATGCACACTTTCTATCTCTCAGCCTCTCTTCTTTCTCTCTTGCCTTGAAGATTACTATATCACTTAGTTTTAGTTCTTCTTGTCATGCTTTGTCTCTCTTTAACTTGAATCTTTGTCCTGTTCTTCGCTTTCCACACAGTCTGATTTTGCTACTGTATTCAGTCTTATTTTGCTGGTTCCAAATTCTTAAACTCACCTTATATATTTCCATGCCTTGTCATGTCACTGACTTAGCAGAACTTCCTTCCCTGACAACCAATCAGACAAACACCCTGTAAAGGCAGAATAACTTAGGAGGAGAGTTAGGGCATGTCTTCAAAATTATTACATAAAAAAACAAATTTTTTATAAATAAAACCTGGAAGTCCTTATGGAAAAATCAAATAACTGGGGTCTGAGCTACTTCCTGTAGTTTTTTCTATTATTTTTTGAAAGACTGTTCTCAAATGCGTTGACATGAGAATTTGGGGTGGTCTTTCATTGGGGGTGAAAGGGAAAAAGAGTGAGAGTCAGGGCCTCAGTGAGGATGTTTTGCCTTTTGTTAAGTGTCCCTTATAAGAGAGAAGCATAACCCAAACGGTGAGCAGAGAAAGCATGGGTCTGGCAATCTGGCCTTCAACAATGAGCTCTGTGGGCAAGCTGGTTTTCAGCTCAAAGATGATGCACATTTGAATAGAGTCCATGGTTTACCACTTGGGTGGGAAACAGAGGAAACTGGCCAATGAGTCAGGCCACTTGTTTTATTTTTTTTAAAAGATCTATCTATCTATCTATCTATCTATCTATCTATCTATCTATCTATCTATCTATCTATTTATTTATACAAGCACTGGGTACAGTCAGAAGCGCGGGAGGGTGAGAGAATTCACCAGAGCCAGAGTGGGGAGCAGAGCAGGCAGAAGGACCGAAGTACACTGCAGAGGGGAGCAGCGGGCGGCAGGAGAGCTCTGCACGCCATGTGGGACCCTCCTCTGGTGGCCGGGAGCAGCCAGGGATCGAACTGGCACTGCAGAGGCTGCGGGCAGCTTCGCAGCCCAGCGCTCAACCGCTGCACCACCGCGGAGGCCCCAGGCCACTTGTTTTAAATGGAATTTTTTGTAAGGATGTCAAAGAAATATAAGCAAAACCTAGAGTTCAAGGGAAGATAAAGAGGACTGCTTGATGTAAATGTTACTCATCGACTCATCAGTCTTTGCTGAGAGCTTCTCATCCCTGGGCTATGGGTTTAGTCTATGTATCTGAATCCAGCAGAGCCAGTTCTGCTCTGGGGAGGGATTCTGACTAAGACTGAATTTGAAGTAATTTGGAGTAACAGATCCTCTTCCTTTATCCATTTAAAGAACATATACTCAAACTCAGGGATAAAGTTTATTGGACCCATAGACAGTTTTACTCTTTTAGGGAGGGAATAGGTCAGTAACTTGTGGGGTGAGTTGGCTATTTATTGGGTAAGGATAGGAGGTGGAAAAGAATATATAAAAGAATCATAGCAGTCAGGTAACGCTAAAAATTCAACTTAGTAGCAAATTTTGATGGAATTTTCCAGCTGGATTCTTGAAGTTAATTGATCCTGTTAGAGACCATAACAGAGATGGCAAAATCAGAGCACAGGAAGATTAAAAAAGTAAAAATAAAGGATATTTGCTCTGAATCACTTCTTCATAGAAGTTAAACAGAGAGGAGATTACAGTGTATGTATTTTTTAAAAGTATAGTTAATTGATCAACAAATGGCATAACTTACAACCTTACACTAGTCCTACTATATAACTTGATGTCCTGATCAGCAGATGCTCAGACTGACATGCCATTTTCCCGTAGCTCAGTCTTTGGTGTAGGAATGCTCTTTCCATTGTGTTGTCTTAACTGGGAAAAATGCATGACAGTGATATGGCACTGCCATGAAGGAACTGACTTGGCAGCCATGGCAGAGACTCAACAATGTCTGCTGAAAGCTCCAGTTTAGAAAACCTAAATAAGGGACCAGGAAAAAGACTAATTGCAATAAAGTAAAAATCAAAATCAACAAGCAACTATAGACAAGAGACACACTACAGTGGGGGGCGGGGGAGGCGAAGAGGGATTAGGGTCAGAAAAAGGGGGTGGGAATTGTATGGGGAATATAACCAAAATGAAAATGCATACATTATGCAAAAATGAAAAATGATGTAAGAATTATATTAAATAAAATAATTCATTTAAAAAATAAATGAGTTATCTTTTTTGTCTTTAGTAACTTTTTTTTTTCAAATTTGGTCATAAAGGAATATCAGAATACAGAAAAATACCAAGGAAAAAAATGAAACAACCCATTAAAGGACTCTCAGAGATAACTTAGTAGTATGCTATTGTGTATCTTTTAATGTACCGTAATGGATGGAATATTTTCTACTCTTTGGTGACCTGCGTATGTCATATATAATTTGTTTCACAATTTAAATTTTACTATTATATTCTTTCTAAACATAATCTCAAAGACTGTAAAATACTTTCAAATCATTAGAATTCATTTCAGTTTTTCATTACCAAAATACTTTCAAATGCTTTGCTGTGTTTTGTACTGTTATTATTTTTTTACACAAATAAATTTAATATAATTACATCCTAAAAATTTTTTTTTAAAAAAGATGAAATTATCAAAATAATCATTAAAATCCTAATAGCAAAAAAAAAAATAAAGTAAAATACTTTCAAATGAAGTTCTGTAATGAACTTGCTTCATTCAATATTTAAGAAATATTTCTTGAGCACTTATGTTCAAATCATGAAATGTGGTATTATATGTAGGAACAAAAAGATAAAATAAGGTACCAATAGTCCCTCCTTAAGGGACTTAATTGAAAAGGAACTAATCTCTCTTAAATGATAGTAACTTTTTTTTAAGATTTATTTATTTATTTATTTATTTTTATTATTTATTTATACAAGCACTGGGTACAGTCAGAAGCGCGGGAGAGTAAGAGAATTCACCAGAGTCAGAGCGGGGAGCAGAGCAGGCAGAAGGACCGAAGTACACTACTGAGGGGAGGAGCGGGCGGCAGGAGAGGTCTGCGCGCCATGTGAGACCCTCCTCTGGTGGCCGGGGAGCAGGTGGGGATTGAACCGGCGCTGCAGAGACTGCGGGCAGCTTCGCAACCCAGCGCTCAACCGCTGGGCCACCAGGGAGGCCCAAAATGATAGGGCCTTTTGAAGAGGTGCCTTTTCCTTTATCTGCATTTCATATCTCTGTATTCTCTGAATCCAGTTCATACAAACAACTCCTGTTCCATCTTCTTCCAGACAGTATTTTGTAAGAGCCCAATAAAATTATATGGTGTTAGTTTGTTAGAGATTTTTGTTAACATTCAAACTAGTGTTACAATGATTATCGTTGGCATACTTTTGTAATAATAAATAGAAGCTACACAAAAATAGCTAAAATTTAATTCTATTTAATAAATAAAAGCTTAATCATATTTAGCCCAGAAACTCTAGGTTTCACTATATAACTGATATTGCGGTTTGACAGCAGGCTAGCTGAGTTTCCAACTCTAATGGTGGCTAGAACCTACTTCTTGGGGGGTGGTGAAATATTTTAAAGAATATTTGGCTTCTCGTTCTGCCTCTGAAATCAAGGCTGCCTTTATTATTACTTGCTCAGTGGGGTTGGCTGTTTTGCTCATTTATGTAGCACACACTTCCTCTGAAGTCAAGACCATGGCTTCATTCTGTTTAAATCTATGGTTCTCTAATTGCATTTCCCCCACCTTTATAGTGTTTTAGTAAGAATTTATTTTTTGTTACAGTAACATTGATAGATAGCCTTATGAGGTGTACATCATTGTAAATCAGTATCTGTTAATTTTAGTGATCATGGCATTAATTTCACCACTAAAACTCAAATTCCATCATTCATGATTAGACCTTCTTACTTGACTTAACCTTGCCTCCCCCCCACCATGGATTTATAGTGTAAAAGTTGTTTGTTTTTTTTTAAATTTGGTTCATTTATTTGTTTTGTTTCTTTATGTATAACATATGAATGAAATCATACGGTGTTTTTCTTTGTCTGACTTGTTTCACTAAGCACAATACCCTCTAGGTTCATCCATGTTGTTGCAAATGGGAGAATTTCATCATTTTTTTTAAATAGCAGAGTAGTATTGCATTGTGTACACATTATACACAAATATAAATATACACACACTTATGCATATATATGTAATATAGTCTTTATCCACTGTCTGTTGATGGACACTTAGGTTGTTTCCAACTCTTGGCTGTCATAAATAATGTGGCAGTGAACAGGGGGTTGCATATATCTCTTTGAATTAGTGGTTTAGTAGTCTTTGGGTAAATACCCAGAAGTGGGATGACTGGATTATATGGGATTTCTATTTTCAATTTTTCATCCCTATTAGAAAGTCTTGTTACAAATAAAAAGATGAGAAAAATAAAGATATGTTTGATTACATAGTAGCTGTAGTAGGCAGGATTTTAAAACGAATGGCATAAACCATACCCCCCTGGTGTTAGTCCTGTGATTATGTTGTCATATGGTAAAAGGGAGGTTTGTCCATATGGGCCCCGACAAATTACACAAGACCTTTAAATGCATAGTTTTTTCTGACTAGGAGTAGAAAAGATAGTCAAAGAGATTTAAAGCATGGGAGGGACTCTACTCACCATTGCTGGCTTAAACAGGAAGGGACATGTGGAAAAGGAGGAAGGATGCTAAGCTGTCAGCATTCAATAGATTTGGAAACTGGAGCATGAGATTCAGATAATAACTGGCTGAGTGATACCTTGAGCAGAAGACATTGAGCAAATGAATGAGTGCAGCCCACCTGGATTCTGACTTACAAAACTGCCAGTTAATAAATAGATGTCAGGGGCCTCCCCGGGTGGCGCAGCGGTTGAGCCCTGGGCTGTGAAGCTGCCCGCAGCCTCTGCAGCGCTGGTTCTATCCTCGGCCACCAGCAAGGGTCCCACATGGCGCACAGACCTCTCCTGCCGCCCGCTGCTCCCCTCAGCAGTGTACTTCGGTCCTTCTGCCTGCGCAGCTCCCTGCTCTGGCTCTGGTGAATTCTCTCACCCTCCCGGGCTTCTGACTGTACCCAGTGCTTGTATAAATAAATAAAAAAAAAAATGTCATTTCAAAGCACTAAATTTGTGGTAATTTGTTACTCAGCAATAGAAAACTAATACATTGGTCAAAACAATTCAGGTTTTTTTTGTTTGTTTGTTTCACTGAAAGCAGATTGGTCACTTATTTACCACTGACCAAGGAACATATTAAACATATTAACATATTAAAATTTTAGGAGGTATGAGTAAGATTTTATGAAAATCTTAATCCCCCCCCCCCAGATAATAGAAGAACATGGGATGAAGTCCATAATATTAATGATAAACTTCTGATAATGTGTGATGATTATAATAGTTTGACAGATGATATAACAGAAATAAATTGAGATGCTGTTAGAGTCACCTAACTCTACCTGGGCAGTGTAGGAAGTTCTTCCTAGAGAAAGTGGTGGTTGTCAAGGGAATAAGAGCGATAACATACCTTTTGTTTACAGGCCCAGGGAGAATCAATTTTCTTAGTATTGTGCATAAAAATGGTTGTGGGAGAGATAAGAAAATTGCAATGGGAAAAAAGCGGAGGACAAGAAGGTGGACAAGGCAACATGGGATTTCTTTCTTCTTCCACTCCAAGTCTTAAAATAAACATCCCAGAGAAGAATGTACTCGTCAACACCCGCCTTCAAACAACTCCCTTGGGAATAAAAGGATCCTCATTCACAGGGGCTAAGGACAGACTTTTATTACTCATTTAAAGTCTGAAAGGTTTTAGGAATGAGTTAAATTTAGTAAAAGATATGTCTACTGGGGATATCTAAACCACAGGCTTCTGAGTTATTTTTATTTTTTTTTAAGATTTATTGATTTATGCATACAAGAGCTGGGGTACAGGCCAGAGATGTCGGGATGAGAGGATTCACCAGAGACAGGGTGGGGAAAAGAACAGGCAGGCAGACAGACCGAAAACACTGCTGAGGGGAGCAGTGGGCAAGACAGGAGAGGTCTGCTGTGCCAGGTGGGTTGCTCCCTGGCCGGCTGGAGATTGAACTCATGCTGCAGAGGCTGCAGATTGCTTCATAGTGTGGTGCTTAACCCCTTGCGTCACTAGGGAGGTCCTCTAAGGCAGTTTTAGGAAAGAGTTGAATGCACATGATTATAATCCCTAGCGTCACAACCTAGACAGGGTTTTATTTTTATTTTTATTTTTTTTTTAGACAGGGTTTTAAAATCGCCATCATTACTATGACTACTGTTTCTAGAATTCTTCATTTATAGAATTAGGGCAAGTAGCCTTTCCTGTCTATCTTACTACACTAATATGGTGCAAATGAAAAATTCTTCTGAATGTGATCCTTTTGTTGAAAGCACATCATATGAAATTGGAGAAATGGAGTAATTTCTTATTAAGGTGTTTCTATGCCCTGTAACGTGTGAAAGTTTACAGAACTCTCTTTATCCTTTTAATTCTTCTGTGCATACCCCTGTTAGAACATGTGATGTTGAAGGTGATTATGGAGAAAGCTCAGGTGCTTTTTAGAGGATCCATCTTTATTAACTCTTGATTGATTCTTAGGAGTGAAGGGGGAGACAAAGGAATGATACTAATGCCCAACAAAGGATAAATGGATACAATTGGACATAGAGATAAAACATGCAAAAAAGTATAAGGTACATATTACTCACCCTCATTGTGTTACTCCTCTCTCTGCAAGTGATTCTGAAAGTAGTTCTTCTCACTGCCTGGTGCTCCTGTCTATCAGGAATTGTATTAATGACTAGTGCCAACCCAAATGTTTGCCTTTACCTTATGTCATCATTGGCTCTTTGGTAGATATCAGGATGTTTTTCTTCACTTTGAGATGTGCTGTTCCGCAAGTTTTAGTATCATCAAGGAAATACCCTTGTATTTTTTCTCAATTTCCCAACTGCCCTGGCAGCCCTCCTGGTGCATGCTGCATGAAGTCATATATTTAATAGGGTAAAGTCTTACCTAAGAGAATTGAGATAAAAGACAGCGTTTGTACACTTGTCATTTAGAACCAAAGCTACAGGGAAGAGATATTTTAAGTATAATGTAATATATACAGGATTTGGAGTGAGAAACTCCTGGACTTACTGACTTTGTTATCTTGAGGAAGTTACTTTGTCTTTCTGTTTTGGCATCTCCTCTGAAGTATTTAAGAATTGCTGTGAAGGGCCTCATTGGTGGCCTATGGGTTAAGTCTTAGCACTACCACCGATGGCCCTCCACGGTGGCCTGTGCTCAATCCCCAGCCAAGGAGCTAATCCACATAGTGCAGCAGACCTCTCCTGTCTTGCCCACTGCTTCCCCTCAACAATGTATTTCTGTCGATCCTCCTGTTCTTTTCCCAATCTGTCTCTGGTGAATCCTCTCACCCTCCCCCAACACCACTGGCCTACACCCCAGTTCTTCTACACAAAAATAAATAAATAAAATCTTTAAAAAAAATAAGAATTGCAGCAACGATTTCTTGGATAATGTATGACAGAGTATCAGCTCAGTAAATGCCAACTCTTTTACCCTCCTTCTTGACCATCCAGTTTCAGGAGAATTTGATATGTGGTATAAGAACCCAAAGAATTACAAACACCTGTGTCCCATGAAGTAATAAAACTTGTGTCACTGTTTTTCCATTCACTCAGTCCTCTCCTGCCCTTGCCTTTCAGAGTTAGTGATCATAGGACCACTAGCTTGCAAAGGGGGTGCTTCAAGGCCTGAGGTAATGAGCTAGATAGTTAATTTGGGAAGCATGCCAGAATGGAAGCTTCACATTCTCCACCTTAGGAGTTTGCATACTATTTTGAATTAGTTAAACCAATTACAACTATTGTTTAAGTTATTTGGGGAATTTTTCACTTGAAAACTTTTATATAAACATTTGGATGACTTTGTGTGTAAGATGGGTGTGACATGCCTCTTTGATCTGTCCACAAATAACATTCAGATACATACAGTTACAGTTTCAAATAGCACTCCATCCAACTGTCTTCAGCAAGTGGAAGGGTTACAAGATTGTGAAATTCAAGTACAAGTCAAGTAGACACATATAGATTCAATTTCATAAAGAAAAATGTATGTCTCCAGCATGAAGGCTTCAACTGAGCTTTTGAGTGTCCCTCCTCAGAAAATCTCAGAAACATGTTTTTGTGTGTTTGTTTGTTTTCCCCTCTGTTTTGTATGGCTGACAGTGTGATCCTTCACTTAATGCTTTGGTCATGTTCTCCTCAGGTCTTTTAAACAAAACATGGCAAGGCATCCATTCATGGGCCTTTATTATTAGCTTTGTTTCCTCATCCTCACCCTTTAGCTAAATCATCTACTGCCTATACTTACATGAAGCGACTTTACCTTTCCTCTGCTTCTCTGTCAACCTCAACCCCATAGAATTGGCAGGAGCCTAAGTGACAAAGATGGCACTTGGTTTCATTGGGCCACTAGTCAGTCACTACCACGTCACTTCCTTTCCACTCACCCTGGGAGTGTCTCCAGGCTTGCGTTCTGATAGCTGACATGTCTGATTAAAGACAAGCAAAATGATCAGAACTCTCTATATATACTTGGCCCACACTACCAGGTTTTAGCCTCAACTTTATGCTTTTTTTTTTGTAATGTGATCAATTCTTGCCTATAAAATATCCAACTAAGCATAATGCCTACTATGTAAAAAAATGAAATAGAGATGTTTTCAATTTATCAATAGCTACGTGAAGCTTCCGTCAAGGCCTTCAAAGGGGTCATACTTTTTATTTATTTATTTATTTATTGTGAATTTCCCTCTAGATTAGAGAGTCTCCTAAACTGACACAGAAATTTCGGACAGTGGACTACTATATGTGTCCTGCCTTTACTTGGTGCAGTTTTTAGGAAGTTACAATAAGTCTGTGTACATTAGTAATGGTGTATTTGATTATTTTGAGAGAAAAAAGATTGAATTTGGAAACTTATCTCCAGAGCTAGGTAATATTATATATTTAATTAGAGAGCATAATTATTTATTTCTTTGGAAAAACAGAAAATAGTTGCAATGTTATTTTGCTCCAAGTCTATTATCACAAACTGTACTTGTGGAAGTGTGCTTTACTGAGAAACATTTGGAGAAATTGTGTCATAGGTGATTCCCCTTATAAGAAGAACTCATTGTTGTTGGTGAATTTACTAACCATTAAAAGCTGATGACTCATGTAATAATCCTACATGCGGCTTTTAAGTGAAATGCCAATGTATACATGACAAATAAGCAGACAGTCACATCAGCCTGTTGTAAAATATCATAAAGACAAATACTTAGGTTTCAAATTAGTTGCGTACTTTTTTATTTTTAAAGACAAACATGGCCAACTTGGGGGATTTCAACTTGTCTCATAATGACTAGATGTTGTTTGGCTTACACATCGGTGTGTTAGACTTGGAGTTTGTGTTAGGGCCTCTTTGACTGCTCTAATATGTCAAGGAGTATGACACTTTCACTCAGTCAGTGGAGAAAAGACTTGTATGTTATACTTGTAGGGACTGAATCATTTCTTCCCTCTGCCTAAACACTTAACATTCTGTCCTGTGTGACTGATTAGGAGATAATCTGCTTCTCACATGCTTGCTCTTTCCTTTTGTACTCCATGTGTAAAATTCCAGCCCCATCTCTACTTTCTCATCCTTTGCTTTGCCTTTCTCTCTCAATCACATCTTTTTTTAAGTTCAGTGGTGGAAGAATAATGGAATAATGGAAGAACCAGTTATTCAGTACATTCCTAGAAGATCCTAGCTGGAGGTTTTGGGAATGGAAGGCAGACCTATTCATAGAGCTTTGGTCTGTGTAATTTAGTGCTAAAATACATGGATTTCTTAGGGTGCCATCATCTTATGGACATAGCTTTATCTTCTCCAGAGCGTCTGTTTTCAGTCTACAGATGGGAAGAGTAAGTCTCTTCAATAAGTGGTGTTTAGAAAGCTGGATAACTCCCTGCAGAAAAATGAAATAGGACCCTTGTTTTATAGCACTCAAAATTAAGTAGGTTAAAGACTAAAACATCAAACCTGATACCAGGAGTGCTCTGAACCACTTTTTGTTTGGTACTGCATGATTCAAATTTATTTTTGTTTAAATAAACTCTTAAAAAATTTCAAGTTTCTCAGTTTATCTTTCAACAGTTCAGACAACAGAAGAGGGTACCAAGGAGACTCTGAAAAGCCTTCAGGAGCAATGACCAACCAGATGTAGGTGCCCGTTGAGCCCCTTAAACTCTCAACTTTCCTACTGCCTCTGGAGTTCTTAAGTAAGTTATGTCCCTCTTGGATCCTTGCTCTGCAGTGCTATGAGCTCTCACACTTTGAGCATTTCTTTTTCTAGGCTAGGTCTGGAAGCCAGTTGGAGTTGGACTGGTTCTGATTTTTACAAAAAATGCCTGTGTCCAGGATCATATTGGGTCCAACTTAGAAATCAAAGTGGGTTCAGCATGAGGCCTCATGTAAATGAAATTTTAAGTCTGAACAAGTACATCACCCTTACCAAAAATAATCTTGAGTTACAGTGGCCATAGTGGAAAACTTTTAGACCATCTTATACAAGCTGATCAACTTCCAAGTTTCCCTAGAGTAAAAGGGGATATTAGGCATTAACAGTAGAAGGAAATTGTTTTCCTCTATTGTTTCTGGTAACTAGGATGAAACCCACTGAGGCATCCCATTTGCTCTGGAGCCTGCACATGGCATTCTGGTAAAATTTGTAGAAGCCACCTAAACATAGGAATTTTTACCAAAATAACCTTTCCTAGAGATCTTTATCTGTGGTGCCTACTTAAGAGAGAAAGTACAATTTCATGTTGTCTCTTCCCTTCCAAATTCTGATTGGCAAACATTGGTTTTGAACCTGTCTCTCTCAGAGGCAGCTATTGCTTTCTTTGTCTCATTTTTCATCCTGATACCTTGATTTTGTAACCATCAGGTTGGGGACTCCCAGAATATGGCCAGATAGAAATGTGGTTGCATTCCATTTGTGGCTAGGATCCTACTAACTGTTATCCGTATTCAGGGTAATTGTCTAAGTCTTTATTTTGGTTATCTTGGGAGTGGCTCTGGATCTTGGGAGGGAAGTATTGTTTGTACCATCTTTAAAGTTCCTACTTTATTCATAGGCTTGTTTAAAACTGCTAGAAATATTTACTATTTGTCCTGGTTGAAACCTGCCAAGATATAGAAAGGATATTTAAAAAGTTTTTTTGTGGTCATAAGTTGGCCAAATTGGAAGCTGATAGTGAGACCTTGATAGGAACTCCTTTAGATCTTATCCCTTAAGTGAAAATGAAGCTATGTACCAGGAGGAGAAGGAAAGCATTTTGAAGCTGCTATGGAAGGATTTATTACAATATTCCAAAGACACACAGTTCTAAATCTAAGACATAAAAATCTTTCTCGTTGAAGATCTCTTCCCTGTTATAAAGAAATAAATCAAGGAGAATGTGGTTGGATAGCTTGGTAGGATTCAGGTTGCAACCAATTCTTTAATGAATCAAAAACAACTATATTTCTCTTACCAGTTGAGTCTTTTTATATATCAATGTTTTAGCCTTTTACTTTTTTTATATTTTATTTTATATATTTCTTACATTTTTTTTTCATTTTTGCACAATGTATGCATTTTCATCTTGGTTATAGTCCCCAATTGAGTCTTTATAAGAACAGAAAAGTTCTTTTTACTGATCTCTAAATCTTGAGTTGTTAGAAATTGTACTAGTGTTTGTTCAGGTGTCCTAGTCAGTGCATGTGGGTGTGAGGAGGGGTGTGGAGAAAATCATTTGTGCTGAGGGTCTGAAGTTTTTACAGGCCAAGGTTGAGCCCTACTCGAGAAGAGGGTTCAGCTGAGTCTGTCTAGAGTTTTGTAAGCGGCTTTGCCATCTCTCCCACAGGGTCATGTCAGTGTTCGAGGATCAGTAATGCCAATGTAGTAACATCAACCATCGGGAAAGTTGGGGAGGAGTTATTTATATTCATGTCACTGACCCTGAATATTCTCCCTATCAGCATGACCCTGCAGCTCCAGTGACTGTTGTTCCTTGCCACACTCAGCAAACAGGAATATTCCTCAAGGCAGAAATGTCAATGGCCATTGACTCATCCCCTAGAAACTACTAGAAGTCAATTCTGGAATATTGCCATGAAATGCCTGAGTCCTGCAGACCTGCCTGGGTGAAGTCATGGGGAGTTTTTCTTCTTTTGGTTTATGGGCAAAACTCTTCTGTCCCATTGGCTTTTTTTTAGCCTCTGTATTCTTCATCAAATGTTCTCCTCCTCAGTGAGCTTAACCTTTTGAAGACAGGAGTCAGGAAGTTTTTCATTCCACTTTTATTTCTGCTCAGTCATCTATCTCCCCAAGGCATTGAACAGAGTCTGCTCTTGAAATGTCTAGGGGAAAGGGGAAAGCTCAGAGGGAAAAACATGAGCGAATGTCTCAGAATATCTTCCAGGCACACATACTAATTGCCATGGAAAAAATGAACCTAAATTTGAAATTGTCCCCTGGATCAGAGGGCTCAGTTTTGTGGCATTGATGATTTCCTTAGGTGAATGTAATGGGAAACACGCTGGGCATGGCTGGAAGATCATTATTCTGGTTTCTCTCTTCCTCAGTGTCACCTGACTGCTAGTTCTTATTCATGAAATGGGTAAATTGGATAAGATCTCTTTCAGCTGGGCCTCCCCTGGTGGTGCATGCAGTTGAGCGCAGTGCTGTAAAGCTGTCCACAGCCTCTGCCAGCCAGGGAGTTACCCACATGGTGCAGCAGACCTCTCCTGTCTCACCCACTACTCCCCTCAGCAGTATATTTCTTCAGTCTACCTGTTCTGTTCCCCACTCTGTCATTGATGAATCTTTTCACCCTCCCGCGCATCTGGCCTGTACCCCGGTTCTTGTATAAATAAATAAATCTTAAAAATAAAAAGATCTCTTTCAGCAGTCATATTTTGAAATCATTTATAGTAATACATAATCTTCATGATAGTAAATATCCACATAAATTATCAGATCACTTAACACCTACACAATGTTAATGAACTGATTTTCATGTATCCAGTTAGGAGTTTACTTGATGCTCAGTTCCATACTGCATGTCCATTTTGTTGATTCAGAAAATGTCAGAACAGTTTCTTATATCAACAGTTACCTTTTCAGATTGAAATTTTTACTTTTATTATATAGAACAGATACTTAATTCTCTGAGAGAAATGGAACACAATCTTGTCTCTGGAAAAATTAATGGACATGTGCCCGCCAAACTTCTCTCCTGCAACTACTTTCTATGGCAATCATTTGCTCCTAATAGAAGTATGATTTTATTTAAAGGAAGTTAGAGCTACAATGTCTGTTAATATTAACTATATGTTAACTACACTTTTCCTTTAACCAAGTGACCTTGCTGAGGATTTCCATTTTATTTTTTCTTTATTGTTATTATTTTACATCATTGTTAATCTTTGAACAGTATTTTATTTCCCCTCTCAAGTGCAATCTCCATAGTTCTCCCACCAGCATAGTTCTCATGATCCATTTGAAATGGGAAGGGTTTTGTGCTTATCATGAGGTTTAAAAAGAACCACAAAAAGGTGCTTTTAACTACCTGTTTGAATACATGTCTGCAAGCCTATTACCAACCCTTCACACATTTCCTTTACCACAGTTTCCCCTTCTCTTTGTGTTATGTGGTAATCTAAGAGGTCTTTGATTGCACTAAAGTTTTCATTCCTTTCTGTCCTTTGGCACTTAGTAGTATATTTATTTTCCTGAAGCTGTTAGTAATGTAGATTAGTCTTTCTTGGGTGTAGTTCTACTTTCTTCCTCCTGAGTTGCATATGAATATTGACATTGGATGGAATTTATTATAAGCAGATGGGTGTCAGCGCCCAGTGCCCATTTTTTCCCCTTCCTTCAAGGCTCCCTCACAGATGTGCAGTATGTCTGTTTAGTGAGAATATCTGTTTACTGAGGCCTTATGTTTTTGGCCAAACTTCGGCACACATCTTGATTCTGATTACAGGTGAGAAAGGACTGAAGCCCAGTGCCCTGGAGAGAATGGGTGGCATAGAGTTAATCACCAAAAGCATGTGTCAGACCTAAGCAAACAAGAAACTAGTTGGCTTCCTCAAGTTTGATGTCACAATTAGACTTGTTGTTTCCTGATTTTGGCAGTCTCTGGCAAGCTCTATATTATGTTTATTTTCTTCTATTGAATTACAATTGCCTTCTGCAAAAAAAAAAAAAAAAAAAAAACCAATGACTACTGAAGAGGTGTGGGATGTGCTCCTGGCCAAATGCTCTCACTAGTCTCTGCATAGTTTGAAAATGGAAATGATCAGTTCTTCTTGAATACCATTCTGTCTCCTCAACTACCTCTTTTTATTTTTTTTTTGTAATTTTTTAATTTATTTCTTTTACAGCATTGTATTCCCCATAAAATTCCTACCACCAGTTCACCCATGAACCCTCACAGTCAGGTTTTAATACCTCATTTATCATCTAGTAAGAGAAGATAGCTTGAATATTATATTAGATACTATCTTTTATATCACAGTATGTAAGAAGAAATTATCAATCATACACTTTCATCAATTTAGTGACACTTGCATTCTTTGAGTCTTCTTTCATACCTAAGACTTACACACTTTTTCCTCAGATTGATCCTAAAAATCGAGAACCAATAAATGTAATTTATAATATTTTAATTATAAAACTATCAAACCAAGCCAATTAAACCTAGCTATCTGGGAATATAATACTGTGTTTTGAAACTTGTGCCACACAAAGGAGAGTGTTGCAAGTCTCAACATAAAAAGAATCTTTTTCCATTTTTTTTTTTTCATTTTATCATGATCTCTACCAGCTTCCTGTGATTTACATAGGGAGTATAGGTATATTAAAGTTTTCTATCTCTTCTGGGATCTTTTCTTCTTTACAAATTACATTTTAAGAAAAGTTACTTATTTCACCATCTTCAGTTTATGTGAGTGGATTTGGACAAAGTAATCCCTAGGTGTTCTTTGTTATGTGATTATGCTTTTCACAATTTTACTTTTGCATATTTTTCCCTTCGATTAAGCAAGCTAGTATGTTTGAAGTAATTGTCTTGGAACATCTTTTCAGTTGGATTCTTGTTTCCAGTTCCCTTTATTGATTTATACTTTTGTGTTTATTAGCTCTCCTAATTTTTCTTGGGATCTTACTTCTTGAGCTTTTTAACTTCTTGAGTTGATAAGCTTCCTACTCATACAGGTAGTATCCAAGTTTGGTTTATAGACCTATTAAAAAAAAATACCCATGGAATCCTATGTACTATGTTAAAGAGTTGATTTTTAGAAAGTGACTTATCAATCAGAAGCTTATTAATAACTTATGACATAGTAGATTCAGATGACTAGGAATATATGATAACGTTTCATCTAAACAGAGGGGCTATTGCAAAGCAAGGCCACATTTGCGACCTCTTGGTACAACACGTTGCCTTCTGAGCTAACATTTGCCATTCTCCTTCTACCCTAACTCCTCTGATCTGTTGCCTCTGCTTTGAAAATGATTTATTATAATTATTATTTAACATTTCCTCATGAAGGCAGCCTAAAAATAATATATTGGAAATTATTTACAGCTTTGGCCTCAGTCTTAATCCCTTTTTAGCTGTATCAATTAGGATTTATAAAGAACATGGCATACTTAGAGTAGATAATACAAGAGAATTTAATAAAGGGATTATTTGCAAAGGTTTGGGTAGCGTATCATAAAATGACAAGGAATAATTTAGAATTTTGGGGCTAGGGACAGTAGGTGGTACTGCTACTAGCTCTAAGCCTGAAGGATGGGTGAAGGAGGCAGAGAGAGCTGTGTGGAGAGAACTAGCTGACAGGAAACATGTTTTCCAATCAGAGGAAGCAGCCAGCCTGTCTTGGCCTCACAGGAAGGAGCGGGTGGAGTAAATACCTTGACTTTACTCTCCTTCTTCACTTTAGACTTCTACCAGTACTTCTCATGGTCTGAAAATAATGAGAAGCAAGAGGATAGTGACTGTTTGATCTAATCTATGAGTAAAATGTTATGGGCAGAAAGCAAGATGAGGAAGAACGAGGAATGGATATGAAAGGAAAACAGTTCACCCAGCATCAGAGTTGAGAAATTCATCCACCCTGTTGTTTCAGAATAACTTTGTGGGTTCACTTACCACCTGGTATCTTTGCTAATTACTTTTATTAAGGAGAGGTTTTTAGTAGCAAATTCATTTTTTTTAAACAACTATGGAGCTGTTTAGATTTTCTATTTCTTTATCTCCATGGGTAAGTTGTACTTTTCAATGAAAAGTGTTCATGAAATGTACTCATTTTATCTAAGTCATATAGCTTATTACCCTGGGGGTGTTAATAATATTCCTTTATTACCATTTTAAAGATATGTTCAAAATTATAGTGGTATATTTTCTGGCATATCTGATATTGGTAAGGTATATGCATTTTTTTCTTTTTCTTTGATCAGTCTTGCTAGATGTTTATCAGTTAATAACATTTTATTAATGTCTTCAAAGAACCAACTTTTTGTTAATTTTCTCTATTTTGTATCTAATTAATAGCATTTTTATCTTTATTATTTTCTTTTTTCCACTTAATAATCTTATCTTTATCTTCTTAATGTGGGAATGTAGAAAATTAATAAAATACCTTCCTGTTTTTCTAACATAAGCATTTTTATGGAGTATATATTTTTAATCTTGGGGAGAGCTACATATACTCTTCCAAAGAATAGTATTCTTTCCTGTTAGGTACTATATTCTGTAAATGTTAATTAGAGCAAAGGGATCGATAACATTTTGAACAGCTAGACCCTTAACTAATTTTTTTTGTCAGCTTCTATCAGTCATTGACGAGAGGGTGCAAAATGCCTAAAAATAATTGTGGAATATCTAGTTATTACTTTAGTTGTATTTTTTTTTTTGCTTCATTCATTTTGTTTTTTATTTATTTATTTATTTATTTATTTATTTTTTATAGAGTCATTTTTATTTATTTATTTATTTGTTTGTTTGTTTTGTTCATACATGCACTGGGTACAGGCAGAAGCGCGGGAGGGTGAGAGAATTCATCAGAGCCAGAGCGGGGAGCAGAGCAGGCAGAAGGACCGAAGTACACTGCTGAGGGGAGGAGCGGGCGGCAGGAGAGGTCTGCGTGCCATGTGGGACCCTCCTCCGGTGGCCGGGTAGCAGCTGGGGATCGAACCGGCGCTGCAGAGGCAGCGGGCAGCTTCGCAACCCAGCGCTCAACCACTGCGCCACCGGGGAGGCCCTGCTTCATTCATTTTGAAGCTCTGTTATTAGAAGCATGAACATTTAAGATTACTTTTTAAAAAAGAATTGATTATTATCATTATTAAAATTTTCTCTTCTTCACCCATGGCAATACTGTTCATCTGGAAGTTCTCTGTTTTGTCCATGGCAATACTGCTTGTCTGGATGTCATTATAGCTATAGCATCATTCTTAATCTTGTTGTTTGTACTGTGTAATACTTCCATACTGCTACTTTCAATATTCCTTTGTGTTTATTTGCAAAATTAAGCTCTTTTAAACAGTTAATGTGGAGGATTGATTTTTTTAAAATCCATTCTAACAATCTGCCTTTTAATTCAAGTATGGGTTTGTTTTCATTTAATGTCGTTATAGATACGTTTGTGTTTTAAGTCTGTCATGTTGCTGTTTGTCAGATATGTTTTATTTTTCTTCTGTTTTTCCTTCAGTGTCTACTGTGGTTTAATTAAATATGAATTTTAGTATTCTAACCATTTATGAGAATGGGCAAGTTCAGTACCAATTACCCTCTCATGGGCAACACTGAAAGTCTGATGATTGTTCTTTATAGAATGATTTTTCCAGGTCATTTGTCATTTGCCTGTGGAGACACTTTATCTTTTTAACCCAGTATGGTCAATGTCGTTTCACTTTATGCTTGACAAATCTTTGTGACCTACTGAATTTTTCTCAATGTAGCCTTAATCCTAACTTTTATCTACTCATCTTCCTTTCTAAGCCCAGAGGAACCAATTAATTAAAAGTCAACCAATGTGCACAGAATGAATCCAATTATATGACATTCTAGAAAGAGCAAAAACTACGGAAACAAGGAAAAGTCGAGTGGTGGGGGAAAATGAACAGGCAAAGCACAAAGAATTTTTAGGGCCGTAAAAATGCTGTTTGATATTATAATGATGATTATATATCATTAAAAATCTGTCTGCAGGTGGCAAGTTGTGGAATGTCTCAATCTCCACTCATAATAAATCACTTTCTCAAATCAGTACGTTGTATAACACAAACTGACTCAATGTTATGTGTCTATTATATCGCAATAAAGCTGGAAAAAATTAAAAAAAAAAAAATCTGTCCAATTTATAGAATGTGTAACACCAAGAGCAAACTCTAAACTGTGGAGTTTGGTCAGTATGATGTATTTTTAAAAAGAATTGATTATTATTATTATTAAATTTTTCTCTTCTTCACCCATGGCAATACTATATATATATATATATATATATATATATATATATATATACACATAGATTCTTGGTAAAAAATGTGCCATTCCAGTGAGTGATATTGATAATGAGGGAGGGAACAGGTAATATGTGGGACAACCTCTGCATCTCCCTGCCAGTTTTGTTCTAAACCTAAAACTGCTCTAAAAAGTTAATGTCATAAAAAGGTGAAGTGATTAATGACAGTGTTTTAGTGCCAGACTATATGTTTGAGGACAAAATCAACTATACGACATAGTGTTATATGTTTGCTTAATCAATGTTTTTCTTGCACATAGTTTTTGTTTACTTTTTAATAGTAGAATTATATGATTTTTCCCCAAAACATAAGTTTTCATTTAGATTGATTTCTGTTTTTTCATTTTATTTACTTTCTGTTTTTCACGTTTTAAGAAATTGTAATTTTTTTAAGATTAGCATTAGTTTCTAGCAATATCTAGGTTCTATGATTATATTTTCTCCCATACCCGTGGTTGACTGTCTGTTGACCATCCACCCCCAACCAGCTGAACTTCATACCTGTTCCATCTCTCCCCTTTCTCCTGGTAACCACCACTCTGTTGTCAGAGTCTTAACAGTTATTTTGTTCTTGTTTTCGTTATATTCCATACATGAATGAAACCGTGCATTACTTTTTCTTTCCCTCTGAATTATTTCACTTAGCATAATTCCCATAAGGTCCATCCATGACAATATTTCATCTTCATTTATGGTTTAGTGATATTCCATTGTGTGTATGTACAGCATATTTTTTAATTCATTCCCATCTTTGGGCACTTGGGCTGTTTCCATATCTTTGCTATTGTGAATAGTGCTGCAATGCACATAGGGTGCACTTACCTTTTTGATTTAGTGTTTTTATATTCTTTAGCTAAATACCCAGAAGAGGACTTACTCAGCATATGGTAGTTGTATTTTTTTAATTTTTTGAGGAAACTCCATGAAGTTTTCAGCATGGAGGAAACAGAGGCTGCACCAATTGCCACCAACAGTGAATGAGGATTGTTTTTCCTTCACCTCTTTGTCAACATTTTAATATTTCTTAACTTTTTAATAATGGCCATTCTAATCACTGTAAGGTGACATTTCATGATTTCGATTTGCAAGAAATGGCATTTTTTTTGAAGCTTTAGATTAATTTCTATGACCTCTTTGTTTTCTTTTCTGAAACAGGAATATCTGACCTTATTTTTAAATCAGTGTCTGTATAGTAAGAAAACCTGATGGTGTATGACATAAATGTGTCGGTCCCAGGTTGAAATTGCCTGTATGTGACTCTCATTCTGGCATTTAGCAGCGTGCAGTCTTGATTGACTTTCCTCTTCTTTATTAGTCTCATCCATAAAATAGGAATAATAATTGCTCCATCTCTTAGAAGGCACATTTTAAAATGTTTCAAACTGTGAAGGAGCACTTGGCATACTGTTTGGTTCATAGTATGTTTTTATATTGAGTATTAATATCTAGTCCTTAAAATACTATATTGATTTAGTTATTTAAAAAAAGGAGACATCAGGGCCTCCCTGGTGGTGCATGGGGTTAAGCACAGCGCTGCGAAGTTATCTGCAGCCTCTGCAGCACGAGCTCGATCCCCAGCCGGCCAGGGAGCTACCCACATGGTGTAGCAGACCTCTCCTGTCTAACCCGTTGCTCCCCTCAGCAGTGTATTGTAGTAGATCTGCCTGTTCTATTCCCCACTCTGTCTCTGGTTAATCCTCTCACACCATGCACCTCTGGCCTGTACCCCAGTTATTGTATGCATAAATAAATAAATCTTTTAAAAAAAAAAAGCAAAAATCATTAGAAGCCAGCATAGCGGAATACAGTCAAAGCATGTACTTCTACTTCTTATTTTCTTTGTGACCTCAGCTAAACCCCTTTAATTCTTCAATTCATATGGTCTTATAATGTGAAAAGGCTTGTCTTGCCTACCTTACAGTTTAGTGTAAGAATCTATAGGTTAATGTTCAATAGCTTGTGAAAAGAGCTTTATACAATCAGGGAAATACAGTTCAATAAGACAATAATTTTATTAAGTTGTATGAGTTGCATGTTGCATTCTATTGTTCTCCACCAGATAGAATCACTCTACCTTAAAAAAAAACAAAACACAACTGTTTCCTCAGTGTTGTATTAGAATGGCCCCCTTCTAAGCTTCAGCAGAGTGACCCATTCCTCTGAGAAGAAAAAGCTGCATATTCTTGGATGAAATATAATGAGGATTTACATGCCTCATTAGAAAACTTATTATAAAAAGATATGCTGTATATTTAAAGTATGGATATATTTGCTCCAAATGCATGTAACACATGCATGTATAAATGTGTGTTTCTATTTAATGAACAAGACATTTGAAAATGCAAACTACAATTATAAAGCCCAAATTGTGGAAATTTAAAGTAAGGGTCTAACTCCCACAACACTGTCATTTGCCAAAAGTCCTTTCAGGATATTGCCAGATGCTATGACCTATTGCTGAAAAGATCTTGATTCCCCAAACATGTGTATAAGCTGTAGATACATCATCCCTTTCTCTAGGAAGATATATTCCTGGGAATATGGCTTCAGAGAGAGAACTGGAACACCACTCAGTACCAGTCATGCTGTGTGGATTCAATCAGGAGACAGAAACCACAAGTAATTTGAACAAGGAAATTTAATATAAAACATTGTAATCTAGGTAAAAGGTTAAGTTCTAAAAGGGATGTAATGTAATAGAGATCTCTGTGGTTTAATTGGGGTAGCAACTGTGTAGAGAACAACCAGTATCTGCAGTGTTTAGGGAAAGATGAACAAGGAAAAAACTCAGATACTTGGTGGCGGTGGCATCATGTTGAAGGGGAGCACATTTTCGAAGGGTAAACACTGCTGTTTTTGGCTTGGGAATTTTTCTCTATGACAATCACTGTTAAATAGGACATTCTAGAAGGAATTTTATATCTGGGGCTTTCCTGAATACTACCTGAAATAACTATTTTAGAGGAAATAACTAAGATATGTTCCCTTGAAGTATATGTTTTTGAAAATTGAGGCATTGAGAACACTCAGAATGAAGCTGTGGGCCAGAGTGGACCAACTAGCCACACTGAATAGGCAAACATAATGATGCACATTCATTTAAATAACTTGCTGTGTTAAAGGGGAAAGAGAAAAATTTAAAAGTTGCTGTAATACAAAGTAGAATGTGGTAGAGTTAAATAAAAATAGTAGTTACGTGCAGAAGAAAAGTTATAATGGTAAGAATTTGTATTTGTTTAGGACTTCACAGTTTTCATAACAATTTGCATGTAGTTCATTTCACTGAATTATCAAGATGACTGTGTAAATGGGCTTTAAATTTATATTGTATCTATTTTGTAGACACAGAAAATGAGGTTTAAATGATGTCCTCCAAACATTGTAAGTAACAAATGGCAGATAGGGATTTAAACCCATACCTACCTCTTAAGACTCAATTCTTTGGTCTTTCTAAAGCAACATTAATACTTTCTGAGGAGTGTTAAACTATTCATTATTAAGTGAGACTTCATCCTGATATGGAAAGATACAGTCCAGTTTCTCATCCTGTACCCCAAATTTCTAGAGTTAAAAGAGGTTGAGGAACCAGGTAGCTGCTTAATAGAAAAAATGCACAGAAAATCGATGGAAGTCCCTCTCTACAAAAAACAGTAGGATGATTTGAATGGTTAAAAAGTGGTCTTTGCTTAAGAAGTGAAACACAGGTCATACTCTCAGGCTCAGGTGGGGCCTAGGTGGATCTCTCTTGCTACCTGCAACATTTCTGGCCTCTTTCCTAGAAACTCTCTGTCGAGTTTCTCGAAACTCGCCACAAAGGCAGGGGAAGGTTATTTGATATCGAGCCATTCCAATGTACCTGAACAGATCATCTCTTCTCCAACAAATAGCTGACCATGGGCGTGTCAGGACTGCTGAGTCACTTGCTCAGGAATCAGCTCAAAGACAGGCCCTTATTGATGTGGCTCTTCAGAATAAAGTCATTCTGATGCCTCAAGAATTTAAGACATTTGTCAGCTGCATTCCTTACATTCAGCTCATCACATTAGCCTATGCAAGTTCCCTTTGTTCCACTTAACACTCAACTGTCTACTCATGGGCAATCACTACCTACCTTATCTATATTTAAATAGATAAATATTTTATCTATTTAAAATATCTCTTAAATAGATATTTTCACTGTGGGGGGATTTAAGCATAGTTTTATCTCACTAATTGTGTTACCAGTACAAAGCCAAAAGTCTCATTCTTCTCATTTAAGAAGTGGTATTATTTCACTGTGAACAATTGGCCTTTTCTTTCAGTGGTGGGTCTTCCTAGAGCAAAGGAACAAGAGACCTAAAGAAGGACTGCAGGGAATTGATGGGTGTACATTCTCTCCTCTTTAGCTCATCTCCCTTTGCCTCATTACATCGCACAGATGTAATGTTCTTTTGAACAATATACGAGTAGGGTGCAGTTCTGACAATTGACTAAGGATTGTCTGCTAGGAATAATGGACCTTGACCTATGTTTTGTTTCAAAGGCAGGTGTAGGTAGGGTTTATTTCACCTATCTCCAAAAATCATCCCTCACACTCCATTAATGAATATGCTGTGCTGGAAAGCCATAGTCACTGCTTATAACAAAACATAATATAGTGGCCACCCATTAAACTGGATTGATATTTAATTAATTTAGTTTATCCAATTTGAAGTAGTTTTTCTAATAAGGAATTATCTTCATTTATAAGTTCTTTTTAGTGAAAATATTGACTTTAATATCTATTTGTTGTGCCATAGAGCCTAGAGATCCACACTGAGTAGATACTTACTAAGTACCTATTATGCTATCACCCATTGTCAATGAATGGATGAGCAAATGATGAATGTGAATTCCCACACTTGAGCATAAAAATACCTTTAAGATAAAGGAGTGTGTTGATAGCAAAATATAATAAAAGTACAGATCACTTAGGTAAAATCTTATACATATGCTTACTGTATATCTTACAATATATGAAACATAATAGGTGTGTGGGGAACTCAGAAATGAATCAGATACAGATCTTATTATAAAGAGACTTAAATGCAAATAACAGACAAAAAAATGAAAGATGATAATTGATTTAAGGGATTTGTAAAGGTTCTGCTGTGGAAGTCATGCATCTCTTTTGATTTAAAGTTTCAGAGTTTCAGAATTCCTGTGCCCATCATAGGCAATGATCAAGATGGTTCAATAGTCCTTTCCTTTTGAATTACAAACCTCTATGCTTACCAAGACTATATTCCTCTCAATAGTACTGTTCCTGTTTTATCTATAAGAGAACTCTGAATTTCACACATTACCTCACCATCTTCCTGAAAAATTATTTACTTTTTTCATTACTTTTCATTTTTGTGCATAAAACTCTCTCTCCCTTCAAGCTACATGTTCTACCTTCTATAGATTCCCAGTTTAGATCATGGATTTATTTTGCACTTTTAGTTTCAACTCAAAAGTATCAAATTAGGATCCATTATACTATAGATTCCTCTGAACAGTGTGATATAAAGCAGAACTTTTTCTTCTACTCCATCACATGGCTTGCTAACTTCCTGTCAGTATGATTAAGGAACCACAACAGATGAGCAGGAACACAGGTGTTTCTTTTGATATGATTCCAATTAATTGATGGCTAAATATGACTCAATATCCCTAGAAAAACATTACCTCATATGAGGAACAGATTTGTAACCATTGTATTTAATGCAAGAATTTCAGAAGAAACCAGTGTTTGTTCCTGATGGAACCCAACTAATTTCATGTCTTACTTTTTTTTTTTAAAGATTTATCTATTTATGCATACAAGAGCTGGGGTCCAGGCCAGAGGTGTGGGGGGTAAGAGGATTCACCACAGACAGAGTGGGGAACAGAACAGGCAGACTGACCAAAGGAAACTACTGAGGGGAGCAGCGTGTGAGTCAGGAGAGATCTGCTGTGCCATGTGGGTTGCTCCCTGCCTGGCCCAGAATCGAACTCGTGCTGCAGTGGCTGTGGATAGCTTCATAGGTTGCATCTTAACCCTTATGCCACCAGGGAGGCCCCTAATATCATATCTTAAAACAAAAGCTGTATATCAGTGTAGGTTGTCACATTGACTTGCCAATTTCATGATAAAGACAAATTCAGATAATTTATTTGGAAAATATATCATATCGGGTGGTGCATTTTCACACTCCCTGAGCACTATGGACCAGATATCTAAAAATTGTTACCATCAGGCCTCAAATACCATTGTCAATGGATCTGATTGCTCAATGAAATATAAATAAGAATGTACATTAATTGACCCTAGATTAATTATGAAAGGGCTGTATATTTTTACTCTTTTGGAAAATGGAATATGTCAATTACTGCGGTCTTTTTATTTTTTAAGGAATAAACAGCAAGTTTATGAATACACTTGTATATTGCTAGTCAAAACAACTTTTATCATTATGTGCAACTTCCATCCAGGGTCAGTTCTCATTGTAGAATGCTATTCCATTCACTTTTGTCTTCTGTAATCCTGTGCCTCATCCTAATTGGGTCTCCTATACCAGAATTATCCAGAAACTTGAAGCATTAAAAAATCTTTTCAGCCTGCTATGACTCCTGGGTCACATTTTGAAGAAAAATCATTGTCATCTTTAGTCCAAGATATATGCCAAAATCTTTTATTATAAAGGGATCTTACAAGTTTCTTTACTTTTGGCTTTTATCTTCTAGATAAACATGTTAAAAAGTCAAAGAATCACATTTTTCCCATAGGTTATTAGTATAAAATTTCAAGATCTGTTATGTGTTTTTTCATTGTTTATGGTGGGCATATAACTCAAACACTATGTCTTTAAAATGGCACTAGAAAAAGGGTCAGTGGCTTATAGTGTTGTTTTTCATGTGAAATGTTAATAGAACTTAAAATTGAGGGAGATAAATTTAATTGTGATGTGGGGAAATTGAAAGGCTAGATGCTAGCAGTAGGGGAAAGTGGAAAACTTTACTTTTTTTTTTTTTACAGCATAGAGTTGTTGATATATTGAATGTAATAATACTGCCACCATCCATGAATAGCATCTACTGAGGAGCTGATTTGTATAGTCCTTCAACCTCAGTTAAACTTTAGAATCCCAGATGTAGGAGCATAATTTCTGTAAATGGGAATCCAAGGTCTCTTAATGTGAACTTTCAGTCCAAAGAATTCTTTTAGGCTCAATACTTCTGTATTAAGCAACTCTGGCCTTAGAACTTCCAGTAAAATGATTTATACACATGCACACATAATGTATACATATGCAACAAATGTGCATGAATGTATATAAAGCATCATATATATGATTATATATGTATATAAAACATTATGTATATATGATCTTGAATTAAAGGACCAAGTAGTGGAAGGAATTTTCGCCCCACAATTTTCTTCAAAGATTCAACAAATCATTAGATTTAAATGTGATACACTGTCATATTATAAATGAAATTTTGTAAGCATGACTTCAGTGACTTCAGTATTCATATTCATGATGATCTTGAAAGTATTATAAGCTGCACCTAAGGCCTCATCATCTCATGGAAACTCTCAACTCATAACTTCTTTCTAAGATATGATTATAACCTCTTTCACCTTTTCATATTATAATATTCCTGGTATAATTATGATTTCTGACCTTTAAATGTATTGAATACTACTTAAGGCATTGTTATAATTTTTGTGGATATAATGAATTGGTTCAATGATCCTTTTCTTCATGGAGTACAGAGTTGAGCAAGAGGGACAGACAAGTCAATGGGTTATTTTATCATGGCTCACAAATATTTCTATAGAGAAGTCCAGGGAGTCAGAAGATAGCATAAGAAGGGCTTGTTGGGTTTTTAAGCAAGGTAAAGCTTCCTAGAGAAAGTAATATGTAAGCTCAGATCTAGAAGAGAAAGAGGTAGGGTCAAGGTAAGGGAATATGCGAGGTAACTAAAGGCAGAGGATTTTTCACTTTCTGATCTGAGGTGGAATTCTTTGATACTCATCAGTCAAAAAGCACTCAGTAGACCCCATGGTTTATATTACAGATATCTCATGGCTTACATGGTAACACAGGCTAACATTAGTAAATATTGTCACTCAGAGAATAGTGTCTTGCTCCTCTGTTTCAGCAATTGCTGTTCAGAGACACATGTTGGAATCTATTTGGAAACTGATCTGTTGACAATAGCATTTACAGATTCTGTAGTCTTAGCATACTCTTTCCTCTTCTGGGAGGATAATGATAAATAAAATAACCACAGTTATTTTTTCTTGTTAATGTTTAAGAGTATTTCTTATTTTAGCTTCAGAACAACTTTTCTGTAGTATATATTATTGTTATTATTATTGTTCTTGTTATCTTACAAATAAGAAAACTGAAGACCAGAGAATTTAAGCCAATTGTTAATACATATCTAATAGAGGAATCAACATTTACAGCTAGGTATCCAACTCTATCATGCGCTATTAGCTACTGGATTCTGCGTTAAGAATCATTTGGGTATATTTTACTGCTTGAATCCCTAATGATTTTTAATGTCAGGGAAAATTCATAACTATTCTTCATTGGCCAACTTAAAACTCATCTCTTTTGATTTACTCCCTACTGTAGCCAGGAAAATTATTTAGTTTCTCCTTTTAGTGTGCTGTATCGTATATACTACTGACTGAATGTATTAGTGAGTAAATGCATTCTTATAACACTTAATACACATTTCTGATATAGGTGGTCTCACATTGGTAGTTTTTATACATTTATTTGCATATTAGGCTATGGATTCTTGATGAAAGAGAGTACTTTTTTAAAAAATTTATTTATTTATACAAGCACTGGGTACAGTCAGAAGCGCAGGAGGGTGACAGAATTCACCAGAGCCAGAGTGGGGAACAGAACAGGCAGACTGATGAAATACACTGCTGAGGGGAGCAGTGGGTACAGAAGGAGAGGTCTGCGCACCATGTGGGACCCTCTCTGCCAGCCAGGGATCGAACCGGTGGTGCAAAAGCTTCGGGCAACTTAGCAGCTCAGCGCTCAACCGCTGCACCACCAGGGAGGCCCTGAAAGAGAGTAATTTTAATTATCTTTTTATACTATTACGTAGTACAAATCCTGGCAGAGAGGTATTCAAGAAACATACACTAAGTAAATGGGTGACTTAGAGAGTAAATGAATGAATTAATGGATAAATGAAAGGAAAGGATGCTAGGGAATGAGTGCTTGAATGGTCAGAAATCCCAGCATTGTCTGTGTATATTTTTTAAAATATGCTCTAGCATTTATTTCATTTTCTTGCACATAGTAGCTATTAAAAAGACATGTAATACTTCCCAAGCTTCTGTGTCACTTTGGACTTAGCTATTTAAGAGTAGGTATGAGTTCTTCAATTTGTCTTTTCTGCTGGTATTAAAAACCTTAGAGATGACACATTGACATGAAGGTATCATATGATGGAAGCATCCTAGATACTTGCATTACTGGATGGAAAAATTTGCCCTGGTGAATCACTGAAACTGCAAAGTACTTCATGTGATTGAGAAAAATACATTCGTTGTGATAAGGAATTAAAATTTTATGATTTATTTGTTATTGCAGCATAACCTAGCCTACTGGGACTAATAAAGTAAGTATCCAGTAACTGTTGAATGAAAAAATAAGCTAATAAAGTATCTAGTAACTGTTGAATGAATAAATAGGTAACACCAATACCTATTTTATTAAAACAGGACTCACATACTGAAAATCCATTGTCCACATCCAGCTGTATAAAGTTGTATGATCTATCATAAACAGTAGCTAAATGGGCACTTTTCCAAAGAAGGTATACAAATGGCCAGCAGGCACGTTAAAAAATGTTCATCATCAGTTGTCACCAGAGAAATGTAAATCAAAACCACAATGAGATAGCACCTCACACCAGTGAAAATGGCCTATATTAAACACACACACACACACACACACACACAAACAAAAGCAACAAGTGCTGGTGAGTATAGAAAAAGAAGCCCTCTTACACTGGTGGTGGAAATGTAGACTGTTCCAGCCCCTAAGCAAAGCAGTGTAGAGGGCCCACAGACTAAAAATGCATCTGCTATATGATCCTCAATTCCCCTCCTAGGTATCTACTCAGAGAACACAAAAACAATACTTTGAAAGGAAAACTGCACTCCTATGTTTATTTATTGCAGCACTGTTTACAGTAGACAAGGTAGAGAAACAATCTAAAACCTTAGAACAGATGAGTGTATCAAGAAGATGTGCTATATATACACAATGGAGTATTACTCAGTGGTCAAGAAGGATAAACTTAAGCCATTTGCAGCAATATGGATGGAGCTGGAAAGGACTATACTAAGCAAAGTAAGCCAGAAGGAGAAAGATAAATACCAAATGGTAGACTTACATATGGAATATAGAGAAACCAAAGGGTTTCTTTAGACAAAGAAAAATGATAAAACCAACCCTTAAAAACTGACCATAGATCTGAGGCATCTAAGAGGGAAAGAGGAAGGACAGAAAGGGAATGAGCACTGGGCTTGGGGGGGTGAAGGTGAGAAGAGACCACAGTGGTAGAGAACTAGGGTTCTTGGGTGGTTGGAGAATGGCAGTGACTACACCTGAGGGGATAAATCCTACATTGTCAAAATATTAACAAGGATGTAAAACAATGGTACTTTATTCATAAAAACAAACAACCAAACACCATGGTCATGCCCAAGTATATGGTCAGTGTCTAGAAATATTAAGGTTCTTCTGCTCTCTCTTCTGACCTATATAATTGAAAACATGCAAGGTGTCCTATCTCTCAGTTAATGAAATTACCAGATAGATAAAAACAACAAAACAAGAAAAAAAAATCTCCCTGGGGTGGAGTAAGTTTTGCATGTTCATACTGGCATATTAGTCGTTCATGTCCTCCAAAGAGTTGAAACAAACAAGCCTCCCTAATGTTTATTAGTCCACAAAATTAATGTTGATTCACATAGTCACATGTTAATGCATGACAGTTCTTACTAGCAAAGAGTCATTTATTAGTTGATCAAAAATTTAGTGAGCACTTATCTGGAATTTCTAAAATGGCCACAACAAAGCAAGGTGGATTGGAATCCATGTCCATCTTCAGCTCTTCCTTGAACTTACAGGCCAATTTAAATTTAAAGCAATGTGATTTATACTTCCTGGGTTTATAGGCAAGGGGTGACTCTTTTGAGAAATTTAGCATGATCATGGTATTTCTCTTCTGTTACATTCATGGCTTGGGATCTTAATTTATTTGGACATATAGAGCTGAGTTTTTATAGAAGTCTTAACTGCTTAGCTTATTTTTCAGACATTAAGCAAAAAAAAAAAATCACACCATTAACCCTTTAATTGATGAAGTGTGGTTGGTGGGTTCTGTTTCCTTTCTGATGGAATAAATTAGCTGCATCTTGTTAGATGCTTCTTTAGCAATAATGGACTTACATGCATCATTGTGTGTTTGTTTTAACGCAGTCATCGTGTTTCTTAGCTATAGTTATAGTTATTTTCAAACAATCTAAAAATTGAGAGGCTTCATTATTTCTGCCATTTTCACTTGAATTAGGCATGTTGGGGACCTGGTGTTCCTGACTGAATTACAGCCTATCACCCAATTGGGTCCTACTGCGTGGGGCCTTAGACTTTTGGCAAGCACTGACTTGTATTTCAAGGTTCCCCATTAAAGATCTTTAGCAGTCAGGAAAACAAGGAAGAATTATGCTTATTCCCTGTGTTGGGTAATCGGATGCCTTAGGGTGAAGTGAGTGAAAGCCAGATAACTTTTCTGTAAGTTCCCTTGAATGGAGCTGGCAGCATCTAGAACAGGCAGCTTTCCATCGTGGAATATCCATTAGCTTTGTTTATCTCTGGAAAAACACTGCCCTGTTTCCACAGTCTGCTGCTTCTCAAGGAATGGTGCAAGAGATCATCATCTAGTTCAAGTAGAGAATGAACTTTTGAGCTATTGTGAAAATACTGTCTTGGGGTGCTGATTCTGCCTCTTTTTTCCTGAAGTGGTAAAAGACAGGCAACATAATATGGTCTTAACATCTGATTGATTCAGAAAGGTCCTTTTAAGATTCTCTAGAGTTCCTTTCTCTATTCTCTGGACAAACACTACTTGTCTTCCACCAGCTTTTTCTGGAGTTCATGGGTGATACTTATACCTTTTTTTGTGATATTTATTGAGGTAATGTTGATTTACATCACAGTTTATGTCTTAAGGGTATAAGTTTACACCTGAACAAAAGTATGTTATTTCACCACACCCACCACCAACTCCCCAGTAATCCTCCATTCTTATGCTGATTTTCCAGTTTCCCCTTGAGGCCATGTCCTGATACAGCCTTGCTGGATTGTGGGATAATCTAGTTCCTTCTCTGTTGTACATTCTATATCTGTGCATGGCATTTCAACACATCCCAAGCTACAAAGCTGTCTGTCATCTGTCTTTAAAGCAATCAAGTAGGTGCTTTATGTAAATTTTTATTAGTGAAAAAATCTATATTAGAGTTAAAAGGGGGAAGTTTAATGATACTCATGAAATATTCTATTTCTGTTATAGGACAGGGAGTCCTATAACATTTCCAGTAAATGTCACTGCACATGGCAATCTTTTTTAAAGATTTATTTATACAAGAACTGGGGTATGGGCCAGAGGTGCAGGAGGGTGAAAGGATTCACCAGAGACAGAGCGGGGAACAGAACAGGCAGACTGACTGAAATACACTGCTGAGGGGAGCAGTAGGCGAGACAGGAGAGGTCTGCCGCACCATGTGGTACCCTCGCTGGCCAGCAGGGATCGAATCAGCACTGCAGAGGCTGCAGACATCTTCACAGCGCTGTGCTCAACCCCCTGCACCACTAGGGAGGCCAAATATGAAATTTTAAGTTACCATATGTAACAATCCTCAAATAAAGAAGAAAAATATTTTCTTGAATGATGAACTATTTTGCTTCAGTACTGTTGAGGTAGATTATTGAGGATATGGAAATTCTTAATTAATTTAAATATAATTAATTATAAATGTGTTGTAGAAAATAATATTGAAGGTTAGAGCTTAAATTGAAAACCTTTAGGGCCTCCCCTGGTGGCGCAAGCAGTTGAAGGCAGCACTGTGAAGCTGTCCGCAGCCTCTGCAGCATGGGTTCAATGCCAGCCGGCCAGCTAGGGTCCCACATGGCATGGCAGACCTCTCCTCACTCGCCCGCTGCTCCCCTCAGCAGTGTATTTCAGTCAGTCTGCCTGTTCTGTTCCCTACTCTGTCTCTGGTGAATCCTCTCACCCTCCTGCACCTCTGGCCCATACCCTGGTTCTTGTATAAATAAATAAATAAATAGATAGATAGATAGATAGATAGATAAATACATCTTTAAAAAAAAGAAAACCTATAAAATGGATATTCAAAAATTTATCAAAGAATAGAATATGGATTTGGACATACTAGTTACAAAGTTGTCCCTCAATCTCTAATTAGCACAGAGTAAGACAGTTGTAAATAGTAGTTCTTTTTTTCCCAATATAATCCTTTTTTTAAATTTTATACATCATTTTTCATTTTTGCACAGTGTATGCATTTTCATTTTGGTTATAGTCCCCATACAATTCCTACCCCCCCCCTTGTTTTTATCCTATTTCCTTCTCTCCGCTCCACCGTGTAGTGAGTTTCTGGTTTATAGTTGCTTGTTGATTTTGATTTTCACTTTATTGTAGTCTTTTTCTTGGTCCCTTATTTAGGGTTTCTAGATTCCTGCTATGAGTGAGACCATCCAGTATTTTTCTTTTTCTTTCTGGCTTATTTCACTGAGCATGATCCCTTCCAGCGCCATCCATTTGCTGCTGCAAATTGCATGAATGTATCTTTTTTGATTGCTGAGTAATATTCCATTGTTTATATGTACCACATCTTCTTGATCCAGTCATCTATTTTTGGGCATTTGAGTTGTTTCCATAGCTTACCTATTGTAATTAGTGCTGCTATAAACATAGGGGTGCAGGTGCCCTTTGGAATTAATGTTTCTGTGTCATTTGGGTAAATACCTAGGAGTGGAATTGCTGAATCATATAGAAGCTCCATCTTTAGCAGCTTGAGGAATCTCCACACAGCTCTCCATAGTGGTAGGACCAATTTGCACTCCCACCAGCAGCACGGGAGAGTTCCTTTTTCTCCACATCCTCACCAACATTTGTTGTTGCTAGTTTTTTTAATATGTGCCATTCTCACTGGTGTGAGATGGTATCTCATTGTAGTTTTGATTTGCATTTCCCTGATGACAAGTAATGCTGAACATTTTTTCATATGCCTGTTGGCCATTTGCATTTCCTCTTTGGAGAAGTTTCTTTTTAGCTCTTCTGCCCATTTTTTGACTGGATTATTTTCTTTGTTTTTGTTGAGTCTCATCAGCTCTTTGCAGATTTTTGTGATCAGTCCTTTATCATTAGTGTTGTGAACAAAAATGTTCTCCCAGTCGGTGGGGTTTCTCTTTGTTTTGGTTATTATCTCTTTTGCTGTGCAGAAGCTCTTTAATTTGATGTAGTCCCAGCTGTTTATCTTTGCCTTCACTATCACTGCGTTGGGTGATGAGTTTTTAAAGATATTACTGAGGTGTGTGTCATGTAGTGTTCTGCCTATATTTCCTTCTATATATTTTATGGTTTCAGGTCTTATGTCTAGTTCTTTAATCCATTTTGAGTTGATATATGTGCATGGTGTGAGGTATTAGTCAAGCTTCATTCTTTTGCATGTAGTGACCCAGTTTTCCCAGCACCATTTATTGAACACACTAGCTTTCCTAATCACAATCAATGAATCTGAAGAAGAAGAAAATCAAGAAAACCATCCCTTTTATAATTGAAACAAAACAAAAATCAAATACTTGGGAATAAACCTAATAATAGAGGTAAAGGACCTATACAAAGAAAACTATAAAACACTGTTATAAGAAATAGAAGGAGACACAAAGAAATGGAAAGACATCCCCTGCTCATGGACTAGAAGAATTAACATTATCAAACTCGCCATCCTACCAAAAGCAATTTACAGATTTAATGCTATTCCAATAAAAATATCAATGCCATTCTTCAAAGAAATAGAACGATTATTGATGAAATTCATATGGAATCACCAAAAACCCCAAATAGCCAAAGCTCTCCTAAAAAAAAAAAAAGAAGGAAATGGTGGCATCATACTGCCAGGCTTCAAACTATACTACAAAGCCATAATAATCAAAACTGCATGTTATTGGAACAAGAACAGACACATGGATCAATGGAACCAAATTGAAAATCCAGAAATAAGCCCACAGATTTATAGTCAACTATTCTTTGACAAAGGAGCAAAGAGTAAATAGTAGTTCTTAAATAACAAAATTAATTCAGAGAGGACATAATGCAGAATTCTGTGGTATGTTGCTTCACAGCCATTTTATCAGGGCATTCTTTCTCATGCCTGTACTCAAGTCTAATATTCTATATTTCAAATGTGATTTTCTTCATTAGATAGTAAAATAATCATATTTACTTATAAATAGGTACAACATAAATAATAGCTCAATTATGTATATTGCTGTACACATAGTCTTATTGCACAAAGGTCAATTGTGTGGTGTTGGATGGAAACTAGACTTTCAGTGGGGATCATACTGTAGTATATACAGATGTTGAGTTATAATGCTGTATACCTGAAAATTATGTTATAAATCAAAGTTACTTCAAAATTTTTTTAAATAATTTTTTTAAATTTATTAAAAATGCAGTACAGTATTACTATTAAATGTAGTACAGTATTAGCTGAGTAGCATTTATCATAGCAGACTTATTTTGCTTATTTTGTCACATTTGATGACTAAAGGATAGAGCAATCTTGATATTCAATTTATGATCTTATGCTGTTCACTGTCCTATTTTATACTTAGGAAATGCAAATTAAGGACATTTAAGTCTAGCTTTGAATATTGATGGAATGTTTCTAGTGGACCAATCATTGTGCTGGTTGCTTTCACCTGCTATATCATTTAATTTCTATAAAATTCTTGTGACACAGGGACTTTCAAAACTCTTTTACAAAAGCATTCCATATAGGGTTTCAGTGGTCACAATAAAGTCCATCAGAAGAATATTAGCTAAAAAACCACTGACACTCAAAACAAAAGGTCCTGGGATAATAAGAACTCTTGTGTTCAAAAAACACAAGCACTTCAAAGTTTCACCATATACTACTTACTATTCTTATTATGTACAATGCATTCTGACATTTTACTTTTTCTGTTTCACTTTTAAAAAATAGTGTTTATGACTCACTGGAAAGATTTTACATCCCACTGATGGAGCTCAACCCACAACTTGAAAAACACTTTTTAGTTAAAAGCAAATAATGATGTATGAATGTTTTTTTTCCCATTCTCAAAAACAGCCCCATCTATTCCAATCCCCACTAAAAACAAACACTATTGAAAACCAGCTGTTCTAGTTAGACATATTTCAAACACTTATGATAAAATTAAACATTTTTGTTTGAAAAATTATATCTTTCAGAAAAAAATAATGAAATCCTGAGCTATTTGATGATATGAAAGGAGCAAAGGTTAACATGATTCATTGAACAATTATGTTTAAAGCATCTGGGCTCTCATAACAGGAGGTAGCTATGAAGAGTCTGTTTGGAACAGTTCCCCAAGTACAGAATTATGTTTATCTCCATTAAACACAATATGTCTTTATATATCTTTATATCTTTCATTATATTTTTAAGAGAATATAATGTAGTTGTTTTATTCTTTGTGTACTTGGGCAGCATTTGCAAGGAGAAATCTTTGTATTTTCTAATGATCAGGAAATAGACATTTTAAGAATTAAAGTCAACTCACTAAGAATATACTCTTGTTTCCTGAATAATGTTTATCCTCTTTAGTATGTATTTGTCATTGAATAGTGGATCTGTTATTCATTCCACAAATATTTGTTGATCTATTTCTATATGCCCCACACTGGGGATGCAAAAGTATGACTGATGAAATTTCTGCTCTTACTGAGCTCATATTTCTATGAAAACTCAGGGGATCTTCACATTTTTAATTAGATGAGATGCTTTGGCATTTTCATACACAGAGATTGAAAAATGTTAACAAAACCATGTGCAATTTAATGAATAATGAACAAAGCTCGGGATTTAGACTACCACTTAAAGCAATTGCATATGTACAAATCTGTGTATTTTTTTTTGTCTTAGAGTCAAAAGCCTGATTTTTTTTTCAGGTAAAATCAAATCAGCAGTGAAGAGTGATGTAGAATGAGGATAGTAGGCGTGAAGGAGTTGAGTAATATCTGATAGAGAACCTCTGAGGGAAAGTAGAACACTTGTTTTTTTTTAAAAGGGCAGATATTTAATAGGCACCCCAGGTTTATAATGTGTGTTTTCATGGAAAGAGTTCATGAACTTGAAAAGGAAAAATCGCATACTTATTTTCACTGATCATTTACTGAAATTTGGCATTTCATTCATTTATAAATGTGGGCAATGATCACATCAAAATTATTGTTACCAATAACTTCATCACAATATACAAGATATTCCCATTTTCTTTTTTTTTTAACTGAACTGTGTTTTTATTTTTTTTTTCATACCATCTTTCTTTTTTTTTTTTTTTACAATTGCAATCCCCCCATTCTGACCCCAATCCCTCCCCTCCCGCCCCCCACCCCCCAAAAAGTGTCTCTGGTTCATAGTTTTTGTTGATTTTGATTTTCACTTTCTTATAGTTATTCATTTTCCTGGTCCCTTATTTAAGTATTCTAGATTCCTGCTATGAGTGAGACCATCTGGTATTTTTCTTTTTCTTTTTGGCTTATTTCACTGAGCATGATCCCTTCCAGCGCCATCCATGTTGCTGCAAATTGCATGTGTTTATCTTTTTTGAATGCTGAGTAATATTCCATGGTGTATATGTACCACATCTTCTTGATCCAGTCATCTATTTTTGGGCATTTGGGCTGTTTCCAAAGCTTAGCTATTGTAAAAAGTGCTGCTATAAACATAGGGGTGCAGGTGTTCTTTGGAATTGATGTTTCTGTGTTCTTTGGGTAAATACCTAGGAGTGGAATTGCTGGATCCTGTGGAAGCTCTTCCCATTTTCTATTATAGTGACAACATTCTTGGAATGTTGTTTGTGTTGTACTTTGTACTAAGTACTAAATCATAGTACTTAAGGGTGTAATTACAGGTCTTATTATTTAATGCACTACAGAGAATTTATATTTATTGTATCCCAATTTGTTTTTTCAACATTTTTTACTATAGTTTCATCTTTTTTTTAATAGTTTATTTTATATAATTCTTACATCATTTTTCATTTTTAGCACAATGTATGCATTTTGATTTTGGTTATATTCCCAATACAATTGCACCCCCCACTTATTTTGACCCTAATCCTTCCTCTCCCTGCTCCTCCCACCCCCAACTATAATGTGTCTCTAGTTTATAGTTGCTTGTTGATTTTGATTTTTACTTTGTATTAATTAGTCCTTTTCCTGATCCATTATTTAGGTTTTTTAAATTCCTGCTATGAGTGAGACCATCCGGTATTTTTCTTTTTCTTTCTGACTTATTTCCCTGAGCATGATCCCTTCCAGCTCCATCTATGTTGCTGCAAACTGCATGTGTTTATCCTTTTTTTGATTGCTGAGTAATATTCCATGGTATATATGTACCACATCTTCTTGATCCAGTCATCTATTTTTGGGCACTTGGGTTGTTTCCATAGTGTAGCTATTGTAAATAGTGCTGCTTATAAAGATAGGGATGCAGGTGCCCTTTGGAATTAATGTTTCTATGTAATTTGGGTAAATACCCAGGAGTAGAATTGCTGGATCATATGGAAGCTCTATCTTAAGTAGGTTGAGGAATCTCCACGCAGCTCTCCATAGTGGTTGGACCATTTTGCACTCCCACCAGCAGTGCAGGAGAGTTCCTTTTTCTCCACATCCTCACCAACATTTGTCGTTACTAGTTTTTTTAATATGTGCCATTCTCACTGGTGTGAGATGGTATTCATTGTAATTTTGATTTGCATTTCCCTGATTACAAGTGATTTTTTCATATGCCTGTTGGCCATTTGCATTTCCTCTTTGGAGAAGTTTCTTTTTAGCTCTTCTGCCCATTTTTTGACTGAATTATTTTCTTTGTGTTTGCTGAGTCTCATCAGTTGTTTGTACATTTTTATGATCAGTCCTTTATCATTAATGTTGTGTGCAAAAATGTTCTCCCAGTCGGTGGGGTTTCTCTTTGTTTTGGTTACTGTCTCTTTTGCTGTATAGAAGCTCTTTAATTTGATGTAGTCCCAGCTGTTTATCTTTGCCTTCACTATCACTGCTTTGGGTGATGAGTTTTTAAAGATGTTACTGAGGTGTGTGTCACGTAGTGTTTTGCCTGTATTTCCTTCTATATATTTTATGGTTTCAGGTCTTATGTCTAGTTCTTTAATCCATTTTGAGTTGGTTTTTGTGTGTGGTGTGAAGTAGTTGTCAAGCTTCATTCTTTTGCATGTAGCTACCCAGTTTTCCCAGCACCATTTATTGAACAAATTTTCTTTGCTCCTTTTTCAAAGATTAGTTGACCATAAATCTGTGGATTTATCTCTGGATTTTCTATTCCATTCTATTGGTCCATGTGTCTGTTCTTGTTCCAATACCATGCAGTTTTGATGATTATTGCTTTGTAATATAGTTTGAAGCCTGGGAGTGTGATGCCTCTATTCCCTTCTTTTTTTTTTTTTTTTCAGAAGAGCTTTGGCTATTCAGGGTTTTTGGTGATTCCATATGAATTTCATCAATAATTGTTCTATTTCTTTGAAGAATGGCATTGATATTTTTATTGGAATAGCATTAAATCTGTAAATTGCTTTTGGTAGGATAGCGAGTTTGATAATGTTTATTCTTCCAGTCCATGAGCAGGGGATGTCTTTCCATTTCTTTGTGTCTTCTTCTATTTCTTCTAACAGTGTTTTATAGTTTTCTTTGTATAGGCCCTTTACCTCTATTATTAGGTTTATTCCCAAGTATTTGATTTTATTTTGTTTCAGTTATAAAAGGGATGTTTTTCTTGATTTCTTCTTCTTCAGATTTATTGTTTGTGTATAAGAAGGGTACTGAATTTTGCGTGTTGATTTTGTATCCTGCCACTTTACTAAACTGAGTGATTAGTTTACTTAGTTTTTCTGTGGAGTTTGGAGTTCTCTATGTATATTATCATATCATCTGTGAATAGTGATAGTTTGACTTCTTCCTTCCCTATGTGGATTCCTTGTATGTCTTTCTCTCGTCTTATTGCTCTGGCTAGGACTTCCAGTATATATTGAAAAGCAGTGGCGAGAGTGGGCATCCTTGTCTTGTTCCAGATCTTAATGGAAATGCTTTCAGCTTTTCGCCATTGAGAATGATACTGGCTGTGGGCTTGCCATATATATGGCCTTTATGATGTTGAGTTATGTTCCTTGTATCCTGAGAATTTCAAGGGCCTTTATTCATAAATGGGTGTTGTACTTTGTAGAAAGCTTTCTCAGCATCTATTGATATTATTATATGGTTTTTATATTTCTTTTTGTTGATGTGATTTTTGGATGTTGAACCATCCTTGTGTCCCTGGAATGAATCCTACTTGGTCATGGTGAAGTAACTTATGGATACATTGTTGGATTCTGATAGCTAAAATTTTATTGAGGATTTTTGCATTCGTGTTCATTAGAGAGATTGGCCTGTTTGTTTTTTTTTTGTGTGTGTTGTCCTTGTTCGGTTCTGGTATCGGTGTAATGTTGGCTTCATAGAACATGTTTGGTATTATCCCTTCCTTCTCAATTTTTTGAAAGAGTTTGTGAAGGGTAGGCACTAATTCATTTCTGAATGTTTGGTAGAATTCATTTGTAAATCCGTCAGATCCTGGGCTTTTGTTTTGGGGGAGGTTTTTGATTACCATTTCAATTTCCCTGCTAGTAATTGTTCTGTTTAGGTGTTCTATTTCTTCTTTATCTAGCTTTGGGTGATTGTAGAGTTGTGGGAATTTGTCCATCTCTTCTAGATTGTTGAACTTGTTTGCATATAACAGTTCATAGTAGTTTCTTCTTATTATTATTATTCTTTTGTTTCTGCTGTGTCTGTTGTGATTTCTCCTCTTTCATTTGTGATCCTATTTATTTGTGCTTTCTCCCATTTTTCTTCTGAGAGCCTAGCTAGGGGTTTGTCTATTTTATTTATTTTTTCGAAGAACCAGCTTTTGGGTTCATTGATCTTTTGGATTGTTTTTTTCATTTCGATTTCATTTATTTCTGCTTTGATTTTTATTATTTCTTTTCTTCTACTGGTTTAGGTTTTTTTTGTTGTTGTTCTTTTTCTAGTTCTTTGAGATTTGAGATTAGGTTGTTTCTTTGAGTTCTTTCTTGTTTCTTGATGTGAGCTTCTATTGCTATATATTTTCCTCTTACTACTGCTTTTGCTGCATCCCATACATTTAGGAAATTGGTGTTCTCTTTGTCATTCAACTCAAAGTATTTTTTAATTTCTTCTTTTATCTCCTCATTAGTCCAGTGTTCTTCCATTAGTGTGAGTTTCAATCACCATGTGGTAGGAGAGTTCCTTACCTTCTTTTTATGGTTTATTTCTAGCTTGATGCCTTTATGGTCAGAGAAGATGGTATGATTTCAATCTTGGTGTATCTGTTGATGTTTGTCTTGTGTCCCAGTATGTGATCAATCCTGGAGAATGATCCGTGTGTGCTTGAGAAAAATGTGTACTCACATTTTTTTGGGTTTAGTGTTCTACAGATGTCTGTTGAGCCCATGCGCTCTCGATCCTTATTTAGAGCTTTAGTGTCCTTATTTTTGTTGATCTATCCATTGTTGATAGTGGTGTGTTGAAGTCTCCTACTACATATTTGTTTTCTTTGATGTCTGTTTTCAGAGATTACAATAGTTTTCAGAGATAACAATAGTTGTCTGATATATTTTGGTTCTTCTTCATTTGGTGAGTATACGTTAATGAGTGTTATTTCTTCTTGAAGTATTGTCCCCTTGATCATAATGTAGTGACCGTTTGGGTCTCTTTTTACCTTTTTGAGTTTGAAATCTGTTTTATCTGATATAAGTATAGCTGTTCCTGCCTTCTCTTTTGGCCCATTTGCTTGTCGGATTGTTGTCCATCCTTTTACTTTGAGTCTATTTTTATCTTTTGTAGTTAAATATATTTCTGGAGACAGCAAAAGGTTGGGTTTTGTTTCTTAATCCAGCCTGTGACTCTGTGTATTTTTATTGAAGCGTTCAGTCCATTTACATTTAGAGTTAATATTGATATGTTAGCATCTGTATTTGCCATTTTGTTTGTCTTTCCTCTGATTTTATTTATTCTTTTAATAACTTTTTTTTGGCCTTGTTTTATTGTTATTCATCCCTCTGTTGGTTCTGGCTTTAGGACTCCTTGTAGTATTTTTTGCAGTGGGCGTTTAGGCATAATGAAATTCCAGAGTTTCTGTTTGGGAAGGTCCTTATTCTTTCTTCATAGAGGAAAGAAAGCTTTGCAGGATAGAGTATTCCTGGTTGGCATTTGTTGTCTTGTATTCTGTTGACTATGTCCTTCCTCTCTCTCCTTGCCTATAGTGTTTCTTTGGAGAAATCTGATGTCAGCCTGATTGGTTTTCCTTTGTATGCTATCTGTTTCTTCCCTCTAGTCAGTTTCATCATTTTTTCCTTGTCTTGGATTCTTGGGAGCTTTACTGTTATGTGTCTTGCTGTATTTTTCCTTTCATCATGGAAGTTTGCTCTTCTTGCTTCTTGTATGTCTATTTTCAGCTCCTTCTTCACATTTGGGAAGGTCTCTTCAATTATTTCCTTGAATATTTTCTCTGTTCCTAGGTCTCTCTCCTCTCCTTCTGGGATTCCTATAACTCTTATGTTTCCTTTCCTCATGGAGTCAGATGGTTCCTGAAGTCTGTCTTCAGTCTTTTTCATTCATACTTCTCTTTCCTTTTCTGTTTTGGTTCTTTTTATTTCTGTGTCTTCGAGAGTGCTTATTCGTTCTTCCATTTCATCTATTCTGTTATCACTGCTTTTCCCAGAGTTCTTTAGCTCTTCTATTAATTCTTTGATCTCCTGCATTTCTTTTACTTCCCTCTTTAGGGACTCAATTTCATTCTTCTGATCGTTATTTTCCTTAATGACGTCTGTCAGTTTTTTTTTTTTCTTTTTTGAAAATTTATTTGTTTGTTTATTTGTTTGTTTGTTTATACAAGCACTGAGTACAGTCAGAAGCGTGGGAGGGTGAGAGAATTCACCAGATGGGGAGCAGAACAGGCAGACTGATGAAGTACACTGCTGAGGGGAGCAGCGGGCATGGCAGGAGAGGTCTGCGCGCCATGTGGGACCCTTGCTGTCAGCTGGGGATCGAACTGGTGCTGTAGAGGCTTTGGGCAGCTTTGCAGCCCAGCGCCCAACCACTTCGCCACTAGGGAGGCCCTCTGTCAGTTTTTTTAATCACAGCAATTTTAAATTCTCTTTCTGGAAGGCTCAAAAGTTCTTCCCAGTCACTGTTGTTGCCATCTGGTGGGTGGTTTTCTTTATGTGGTGTGTCTTTTTCCTGAGGACTTGTTTGGTTGCATGTAGGTTTTCTTCTCCCTGCTGTTTGTTTTCTAATTTGGCCTATGCGTTGGGATACTGTGTCGCTGGTACTGGCCGGCATCTTTTTGGTGTGCTCTTTCTGGGATGTTGGAAACTGGTAGTCCAATCGAGTCAAAAACTGTTATCTCTGAATTCCAGTAGGGCAGTAGAAATATGAATATATTAGTGGTTACTGTCACAGGGAATCTCCTCCTTCTGTATTTAATTCCAAGGAGGGTCTTTCGGTCCCACAGTCTACCTGTGGTGGCAGGATCGCCTTCTGGGCTCCAAATCGCAGGATCCCCCTCTGGGCTCAGACTGGTGGCCAGATGGGGCTGGGCTTGTGGGGGCTTTTCAGCTCACTGGCTTGTGGGGGCTTTTCAGCTCACCTCTGGCTGTGGGCGCAGGCCTTTCCCAGTTCCACACAGTCTAGGTGTGTTGCAGACAGACAAAAATTCCCTGGTCTAAAATGGCGAGTCGGGACAGCACTTCCATGCACCCTTGGTCTGCCCCAATACTGACTGGATCCCCATCTGTGCTCCAGTGGCCGGATGGGAACTGGATTGTGGGGGCTTTTCAGCTCACCTCTGGCTGGGAGTGCAGCCTTTTCCCAGCTCCACCTTTTTCCACATTTTTTGAGAACTGTTTCCATTCGACAGTTTATTTTGTATTCCTTTATGTTTTCTGTTATGTATATAAAGACATTATCTAAGAGGGCATCACAGGTTTTTCAGGCTTCCAAAGAGGTACATCTTACAAAAAGAGTTAGATGTCCTGCTTTAGCAAAAGAGTACAAACTCAAACGCTTACAAGCCAGTCAGGTCATGGCAAGGATTCACTGAAAAGAAAGAATCAGGGGGTGGGGGGCGGGAGGGGAGGGATTGGGATCAGAATGGGGGGGGGTTGCAATTGTATGGGGAATATAAAAATAAAATTATTAAAAAAAAGAATCAGTTAGAGAACCAATATGATAATCTAGAGGGGGATAAAGGACAAGAAATGCTCAGAGACGTTTGTGGAGTCCAATAACTAATAATTTGTTTCCCACCCAAATTTGGATCCAACTGAAAAACATAAAGGAATAAGATGGGGATTGAAGTATAACCTCCCTAAGAAACCTGGTATTAGAAATATGATTTTTTTCCTGGCTGCCAGAAAACTAGGGGGCCCCATTCAAGATGATTAGAAAGTGACAGAGTCCTGGAACATATATACAGCTCTACAATAACATGCTAAACCCACTTTCACATCTGTGACCACAGACACTGAATCCTGTATTTAAACCAGCTTACCCAAACAGACTTGGTTTGGGCCTGTGTCCTGCAGGGAGGAGAGTTTACTACAGGACACCTTGAAATGGATTGAAACAATGAATTAATTAATTTGACTCAGAGGTCAATATTATACTTCCTCTTCTGTTTCCCTTCCCGAATTCTGTCCCACTACAACTGTCCAATACAACCTGTCAGAAGTTTTAGCCCACCCCACAAAGCATAATGTGTGGATGTGGCTGAATTTGAATATAATTCCACCTGTTTGTATTTTCTCAGAAAAATTAAAATTCAAACAATAATCCTTTTACAAGTTTAAGTTTAAGTCTAAAGATGACAAAACTCGAAGTCATTAAAGTCTGAAATCAGATTCTGTTGTTCTTGTGAATTAAAAATCCAAAGTAAGTAATGTTCTTTCAACCTTTTCTCCTATGTGCTGTGTTAAGGGGTTTCCACAGCCTTTACAGAGTGACTCATTTTGATATCACTTGCAGCTGGGCTTCTCTCTTGCTGGGTGGTGGTTCCTGCAAAAAGTACACTGTTCAGTGCCAGGTTTCTCATGAATGTAACTGGTTAAATGTTTCAAAAAACATTTTCACTTGTGGACATACCCACCACATTTAGAAGAGAAGCCAAATCTCAACCCTTAAAGTAATCAACCTAGAAAAGAATACATTCCCAGAATTTGGGGCTTAGTGTGATGTCAAGTATTATGACCCAAAAAGCAAAGTCCAAGTGAAGGAGAGACTGGGGTGTAGGCTGATGTGCTAGACAAAATCATGGGCCCCCAAAGATGTCCACATTCCAGTCACTGGAACCTGTGATACTACCTTACGTGGCAAAAGGGACTCTGCAGATATAATTAAATTAAGAATTTTGAGATCGGGAACTTTTCCTGATTTGTTGAGGTGAGTCCAATATAATCACAAAGATCCTTATAAGAAACAGCAAGAGTGTCAGTGTCAGAGACTTGAAGATGCTGTGCTATATAAAAATAGAGGGAAGGGCCATGAGCAAAGGAATATAAATTGCCCCTACAAGCTGGAAAAGTTAAGGAAATGGATTTTTCCCTTAGCTTCCTGTCCCCATCTTGATTTTAGCTCAGTCAGTTCCATTTTGGACTTTTTAAAAAAAAGATTTATTTATGCATACAAGAACTGGGGTGTAGGCCAGAGCTGTGGGGGCTGAAGGATACACCAGAGACAGAGTGGGGAGCAGAACAGGTGGCTTAACCAAAATACACTGCTGAGGGGAGCAGCAGGTGAGTCAGGAGAGGTCTGCTGTACCATGTGGGTCACCTCCCTGGCTGGGGATCAAATTTTTGTGGCAGTGGCTACAGATAGCTTCATAGTGCTGTGTCTTAACCCCTGGTGCCACCAGAGAAGCCCTCCATTTTGGACTTTTGTCTATTAGAATTGTATGATAATAAATTTGTGTTACGTAGGTCACAAAGTTTGTGGTAACTTGTAGCAGCAAAAGAAAACTAATTCAGGTTGGTAAAAATAAATTTGAATTCATGTGACAAACCAGCATGTATTTAGATCCTACCTGGGCCACTTAACTCAATGTGTGACCTTGGAACCTGCCAGTATATGTATAGGTCCCTGAATCACTAACACGTGTGTTAGTGATTAAATTATTTAAGGCTGAGACTCCACCATTGGAATGTCTGTGCCCACCAAGTCCAGGCCTTTCCTTGGCCCCATGCAGTTTGTGTCTGGTGAGGTAATTAACACTCATGTGTCCTAACTGAGCTCTAGGTTTCTCGAGGCCCTCAGTCATCATATTGTTGAAACCCAGTAGTCCCAGTTTTTTTCCTGACACCTGAGTCTTTGCTGAGGTTCATACAACTAAGCTATCATAGTCCATAAGTGAAACAGAGAGCCATTTACAAAAAAACAGTTCATATATAGCAACACAAGCAATTTGAAATCATCCATGAATGTTGAAATATCATGTAACCTAAATCTTGAGACTCCTTTTCCAAGTCTCAGAATTAAAGATAAAAGTTATAAAAAAAAAAAATTCATAGCCAAAAAAGCCTCCACAACCTGCTAAGGTTAAAGCACCTTTCCGATACATCAAAATCCAAAGCCCAAAGCCTCTCAAGATCTTCTAACATGTTTATTTTATTCCATATGTTTTATTTCTCAGTGTTCCAAATCAATGTTCCAAATGTTGTGGTGTGATAAGGAAAATCCCTTTTTCCTGAACAAATTCAAACTCAATTGAGAAAAAAGTTGAATGTAGATCAAGACATCATCTTATTACTGCAAAGCTAACATAAGAGCATGCAGTTTATATATACTATCAAAGGAAGAACTGGGGGTATAAAGACACCCCAGTGTGTAATGACAATACATGTTCCCCCACATGGAGTTGTGATAGTTAGGACACTCAGGCCATTTCACATGGCACTAGGGTTCATTCAGTGGACTACCAGTTCCTCTGAAATCTATTTGTTAGACTCCCCATCAGAGTCTTCCCAGTGCATTGGAAAGAAATCTTTATAATACTAGTCAATTAATGATTATTTTTAGTTATGACATGGATAAATAATTACTACAAAAAGCAGAAATTTAGGCATTGTTATATAATTAATCTGACTAACAGGGACACCACTCACAGTTACATAGTAGGTCTCGTGAAATAACACTGGATTAGGTAGGCACAGTGCCTGTAGAATCTTTATGAACTACAAAAATAAAATAGAATAAAACCAATTGCTAGAATCCATTTACATGATGAGCTATTGACTTTTGTTTTTAGTATATAATATGAACATATTCAGGAAGAGACTGGCCTATTTTTAAATAGAATTTGATTTCTAGCCTAGACTCACTAACTGCAGTCAAGAGATCAGCTTAAGTGGGAAGGCCATGTTATGTGGAACTGAGCTCAGAAGTTTGTAGCAAGTGATGTCAGCGATCATGTGTTCAATCCCTGAAGAATCTGGAACCAGTTAAAGTGGATCTGGTAAGAAAGTGTGTTTACAGTTGATGTGCTTCCTCTGGTCAATCTGGATCTTGCCCACTCAGGAACTAGACACTGCTCTACTTTAGTGTTTGTGTATTCCAAGTCTTCTGGTATTATTTTCATTGTCAGCTGAAGCTTGAAAGTATCTTCCTAGTTTGTTGATTCACCACCCCTAACTCATTTGTGCTCTTGGATGATATCTGGGAGTACTTCATGCTTCTCAGATTAGTGCATCTGTAACTCCTTGGGCACATGCACTTTTCAGTGGAACAGAACAGGAGGAACCAAAACCCCAGGAAACTAATTTTTGCCAACATAAATCAAGGATGTTGATGTGGAACAATTTGGATAGCTCAAGAGAAATCCATCATCACCACTGAAAATGCAACATAACAAGTGTATTCAACTGATACTCAGCTGGGAGCTCTTTCTTCATGAATCCAATAGAATTCAAAAGGAGGCATTATGCTATTTAACTTATATTTTTAAAATAATTAAGGTGCTACTTTAGATCTATAGACCATGTCAAGCAGCAGTAGTATTTTAGATTTATCTCTGTTCATTCACGTGCAATTTTTTTGGCAGATTTCTGGTGATAGTACTTTGTGAAAATTGTTGATATCATTATATCCAGGAAGGATGAATTTTGCGGATTATTTCTTCTGCCTGTGACACTTCTTTGTTTATTTCTTGGGATTCCTCCTTGCAGAGAACATTTAGAACCAAGTAGAACTAGCAATACAAGTGTGAAAAGAAGGATCGAAACTAGCAAGGTTGAAATCCCGTAGCCTTTGAGCCCCACTATTGACAACTTGAATTTACTGCAAAGTGCTCCTGGTTCTTGCAGTAACATATATTCTTAGTTCTGGTTTTCTGGGCCCTGATCTCTGAGTGCTTCAAACAAGCACCCACGAAGCTCATCCCATCTAGGTATAGCTTACTGTACTAAAAACCTGTTCTCATTTCTTAGAAGTGTAGACATTTATGGAAAGAATTACCTCTACCTTCTATTCTCCATCTGCTGTTTTGTCTGTCTCCTTTCCTTTTTTGGTTCAGTGTGGAGCAAGGCCAAGAGGTCATAGTTCTCCTGGAAATTACTTTCTCCTCCTTGATAAGGAGGCATCCCAAGCTTGTTTACTGTGCCTGGGGGCAGCTTCACATCCTGGAATTGTGTGTGGCTGCCCCTTCTAGGAAAGTGGTTTGTTGTCCAATAAAGGGCTGGAGGGTGGGAGGTGACTAAACACATAGCAATTTAAAATAATTACTAAAGAGAGGGAGGGCCTCCCAGGTGGCGCAGCGGGTTGAGCACAGCGCTGTGAAGCTGTCCGCAGCCTCTGCAGCGTGGGTTCAATTCCTGGCCGGCCAGGGAGATTCCCACCTGGTGTGGCAGACCTCTCCTGTTGCGCCCGCTGCTCCCCTCAGTGGTGTATTTCGGTCATCTGCCTGTTCTGGTCCCCTCTTTGTCTCTCGTGAATCTTCTCACCCTCCCGTGCCTCTGGCCTGTACCTCAGTTCTTGTATGTATAAATAAATAAATCTTTAAAAAGATTAAAAAAAAGTAAAGAGATGGAGACAATAATTTTGAGTGGCTTCTAAGAAATGGCCACTATTGTTGCAGAATTGCGCAGAGTTGTCCTCAGCATAGTGCTCAGTGCTGCTCCACTGAAATGATTTTCTCAAGGCATCCTGGGGAAGCCAGCTCCGCCTCAAGTCGTTCTGGAACTTTAGTGACACAGATTTGGGTAGAGGGGTAGGGAATGAGACTGAGTCCCAGTTAGGTGACTTTACCCTGAAAAGGGTAGCCAGTGATTCAGAATACAATATCCCAAAGGGCTATGGGTCTGGTTCACTTCACTGTAGCGATTTTTGTGGCATGATCTAGTGAATCGAGAAGGACAGCTAGGGTCCTTGCACAGGAATACTAAAAATTAGATTGGTGATAAATTTTCAGGTTTATGTGAATAGGACCCCAATTCAACACCAAGGGGCCTGGGATAAGCTAAAGTGTGAGCAGAGTCGAACAGGTAGGGTTCGGGGTAAGGTCGTAAAGTCAGCAGGAATAAGCTGAAACATGAAGAGCAGGCACATGAAGCAAAAATCAACCTCATGAGGAGATGCAGTAGAGGACTAAAGTGAAGTTTAACTCAGTTCACCGTTGCCCACTTGTGGCATTAAGTCTTCCACAGGATTTCTCAACCTTCTCGCAGATAATTGTGACCAGGTAATTCTTTGTTGTGGGGGATTTTCTTGGGAATGACAAGATATTTAGCAGTTAGTATTGCTCATGTCTAGCCACTAGTTGCTAGTAGTACTCCCCCAATTATGACAACCATGACTATTTCCAGACATTGACAAATATCCCTGGGTGGGGAAAAAATCATTCCAGTTAAAAACTATTAGTTAATAGGAAAAGACTAATTGCTGTATAATCTGGCTGTTGGGACCACCGTCTTAATCAGGATTTAATCAGAAATGGGGCATAGATGACTGTTGATTTAGAATATCAGGGCCTGCAGACAATCAGAATCTCAGGGTTTCATGAAAATTATAGAGTTCTCCAGTGCTGAAAGCTTTGACATAATGAGATAACCCAGAGTTTGAGGGGGAAGGACTTTAAATTTTGGTTGATGTTTAGAAGAGGGTTGGGGGGAGAATTTAGATCTAGAGATGGAGCCATACATGCTTGTGTGGATTCATCTAAAACACAGTCCATTATTCAAATCCTTCAGACTGACATTTGGCACTCTTTGGAATAAAACCATGCATCTTAATTGGGCTCTAAGCAAAGGCTTGGATGGATATTTAATGATGAAGTCTGTGCTTGTCACAATTGACTAGTTTTACTGTGAGAGGCCTTGCAGGGCGCTATAACTGTAACTTTCCAGCATTAGATGTAGTTTGAAAACTCATGGGAACTCCGTGTAGAGAAGAATGTCCAAGGCCCATTATGCTTTTCATGCTGAATCTTGTCTAAGTTTCTCTTTCCTGAGAGAGGTATTATTTGAAATGGAATTAGATTTAACTTAAGGTGAATAAGACCAGTCCTCCAGTTTCAGTCCCAAAAAATACAACCAGTCCTGGCTTTATTTTTGGCCTTGTCTCTGTGTATTCAAAGATGGTCTCATGTAGTCTATCTCAATAGACCTGCAACCCTAAGGAATTTGGCCATTTCTAAATTCAGTGCTTCTACTTTTAGTGGTCATTTTGATTCTCTACACAGCACATCTTTAATTTTAGAAAAGGTGTTAGATGTCACATTTGGGCAAAGAGTTCAGAGTGGTGAATGCTTGTCTGTGTACCGCCTAGGAAGTAGTATGGATCACTTGTTTATCTGAGCATAGACAGCTCCCAGAGCTCATGCAGAGACTGTGGACAAGGCCAAGTTACAGCCCTAAATTCAGGGAAGTAGATTTGCCTCCGTACTTACATCATCATCTCGGGGAGAGAGTGTATGTGTGTGGCAGGTAGCAGGAATTTAATACATGATTTTATTAAATAAAAGTGAAATAGTGTTTCAAACAAAACATCAGCTTGTTGGGAACTTTAAATAAGTGCCTGTAAATTTTAGGCATCTTTGCATGGGATTAGTTTCATTTCTACCTTCTGAGAAATCCAAGGCAGCAGAAGCTGACTGATTAATTGAGAGACCAAGAAGTGATCCATTGGGTCTCCGCAGTGGCACAGCGGTTGAGCACTGGGCTGCGAAGCTGCCTGCAACCTCTGCAGCACCGGTTCGAACCACAGCCGACAGGTGAGGGTCCCACATGGCGCGACAGACCAGACCTCTCCTGCCGCAACCACTGCTCCCTTCAGCAGTATGTTCTGTTCTGTTCCTGCTCTGGTGAATTCTCTCACCCTCCCGTGCTTCTGACTGTTCCCAGTGCTTGTATAAACAAACAAACAAACAAACAAATAAATAAATAAATAAACCAATCAATCTTTTTAAAAAAAAGTGATCAATTGAAAAATAATGTGGTGGCATCTTCACCATTCTTCCTCTGCTCTATATTCTCTCTATACCTTTTTATTTCTTTATGTTTTGGGATTTGGTACTAATTAGAGGAAAATCATTCTCTGTACTTCAACTTTTTTAAATAAGATTTCCAATTCATTATCCATTTTCTTCCTACTGACTAACATCTGCATCCAGACTTGGAGTCAAACTACATTTGGAGGGGAAATGTTGGTAGAATTTTGTTTGGATTCTGTGCATTCCTTCTTTTGGTATTACCAGAGTTCTCCACATTCAACATGACTACTCTTTTAAAAGTAATTTTGATATTATTTGATAAATGTGTATATGTGAGAGAGAAAAAGATGAGCGTAAAAGAGAGAATTTTACTTTCAGTATCTCATAAAATTGAACTTATTCAGGAATGATCTCAATTTGCTTTGCAGCTATTTCGCTTTCAACTTTTACCCAAAAATATAAGACTGAATCAGTTCTTCTGTGATTAATCCTGTTTTTAATCTAGCAACCTCAATCTATGTATACTTTAAGAAGAGAGGTCAAGCGTACTTGATATTCAACATTTGGGTTCTAATTCCCAGTTCTGCCTTTATACACAGTATTTCTAAGGAATTGGCATTCAGCTTACTGGCCTTTGTTTCATTTTTTTTTATTTTTATGTATTTTTTACATCATTTTTCATTTTTGCACAAAGTATGCATTTTCATCTTGGTGGCTTTTGAAACATGAAGATCAGGTGTTGAAATAAGGACCAATAGGTATCTTTCCCGACAGCATACCCCAATCTTTTGAACATGCCAGTAAACACTCAAATTAAAACAATGCTTTCATCACTTAGCTTCCTACACCTCTCTCTACTTACCTACCCATGTGACAGAATATGGTATACAGAATATTGTTATAGTCTAGAGGGATGAATAGGTCTCAGAACTGCTCTTTACCAATTCAGAAAGTGGAAAGTTGAAATTTAATTCAAATTCATAGTTTGGTTTAACAAAAGTTTGAAGCATCATATGTGATGATTGATTGTTTAATCTACCCATTTTTACTGCAGACTAAGTGAATTAAGTAGAATTTATAATCTATTGAGCTCCAATGTCATATTAAACAAAAATTAAAATTTATAGTTAATAGAAATAATTCATTTTAATCATATGTTGACTCAAAACTTTAAGATGTTATAAATATGACACTCTCCCCCTAGCTGTGAGTTCTCTCCTCTGCCTTCACACAGGATGGGATCTCAGTCATTATATCAAATAGATACCAAAAAGTTCTTGAAAACATACTCTGAGAGACCCCGTCATGATGTTCCCTCTTTCCACATTGGAAAGATTTTCTCCATTCAGTTCCCCGTATCCTGATCCTCCTTCTGTCACTTTGGAAATTAAATATAGTCCCTCCTATTCTGATACAAATAGAGATGTAAGGAAGGTCAGTATCCTCTATTCAAAAAACCATCTTTATATGATATTGATTTTCTGTTTCAGTATGTGGCATTATATTTAAAATTCTATGATGAAATAGGAAATGAACTACCATTAAAGCTAAAACATCTTTTAAAAAAGTCAGTATTAGAAACCTAATGGTGAGCAATAAAGGAGTTGATTCTGGGAGTTATATTTAGTTGTTGGCTTTTGTTTTTGTTTTGCAAAATGTTTTATAGCTAGTAGCTATTGCTGTGAATGTCTCTTTGTTGGAACAAAAAGGGAAATCAGAGATTGTCTTGCCATATTACTTTCAAAAATTTGTTTGTTGAATTCAGCGATATGAGTGAACTGATTCCTTTGGGAATAACTCTATTAAGGGAATATGAAGACCTTCAGTTTGTCTGGGTCAAGCAATTATCTACCTTTTTGTTCACTTTCTCCTTTTCCTCCATGTTCAACGTGGCTGTTGGGATAAAACAGACCTGTACAGTGTTGTTGAATGGAGAAATGTGGAAATTCATACATGGAGAAATGTGGAAATTCATAGAACTTATTCCTTAAGTAAATATGTCTATAGGGAGAAGCCTGTAGCTATACAGTGGCAAAAATCTGAAACCCAGGTAGGGATTCCTAGTAGGTGACAAAGAAACATGCCAGTCAGGCCAGAAAATACAGCAAGAGATGAAGCTACTTTTCGTAGTAGTGGAAGAACTATCTTCGATTTTTTCCTAAAGTTTTTCACAGAAAGGATCCTTATGCATATTTTATTATACTATTTAAGGTTTATTTAATGATTTTAAAAGGACAGGCTTATGAGGAAAATGAGAAAAAGAGGTACCTGCTTAGTCATAGGTTGCCAGCTATCGTATTTGAGTTTAATTACTTTAATTAACCAATTTTTGTGATACTACTTAACTATAGTAAGTGGAAACTATATTCATTTTTAGTTCAGCTAATCACACCAGTGGCAGTTGCACTAATTATAGACAATTCTATAATACAACATATAGCACATGGCACTATGTGAAACTTCACACTAAGAAACACAGGACTTAAGGGAACATAGGTCTAGGACACAACACTCAAAAGTTCCATCCGTGACGCATGAAAAAGACAGAAACCTAATAAAAATGGAAATATAGTTTCACATATGTTAAGTGATTAAGAAATACATAAATGCTACCATAAATATATTATTTCATCATGAAAAAAAAACTGAACTTGGTTTATGGAAGTGGCCATCCAGAGGTTGGCCGATGATGAATAATTGTGAAGTGATGGGAGGAGTTTTCTGAAATTGGACCAGTGGTCATAACAACAGGTCTGGTAGATGTGCTTCATCACACATGGTGAGCTGCAGTGACAGATTTTCCTAGGCGCACACTAAGTATGTGTATGTGTGTGTTGTGTGTATTCCTACATAGCTCAGTTCAGCTGGGTACACGTAACAAACCTGAAATTTGCATTATGTTCAAATTGTTCCCCGTTACATCAATTTTGTCAGGACAAATTCATTTTTCCAAAGTCAGCATGTTAGTAGGATCAGATGTTTAAGTGAAGCAGGTAACAAAGATCATAGCTTACATATTTTGAGCCTTTATTACGTGCCAGGCACAGTTTCAAACTCTGACATGTGTTAATTAAATCACTAAATTCTATTAACAATTCTATGAAGTAGGTATTATTACACCTGGTTTATAGATGAAGACACTGGGCCACAGAGAGGTAGAATAACTCACCTAGGTTCACAGAACTAAGTGGGCAGTATTCCAACTCTTGTAAGCCTTTGCTTTTCTTCCCTCTTGGTTATTAAAAAAAGTAACTACTTTTGAATGCTAAACCCCAACTTGACAGCCGAGCAAAAATTAACAGGCTTTCCTGGCATACCATTTACCACCTGATAGTAATAACAAATGGATGGACTCCTTCAAGCCAATAGTACGTTCATTGAATATGAACAAAAGGATCGGACAATGGAGGAACTGTTTAAGTTATGTCAGAAGAATCTAATTCATTAACTCACCTGTGCTTTCTTTTATTTCCTAGATAAAAATTTTCACAGTGTGGTAATGGAAAGTAGTGGACAGGGGAAGGACAAGTAAACTATTACACAAAGATACATACACTTGTACTTGGCTGGGGTGGATCTGTATGTGGTGGAATTAAGCCCTATTATACCTTCATGATTAACAGGCACAGAATTGAAACTCACCCTTTAGGACAAGAATTTTCTATTTCCATTCCAACATTCCTTGTCTCTTGAGCAAAACCACTGCATTGATGTCATTTAATTCCTTTATAATCCATTAGCTTGATACTGTCTCTTTTCTTCTCTGGCCAGTCTACCGTATTGTGATGGGACTATCTTTGCTTTTTTGTATTTGCTGGAGAAGGAAGTGGTATGCAGAGAAGAGCAGAGAAGCAAAACCACTCTAGCCTTCGGGATAATTATAAATAAGTGGTCCTTCTGCACTTACTCATTCTTAAGAACGTATCTTTAAAGAAACAAAACAAATGAATAAACAAATCAAAAGCAACGTTAATAAAAATAAAACAGTAGTTACCAGAAAGAAAGGCGTAAAGGGGCAGGTAAAATTGTCTAAAAGGGATCAACTGTATGTTGATAGATGGAAACTAGACTTCTGGTGGCTAACATAATGTAGTATTTACAGATGCTGATTTATCAAGCTGTATATTTGAAAGCTACATAATGCTACAAGTCAATATTCAATGCAAAAATTTATGTATGGGTTTTAAAATAGTAAAAAAAGGGCCTTTATTTACAACTGGTAACCACTGTTTCATTCTTATTAAGGTTTCTTTTGATTTGTTTATTCATTTGTTTTATTTTTATTCTTTTTAAGAAAGGATTTTATTGTTTTATTTTTTTTTAAGATTTATTTTATTTATTTATACAAGCACTGGGTACAGTCAGAAGCGCGGGAGGGTGAGAGAATTCACCAGAGCCAGAGCAGAGAGCAGAACAGGCAGACTGATGAAGTACACTGCTGAGGGGAGCAGCGGGCGCAGCAGGAGAGGTCTGCGCACCATGTGAGACCCTCGCCGGGGGGCCAGGGATCGAACTGGTGCTGCAGAGGCTGCGGCGAAGCCAGCACTCAACCACTGCGCCCTCAGGGAGGCCCTATTCATTTGTTTTATTTCTTTAAAGATACATTCTTAAGAAGGAGTAAGTGTGGAGGGACCACTTATTTATAATTATCCCAAAGGCTAGAGTGGTTTTGCTTCTCTGCTCTTCTCTGCATACCACTTCCTTCTCCTGCAAAAACAAAAAAGCAAGTTATTTTAAAATTAAAAGTTAAAAAAATTCATTTCAATTTTATAAGCTAAATGTTCATTTCTTTAAAAAATTATTCTATGTGCAACTGGAATTAATAACAACTACCCATCTAGTATTTCTCACCTCTAGTTGCCTGGTAAGATCAGTATTTGGGGAGTATTGTGGTAATGGAAAGTAGTAGCAGGGAAGGGCAAATAAACTATTATACAAAGGCACATACCCAAACAATTGCCTGAAAACCAATAATCTTCCTCCAATTTATTCTCCCTCCAATGCTTTCTTTTTCCATATGCCTTCTTTATCTCTTTGGAGCTTCCAGAGCTTGTATTCAATCACCATGTGATTGCCTCATTATGCTGATAGAGGTATATAAATATTGACTGATGAATGAGTAAATAAAAGACTGTGCTCCGGTATGGATAGCGTAAGCCTTCTATGGTAACAGAGATAGAAATTCTTGCCTTGCTAATAGAGGTATATAAATATGTTATATAAATATTCATATATATGGTATATTTCCTATATATGGCATATAAATATCCATACTGGATAGAATAGGCTTTCATTTACTCATTCATCAGTCAATATTTCTATCCCTCTGTCAGCATAAGGAGGCAATCACATGATGATTGAATTTATCCTCTGGAAGCTCCAAGGAGATAAAGAATGTGTCGGTTTTAGTGGCAAAGGGAGAAGTGCCACTAGAGAATGTCACAGAAGGAGTAATCTGGGCAGGAGACTGAGACTTCAAAGGGAGTTTTTAGAAGTCCCCCCAATGTGGCTGGGGATCCATGCTGACAGAGACTGTCCTCAGGTGACTTATCCATCTATTCTTGGGTGGCCTGAGAGTATGACTGCGTCAGATGTTCTACTGTCACTCTTTTCCCGGTATTTCTCTGATCATTCATTTATCAACAGCTGCTTTCCATGACTTCAGCCTTATTGCTCACTGCTTTCTCTCTGTCAGGTTTCCTCTGTGGTTATTTGGTGTGAGGCAGCAGATTTTTCTCAGTTGTTTGAGAAAATGGTCAGTTTGAGGCAAGGCAGAAGACAATGAGGTCAAGGATGGCATGGGGATTTAGGTGCTGTTGTTGGATATTATACTAAGTAGTTCCCGTATCTCAGGCAAGTTCTTTCTTTGTCTTTCTGTCCCTCAATTTTCTCAACCATATGACGAGTGAAATTCATGTTTTTTTATGTTTAATGTATTTTATTTTATATAATTCTTACATCATTTTTTGTTTTTGCACAATGTATACATTTTCATTTTGGTTGTATTCCCCATACAATTGCACCCCCCCTTGTTTTGACCCTAATCCCTCCTCGCCTCCCCTCCCCCAAAGTATAATTCTAAGACTCCTTCAAACTGAACAATTTCTAAGGCAGTTGTCCAAGCCAAACGTCTTCATCTTGAGATACTGGCTTGTTTATTTATTTAAATTACTCTATTTAATAATCATACTAGGGCATAATAATATTAATATTATACTAGGGCATTATATCAACTGAGAAATACACAGTTTGCCTCAAATTTTATTAATTTGTTAGTTATTTGGGGGTTCATTTCACATTTCCATATTTACTTACCCTCCACTAAAACTCCTGTGCCAACGTCCTGTGCCCTTCCTTGCCACACCTCCTCCTACCTCCCCCCATTTTTCCTCCGGTAAGCAGTATAATTTTTAGAGCATCTAAGAATTATTTTTGCAGTCCTTTGCGAGTTTGCTTTCTTTGATTATTTATATTCTATAAATAAGTGAAACAATCTGGTATCTGTCTTTCTGACACTCAACATAATCGCCTCAAAATTGATCCATTTTGTCCTAAAGGCATTTTTTTGTCTATTTTAATAGTCAAATAGTGTTCCATTGGCTGTGTATTCCACAATTTATCTGGTCATCTGTTGTTGGGCATGAAAGTTGTTCCACAGCTATGGAAATAGGATTGCATATCTTCATATTAGAGTTTTCATATTTTGGGGGTAAATACCTAGCAGTGGTATTCCTGGATTATGTGTTAGAGAAATGTACATTTTAATGTAAATAGTTAAACTTAGGATGCCCTATTCCTATGCAATAGTGCAAATATGGATATTATATTCCAGAGACCCTAATTTCAATTGACTTCTATAGATCCAGAAGCTGCATATACCAAAATTAAATAATAAAAATTTCTTCAGACATATAGTATGTAAGTGTGAAATCTCAATGCAAGGTGATGTGGTGGGCTCTGGGGTAAAAAGGATCCATTCATTAAAAATTACTATAATCAGGTTACATTAAGAAGTGATTGAGGGGGCCTCCCTGGTGGTACAGGGTTTAAAGTCTCAGCACTATCAGCTATCACCACCACTGCTGCATGAGTTAGATCCCCACCTGGCCAAGGAGCTAACTCACATGGCGCAGCAGACCTCTCCTTTCTCTCCTGCTGCTCCCCTCAGCAGTGTATTTCAGTCAGTCTGCCTGTTCTGCTTCCCACTCTGTCTCTGGTAAATCCTCTCACCCCCTGCACCTCTGGCCTACACCCTAGTTCTTGTATGCGTCAATCAATTAATCAATCTTTAAAATAAAGTGATTGAGAAGTACCAACTGTTGTTGTTTCCCAGGCACTGCTGTTAGGATTGTAAATTGAAACCACCATTTCAGAAAGCCATTTGGCAGTATCTCCTAAATGTGAACATACATCACCCCATGAACCAGCAATTCTCCTTCAGTGTGTATCCAACAGAAATGAGTATGTATGTTCACTAAAAGACACATACTAGAATTTTATAATTGGTAACAGACCAAAGTAGAAAGCTATTCAAATGCCCCTTATTGCTGCAAGTGATAAATGAAATGCCTGTTCATACAATGGAGTCCTTATAGCAATGACTATGGAGAACCTACAGGAGCACACAATGATTGATATGCAATACATACACAAACATAATGCTGAGAAAAAAGAGCCATACACAAACAGCATATAACATTTGATTTATTTACATGTAACATAAAAAAAAGGAAGATAAGATACTTCTAACAAGAACTCAAAATAGTGGTTACTCTTTGGGAGGTTGGCACCATTAGGAAGCATAATAGAGGACCAAGTAATATTTAGTTTCTTGAGCTGTATGATGCTTATGCTGCTGTGCTCAGCTTGTAAAAATGTGTCAATCTATGGCTTATGATTATGTGATTTACTGTAAATTATATTTCAATAACACATATTTAGAAAGGGTTTAACCATTTATAAATTCATTTGGTCCTCATGACAATTCTAGGCAAAGTGAGGTTAACTTTTCTCCAGTTTTGTAAGGAAAAAAATGGAATCAAAGTTTGGTTTAAGGTCACAGGACTAATTAACAGGGTTTAAGTTAGGTATGTAAGTCTCCTGGATGGAGGGAGTTGGCCCTTGTGAGGATCTAGTTCCTGACACATACTAGGTGTTCAATAAATGTCATTTGAATCTGAAGCATAGGCTAGTGGCTTCCAATCCCTCAAGGACATCGGTGATCTTGGAGTAATAATTTATTGTGGTGATCTGATGTCCCTGATGGGGTATGTGCATTCTCTTTGGAGAGGAAAAGAGATGAGCCCTGAGTCAAATGTCCCACGAAGCAGCCAAAATACCTGTGGGAGAATTATGTAACATTTGTCCCTGTAGGATTTAGAAAATGAGTCAGACACACAATTCTCAGACACAGTGCCTAGGAAAACAGGAAGAAGTTTAAGTTAGGCAGAAATTCATGTATGTGACCTTGGATAAATCATTGAAATTCTCTGTAATTAACCTTCTCCAACCTCTGAATTTTATACCCTGCCATGTTTATAATCAGATTCTCACTATTTACAAGGGTGTGACTGTTTTTAAAACTTGATAATCCTCTTGGTGTTATTTGAGATCAAATTTTGATTAATTTACAATTTAAGCTTAGGTATGTCGAGTTTTCTGCCTATTATAATAGTCAGAAAGAAGATGCATCAAAAAGTTACATAGACTAACTTAGAGGTCCTGTTCAATTTGTTGACAATGTTATTCCAAAAAATTAAAACAGAGCTTTCCTTGTCAACAGAAAATTCCAATTATTTATGATGTGGCTAAAGAAAGATAAGAAATCCCGGAAATGGAATCTGTTATTGCTTGGATAATACAAACTCAAGACCTTCCTTGGAAAAAATGGAAAATGATAAAATGCTTTAGTTAGGGTTTGGCTGTGATGTCAAGGTCAGCCATTGAGTACACAGGGAATCTGAGAAAAATAAAGTGATAAATAGAAGCAGATGTTTGGAAACTCTTGAATATTGCTAAGTAAAGTTGTATAGTTAGCAATCAAAATTTCAGGGTTACATCTATCATCTTAACAAGGTTATAATGAAAACTCTTTAAACTGATGTACAAAAACCTGCTAGAATTGTGGTCACCTCTACCATGCAGTGGTGTTTTCCAAATCATGCTGCAAGTTTTATATCTGAGGTACTTCTGAGCTTAAGTCATTATTGGAATATTTCTCATGGATATGAGCTGCCATGGGATTTCTATTAACCCAAGATCTTTATTTCAAATTACTATGAGAGAAATCTGATGGGAAGGAAAAAGGAAGTAAAGTTGAAAATTTTGGGCTTCTGCTTGATGAGGTCTGTATTCTCAGAAGTAAACTTCTTTTCACCTTTAGCTATTTCTGATGGCAGGAAATAGAAAAGTTCCATCTTATATTTAGAGTTACCGAAGGCTGTCATTTGAAAAGGTTAAGTAGCCTAACTGAGGAAATAGATCACTAATAATTGAGCCAAAGAAAATTAAAAGGTAGACAGCACTGAGATAGGACAGCTCTGAGTTGGAAGGACTCAGATGGAATGCTGGTCGAAAGGGTGAGCACAAATGGCAAGTAAGCTTTGGATTCCTAGTCAAGAATCAGGGAATTTGAAAAAGAAAATGATCGAGGTTGACGAAAAGGATTTAAAGCTATAATTTTGGTATTTATTTGACAGTATGCTTCAAATTCACTATTCTACTAGTCTTCAAAAATGCTACATTTCGTTGTATAAAAAGTGAAAAAAAAAATGACTAGTTGTATGACCTTGGGGAAATTACTCAGGCCCGCCAAGCCTCCCTTTGTTCATCTGTCAAATAGAAAAGTATTAGTGTCCATCATATAGGATGGCTGTGAGGCTTACATGAGGTAGTGCATGTAAATTGTTTATTACATTGTTTATTAATTGTTCTTAAATTGTATAAAAAGAACATTGAGTGTTTTTATTTATGGTAATGATGGTGATGACTTTGAATTTACTCATATTGAGGGACCCTACTAACTTTTCTTTTTTCTTCTACCTTGATTCCATTTTTACCTTATTTTAAAAAAGATTTGAAATAACTTTAAAAATTGCAAATAACAAAAATTTTGCTGTGTCTGTTTTGTTCATATGATGCCTCACTTGAGGTGAGACTGAAATAATAGTTTTAAGATTGTCTTTAAAAATTAAATATTGAACAATATGGGGGAAATACTAACAAGGTTGTTGGTAGCATTAATGAACAACTTTGTATATTATGTTGTAATTTATAAACTTTTATAGATGGAATTATGAAATCTCACAACAATGCTTTATAGGTTAGAAATGGAAAACCAGGGAACTTGAGATAATTCTCCAGATCAGATACCCACTAAGCATTCCTATATGAATGGTGGGTAGTTTGGAGGAGGTATGGGAGTCAAACATGGGAACATAAAGCAGTCTTTTAAATGCATTTTAAAATCAAAACAGATGTCTTTGTCTACTAATTTTTTTAACATTTTTTTAAAGATTTATTTACTTATTTATACAAGCACTGGGTACAGTCAGAAGCACAGGAGGGTGAGAGAATTCACCAGAGCCAGAGTGGGGAGCAGAACAGGCAGACTGACGAAGTACACTGCTGAGGGGAGCAGCAGGGGCATGGCAGGAGAGGACTCGTGCCATGTGGGACCCTCACCAGTGGCCGGGGATAGAACCGGCACTGCAGAGGCTGCGGGCAGCTTTGCAGCCCAGTGCTCAACTGCTGCACCACAGGGAAGGCCCTGTCTACTAATTTTTATTGAATGACTTTTGCATTTATGGTGAGCCTTAACAGATATTAGCTGATGAATGAGCGTTTCATGAACAAATGATACATATGAGAACACTGTACTAACTTGTCTAGCTCCAGAGTATGTTCTTGATATAATACATATAAATTTAGAGAATATACAGGGTGGGATCGCATGCAAACTATGTCATGTATTTGAGGGATTGAGAAAGTGGTGATCATAACAGAGCAGCACAGGGAGCTCTTGGTGGCCCAGACACCTGGTTGCCCAGGTACCTGGAATCTTTGGGGGCATGCTAGGTTGTAGGAGCTAGATGGTATGTTGAGTAAGGTAAGTCCATGTCTTCTGCTGCCTAAGAGACCTGGAGCCCTACCCGCCAAAGAAAACAGGCTCTGACAACTGTTGTAGCATGGAACATCCCTAAGTGAGGGCAGACTCCACCCCCCCACCCCCGCACCATGCTTGTTGTGTCAAAGGCTACAGGTCAGGTGACAGCCTGGCAGCCTTGGGCATTTAATTACCCCTATGAGTCTCTGTGTTTAGTGTCATCTGTAAACATAGGAATTATTCATGGTCATGTTGACCCTTTTTGGATTCTGGGCACTAGAATTCTCACCAGACTATTGTGAATATGTATCCTTATCACTAGTGGGCAGGTAGAATGGAGATGACCACTTTTCTTATAATCTTCAGAATTTTACAAAAAAAATTGACTCAGTTAATAAAATGACAGCAGCCTGATGGTGGAGACCCCTTTGTAGCCCCAGTTAACAGGCCTATAGGGATCTAGTCAAATAGCCACTTGCCTCTTGAAAATCCCTCTGCTTTTGACACCTGAAACATGCTTCAGTGACAGGAAATCTTTGGAGAGGAGTTAAAGAAACAGACCTATTTTCAAAAATCCAAAACACTGTCTCAAATGCCACCATTGTGGTTCCAGATATTTCTGCACGACTTTCTGAAAAGGTTTCTGCTGCCCCACAAGGAAACACCTTGGGAAGAGGATATTGCTGCCTGATTCCTGTGCTTTGAAAAGCTTCCTTGGGGAGTTCCCTGCCATCAGGAGTTGAAGCTCCAAAGACCCCCTCTAATTCATTGCTGGGACCTCTCTAAGTAGGATGAATAAGAGTCACATCAATGTGACAAAAACTTGTAAATATCCCTTTGAATCCTGGATGACCCTGAATCCATGTCAATCTAAGGACTACACCTTGGGTTCAGACAGGAAGCACATTATCCTGAAGATAGGCTCCCAGGAGCATCACTTGAAACCACTGCCAGATAGAGGACACTTTGATTCTTTGGCAGTTGGGGACTTGATTTACTTGTTCAGGTAGGTAGATCCTGGTTCAAAGCCTCTACTGTCACTTAAGAGAATACAAAGTTTTAGGCAAGCTTCTTAATTTCTTTAAGCTTTAGTTTTCTACCTAAACTGGAGATGATAGTATCTACCTTATAGGGTTGCTGAGGTGATTAAATGGGTATTCACATGAAGGGGGTGCTCCTCAGGCATTCCTAACTAAGGATGTAAGTTCTTAGACGCTTGAACTTTGCAGTAGCCCTGTGAGGGAGTTAAGAACAGCTCTGGACAGCACTGTGTAAAAAGAAAAACTATAAAACTAGGAGACTCAATGATCTTTTCCTAACATAAACTGTCAGCTAGAACCAGAGATGATTGTTGTACCCAATACTTTATCCAGGAAAGTGCCAAATCATAGTTTGTGAACACTCTTACAATCTTTAAACAGAGATTCAGGTGAGACATAAGAATAGTTCTAGTGACTAGTTACTAGGGGGAAGTTATAAAATCTCTGAGATTAAAGGATTTATAGGATGCTATCATGCAAATCATGCTGTTACTGGAAAAATAGTATTCCTACTTCTGCACCATTAATCTAATTAAAAGATATAATCAATATTACTGCTAGTCATCAGCTATGATTATTGAGACATAATGGCCATATGAAATACTATGAAGCTGTTTAAAAGCTATCAGGCAGAACTGTCTACATGTCTACATGTACTGAGAGAGAGAACTAAATTAGTCCACACTGTTTGAGGAGAGCAGCCTTGGATGATCCAGCAGGAAAGCCACCGGCCATTTGAGAGTCGCCAACCAATGTCTTTCCATCTCCAGCCTCCTCAGCTTTCTAGGTTGCTGATGCAGCCTGGAAGTGTATTCCTTTATCTGAGCCGCGGTTTGCTTCCTCCCCCTACATGTATGACATTCTGGAATCTACAACACCTACATTGAGTGGTTTACTGTATGTGGGTTTTTACTGTAGCAAGTCATAATGCAAAAGTGGGACTAGATGCTAGAGCTCATGTCAATGAAAGATGAATGAAAGATGAATGAAAGCATCATCAATAAAAGCATCAATGAAAGATGAATGAGTAAAATGTGAGCTGAAGATCCATTAAAGCTTGTATTAATATTGGTCTGTTTTTTTCCATAGGCCAACTAAGGTCCAGAAAGGTTTGGGGAGGGGGGAGTGGACTGGGCCTTAAGCCTTGACTGGCCTTGCCAGCTTGGGTCAACCCCTTAGCTGGGATGGGAAGTTTGGCCATTTACCTTGTTAGGGCTCTAAAGTATACCTTCTTGTCTGTCTCCTCACCCCACACCTGGTGTGACTTAGTGTCCAGGAAAGGCAAATAGCCAGCCTCAAGTGTCCTACTTGGAACCATTAAGTTGAAATGGCTTTGTCAAGACTTAAGCAACTTTACATTTGAAAAAGGTCCCTGCTGTGAAGGGAGGGTCTCACCCTTATCTAGATCACTAGACATGTCCAGCCTGTGCTTCTGGTCTGGTTTCAGTTCCCATCTAAAGGCAATTTATAGGTGCAGCAATTAAGTCATTACTTCCCCGGCTAAATGAAAATTGAGGTTACGAGATGGTTCTTGGTGGGTGGGTTTGAGAGCCCTTCAATGGGACATTTTGTCTTTTAAGATTAATTCACTCAAGACCTGGGATATAGGCCAGAGGTGGGGTGGGGGTGTGTGAAGGGATTCACCAGAGACAGTGGGGAGCAGAAAAGGCAAATTGAGTGAAATCCACAGCTGGGGGGAGCAGCAGGTGATTCAGGAGCTGTCTGCACCATGTGGGTCAGCTCCCTGGCTGGGGATAGCTTCATAGGCTGCATCCTAACCCCTTGTGCCACCAGGGAGGCTCCATTTTGTCTCTTTAAATGGATAATTGAGGGCCTCCCCGGTGGCCCAGTGGTTAAGTGCTAGGCTAAAAAAAAAATTAAAAAAATAAATAAATAAATTAGTCCAGAGCAATGTGTATCATGTGATTACCTTTTTGAAAAAATATTATATGTAATTTATATGGGACACATATTGTAGGGAATTAGAAAGATTACACATCAAACTATGGGCTGAGTTTGTCCCTTAGAGTTTGTTTGAAATGGGGATTATGTAAGGGGCTGTTCAATTTTTTATACATTTGTGCCACTTACATTTTTCTAATGAAAATTTATTCTTTTTAAATCACAGAATTCCAAACATGGAGAAAAGAGAAAAACACGTCTAGTACATATATTTAGATTTTTTAAAAGATTTATTTATTTAAAGATTTATTTATTTATTATACAAGCACTGGGTACAGTCAGAAGCGTGGGAGGATGAGAGAATTCACCAGAGCCAGAGCGGGGAACAGAACAGGCAGACTGACGAAGTACACTGCTGAGGGGAGCAGCGGGTGGCAGGAGAGGTCTGTGCACCATGTGGGACCCTCGCCTGTGGCTGGGGATCGAACCCGCGCTGCAGAGGCTGTGGGCAGCTTCGCAGCCCAGCGCTCAACCGCTGCGCCACCAGGGGAAGCCCAAAGATTTATTTATTTTTATACAAGAGCTGGGGTACAGGCCATAGGTGTGGGAGGGTAAGAGGATTCACCAGAGAGAGCAGGGAGCAGGACAGATGACAAAAATACACTAGCAGGAGAGGTCTGCCACACCATGTGGGATTCTCGCCAGCTGGAAGCAATCAAACCCGCACTGCAGGGGCTGTGGACAGCTTCACAGCGAGGTGCTCAACCTGCTGCATCCCGGGGGAGGTCCTAGATGTTTATTGAATAAGAACTTGGTGAGTGCCATAATCATTCGCTTACAAAACATCATTATTGTTATTAATTCCTCAAATTTAAATTTTGCCTTATATCCTAAGCAATTTTTCCTAGGGCTGGTCAAGTTTTCAGAGACACTGTATTCTGGGTATGAATAAGAGATTTTAAGAGATGCATATCTGGAGCATAATTTCATTTTGCAGACATACAATCCTGCTGTCTTCCTACTTATTTCAGTGTCTGATTTTGAACTGCTTAAGTAACCAGCCAGATGGAAAAAAGGGATGTTTACTTGCAGTTTAAGGACCTATGTGAGTCCTGGGCCTACTCCTTTTTTTATTTTTGATTCTGGTCAAATCTCTTTTTTTCTTTTTTATATTTTATTTATTTATGCATACAAGAGCTAGGGTGCAGGCCAGAGGTGTGAGGGGTGAGGGGACTCACCAGAGGTAGAGCGGGGAGCAGAACAGGCAGATCTACTGAAATACATTGCTGAGGGGAGAAGCTGGCAAGACAGAAGAGGTCTGCTGTGCCATATGAGTTAGCTCCCTGGTCAGGTATCGAACACAAGCCTTTGCCGTGAGCCTTCGTAGTGGTAGCGCAGAGACTTAACCCCTAGCCACCAGGGAGGCCCATCTTGTGACCCATTTCTAAGGGCCTCTCTCCCCTGTTACTTGGGAATACTTTATTCTATACCCACTTACCCTATGCACCAGGAGACCCAGGGATCATATTTGCCTGTATTGCCTTTCATCAGAGCAGAACTTTGGACAGAGTTCTCTCTCAGCTGCCTTCCATGCATAACTAGCCAGCCTACACCTATATTTTACTTACTTACAGTTTCAAGCACATCCATGGACTTGGGTTTCTGTTTGCAAAGCCAGACCACAAAAATCAAGTTAATTGAGGCAAAAGAATTTTCCTGTGGGAGGGGGTGCATTTATAAACTTAGGCGGTCTCCTGGGATGATATGGCCTTTCCTTAAGTCCAATCCTTTCCCATCCATTTTTTTTTTTTGCAAAAATGATGGAAAAATGGTATGCACTAGACAAAACAAAGGATTGTGTGAAAATTTGATTAATTTATAAAGTAAAAGATGAACTAAGAGCTACTTAGTGGCCTTCTCTTTAAGTGAATGAAAAGGAAAAGAAAAGCTAAAGCTGAAATCCACTAGTCCATTCTTCAAAGAAAAAAAAAGTGGAAATTTGTTTTAGCAAAGTCTGGCATAGCTTATTGAGAATTAGAAATGTATATGCAAATTTTCCTTTCTGAGTGAGTGATCTGTTGGTTAGAACAATATTCCAGGGTAATGATAGGACAATGTGTCAATTAAAAATTAATTAAAGTTTGTGATAAATATTGAGCATGAAATAAACATACTGATATGATGGGTAAAGACATAACCATTTATTGTTTGGAAAGTTAGGAAAAATCTGAAAGGGAAACAAGATAAGGCCCTACCAGGGGTCATTTCAATCCAGGCTGCAAAATGTACATAGCCTCTCCCCTCCTCTGCCAGACCATAATCCTGGTCTCTTCTGAAAAATGGGGTTAAGATGCCAAAGAGAATCCTCCTTCCAAAGCCATGGAATCAGTTCCGGGACATTTTAGGTAACATTGTGGTGTGCCGTTGTTGGAATGCTTTCTCTTGCTGAAGAAAGGCAATTTCCTCACATGCTTACCTTGACCCTTCTAAGATATCACCACTTCAATACCAGTCTCCCCACAGAACAGTAAGAAGAGTGCCCTTATGGTGACAACTGTGCCATTGTAGGGATTGGAAGAACAGCAGGAGCTTTTGGGGAGACTTTGTTTAGCTGTCTTGTGCTCAGGGGGACAATAATGGACTTAAATGATAACAGGAAGGGTTCAGGTTATGAACAAAGGAAGCCTTTATGATTACAAAGAATCACCAGAACACATGATTATTGGCAGTGAAGAGTGCCTTTCTTAAATATTTCAGGCAGTGAACTTTCTGGAATTGTTTGGGTACAGTCCTCCCTTGGGGCAGGGAACAATCCCCAGCAGACTTCAGGTGTTTCTCAGGTCCCAGGAAGCTGTGACATGAATGTCTTTTTTTTTTTTTCTTTCTTAACATACTGTGCTCAAAAGATTTTTATTATATACAACCAAACAATGCAAACAACAGCATATATTTGGAATTCCTCTGGATCACCTTTGCTTGACTGAACTATTTAACTGCATGAGTTTTTCCAGATGTGGGGCTCACTTTATGGGAAACAACAAAGATTTTGTGAATTAAGTAAATTATACTGCCTTTATGCTATTTTTGCCTGTATGGTAATGTATTATAAACAGAATGTTGTGGTTAATCATCAGAATTTGTAAGGAAATGCACTCTCAAAATTGCTACACTCAATAAAAGTCAAATATAAGGGAAAAGAAGCCAGATGTTTTTCATTTATAACAAGAATGGGGTTAAATGTTTAAGATATCTGTACTGAGTCAGTGAGAATGAGGTAACTAGCTCTCTTAAGGTCAAATAAAATGTTATCTCAAATGCTATTGTAAGTAAAAAAAGTTTTAAATGAATTATAAATTTTAAGTTTACAAAGGAATTTGACTATCAGTTTTTCTTGGAGAACTGCCTGGTTTTATCAAAAATTCTGCTTCAGACAAATTTTACTTATTTACTGATCACTTACTTAAATCTCTTTGGCTGGGTGCTATATTAATACAGTTCAGGTCACATTTAAAATATTGCCATCTTCCTGTCTTAAGTGATGATAATCCTTATCTTTCATTAAATTGAAATGAGCATTTGGAGTGCTCTCTGGGTAAATTATCCACTCACTGCTCTGACCTGCTCCTTGTTGCTGAGACTGCTGTCATCCTTTACCAGTGACATCTGCTTCCTTCGGTCTCAGTCTGGAAAAATGTATATTACCACAGGACTCAGGAGCTTCTCCAGCAACACATCTACAAGAATCCCCAACTCTTGAGTCTTAAAGAAGTCTTAAACTCCTTTCTCAAAGGGAGAGGGTGAATTTATTCTATGTCATTCTTGAAAAACATGAATAGAAGATCAGTCAGCCTGCAGATGAGGCTTCACAGTGGTCTTCAGAATTGAAGAAAATATTTGGTCTATTCGTGTCCTACCAGAAACACTATTTAGTCATGGCTTTGATTATGGTCCTGAACATTTGCCTTTCCCTGGCATGGGGAGCCATGTCTTGTTAGAAATCAGGAAGCAAGCAGGCCTGACGGGCTCAATATAGAGACCAGAAGTATAAAATTATCTGCACTGTTATGTATGCTAGTGTGTTTGCCTGGAGACCTGTGTTTGAATTTTATGCTAATGCTCATTGAAATAAGGAAAAGATGGAAGAAGTGGTGTGCTTCGTAAAAACGATTAAGGTAAATGCAAATCTGTCATAGAGATAAGTTGTCTGCAATCTGGAGAGTTGGAGATTTAGGTAGAACAGCAATATTGGAGCTATCATATGGAAAATACACTCATATACCTATTGCCCTGATCTTCTAGTCCAAGGAAAATACACATTTGGCATGTGAGTCAGTTCCGGAAAAGTAAATTCTGTGGAAAAAATGAATATTTTTTGCAATTGAGATCAGTAATTCAGCGAATGAAAGCTTGAGTGAGAAAACGGGTATTGTTCCTTACATAGTTAAATAATAATTTTGATTTAAATCTTAACGTTTGGACAGTTTTGTAAAGAAGCAGTATAGGGAGAATTTCCTCATCTTTTTTCTTTGTCTACCCCAGAACAGCCAAAGGTGGTACGTAGGTAGCTCATTGCTATCCTGGCTTTTGCTCTGTCTTTTCACCTTTTCCCGTTGCCTCGCCCAGGTAGGAGAACTTAGAGTCAAACCGTTCATTCATTTCTCCTCAGGGGCTCAATTTTCAACTCAAAGATATTCTCAAGAGTTCCTGCCCTCTGTAACAGTAACAGTGTTCATAGTTTGAAAGGAAATTTGAAGTTATCACGGGCATTACTAGCACTAGCTACCCCAAGTGACATTTGCTCAGTGCTTCTTTGGACCCAAATGGTCAATCCTGCTGAGCCCAGGAAGGCAGTAACTGAGGGAATGCCAGAGAAGAGATTCTGCCAAAGACCTGCCCAGAGTCAGAACATGAATCCTTTTGTTTTTTTATAATTTTTTTTTATTTATTCATACAAGCACTGGGTACAGTTAGAAGCGTGGGAGGATGAGAGAAATCACCAGAGCCAGAGCGGGGAGCAGAACAGGCAGACTGACAAAGTACACTGCTGGGGGGAGCAGTGGGTGCGGCAGGAAAGGTCTGCGAGCCATGTGGGACTCTCGCTGATGGCCAGGGAACGAACTGGTGCTGCAGAGGCTGTGGGCATCTTCGCAGCCCAGCACTCAACCGCTGCGCCACCGGGGAGGCCCAGAACGTGAATCCTTTTGGCAAAGCAGTCTAGCCTTGCTAAAACACCTTGGTCATGAAAGGTGACCCCGTTTCCATCCTACTCCCTCTGTCTGCACTTTTCTGGCTCCAACCTGCAACTTGCCTTTATTATGGTGTGAGATAATAAAGGAAAAATATATTTTACATATATTTATTTTATATAACATACATAAATATACATAACATACATAAATATATTTTATATACATATATTTTACATACATAACATAACATTACTTAACATAAAATACATTTTACATAAATATATTTACAAAAATATAATTTACATATGTAGAGACTTTACATATCCATGAATTATTAATATCATGAGGATGGTTGTCAGTGATATGCATAAGCGAGGTGAGAGGAGGTGGAAAGACCTTTTACTGGTGTAAATAGAAACTCTGAAAGAGCATGCTCTAAATGAAGGTATTTAGGAGACTGTAGTTTGGGACTATGGATAAAGTTACATTTTAGTATAGCATTCAATTGCAGTGAAAACTTCAAGTTGATTGTTTAAGATGAATGCAAAAAGTATGATTGTGGGGCCTCCCTGGTGGCACAGGTGGTTGAGCGCAGCACTGTGAAGCTGTCTGCAGCCTCTGCAGTGCTGGTTCGATTCCCCGCCAGCCACAGAGATACCCACATTGCAGGGCAGACCTCTCCTGTCTTGCCCGCTGCTCCCCTCAGCAGTTATTTCAGTCCCTCTGCCTGTTCTGCATCCTGCTCTGTCTCTGGTGAATCCTCTCACCCTCCCCCACATCTGGCCTGTACCCCGGTTCTTGTATAAATATAAATAAATCTTAAAAAAGATTAATTTAAAAAAAAGTATGATTGTAATCCAATACCTATATTCAGCCAGCATCCATTGAGACATTACTATGTTTTTGGGGTTTTTTTTTGATAGGGTTGGAGTTTTATGATTGGATGTTTCTTTTTTTTTTTATTTTTAATTTTTTTTAAACAATATTTGCTTGGATGTTTCTTAGGAAGACCACAGGTCTCAGATGGTGCTAGTTTGACTGAATAACTTGATTTTATGGGACATACCTACTATAATGAGCAGATCAATAGTTATTTTTTATTCTGAGAAATAGGTAAAGGGAAGTATCCAAGAGCCTGTTATCAGTCCGTCATGTTTACAAATCTATAACCTCAAGCGTAAAGGTAAGAGCATTCTGAAAAAAATAATAACAAGTACTTCTCTCTACACCAGACTGAATATTTATGCTTTGCCACTGATCATCACTAGGGATTAATAACCAACACGTGTTTTCTGTGCCCTTATCACACTGAAATAAAAAAATATTTCTTCCTTTTCTTTCTTTGTATCTGTAGATAAATTAGATGACTTTGTTACACTAATACAATAGGCATTGCTCATAGAAACCCACCCATATAGGAAACCAGGAAAGAAGTCCTGGTTCCAACATGAACTGGAGAAACTACAAGAGTCAACATGACTTACGTATGCCCAGTTGGCAGAAGCATGATCAAATGGCCTTTCACATGTTCTATGCCTGTCCTTTTGCTTGTTAGCAAGTTCAAAAATGCCTAGGATGAATCAACTGACTTTTCACTGTAGCTTTCAGCATGGGCTGGGCAATTTCTTTGAAAAGTCTAGGTCTCAGTGTTTCATCTGTAAGTTTCATAAAGTGTTCAGTGAATACTTGGGTATTCCCCTGATTAGCTGAAGTAAACATGTTTTATGAAGCTATTACTTTTCCAATTTTAATAAAGGAAAGGTGCATTTCCCTTTTACATTGCTGTTCCATTCTGGTTACCTGAAAGCTATTTAACAAAGTAACATTTAATTTTTCAATATTATTTACCCACTAATTTGAAGGTATTTATACACTCCTATGTTCATTGTAGCACTATTTACAACCTAAGTGCCCATGGAAAGATAGAACATGGATGGAACTGGAGGGGATCATGCTAAACTAAGTCAGAAGGAGAAAGACAAATGCTAGGTGGTTTCACTTACATATGGACTATAGAGAAACAAAACAAAGGGTCAGACAAAAGCAAACCAAAACCAAACTAAACCAAGGTGGGGAGGTGGGAAGGTGGGAAGGTGGGAAGGGAGAACAGAATGAGGAGGAGGCATAGTGGACTTTAGTGTAGGACTGTGAGTATCTTGGTGGTGGGTGTGGTATGGTGTGCTTCTGAGGAGGTGTGATCTTTTACTACTAAGTCACATAGAGTGTTGAAAATCAGTGTTACCACAATTAAAAAAAAAATCAAAAGTTAAAAAAAAATGCTTACCCACTGTCATCCATTAACCTTGGTTGCTGAATCATTAAATGAATCATTTTGTGACAGCAGCCATAGACCTGGAGCAAATGATTTCTTTCCATGCTAGCAGTAGGTAATATTTATGATGACCAAGGCTGATGAGATATGAGAATGCTTTTTCTTTTAACTTTGCATTGGACTTATTTCCTTTCATGATAGTCCATTCCTCTCAAAGTAGTGAAAACATGCAAAGTTGGACTTTTTTGAAAGCAGTAAAATAATGAATTAGATCAGACTGGAGGCTGAGCCCTATTTTTTCATTATAAGCAAACCACTATGTGCCTAGGGTAATCTCTGTGTCAGCCGTTCATAAATAGCTGTTCATGTTCCCTTGGATGTCCCAAGGTTTTTCTGCATATTTCTATCACAAGGTTAAAACTTTTCACAGTAATACTTGCATAGTATTTATGCTTTTGCTATTGTTGATATTTCTAGTGACTGTATAAAAGCAATGAGTAAAGTTGCTTGGCTGATCAAATTCAAGTTGGCGGCACAAAACTATACTAGCAGTCATTCTAGTCTTCATCTCCACATACTTGCAGTAAAAAGTGATGCTGCTGTCACATAAAGTTGTCCTGATGAGGCAAGAAGAATTGGTTAATATTTTTATATCTTAATCTTCAAGTACATGTTTATATTAGTATTTGTGACAAAATAGGAAGTAACACATAAAGCACATCTGCATGTTGAAGTACAGTCTTAAAAAGAAAGCATGTGTGCATTTATTGAGTTCAAACTAACCTAGATGTGTTTTTAATGGAATATCATTTTTGTTCCAATTAATGGAACATCATTTTTACTGAAAGAATTATAAATTGTAGCTATCCAGACTGTGTTATTTGACAGATATTTTCTCAAAAAAGTCAGCATGTTCCTTAAAGGAAAACAACTGTGGAATTTGTTGCAGTGATATAATTTAAATTTCCAAGTAAAATTACATTTTTGTAAATTTATATCTATCACCAAGAGTTTGGCAGCTTCCCAGTATTAAGATTAGTTAAGATTATTGGCTATACCAAAGAGACAATAATCAAAACAAAGAGATAGTCTACCGAATGAGAAAATATTTGCACACCATGCAACAGATAAGGGACTGATATCAAACATCTACAAAGAGCTTACACAACTTGACAAAAACAAAACAAATGACCCAATCAAAAAATGGCAGCAGAACTAAAAAGACACTTCCCCAAAGAAGAAATTCAAATGGCCGATAGGCATATGAAAAAATGTTCAACATCACTAAATATCAGGGAAATGCAAATCAAAACCATGATGAGATACCACTTCAATCCAGTGAGAATGGCCTACATTAAAAAAAAAAAATGGGCCTCCCCTGGTGGCGCAGGTGGTTAAGCACCGCACTGTGAAGCTGTCCACAGCCTCTGCAGCATGGGTTCGATCCCGGCCGGCGGGCGAGGGTCCCACATGGCGCTGCAGACTTCTGACTTGCCTGCTGCTCCCCTCAGCAGTGTATTTCAGTCAGTCTGCCTGTTCTGTTCCTTACCCTGTTTCTGGTGAATCCTCTCACCCCCCGCATCTCTGGCCTGTACCCCAGATCTTGTATGCATAAATAATCTTAAAAAAAAAAACTGTAAACAACAAATGCTGGAGAGGATATAGAGATAAAGGAACCCTTTTGCATTGCTGGTGGGAATGTAAACTGATCCAGCCACTATGTAAAGTTGTGTGGAAATCCCTTAGAACACTAAAAATGGATCTACCATATGATCCAGGGATTCCACTCCTAGGGATCTAACCAAAGGACACAAAAACACTAATTCAAAAGGAAACCTGCACTCCTATGTTCATGGTAGCAATATATACAATAGCCAAGATAGGAAAACAACCCAAATGCCCTAAAATATATGAATGGATCAAAAAGTTGTGGTATAGGGCCTTTCCTGGTGGCGCAGCAGTTGAGCGCTGGGCTGCGAAGCTGCCTGCAGCCTCTGCAGCGCGGGTTCGATCCCCGGCTTCCAGCGAGGGTCCCACATGGTGCGCAGACCTCTCTTGTTGCCCCCGCTGCTCCCCTTAGCAGTGTATTTCGTCAGTCTGCCTGTTCTGCTCCCCACTCTGGCTCTGGTGAATTCTCTCACCCTCCCATGCTTCTGACTGTACCCAATGCTTGTATAAATAAATAAATAAATAAATAAATAAATAAATAAATAAATAAATAAATAAATAAATAAATCTTTAAAAAAAAAGTTGTGGTATACTTACACAATGGAATATTATTCAATGATCAGAACAGATAAACTCATGCTATTTGCTGCACCATGGCTGGAGCCGGAGGGGATTACACCAGCCGAAATAAGTCAGAAGTAAAAAGATAAATATCAGGTGGTATCACTTGCATGTGTGTTATGGAGAAACAAAACAAAAGGTCAAGGAAAAGTTAAAACTAGCAAGCCGACCAAAGATTTGAGGCACACAGCAAGGGAGGAGAAGGAGGATAAAAACAGAGGAGGGAATATGGTGATGGTTCGTGGGATATATGGTGGTAGGTACAACAGAACAGGAGGGTTCGTTGCTATTATTCCATATACCACATTACAACTGCTCTTTAAGAAACTACTATTCATCAAGTTGTGATAGAGTGTTATAACTATCTGAAAAGAACATTAAAAGCCCCCTCTCTTTTCTAACTACATTTCTGTGTGAAGCAGAATTTTATTCCTATATTTCAACCCAAACAGCATATGGCAACAAATTAAATGCAGACTTCTGACTTGCCTGCTGCTCCCCTCAGCAGTGTATTTCAGTCAGTCTGCCTGTTCTGTTCAGAGTAAAATGATACAAGAATCCAATTATCTTCTATTAAGTTTCTATTAAGATTAGAAAATAGTCTCTTCACAAAATATGTTAATTCTGTTGACATAATAAGTTTGTTGCTATTTTAAAATAAATTAATAAATACTGCTGAAATTTTAGTTTCTAGTGTGGCAAATATTCATGGGTGCAACCCACATAAATTTTTTTGAAATTCTTTTTTCTTTTAAAGATTTATTTAGTTATTTATTTATACAAGCACTGGGTACAATCAGAAGCATGGGAGGGTGAGAGAATTCACCAGAGCCAGAGCGGGAAACAGAACAGGCAGAAGGACCAAGGTACACTGTTGAGGGGAGCAGCGGGCGGCAGGAGGGATCTGCGCACCATGTGGGACCCTCACCCGGTGGCCGGGGAGCAGCCGGGGATCGAACCGGCGCTGCAGAGGCTGTGGGCAGCTTTGCAACCCAGCGCTCAACCGCTGCGCCACTGGGGAGTCCCCAATTTTTTTGCAATTCTTAATTTTTGAGAAGTGTAAATGCGTTCTGAATTCAAAAACTTTTGAGAAGTCTGGTTTTCCTTTAAGAATGGGTAGAACTAAATCCTACAACAGCTATTATCATCAACCTGGTAGGCAAGCCTTGGATGGAGCTTAGGCACTCTGTTGATTGATCATTATATGTAACCAGTGTTTTCCAGTTGGTTACATAATATCTGTTCACTAGAATGTGAATAAATCCCTTGGGGACAATTGTTGGAATTAGGGAATTTAAAAAAAAATCTCATAGTCAAGATTGCATTTATTTAAAATGGATATTTAAATGTTATTTTAGGTATTTTTGAAATCCTAACCTCCTTTAAGTCTATATAACAAATGATTAAAACTTAGCTATGGAAGTATAAGTAGTTGCTAACTTGAGATTAAACTTTTAAAGAGGAAAAGCTGTTTTCCTTTAACCCTCATTCTGATTTTTGTTCGTTGCCTCTGCTCAGATATACAGATTCTGTCCATGTCCATAGAGAAAAACAGTTCTAAACTCTTTAGCATATACTCAAGGGCCTTTGCAGTCAGCCCACAACTTCATCAGCCTTGTTTGCTGCTTTTCTTTTCTCCTTCATCACTCTCCCATTACCCTGCATTCCAGCCATGTTAAACTTTGTCCAGACACACTCTTTTTTCGTATCTTTTGAATTCCTGTTTCCTTCCCTGGAATCTTTGATTCCTCTTTTCCTCCATCCAAAAATTCTCAGTCATCCTTCAAGATCAAGGTTTAGTTTATCTCCAATGAGAAGCCATTTTGTCATTCATTCATTCATTCATTCATTCATTCATTCATTCAACAAATGGGACATGCTGGGCAATGATGGATGGAATCAGACATGGTTCTTACTTTCATGTGTCATATAGAAAATGTCACAAATGAAAAGTGGTAGCTGTCATGAATTCCCCTGAAGAAGAGATCAGGATACAGTCAGTGTTTGCAATGAGAGAATTTATCTTGATCAGGGAGGTCAGGTAAGGTTCCCAAAGCGAGTAACACTAGATCTGAGCACTGAATAATGATAGGGAGGAACAAGAGAAGAGGGATGGAAGTGCCCTACTGTGTCAAAAAGATTTGTGGTAATCTAGAGTATATGGATAACAGGGACCACAAGAATACCGCTGTGTCTGGAGTAGAGTGAGGAAGGAGAAATAGACTGCTCTTGAATGCAGAGAGGAGGTAGAATAGGCAGGGCCATGTGAGCATGTTAATGAGTTTTGTCTTTACCTAAGAGATATATGGAACCATTAAAAACTGTTAGGGCGATAGATTCACAGATACGTATTTTGTTTGTTTTTTTGTTTTTTTTTTTTAAAGATTTATTTATTTATAAAAGCACTGGGTACCGTCAGATGCACTAGAGGGTGAGAGGGTTCACCAGAGCCAGAGCGGGGAACAGAACAGGCAGACAGACGAAATACACTGCTGAGGGGAGCAGCGGGTGCAGCAGGAGAGGCCCGGGCGCCATGTGGGGCCCTCCCCAGTGGCCAGGGATTGAACTGGCACTGCAGAGGCTGCAGGCAGCCTCGCAGCCTAGCACTCAACTGCTGCACCACCAGGGGAGGCCCAGACACAGATACGTATTTTGAAAGGATCACCATAGCTGCTTTAGGGGAATAGACCAGAGAGAGGCCAGAGCCAATGTAGGGGGTTCAGGGATGAAGCTAATAGAATACTCTATCAGCACAGTGGTGGTGACTTGGATTATAAAAATGAAACAGGAGAGGGTAGATTTAAGTAATGGCTAAGCAGTGAAACTGAAAGTTTACAGTGATGGAGTAGAACTGTGAGGTAAAGGAAAGTCATAGATCAAGGATGATGCTTGGAATCTAGCTTGCTCATTATATTTATAAAGGTGTCATTCACTGAACGAGGTGTGTCCTGAAGAAGGACCAGGCTTTGGAGACAGCTCCTGTCACCACTCTTACCCCCAGCTCCCTACCATCCCAGCAAGAGGATGTGATTGCTGTGATTCACAATTCATATCTCTCATTTTGTAATGGACATCTGTCAGTTTTTCCCCTTCCTGCAATGGAGTAATTTACTATTTTGTAAGCCCACCAGGCTGTGTAGAAAACAGAGTAAATCACATACAACTTTTACCCAACCCTGGCATCTAGATCTCAGATAGGTGAACTAGGCTTTGGCAATAATTTGTGTCCATACAGAATTTTGAATTTGGATTCTAATCAGGCTGTTCCTGTAACATACATTTTTCTATGAATCCTGCTTCTTAAATTTTCTGGATGCCTGCCCATTTTCTGAATCTGCTTCTATAGCTTTTTGATGACATTCAATTTGGTGCTAATGATCACCAACAGCTCCCCAAATGTTTTGTATGAATCAGGCATGGCTCCAGTTAGCTGACCTATATTCAGTATTCCTTACAAGTGAAACATACAATATAGCCCTCACTTGACAAATGAGATTGTAAAGCACAGTGTGGTTACATAGTCTTCATATAGGTGCTATAGCTAGTAACCGATAAAGACAAAATGGAGATCTTAGTGCTTGTTTCAGAAACAGCCTTCTTCTTAGGAATGGATTATGTGGCTTGAAACATGGAGCTTTGTTAGCTTAGGGCCTGTGGTCTTTTTCCCCCTGGGGGTCCCAAATATGTTAAGGGAAAAGATGAAATATTGCTCTTGGTGTCTAGCACAGTGCACATGCAAAAGACATTCAGAATACTTAGGGTGGCAACAGGGATGGTTTGCTCTGGATTCATCTGCCTCCATTCCCTTGCAAGCATGGATATTACTCCTACTTGCCTTTATGCAGTTGCTACATGCTATGTTATGGGGTCTCCAGTAACACCTTCGTTGGTAAATGCTTTCTCTGCTCCATGGTACTTAACCTTAATGCAGGTTGCAGGTGCCAAGCAGAAATGAAAGCTACTATTGTACAACATCCGTGCAAGGGATCTGTGTTGAGGTTTTTGTGGGGACAAGGGAATGCTGAAAGCCAGGTGACAACACAACAGGACACAGTGAAACTGTATAGTTTCGATTCCACTACAGTGAGAACAGGGGAGCCCGTTTGTTCTGAGCAGCTGAAGCAGCTAGGAGACTGTGTAGTGTCCGCATTCCATGTGAAGAATACTCTGTACACACAGAACCGGTAGAACCGCAACCCTGAAAGCGATATGCCCAAGTCAGGCTCTGCTTTCCCTGGGGACTGCTTGTGGCACATGAAGCCTTTCAGTGCTGGGTTGGGAAGGGGTTAACAAGTATGAGTTTGGGGTGAAGTCTCTGATTTGGAAGCATCTAATGATTGAAGAGTTGGAAACCAGGGACCTGGGGTTACTCTGTGGCCTCAAGCTTACCAATCTGGGACATTTGTATGGCAAGTATCTCTGAGGTCCTATTACTAGATAATCCGTGTATAGCTGCAAAGTTTTACTGATGTCCTTAGATAACTTGTGATTTAAAAGGAATTAAAACTGGCTGGAGAGCCAAATGTCTTTTCTGGTCTAAAATCATTGTGGCGCCCACAGGATTCCCTTACTTTAGTCTAGAGACAAAAGTTGGTACTGAGAAGTTTTCAGAGATGTTCTTTCTGTTTCTAAAGCTAAGACGGGATCTGAGAGAACAGAAATTCAGCAATGATTGTGGGTGCCTGTGCTCTTTTACCACCACCCTCTCTTGGTTCCTTCAGGAGATGCAGGCTTCACCATTTTAATGTCTGTGGTGCTCTCTACTGGCAGTCAAAATCCTTTTGTTCTCTGGAAAGGCTACCTCTGTAATCTTTTCAGGCCACTCACCCTGACTCTGTACCACAGAAGACAGTTTCGAAGAGATTTGGTCAAGAGCCAGTATCTAGACCTTCTCACTCACCGAAGCCCTTCTTATGGACCACTTGTCTGTCTGAGAGTCGATTGCCCTTCCTATTGGGTGAACTGGTGGTGGAAATTCTATGGGGACCACACCTAAGAAAAGAAAGCAAACATTGTAAAAAATAATGAAAAAATATATAAATTAATTATTTAATTTAAAAAACACTTTATCATGTCCAAGAAAAAAAAAATTCAGATAGGGTGCTTGCTAAGCAAGTGCTGCTTTAACACATATCCCCTAGCCCACCCTTCTAGCCAACCACTACCATCCATCCCCTTTGCTGCAGAAATCCTTAGTGCTGCCATGGCCACTGGATCAGAGATCAGAACCAGTTTCAAAAGCTCAGAATCTACCCAATCACTTATTTTCAACTGACTTTGTTAATGCCTGCTAAACCCATGTTGCCTTGAGAATTGCTGTCTCTTCTAAATTTCTAGAACAGTAATGAGAAATGATAAAATAGTAGCAAGAAATTATAGTTAGCTTTTTTTTTTTTTTTCAAAAAAAAGAAGAGGTGTGTTGGAAAGGCTGAGGATGAATTGTTCCAAAAGAAAATGTATTAATGAACCTATTTTTAAATGAAAGATTTAAATAGAGATGTGAGGAAAGCAAGGTGAGATGTGAGATGTGAGAAAAGCAAGAATACTATCTGTAAAAAAAACGGGGGGAGGAAATATGTGTATACATGTATGCATCTTGCATAGGAATAAAATACCTGAAAGTATACACAAAACTAACAATAGCAAATACTTGTTGGCACCTACTTAGTTCCAGGTACTATTCTAATCATTTTAGATGTATCAATTCACATAATTATAACAATCAGAGAATCAGTGATAGCACATATTTAATAGCATAGACATAACACCAGAGGTCTTGAGTTCAAATTCTACATCTGCTATGAAACCTGGGCAAACTTATATCCTCTCTGTGCCTCTGAGAGTTATTTTGATGATTAAATAAATTAATGTGTGTGAAGGAGAAATACTTGATACCTAAAATCAAAATCTCAAACTCACTCAGTAGTTAAAATATTGAGCATTTACTATATACCAAGCACTGTTTTAGGTTCTGAAGATGTAGCAGTGACCAAAACAAAACAAAAAATTCTTGCCTTCATGGAATTCTTACAGCCTCGGAGACCTAGAGAGAATATTAATTGGATGAGAAACTACAGAGGTGAATAGTGTTTCAAAAAAGAGAATACCTTCAAATCAGTAGAGTCTCATGACATATTAAATCTTAGATGACAAATGAAATTAATATATTACAGTGTATAGAATCATTACTAGAATTTATATAAATCTCTAACTCTAATTTCTTATATTTGTAACATATACCTTCCAAAGGAACATAAAGTAGAACATAATCAGACTTTTTTTTTATTTTTTACATCATTTTTCATTTTTGCACAATGTATGCTTTTTCATCTTGGTTATTATCCCCCTACAATTCCCACACCCCCTTATTTTGACTGTAATCCCTCCTACACACCCCCCTCCCACTGTAGTGTATCTCTGGCTTATAGTTGCTTATTGATTTTGATTTATTTTCCTTTATATTTCATGAAAGATGTGTATTGCTGACACAAAGGAAAAGAATTGAGATGAAAACTAAGGAACAAATTTTTTTTTACATTTTTTAATTTATTATATTTATATTACATCATTATTCATTTTTGTATTATATGTGCTTTCTCCTCCCAGGTGTAGTTCCAGTAAAATTCCCACCACCAGTTCACCTGTGCACCATCACCATAGTCCTTTGTGAACATCCCTTCCTCCTTCTGATCCCTCTCCCTCACCACCCCCTGCAGAATGTCTCTGATTTATAGTTGCATGTTAATTTTGATTTTTTAATTTATTATTATTGTTGTTGTTGTTGTTTTCCTGATCCCTTATTTGGTTCCCCTATGTTCCTCCTATAGGTGAAACCATCGATATTTTCATTTTTTAAGGAAAAATTGTTTTTAGAGTTGTATATCCTCATTCTTATTTCCGTAGCTGATATGCCCCATGTTCCAATACCTCCTTATGTCTCATTTTTCCAGAAATTGAAGTGATCTGCCATGTATTGGTGAACATCAGAGAAAGGGTCATAGATACAACCAGTGGGAAGAACAAGAAATACATTTATGTGATTCTGAGGGATGATTTTGAGATGGGCATATTAGCAGTCAACAGCATGTTGCTCAATTTCTAAATATTTGCCTTGAGCACACTTCGTTGTGTTGATTTTGTGTCCAAAGCTTGTTTCTGTCACGTTACATGACTTTTTTCCCTTAGGACCACTCCTCCAACCGAAATGTCTAGATTTTGAACTTTGTTCCATAGAGGTTAACTGTCCTACAAGCTCAGCAAGCCAAGGGGAGCCTCAAATGTGAAATGTCTAGGCCAGCAGGTGGGAATTCCTGGGACATAGCCACAGGTTTATCTTTGATAGAAGTATTTACCATATTCAGCCTTTAGCCTCTGTTTAACAGTAATGGATTACTTTTTCTAGCTCTGATAAACAAGATAGTTTTCCCATGCTATGAAGCTCAAGAACAGAGTTTAAGAAAAACAAGGCAGGTTATGTGACCAGGAGGTAGCCTCCACACTGGTAGGGAAGTGTTTCGGCCCCGATTGCAGCTCACACCTAGACTCAGAATGACCCCAACAAATACTCTTACCTCTTTCCTAGATATAACTGCACTTGAAAGAGAGCGAGCACACCAGATCTCTTACTCTCTCCTTAGTTTCTTCAATAATAAAGACTAGTTTTTCAGTTTGCCTATTGGACATAGACTTTCCCACTAAGGTAAGAGAGGTAATTGGTGATTCATAACATGCGGCAATATCCTAACAGTTCCAGAGTGATGTTTTTCATTCTCATTAGACTGCTTTGAATGAAAACTGGAAAACATTAAAAAGGCTGATAAATTATATAATCAATCACAAAGACCATAATTCAATTGAGGACAGATACTGAGTTCATGTCTTTTAATTTGATGTTCACCATTATTTGTTAAGATGTCAGGTGATTTGCTAGGCAGAGTCATACTCCCTGATAATTACTTTGCTTAAAATATACCCTTTGCTCCCATTTCAAATATTGCATCAGTGAAAAAGAAAGAAAATATTTCATTCAATTCCCTTGTGTTTTCCACTCCATCAATACTATGATTAATTTTCTTCATGAAGAATGAGGTGTTACCAAAATTTAAAAAAATCTTCCAAGTGTTTTCCATAATACGAGAACTAATTTTTTTCTGACACTTTCATCCTGAATAACTCAAGCTAACTTCCAAGTGTATTTTTTATCAAGTATTTTCTTCTGCATTTATTATGTTTTTCCAATTTTTGGCAAACTGATTTTGAAATTTTAAGAGGAAGAGCTAGCTGCTTCAAAATCAATTAATATCTGGCAATAGTAGCCAGGCAGACAGGATCTGCTATAATTTAGATTGTAGACTCTTTCAAATCTGTCTTAACATCATGCAAACAAAGCACTAAAGAGTTAATATAGCAATTCAGATCTGCCTCATTTTTAAAATCCTTTAATATTTCATGTGAATTTGTAGTTTGTATATTGTTTGTGGGAAAATAAGGACATGTCACTAATACCAAATACCTAGATAGCATTGGTTTTCACTTAGAGATTCTTCATTATGCTTACCTTTTATGATCAGGAAATATCTGTCCTCGGCCACTTTATAATATATTACAGGCAAATACTAGAATCCTTTTTAAAAAACCAAAATGTCCCATACTAAGTTTGTTTTCTTTTGCCTACTAAAACGATCATTTAAGAATGTTCTCCTTCAACCTCATTAGGGAAACACTTTAGTTAACAATTTTATCAACACTGCTAAGTTGGAGGAGTAAATAGAGCTTACAAGAAGGCTGTATCTCTAGCTGATTTATATTATTATTATCAAGATAACATTGGTTTTCAACATTGCATGTGATTCAAAGGCACAGGATCACACCTCCTCAGATACATGGTCCTCACATGAGATCTACCATCAAGGCCCCCACAGTCCTCATCCTTAGCCCATATGTCTCCTCCAGACTGTGTTCCCTCCTCCCCCTCTCATAGCCTTGATTCCACAGTTTTCTTAGGGTTTGTTTTTGGTTTCGCTGCGGCGTCTTTGCTGATTCAGTCAATCGTCTTATGTTTCTGTTTCCCCTTTTATGCAAAGATTTTAGGTGAGCACCATTATTTGATACATGTTGAAATTCACAGACAGGGTCCGTGCATCCATTAGTCCCTGTTTTTGTCATTTCTTTTAGAAAAGATATGCTTGGGCTATAGCACAACTAGACACATTGAAGACCTGAGCTTTAAAAGAGGAAGCTCGTTCTATTTTTTTCCCCTTGTTCTTCTGTTGCTCTTTTTTATATAGTAAGCCTCAAAGCAGCCTTGACTGGAGTCTGGACTCAAGTCTCTAGCCATCTGAATTTTAGGTACCTGCTGCTTGAAAATGGTGTTCTGTGAAATGCCAGTTTCCCACTAACTAGAGATTTGGAACCTCAGGACTATGAGAAGTTAAGTTTAAGCAGAGTCTCCCTCTTGTTGGCTGGGCTGTATAGGGTACCAGATAGCTATTGTTGATAAACAGAGACAGAGTCATCCCTTAGAGCAACCTGCTTATTGCTTTGCCCTTCTCTGAATTGAAATATTGCTGTTGCTAGTACCTATCCTTTTGAGGAATCAATGAATTGATAGGGCATTCCACAAATAAATCATTGATTTTTTTTTTACTTCTTAAATTTATCTTATTTATTGAAGTAACATTTATTTACAAAATTATATGTTGATTTTTAAAGATTAGACCTATCTATGATTGAAATAGACGTCATTGTCCTGGCGCCATGGTATATAATTAACAACTGACTGAGAGTGAGGATAGGAAAAGTCTGATTTATGGGGTTTAGCAATTTCATTGGTGTAAATATTTGATACTAGACAATTTCTAGCTGCCAAGTAATATAAGTAAATATAGACTTGGGAAGGGGTATGCACAATCAGTTCCTGCCAGTCAGGACTAGCTTGTGCCCCATCGATGCTGCTGTCAGCTGGGTCCTTTTCAGAACTAGGTGTCATCAGCAGCAACTCATTACAGCTTTATTCACTGTAATGCAATGTGCTGGGGACATGTGTTTCCATCTGAATTTTAATGACATTTTTTGGCATTTAGCTGTGGGGCAATATTTTCTTTGACATTTAGCCTCTTCAAGATCCTGCTTTTATAATATTGAGGAATAAAATAACTTCACTGGGAAAGAGCTCTTCTGTTCTGCCAACTATGGTAAATATGGTAAATATTGTTAGATATATTATAGGGGAATCATCCTACTTCAGATGCAGGAAGTCTTTATTGTAAAAGGAATGTTTAGGCTGAAACTTTAGCTCATGTTTATCTTCAGCATGTCTTTGAGCATCTTGAAGACCATTTTTATTACCATTTTAATATTAGGTGAATGCTATCTAAGACATAATATATGCAATTATGGAATAAATATTAATCCACCATCTAAATTGGTAATGACTCTCCTGAGGGCTATATATAAATCTTCCCTATCATAAAATCCCCAGAGAGAAAGATGACATAGTTTATCTTGTTCAGTTGGACTTAACAGCTATTGGCCTACTGGGTAGTAATAGACCTTTGGGGAGAGAAGTTGAGCTCGGGACACTTCAGCCATGGCCTTAATAACCTCAATATTAGGCGTCAGGCACCAGCTGACCTCTGGAAAAGAGACTATGGCACTTTCTTTTCGTCTCTGCTCCAGGGTCAGCTCACACTGGCCTGTCTTTTTAGGGCTGCTTCTCTACTTGACTGGCCTTGTTCCAATTTTTTCCTCATTTAGGGACTTCCCCTTTTTCTCTCCATGTCCTATTAGGGAAACCTCCCTTTATCCTTGTTCAACCTTCACTGACTGTTTTTGAGACAACCAATCTCTCTTTTCTCATTGAAATATTCTCTGTTATGATTTTCTATATGCACACACCGTTGATAAATGACTTTTGTTTTATATTTATGTATGCAGCCCTCTACTGAGATGTTTGAAAGGCATTGGTAGATCTGATTCCTTGGAATGTGACCCATAGTATAGACTGGCAAATCACTATGGCTTGTAAGGAATCAGCTGATGCCTCAAAGAGAAGCTATGTCAGGGCCAAGGATATGCTGTATACTCTAACAAGCACCCAAAGGCCTATAATATCTGCTTAGAGGAGCTTCTTGCAAGGTTGAATACAGTCTGAGTGCTAATGGTCTGAAAAGGCAGAGGGGACTAAAGGAATGAATTGCTGGATTTTTTTGGGATTTTACCCACTGCCAATATTTTCATCTTAATTTTTGGTCTGATTTTTTTTTTCATCTAATGACTTCCAGGCCTGTCCCATGCCCTCTCTGTTGTACTGAGTTGAGATTACTCACTGCATTTGACTTTATTTGTAGTGTGTCAAGATCTTGTGCTTTAGTTTCAAGGTCCCTGGAGTCCTCTGAGCTGGCTGCAGAACTACAAAAAGTAAATGAAAGACAAAACTGTAAAGAAATAAGTCCTCAGACAGACTTCTTGCTCCACCCTGTGAAGGACTTACTTCACCTCTAGTCAGCGATCGCAAGTGAGACAGAGAAAACATGAAATAATAAAAATTCACAAATCCTTCCTAGTGCTGACAAAGGTGTTGCTAGTTCAGCTCTGAAAACTGGTTCCTTGAAGGAGTGGGTTGATTACTTTCCCTGATGATATTTTCTCTACTTAAGGGTTTAGGAGTAGTTCATGGTGGCAAAATGACCTTCAAAATGCAAACATTTTGTTTTATCTAAGGGGTGATTGTGTAAGCTATGGAAATGAAATATCTATGTTCCAAAACTGAAAATCAATCAGTTATGGTTTTGTTGAACACTTGAACTTATGTGTCCCAGATTAGCAGCTAAAAGGCATCCAGTGATCTTACCCTCAAGCACAGATCACTGCTTTGTATTTATTAAATAGTTGAAGGCCGTATGTCTGAGTTCCTGGTCTCATGGAACTATTCAATAGACTAGTCCTATTAGAGAATATAATTTTATACAATATGAAACTGTCTCAACAAGACTTCTCTAGTTATGAGGACAGGGAGAACAACTAGGATTCAGAAAATCTTGGTGTTGCAGGACCCAGCTAACCATAGAGAAGATGCATTTTATATAGCAGTTATCCTCTCTCCTTTCATTCGAGTCTCTGTGTTTATTTATTTTTTTTTATTTTGTGGTCTCATGTAGAGGTTACATGCGAGAATTCCCAGAATCAAATACATATCAAGATACAAATGTTTTTCTAGGACAAATTTACCTACAGGAGGTTTAGGAGTACTTTGAATTAAATATTAATTCTTTGTTATATCTTTGTATAAGAATGTATTTGGACACAAAGGAGAAATCATCATGTATTCCTCTTGTTCCATTTCGGCTGGCTATAAAAAAGTGAGCATCACACAGACTGGTATTAGAAAAATGCCAAAAAGAAGCTTAATAATAAAATGTATACCCCTGTTTATATAGGAGAGACCCAGCATGACTGAGTAACTTGACACATGGCTTCAGACACCATCTTAAATAGGTTAAGATGAGAGTTTAGGGAGAAAAAGGGGGAAGGTTAGTCAAGATGGTTACCAAGGAAGACAAGGTAAGCAGAGGTGTGCAGATTCAAGTTCTGTCTTTATATAAGGAAATTAGTTCTTCCCGGTACAATGAAGGAGACATCCTTGCAAAGAAAAGTTTACATATAACTATCTTTTTCTAAAGCAACCTCCACCCAGCCTTCATAGCCCTTCCCATATAACCAATCTTTTGCCAAAAGGACATATTTTGGGGTGGCAGGATTATGTTCCCCTACATATGTAAGAGTGCCTTACTAGTGTAAAGGACTGCTACTTGTTTTCACAAACACCAACAAAATACCCTATTCTCCAAAGAAGGCATGCATTATAATTTGAAGACACTGATCTGAATACTTTTGGGAAAGAAGGGAGATGTAAATAAATAAATAATTTCCAAGGATCATTAGTCCATCTCAAGAAAAGAATGTGGTATATCTGCATAATTTCTTTCCTAATTATACTCATTCCAGGAAGAACTTTCTTTTCTTTTTTTTTTTTGTGGGACCCTCACCGGCGGCCAGGGAACGAACCAGCGCTGCAGAGGCTGTGGGCAGCCTCGCAGCCCATCCAGAAAGAACTTTTTGACTAGAGTTACTTCTAGAAATGCAGTCTCTTTCGCAATGTGAATATTTAATTAGTATGGGAACCATAGGGTGCAGCCAGAATGGACAGTGAGAAAGCATGCCAGCTTAAAAAAAAAAAAAAAACAGCGGAAAGTAAAGTGAGGAAAAAACTACTTGCATCAGGCAAGGAGAAGGTAGTGGTGCCTGTGGAATTTGTCTTTGTCAAGAACAGAATGGTGAGAAATTAGAGAGTGGCTATGAGAAAATCTAAGGAGGGGCACCATTTTAAACTTTACTGTGCTGGGATAGAATCTTAGCAACATATATGGGTGTTGCTATACCTTGTTTTGGATTATGGTTTATGCCCACCAGAAAAAAAAAGGTTTCTGCCTCAGAAATAGTTCATAGAATCCCTGAAATTCTGAGAACTCCTTATACAGGAGACTTGCTGAACAGGATGACCAAAAGACCAGTCAGTCCCAAGAGCAATCCATACAAGAAAAGCTTGCTTATTCCTTGTTTGGTAGCAGTAGTCCTGATTAGAGCTATAAGGTCAAGTTCTAGCTTCTGCCTCCAGGGATTAAGTCCAAACTTTTATCATCAGAAGCTGTATCCAAGAGTTAGTAATTTTTCTATCTAACGTGGCTATTCTGTCTGACCAACTGAGGCTACCTATGCTGGACAAGTTTCATCCAGCCCCACTCCCCCATGAAAAAAAAATGAAGAGGTTATCGTGTCACTATTTGTCTTTTCTCTAATATTATGGACTTAGAAATAAAGTGTCTGTGAGTAAACTCTTACACACTTTCATTTAAAAAACATGTTTGTAACATCTCGATTTTATAGGCATAAGGATTAAGAAGTTTCAATGATATCATATTCCAGTATAATAATTTGTTGTAAAACTTACATGTGCTTCAAGTTTATTCCTTATAAAAGACCTGGCATGAATAAAATATCTACAGAATTTGTGTGCCTCCGCCTATCTGAGTGTCAATAAGAATAAAGACAGGAGGAAGTGGGCCTCCCCTGGTGATACAGCGGTTGAGCACTGGGCTGCGAAGCTGCCCACAGCCTCTGCAGTGCCAGTTCGATCCCCAGCTGCTGGCAAGGGTCCCACATGGAGCACAGACCTCTCCTCTCAGCAGTGTATTTTGTCAGTCTGCCTGTTCTGTTCCCCGCTCTGTCTCTGGTGAATTCTCTCACCCTCCTGCGCTTCTGACTGTACCCAGTGCTTGTATAAATAAATAAATAAGTAACTTAAAAAAAAAAAAAAAAACAGGAGGAAGTGAGAGTCGGTGCTGGCCCTGTCCATTTACCAGCAAACCACCAAGACTGTCCTGTTCTCTATATCCGTGTTCATGGTGTGAAGGAAATTGAACTTGTCTCTGTAATATTCCTGGAAGTTGTGAATAATAAAAAGGATAACAATCACCCATTTTAAATTGCATATCTTTCAAGTGACCTTAGCCTTCCTCATCTGTATTTGTTTTGACACATAACTAAGGAAGTTGTTTCCAGACTCTTTGAATTGTCCACATACAATGTTAATAGGTACACTTCTTTGGGAATCTGAATAAATATTATGAAAACCTAATCAGGACTGTAATCTTGTAGATGAAAATATTGTTAAAATTAGCATTTTAAAAGTGCTAATTGTAAAGTACTTGTGTATCCTTGTTTACATTATACTTTCAGGTTCCCAGAAGAGTTCTCATTTTCATTTAATATGTATTCCTAAGGAAAACTTAAGAAAAGCCTATTGCTACTAATGAGACTTAGCTGCTCTTACATTTTTTCTATAATCTATTACAATAGTGATCATGTCCAGAAAACAGCTAGGTCTTTATATCCATCAGGAGAGGTTAGATTAGCTGTAATATAACAAACCCCCATATCTCTGATATTTAACGTCAAAGGCTTATTCCTTGCTCACACTTTTTGACCATCACAGGTCACCTGGTGCTCCTCTCCACATACTAATACATCAGAGCACAAACTAAGGGAGGCTTCATAGTAGGGGCCATTATCAGTCATGGTGTCAGTGGCCAAGATAGTGTAAATTCACACATTGACTCTTCATGTGACTTATGTCACCTAAACTCATTTTGTGTCTATGCTCAGATGCCAGCAGGTCTCATTGGCCCACACCAGTTACTTAGCCACCTCTAACTTCAAGGTTTTGGAAACTATAATCTTTCCATGGGTCCGAGAAGTAGAAATATTGAACAATGCTAATACTGATGATTAGAACTTTATTGACAGTGAGCCTAGGCCTTGGCAATATCGTAAAGGAAGGAGAGTGATAAGGTAATAAATTTGTGTTGTATCAAGTCACTAAATTTATAGTAAGTTATTGCAGCATGAATAGGGAATTAAAGCACAGAGACTCTAAAAAAATAGCTCAGAGCCTGGATGTTAGTGTCAGACAGAGATGAGTTTGAATCCTACATGAGCAGTCCCTCACTATAGATGTTGGGTCAATAAATACAACTTATCTGCTCCTTAGATTCTTCATTGGTAGAAGAAGAGCAAAGTTAGTATCTACTATGAAAGTTGTGAGATTAAAGGTTACTTGTGTAGCCTATTATACGGCCTCAGTGTATGTTAAAAACAGACTCATAAGCATCACAGCGAAGGGTATGACAATATATACAATGGTAATAATGCTTATTCATAGGAATGTATACCCTCCACAAATTTATCTTAATGAATATAACATACATAAAATTAAAAATGATTTTTATTTTAATTATGACTATCATGTAATCCTTAGTTAATCTTTATGAGATGAGATAGAGCTAGCATAGGGCCAAGTGGAACAGAGCCTAGAATGACTTGAGACATGCATGACTGCTATGACTAATATAGATGGGGTCACGGAGGGCAGGTGACACTTGTGCCAATATTTGATGGAAGATGTTCATTTCAGTTCCAAAATATCTACTGAACACAAACTATGCATTATATTCCTACTATGCAGGCCATGTTTTGTCAGCCTCTTAAGTGAAGATTATTATTGTCAAAGAAAAGCACAGTGGATTAGGCAAGAAAATCGCATTTGCTTGACTGACATGTGTCCCACCCATTACTCATTAATGAGTATCACTTAGAACTGCCAGTGCCTTAAAGGTTTATTGTCTCCTGTAGGAAGGTGGTTTTGCAATTTCAGCAAAAATTTTTTACTGTTTCCAAAAATTTAAATATATTGTGACTGCAACACATTACGGAGAGTTCAAATGAAACTAAGAGGCATTAACGTTGACTCTAAATTTATGCTCATTGTTAATTGTATGCACTTTGGTATGAAGTGGACCAGGGTTCAAGTCCCACCTCCTTTTTTATTCTATGACCCCAAGAGAGTTGAATACATTCCTTAAGAAACAGGACCAAAATAGAACATATCACTTCAGTTCATTTGAAATTATAATAAGGATTCAAACTCTACCCATTATAATAATTATTCCAGACCAGAACTTTAAAAAAAGACATTAATTACTAAAATAATCAAAATAGCTAATATTTCTTTAAAGCAACTCATTAGGAGAGTTTTCTGTTCTTTTGCTCACTTTCTAGAACATCCCCAAAGCATGTTTTTGCTCTCGTATTTTTCCCTAATTTCTATATTGATTTTTTTTTCTGTGTTGGGGGAAAAATTAAGGAAGCAAAGATTTCAGGGCTAAAAGAAAGGCAATAGTGGCATAGTCACAGGGTCTTCCCTAATTTTAAGGAATATTTTAATGTTACTAGCCTTTGTTTTGTTTCTTTTAGAGGTGACTTTAAATTGCTATTTTTTTTTTTTTTTGCAACAACCACACTGCTTCTTTTAGTTTGGTTTTTTTTTTTTTTTTCTGTCTCCAGAAGTGCTTTTTTATCTTTCTCCTGATTGAGAATATAAAACTTCCACCCCTCGCTCTCAGATAGTTGCTAAACATTTAATTGCTGAAATCCTTCTTCAAATTTGAGAACATCCATGAAGTGGAACTTCTTTGGCTTCCTTATCCCCCACTCGGCAGCTTTTTATGTAAACATTTCTAGGCTGCCTCACACAGATTCCTATGGTTCTCCCTACAAACTTGTTTTGAGCCTGAATACTTTCCATTTATCGTTCCATGTTTCCTATCCCTTGGCCAATTTAGACCCAATGCCCTGTGTTCTTTCCATTTCGTGAGCTGGGTGACAGCTGACAGGAGGTGAGTAACGGATGGGCAGCTCATTTCAAACCATACTCTTGCAACATTGAGAGTGATGATCTTGCAAAAAAAAAATGAGCTTTCCATCTGTGGGGTCCCTCTCCTGTCTCTGGACCTCCTCCTGGGCAATGGATACATTCCCAGTGGGCTGAGTTGTCTAACACAGGAACTTCTCTATATGTGGTTTCCTATATTGGGTTCATTTCTAAATGAATGCCTTTCAGAAACCAGACACTGCTCACTGCTCTGCCAGGCTCTGTGTGAGTGTAAGTTGTGTGTGTGCATGTATTTTGGTGTCCGTAATTTAAGAAGGTAAGAAACAAGACCAAGAACCCTATTGGAAATTGGTTAAAAGTTCAGTTTGGGGATAGATAAAAGAGTATGGGATGCTTTCTTCCTTAATTTTGCTTCTGAAGAGCCTTCCCCATAAAGCATTTCATATCAAGTTTTGGAGATGATGTCATGAGTTAGTTCTTTACACTGAATCTGTATGTAGTCCACACCTCAAATCTTTCTCTTTGGCCTTATGTGGATGGAACCAAAAATCAGTATCACTCCTAGAAGACAAAATGTTAAAAAGGTTTCATCTTTAGAACTCTAGCAAGTGGGTCTGGAGTTAATTTGCATAAATATGTATTGTGCCCACATTGGGAAAAAGTCTTGGAAGTCAAGACAGCATGATGACTGCATCAGAAATCCCGTTTTCATAAAGTACATTAAGACATTTCATAAATTTCTGCTGGCCACAGGAAAGTATCCTTGTATACAATATTGGCAAGCAAAATCATTATTTCTGTAAACTATCTTTTATTACATAAAAATTTCTGTTCTTGGAATAATAAATAACTAAGAATAAGCTGCAAGTGTATATATACTTGCATGTACACACTACATACACACACACACCCCTATATATAGTATTCTTTCATCTTTTAACCTTTTCTTGACAGAGAAGAATGAAGGAAAGCTTTTACTATTATAAGACAAGTGGTGGAATTTTATGATGAGCTGTGGCTTCTCAGGTTTTGCCAACTCTCAGATTCTGCTAAAGTTTACTATGTAAAAGTTCAGGTGATTCATATCTTCTCCCACAGAAATCATTCATTGTAAGGTATTATCATTATTATTGAAGTCATTAAGTAGTAATCTCTCAAGTTAAAATAATACCTTATATTTTTATTTATCTAATCTCAATTTGTATGATTAAAATCTTAGCCATCTTGCTGTCTTGCCTCTCACACATATTTGCTGGGGTTCACTGGTTTTCTATGGGTAGAAATTTCACATTTGAATAGTGTGTTCTAGGATCATATTAAAGTTGCCTACTTGATTTAAGCATACAAATTGTAAATTACTGGGCATCAGGGCCTCCCTGGTGGTACAAGGGGTTGAGATGCAACCTAGGAATCTATCCACAGCCACTGCAGCATGACTTTGATCCCCAGCCAGAGAGCTGCCCACACGGCACAGCAGACCTCCCCTGTCTTGCCTGCTGCTCCCCTCAGCAGTGTATTTTGGTCAATCTGCCCGTTCTGTTTCCCACCCTGTCTCTGGTGAATCCTCTCATCCCCAGTACCTCTGGCCTGTACCCCAGTTCTTGTATGCATAAATAAATAAATATTAAAAAAATTAATGGGCATCACTTGTAGCTGCCAGTGCCTTAAAGGTTTGTTGTCTCCTGTAGGGGGTAGATTTGTGATTTCAGCAAAAACTTTTTTCATTGTGTCTCCAAAAATTTAAATATATTATGACTGCGGCACTCAATTATATTTTGTGTAGTGGGTACTTAGTATGTAAATTAATGCAGAAGGGCTGTCTCTCCAGCTAGTCTACAATCAAAAAGTAAGGTTATCTCATTTTCTATTCCTTATTTCAATACACCTTAGATCTGTGAGGGTCAAGAAATTAAGTAGATTATCTGTGTTGTTTCCTGGCATGGAATGGCCCTTGTTGCAGACCAGTACTCAGAGAGTAAATTCAGAAAGTCAGGTCTCTTTAGTAATTTGTAACATTTGCTACTGGAGTTGGTAAACTGAGATTAAGATCTTAAATATGATAAAGTCCCCCAAATGAGGCTATATACTTGTTATGATTTTTTCCTGAAGTGCAGGCAAAAGTTTCAGCTAGTTTTTCTTGCACTTCAAGCATGATCATTCTAAAAATGAATGTTTATTTTCTACCATCAGTTATCACTCACATTTATCTGCCTATATAATCTCTACTGTTGGGCCTCCCTGGTGGCACAAGGGGTTAAGCGTAGCACTGTGAAGCTATCCACAGCCTCTAGCAGCATGAGTTCGATTGTGGCTGGCCAGGGAGCTGCCCACATGGCACAGCAGACCTCTCCTGTCTTGCCAGCTGCTCCCCTCAGCAGTGTATTTCAGTCAGTCTGCCTGTTCTGTTCCTTACCCTGTTTCTGGTGAATCCTCTCATGGTCCCACACAGCTGGCCTGTACCCTGGTTCTTGTATGCATAAATAAATAAATCTTTAAAAAAAATATCCACTCTTTCTCTTAGAGACTGATACCAGGTGAAACATAGTGGCTTCCCAGGGGCCACACAAACTGTTAATGGGAAAAACCCATGTTGCCCATTCTATGGGTGGGTGCCACCTGTGTGCATAAAAGCAAAGTAATCAAAGTCTAGCATGCTGAAGGATTTTTAATCAGTAAGAGGTTCAGAAGGGAGAGAGAGAGAGAAGAGAAATAGGGGAGAGAAGAATCTTAAAAATATGGACTGCCTATAAAACTCCAAAATCACCCATCCCCTTATGGGCAGACACCCAGTTAAACAGCCAGGACCCAGAGCGGAGTGACCAACACCCAGAAGCAAAGCCTCCAAGAGATTGAATCCAAGGCACCTCCTGACAGGGAATATAAGCAAGAGGCTGGGCAGGGCCTGGAGGGCTGGAGAGAAAAAAAGAACCAAAGTTCAGAATGTACCACACTTGCGGAATCCACCAGAGGGTCAGCTTAGCAGTTGCCAAGTCTCTGAAGCGAGCTGGATCATCCTGCTTGCCAAAGCATGCAAACTGGAGAAAAGGGGCAGGCATATACGTGTTCAGTGTTTTAAGTCCAACACGGTCACTCAACCCCACCCTTAGATCCCAGCAGCCCCCTCCAGTTGGGAAGTCTGGTTCATGGTGTGCTGGGAATTGTGCTCTGTGTCTGCAGATGGGGATCGGGGAAGACATTCGAGAGTGGAATCTGTTAGGACATCAAGGAGTTTGAGTCTTATTGCCCCAGACCCCAGCCACCTTCTTTAATAAGACTATAGGAAGAAAGGCTGAGGCTACTCGAATCAACTAGTCTAACCATCTGGTCTAGAGTCAACACGTGTCTCGTTAAAGAAGGCCAGGAGGAAATATTGAAATCCACTGAAGACAAAGCAACACTGGAGATAGTAGTAAAGTTATTTTCTGATTCATACCTGTAATATTGTATGCACTGCCCTAAGAAAAATTCATATTCCTAAAAGCAAGAGTTAGAAGTGCCTAATGGGATGTTAAATCTATTTGTTCAAAGATACCTCTGGATATACAAAAAAAAATTCAGTTTGAAGTTTAACCAAAATTATTTTCTTTGTTATGCAAGGAAAAGATTTGAATAAATTGGAAGCGAACACAGCTCTGGGACATAGCTTGGCTATAAGAAAACAAAATGTTTTCAGTTTTCTTCACAGTAATTACCTTATAAATGGAAAATCTGATCTAATCACGAACCATTTTCAGTCTTCACTGACTTCTTGTTGCCTGTAAAATAAAATAGAAACTCCTAAAATAGGAAGTAAGATGCTTTTAAGATATGTGCCAGGCACTGTACTATACCCATCATGGGTCCTATAGCATGTCATTCCTCACAGAATCCTTACAAAATAATAATACCAGTTCTAGTGTAGTGTTGAACAAACAGAGATTCAGAAAGATTGCCCAAAACCACTTTATTAAGATGGGGATATAGGGCCTCCCCAGTGGCGCAGCGGTTGAGCGCTGGGTTGTGAAGCTGTCCGCAGCCTCTGCAGCACCAGTTCGATCCCCAGCTGCTCCCCGGCCACCGGAGGAGGGGCCCACATGGCGCGCAGACCTCTCCTGCCGCCCGCTGCTCCCCTCAGCAGTGTACTTCGGTCCTTCTGCCTGCTCTGCTCCCCGCTCTGGCTCTGGTGAATTCTCTCATCCTCCCGCACTTCTGACTGTACCCAGTGCTTGTATAAATAAATAAATCTTAAAAAAAAAAAAAAAGATGGGGCTATAACTAGGATATCACACCATACATTCTTCAAGTATAGCTTAGTTTCCAAGGCAGAGTGAGGGGGGGAGAGGGAGAGAGGGTTCTTTGTCCATTCAAATGGCAATTTGAAGGAAGAAAGAATTTGAGAATGTAATGGGGAAGAAAATGAGCTAACTCAAGTATCTTTATTATTTCATTCCTTGCCCCAGAGCCTGAGTATCTCGAGAGAAAATTTTTAATCCCTACAGGAAATTTTCTTTTTAGTCAGGATGTGTTGTGATTAATGATCATTCCTTTCAGAGCAGTAAATGCCAGTACATTTTTTTTCAATCCCTGGTGTGTGGTACTATAGTGAATGCATTGTGGAACTTAGGAAAGAGCATAAGTCCAGGTCTCTGGGTTGTCCAGTATGGTAGCTACTAGCTTGAAATGGGATTATTCTGAATTAAGATGTGCTGTAAAACAAAACAAAACAAAAAAGCCCAAGAATTTCAAAGCTACAAAATAAAAAAAGTTAAATGTCTCAATAATATTGTGTTGAATCACATATAAAAATGATAGTACTTTGGATGCAACTGTGTTAAATGGGATATATTCCTTTAAAAGAAAGATTTATTTTATGCATGCAAAAGCTGGGGTATAGGCCAGAGGTGCAGGGGGGTGAGAGGATTCACCAGAGACCAAGCGGGGAGCAGAACAGCAGATCTACTGAATTACTCTGCTGAAGGGAGCAGCGGGGGAGACTGGAGAGGTCTGCTGCACCATGTGTGTAGCTCCCTGGCTGGGGATTGAACTCCTGCTGCAGTGGCTGCCAATAGCTTCATAGTGCTGAGACTTAACCCCTTGCACCACCAGGTAGGCCCCAATGGGATTTATTCTTTAAAGTAATTGAAACAGTTTACCTTTTTTTTTTTAATAATAAATTTTATTTTTATATTCCCCATACAGTTGCAACCCCCCCTTTCTGATCCCAATCCCTCCCCTCCCGCCCCCACCCCCCCCAAAAGTGTCTCTGTTTCATAGTTTTTTGTTGATTCTGATTTTCACTTTCTTATAGTGGGTGGCTCACTTCATATTTCTAGTAGATGGTTCTAGTCTAGCTAGAAATGGATTCTCTTCAGATTCTCTTCCCTGGAGGGAGTCCTCAGCTTTAGGGAAGCATTGGAAGGGAGAAGTATCTTAAAAAATGCAGAACAAATTCACATTTGTTTTTTTAATCTGAGGTTTACTGGGGATAGTATCTCTCCAACACATGTGGCTGAGAACACAGTTGAACATAAAGCTGCCAAGAGAACTGTTTGTGGCTTCCAAGAGCTGTGATTTCTTAAGGAGAAGAGCAGTTTCGATCATGTTTTTTCTATCTCTGTGTTTTCAAATCAAGACAGTATCCTTAGAGTGTGAGAATATAAAGAGCAGTAAAAAATGTCCCAAAGCTCCAATTAATAATTTCCTGTGATAGGTCAGAACCACTCATTTGGCTGAAAATAGATTTCTGTAAAACCAGTTAGGAGTGTTGTAGATGATATTCTTTTCATACACTTCTTCCTACCATTGACGCTGAAGTTGAGTGCTCCTTCTCCATATGTATCTGTATGACATAAAACATATAAATGTAGCCACTAAAAGTAAAGGGTTCCAACATGATGGATATTTTTTAAATTCACATAAGATCCAAAACAAGAATTTTCAATTGATGAGAGGCTCTTCTCCAGGTGGCGCTTGAAGACCTTGACTCTCCATCTTGTAGCTTCTCTCTTTTTCACACATGACTTCCAAGGTCACAGTTTTCATCTTTATCCAAGTTAGAAAGAAAAGTGCTGAGGATCACAATTCTACTAATAAGAATTCTGTTGTCTTTCTGTGGGAGCTGGAAGAGGAAGACTGTCTTGGTGGACATAAAGCAGTATCTTGCGTAACCAACCCTTCTTGTTCACAGAAAAGCAACTCTTCCTATACATAAACTCACTCTATCTTTTCCCAACACAAAGTTCATGTGAAGTCCTCTCATTTTTTTTCATATTTTGAAATTAAATCTGAGAAATTTACCTCAAAAGTGAAACTTAAACAATATTCTCTCTCTCTCTCTCTCTCTCTCTCTCTCTCTCTCTCACACACACACACACACACACACACACACACACTCACACTCACACACACACACAATCTTGGAGTTGTTCTTGATGCCAGAACAATGGAATTTACTGGTAGGTTGAGTCTAAAACATCTTGAATCAGTTCCTTGAATCCTTGAAATCATATGGAAAAATAACAATTGTTTGATACCTTTTACATTGATTGGGCTGGAATCCTACCACTGGAATAACCTAAGGCAATGTTTTTATTTCCTCCATATTCCAATTTCACTGTCACTTTCTATATCCCTGCTCCAAATTCTATGTCAATTGCTATCTCTGAAATCATGACTAGGCATGCACAAGAACTTGTCTCAAGGTTTTGTTTTTGTTTTTATTTTTTTTTTACACTGTGCTTTAATCTTCAGAAAGTATGTATCTGTAAGGCGGGGATACAAATGAATAATTCTTCTTAAGAAATAGGGGTATCAGTGCTGCTCCTGAGTTTTCAGAAGACTCCATTCTTCAACTGAGAGCATGTGATGCTTCTCCTGAACACTGAGTCCTACCCCTGATACCAAAGCACAGTGTTGCTCTTGTCTCATTTTCTCCATGTGAATGGGAACAAGAATATAAAATGAAAAACAGTATGTTCAGATGACTGCTTTGAGAAGGTCTAAATACTCTGTTTACTCTGTACACATTTGTATATTCTCCTCCTTGAACTTCAGTTCCTCATCTGTGTAGTAATAATTCTCTCCATTAGTGAAATATCTGAAAATGCAGAGTGTGGTGCTCAATCCATAATAATTACTCAATTTCTAACTTTTCTTACTTCAGCTCACTCCTGACTCTAATACCGCCACTTCCTACCCACCATCCTCTCCTTTCCCCACCCTCTAGCACCCCACATACCTTGACTGTGGCTTTCAGCATCTTGATTATTAGCATGGACTGAAACTGGACATGCTTTTCCATTATCTTCTGTTGCCTCAGCACATTCTTAACACCATTCTAAGATGCTCAGGAGTCACTCTTCTTCCCAATGCCAATTTAGATTCCAACCCACTTTTGTTTTATACCTGTTGCTAGTGGTAACCAGTAAATCATTGGCCACACAAGCTGAAGAAAGGGATAAAGAAAAACCAGTCACATGTGTGACTGAACTATGTTGAAACGAATTGAACTAATGTGGTTGAACTAATGGGGAAAGTCATGAATGTTGTGGAGAATAGAATGAAAATATGTGAATATATCCATATATGATAAATATAATCAATTTTATGAAATGAGGTCATGAAAATTAAATTGCTTATTCCAAAGCTTAATAACTAGTGGTCAATTCAGGAAGAGAACTCAAGAGAAGGATTGTCCATAAACAATGTATCTGTAGGAAAGGCTAGTACTTTCCAATGAAGTACTAGATGAAGGCTTAATTCACAATTACTGATGACCATTCTCTAGTCCAGGAGAGTCTGCATCTGCCCTTAACAAGGATCCTTTAAGATTGGCGGCTATTGCTAAATATGGACATCTGTAGGAAAAGAAGATAGTATCTTGCTTGAGTCCCACAAATACAGTGAGTGAATTCCAGCTCATCTTCAATTCTGCTAAAATTAAAAGGAATTGGTCCTTGTTTTGATGGGGACCATCTAGGCAGAGAGAAACAAACAGCCTTTACTTTTTAATGGAAAAGGGCCAATAAAGCCAAAGACTTCTCAGAAGGAAGGTTTTCTGATTCCAACCCCATTATCACCCTGCTTGCACTTGGTGACTCACAGTAGATGAATTGGCATTCCAGAGCCATGCCTTTATCACAACTGGGAGAGCAGAGCAACTGCTCTCATCAGCCAGACTTTATCCTCTTGGGATTGCTCCTGGCCATTCCCAATTTAGTGAGGTTTTATAATGCTGGTGGAGATCACTCACAGGAAAATAGTTTATTTGAATAATGATGCTTTGGCCAGGTTCTGGTCCCATAAACTGCCCAGCTCTGGAAAGTGTGGAAAGTTTTTATTACACAAACAAAGCTGATAACACAATTACTACCTACTGATTTTACTTACTCACTGCTGCTGCTGCTGCTGCTACTTCTCCTACTCCAACTACTACTACTACACAGTGTAGTAGTAGAATCAAAGCCACCCCATATTTTGAGCATTCTTGTGATATTTATTTATTTATTTATTTGTGCATGTATGTATTTCTATTTGAGGGAGAATGGTGGTATGGATTAAATGGATTGAGGTACAAATATTCTCCAATGATGGGATCTTGGTCAGGAAGGATGGAGAGAATGTGAAAAGGGCTTGGACCTTGTGGGGAGGAATCAAGGTGGGAAATATTGACCATGGTTAGCAAAAGAGACAACAGGAGTTAGAAAAGGGCATGAGAGATGAGGAAAGCATACTAAGTTGGCAAAGGGGAACCCCTCCTGTATTCCCAAGGGTCTCTGCTAAGCTTAGTCCTACTGTGGCCCCTTCTAGTTTCCCCCCACAAACATAGGGCTCAGGTTGGACCCTGGATAGGGTTCTGACTCAGGAACTGGCTCACTGTTCTCTGCCTAGCTATCCCCCCACCCATGAGATTGAGAAATGGGGCAACAGATTGAGGTGGAGAACCTCAGATGGGCATGAGGCTTGAGAAAGAGGATGTCAGGTAGATGATGATAGGGAGCCTTCCAGCACAGCCCTCAAAACAGGTGTTAGGTCATACACAGAACAGCATAGCCTTAGCCCTCCTAACATCCTTCAGGTAGGCATCGTGTCCCGTGATCTGAGGGAGTAGTCTTGGTAGGTGAAGGAAAGCTGCTCAAGTAGGGCAACACCAGAATTTGATCCTGTCACTATACAGGATCCTGTGCCCTTTCCACTGTAACAATAAAGACCCCCCAATACTTCCTGCAAAAGCCATGGGGGAACTCATGTGATCCAGCCATTGAGTATAGCAAGAGGCTTAGAAACGGGATGCCCTGCACTTTCTTTTCTGCTTTTCCTGAGTTCTAATCTCCACACCAGAACAAGAAGATCCTGTGGGAGGAAAATTGCAGCTCTCTTTGTAGGTGGATATGTCCCTCCACATGAAGGCTCAGGGATCCAGGTTCCTTCCATTATTTGATCCTACCATCTCCCTTGTTTCTGGCATCATCTTCTACCACTTCCCCACCTCCAGTGTTCCTGGGCAGTGTTCCATACTTGTGATGGGACGCTCTGGGGAAGTGATCTGGTTTGAGACCTGTGCTTTGTGCTTGGATTCTCTGGATCTCAGTTTCTTGTCACCTCATGTGGTCACCCAGTGGGATAGGATGAGACAGCAACTATAGCTTGAAGAAGGGTGAGTGTCTAAGGTGATGGGAATTATCTTCCTGAAAGAAGTGTGGAAAGACTTAATGTCAAGGGCTCATCAGAAGAGGGAGAAAGGAAGAAAGTGGACATAAGGGAGGAAGATGTGGAGGAAGGATGAGAAATTAAGAGGGGAGAGGGACAGGCTCTCGGAATTTTAACATCTGCTTTGGAAACATTTCTTATCACTGACAATAGAAAAAGGGAAACTTCAGTTACAGGTCTCTAAAACCAAGCAGAAAGAGATTTGAATGTTATCCGCTTTCTCAGTGTAACTCCACAGGATAACTCAGGTTTTGAGGAAGAGAAGGCCAGAAGCAATTCAAGTCCTCTAAGTTCTAACTGAAGCTTGAAGTCCATGGGAAGGGAAGTTTTTTGAGGGGAAGGGAAATTTTGGGGGGGTATGGAAAAGCAAACATGGCTGCTTGATATCTCTGATCTTCAGGGAAGGCCAAATGCCATTGTAAGAGTCTTTTACCTGATTAAGTGAATGTCTTTCACGCCACTGCACTCCCAGTGTAATCTCCCTTTTAATTAACTCAAAACTGCTGATTTAGGTCTTTAACTACATCTATAAAATACCTTTACTGTAATCTTTATAGTTTTGAGTAGTTTGAATTAACTGAGAGAAGGTAGGTGTATATTTGTAAATATGACATAGTTGTACCATTGAAAAATTGAAAATTGAATTAAAGAAGTATTAAATGTAATATTTCCACAATAATTTCTTTCTTAGAAGAATATACAAAATTCAAACAAAGTAGCTGCAGCCTTCCTCCTGCCCTCTGACTCTCATTGAGAATATTCCTATCCTAATCAGAAACACATAAAAAGGAAAGACTGGGGAATGTACTTCATTCTCGTCAAGTTGCACATCACAGGTTATCACGCATTCCAATAGAGATGATCTATACATTATGAGGAAAATAGACCAAAATGAATGGAACATGCAGAATGGTGATAATGATGTGAGTTATTAACAGAGAGATGACAGTTGGGTTTATGAAAGAACAGTTATCAAGAAAGAATAGAGAAGGAAGTGTCAGTTTTGGTCAATGCCCACAATTATGATATGGTAGGAGAACATAAATGGAAAAGGAATAATGTAGTTAGTGGTCTAAGGAGAGAACTGTTGAAGGTAAGAAACAGGAGAGGCAAGAACACATAAATTTTCAAATCACTCTTTTGCTTAAAACATGTAATAGGTACCCATTGCCTACAGAATATAAACAACATTTAGTGAAACTGATAATCAAGGTCCTTCATTAAATGACTTCATATAGTTTTCTTCTTAACCCTCAACCCTTCACTCATACTCATGAGCCCTCTGTTCTAGCTCCATTGAATTAGTAGCTATTTCCCACCCATAATTTTCATGCTTGACATTTTCTCTTGGGATCTCCTTCCTCCTTATCTTTATCCATATAGTCCAACTCAAATACCACCTTCCCTCTTTTGTTTTCCCCAATCCTTATTTCCTCTCCTATTCAGAAATAAAAATTTTGTGTTTTCTACACTATAATAGTTTGTAAATATTGCATTCAATAATTTCACTCAATTTTTAGTTTTTCAGTAGTATAAATTATGTCATATTTATATTTTTTAAAGATTTATTTATGCATATAAGAGCTGAGGTACAGGCCAGAAGTGTGGGGGGTGAGAAGATTCACTAGAGACAGAGTGGGGAGCACAACAGGCAGATCTACTGACATACACTGCTGAGGGGAGAAGTGGGCGAGTCAGGAGAGGTCTGCTGCACCTTGTGGGTTGCTCCCTGGCCAGCAGGGGATCGAACTTGTGCTGCAGTGGCTGCAGATAGCTTTATAGGTTGCATCTTAACCCCTTGCACTACGAGGGAGACCCCCATATTTATATTTTAATTCTAGCCTATAGCACATTTAAAAAATAGCAGACATTTATTGCATGTGAATAAATAAATCAATTGTTGAATAAATTATTACATTAAAGTACTTAATGGTGGAAACAGTGAGTTCCCCCCATCTCCTCCCCCGCCCCACCCCATGTTTTCTAACTTAGTCCTAAGGAATGGAATTCTTGGCATGAGACAGCAAGTTATTTATTCATTCACTTATTCACTTGTTTTTTAAAATGTAAACTTAGAGATGTCCAATAATTGATTCAAGTATATTTTTAAATTGAAAGCTTAATAGGAACAGGAAATAGAGTGTCAAAGAAAGGAATCTATAGAATCTTGATAAGAGGAGTAGGTGATTCAGTAATAAAGATGCAGATACCGGCTGTTTAAATCCTGGCTTTGTCACCTGGCCCTGTCAGTGTGAGTATAGACAAATTACTATAGTTTGGTTTACACCACTTACTATGCTATCTACTTAGCAACATTTTTGTGAAGTTGAAGTTAAATAGTTGCATGGAAGAAACTATGTTAAGTATACATTCAATATAAGTCCAGACCTTTCCATTTTGCCTTCTAAGATGACCCAGGAATTTTTTCAACAGAAAGAGAATGTGGTCATAGTCCTGCTTCATCTGTATTCACCTCTTGTTCTCCCTCCCTTAATTACGATCCAGAGTGACCTCTGGAAAAGATAACCTAGGAAACCACAAAACAAATATAGAAGTGTTTACATTTTCTTAATAACAAAAATAGACAGAGTGACTGGTCTTTCTCAAGAATCTCTGCTGCATGACTAAGAGAATTTTGAAATGTCTTTTAAATTTTCCTACTAAGGATAATGCTATTTCCCCAGTATCCCAATTCTATCATCCAAAGAGTTGTGCTTTTTCCAAAGGTTTTTTTTTTTTTGCACCCCTCAAACCTTCCTTATGAAGCTGTCTTTGAAAATGAGCTACTCTCTCTAGTGTTAAAATTTGATAAATACATACATGTATAAACACACACATACAAAATTAATTACATGTTGAACAGTAGAGAAAATGTGAAAATGAAAAAATAAGAGAACTAGTGTAAAGTTTGGAGGGAGGAAAAAAGAGAGGAGTGGAAGGAGAGAGAGAAAATGAAAGAGAAAAATGGAGAAGAGTCTGGTGAAAACTTTTCTATTTTGATGGAGTAGATATATAAGCTGATGATGGCAGTGTACTGCTTACTGGTTAAGAACTTTGACCTTGAGTTTATATCCCACACCTGTTTTTCATTATATATCTTTGGCACCTTCTGAAACTGACTAGTCTATAATTTCTCATCTATAAAATGAAAAAAATATTAGTACTGGCTTCAGAGAGTTACTGAGGAGAGTAAATGAGGTGATACCTATTAAGTATTCTGCATAGCACTAATTACATGAAAGTTATTGTTATTTGTTAATGTAAATCTTTTGTTTTTCAAAAATGGTATCCCGATATTGAACCACATTCTTACAGAGCAAAAGAACTTCCTCATGTGAAGTGTCTCACTTCTGGCACATCTGCAGCACTCTGTTTATTGCATTCAACATCTATTTCTACCCTTTCTTTTACTCCCTTATATCTGAAAGGTTAAAAATGACACTTCACAGACTCACACAAGTATGTTACAGATATGATAAGTTAAATCAATAAGATAGGTTCACTCTGTATAGAAACAGCCCAAGATCGACCAACCTTCTATTGCTATAAGAGCTAGCAGTGAAGGATAGGAGACTAATTGTAGTTTTGGAGGCTGTATTCTATGTTCCAGGACTACATGACTGATCTGTGTAGCAGTGTCAACAGTGAAAGCAACTGAAAACTGTAGTAGCCGAGTTCTGGAAAGACCTAAGCATTGCTGTGGTGATGCTATCCTGCATTAAAGTAAATGCTACTCCTACAGTCCTTCCAAGGATTTTAAAAATACATGTTACTCTATATGAAATCATCTCTGCTTAAATACCTGGAGATATTTCTAGTTATTTCACACTGAACCATGAGTGATACAATGACTGTTTTAGCTATTTTGATGCTTTTTACCTCATTGCTGTGGAAGCTGGAGAATTTGGAAAAAATGGTTCATGTCTTAACTATTTTTTTTTTTGTGGGACCTTCACCCGTGGCTGGGGAATGAACCAGCGCTGCAGAGGCTGTGGGCAGCCTCGCAGCCCAGGCTCAACTGCTGCGCCACCAAGGGAGGCCCCATGTCTTAACTATTATGTGCATTATGCTAAAGAAAAAAAAAAAAAACACAACAAAACAAACTAAAGCTAAAGAACAATATGCACCAAAATTCAATCCCTCTTTTCTTAAAGATCTGCATAAATAAGGTTCCAGACACATTAAAAATGTCTATTTTGACTGAACCATTTAGAACCCTTAGACCTGTGAGGGCCATCAAAAGATTTGAATCTGCAGTGCATCACTCCTTGGAATATGATTCCAAGTTTGGAGTGAGAATGTCTACTAGTCAGGGTCATAGTCAGTATGTCTAGATTTTCTTGCATTTTTTTTGGAAAATATGTATATTTTTCCAGTTCCCTGGATGAAGTGGAAGCCCAGGCCATACCCAATGGAAGCCCTATTACTAGCATCAGCACTAATGCTGGTGAGCACCCTGGGTGAGCATGGGGGTAGAGGAGTCTCAACAAACACCCCATAGATGTGAATGCAGCCTCTGCAAACTCTGGAAAGGGGCCCAAGGATGAATCCAAAATAGCAGACGCCGTACAGACAGTACCTACCCCTTCTCACTGAAGACCCAATTATAATTTAGGTCTCCCTGACACACAGCGCCATCTACTGGAAATGTGGAAGCTCTACACTTAGCTTTTACAAAGCAATGGGAAAATGGAGAAACACAACAAACAGCAACCTGAGTCCTCAGGGGAATATTATACTACCGAGAGAGATCAAGTCCCCAAAACCCAATCATAAAGACATAGAAGATCTTTTCTTCCTGTCAGATAAAGAGTCCACAATTGCCATTATAAAGAAATTGGAAGAAAATAGAAAACTCAGAGAAGCTGATCAAAGATATACAGGGAAACAAATGTTCTGAGAAATAAAACAAGCTAGCAGAAGATCAAAATTAAAGATTTAAATAGGAAAATAGCAGAGATGCAGGATATGAAAAGCTCAATAAAGGAGATTTAAAAAGTGAGACCTACACCAAGACACATAGTAGTGAAACTTGCAGCATTCAAGACAAAGAGCAAACATTGAAGATAGCTGGAGGAAGAAGCAGATAGATTATTAAATAAACCTTGATCAGGCTAACATAGGAATTCGCTGAAAAAAATATTGCAGTAAAGGACAAAATGGAATGATGTAATCAAAATACTTAAAAACTGCCAGAAAAGAATACTTTAGCCTGCAAGGACAACCCCCCACCCCAGTTCAGATGAAAAGGGGAACAAAAAAGATCTCAGACACACAGATACTTAAAGAGTTTGCAAAAATAGATGTCTTCTAGAAATGTTGAAAGGGACTTGCATCACAAGGGACTACACCTGAGGGGAGAAATCAAATTATGACCAAAAATTAAAATTGATGTAATACTAAAATAAAGAAAGGGAGCTCTCACATCTAAACCAAAGAGAAATATAACACAAAGAACTGAACAATAAAATAGATAGAACCACAAGATTAAGGACAAAATGGCAGCAACAGACTTTCATATATCAATAATTGCTTTAAATGTAAATGGACTGAACTGAACTCATCAATTAAAAGACACAGTGTGTATGGTTGCATTAGGAAACAGAATATGACTTTTTCCATTTCCAGAAAATATACCTGCACTCCAAAGAAAAACATAGACTTAGAGTAAAGGGTCAAAAAACAATCCTACAAGTGAATGGGACCCAGAAGAAGGCAGGAACAGTGATACTCTATCAGATAAAATAAATTTCCAGCTAAGAAAAATAATAAGAGACAGGGATGTTGAGTAAGCAGATGGATAAATTAGTATGGATTTCAGGGAGGAAGTTTGAGATACAGAAATATACAGAGATTCCTCCAAATAAAATCTAAAAGTCAACAATTAAGATGGTTTTCCATGACAGTTTTCTTTGAAACAGTACATTCTTTTCATATTCAAAATAAAGAATAAATCATCTAGGTGACTAGACAAATGCAAGAGAAAATCCTAACAATGCTAACAATGGTTTGAGTAAACTAGATGAGAGAGCTGAGAAGAATCTTTACTAAATGGGTACTTCTCACTCACTTTTCTCTATGACTTTGGATTAGAACAACTTAGTGTCTTAGTTGCTCAGCAAAATACAACTACCAGTTTTAATTAGTGTTTAGTGAGTACTCTGTGATAGGTTTATATTAAGTATTTTATGCAAATCTCTTTTAATTTTGAAATAATCCCATAAAGTAAGTTTGATTATACTTACATTATTCTTGAGGGAGTTGAGACTTAGGGAAGTCATGTAACTGGTGGCTGAAGCCATAGGTTGTTGCAGGTGGTACCCCTGGAGGGGGTTGCTGGTGAGGATAGATAGCCCTGGGAAAAATGCTAAAAAGTATCACATTTGGGGATGGAGCAATGGATAAGATTTATAAGACCCTGGAATTCAGTCAGCCTTTAATTCAGAGTTTAGGGATTCAGCATTTGGGGTCAGCAGATTTCAGACCCCTCCCCACCAATCTTCCAAAAGTCTGAAGGTGGAGTCCCACAGCAGTCAACCTCAGAGAGGAAAATTTCAGAGGCTTTGCAAGTAGCCAAGTGACTGAAACCGTTTCTGGTTTTGCCGTTGTTACAGCCTGGCAGGAAAGGCAAAGACCAGGAGCCTGGCTCCTCCTTAAGCTGCATGAGTGGGGCTGTTTGTCAGGTGGTCCAGTCACTGTAGCTGCTGTTTCAAGTGTCACTTGTCTGGTGCTGTGCTGGAACATCTTGGCATCTCCGGGAGCACCTCCCGTTGTGTCTTCTGTTGTGTTCGTGAGTTGGACAAGAATGTGGGTACATGGCCTCTCAATTGGTGACATTCCACAGCTGTGCTGTTGTCTCTACTCTGTGCCCTGCCTTTGAGAGGGGGCAGGTGGCTCTTATGATGAGTGTATGCTCCTCCATATTCTCTGTCTGCTCACCCAGGCACATGGAATTATGTGACTGAAGTGTACTCTTTCCTTATATACTTGTTTTCCAGAATATCTTACTCTGTGTGAAATAAATCTCCTGGTCTTAAAATTTTAAATTTTATTGCTCTAAGAATCACTCTTGATAGTTCCCAAAACTGATTGCTTATCAGAATATCTGGGGACATTCCAATAATAAAATTCCTTGGCTTTTAGGTAAACACCTAGGAGTGGAATTACTGGATCATATGGAAGCTCTATCTTTAGTAGGTCAAGAAATCTCCACACAGCTGTCCATAGTGGTTGGACCAGTTTGCACTCCCACCAGCAATGCAAGAGTGTTCCTTTTTCTCTACTACCTCACCAACATTTGTTGTTGCTAGTTTTTTTAATATGTGCCATTCTCACTGGTGTAAGATGGTATCTCATGGTAGTTTTGATTTGCATTTCCCTGATTACAAGTGATGTTGAACATTTTTTCATATGCCTGTTGGCCATTCGCATTTCCTCTTTGGAGAAGTTTCTTTTTAGCTCTTCTGCCCATTTTTTGACTGGATTATTTTCATTGTTTTTGTTGAGTCTCATTCCAAAGGGCACCTGCATCCCTATGTTTATAGCAGCACTATTTACAATAGCTAAGCTATGGAAACAACCCAAATGCCCAAAAATAGATGACTAGATCAAGAAGATGTGGTCCATATACACAATGGAATATTACTCAGTAATCAAAAAAGATAAACACATGCAGTTTGCAGCAACATATATGGAGCTAGAAGGGATCATGCTCAGCGAAATAAGTCAGAAAGAAAAAGAAAAATACTGGATGGTCTCACTCATAGCAGGAATTTAAAAAACCTAAATGAGGGACCAGGAAAAAGACTAATTAATATGAAGTAAAAATCAAAATAAACAAGCAACTGTGAACCAGAGACACACTACACGGGGGAAGGGACAGGGAGAAGAAGGACAAGGGTCAAAATAAGGGGGGTGCAATTGTATGGGGAATTTAACTAAAATGAAAATGCATACATTGTGCAAAAATGAAAAATGATGTAAGAATTATATAAAATAAAATATTTTAAAGAAAATTCCTTGGCTTTTAACCTAGGAGTTGCTCTTCACTAAGACTGAGGAAAAGTCCCAGCAATAAGCATTTTAGGGAAACTTTTTGTTAAAGTATAACACAGAAAGATTCAAAAGTTACCTGTGTACAGCTCCCAGTATCCCCCAGAACAATAGATATAAATCACTAGCTCTTCTTTTCCTTCATCCTAGTTCATCATCCAAGTAGTCACTATCCTGACTTCTAACACCATAGATTAGCTCTGCCTGTTATGTAAATGGATTAATACAGTATGTGTCATCTCTGGCCTCTTTTACTCAACATTGTGTCTGTGAGATTCCTCCACCTTGTTCCCTGTAGTAATAGTTTGTTCATTGTCATGTCTATGGAAGTTCAATTGTATGAGTATACCATAACTTATTAGTCAAGCCTGATGTTTCAAAATGTTTTCATTTTTCTGCAGCATGAATGCTACTGCTATGTTTTGAGCGGGTCTTTTGCAAAAATGTGTATACATTTCTGTCACATCTATACCTTGAATTGTAACTGATGGGTCAGTTAGTAAGTTTCTGTCCAGCATTAGCAGATAATGCAAACAGTTTTACAAGGGGCTCTACCAATTTATGCTCCCAGTAGTAAACAAAGTTCAGTTGTTCCACATCCTTGCCTATAGTTGGTAATATGAGTCTTTTTAATTTAAATTATCCTGGTTGGTATTAGTGATATCTCATTATGGTTTTGCTTTTAATTCTTTCATGAATATGGACAAACTTTCGTTGTTTTGATGATTTAGTTATACTTCCTTTGTAAACAACTTGATCAAATATTTAGACTAATATTTGATGGTTTGTCAATCAACTCACTGAATTTTATAAATTCTTGAATTATATGTACATTGAAAATATCTTCTCTGTGACATATCTTTTTATTCCTTAATGGTAAGTTTTGATTAATAGTTCTAAAAAAATGATAAATGTTAAAATAAAAAATAAACTGCATAAAGATTAAAAAAACAAAAAATAAAACAAAAAAAGTTCTTTTATATTGTCTAGCATACCTATTTTATCTTTATATTTAATGCATTCTGTTTCCTATATTAGAAATATTGGAAGATTGCCTATCCCAAGAAATATTTCCAATTCCAAGATTATTTATTCAGAATCCACGGTTTTGAGAAACTCCATGATTCCATACATTATCAGATTTTTTAAAAAGATTTATTTATTTATTTATGCATACAAGAACTGGGGAAGGCCAGAGATTCAGGGGAGAGAGGATTCACCAGAGACAGAGTGGGGAACAGAACAAGCAGATTGACTGAAATACACTGCTGAGGGGAGCAGTGGGCGAGGCAGGAGAGGTCTGCTGCACCATGAGGGTAGCTCCCTGGCCTGGTATCTAACAGTGGCTGGGCATAGTTTGATAGCACTGAGAGTTTAACCCCTGCATGACCAGGTAGGCCCTGCATTATCAGATTTAAGAAAATCTAGTTTGAGTATTTAAATCTGTTAAATATTGTTATATGCCAGAGGATGTCTGAGGTATGAGTTAATGATAGTGAAGTTCGATGTCCAGTGTCAATAATGTCTTCTTTAAAGCACTAAATAAAGGGAGGGAATTTAAAAACCAAGGTTCATAAATAAGGGATCAAGAAAATAATAATAATAAACATATAATTAACAGGCCACTATAAATCAGAGATACTCTGCAGGGGTGAGGGAGGGAGAGAGCTCAAAACCAGGGAGGGAAGATCACAAGGGACCATGGTGATGGTGCATAGAGACTACACCTGAGAGAAGAAAGCAAATATTGTACAAAAATGAACAATGATGTAAAATATATGTAAATAAATAAATTTAGATTAAAAAATAAATAAAAATGACTCAAAATAAAAGAAAACAAGGCTCAATATCAAGGTCTATTAAAGATAGACTGGATATATGTAGAGTCAGTGGAAAAATATGCCTGATCACATATCAGAATTTGATATTGCTATATCAATATCAAAGTCTAGGGAAGCAGAACTGAATGGCTTCCAAGTTTCAGAATCACATGCTAAGGAGACAGGGCCAGTGGAACAGAGCCCCAGTCTGAGGTTTTGCTGGGGCTCTCAGAATGGTGAGACACTGCAGGCATGGCCGCCATGTTTCCATGATTCATCATAGTCAACCTCACTGTCCTTCCTCCCTACTTTGATGAAGTAATTTTAGATCCACTGATGATCTACATTCTTATCTCATCTTAGAATGTGATTCCATTGCTCTGTTATCAAGAAATCTTTGTATAGATTTTAGTGGGCCAGGACAGTGAAATATATTCTACCTTGGACATTAAAAAAGAAAAAGTTTTACATCACAGTTTGATCACCCTTTATATTTTTCAGTACGTTCCTAATTTGATCCTTTTAAAAACAAGTTATATTACTTTTGGAGCTATCTTATGCTCTGGAGTCAGACTTGTGTGACTCAAATTCCTGTCTGTGCTTGGCCTAACTATTTATTTGTGTTTCATTTCTCTCACTTATTGACTAGAGAAAATAATAATGTCTATTTCTCGTGATATCCATGAGGATTACATAAGTTAACATGTGTAAAGTGCTTATAGTTTCTGGCACTTAGTTAGGAAGTATTCAATAAATCTTTGATACTATGACCATATACTCTCTGATTTAATAACAATAACAATATGGTTTGAGTTCTTTATAACTAAAAATTATATAAATACACAAAGTATGACATTATAAGGCAATGTAAGCCATAAATTAATAATTTCTCAAACATTACTGATATTCATTTTTAGAATAATTTGTTACCCCCTTATTTACTTTTTCACTCCAAAGATATTACACAGAGACTTAGAGACCTGAAAGTAGTCAGGACATAAAAGAAATCATTATCAGATAAAACAGTTCTTATAAATGACAATGAGATGCTCCACATTAATATTAAAGAGCAATAGCTACATTCTTGTCCAGAGAACCTGCTCCACAGTTCAGCTATGTAGGGTACTAAGTTGTAGGAGACTCTAAAGTTCTGATTTCACTGATGCCAAGTAAGTCCATCACACAAAACCACAACTCCCCCCACCCCCTGTTCTAGAATTCCATCCACAGACCTTTGAAAATCCACTTGGTTAAACTACTTTCCCAAGAATATTAATAGAGTGTCAATCCTTAATTACCCTATGTTTCCTGAAAGCACTTTTCCTAAGGGATAGAGAAGACATCTTTAGGATATAATCTCTGAAAATTGAAGGGATACCAGAAAATTGGGGGAGAAATAGAAAAAAAAAAAAGAACAGGAGACATCGTGAAGGCTAGCTTTGCTTGATATGGATGTGGATTGCTGGATAGGAATCCAACCAAAGGATAATTTGATCCTCCTTCATGACCTGTCATACTATTTGATGAGCAATAGTGAACTCAATGTACTTCACTGAATCCAACATTTGAAATTTAGAAAATGGGCAAAAAAGCTTTAGTTCTCTAGCTAATTGAGACCTGACTATAAACCATATGAAAAATTCCAATTCTCCCAGGGAAATTCTTGTAGGAGAACGCTAGGAAAGTGGCTGCCCAAGTAGAACAGCCTGACTCTGACGTCAGTGAAGAGACCTCTTTGTGGTGGTGATCACAGTGAAATCATTCACAGCACTCAGAAATGATCATAGAACTCTCTCTTGGCAACCCTGAAGTTTTCTCTGCCTCAGAGAATTACTTTACAATTACTGAAAACATGATATGGAAGAAGAAAATGTTGATGCCAACCAGGGGTATAACTGACTGAAAAGTTCAGTCCCAGTGTAACTGTAAAGGAGTAGAGTCTGTGAGACCATTGCTGGGAATAGGCGAGTGGGTAGGGGACTGATTTTCCCCTTGTCATGGGATTTAGGTGTTAGATTACATGCCCTTTCTTTGAAAATTAACAACTGTTCATATTCAGGGATAATAAAGATGAGGCACTTCCAGGAACGGAAGAGTATGTAGGCTAATTGTATCAGTATGGCCTATTGCCCTGTGGGCTTTGACTGCTGAAGCCGTAGATATGACTAAGTCGTTAAAATAGCAGATGAACATTTACTAGATGGAAAAAGCTTATCCTGATGGCCAGTTTCTCTCCCTCGCTTGGAAAAAATGTTGGCTTCTTTCACTGGGGCATTCATAAGATGGAAACTAAAATGGGCTCTGTGAAGTGGGTGGGAGGGTAAGGAGAGAAAAACAGTCAAACCAAAGCAGCCAAAGTCAGAAAGGGTCATGTGAGGAAGTGGAAGAGTTGAATGTCCTTGAAAAGAGATGGAGGAATTTTTCTCAGCCATTTCATGGCGTGGTGTGGTGACACTCTGAACTTCAAGAAGCGGTCAGACAGAAGCACTCAGCATCGACGGCCGTGGGTGTTCCTCAAAGTGCCAAATCTCAGGGTGTTACCCAGTTATTCTCTTGGTTTGTCTAAACATGGCAAGGGTTCCTGGGAAAGATTGGAGGCCACAGTATGTAGTCATTTTAACTGCGAGTTCAAAATACATTTTTAGCCATTACAGTAGCATACTGTATTTGCAGAGCAAAGGCGAGCGACCGAATCACAGATGTCTGTTGCTGGTGTCTTCCTTAGGACATGTGAAGGCAGTTTTCTCACAGTGTGAGAAGTGTGAGCCATGGTCTGTGCCCCAACTTTTGGTGGGACTCTCGCCGGTGGCCGGGGATCGAACTGGCACTGCAGAGGCTGCTGGCAGCCTCGCAACCCAGCGCTCAACCGCTGCGCCACCAGGGGAGGCCCATGTGCCCCATCTTTTGTTTGCTCTTCCAGCCTCTCTGTAGCATCATAAGTTGTATTGTGCCCCCCAGATGTCTTCCCTGAATGTAATCTGGGTTTGCACTGGGGAAAAAAGGCAGAGTTGTGCTCATTTGTTTCTGCTGTTCCACTAACTGTGATGGTCTCGGTTCTTTCCCTATCTCCTAGGCCAGTTCACTTCATTTCGACAAGTAACTGCTGACTGACTAGCAGGTGCCTGAGTGTGGGAACTTCAGAATGACCTGTAGTGACTTACAGTTTGGTGAGTCTCAGTTTTCTTGTCTACTCATCACATTGATTTCTTCTTCAGACTACCTGGTTTTGGTTCCTCTCTCTGCCACTCAAATGCTGTGTGACACTGGGCAAGTTACCTAAGTTCCTTGTGCCTTACTTAGTTCATTTTATTGTTATTATAACTAAATGAGCTACTATGTGCAAAATAGATACTGTTTTAAATATAGTAAGTGCTCCAAATATATTACCGATTATTGTCATTATCTTCTTTGTTTCATTACCCTGTCAGAAGGTCACATTTTATATTAATAAGATATCCCTCCCTCTTATCTCTTTTCACTTATTTACCACATGTCTTTTATGTTTTTTTCCTCCCTTTTTGGTCCAAGTATGGTATCTTAATACAGCAACTAGATTTCATACACTTTGGAGAAAAGAATCACATCTTTTACTCTGTCTACTACACACTAGCTAGCAGCTTATACATGCAAAGGGTACTCCAAAAAACACTTGTCAACTGCATGAAATGTTAATAAAAAGGACCCCTTTTTGGTTGTAATTTGCATTGAAATTTCCTCAGCAGACTGGCCCTCACACCTTACAGCTGTCTTCATGTTTTTCTCTAATAATCCTAGCCATTCCTCTCCTAAATATTCTTTCTTCCAGCCACTGAGTAACTTTTCCCAACATCTGATGCCATTGGGTGTCTTCCTGAGCACTGGCCTTGTTAATGCCATAAACCTGCCTTTCTAAATGTACAGGGCTTTCCTTTTATGACCAATTTAATAATTTTTCTTCCATTTTCTATCCATTTTTCTTCCCAGTTATATTGCCACATGTTTCTGTTCCAGCTATCACACTTTGGGAGACCCTAGTAATAATAACATACATGTAAATTTTATGCAACACTTTTTTTCAGTTGTAAAAATATGAAAGGTAGATGGAAAACCAGCCTGAGAATTTAAGAAATTTGACCAGAATCAAAAGTAAATAAGAAGTAGGCCCAGGACTCACATAGGTCCTTAAACTCCAGGTCAATCTCTCTTATTTCCATCTGGCTGGTTACTTAAGCAGTTCAAAGTCAGAGACTGAAATAAGTAGGAACATGGCAGGATTGTATGTCTGAAAAATGAAATTATTCTCTGCATATACATCTCTTAAAATGAGTCCTACCTAGCCTACAGTGTCTCTGCAAACTTGACCAGCCCTAGGAAAATTTGCTTAGGAGTCTTATGAAGTGCCTCTTCCAAAGGTATATTAGAAAGTATAATTTATGAATCAGGAAATCAGTACTGAGAAGAAGGTATCTTTTCTTTCTCTATAGTTTGGAGGCAGAAGAATCCTCTCTCAGTGGAGGCGTGGATGTCCTATCACCCATTGTCTGGTCCAGCATATCTGGGCCTCTCTGTCTTAGGAAAAAGAGCCATTACTTAGCATCGACATGCATAGCTACAGCACACAGAAAGCAAAGCAGACCTGATGAAAGATCATATCCATATTCACAGATGGCATCATGGATCAGAGTGGGGAGCTATGCTGGACACAGTTCCTGTACCTTCTGCCCTTTTTTTTTTCTTTTGTTCTTTACCTGTAAAATTGCCTGGTTCTGGCCAGAGTGACCCTCATGCTATTTCTACATTTGAGTTTTCATTTGGTCACTGTCACCTGGGCCCACTACATGGCAGAGAGAGATGCTGCTTCGACACATTCATCAAGCTGCCCTTGGGTATTTTGACTTCCTTGGTCATTTCCTGAAGAGCCCAGGGCTGCCACCTGAATGCATTGGGATTCATGAAGCTAATCTGATAGATGAATGGCAGGGAATGGATTAGACTCTTTTTTCTTCTGCCTCTTGGACAGTCTGTTCTCACATGGTCACTGTGGTCTCTGGTGTTGTTCTGAACAATGAAAAACTCATCTATGCTAGCTGTGAAGCAATGGCCAGCTGGCTTAGGCACATTCTCATTTCTGCTCTTCTTTCTGTTCTGCATTCTCCATTTCCCCTACACTCCTCACTAAAAGAGTAGTGTGTGAGTTTTTGCATTTGGCTCTGTTTTTAGGAATCTGAGCTAAAGACACACAACACATTCAGATATTGAAATGAAATTATTCAACCCCTTTCTCTCCAACCCAGTCTGGCTTCTCCACTTACCACACCACCAATGGTCTGTCTTCATGCCACAAATTCATCTTCATCTTTGACTTTTAAGCTTATAACATGAATGGTTTAAACATAACTAGTCATCCTCTAGTTCCTTTTTAAAGCCATCATCTTGAAAACTGTTCCTGTGGGGACATGGAATACTATCTCTCATGAGGTAGTTTATGGTCTCTTTGGACATCTGTCATTGTTATTATGTTGTATTTTAACTTTCACATCAAACCAAAATTTATTTTCAGTCCACCACAACTTCTATCCATGGGTTTAACCATGCCTTCCAGAGTAACAGAGGATAATTCTTTAGCTATGTAAAGTCACTTGACTCTTCTGATCGCATCAAAAGTACTGGTCCCCCCCGAAAAAAAAAAATCATTCCCAATGTTTCCAACTGTTCCTCATATATTATTTTTTGAAACACTCTCCAAGTTTTATGCTTGGTTTCCTTGTCACGAAACACTTTTCCAAAGTGTCAAAACTCCTGTTGCTTGAAGATGAACAAAATAATGGGGCCTCGTGAGAGAAACAGAAGGAAAAGTACACTAAGACACTATTCTTTTAAGGTAAACTTCTGTTAATTGTTGGCATGTGTGAACTTATGTGAGAATGGCAAGGTGGGAGCTGAGAGACCAGAGAGCAATAGCTATTCCTGAATCTTTGGCTTCCATTTGGGAGAGCAGGCTGAGTTTTCATAGTCTGTTGACTTGGGTTCTTCCTGCAAGGAAAGTATATGGGAAGCTGACCCTTAAAAAGTAGTAAGAGGGCCTCCCCTGGTGGCGCAGCGGTTGAGCGCTGGGCTATGAAGCTGCCTGCAGCCTCTACAGCACTGGTTCGATCGCCGGCTGCCGGCGAGGGTCCCACATGGCGCGACAGACCTCTCCTGCCATGCCCGCTGCTCCCCTCAGCAGTGTATTTCATCAGTCTGTCTGTTCTGTTCCCCTCTCTGTCTCTGGTGAATTCTCTCACCCTCCCGCGCTTCTGACTGTACCCAGTGCTTGTATAAATAAATAAATAAATCTTTAAAAAAAAAAGAAATTAAAAAAAAGTAGTAAGAATTTCATTTCAAACTCAAAAGATTATGGTCTTAAAAATCAGAGCAAGAAGCTGACATAAATTAGAAAGTTATTAGGGCATGTGATATTTAAATGACCCACTGGGAGTTAATCTAATATTGGGAAAGACATCCTTTCATCTACAGTGAGAAGATTAGAAATAATGTGCTTTTTTTATGCTAAAAGTAGGGGTGATGTTGAGTAATTCTTTCCTTTTCTTGGGGATGGTATTGGGGGTTGGGGGACTCCCTGGGACATCAGACAAAGAATGCCATGAGCTGGAATCACTGCTTGACACTCAGTGCTTAGATACCAGCCAGTCAGGAAAATTCTGCTCCATTTCACCACATTTAGAGACCGAGCCCTAAGCCCAGGAGGAGCAATGTGTAAACATAGCAGAGGTAAAGGAGTCCTCAGCTCTCAGCATGGACTTTCCTTGATGAGTAGTCAGCAGGTCTGGTTTTTATTTAACTGCCTCCTGCCATCATAGCATATTAGAAATAAAATTAAACCGACAACCAATGTAGAGGCAACATACCTCCCAATCCATGAGACTTGTCAGTCTAGTGTTTAGCATTTTGAACAAAGGCCTTTAATAATTACAACATAGACTCCAACTGGTAAAAAAAGTAAAAGCCTACTGACTAAATTTGGTGGTGGAAAAGATATTATATAACCACAAATATGGGGAAGAAGAGATATATTAAAAATTTCCAATTCACAGATTCTTTTCTGACAGTCTTATAAGAAATGTCTCCTAAATTTCCTGGAATGTGTGTTAGACCCCTCTCCATGATTCCTGCAGGTATACTTGAAGTCTTTGCCAATAGTTCAGAAGCATGGCCTGTTTGACAAGTAATCTCTCCTCTTGACATTCCCAGTGCTGAGATGGAAACCTTCCTCTGTCCCTTAGTTATCTATTCCATCTTAAGATTGCTCTGTTCGGAAAGTCTTCCTATGGAGACAATGTTGTTTACCTGCCTGTCCAGAAAAGGTCACCAGATATCAGATCAAGGATGACACCCTTGTGTCCTAAGTCAACATGGGATCACACAGAGATCAGGAGGAAAGCTTGGGCAGTTACAGTTGCGGTCAAGTTTTATAAGATCTGTAAGATGCAAAAATGCCCCAGCTAGCATTTGAGCCAAATGGAGCTCTGTCCTTCTCCCCTCTGGCTTATGTCCTACCCACCAAATGCACTTCTCCTAGCTCTTCCTTGTATCATATCATCATAGGAACCATGGCATATTTATCCACTGTGGCAACTCAGAAGGTCTAATCTTTCCTTGCTTGTTCTAAGTGAATTTCTCTTTTACAGGCTCTCATCATTCCCCAGTCTATCTTCCATGCCTCTAGCCTGTACTGCTCTTATTAAATAAAATCACATCTCAGGGATCTTTAGTGAAGTATTGCTTCATGAAAAATGAATCCAAGACTTTTATAGCAGGTCCATAGACTCTTGTCTTGAACAGAAGACATCTGTGCTTGCTTCACTGAAGAGGTGCTGAAGAACAGTTCAGTCACTCCTTGTTCAAAAATTCTCAATAACTAGGAGCTTACATCTTTGGTAGGTTTCACCATTCGATTCTGATGGTTAAAAAGTGTTTCTGATTATTAGCATGAATCATTTTCCTTGTGTCTCTGATTGTTGGCACTAGCTTTTCTCTTTAGAGCTACACAGGAGAAGTCTTTTTTTAGTTCTGCAATGCTGAGATATATGTGAGGAAGTTGTAAAGCAATATCTCTTCTTTCTAAGCTTCGCCCTGTGTGTGTGCACACACACAAACGTCAATATTGGGCAATCATTCTTCCTCTGTAAGATGGTTGTGTTCATTTCCATTCTTGCTTTAGATATGATGATGATTTGGAGTCGGGGCTTACTTCTTCAGTTCCTGGACTGTGGAACAGAATTCATGCCGTAGGCATGGAGACTTCAAAAGTCTGCTGGTCTTACTATGTGGAAATACTTGGTTGTTGTAGGGAGGGAAGGAAAGGAAAGGAAGGAAAATTAAGGAAGAAAATTTACTTTGTACTAGTCATCTTATTGGTTTTACAGAAGTTTGGTTCAGAAATCACTGAGTGTCTTATCCTAATGTAATTTAATCTTCCATGAGTAAAGCAGTGTGGTGTCATGAAAGGTGCTGAATTGAAAAGTAGAGAACTATTAATGAAAGTTCTAATGAGTTATCTTGCCTCTCTGGGCCTCCTTTTTCCCACCTATAGGTAAGAACAAAGGCACATATGGAAAGCTTTGTAAGAACCTTATAGAGCTAAGCTGTGTGATTCTAAAGTTTTAGTACATAGGTATTGTAAGGTTGAAGAAAATCTCCAGGACTGAAGCAGTTAAGTAGTAATTCCATATTTAAAAGCATTTGTTGAATATTTAATATTAAGTAGGTATTAGCTGTTAATCTTTAGGCAGACTGCTTTCAATATTTGACATTTAAATTAAATAATCATACCACATTTAATAACAAAGTCACTGAATGTTAAATAAATACTGCTTGGATATTGAAACCATATGTTGCTCTGACCACATTGTGAGGGATTCACATGTTTTCAATAACCATCTGATCTTTCTTTCATATAGAGCACAATGCATGTACTGTACCATGAAAAATGGAGAAGCTATTTATATCCGCCCCACATCATTATGTTCAAATAAATGCATTGGGCTTGACTTTCCTACTGATTCACCTACTAATGATCGATCTACCATTGTTTAGGTGTTGTCAGTAAAGGAGTCATGCTTGTCACAACCTGTCTTCCTTTTGTACCTGGATTGTCCAAGTTGAACAATGAGAACCACTATTTCCAATCAAGCCATCACCTTGCCCACATGATGCCAGGAGATTTTATTGACTTCATTAGCAGAAATTTTATTATTAACATCTCTCTCTGGGATCATAAATGACATTGCCTTAAATTGAATGTTCCCATTTTCATTCTCTCACTGTAAAGTTGACAGTCACCAAATATGATAATATGAGTAACTTTTTATTGTTTTACTCTTCTCCATTTTCTCAAGCACCCATAATTTCTGTTTTTAATGACTGATGATGTTTTTGACAGTTTTTGTAGCCCTTGTTTATACCAATGATGTGCCCACAGTCACTGGAGTAAAGGAAGGGAGAGAAAGGGGTAAGCATGAATGATAACAACAACACACATGAACTAGGATATTTATTTATCTATTTATTTTTAAAGATTTATTTATGCATACAAGAACTGGGGTACAGGCTGAAGTGTGGAGGGTGGGGACAGAGTGGGGAACAGAACAGGCAGACTGACTGAAATACACTGCTGAGGGGAGCAGCAGGCAAGACAGGTGAGGCCTGATTGAATTCATGCTGCAGTGGTTGGGGACAACTTTATAGGTTTTATCTTAACCCCTTGCGCCACCAGAGAGGCCCTGAACTAAGATATTTAGTGTGCTTCCAGCCTACTTTCAAGATGGAACCTGTTAGAGTAGGAGGCACATTGGCAAGAATCAGTTACTATTCAAAGTCATATTTTTAAATGTACTAATTATTAAAATTCTTTTAAGTACATGAGACCAATGGATGAATGTACATTGTGTTTAATATTAACAATGACACGTGCTAGAAAAACATCTGTGGCAGGTGCATTGGAGATTTTCTAGTCCAAACCTGTATTTAAAAAGCAACTAATGGAAAGCAGCACAGGTGTTTTTTCAAAACATATGACCCAACAATTCCACTGCTACTTATCTACCCCAAAATACAAAACACTAGCTTGAAAGAAAATCTGCGCCTCTATGTCTACAGCAGCATTGTTTATACAACCAGGACATGGAAACAACATAAATGCCCCAAAACAGATGAGTGATTCAAGAAGATGACAATGGAATACTATTCAGCAATCAAAAAGATAAAGACATGACATTTGCAGCAGTATGGATGGAGCTGGGAGGGATTATGCTAAGCTAAATTAACCAGAAGGAGAAAGATAAGTACCAGATGGTGTCACTTGTAAGTAAAATATAGAAAAAGAAAATAAAGGGTCAAGGATATTTTAAAATCAACCCTTGAAAACAGACCATAGACTATGGATTTCAGAAAGAAAGGGTTGAAGGTAAAGGGGGATGGAAGGGAAGGCACAATGGACTAGATGGAGGACTGTGGTTGTTTTCTTTGGTGGTGGAGTGTTATGGTGACTACACCTGAGAAGAGAAATCCTAGTCTATCAAAATACTAGTGAGTACCATTGTAAAATATTGGTACTTCAATAACGATAAATTTTTAAAAATAAAAGAAATTAGAAAAAAGAAATGTAACCAATAATCCAGAACATTGAAAGTTTTGTTTTGTTTTGTTTTGTAATTTTTTATATCATTTATCATTTTTAAATAATATTTGCTTTCCCCCCCTCAGTTGTGGACCCCATAGAATTTCCTTCACCAATGCACTATCACCACAGTCCTCTGTGCTCCTCCCTCTCTCTCTTTGACCCCTCTCCCACCTCCCCTGCAGGATGTCTCTGATATTTAATTGTCTGTTTTTGTTTTGTTGTGTTTTGTATTGTTATTATTTTTTTGATCCTGATATCTTTTTTGGTTCCCCTATATTCTTCTTATAAGTGAAATCATCTGATATTTTTCTTTTTCCTTCTGACTTATTTCACTGAGCATAATTCCTTCTAGCTCCAGCCACATTGCTGCAAATGGCGTGAGTTTATCTTTTTGATTTGTTGAATAATATTCCATTGTGTATATATACCACATCTTCTTGATCCAGTCATCTATTTCTGGGCATTTGGGTTGTTTCCAGGTTTTACCTATTGTAAATTGTGCTGCAATAAATATAGGGGTACAGGTGTTCTTTTGGATCAATGTTTTTGTGTCCTTTGGCTTGATCCCTAGGAGTGGAAATCCTGGGACATATGGTACTTCCATTCTTAGTAGACTGAGGAACCTCCAGACAGCTTTCCATAGTGGTTGGACCAGTTTGCGCTCCCACCAGCAATGTAGGAGGGTTCCTTTTTCACCACATCCTCATCAACATTTGTTGTTGTTAGTTTTTTTTGATATGTGCCATTCTTACTGGTGTAAGGTGGTATCTCAATATGGTTTTGATTTTCATTTCCCTGATTTTAAGGGATGTTGAACATTTTTTTCATATGCCTATTGGCCATTTGCATTTCCTCTTTGGAGAAATGTCTTTTAAGTTCTTCTGCCCATTTCTTGACTGGATTGTTTACTGTGTTTTGTTGAGTCATGTGAGTTCCTTGTATATCTTTGTGATCAGTCCTTATCAGTTGTATGGAGTGAAAAGATTTTTTCCCAGTCAGTTGGGTATCTCTTTGCTTTAGCTAATGTCTCTTTTGCTGTACAGAAGCTTTTCAGTTTGATGTTGATGTGTTCAGTTTGATGTTCAGGTGTTTATATTTCCCTTGACTTTCTTTGCTTTGGGTGATGAGTTTTTAAAGTTGTCACTGAGATGTATGTTTTGTAGAATTTTACCTTGTTTTCTTCTATATATTTTATGGTTCCAGGTCTTATGTGCAGTTCTTTTATCCATGTTGAGTTGATTTTTGTGCACAGTGAAAGGTAGTGGTCTAGTTTCATTCTTTTGTATGTAGTAGTCCAGTTTTCCCTGCACCATTTATTGAACAAACTATCCGCGTTCCATTGCATATTCTTTGCTCCTTTGTCAAAGATTAGTTGTCCATATAAGTGTGGCTTTATTTCTGGGCTCTCTATTAGGTTCCATTGATCTGTATGCCTGTGTTTGTTCCAGTACCATACTGTTTTAATTATTATGCCTTTGTAGTATAGTTCGAAGTTTGGAAGTGTGATACCTCCATTCTCCTTTGTTTTTATCAGTAGAGCTTTGGCTATTCATGGTTTTTTTGTGGTTCCATATGAATTTCATCAGTATTTGTTCTATTTCTTTGAATAATGTCATTGAGATTTTTATTGGAATAGTGTTGAATCTGTAAATTGATTTTGGTAGGATGATCATTTTAATAATGTTAATTCTTCCAATCCATGAGCAGGGGATATCTTTCCTTTTTGTGTGTCATCTATTACTTTTAACAGTGTTTTATAATTTTCTTTGTATAGATCCTTCACCTCTTTTGTTAGGTTTATTCCCAAGTATTTGATTTTTTTTGTTTCAATAATAAAAGGGATGGTTTTCTTGATTTCTTCTTCTTTTTTGATTGATTGTATATAGGAAGGCTAGTGATTTTTTGTGTGTCGATTTTGTATCCTGCTACTTTACTGAGCTAGTTGATTATTTTGAGTAGTTTTTCTGTGGAGTTTTTAGGGTTCTCTGTATATTATCATATCATCATTATTTCTTCTTTCCCTGTTTGGATTTCTTGTATGCATTTCTCTTGTCTTATGACTCTAAAAGTTTTTACCCAAAATCTTAACACTAGTAGCAGTGGAGTTTGCAGTCAAGTCTACAACAAAATTCTTATAATCACATTGTATGACTATCAAATTCTGATGGTCTTTTAAAATCAGATGTCTTTCCTTTATTTCTTCTTGGTTTTATTAAGCAAATAGAAGTAGTTTTAAGTCCTGGTCTTTTTCCCAGAAGACATTTGAGTTCAGTTTTTTTTTTATTGTTTTATGTCTTCTGTTATATTGCATCTGACTATGAGAACTTGGACAAAACTGAGAAGTCAACTTTGATCAACCATTGGTTCTTCCTGGTATCTTAATTCCTGAAATTTTTACATTCTCTGATTCCTGCTAACCCACCATAGTCTGAATTTATGATAACTGTGATCCCACTCATTGATTCTCTGAAAATGTAATACATTTGTTATCCTGTGACCTAAGGTCATACCTCAAATTTAGACTGAGTCTATACAAGTAATGAATAAATCCTTCCAGAACTGTTCTGAGTACAAGTTTGGATCAAATTAGTAACAGTGTTGACCTGGTAACATAATTGGAATCAATGATACCTCTAAGATTTTACTTGTGGTGCTGCTAATTAGAACAAAGCAAAATCAGAATCTATGTTGAATTGCTCTACCAGAGCTTGTAAACTAATTCATATTAAGGCATAATGTATGTCAGGATGTTATAGAACTTTCTCAGAGAGAAGGTTTTAATCATATAAAGAAGAATATAAAGAATAATGCTTAAATGGAATAAGGAGCATCATGAAATATTTTTGTCTAAAATACAAGCTGAATTTGATGGAGCCTTTTAATGTAACTATCATCAGTTTACAGGGAAAATAGAAGCAAAGGAATGTGTGTTAAATAACTCCATAGGCAAATGATTGTGGGATACTCATTCGCTCAAATGATCCAGTGTCTTCAACAATTAAATTGAAAAAGCCCTATTAATTAAAATATACAATCAATTATAGTATATAGGCTTTGGGTTTTGATTTAAATAAAACATCTAATGACAAAATCATATCAAAAATTATGAAATGATCATGGAGATTTGAACTCTGACCAAATTTATGATGATACAAAGAAACTGTTGTCAACTTTAAGTGTATGTGTTAATGATCTCCCCTTGCCCCCCAAAATGATATCCATGTCCTAGGTTTTGCTTCCTGTGACTGTGTAACCATATATGGCAAAAAAGATGAGACTAAGGTTAAGGATTACCCTGGATTATCTGGTAGATCCAAATTTTTTATCATATTGATCTTTAGAGGAAGGAGGCAAGAAGGTACATGAAGCAAAAGTTATGTGACAGAAGTAGAAATTAGAGTGATGCAGCCAGCAATTAAGCAATACAGTTAACCTTTAGATGTTAGAAGAGGCAAGGAATGGATTCTCTTATAGAACCTTAAAAGTGTCTGAAGACACTTTGATTTTTAGCACCCTTAGGACTTTGGCCATCAGAACTGTAAGAGAATAAATTTGTGTTGTCACTAAATTTGTGGTAAGTTCTTATAGCAGCAATAGGAAACTAATACACTTAAGTAAATGTCCCGTAGTTGTTTTAAAAGGTTTTTTTTATGTTTTATACATTTATAGTACAATGTTTATAAAAAGAAAGACAATATCTTAAATTTGCTACGAAATGAAATAATCCAGTGCATATAGTGAGAAGAGAGTGTGTGTCTCTGTGGGGGGAGGGGAGGTAATGATGAAACTGAATTGGAGAGCAGTGGATAATTTTGAAATTGGGTAATTAGTACATGATCATTCCTTATCTGTTTGCTTTGCTTTTACATGTTTCTCTATTTCTAATATTAATAACAAAAAGAAATGTCATTAATGTAAATTTTCTTAATTCTTCCCAGCAGTGAGTCAGTTGGAATTGTCCTTTTGTGTTTTCTCAGCCTTTCTCTTTCCTGGCCCTCAATGTTCATAGCAAATAATGAAAGAGGAGATCTATAGAACTTCTCATGTCCTGGAAGTGCTGATGACAGAGAATGTAATTTCTGTAGAAGAGCTGTCCTTATTTGAATAAATGCTTGGGACTTTATGGTGCAGCTGAATCTTTTATGTAAATTGTTCCTCTTAATTCCCTCACACTAGAGATTCCAAATATATACGGTATTCCCCACTTTCATTCCCTGCCAGTTTGTTATTAAGGGCACATCTCTAGTTACCTTGTGGGTGTGCTAATCCTAAGCAGCCTGTTTGTTCACCATTTTTTGTTACCTGCCATTCTGCATTCCTATGCAAAGATCAATCAGCCATAGGAGCCAAACCTTACAAGGTGCCTTTCAGATCAACCAAGAGATTAAAGCTTGATCACCCTGGGAAGGCTATGCAGCATGAGGTATGATGGATGCATAAAAGTACACCTTACTTACACATCACGAGGTATGAACTGGAACACCTGGTGGGGCCAGCAACCGATGTATGACAAGGGACCCCAGAAGCTGATCATTGGAAAGTCTTGTTGATAAGACTGAAACCATGGCTGGGGATCTAGAGCTTGATCGCAATTACAATACCAAGTCATCACGCAGATGACAAGTGCCTGGAGGGAGACTCACAACCCCTGATAATATAGGTGACAGAGCACATTTTCTAGCTTCCCCCCTCCCTTTTCTCTTCGTCCTTCCCCTCACAATTGATGTTGTGTAATTATTCTATCAATTAAAATCCCAGGATCTTGCTGTTGGGCAGCATCCTGCATCCTACAGTTTGCTTGATGACTCCCATTTGTCAGTGCGGTGTTATCAATGCAACATTACCTAAATCTCTGACTGACCTGACTGGTAGCAACTTTCTGTACTTCCTGGATATGGATTTGGTCTTGGTTCCTGATATGGCCTTGGTCTTTTCTATTTCCCAAATAAATCACTATTCTGTGCCTTTAAACGTTTAGAATGAAAACATAAACATATATTTCTTACTTATATAGGTCATAGCTAAAGAATCTCTAAATAGGGAGTAACTACTCACCACCTTATTAAGAGTTCTGGATATTATTTTTCTGTCAGATATCATACCTGAGTTTTCCTTAGTTTTCTGTAGCCAGAACATCCTGTCAGGAAGTGAGGCTTAACTTTAAATTCATAAATACATGCATCCTGGATGAGTATCCCAGCAGAAACCTATATTTTGTCAGAATTTTCATCAAAAGAAGACTCTCATGAATACATATGGTGGTACTTAAGCTAACAGTTGCCTCTCCTTCTGAGTGATGATAGGACTCTTCAAGATGATTTTGGTAAAACTGAGTCTTAACATAGACTTTTTCATTTGGGAAAAAAATTACTGAAGGTGCCACTCTGTGCCAAAAACTGATGGGAATGCCTGTAATGTGGTGATGACTTGTCATAGCTGGGTGGGTACTTGAGGGTAAATGGAAGACAAGGGAAGACTGCAGGGCTGTATCTTGGCCCATTTCTTCTGATAAAGGATAACAAAATATAACATTTTGTTATCATTAACTGTAGGCTGTTCCAAGTTTGCTATTTAGAACATGTGTTGACCAGCTTTTCTAAATATAGCATTATGTTCTTTCCACATGTGCTAGGAGAGGAAAAGTAGAGTAGGTAACACTATTTGTCAGACAACTTAATTACCAGCTTCTCTGCTGTCAGTGAAAATTGTCTAAAACCTTCCTGGCATGCCCTTTGCTCACTTTGAAGGACAAAAATAAACACAAAGGGGTTTCTTGGGACTCTTCACAATAGGGGACTTTTTAGTGGTCATCATGATGCCGGTTTGTGTATAAAGATCCGGTAGCTTATTCAAGGACGCCCCTCAGATTCTTCACAAAGAGCTCCAGGAACCTCTTGGGAATGACTTTCACTGTGAACTCAGGCCTGGCTTACAGTGTTTGCTTGTCACTCAGTGCTTTTTGTGCTGTTGCCTCCAAATAGCCATAAAGAAAATTACTGGGAAACTGCCCCCCCCCCCCAGCATTTTTATATTGGTAGCCACAAGAGCAAGTCATGCTTTCCCTGCACTGTCCTGACTCACCAATAGACAGTTTCTTCTTATATCAGTGATGACCTTGTCATTCTTGAAGAATTACCCATTTTTCCTATCATAGTAATTAAAATACTGAGTGTAGTATAGATGATGAGTCATAAGTGATTGCTGTTGTTCAGTCCTGCACTCAACAGTTAATAAATAATGCTTTCACTTCTGCTAATATAATCACATAACACAATTTATCAGGTACCCAGATATAAAATGATATAGCTTCTGCACGTTGATGATTGTAATTCATTTATTTTTTGGATTGTTTCATTCTTTCCTGCTGCTAAACCTTCTCCTTAGGAGCAGATGCCTATCTATTATTGTGCACCAAAATATGAATGAGTTCCCAATTAAATTAAGCAAATTCAGGAATATAGAAATGTCTGGAGTCTGCTGCCTCACTATGGACTTACTGTGAAAGTTTGATAATTGGAAAAATCATATCTCTAATTGTATCATAATCAGTACTTAATTTCAGATAATACATAATTTTGTTGTTCTATAATAAACATCATTAAAACCAGTTTTGGAAAAAATTTAGTTCCTCACATTTTTGCTAAATGAGCTATACCTAAGAGTAATTCCAACCACACAGCCCTTGATCTGTATAATGATAATGGTAGTTAAAATTCTTTGACTAATCACTGTATGCTAGGCACAGTGCCAAGCAATTGAAATTTATTAACCTCTGTAATGCTCACCATATCTCTGTTAGGTAGGTTCTATTATTTCAACCTTATAAGCAAATCTGTAGAAAAATTAAGCAACTTAAACAAGTTTACATGCCTAGACTTAGGTACGTTTGGCTCTAAAATCCATGCTTGTTGTTACCATGTTTTATTGCCCTATCATATAACTATCAATTGAAAGTCATTGTCACATCGAAGTGCCCTAAAGCAGCTCATTGCTAATAAGAAGCATTCAGTGAGAGTAAGTGAAATTTTTGGCACACATACCAGAAGGTATGTTGCAGTGAAGAGCCCTGGGTTTTAGAACCAACCTAGCCACATCTATCCTTTCCATTATGAGTTCACTACCAAATTCTTGACCCCCAACTCCCTTTCTCTTGAAAGAACTAGAGTTGGAGAAAGTAACCTACAATTTCGGCAGGACAGGCAGGGTTTATACCAGGGCCTTGTGGTATTATTTCAAGTGAGCACCAATGGCCTACCAGGTTACCTCTAATTGAAAGGAACAGATGGGTCCCAAGAAATCTGCTGGACTTTGTATCCTACATTTTCACATTTAATGTTCTCCGCAACTTTGTCCTCGCTGTCAAGAAGATATTTATATTCTGAGTGACAGAATGAAATGGCCATGATCTGCACTAGCAAATGGCTGAGAGATCTATTAATTCAAAATCTAGCACCCTCCGTCCCCAGCACTATTTTGCAGGACGCATTGCAGCCTTATAGACGCCTTCTGAAACTGAATTGAACACAGCACGTGTGGACTGTTGCGAAGTTTATTGACCTCTTTGGACATACCAACATTTTGCTACTCTTCTTGTGTCTTAAAGGAAGTCAATGGTAACTCTTTCCCTTTGAGAATGAAATGCCTGCAGAGAGTGGCATTTTAGAATTTCCAGAGTCCTAACATCCTCAAAGTCAAAGAAATCCTTTGCATCTTTGTAGTGACCACGATGTGGAGAGCCGGGGCCCTGTCTAACATTTCCCCTGGCAGGGCTGATGTGGTACTGGATCCCACACTCAGGGAATAGCGGTCTTTGTTCCTGCTTTTGACGGGATGGCCTGCAAAATGGACTTGAGCTCTGGTGTGCTTCATGCTTTGGATATTTGTGAGTTAGTGGGATTTGTTTTCTGTTAAACTGCTTAACCACAAGGGAAGGGCAAGAGACAGAGTAATCCCCCTCCCACTTCCCCTTTACTGGTCTGACCAGCTTAAAGTGAATAGTAGCCCAGAGAGATTTCTCACTTTCCACGGCCCACTATCAAAGCAAGCAGTGGATCTAGAGGTATGTTTGGAAAAGGCAGCCGCCTGGTGCCTCTAGGGCAGCTGAATGGGAACAGTGAAAGGAAACCGAGCCTGGGGAGACCCACAAGGATCCCATTTCATCCTGAATTCGGACTGGGCTATTCAAGGTCATGCACAGAAGCTGAACCAATGACCCACAATTTGATTCCTTCAGTTTGGAGATTCAGACTGTGCATTCTTTGCTCTCTGCTTCTGCCTGACCTTCCCTAGACCTTTCCACTCTAATTTCACACAACACCCAATCCTTTGAGTTGTAAAAACGGCTTTAGTTTCAGGAGTCTTTGGGGGTTTGGGGGGTGGGCAAGATGAACATGTCTTCCTTGGAGATTATCATTCCCTCTCTGATTAACCTCTCCAGACAGTCAAAACCATGTCTTATCACAGGAAATATCTTTAATCATTACCAGCTTTATGCTTAAATGGCAGCAGGAGACGCTGCTCTTTTTTTCTCAAAGTGATGATATTAATGAGATGAATAAGCTAGGTAAGGAAGAGCTTTCTGGAAGCCATCACTAACAATAAAAATATTTTTCCTTTATCGAAGTGTTGCTGGCTTAAAGAACACAGGCAAGGGAAAAGAAACAGAAAGAAACCATAAACAGGGAAAAATCAACTCTGCTTGTTGCTCATCTTACCCTGAGTCATTGCAGAAGGCAATACTAAAAACTCAAAGTAAACACGAAGCATGATTTCTCTGAAGTGTGTCATATCTTATTCCTCCAAGCCAGAAAAATCTTTCAGTCTTAGCTTTTTCTTTTACTTTTTTAATCTTACTTTTTACAGCTGGTATTGTGTATAACCTTTTGTTAACAGCTTTTTAAATTCTTTGGTAATTAGGTGGGACTATCAATAAAAATACACTAACTTACATATAATTGTTAAAATATGAAACATGAACAAGTTGATAATTTAACTTGTCAGGAATGGGACATTTCTGCCTGTAAGTTATATTAAGGCAGTTGTCCTGTATCTGTCTAAAGTTTAAAACATTTGGGGGAATTACAGATACAGGCCTGTCTCATTTTATTATGTTTTACTTTATGATACTTTACCAATATTGTGCTTTTCACAAATTGAAGGTTTGTGGTAACCCTGCATCAAGCAAGTCTATCAGTGCCATTTTTCCAACAGCATGTGCTCATTTTGTGTCTCTGGGTCACACTTTGATAATTCTCTCGATATTTCAAACCTCTTCATAATAATTACATCTCTTATAGTGATATGTATTCAGTGATCTTTGATGTTACTATTGTGTTTTGGGGCACCACAAGCCACACCCATGTAAGATAGCAAATTTAATTAATAAATGTGTATATGTTCAGATTGCTCTACCAGCTGACCGTTCTATCTCTTTTCCTCTCCTTGGGCTGCACTATCCCCCAGGACAAAGTAGTTTTAATATTTGGCCAGTTAATAAACATGCAGTGGCCTCTAAATGTTTAAGTAAAAAAGAGGAGTCTCATGTCTGTCACTGTAAATCAAAACTTATTATTTTTATTATTATGTATGATTTAACCAAGGTAATATGGCAGCAATCTTATACTGGAAGAAGATGCCATCGAGGACATTTTATAGCTAGAGGGGAAAAGTCAATGTCTGGCTTCAAAGTTTCAAAGTACAGGGTGGGTGACTCTTTTTAGGGATAATGTAGCCGGTGACTTTAAATTGAAGCCAATGCTCATTTACCACTCCCAAAATCCTAGGGCCCACAAGAATTATGCTACATCTACTTCTGCATGTGCTCTATGAATGAACACAACACAACTCACACAGTAACACATCTGATTACAACATGGTTTGCTGAAATTTTTTAATAAAGATTTATTTTTATTTATGCATACAAGAACTAGGGAGTAGGCCAAAGGTATATGGGGTGAGAGGATTCACTAGAGACAGAGTAGGGAGCAGAACAGGTGGCTCTACTGAAATTCACTGCTGAGGGGAGCAGCGGGCAAGACAGACATCTGCTGTGCCATGTGGGTTAGCTTCCTGGCCTGGGTTCGAACTCAGGCCGCAGTGGCTGGCAATAGCTTGATAGCACTGAGACTTTAACCCCTGCACCACCAGGGAAGCCCTGCTGAATAGTTTAAACTCACTCTTAAAACCTCCTGTTCAAAGAAAAGATTTCTTTCAAAACATCGTTGCTTATTGCAGCGCACTTGGTCTTAAGTGCACTTAAGGGCTCTGATGGGGACATAGAAGTAGAGGAATGTTGTTTTCTGCTAACAAAATATCTTTTCTGTAACTCACGCATAGTCATTTTGACTTTTAACTCTATTATTTAAGAAATATATTTTATAAGGCTAAAGTTGCCATAGTGATTCCTCTCATGGATCAGGGTAAAGTCAACTGAAAACCTCCTGGAAAGAATTCACCATAATAAACACCATCATGAACATTTGTGATTCATGGGAGGAGGTCAAAATATCAACATTAAAAGGAGTTTGGATGAAGTTGATTCTAACCCTTAGGGATAACATGGGGGGGGTCAATACTTCAGTGGAGGAAGTAACTGCAGATGTGGTGGAAATAGCAAAAGAAGTAGAATCAAAAGTGGAGCCTGAAGATGTGACTGAGTTGCTGCAACCATATGATCAAACTTGAGTAGATAAGGGGTCACAACTCATATGTGAGCAAAAAAATGTTTTCTTGAAATGGAATTTACTTTTGGTACAAATATTGTGGACATTGTTGAAATGACAACAAAGAGTTTAGACTATATATAAACTTAGTTGATTAAGCAGCAGTTCTACTGTGTGTGAAATGCTGACAAACCACATTGCAACAAACAGCTACAGAGAAATCTTTCTTTCATGAAAGGAAAAATCAATAGAAGAAATTTTATTGTTGTCTTATTTTAAGAAATGTCCATAATTACTTCAATTATTGGCAACCACCCCCCTCTTCAGTCAGCAGGCATCAACATTGAGGCAAAAAGATTAGACTGACTGGGGGTCCAGATAATGCTTAGCATTTTTTAGCAGAAAAGTATTTTTGATTAAAGAATGTACTTTTTTTTCTTATGCATTCCACTATTACACACTTATTAAACTACAGGAAAGTGTGAACATAACATTTACATATACCAGAAAATCAAAATATTCCTGTTACTTGCTTTATTGAGTTCAGTCTGGAACTGAAATCACTGTACCTTTGAGATTTGTCCAGCCTAGGTTTGGGGTTTTTCACAGTTCAGATATACTAAACAAGTTTGTGTATGTATGTGTGTGTGTGTGTGTGTGTGTGTTGTGGCTCTTATTAGCCATGATTAGAGAAAAAAATATTGCTTCTATTCACTTTATGCATTAAATTGTACATGAATTCAAAGGTTATAGACAAAGTAAGCATATTTCTTCAAGAGCTCATTATTTTATGACTTAAGCCTCAGGAAATCATACATGAATTAATAGTGCCTCTTGAGAAGAAAAATTTCTAACTTTATAAACTAGAAGAAATTTCTTCATAGAAGACTAATATCAGAGGGGATACTCCCATGTGTTAATCTGCACTCTAAAGTTAGCAAAACACAAATCCAGTGACTTTTTTTTTTTTTACAAATGTTCACATTTGTAATGTGAACAACCTGCTTGAATTAGTTCCATATTTTTCATTAAATGAGATAAAGTTAATTCCCATTAAATGAATAAATGATTAGTAGGGGAAAAAACTCGGACTCTAATCTTGCCTCCTTAAATCTTCAGCTTTGTCTGAAAGGAGACATTTCATGAGAAAATCAAGTTCTATTGATTACAGTTTAAGGCCATGAATGTTTACCAGATTTGTAGTCTTGTGTTTTGTTTAAGCATCATAGTGCGATGTCAGGCAATTCAGATGAAGTAAATGCAGAATCCCTGTTGAACTAATGCAGTTGAGGTAAATGCAGAAGTAAATGCAGAATTTCTTTCTGAAGTAAATACAGACTCCCTGTCAGAAATGAAGATGAGTGATTCATTACAGAATTTCATGCTCCTTTTGAAGTGAACTTGATTAGTTCTTCCCCAGAATAGTTAACACAGCCAGTGCAAATTCTTTCCCCCATCTATTTGGGAAAGAAATTTGGATAACAGAACTCAAAGGAGATAATTTTTTTTTCTTGCAATCCATTAATTATTTCTAAAAATTTCAGGAAATATTTTTAAGTCTGGTATATGCTGTGCTTTGTGTGATATGTTATATTTAAAAATCTAAAATACCTGGCAAACTATCTGGTACATGTGTTAAATAATTGTAATAGAGTCTGATGAGTAATACCTGGTCTTTGGAATACACCAATCCTTGGTTTAACTGACTGCATCCCATATTAATGAAGGGTTATATTACGCAATCCTTTCTAATGTGTAAAATTGGCACAATGATAATATATGCCTCTAAGTTTGTTGTAAAGATTAAGTGATATTGTATATAAAGCAGTTAGCATCCAGCCTGACATATCGTGAATGTCCAGTACATTTTATCTATAATATTATTAATCCTGCTATTCTTTTTATATAGCCCTTATTGTTTTTATTATTAGTTCACATAGCTTAACGAAAATATTATAGTAGAAATAGGATATTTTGTGTGTGCCTAGGATTCCTCAGAAAGTTTTTCTTTGTCCACCTTTTCCATACCAAGTGTATATTATGGTACAGTCATGATTCTGTGTTAGGCATACTGTTTGGCCTGTTTGGAGATACTCTTCAAGGTAGTACATAAGGTTGTCCTCAAAATATATTAAACAACATAGAAAGCTTGTCATCTACCACTCAAAATGCCTAAGACATACCTACTCAGCTGTTGAAACCAGAGAAAGAATAGCATTCTGTTGCCATCCAGAAAGATACTAGGAAAATGTCTTAAGGTATAGGTGTTTATTTTTCCCCTCCACTCTCTGATAATATTAATTTCTTGCCTCCATAAATTCTTGTGAAACAAGGTGACGTTGCAAATGACTGCAGTTAATTTCTCTGTTTACTCTTGCACAGTCAGCATATAGTTTCTTTTACCGTTGCTTTATTGCTTGAGACAGCTGAAAAAATAGTTATTTTCTGTAATAGCATTCCAAGTCTTCATAAATACCTCCCCCACCCCTTAAAGATTATTACCACTTCTCCATCAAAGCACTGTCTATCAACTCCTTGTCTTGGTTATCTGGTGAGGATTAAGAAACAGAGATTCATTAATAACTAAAATTCAATTATAAAAATAGGGCAGATTAACAAAGTGTGATCTGAAGTTATTGTTGTTATAATCTATCTGCTGGCACCTGTAGTAATCCTGTTGGAATAGCTATCATTTTAGTTAAGAACAGTAAATCTCCCCTAAAACATCAACCTGTCCAGGTGAGATGTTACCACAAAATTAGGATCTTAGCATTTACTAGTTCTGGATATTAGCTTTCAACTTAGTTCTTCTAGAATATCAGATAAGCATGTTGTCCTATTAGTGGAACAGAAGACTCAAGGACTGTATCTGTGGTATGTATATGATTCTGTAGAGTAATTTTAAGAATAAGTCTATGCATTTTATAGATCTGCACAAATGATGTGTGTGTGTGTGTGTGTGTGTGTGTGTGCGTATAGACTGGTTATAAAAGAAACAAGGGATTTTCTGACTAACAAACATCAAGGTTTCTGACATTTTTGTAAAGTTACATTCTGTATAGCACATGTTTTCCTTTTGAATTTTTTTACCTTTAAATCAGATTTTTGAGGTACAATTGATATACAAAAAGCTGTTCATATTTAATACATACAACTTAATGAGTTTGGACGTAAGTATACATCTCTGAAACTACTATCACAATCTATGCTGTAAATATATCCATTTCCTTCAGCTCTCTTCATTATTAATGATTCTGTGACAAGAATATTTTAATATATATAGTGTATATATATATATATAGTATATATCCAGATAGGTGTGCATTAATATACTTATGGATATATATATATATTTTAGAAACATTGCCTGGAGAATATCATTATCAAGAGAAAAGGCTAAAAAATAACATCTGTGATCCTCTAAATTTCAAAATCTGACTTTAATGATTATGAAATGCCATTCTTTTGACTGGATAGACTGGGAATGTGTACCTACATTTAAATATGGATCATCAATTAAATTAGACCCCAACAATTATAGTTTGGGGAAAACAGCAAAATAAATATTGCCAAGTAACTTCTCCATGTATATTTTTTACTTTTCAGGTGCTTTGTTATATCATCAATGCTTTCCAAACTTGATATTATCACCTGGGGAGATCTGAGAAATGGAGATTCCTAGAATGTACCCTAACTAACTCTGAACCTTCAGGTGGGACCTGGAAATGTTTATTTGAACTTATTGCCAGAGCTAACCATTCAAATGCCAATCCTAAGGGTTTAGGAATTAATCACTACACTCTGAGGGGATGTACTGAAAAGAAAGAAAATCTCTGTGTATACACTACCATCCTACCCACTGCCACCACGCACACGCACACACACACATGCACACACACACACACCCCATCATGCAGAATCCATAAATACATGGTATGATTGTGTGTGCCTGAGGGAACAGGAACTGAGCTAAAACTGCAATACTCATGTCTGATCTACTCCGGTTACAGAAATAGCTGGGTGTAAATACCCTGCCCAAAATGCGTTTGACCCGCCAAAGCTTGGTTTTCTTTTCCATCTGAAGTCCTCCAAGGACACTGTGCTTGAGAATTGGCTTTGCTTCCAGAATCCCTAGACTGGGTTGCAGTAGTGCCCTTTTGTCCACAGGTCATTTCCAGAGCCTGGTTTCTCCAACAGCTTTTCAGTCACCCTCTGTGGATTACCTCCCATCTCCTCAAGGACCGTTCCAGAATCCTGGACTGAGAAGCACTTACTTTGCTAAGGCACACAGCTCCTGTTTGCAGACCTCGCTGGCTTGTGATCTCTAGTAATACATTGGTGTGAAATCCAGGAATAGTGGGAATGAGTGTTTTTAGTCTTTTCTTTTTTTGAAAGATACTTATAACTAGGGTGTAGGCCTGAGGTGTTGGGGATGAGAGGACTCTCCAGAGACAGAGCGGAGAGCAGAACAGGCGGATCTACTGAAATACACTGCTGAGAGGAGCAGCAGGTGAGACAGGAGAGGTCTGATGGCCATGTGGGTCTCCTCCCTGGCCGGAGATCGATCTCATGCTGCAGTGGCTGGTGATAGCTTGATAGTGCGGAGACTTTAACCTCTGTGTCACCAAGGAGGCCCATGTTTAGTCTTTTCTAACCAGCTGAAAGTTATCTGTTTCTTTTTCCCAAAGAAGATTAAAAAAAAAAAATGGACCACCATTTTATGACTTTGATTTGACATTTGATTTTATGTAAACAAGAGAAAAAGTTCACATGAACAATAGAGCAATAAGCTGCAGTTAACTGGGACATTCTCCCTTCTGGTTTTCACTTGTCAAGCACCTTGTCCAAGAAGTTTGTATGTGCCAGGCTGCCCAAAAACCAGGGTTTCACCCCTGGTGTAGACACATCCTCTCATTCAGATACTATTCCAAACCTTACTGAGTTTTTCCCAGAAGGTCTTTGTTCATTCTGCTGAGGAAGAAGGTTAGAACAAACGTCTCCAATAGAAACATTTAATTCAAAATCACTTCTCCAGGATTTTGCTTAGATGGAAGCACTTCAGCAACAGCAGAATTTAACCCAGATGACTGAGAAAGTGCTATGAAGCATAGGTGGTGAGAGATATTGACCAGGCAGGCTGATTGCTGTCCACAGGTCAGTGGATAGGCAGGAAGCAGGGATAGGCAGGAAGTTGTTCACAGCCCTGCTGGCCACTTAAAGGGGAGAGGACCTTTTCTCATTTGGCTTAATCTGAAGGTAGATTATTGGCTGGTATTTTCAAGGCTGGTCATAGCACTTTGAAGATTTATTTATTTATGCATACAAGAGCTGGGGGGTAGACCAGAGGTGCGGGGGTGGGGGTGTGTGAGAGAAGTCATCCGAGACAGAATGGGGAGCAGGACAGGTGGAGCTACTAAAATACACTGCTGAGGGGAGCAGCGGATGAGACAGGAGAGGTCTGCTGTGCCATGTGGGTCAGCTCTTTGGCTGACGATTGAACTTGTGCTGCAGTAGCTGGCGATAGCTTCATAGTGCTGAGACTTTACACCTTGTACCAGCAGGGAGGCCCTGATCATAGCACTTTGGATAGATCTGATAACTAATCTCATCTCTGATTTCTCATTTTAGATATATGGGAATATATTTAATTTTTCAATTTTAAGTCCTCTAACTTCACAAGTAACTTTTGTGCTTTCTTTATTTTGTACACAGATTTGTGCCCTCATTTAAAGATTTGGGGAAGGAACAATCATATTATAATTTATCAGGGGGCTGAAGCTAGGATGCAAGCTCTGGCTTTGTACTCATATCTTCATAATTGTAACTTGAGGAGATCTCTGCTTCTCAGTAGTCCAGCTAACGTAAAAATAAAATACAGGTTTGCAACACCTGAGCATTTCTTTAAAATCAAAGTCTCAAAGTTGTTTCTCAATGCTCCTTAACTTTACCCTGAAAAAGGAAATATTTCATTATACCTATAAACCATTTGGTTGTACACAAAGGGAAAGAATCCCACAAACTTACTAACCTAAATTTACTTGAAAAAATAGTTGTGCCAGAGCAGTAGGTATGTGTTGACACAAGCATTACTATATCACGATATGTGTTTTCTGTGTATGAACCTGTATACACACCTTGGGTTTTTATCTCTAATGCTTATTCATGCAAACAACTTATTTCCCAGTCCACTAGTATGTGAATAATCTGGAACTCCTTCCCATGGGATTTTGTCAACAATCAATGGGTCGGATTTTATTCATCTCTAATAATCTCGTATGAGAGTCCACTTAGCACTTTCTTCCTTGACCTTCATCCTCGAAGTATAGCACAGTCATTAACTACGGGCATATCCTCCCACACCATTCATAATGTACTGGACCCAGCCATGGACAAGCATTTAATTACAGACCAGCCATCTGTCTAATATAAGCTACATCTGCCAGCAACCTCTTGGCAGTCTGAGGAATGATATTTTTCTAACGGAAAATAAGAATTGTTCATCAAATAGCAGCAGGGAAAAGACCTTTTTGAATCTTTCCCACTTTGACACCCTTGGGTCTTTTAAGGCCAAGTCCACACTTGAAAAATTGACTTCATGCTTCAAAGAGAGTTAAATATTCCCCAGAAATTTAAACCAATCTAGTGTGGATTATTCATGATTTTTTTTCATACTATTGGGTTGTCGGAAATGTAATGCCATATTTTTTCTATTTAATTCCTCATGACTTTTCTGATAACCCAATAGTTTAAGCTTCAAAGGTAATAGGCTAAATAAATGATCTAAGGGACAAGAACAGACCAAATGTAGGCATGATTTCCCATGTATTAGCATGGTCATAATTTCATACTTTGGAATCAGCATTGTTTTAGTAAGATTAAAAAATATATATACTAGACAATGGGGTTGCTCAGTCTTCTTTCTTAGTGGCACTTAGCAAGTCTATTCTTACCTACTTCCAGAGTCTTTGGAGGCTGCCATACCATAACTCTTCTGGAAACAGCAGCCCAGGTCATTGTGTTCCATGCCATTCAACCTCATGATACAGTCCAAGGTGGTTGGACCAGAGGTGACTGCCAAAGCTAGAGGCCCCAGGCTGGCAGTCTTCATCAATTCTGCCCAAATTAAAAGTCACTCTATTACTTCGGTGCTCATTGTATTTTTATATTCATGAAATCAGGATATCACACAGTTTATAGAGTGATTATATTTCCTTCCTCCCATCCCTGTAGGTCTTATTAAAATGATTGGTACATTATAGAATTAATACCTTTGAAGTATGGTGATACAGTAGCTAGGAGTAGAACTGGAGCCACAAGGGCAGGAGGAATCCTTGGGAAAGACAGACTACAGTGGAGAATAAGCCAAAGGTAGCAGGTCTCCAAGTCCTTAGTACTAGTTCCTGGTCTTGAGGCTCCTCCAATGGATTTTTGAAACAAACTGGCAAGAACCAGAGTAAAGGTAAACTTTACTATATCTCTTTGCTTTTTAGCAATATTCTGAGACTCATGTTCTCATAAGTCTTTTGTGGTCTTTGAGAACTATAGGTTCCTATGCCCAGCATAGCCTCATATTACAAAAAGCAATTAAAAGCTGGGGTTCTCTGTGTATTTTATAGTTTTATTTTTTTCTTTTTATATATATATTTTTTATACATTACATCTTTGTTCATTTTTAAACAAAGTTTGCTTTTTTATTTTCCTCAGGTATAGTCCCCATAGTATTTCCTACACCACTTCACCCATGCACCATCACCACAGTCCCCTGTGCGCCTCCTTCCCTCCCTCCAAGCCCTCTCCCTCCCCCTCCTTGCAGGATGTCTCTGGTTTATAATTGTTTTTGTTTTGTGGTGGTGTGTTTCGTATTGTTATTTTTTTCCCCTGATGTCTTATTTTGTTCCCCTATCTTCCTCCTATAAGTGAAACCATCCAATATTTTTCTTTTTCCTTCTGACTTACTTCACTGAGCTTAATTCCTTCTAGCTCCATCCATGTTGCTGTGAATGCCATGAGTTTATCTTTTCTGATTGCGGAATAATATTCCATTATGTATATGTGCCACATCTTCTTGATCCAGTCATCTATTTTGGGGCATTTAGGTTGTTTCCAGGTTTTACCTATTGTAAATAGTGCTGCAATAAACATAGGGATGCAGGTGTTCTTTTGAATCAATGTTTTTGTGTCCTTTGTGTATCCCTCAGGATAGAATTGCTGGATCATATGGAAGCTCCTTTTTTTATAGACTGAGGAACCTCCAGACAGCTTTCCATAGTGGTTGGACCAGTTTGCACTCCCACCAGTGATGTAGGAGAGTTCCTTTTTCACCATATCCTCAGCAACATTTGTTGTTGCTGGCTTTTTTAATATGTGTCATTCTCATTGGTGTAGGGTGGTATTTTGAATGATAAAAAAGAACACAAAGTTGAAGTCCTGTCTTAGATTCAGTGTCTATGAAGAAACAAAACCCAAACACTGAAGAATAGTCTCTTTTTCTATGGTTGGCCAATGCTAAGTTGGAAAATGGACTTTCAAGTATGTTAACACATATGATGAGAGAATCTTTTGTCCCAAAATAACTCTGTGATTAATAGTTCCCATCCTATTATGGAGCTCTACAACTAAATCAATGAGATAATTCAGTTGAATCCCACATTTATGTTAACACAATTGTGATGTTCTTTAGACAGTGGTCTGAATTGACTTTCTCCAATTACTCTATTGGGCCAATTATTTGTCTTACTTTGCATACCACAACTTTTTTTTTTCTTATTTGTATTCCTGGATAGCCTCATTTTTATTAAAATATCTGTCATACTTACTACTTTATTTTCAACATTATGTAGTACATTATACATACTTAATGTATGCTTGCTAGATATAGAAATGATAGAAAATATAAGTATAATTGATTTTTTAAAAAGATTTATTTATGCATATAAGAACTGGGGTACAGGCCAGAGGTGCAGAGGGTGAAAGGATTCACCGGAGACCGGGTGGGGAACAGACCAGGCAGACTGACTGAAATACACTGCTGGGGGGAGCAGCGGGCGGACAGGAGAGGTCTGCTGTGCCATGTGGGAATCTCCCTGGTCGGCCAGGAATCGAACCCGTGCTGCAGAGGCTGTGGACAGCTTCACAGCACAGCACTCAACCCATGAGAAGATTCACCAGAGACAGTGGGGAATAGAACAGGCAGATTGACTGAAATCTCATTGGATTTTATATCAATCTCGCCTCATTACTAGGAATCTTTAGTTGCAGTTTCCTTGATCAAGCAGCGCTCCTCCAATGTTACTTATAACCTGTGCCATTCCTTGTGCCTGATCATCCCCTCCCCTTTTTATGTAACTTTATTATCCAGACAAAATTCTTGACCTCTCTTTCACTGCCACCCAATTTTTCTCCTTCTTGGAGTCTCTATCTGGCACATGGAGAATATCAAACTAGGATACTATTCCATTGTAGCCACTTTTATTACCATGTAAGGGACCATCGCCCCAGCCTCTCATTTTTAGATTTTCCCAGGTTAGAATTGGATACAGTTTTTATGTTTTCAAATTGAAAATGATAGCATACCATAAATCTTTCCATGACATTTTTCTCTACCCATTTCTTCAGCCTCTCTCAAGTAGCTAAGAATTGGATGTTGGGCTCAGGTGGGCAGAACTGATTTTATAATCTTTTTTGCAGTTGATTCTAGGACATGTGCTTCTTTTTATCATTTTTGGACTTTGTATCATCTGAAGAGTTGTGATCATTTTAATATCTAATTTACATAAATTAGATAAAAGTAGCAAATTCCTAAAGGAAAACAAAATCCTATAAATTTTTCTTTATAGGAATAGTGTAATCATCTTATGCTCAATTTTGATTGCTATTCATGAAATCCAGGGAGACTTGAGTATAAGTCTATACTCAGTCTACAGTTAGTCTGGATCTAATTGAAAAGGGATTATCAGAGTCTTATTTGGTAAATAAACTATTTTCTACTCCAGGTCCCAAAGAGTTTGCATTAAGATGGGTAGAAAACTAAGTTACAGTAGATTTGGGGCATTTCTTTGCAACTGAAATTAGTAAAAGTCAACCAAATTCAAACAATGAGATCTATACTCCTGGTTTGTAAATACATGGCTGATGAAGACTTGAAAAATCTAATTTAAATATCCTAAACAACAACTGCCATAATTTATTTATTGATGGTGACCATTTACATTATGTCATTCTTCACTCTTAGGCTTTTCACCAATAATTTGTCTAAAAGCTTGACCTTCTAAGTACCTGTTTTTTGTTTAGAAAAAGAGTGAGAGGATTTTTTGTTTGGATCTGGTCTTCAGTTCTGTGGGTTCGGAGCTTGTTAATTCTTTTTTTTTTTTCATATAAGTCAATGCATCTAAAATGTAACTTTTTATACTTAAGTCTCTCTGGATTTCATGAACACCGATCAAAGTTGAGTGTCAGATGAGTTGACCCTGGCTTAGCTTAAAGAATATATGTAGAGTTTTGTAGGATTATCTAAGACTTGAAATTTTTGGTTCCGAATTAGGCTTTGGTTTACTTTGAAGTGAAGTACCTATAAGAAGTTTTGTGCACAGATGCTTGGGAGGTCAATGGGACAGATACATTTTGGTATTTCACAAAGTCCTGGAAAAAAAACTAGGAAAATGCTTTCCCAGAGGCCATTTTAAGGGCTGAAGGAAATATAGGGTTCTTTTAATGCTTTCATAGCCCCCAGGGTGAGACAGAAGTCTTCTGAAGTTGTGGTGGTGGTAGAGAGAGTGAGAGCTAGGTAGATGCAATAATTGCCCAGGTGAGATGGGAGATCATAAACAGAGGTCTGGGGCAACAAAAGCAATTGGAGGACCCGCTTGAATACATGAGGTTTCCATGAAGATGTCCATAAGTACCTTAAGGAGGCTTTTTCAAGGGGCTACGTTCTGACAGTTATACTAGGGAAGGCTATGTGCACATATAATTTGAGTCATAATCCTATTGTGAATCTGTTTGTGCCAACAGATTGGTGGACAGAGGCATCCGGGTGTGAGAAACTCTGGACCTACAGCACTGACGACCAGACCCTAACAAAATATCCATCAGCTGCTTGGTGAGTCCCTACTAGAAAAATCCATTGCCCACATCCATTGCCCACATCTTAACAAGGTAGCACTTGAATTAAAAATGGATAGTCTTATTTTACCCATTTTACATTTTTCCACATTCAAGTTAAAGGTATTATCTGGTAGTTAATATTTGTACTTTGATAGAAGGTTCAAAAAATACAGAGAAGCCCTCAAAGAACTAGGACTGCAATAGTGAGATGATAACATCTCAGCACCTCTCCAGAGAGGCCACATACAAGAAATTCCCTATTATGGAGCCAGGAGGAAGGCTGGGCAGTAGTCCAGGCTGTCTCGGCTGTCTCTGGAATGAGTAAAGTGGACTTTATAAGTTCCCAGCATGAGGTGCTAAAAGCCACAAAACTGAGTCATACGTTTGTACATCATCAAAGATAGACTATTAACAAATGAATCAAAATTCTTAAGCCACTGAGGTAAAAGAGCAGTTTCTGAGCTAATACTCTCTCTAGGCAAGCTTTTGAGTTTTCTCTTGGACTGGTTCCACCCTCGTCAGCCTGCTCTAGGTGGCAGACTATACAACTGTCAGCAGAGAGTGGCACAGGAAGTGAGACCCTGGAATGGGCCCATCTACCCTGGGAAGAGTTCCCTTCATTCAGTTTGATTGGTTTGAGTGGTGAATACTAAGCAAAAGAGAGCATCTTCCTGCTTCCTCTCTCCTGGTGGGCTGCTTCCCAGCAGTGCTTTAAGCCAGTGATGCTGTGGACATTCATTGGCTAATCCTCAGTCTGATCAGAGAACTCTGCCCTTATGGGTCTGTTAAATGCTTCTGATGATGCTAGTTTTTCCAAAAATTACTCTCTTTAAAAATATGCAATAACTTTCTTATATATAATTTATGCACCATATAATTCATGCATTTACAAATCAGTGTTTTTTAGTATATTCACAGAGTTGTGTAACCCTTACCACAATCAACTTCTGAACATTTTTATCACCCCAGAAAGAAACCCCATAACTGTTAGTCATCACTTCCCATTTTTCCTGAACCCCTCTAGTCCCTCGAAATCATTAATCTACTTTCTGTCTTGAAGGATTTGCCTCTTCTGGACATTTCATAAAAATGGAATTATTCCATATATAATTATGTGGAACATAATCATAATATGATACATGGTGTGATTTGTGAACTTGCTTCTTTCCCCAGTATGTTTTCAAGGTTTATCCATGTATCTATCAGTACTTCATTCTTGTATATGATCAAATAATATTCCATTGCATGGACAGCTCCCTGTTTTTATCCATCCATCAGTTAGTTGATAGACATATGGGTTGTTTCCACTATTTGAATATTATGAGTAATGCTGCTTTGAGCATTTGTTTACAAGTTACAGTGTGGACCTATGATTCTATTTCTCTTGGTTACATTCATAGGAATGTTTAGTCATTTGATGAGCTCAGATTGTTTTCCAAAGCAGCCACACTATTTCACATTTCTATAAAGAGCAATTTTTTTCACATCATTGCTAATACTTTTTATAATCTTTTTTAAATTATAGTCATCCTAGTAGGTATGAAGTGTTATCTCTGCAATTTTCATGCTTATCAATTATGTTTATATCTTTGGAAAAATGCCTGATCACATCCTTCCAAATAAACTCTTAAGTTCATTAAAGTGCTTATGAGGAGTTTAGACCCTTTTTTTTTGCCTGGGCATGGTAGGATAGTATCATGAAATGCATGCCGGGAGCAGAACTTGTGAATGAGTGGGGCCTACAGCACAGCTGAAATGACTTGATCAGAAGATTGTGGAACAGGACAAAACATCAGAGCATAAGGAATAACTTCTGGAACACTTGTGATGGACAGTTTTGTGTCTGTTACTAGGCTGTCATTCCTAGTTATTCAAACAAAAATTAATTTAGAAATGTTGCTGTGGAGGTATTTTGTAGGTATAATTAAAACCTACAATTGTTCTAGAAGATGTAAAGTTTCTGTTAGTTTAAAGACTAATACCAGAATTGAGAGTTCCCTGCAAAAGGAATTCCACCTGTGAGTTTTAACTTCAGTTCAAATTAAAAAGCTCCATCCTGCCCTTCTGGACAGCCCACCATAGGGATTTCAAATTTGCTACCTAGTCCCACATGCCATAGTCATGTAAGTCAAGGCAATTCCTTTATATATTGGTTCTATTTCTCTGGTAAAACTCTGAATGATAAAAATACCAAGGAATTTCTGATATATCCTAAGAAATGTTCCTCCCTGGTACAGGGAACTATAAGAAATGTGAGTGAGGAAAATTGTACTTTTTGTAGCAGAACTAACCCTAGGAAAAATTGTGAATTTGATCATACCTCCTGTTGATGTGCTTACCTCCCAGGTTACAGGTCTTTCTCTGCCTTATTTCTACCCCTCTCTTCCTCTAACCCTTGAAAGTAGCAGTGATTCCCAAGTGTGAATATTTTTACCCCTTAAGGGACATTTGGCAAAGTCTGGAGGTATTTGTTGTTGTGAGGTCTGGGTGTGGGTAAGTGATAGATTCCAGGAATATCACTAAACATCCTACAATGCACAGGAAACACTTCCATAACAAAGTGCCGGCAGTGTCACACTTGAGATCCCTTACGCTCAGCATAATTTACAGTCTACTGGTGCACACCTTACCTAGGAATGACCAAAGTAAACATATCTCTGATGCTTCAAGGGGGTATTGCACTTTAAAAGAGATTTCAGAGGTCAAAGTGACAAAATGAAGCTATAAAATGGAATTTCATGTCTTCTCATGATAGATTATTTATGAATAGAATTTGTCTGCTATTTTAAGCACTGAACAAAGTAGTATGCATAGATAGGAAGTGATTTTTTGACTCCATGAATGCTTTTTTACAAAGACCCTATAATATCAAAATGCCTTCCTGAATAGTGAAACTCTTGTTATTAACCATTAAAAGTAGTCTACTATATCTTCATTTATTTATGATAGTTGGAAGGAATTGTAAAAGCTTTCAAATGAAACCCAATTTATTTGAGAATCATATTAGCATATCATGTTTTATCATATGTACCAATATACATCCTGTGTCCCTCCTTTCAAGTATTTTTCTGTCTTAGTTCTGGAACTGGAACACTCACTACCTTCTGAAGTAACTTGCTCCGTACCCAACCCTAAAAACAACTCTGTTAGAAATTCTTTCTAAAACTGAGATGAAACCTTCAATTGTGTTAAGCCTATTGCTCCTGACTTAGAGTCATAACTTCTGCATATGAAACTGTCTGACTTTATACTGTTACGGGGGGATTCCAGAGGATTGTGTGACTCCACAGATTTTAGGAGTTAAAAATTTTAGGAGTTAAACATTTCTCACTGGAGAGGTGTTTTAGAGCAGCTTTTTAAAATGAAGACTACTGAAGAAAGTGGGTGTGACAGATGGGATTGACACTCTGCAGTCTGGCTAGGAAGCGGTAGAGCATGACACAAAGACTGGGTCTCTCCTGGCTAGTTACTAATTAGGCACTCATTAATCCTTTTATATCTTCAGTCTTGTTTCAGATATCTAAGTCTGGAAAAGTATGGGGTGTCTTTCAATTTTCAACTCACATGGCTTTGAAAGAAACTTTTTTGAGGGTGGGATATGTTTCTGATCCCCTTACACTTACCTCATCAAAGTGTTTTCCCTCTGCTTATTTGATGTCTGAGAGGCCTCATTAGAAGCTCATTTTATTAGTCCTGCTGAGAGTTTCTTTCCTACAGAGTCAGGAAGTTATATTTTGCTGTGTATATGCCCCGATATAGCCCTAAGGTCTCACAAGAATCTAGACAAATCTTGAGTTCCAGTCTTTGAGACTTCAAATGCAGACAAAACTCTTGCCTAAGTTTCTCTCCAATGCTGTTGGGAGATCAGTTCATACCAGGGGTCTGGGCTCCTGGCAAGCCACTTTATAGTTTCTGTGTTTCATGAGATCAGAAGAGTGATTCCACTTGTGGCATTTGTAATCTGTGCTTTTGGTAACCCTGAGTTCTCTGTCACCTTTTAAAGGGTACTTAAAAGATTGCTGTCTAATAAATAGGTCATTGGACCAACTCAATAACTTCCTGGCAGGCCTGGCTCCTTCTTCAGAAAGGAGAAATGTCAGGAAACCCAAGTCATTGAAGTATTCATTCCTTTCTACTTATAAAATGGGAAAGATGAGGACTAACCAGCTTCCCAGGAACTAAGATCAAAGTGATCAGCAATGGGGCAGATTTTTATTCTGCTAGTTTTTTGATCTGGTTGCTAGACTTTTCATGTTTTCCTAGGTACCTAAAAGGGGATGGGTACTTTAAATACCCCACTTCATCTCTGTCTACATCTTGGGCCTTTGCCCTAGGATCTTTCTTGTGAAGTTTTACTACCTTATGCATAGCTCTTCATATCATAGCACACGATAGACCTCAGGACATCATAGGCCTCAGCTGAATTGTAATAAAAGCAGTCTTTTTGAAGTCATTGGAGGCATGAACTTTCCCCCACCCTATTTCTACTTGATTGAATTGAACGAATGATTATAGGTTTCATGGGAGATTATTCAAAAGGTGTTAACCAATAGCAGATGCCCTGCAATTGTCCAAGCTTAGCTATCATGAGCAATAGTGGAGCCAGAGGGCCAAAGTCCTATCTCTCAAGCACCTTTCTCTTTAAAGCCTTCCAGTCAGCTTCCAAAAGCCGTATGTCTTACTCAACCCCTGTGTGGATAGTATATCTTTGAATATTGTTAAAGGGAACTGTTTTGCAAGAGGCAGGGGGAAATAGTGGGTTCAAAATTCTCTGCACAAATAAATTTTCCAAATGTTACTCTGTGCTTTCATAGGGTGTGATCATTTATGAGAAAATCAAGTAATACTTTTGTTATCTTCCACCGACAAAAATGGTTTCATCTACATGAGTTGAAAGATATAATCAATTCCAATTTTCAAGTCATTCTTCAACTTTTCGCTCCTGAGTATATTAATCTCCCATGACAAAAAGTATTCCTAAAAGTAAAATTATGATCTTGTTTCTTAAATTTTATTTTTTTCCTTCAAGCTTACAAATTTACAGAAAATGTGTATGTCTGTTTGTGTCCAGGGCTCTCACATCTTTACTCCATTAACATCTGGAATGATGCCTACAAAGACAGGTCCTCAGCATGAGTGTATGAATAAATACACATACTCTTATGAGGCTATAAAGTCACAAGGAGCTGGAATTATAAGAGATAATAGTAGCAGTCAGCTTAGCAAACATTTATTAAGTTTTCAGGAGGAAAGAATAAACAATGTAAAGCTTAATATATTCATAATTTATTTTAGTGCTAATTTTCTATGCTCCCTTCTCCCAGAATTCTAACTTCATTTCTTTTGATAAAAATAACTGCAGTCAGGTATTTCTAATCTGATCAGTCATGACTGATACACACACACTGAGTCTCTCCCACTTGCTCCCAGTGATTAAAAGTAATCAGACTCAAAGGTATTGGCAACACATTGGGCTTTGTTAGCCGGTGACCTATCCCTCACATGACCCAGTGGAAATGGAATTTTCTGCATTAGAACAAAAGGCTCTAGTACAATGCAAATGATATTGTATTATGAGTTCTGCTTTGATTTTTCTGATATTACGGGATGGTTAAGTAATTTGGTAATTTTATAAAACTGAGGGAGAATGCTCAAGTTTGCTTTTCACAATTTAAGAGTGTGCACTAGAAGTCTTAATGTTTCTTCAGCCTTTGCTTTTCTGGCTTAAAGTAGAGACATTTTTAGGGCCTCCCCTGGTGGCGCAGCAGTTGAACACTGGCCTGCGAGGCTGTCTGCAGCCTCTGCAGCGCCGGTTCATTCCCTGGCCACCAGCAAGGGTCCCACAAAAAAAAAAAAAAAAAAAAGTAGAGACACTTTTATGGTCAACTTCCTTATTTCTAAAATGGGAATAATGATAGATGAAGTAGAATAATGTTGTTAGAGAAATGTGCATTCTAGATTATACTAAAAAGTGTGGTGCAGGTTATCCTTCGGATAGAAAGGATGAGAAGAATGCTGACATAATATCAGATGAAAGCTTTCAAGGAGGTGGTAACTTAGAGTCTATGAAGGGTGGTGAGCTGTGACACTAATAAATTAAGGCAAAACATTTAAAACCATAAAATAACAATTACCCACTGAAGTAGAAGTGTTGAACTTAACTTAAAGCAAAGTCTTTACACCAGTAAGCAAAACTGTTGGTCAGAAACATTTTTTATCTAGGTGACTGAAGTTAACTCTCTTCCTATTATCACTTCCCTTGTTTCGTATCAAATATTTTTCCTAGGATCTTATCAGACCAAAGTCTGTTGGATGTTTCCTTTGAGACCAACTGGATTGATTTGCACCTGGAACTTATTATAAAATCAGCGATGGAGATGATTTATTAAGTCACCTTATGGGCCAAAATCAATTTTTGTAGGACCTAATATTTACAATAAGAATGAGAAATATTGACTTCATTCTTTTATAGATAATCTGCATGTTGTCTAAAAAAGAAAAAGAAGACCCAGTTATTTTACAGGCAGAAAAAAAAGATTGGAAAGAAAATGAAACAAAACTTTTTTGCCTCACTCCTTACCCCCTATTCTCCTTATTGAAAATTATATCCATCTGATAATCCTTGGTCCATGCATCAATATTTTTACAAAGTGTAGTCATTGGAGAAATTAACTCACTTCATTCCTACCTACTTCTCTTACTATTATTATAACAGTAGTTATTTGAGTCTATACATAAAAATGCAAATTATGTGATAACTACTTTATTCTTTACCCATATATTAAACCTTCAGAAACTTGCCATAACTTTATTCAAACAAAAGAACTCTGCATTAGGTAAAAATAACTCTGCATTAGGTTAAAAAATGTATGAGTCAGATGTTACCATGAACTTGAGAGGAGTTCAAAGACAATTTCACATTTTTAATAATATTCATCTTTCAAGACATGTGATAGGCTACCCAGCAGAGTCCTTTTGACAGACTTTCTCCAGAGTGAAGTTTTTTTAAACAAGAGGTACATTAAGCAGTTGGATGTTTCAGTTGGTTTTGTCCAAAGGCATTGAAATTTTGTTCCATTTGAGCTTTAATGTAGAAAGAACTTAAGGTATGAAATTGGGTGCTTAAACTTACAGTAGCACTATTTTGGGATCTGAGTTAAACCACAAGAGGAAATTCCCAAGTTCCCTTCCCAAGTGATGCTAATTGGTTCTCATTTCCCATCATTCATGGAGGAAGCAATTTAACATGCTGAATAACTTGAATGACTTGAAATCCCATATGTCTCCCTGTTACATTTGAAACCAGGAGCTGTGATTCTCACTCATCTGAATATTGTGCAGGTTGCCTGGAAGATTTGATCCTTATTTTTTTCAGATATTTATTGTAATGAGAAGTACTCTAGGGATAACACTTCCACTCACAAATGGAGTAACTGCATTAAGCCATGCCTGACAGTATCAAAGTAAAAGAAACTATCTGCCAAATTGCTTTTAAGTCCAGCAGCTTATTGAATCCATATGCAAAATTTTCAAGTCTCATCTTTTCTCAGCAATCCCAGCAACTCTGATAATAGCCATTTCATTTAATCACTTTGTGTTTTTGAAAAATCTGTTGATACACATAGGTTGTTGTATAGTTGTTAAATATTTTAATATATGTTTTGTCATTATTTCTCAAAAACTGTCTATAAACTGAACATTGTCCCATTAGTAAGGTCTCAGGGACATCATGAGAATCTTTTTTTTTTAACTAATAAAAGCCCAGGAGGAAATCAAATCAGTAGGATTAGTCCTAAATGCTTAGTGGGATCAAGTCTTCTGTTCTGTGTATCTTTTCTCGTTTGTAGTTTCATTCCTTTCATCAAAAACACCTAGATAGAGGGCCTCCCTGGTGGTACAGTGGGTTGAGCGCAGAGCTGTGAAGCTGTCCACAGTCTCTGCAGCACGGGTTTGATTCTCAGCCAGCCAGGGAGATTCCCACATGGCGCAGCAGACCTCCCCTGTCTTGCCCACTGCTCCCCTCAGCAGTGCTTTCGGTCCGTCTGCCTGTTCTGCTCCCCACTCTGTCTCTGGTGAATTCTCTCATCCTCCCCTGCCTCTGGCCTGTGCCCCACTTCTTGTATAAATAAATAAGTCTTAAAAAAAAAGACACACACACACCTATCTAGAACAAGTGAAATTTCAAAATCAAGTGCTAAATAGAGAAAAATGATTGTGCCAATTATATAAAAATTGGCTAATCTTAAATATGAAGAGGAAAAATTTAAATTTTTGTGGAGTAATAAGAGTTGCCCCAAATAACAAAGAAAATAGTGTTTATTAACACTTAGTCCTTAAGGAGCATTAACTGAGCTTTTCTTTTAGAGAATGCAAAAATGTCTAAGCAAAAATAAATAAAGCATGACAATTCACTCAATATCTACAGGACATCTATTAGACTATCAATCACTCTGTTAGGCACTGGAAGTATAATATTGAACAAGGTGGACAAGATTTTGCCTTTATCAGGTTTGTAGGTCAGTGAGAGACAGACAATAAGTAGGTAAGTAGATAGATAGACAGATATATTGATAGATAGATAGATAGATAGATAGATAGATAGATAGATAGATAGATAGATAGATAGAACAAAACAGTTAAAATTGTGAGGAGAGCTACAAAGGAAATTGAATCACAACAATGTGTATATAATTTCAAGATTTTTAGCATTATTTTAACTTTAGGTGTATTGTGGAAGATTTAACTATATTTATAAGTAGCACGCCAATACTACCAATTTGGACAATATATATGCAAAGTTCCAGATTACTGAGGTGAGAGGAAGGGGGATGAAGGATGAAAAGAAATGAGGAAGTCTAATATTCTCACCCATTAAGACTAGTTAATTCAAAGATATTATCTAGGGCCTCCCCGGTGGTGCAGCGGTTGAGCGCTGGGTTGCGAAGCTGCCCGCGGCCTCTGCAGCGCAGGTTCGATCCCCGGCTGCTCCCCGGCCACCGGAGGAGGATCCCACATGGCGTGCAGACCTCTCCTGCCGCCCGCTGCTCCCCTTAGCAGTGTACTTCGTCCTTCTGCCTGCTCTGCTCCCCGCTCTGGCTCTGGTGAATTCTCTCACCCTCCCGCGCTTCTGACTGTACCCAGTGCATGTATAAACAAAACAAACAAATAAATAAATAAAAACATGCCTCTATAAAAAAAAAAAGAATCAAAGATATTATCTATAGTTCCCCTCTCCAATACAGTTACCATTAGCCACATATGGTTCTTTAATTTGAAACTATTCATGTACAGTACTGTAAGCCAATGTTTCTTCAATAAAAAGGGAAAAATACAAAATTAAATACAGTTTAAAAATCTGTTGTTCCTTAGCTGTACTAGGTGTATTTTATAGTACTTCATAGTCACGTGGTGCTAGTGGCTATCATAATGAAGACAGTAGATATGAACATTTTTATCATCACAAGAAAGTTCTATTTTTTTTTGGCTTGTATTAAACAGATGAACTGTAGACTTAAGAATGCTTTTGAAGAAGCAAAGAATGTCAAAGGTGAACTAAAATGAGAGAGGGTGAGACAGGAAGGCAGCTACATCTTCAGTTTATCCTAGAATTTCAAAAACAATAGCACTTAGCTGATCGTACTATAATGCACTATGTTTAGAATCGTTGAGATAACCATTATAAGCAATAAAATAGCACTTGAGATGGTGTCTACCAATTCAAAGCTGTTATGTCACAAACTCTGCCCATCCAAACTTATTTATTTGAGTACAAAATACACCTCAAAATAACTTAGCCGGGTCCTAAAACCACGTAGATAACATCTGATTTTCCCATTTGGGGCACTATTAAGACTGTCATGATAGAGTTCTACCTTGCTATAGAAGGCCTCAACAAGCTCTAGTTTTGCCGTATAAATGTAAAACCTTTGAATTTTTTTCTCTATTCTGGGGATATTTGGAAGACCTGATACTTATAAAGATGAAGAATCATGTAGTATATGAATCAGGAATTCCATCTACCAGCATAAAACTCAAACTATTAGCTTATGCTGTTTAGTAAAATGGGAAATCAATTTGGTAAATTCACAGGCCTCATTTGCTTTTTTCAAAATAGGATAGATCAGGCAGGAGTGGACAAGAAAGGAATGGAGTTGACTAATGACATAGTATGAATAGGAAATAATAAAATTAGTAAGATAATAAAAGATCATTTTGTTCAATTTTGGTATCAGTATACATCTAAGCGTATATATGTATATGGATTCTTGTGTGTATTAAGCCTTAAATTCTTGCATATGTATACAACAAAATGTGTGTGTTTATACAGAGTATTTATAATAACAAATAACTTGAAATAAATTCAGTGATCATCAGAAAAATAGATAATACATATTTATGTAGTATATATTGTACAGTAGTTAAAATGGATAAACTAGTAGTTAAAATGGATAAACTAGTTATATACATCAGCATAAATAAATCAATATTTTAGTAAAAAAAGCAAATTATAAAATGTTACATATTCATATTTATAGAATATCTGTTTCATAATAGAAAATTGGGACCTCAATAGTTTGATAGTTTGATAATGTTGCCAAAGAATAAAAATCAGAATAGTTAACACAATTTAGGGGAGTGATTTTTCTCTGCAAATGGTAGGAGTGAGAGAATGAGGAAGCAAGGAAGTGAGGGAGGGTCGTGGGGAGTGGGAAAGGGAGGAAAATATATCAAGGAGGAGTAAGTGAGACCTGGATATGTTGATATTTTGATTTCTTAAAGGAGACTATTATGGAAAAAATGTCAAAACATAATAAAGCTTATGTGGGTAATAGCAGCAAAATGGTAGCTCACTTAGTGTTTTCTGTCCCAGACACTGTTCCAAGCACTTTACATACTTTATTTGTAAAGCTACTTGTTAAATATTTTTCCTATACTTTTTGGTATATTTGAGCTACTTCTTAATTTAAAAAAATCAGGAACAAAATGTTAACATATTTAATCCGAATGGTGAGTAGATGGATGTTCATCATCTTATCCTCTGTAATATTCTCAATGGCTGAAATCTTTCATTGAAAAAGGATGTTTGGAAAGAAATTGATCGTTATGACAGGACTAATAATTAATCTTTAATTTGAGGTTCTAGAACAGGGAATGCACTGAAATGCAGAGATCTCTAAGTACAGAATCTTTTCACAATAGAGTTCCATAAAAAAAGTTCACTGACATTTTGTAAAGAATCAGACTGATTATCTATAGTGTAGCTCTCCTCAGAGGAAATTCAGGGAGTTGCATCAAAGTCATCCTGGCCCCTGCCCTGTGCCACTCATTTTGTGTCTCCATTTCTTCATTCCTCTGTGCCAAATAACTGAAAGGCCTGTCCAGAAATGGTGACAGAGAAGAATTCCAAGTTCCCACGTCACCTTTGAGTAAAGAGCTAGGATCAGTAAATAGGAGTCAGTAGTATCACCCTGGGTGGGCTGTGGGAAAGAGAAGAAATCTTCAGAGTGCAGCTTCATTTGAACAGCCCTTTTTGTGGCCTTTATGTCTGGAATGTCTCCACCAATCTGAGGCTTAGACTTTATTGTGAAATGGAAACAATGAACATCAAATATGTTCATAAACTTTCAGATGAGTGATAACTGGACAACCAGCTCTCTCAGTGGGACGTGTAGCTTCTCTTGGAGTGGTTGTTTGTGTTGGCACTGAAGCAGCTTGGTTCCACTTAGGATGATCCTCCAATTGACCATTGTATCACGGAACTGACTGGTTGTTTGATAAAACTGGTTGAACTGTCTTCTTGTTTTTATTTGATGTAAATAGAGTCCGGTTATCTCAACTTGAAGCTTCACTTCTGGAAGAACTTGGCTAAGAGACTGGCTTTAGAGACAAAATTGGAAACATGAATCAAATGTTTAAGACTCAAAGACTCAAACATCATGCCCTCCTCTGTCTCTTAAATGAGCAAGGACTTCCCCTTAAAAAAAACTGAAAATAGGGGCCTCCCTGGTGGTGCAAGGGGTTAAGACACAGCACTATGAAGCTGTCTGCAGCCTCTGCAGCACGAGTTCCATCCCTGCCAGGGAGTTACCCACATGGCGCAGCAGACCTCTCCTGTTTCACCTGCTGCTCCCCTCAGCAGGGTATTTCTGTCACTCTGCCTGTTCTGCTCCCCACTCTGTCTCTGGTGAATCCTCTCACTCCTGCATCTCTCCCCTACACCCCAGCTCTGGTATGCATAAATAAATATTTTAAAAAAGAATAAAAATGAAAATACGGGGGGGGGGGGAATTAATAACAATACAAAACAAAACAAAAACAGACAATTATAAACCAGAGACAACCTGTAGGAGAGGGGAAGGGAGAGGGTTTGGAAGGAGGGAGGGAGGAGCAAAGGGACCGTGATGGTGCACGGGTGACTTGGTGGAGGAAATTCTATGGGGACTACACCTGAGGGAAAAAAAATCAAACACTGTTTAAAAAGAAACAATGAGGCCTCCCCAGTGGCGCAGCAGGTTGAGTGCCACACTGTGAAGCTGTCCACAGCCTCTGCAGTGCTGGTTCGATCCCCACTGGCTGGCGAGAATCCCACATGGAGCAGCAGACCTCTCCTGTCTTGCCCCCTGCTCCCCTCAGCAGCATATTTCAGTCAGTCTGCCTGTTCTGTTCCCCACTCTGTCTCTGGTGAATCCTCTCACCCTCCTGTGCCTCTGGCCTGTACCCCAGTTCTTGTATAAAAAATAAATAAATCTTTAAAAAAAAAAGAAACAATGATGTAAAATATAAATAAATAAATAACTCTTTTTTAAAAGTATAAATATTAGGTTTTTAAATGACTTTAAAAGTCCATACTTGAAAGTACAACATAGAGCTCAATTCAACGTAAATCTGAAGTGCTTAATAATAATAAAAATAGGGCCTCCCCGGTAGCACAGAGGGGTGAGCGCAGCACTGTGAAAATGTCCACAGCCTCTGCAGCATGGGTTTGATTCCTGGCCAGCCAGAGAGAAACCCACATGGCGCGGCAGACCTCTCCTGTCTCTCCTGCTGCTCCCCTCAGCAGTGTATTTCAGTCAGTCTGCCTGTTCTGCTCCTGACTCTGTCTGTGGTGAATTCTCTCACCCTCCCATGCCTCTGGCCTGTACCCCAGTTCTTGTATAAATATATATAAATCTTTTTCAAAAAATAAAAATAGTAATGTTAATAATAATACAAAATGTCATTTATTGTTTAGTTACTGTGTGCTCAGCAATTTTCCAGTTTACAAACAAACTCATCCTTACAGCTACCCTATTAAATAAATAATTATTATCATTTATAGCTGAGACTTGAGTCTTGGTGAAATTAAATTGTTTACCTAGGATAACAGAGTCAGTGGCAGAGCACAGTGGAGTTTGATAATTATGTAGTTCAACCCCCTCTTCTTATATATGAAAAAACTCAAGATTGTAGCCTGATGAATTATTAACATGAGGCAATCCACTGGATTCCAGAAAGGTTACATTTTTCCTCCTAGGCCTTCAGTCCAGCAAATCAGCGCTGGATTCCTACCTTTTCCTCTAGATGAGAAAACTTAAGACCAAAGAGATGAAGTAACCTGCTCATTATTGGGTATTCAGTAAGTTGCAGATTGAGAAGAGCTCGTCTTTCCTCTCTACTCTTAACCTCATTTTCTTGGATGTGAATGTGGCTTTCTCCATAATTTTCTTTTTCTGATTGATTTTAATTTGCTTTGTTCTCTATGTTTGCATTGGTTGTAGGTTCACTTTTCTGTTTAGCCTCTATGGTGAGTTCTTTTAAGAAAAATTCCAATTGTAGCTATCATTTCACCGTAAGGAATGCCCCAAAACAAACCTTAAATTTGATTGGGAGTTGGGGATTTCTCACCCAACTAGGGACCATCTTTTCTGTGTGGTTTTTGACAACATTCACTAGTTACCTTTCCACAGGTCATTTAATGAATGATTTATAGAATCTGTGTCATGCAAACACTTTGACTTTTCCTGTTGGTTTATGACAACATATCCAGTGGCTTTTTTATTTATCCTTTCCTCTGAAGCATATCTTGGCTTGATAAGATAGCTGGAAAAAGTCCAGAGATTGTCCCTTCGGTAATTTATTCAGTACTAATTAATTTTAAAAAACTGGGAAGAGAGACCATAAATAATCATTACCCTCTCCCCCAACTCATTTTGTATAGTCTATAAATTTCCCTATTTTATTTTCATACATCTTACTGATATCCTGTTTCCATGTTTCTGTGTTATTATTTTATAAGATTTTTAAACATAGGCATTATTACCTCTTTGATAAAATGATGCCAATAGAGTAGGTTTACAAACTTTTCTCCTTATTTATTAATAAATATCTTGATAACTAATGAATACCCATTTCACAGACTTTGGTCTGAGACTCACTTTCCTCCTAAGAGGATAATCCTCACTGATGCGCCATCTTTGTCAGCTACTATCAATATGAAGAAGAGTTTTGTTTGACCGCATTGGGTGTGTCAGTTCAGAAGACAGACCTGTCTCAGACCTACTAATGAACATTTCAAAGTGTTTTTGTACTTTTGTTGGATTGTTCTTCTAGGTTGGTGTTATCAATAAGAAGTAAGATTCAACTTGCCTAAAGTTGGGAGAGGAAACACTATTTCACCTTGTCATCTTTTTCTGTGAGAAAAGAAATCAATCAAGGAATTCATGTGTTTGCCTCTTCCAACCTTGGTGCTCAGACCCTTTTATGTGTGATACCTCAAAAAACAATCATGAAGAGACAGCTGGGATAGGATGTATGTGTTGAGAAATTAATAAATAATTTCCAAGTCCTGCTAATTTAGCACTGTACTTTATTGAAGCTGTTTCTACTTTTTTGTTGTCGGTGGTGATTGATTCTGCACACTGACCCGAAGTATTTTCAGGCAAGTTGTCACCATACCCCAGAGTTCATTTCTTGATGCTTTTTTTAAGATTCAAACCATAAACTATCTGTGACGGTGGCACCTACTTCTCTTTCCAAGTTCTTTACTTTTCAGTACATCACTTCTGACCCCTCCTCCCACTACTACTTCCATTCTGGGCCTATTTTCAAAAAAAAAAAAAAAAAACTAAGCATAGTATATGTGGCTATTCATCCAGGAAGTGCTCCAAACTTCAAATGAAACTTCTGAAAGTTTGTTACAGAGTAGTTATTGTAATGGAGCAGAATGAAAAGAGCAAAACTTCCTTTCTCCCCTTTTAATAAAAGTCAAAAAGAAAAGTTAAATGCTCTGTGTCTCCGTGTAAGTTCTGATTACCTGCTTCTGTTTCTCCTCACAGTCTCTGCCTCAACATATTTTTATGTGGTGATCCAGAGAAGCAAGCATAGAAGGAAGATGATCTTTTGGTTGTCTCAGGCTTTGAGGGTCCTGTGGGACTGGTCTTAATGGGAAACTGAGGCTAGAGGTTACCTTGACTCTTTCGTACTGTCAGGATTTTAGGTGAGCATATACCAGTTCACCCATGAGGAATAAGGCACAGACTGCCTGATTCAGTGCTAACAGAACACCCTAGTTGATGCCATCTGTATGCATGAAGTAAACATCTCTGTTGTGTAACTGCAGGAGTTTTGAATTCCCACCTCTTCCTTGATTAAGAAGTGACTACCAAAAACCAAACATTAGCACTTACTTTTTCTGGTTAAGCTTATGATTACTATGCAGATGTCTCTGAGACAGGGAGAAAAATGAAGGAATGGAGGAAACTAACATTTGAATACTTAATTTGTGCCAGGACTCTTCTAAACCAGTAAGAATTTATATTTGCTACTTATTTCATTCTTATTACTGTGTTTGGCAGAAACTAGCCTCCTTCTAGAATGGAAATAATTTAGTCTCAAGGACAATTCACTAGTAAATGGTAAATCAAGGATTTGAGCCCAAACCTCTCCTACTGGAGTCCTTGATATTTAGTAGACTTGTACATAGAGCTGCCATCGGTCATTCATAGTTTTGTATAGATTTACGGAGGTATTAACAGCACTTTTAACTTGAGTTTCAGAAATAGGTCGATGATAAATATCTATAGTCAACTAAAACAACTTTTCATTTCTTTGCGGTGTTGCTACATAGCCTGGAGAGAACTTTCCTCTCATTTCAGCTGCCTCACCAGGGTTCACACTTCTTTTAATACCTGCTACCTGATCCAAATAAGGATGTTGGGGGGGGGGGGCAAGGTGGGAACTCATTATGTGAAAAGTGCAGCATCAAGCAAGAACTGTTTTTTCCTAGCATGCCTACTAAATAATATTAGTGACATACAGGAATTTAGTAAATTCAGTATGAATTTGTAATAGAACAAACAATTTACAGCCTACCACTGTATAGCTGTGATTTGGCAGCTTAACCAACCAATATTTTCAGATTAGGAGACCAGATATGTTTTGAGAGAGGCTTAAAAATATCTCATGCATTTACATTTATTCAACTCTTTAAGTATGTCTTGAACTTTGAAATAACAGATGTGGTTGATCTCTTCAATGGACAGAACACTTGACTTGGAAGGAAAAGGCGAGCATGTGAATCTCAGCCCTGCCACTTATTAGCTCTGCAGAGTGGAAGGCAGGCAAGGCTCTGAGCACAAGCAGAACCCCAAACTCCACCAGATCGCACAGGCTCCTCAGAGAGTGACTCACCTCTGAGTTTGTCTTAACTCCAAGCAGTGTGCTTTTCCCCCAAACAGTCTTTAAATATGCATTTTCAAGGAGTTACCAAAAAGAAAATAGATTTGAATGTTAGCTTCATCACTTACTAAAACTGTTACATGGGGAAATTTTACCTAATCTTGTAGCTTCCCCACCTGTGATAATCATAGGATAATTAGACTCAAAGGAAAGCATGAGTACAAATATTGGTGCACAGTTCCTGGAACACAGTGAGTGCTCAGAGTTGGTGAGCCTCTTCTGCTGCTGTATTAGTTATCTAAGTACACAGCTCAAAAATATCATGCAAACATAAGATAAATCTTATTATTCCTTCTGATGTCCTATGAAGATACAACTTTGTCCGCAATTCTTAATGTTGAGAGATGCTGACAGACATTCCTGTGGGACTGGAGGTGGAAGCAAACTGGGCTGTGGGTGGGGTTATTGGTTCCCTTACCTTAAGATCTTCACGCAAAGCCCATTATACCAGACCAACCTGCAGTGTCTACTTTTATGAATAAAAATAACAGTATGTGATTTTTCCCCCCTCAACTCCTTTCAAATTCATTATGAACCATAGACAGGAGAAGTTGAGTGAAATTTGAAGTTCCCTCCATTTGGTCCTGTTTTGCAATTTCAGGAGAATCACTGCTCTGAGGGCTCATTTGCATTGAAACCTGTTGAAGGAAGACAATAGTAGTGATGAGGCCAGTGCTCAGCAGCCAAGATTTAGGATGGGAAGAGCTGTGTATCTATGTGCCAGTGACTAAGAAAACAGGAGCAGAGGATAGACACAGCTTCAAATTAGAACCTACCCAATAGCCACTGGATCTGTATCACAGGTCCTAAAAAACATCTAAAAACACAAATACAGGGCCTCCCTGGTGGCGCAGCAGTTGAGCGCTGGGTTGCGAAGCTGCCCGCAGCCTCTGCAGCGCCAGTTCGATCCCCAGCTGCTCTCCAGCCACCGGAGGAGGGTCCCGCATGGCGCGCAGACCTCTCCTGCCGCCCGCTGCTCCCCTCAGCAGTGTACTTCGGTCCTTCTGCCTGCTCTGCTCCCCGCTCTGGCTCTGGTGAATTCTTTCACCCTCCCATGCTTCTGACTGTGCCCAGTGCTTGTATAAATAAATTAAATAAATAAATCTTTTTAAAAAATAAATAAATAAATAAAAACACAAATACAAATTAGAACTTTTAATACCTGACAATAAGTTACCAAACTTTTCATCATCTCCAAGTCCTAGTGGTAGAAAATCAAGTCTGTCGGAAATGATTGCCACTTTATTAGTTATGGATACGGCTTTGGGAATTTGATGCTACTGATGACCTAAATTTGACCTGAGAGCAGACCAATTGCAGCAACAAAAAGGAAGCTTGGAGAACAGTTTAAATAGCCCTTTTCTCTCCCCCAAGTGGAGGGAGAGGCAAGGAAGATATCAGTAGCTTTCCTATAGGCTTGGTGAATAACTGAGCTTTAACTTCACAGTCCATGAGGTATGAACTTCTAGAGTATCATCCACTTAACAAGGCTTAATAATGGCAGAAAAGACTAGATATTTTCATAAACATGTATTTCATCCTGCTAGTACCTGAGGTCCTTGTAGAACAGGGGGGTATTGTACATTTAGGAGTGATGTGTTCACCACTGTTGCTGAAACAAAAAAGGTGGGAAAATAAGTGTTTAAAATACTGAGATGGTTTAGAGAAGATGAAACATGATGCCAGATTAAGTATTTATGCTTCATCTTAGTGGGAAGCCTCCAAACTTTTGGGATGTGAATTGGAATAAAGATAAATTAATCTGACTCAGGCACAAAAAAGAATTCAGAAAGGAGAGGAAGTTGAGATTAAAAAGACTAGTTAGGAAGCAGTTTTGATAAATAAGGCTGAGGGTGCTTCCCCCAGTAGAAGGGAAAATGGAGAGACATAACATATTGAGTGTAGCTGGGGAAAGGTTTGCCTGGATGCCTCTTATCCAGGTGAGAGATAACAGGAACTAGCAGAAGAGACCAGCTCCCTCTATGGAGGAACCAGCAAAAAGACCATAGATTGTATGGCCACCTGAGCAAAGCAGACAACTCACCAGGGTAACAAATCTACTCAGCAATAAGAGTTTCATGTCATTATTCCCAGACGCGAGTTTGGAGAGGCCACTGGCTCTGCTAACACTGGCTGCCCTCAAAGTAAAAACACTCAGCTGGAACCACTCCATGCTGGTGATTACTGAGGAAGCCCGTGTTTTAATAATCTCCCCATGTTCCCACAGTATCTCTGCCCCAAGAAAAATCTACTGACCTACATGACACCTCCTTTGCTTCTACACTTCTTGGGGAGAAGCTTCTCTATAGTCTCTAAGAGATAGTAACAGCTGGACAGCTCCAGGACTTAGAGAACTCATACTACTTAAAATGGGCAGATGAGGTAATATTCATCTTAGATTTCGATGATCAGTGTTAGTGTGGATACGGAAATTTTAATGTCAAGCATAGTCTGTGGAACAGAGTAAATTGATTTGAAATAAATGTTTGTTTTCTCACATCACTTTCTCATACTTAGCAGTAAAATACAAATTTGTATCCAAAACATTCATTAATAAAATAAAAACAGTAAAGAGGAGAGTAAGAAAGTACCTGGATAATTCCTGGCTCATGGCAAAAGAAATGGCACCCACTGTTGATCAGGATTTAGGGTGATTTCCCTAAATCCAAGAGAAAGGAAAATGTCTAACCACCTCTGTTAGACATAGGACTAAAATCATGAGAGAATTGGGGGTTGAAATGATCATTTGAAAGTCATTTGCATAAAGATTAGTTGAAAGTATGAATGCTGATTTTATATATGTCTGAACTTGCAGTAGAATGCTCAAGAATGGAGGTTACCACCAGCTGGGGGGGAGGGAAAAATAGAAAACTATTGTTTTACACATATGGAAATTTTTGTTGGGAATGAGAAAAAGCTCTGGAAATGCATAGTCTGTGTACTCTGTTCCACCAACTACAGCATTGTGCATGTACCTAAGCCACTGAACTATACACTGAAAAGGGTTACAATGCAAATTAATGGTTACCAGCTAGAAAGGGGAAAGGGAGTAGGTAAATTGGACCAAAGGGGTCAATTGTGTGATAAAGGACTTTTCCTTACGTATATACAGATGTCGATTTATAATGATGCACCCTTGATGTGTATATAATATTATAATGCAATGTTACTTCAGTAAAAATTAACCAAAAAATAGTTAAAAAAAAAAAAAAGCTAAAGTGCTTAAACTCAACTCTTAGGATATGGAGAAAATAGAACAAATAGATGCAGGGCTAGCACTGTTAGAATGGAGACCAAGGACAATGTGGGGCCTTGGAAGTCAGGGGAGAAAATGAAACAAAAGGCCTCATTGATTAAGAAGCATAAGAGACTGGAGAGGTCGCAGGAAAGCAGTTCTAAAATGACGCTGCATACTCTTGTTTGCAAGAGTGGGCACTGGGAGCTACGACTGCTTTGCTCAGAACTAGCGAATGCAGAGTTCCCAGCCCACAAGACTTCTGCCATTGCTTAATTTTGTTTCCTGGGGCCTAGATCTGAAACCATAAAATGTGTAGTATTTATTTAGTATTAGGCCATGTTCTAAGGATGCTTTTTCTGGAGTCGCTTTGAGACCACAGAATTGAAAGATTTTGAGATGAAATGCTAGCCCTGTACCAAGGCTGGCCTGATATTCTTTCCATTTAAAGCCACCAGTAACATGGTAGCAAGATGTATTTTGCCCATTTTATAAAAGTCATTTTCTACTTTCCAACCACCAAAATATGTTGGGAGTGTCATAATTGTTTTTCTCTTTGGAACTTTAGAAAATTTTGTTTTTATAATAGAAATAGCATTACTTTAATTTTTTTCTTTTTTTAATCGCCAATGACTGCCATACCAAACCACTAACTTGGCTCATTATATTTCCAATTCTAGCTTGTGCCAGAATTTCTGGCAAGTGAATGTTGTAGGGCTGCTCAAAATATTTCTGAGGAGGTTTATCTTAGAGGCTAGTCAGATAAAAGACTGGAAAATGAAAACGGACTTTAATGCATTAATTCAGGTAAGGCATTTAGAATAGAGTCTGCACATAGGGAACATTTGTAAGTACTGGTTATTTTTACTATGGCATTCTAAAATGATGTAACATCAGAGTCCAAAATGGACTAAGAAAGGCCACCAATCCTTAGGATAAGTGCTCCCTAAGGATCCAAAACAAATGATCATTCAAGTTAGAAAACTTCCAAGAAGTTGTTAAAAGATGGCTTCATGTGTGAAGTGATTGACCAGTTGACAGTGGTAGCTTTACCTATAAAATGTATCCCAGATTGGGAGGTGGAGAATTTAGAATTATTAATATCTAGTTGTAGGATCCTCGTACTTTGAAAATGGTCCAACCGTAATGGACCACTTTGGCATAGGAAAAAAATATTGAGACCCTGAAGAAAGTGTGATGTTCAGGCCTTTGGAAGTCGTGCAAAATATGGAAAGAGATCAATAAGTGAGTTTTTGTTTAGGGTTCTGTTTCCCTTCAATTAATTGCTTGTAAGGTTTCCAGCTTTTTTTACATAAGGCGATGTGATTGTCACGTTTATGAACAAATTATCTAGTTTCTGCAGATCAGTCAGTAAATATGTAAGTACCTATTTACACAAGCATTTGCTCTGAGAAATATAAAAATCACTATAGGAGAAGTTTTCTTGTGTCAGTCATAAGCTTTTCTATCACTCCAATCATTGCCAATAGTAGAAAGAACACATCACAGAAAATCAGATAAAGGGAGAATGAAGGTGCCCTGCCAACATTTTCATGCTAACAATATCCAGTTTAACTAAGAAAAAAATATGTCTAGCAGTTTCAGAAGAGAGTTGGGAAGACCATACAAATGTTGAGTAATGATTAAAGATATTGGATAAGAAGAGATGGAATTTGCAATAAAAGAAAGACAGAAAGAAATTGGTGATAAGAAAATAAAACAGCCTCCAACATACCTATTCCACCTCTTACTTGGAACTCCAGTAGCCTGTTAAAAGCCCATCCCTGGGTTAAAGTCTGACAAAAGAATGGCCATTTCTAGTGGAGATTGGTTATCTAGTTTGAAGTAACCCTTTGAAGTAAATTCTAACCTCTTCATCCATATCAGTGATCTTAATCAATAGTAAATATTTTTTTGAAAGAGGGTTATGAGCATATTTTATCTGCCAAAGATAGAGGTAAGAATATCCAAAGAACTCTTAGGGCAGGACAAGGAAAGCAGTGTTTAATGAAGGATATTCATGTCAAGAATTCAAAAGATGAGTTTATAAGAGTAGGATAGGACCGAATCACAGAGGACCTTAACAACTTAGAAATGAAAGTTAATTTCTCCTCTTGGCGTGTAAAGTGAGTGAAGATCTGTGAGCTGAGGAGTGTGAGGATAAAACATTAAAAGATATTTCAAAGAGACCACCTCTGCCTCTGATTGGCAGTGAGTGTGGCAGACCACAGTGGTTAGGAAGATGCAAGACTGGAAAAGAGAAAACAGATTGATGTTACCTCCCTGGGTGATGCACAATGGCCTGGTCCCAACAGGAGAGACCTTTGTAAACTAAGATCCCATGGTTCTTTTTCCCCCCACTTCTTATTATGAAAATGATTCCCGCATGCACACCCATCCAGAAGGCAGTACAGTGACCTCCAAGGTATGTAATATCCAACTTCAACAATTATCAATATTTTGTTAGTTTGTTTCATTTATTTCCCCTAAGCTGTTTTTATGTCTTTAACTTTTGAAATACTTTAGATTTACCAAAAAATTATGAAAATACCACAAATTCCTATATACCTGGCAACCAGATTTCCCAAATGTTAACATTTCCCCACATTATTTTTCTCTCCCTCCCTCTCCCAAACTCTCTCTCCTCTCTGTTATCAATGCTCCTCTTATCCCAGATTAGGCTAGTGGGAGGCCCCTAGATATGTGCATCCCTATTTCTATATCTAAAATTATAAGTTCACACTGGTACCTGCATATCCAATCCAATCCCACATGGTTCATTCCAGCTTTACCCTTTTTTAACTGTAATTTCCTTTCCCAACAATGAGAAACCTAACTCTCTTGATCTACAATATAGAATAAATCACACTTCTTGTGAATTTTATACATGACTTAATAGAATAATCCTAAACTTGCCCATAACTTTCCATCTGAGTGCCTAGACTTCAGCTGGAAGAGGAGGAAAAAACACCGACCACAAGCAGCAGTGTGTGGTATATAGATTCCTATATTTCCCACATCTAAAGGCAAGCACAGGGTGAATTGACATTTTCAGGGCAGTTAAGGACTACAAACTTCACATCTGTCCTTGGATCAGAGTTTATTTTCTTACACTCTGGCCTGACTTGACATTTCAACTGCTTGCTCTTCCATAGCCAATGGACGTGGAGAAGTCTGCCGCTAGTCGCTGATGGAGAAAGCAGGACTTAAGCCGCGGTGGTGGTTGGATATCCCTCTGTATTACCCCATTTTCTTTTCCTCCTGCAAAGGCAACATGTACACATCTAACATAAGTGAGGAGAAAAGGACTCCCATTTGTTGCTAGAAAATCTTATTGGGAAGGAGAAGTAAATACGAAATTTTCCTTTAGATGATGATTTGCATGAGCACCAATTCAAGCATGATAATTTTGATTACTTGTAAGTTGTTGCCTGTGTGGATTTGCTCCATTTCCTAAGAAGCTGGATGCCTGAGCACAAGACCTTGATGAGTTTACCACCACTTTATTTCAGTATGCTTGTCTGTAGAGGCGTATCTTTTTCCCAAAGTAATACCTAATGCTTTTATGTGTCAGAAATTCTATCAGACACGTGAAATAAAGATATGGATCAGAGATTTAATATAATCTAGTTATGAGGAATTGAAGTAGGATTGTTTGACCTGAGGGGATAAAACATATCTGGTGTCCTTAAAATAATAACTTGAGATGGTATGATTTAGGTGATGCTTGGCAGCTTTTCCCTATCCTTAACTACCTTGTCTTTTATGATGCCTTAAATTCTATGATTAGTAGTACTTTTGATTCTTTTCCTAAAGGTTGCATTCTTGTAGAATTTTATGTTACAATAGAAGTACTTTTCTGGGCCTCCCTGGTGGCGCAGCCGTTGAGTGCTGGATTGCAAAGCTGCCCACAGCCTCTACAGTGCCGGTTCGATCCCCAGCCGCAGGCGAGGGTCCCACATGGCGCACAGACCTCTCCTGGCGCCCACTGCTCCCCTCAGCAGTGTACTTCGTCAATCTGTCTGTTCTGTTCCCCACTCTGGCTCTGGTGAATTCTCTCACCCTCCCGAGGCTCTGACTGTACCCAGTGCCTGCATAAATAAATAAATAAATAAATGAATAAATCTTAAAAAAATTTAAAAAAGAAGTACTTTTCTCTGGCAGAACATTTAAGTCATTATACAGATGACATATAAATGGTAATACTTAACAGAGTAAGCTCTTATGTGTAGGAACCCATAAGAAGAGATATAAATTGGAAGGTGAGGGCAGAGTATTATAGCTAACACCTTTATCAGTTTCATAGTATTATATCTACAAGACCCAAGAACAACTAAGAATAGTTTATACCTCTTAAAATAATCTCTATAATCCTAAATTTGTTGTGCTGTCACTCCATGAATAAAGGAATATGAGGAGTCTAGTCAGCTGCCACAGAATGAAAACAGATCCCAAACATAGATTTGGGTGATCTCCCACACATAATTTAAAAGGGATTGCTTTTCTTGTACTTTCGTGACCTTCAATAAACTTATATCACTCTAATTTCATAATAGCCTGTGAGGGACCACTAAAAAATTGGAACACCACTGTCCCACCGTGTGTTGGGTAGGATTCTTGTTTTAGGTTTGACTTTATACATATTTAATTAAAATAGAGTAAACATAAACCAAAAAGGAGAAAGAAATCAAGATAAACTAGCACTGCCCTTTTGTTTGCAAGGAGGAGTCAGGAAATAGAAGAGATTACCAGAAAAACATTTTAAGCCCCAAAGTAACTAGGTTGCACAATGAAGAACAAAATGCCAAGATTAGGTATTATCCCATTTAATCTACAAATGAAAACTGGGAGTCAAAATTTTACTCTACTTAGCATAAGAAGTTTTGCATTGAATATAAGGTGATTCATTTCTCAGAAAGTGATACCACTAACTTTTAGAAGAGAGAAGTCTCCATCACACAATATCTAGAAAATTTTAAACACAATTTAGCAGCTATGCTATAGCTTGGTATATATCATTACACTTTCAGTTTAATATAGAACTATATTTTGTGTTTCTGAAAGATAGTAATAGTTATATTTCAGCTTTTATTCTAGATGTTTAACATATTTAAGGCAACAGTTTAAATGTGTTAAGTGAAGGTAGTTAAAATTCAGTGATAATAATCAACACAAGCTCTTACAATCTCCATACACTGTATTATGCTTATGTGAAATGAAAAGGTGTTACTTAATTGATTTTTTTATGTGCATACATTATGCACACACCAGCTAAAACCTATCAAAAGCAATCATTCACAATATACTATGGTAACGCAGTAAAAATACAAATGGTCCATACAACTAAAGTAATATAGCACTACTTAATAGCACTATTTAATATCTAGGATATAGGAGACCAGTCCTAACACAAAGCTAAAATCTACATCATTCACCCTATTCATATAAAAGCATCCTTATAAAAGCATCTCAGGTTAGGGCCTCCCTGGTGGCACAAAGGGTTAAGCAAGGCACTGTTGAAGCTGTCAGCAGCTTCTGCAACAGGAGTTCCATCCCAGGCCAGCTGGGGAGCTACCCACATGGCACAGCAGACCTCTCCTGTCTCGCCCGCTGCTCCCCTCAGCAGTGTATTTCAGTCAGTCTGCCTGTTCTGCTCCCCACTCTGTCTCTGGTGAATCCTCTCACCCCTCCCCCACACCTCTGGTCTGTAGCCCAGTTCTTGTATACAGAAATAAATAAATCTTTTAAAAAAATAAAAATAAATGCATCTTGGGTTACATGGAAAAACTGTTCTATAAAAGTCAGTAAATCTTTTGAAAGTTTCACCTCTGTAAAACCCAGATAAAGCTACAAATATTTTGAAGTCTGAACAAGCTATGAGTTGCAATAGTAAGTTTCCCAGGCATAATGTAAGACAGAAAGGTTGTTAGGCAGCTTATGCTCTCTGACTCCTAGAAAGCTTCATGTGCATAATAAAGAAGTTGTTAAAGAAGTAAACTGAATAGTTCAGGGAAGTTTCCATTGTGCCATGACTTAAACCTAAGGAATGGAGTGATCCATCAGACTTTTAATATCTTGGTGCCATCCATTTAATATGTTCAAAGATAAAAGCAGGCAAGATGGTAATAATAACTACAGTGCCAGATGTTAACAACATGTCTGAAATTTGAGAGTCCTTCAATTCAATCATTCTGTCCATTGAGTTCACACACATTAAATTCTGCAAGAAGACCATTTCTGACTGCAGAGTTATCCTTCACTTTGGATGTTATTTTTCCATTTTTAAAGATAAAGGTAACACTATATTACTCTTGAGAGAATAGAGACCACTTTTTGAAAATAATAATTTACTCATTTAATTGTAGTAGCATTAGGATTCTCCCCATCAGGTATCACCACCATGGGGGTACCCATAGTCCAATACCTTTATCCTTCATGTATCAGGTTATCACCAAAGTACCCATAGTCCACGACCATTGTCCTTTGTGTTTCCTTCCCTCTTTGTTCCTACTCTTCTCTCTCTTTGCACTTTGCATATATCAGTTCTATAGTCTGTTTTCAAGAGTCAGCATTTCAGGTTTTCTCTCTCTAGTTCTTAGTTTGGTTTCTTTATATTCCACATATTAATGACACCATCTAGTATTTATCCTTCTCTTTCTGACTTATTTCCTTAGCAGCATCTCTTCCAACTCCATCTATGTTGCAGCAAATGGCATGAGTTTACCTTTTTTAAATGCTGAATAATATTCCATTTTGTATATGTACCACATCATCTTTATCTAGTCATTTGTTTTGGGGTACTTAGGTTGTTCCCATATCCTAGCTTTTGTAAGTAATACTGCTATGAACATCAGGGTGCAGGTTTCCTTTCAAACTAGTGCTTTTGTATTTTTTATGAGACCACTTCTTAAGCTTCACATATAGTATGTCCTCACTAAATACAAAACTCTTTAAAATATCCACCAGAAATAATCTAGCCATCCATATTCTTCTGGGAATAAATAGAATTCCTTGAGAAGGAGCACAGTAAGTCAAAAAATATTCCCCAAATTTTAACACGTATTATTCCAAACAATTATTTTCCTATTGCTAGAAAAAGAATTGTAAGTTCCAGACTGAGTAGATTTTATTTTCCTGTTCATTAATTCCCAGTTCCAAAAAAACTTCTCAAAAAATAGCTCATTTAGACCAATTAGAATAAAGTTTCCTTTTAAATTTTCTGAAGGTCATTGAGCTCTCATTAAAACAAGCTCTATAGCCTCTGTTTGGAAACATTTTCCTTTGCTCATGTGCTTTCTGCACATGCAATTTTTTTTTCCAAATCCTTAGTTCAATACTGAACATCATAATGAAAGTTTAATTTGGATGGTAATATAAAAGGCTATTAAAATCTTGGTGTTTTTATCTGACTCCTCATATTTATTGATGTCCTTTAATCTTTGGGAAGAGGGAAGAAAGGTCTAGGTCATGAGCTGAAACCTCAGGACAAAGGCAGAGAAGCATTTTGGCTTCTGCAGTCAGTGAACCAAGGTACAGTCATAGATCTCTGGGGACTTAATCCCATGGAAGGCCAGTTGAAGGACAAAGCCTTAATTTTCTAGCAGATCGGGCAGGCCAAAAGGATGAGAATGGATTCATTTCACTGTCCTCAGTCTGTCTGCTTTTGATACCTGCAAGACTTTAAATGTATACTTTAAGGGAGATATCAATATAGATGAAATAGGTATAGCTATAGCTGTAATTGTAGGTGTAAATTTATTTATAGATCAAGAGTTAGATCTATCTCTTTAAATGTGTTTTCAAATGATACAGCTGTGGTGATTTTACAAACTATGGTAATGTAGTAGTGGCCTCAGACAACGATGTCACTTGAAGTATCTCCTGACTGCTGAGAACCAGGACTTGCCTTTAAATTACTTAACTTTCAAAATGTGAGCTTTCTCTAGGAGTGTTGATTTCTTCCACATTGGAATGATAATGTGTTGTATTAAATCAGCTTTATATACGCAAGTTGATAAGGAAAATAGAATTTATTTCAAAGGTAACTCTTATACTACATCCAAATCCCATTTCCTGCAAATAGAAAACCTAGGGTGGGTGCATAGTACTGGATAATCCAGAAAGAATCTCCTTCTGATTCTCTAAAAGACATCTGAAAGGCTTCCCTTCATGACACACCAATCTGTGGAAGTATTTTGACTTTGCTCTTACTGACAGAGAAAATAAGATTCTGTTTGAGCTGCAAGGCTCTTTTATCACCCCACTAGACAGTGACCAACAATCACTGGGCCTTATCTTCACAGATTTACATTTAAGAGGCTAACTGGTTGTTTGATGTGTTAAAATTATAAAGGGCTATGCAAAAGAGCTGTTATTTTTTTCACCAATATAATCAATCACGCAGACTATTTGTTGATTGTACAAACTGAATGTTTTATTCTGGAGTAAGCAAGTTGATTTTGGATAGTTCTAACTGCTAAACTCTTGACAAAATAAGCACAACCTTTTCACTGAACAGTGGAATAGAATGTATTAGCAGATATATATCTCAACTATTACAGTTTACCAATATGTAAAATGATCAGATTTTAGAAAATATTATAAAATAAGCTTCACAGAATGTTCAAAAAGAAAAACATCACCAACAAAAATTATCCATCTGTTAGGGGGGAAAACATTCAGTAAGGAGAAGAAACTCAAGATAAAAATAAAGGAACAATTCAGTACTTGTGATAAATAATAAGAGTTTTTAAATGCTCACGAATCAGTTAAGTAGCAAATTTAAGATTTCTGTAAACTCATAAATATTACCAATTACAGGTACTTAATAAGGTTGATGCCAATCTCATAATTGAAGGATTTAAGTAATATACACAAAAAAGAATACTAGCGTATATCACTCTTACTTTTAAAGATTATATAGAGGGCCTCCCTGGTGGCGCAGGCGGTTGAGCGCAGCGCTGTGAAGCTGTCCGCAGTCTCTGCAGGCCAGTCTGCCTGTTCTGCTCCCCACTCTGTCTCTGGTGAATCCTCTCACCTTCACGCACATCTGGCCTGTACCCCGGTTCTTGTATGCATGAATAAATAAATCTTAAAAAAAAAAAAACAGAAAGATTGTATACATAGGTCATGCATTAACTTCCCCTCTTCTTCATCTTCTCAATATGTGTTGAGTAATAACACAGAGGCAAGAAGAGAACTTTTGACTAGGCAATTTAAGACTCAATATGCTTACATATTACTAAGTGTACCATCAAGAGAACCTAAGTGGGGGAGAAGTTTTTTGCTTTATTTGGTGAATTTGAGCTTAACTTTGTTAAGCACTTAGTATTTTCATAGGCTTACTATCTGTGACTTAGAAAATAGAGGTTGTTTTTTCCCTAACATGGATTATTACAAAAATGAATGGAAAATGAAATGAGTGAAGAATGCTTACCTGATGGTGCAGTCTTATGCCATAAAATGTGCAGACCCATTTTTCTAGGAGTGATACACATCAGTTAAATTTTAATTTTGTTCCATTTTAAGTTCCCATTTTCATTCTTATCTTCTTCTGAAATCACATTACTAGGCGTGCGTGTATGTGTTTGTGTGTACCACCTAACTCCCACTTCCAAAAGGTATTACTTAGCCAGTTATACGTTTAAATTGTTAGTACCCTCAAGATAAGAGGGGAGGTGAAATTGGAGGGAATTCCTATGGAAGACTGAAAAATCTGCAATAATTTCTTCTGAAGGAAAAAACTTGACTTACTGATTCTCTATGGAATATTATAGCAATAGACAAATTGAACAGGCAATGTCTGAAGTACAACAAGTAAAATGAACCCTTTGCTTCAAAGCAAAGATGACGATCTCAGAGAGGGGCAGGGAGATAACAGTGTTAAATTCAGCAGGCACCTAGGTCACCATTTCCTTAGTGGCCCTTGCAGGAACGCAGATTTTTCCACCTATCCTGCAGACATGCCATTCTGAACATCTTTCCATCTTCTTTATAGAGACAGGGGGCCCACCAGATATTGCATTACCCTGCTAGGCCAACTTAATTTTCCCAGAGGAAGTTATAGCTATTCTCTTTTTTCTTAAGGGAAGGTGAGACCTAAAACTCTTAAGTCAAATCCAGCTCCTGTGTATGTTTTTCTGGGGCAACCCCTCTTGGGTACAAGCGTGTACACCACCCACACCTGCACATCATTGCTCAGTTCTAAGAAAAGGATGCCAAACGCCACATGAACACTGGACAGAGAAAAAGGCAGGGAGAACAGACAAGCCCTGGCACGGCGTCTCTACCACCAGGGCACACATGGTGCCCTGGGCTGTCCAAGGGAGGTGTGACACTGTTTACCAGGGAGAGTGGCTGCTGCAGCCTGGCTCCCTACGCCCTGTCTGGCCTATGAAATTTGATCTAAATCACAGGAGGCAAAAACATATTACCCTGACCACAATTCACATTCCGTAGGAGGAGACAGGATTAGAACATTTCTGTTCTTGCCCAATGCTGCTAAATTTAAAGTCAGTTTAACTGTTAACTGCTGTCTTCTTTCAAAAAACCAAAGACAAGCAACATTGGCTGGTGGCAGAATGCTCTGAAGTATGATCATGAGCTGATGGATGGGCAGAGGAAGAAGAGAGATTATAAACAATCCTAAACTCATCGCCAAGGCTGCTAGCAATGCCACCTATAGTAAATGCCACCTTCATTTATGACCTCACACACACCTCCATCCATTCATTCATCCATGTGTTCATTTATTCAACAATCATTTATTAATTTTCTGTTCTGTGTGGAACATAAAGGTGAATAAGGGCAGTCTCTGTCCTTGAGAAACTAATAAAGGAGACAAGCACACACTGCTTTTCACTTCTGTACTCTTCTTTAGTTACTCTTAGGTTACTGTCTTTCATTTCTTCACTTAATGGACCCTTCTAATTTTAAAGGTAGCTCAAAAACCTTTTTCTAGTTATCCTTCTTCAGGAAGCCCATCTGGATTTACCAGTTGAACCCAGGAAGTATTTCATAGCAAAATTTTCCATTGCTTCCTTTTCTGCCTTCTTCTCCAGACTCTAATCCCCTTTCTACTGTCCATCATCATTTTTTAACAATCTGATACTTATCAAATATTTTTTTCTTCTTTAAACTGAGGTATAATGTCACATTATCTGTCAATAAAATTTTAATTTATGTTTAATGTCATAAGGCTTTCAGCACCTTGATTAGTTTTCCCGGCCTTCTCATAACCATTTAGAATGTTCACTGTGGACTTAAATCTGCTGTTAAGCTGCTGGGGGACTTATTTCCATTTACTTGGCCAGATTTCTATCATGGACATCTAAGATTTTTCAGCATCATTAGATCACTCGAGGTTCTTGAGAGGAACATGTGCTAGAATTGTAGCATTCAAGAATTATTCTTCAGCATTTATTTTACTTATGCTGCTCTATCAGGCTGAGGGAACTAAATTTGAGGGGGTTGTTTTCTATGCCTGCTTGAAATAAAATTATACATTATTAATTCACAAGGCCAAGACACCTGACTCTGAAATTCTCTTCTGCTCTTCCTGTCCTGAATAATCAGTTCCATGAGAGAAGGAAACCAGGGGTCCTAGTTCCTACCTCTTTCCTCTACCCTAACCCTAGCTGATTGATTGAAGACTAGTGAAAGTCCCCTCCTGCAAATTTGTGTGCCTCTTCACCTTCTCCTATAACCACAGTGACTGGTCGGTAAAGACTGGGAACAAAGCCTCTGTTGGGCATGCAACATTTAAAGCTTTTTGCTCATTTCTATGTGTCCATTTCCCAGAGAAAATGATGGCAAGTTGTCTGGGAAGAGAGGAGAGACAGAAGCCTTGGAGTTAAGATTGGAGATTAGAGAAAGTTACAGATGGGGAAAATGCTGAGAAATGAACTGTTAGAATGGGACCCTAGGATGAATTTATTTATAAATATAAATATTTATAAAATATTATTTTCTCAGAAAAAAAAAACAAAGGAAATAATTTGAGTTTCTTGGAGTTGTCAGTAAAGCATTTAATGCTCTGCACCAGGAAGGAACAAGGTCCCGGTATGGCCTCCATCCCCACTCACCAGTACTGAACTGGGCCTGAAATAGGAGACTGAGCTTCTAACACATTGAAATCACATCAACTGAAATGTTATTTTCTTTCCATGGAAAAATTATAGCAAGGAGATTAGGATTTGATTTAGTGCATTTCAAAGGAAAATAAACATTTATTGCAATAAATAACCATAAAATAAGTCTAATAATACTCTAAAAATACTCTCATGAATTGGAAAAATAGCAAAACTTCTTTTTAACCATGCCCAAACTTTTAGAGCATTAGATTAATGATTAGAAATTTTAACTACTAATTCAAGGTCTGTGTTGCCTCACTGCATGACCCTCAGCTCAGCTCCTAACCTTTCTGTGACCCCAAGTCTTTCTCTGTATAGTAGGGTTCTTTTCTCCTTTCTCACTAAACATATTCTGAGAAAAGTTAAATAATGAGGTTTTATCATTCAGCAAACATGATGCTACAGATGTAAGTTTTATTTTCATATACAACTCCTTTATTCAACGATTCTGAATAATCCTACCTTCATTATAACTCCCCAGCACGTACACAGAGTAAGCAACAGATCTAAATAAGGTTACATAAAGACAATTACTGGAACTGGAGGCCAAACTCAGTATCTGTTCAATTAAGCAATCACCTATTTAAACAGTTGCACTTCGCTATGTCAAGGTAAGTACATACAAATTTCATGATAGAAAAGTTAGTCACCAATATCTTTTCTACTCCCTGGCAATGTCTCTCACCCCCACTCCCACCTCTGATTCTCCTTAGCCATGCTCTCCCCATGGATCTGAGATACTTCACCATTTTCAAGTCGCGTGTCACTTCTGGCTGCATTGTAAAATTGTCTGCAGAGCTTTTTTAAAAATGCTGTTTCCCAGGCCCCACCCCTAGAAGCACTGGTCTAATTGAACCATGTGGGACTGAGTTATTCTTGATCAGAAAAGGCTCACAAGGTGATTCTAATGTGCAGCCAAGGGTGGGAAATAAACACTGAGTGGTTGGTTGAGAGAGGGACTTTAATTTACAGGTATAGAGAGTTACGAACAAATTAACGATCCCCAAAAAATCTGTCATGCTGGAGGAATCAACCTCATCCAAAATAGGCACAGCTATGTCCCCAACCGCCCAACATATAACTCACCATGTTATCAACATATTCTAGTTACAAGTGAAATTCTACATTTAATTTCATGCTTTGGTTTAGGTGAAAATATAAATTTTCTTCTAACTATGAAGCATTTGAGAGTGAAGTATGTTGGTATTTTATTCATTTATACATACAAGAGCTGAGGTGTGGGGGGTAGTGGTGAGAGGATTCACCAGCGACAAAGTGGGGAGCAGAATAGGCAAATTGGCTGAAATACACTGCTGAGGGGAGCGGCAGGCAAGATAGAAGAGGTCTGCTGTGCCATAAGGGTAGCACCCTGCCCGGGGATCGAACTGGTGCTGCAGAGGCTTCAAATAGCCTCAGAGTGCTGAGGCTTAATCCCTTGTGCCATCAAGGAGGCCCCAAATTTTGGAAATTTCTGTAATTGGAGCATGCAGACTTTTGAGATACAACTTATTGCCCCTTGAATAGGTTAGTTTTCTCACTAAAAATTGCCTGGTAGTTTAAATGTGGACATATATGAGGAAGACCTTTGTAAATTCTGAAGTTCTATATATAAACTTTTTATATTACTATATTTGAACCAAATACTTGCCATCTGTGAGACTAAGAGAGAAAAAGTACTAAAAGGGGAGAATTAACAATTGTTATTCAGCACTTCATTTTCTCTTTAGATCCCACTGTAAATGTGGAACTCAGGTGAGCTAAAGGAAGAAAGTCATAGATCCTTATCAAAGGTATTCTGATGTCCTGTCACATGAGGTGTTGCCCACCTAATCTGTCAGATGCCTTTTGCTAAGCATCAAGGATAATTTGCAGTTTCAGGATTAGCCTTGCAAAGAACTTTAATCACTATAACCAATACCAAATATCAATATTATGCAACTTAAAAGATGTAATGTCGCTCAGTGAAACCATGGCCTATAGAGGTAGCCACCACTGCTAGCTTTATTTCCTTAATAGTTTCTCCACCTTTCTCATTCTCAAATTTTCTTACTGAGAAATGAAATTAGCAACGCTCTTGTCCTAAGATTGAGAATTGAAGTGAAAATTTTAGTGTCCAGAACATGGAACACACTCAAAGAATGGCAGCTATTTCTAGTATCATCATTCCTAGCAGTTCCTGATCCTCCCAACAATCCATAAAGTGAAGAGAGCAAGTAGTGAGAAGAATCAACAAGAAGAAGCAGTCGTGAAACAAGGGGAGATGAGAAAAAAAAGGATAATCATTCTAATTTTACCAATACAAAAAGATACTGGGGCTCAGAGTTATTAATGCAAATGGTATACCCTGTCACAGTTTAGGCAATATGTTTGGTGATTTCATCATTAGGATTCATGGTTAGGCAAATTCTTATTTTTCCCATCAGTTTTGAAGTCAGGGAACATGGTTTGCTCAAGGCTGACTGAAGGTTCTCCTTTTATCTGCAGGCCCCACACTGATGGCATAGATTAGCAGGTATCACATGAGCCATACACTTCTTTCCCCGTCCTTTGGGGTTGACTCCCTAACCTTGCTGGCCATGCACATTTCACTTCCATGTGGTACACTCATTAGCATTTTAGCTAGAAAGTGGAATCTCTCCCAACATTTAGATAATTTATTTGCAGTACTAAAATGTTTTCATTGCCAAGCCCAGATTATGTTGAGCTTTCTCCTCTTTTCCAATACAACTAATTGAGAGAAGTGGCTGAGTGTTATTGCAGGCACAATAGAGTCATTGAATTGGCATGCAAAAATGCAGTGGTAGACTCAGATGGAAGGAAGGATGCCAGGAAAGACATTAGAGGCCTCCACAGCTGACTCATAGGGACCACAGAAACAGTGCCCTTTTTTACCCTATCCCAGGGACGTGAGGCAGGTAGGAAGAAAAACACTGAGTTGGACCTTTATGCAATGTTGGGTTCTTTCCTTATGGGCCATGATATATTCCTTGCAGAGAGGAGATACCCCTCTCCTTCGTGTTGGAGTCACCTCGGGGGAATATATTGTTGTTAACACCTCATCTGAGTGATTCATAGTTTTCTGTACCTAAGTGTCAAAGGGTTAGCAGGTTTGCCAACCACAAGAAGTTTCTCACCAAGAGCGTGAGAGGAATAAATCATCATGATCTTACAAGATTCTTTCATTCTTAACTAAATTTGAAGTTGAAAATCTCAAAATATACATGCAACTGAGTCTCTGTGAGGCACGGTGTCCTATCATTTTCAGCTCATTGGGCCCTATAAATTTCAGCTTTGGAATTCACAAGCAACATTTAGATTGGTAACGAATTAAGTTGACCTGAGACACGACTACAGTGTTAGGTACCTAATTTGAACCCATACTGAGGACTGCATTGGGAGAAACCATGATTTGCCACACTATCAGCTCATGTCTCCTTCACGGAGTGTTTCAGTATAGCTAAACTGGTTGTCCTCTTGCCCTAATTGGCTACACACTCAAGAATTCTGGTTTCAAACCAAAAGCACATGGGACACATATCTGAACCAAATTCACAGTGAAGGAAGTCTACCATCTCTTCCAGGCATCTCTTTCCTCACAACCTCCATTTTAGAAAGTATATTTTCTTAACTTGGGTTGTTTCAAAGTCTCATGCTTTATTACTTGAAGCTTACACTTTCTGCTGGAACACTCCTTTGAAAAGTAGAGTGAAGAAGCCAATCAATCAAGGCGTCCCTGGTGGCACAAGGATTAAAGCCTCAGCACTATCAAGCTATTGCCAGCGACTGCCCCATGAGTTCAATCCCCAGTCAGGGAGCTAACCCCATGGCACAGCAGACCTCTCCTGTCTCGCCCACTGCTCCCCTCAGCAGTGTATTTCAATCAATCTGCCTGTTCTGCTCCCCACTCTGTCTCTGGTAAATCTCTCACCTCCCCACCTCTGGCCTAACACCCCAGTTCTTGTGTGTATAAATAAATAAAAATAAATTTTAAAAAATAGTCAATCAATTAAACTGCTTGGTGGATTCTAGGAAAAGAGAGCTGTCAACAAAATCCTGAGATACTGAGAAGAGAAAGACCATGGAGTTGGATCCATGAGCTCTCCAGGTGATGCGTAATTGAGACGTGAAGATAGGAGAGCATGCTTCTCTCCTCTCCTCTTCCTGTCCTCTTCCTTTATTTGCTGTCTCCCCTCCCTCACCCCTACATAACACACTCTCACACACAACAAAAACAGAACTGGATGAAAGCCTAATGGCAATTCCATACCAACTTTTTCATCCAAATTATCAGGTTCTCACTGCCATCCGCATAGGTACCAGTGAGTTTTTTGGTGCCACCCAGCAATTCAGAGTGGTTAGTATGGTAAGATGATAGCTATGTCTCCGTTGCATTTTGCTTTATGAACTTTCCCTGCTTATGGCTTTTTAACTGTACAATAATGAGTCCCTTGGTGCTGAATTGGAGGCCAAGGAACGGAGAAAGGATTCCAGACTAAATGTGAAAAGGAGAAGAAAATAAAATACCCAAATCATAAGGCAGGAGAAAACAGGAACAGGGACCAAACATTAAAAATATTGTTTTTGTAGGACATGTGGCAACTAAAAATTCACTTTATATATAACAGAGAACTACATTCATTGATTGGAAACTACATAAACATCACAGCAGGCATTTTTGTTTTCTAATTTTTAATCATAAATCCATTGCTCCATAAAATTTTCTCTGATTTGGACTTTTTAAAGGTTCTCCCATAAACTCAAAATATAAATTGACTGAACTTGACAAATACAATCTTTTACATAGCCCTTAAAGAGCTGCCCAAATCCTGCCATCATCCAGTATAAACCCCTGTGTTATTTCGAGGCTAGTGAATGTTCCAACACTTTTAGGTCTCATCTCAGTTTCTTCCTTGGTGTCCCATTCACTTAACTTCCTTTGTTTTTGTCTCCCATTCTTTTATTCAACAAGTGTTTATATGCTAGGAATATGAAGTGATGGCCAAAAATTCCCAATCCTTACTTGACTGAACAAAGAGATAGACAATAAAGAAAATGAATCTTTAAAATACTTTACATTTCAGCAAAGGTTAAAGAGAAAAAAAAAAAAACAAGGATGGGGGTAGTAATGTTGTGTGTTTGCCCACTCAGATAGAGTAGTCAAGACTACTTCCCAGAGAAAGCAGCCCCATCACCTCCAACTGGTTAGCATCCTGACCCTGGCATCTAAACACCTTTCATTTTTACTAAGAACTGGTGATTATTGACAAAATCAAGGCTGATTTTAGCCTTGGGATGAGAAAAGTTTTAAGTGTTCTTAGAACTTCTTGAGGCAGAAACTAAGAGAGTGCACAAAGTCTCTGTCAAAATGACATAGGAGCTAAATGGAAAGAACTTTGCCCTAGACAAGTTTGGATAATTTTGAGTATCAAAGTGATGACTGTTAGTAGCATACTATAACATATTTAATAAGAAAATAAATTCATGATACTGGTACTATAAATAAAAATGAATGATTGAATGTAAGGAACAGGAAGGGGAAACCATCTTTTACAGAAGAATGACAACTAACAACTACTAATATAGAAGTTATGACAAAATATGAAAATCTTTATATTGCTATCTTCATGGATAGCAAAGAATCATCAGTGGATGATTGTTTAAAAGATTATCAAGAACTAGGACATTCAAAAGCTTGGCCAATATCATTGGTTAAAAAATTGGCAAAAAAATGTATTTACACATCTTAGAGTATCACTTTTTAATTACACAGAAAGGAAGATAATGTCACGAAAATATCTAGAATTTACCAATTTATGCAAGTAATTTGGCTTAATACTAGCAAAGGGATAAAATGTTATCATGTGTCTTACTTTAAAAATCATTGTGAGTACATCATCCCGTATGTACCAGTTCTTCCAAATGCATCTAAACCAAATCTAGTTGTGAGGATACAATCTGAAAAATCAAATTGAAGGACATTCTGAAAACAGCTGGCCAAGGCTCTTCAAAGTAAAAAAGATTGATGAATCTAAGTGAAAGGAGTATGGGTGTTTATTGAATTATTCTTGCAACTTTTCTGTAAGTAGAAGGACATAATTCAAAATAAAATAAAATAAAAAGTATTAGCAGGCCCTGAGTTGAATTCCTAAAATATATTCTCATAAATCAAATGCATACTATTTCATTTATGCTTAATCCAATCCCACCCCCTTTTCTTAGGGTTGCTTGTTTTCTGTTTTTATTTTATTTCCAGCTGGAGAATTTGTTGGGTTGTTAAATGTTAGTTAAATGAGAGTCTTTGATATGATTAATAAGACATAATCAAAAAGAAACATAAGAATATCATTAGTTACATAGGAAAACAAGATTATGAAATACCATTGATAACAAGGAGATGCTACAAAATGAAAATTGTATAGGACATCTTCCACACTATGGCTGTCCAACCTCTTAGGAGCACCTTTGCTATTAATGGACAAACTCCTACCTTGTGTTTCCCTTTTCTCCAAGTTGGAAACCAGAGCTTTTTCCCTTACATTTCCTTTTACATGGGGCACAGACAGGTAACTTGGGTTTTGTCAGTCATGGAAGTCTTTAACATTAATTGTTCCATGCAAAGAAAGAATATTCAAATCCATCTTTCAGTGAGTGTGACAGAAGAACTTTCTGCCTTTTGGTGCAAAGAATGAAAAAGCTTCTATCATCTAATCTAATTGTTGTAATCTGAAAGGTTTGGACTAAGCAGCAGCAGCAGTAGCAACAGCACCACCACCACTAGTGACTTTCCTAGGGCAGCCCTCGGTGCAGCTTAGGCACTCTTACTAGTTGCCAAGTCTTTATCTGACTCTCTGGCCTTCTAAGGAAAGTGGTGAATTTTCTAATTTCCTTTAACCAATTCCTTTTCTGCTTTAACTGCCTAGAGTCAGCTCTGGTTTGCATAGAACCCTGTTGCATGTGACACTCTGAATTCTAGGTATATCATCTCCCATGGAATTATAGAATATTCTAGTTTAGAATCTCTCCCACCATTTTCACCTGTTTTTTTTTAATGTTACCCACTAAATACTTACATATTATGAACAGTGATAACAGGAATTATTTTATTAATCATAAAAATATGAGGAATAGTCTAATGTCCACAGGTCATGACTCCACTTTTAGATGGGCTAACCTGGTGATTCTTAGGTTCTGAAAACATTTCCAAATATCTTTTAGCGCTCTTTTAATTTGTCAAAAACCTCAATCATTGCAGTGATTTTGAGGAATTTAGTTTCTAATTTGCATTGATTTAATTCACTCAAGTTGTTCCCCAAGACAATAAAACAATGCTCAAGAAAGGTAAAAGAATCTAGTAATGATTTTTTTTTTCTTTTTGCTGGTTGTATGTATTTGACGATAGTATCTCCAATCTCAGAGAGTTGCAGTTAGTCCAGAACTTCATTTCATTATTTTCCTTTCCCTCACTATCACTTTTACCTGCAAGTTATTTGTGCTCATTAGTTCCTGTTCTACCTGCTTCCCTTGGAGAACAGTCATTCTTGAGTTTGTCTATAAATGAAATATAACCACATTCAAGATCCTTTGGCAGCACTAATAATGAGGTTGGAGTCTTCTTTCCCTGTTTAAAGTTTACATGACAAGGAAATGTCAGTTATTTAGGTCCTTGCTAGTAACAGAGTGCAAAACAGTTTTTTTCCCCCACCCTATCAACCCCATTTACTTTGGATTTAACCTGAGAGACACAGTTATTGACAAGTTCCTGTCAGGCCACTGGGATCTTTGCAGTTCTTGTCCAAATTCTCCCACTCCTGAGGAGGGAGAGGGATCAGAGGGAGGGAGTGAGGAGCACAGGGGACTGAGGTGATGGTGCACGGCTGCATTGGGGAAGGAAACTCTATGGGGACTCAATCTGAGGGGGTGGGGGGAAGCAAATATTGTCTTAAAAAATGTAAAAAAAAAAGGATAAGTGTTTAAAAAAAAATTGAAAAATAAATAAATAAATTCTCCCACTCCCCTTTGCCAGCTATCACCAACCTATCTGTCCCAGTTAAACTATATCAAACTAAGTTTGTTTATCCAATAAACCAGTTCACTGGTAGCATTTTATTTCCTCTGCATGAACTGCACAATGTCCACATTTATCTGTCTGTCTCAGGAGACCACGTGCCCTCCCTGCCAATAGTCTCTATTTTTGGTGGAGTTATAAAATAGGCCATTTGGGGTTAATCATAAATCATAGTTTAAGGCCCAAGTTAGCCTCCTTAAAAATGTTCCTTTTATAGACACTTTACTCATTTTCAACAAAAATGTGTTGCCTTTAGTGCATCCATAGACCTGTGCTAGGCACAGGGAAACGTCATATGTCTCCCCACTTCTTTCCTGGACTCCAACCATATTGACTTTCAGTTCCTTACTTCTGCCGATCTTTCCTGCCTAAGACCAATGTCATGCTGTCCACTCTGCCTAAACTTCTCCAACCTTGTCTGTCCCCCGCAAATGGACACACACTATTTCCAGGTAGCTTTATCTTATCCTTGAAGCCTCAGATTAACTGTAGGGAGGCCTACATTTAATTTCTCTCTCCTTGCGTCCTCTACCTATATATCACATCATAATTTGTAATTAAATACTCATCTGAGTGTTTTCCTGTTTATTGTCTCTCTCCCACAAGACTGTAAGCTGCATGAGGGTAAGAACCAAGTCTGTTTTGTTAACCACTGTCTACCCAGTGACTTTAGCACAGAGTATGCAATATGGTTGTGTTCCATATAACCCACTGAGACATAGCTGTTTGTTCACATTTTAATCTGATTCATAGCATGTTTAATTAAATGTCGATGGATTAATAGACAGTATTATGTTTATGTCCAAGAGATGAATCCAGTAAAGATAACACGCAGCTACCCTTTCCTATAAGTAGTTATTCCTTTGCTGATTAGTCTAAACAGAAATTTCCTGGCAATCTTTTCAGACATTGTTGTGAACTTGAGCCAAATAAAAAGGTCATAAAACTTTCCCCTAATAAATTCATTTGTGTTTATATTATGTCCATTCTAGAGTAAAAGGAATGGAAGTGATTGTTCATCATTGGGAAATTTTAAAAACGAAACGAGCAACCTATCATTTTTATCTTTTTATATTAATCATTTCTTTGAGTGCTGAACTCTCTACTTCTAGTTGTTAATCATACTGACCAAAAAGTGAACACACTTCCCACATTCTGCACATGAGCTAAGACAGAGGAAAAAAACAGGCATGATTCTAACTTGTTCCAGTCATCACTCCTATTTGAGTGACCTCGATCTACTGGTAAAATATTAGGCAAGATTGACTGAGTAAAAAAAGGAAGACATGCCTTTAAATTTCATGTCACTGGGAAGTGTTGGCACCAGTTTTAATGAGACAATGAAAAAGAATAGCCAATGAGGGGAAATCTGGTGTTTGACAGAATTAAGGACTCCATGTCTTCCTTGTTGATCCTCTGAAGTCATCTTTTCAGAAAGGAACCCCTTCACTGTCTTTTAACTGGTAGCATTGATGCTTTGATCTGACCACTCTTCTCCTGTGGGAGATGGAAATTGGGATCTGGGGTGGGGAGGAGTAAAAAAAGAATAAGAACATTGCTAATCTTTTTTTTTTTATTATTTTCATTCTTAATTTATTGAGACCAGGGCAGATGTGTTAGTTAAGTGTATTTTTTTTTTATAAATTTTATTGTTATATTCCCCATACAATTGCAGCCCCCCATTCTGACCCCAATCCCTCCCCATAACATTGCTAATCTTTCAAGAATCTCTACCAAACCAAAGATCCTGGTGCTCACAAGCAACAAGAAACAAAACAGTAACTTTCACTGAGCTCTTACCATTCCCTGGACACTTTTCTGATACTTTTTACATGTCTTAACACTTTTAATTCATCTAATAGCACATGAAAGAAGAAACCGAGGCACAGGCAATCTAGGTAACATCTTCACATAGCTGGTAAGTGTCAATTTTACAATTAGATTAGCCCTAGAAGCCAGCTAAGCCATCTTACCCAGTGAACACACCCTCTCTAAATGGACACTCCCGTCAGACAGTGCAATCCTGTTACTTGGAGGCATAGGAACCCTTTCTCTCTTTTCAGAGCACTATTTAAACCCCTAAATTTATAGGGAGCAAGGGCAGGACACATAAACTGAGATCAAATTTTTGGTTTCCCTGACAAATGGAGACTTAACACTGAGCTCAATTCCCTGTTTCTCTACCTGAAGGAGTTCCTAGTCCAGAGAACTCTTAGGTGGGTAAATGACCAACTCCAAATCCATCGGTAGGTGCTATCAAAGGCCTTTCTCCATGTTCCTCTAGCAACCTAGGCATGCCTCTGACCTAACACTACTATCTGAGAGAACTTCCAATAGTAAAATTAGTTTTGTTTTTGTTAGAAATCAAAGGTAAAGCTGCTGACAAATACCCAGCCTCTCCAATACCAAACCAGTGAGAATGTTTTGGCTCATCAGTCAGAATTGCCCTGCTGATGCATTCACTCTCTTCCCCATAACTGGGCATAATTTTTGTTGTTTGTATATATATATATATACATACATACATATACTTTTTTTTATTTTAAAGATTTATTTATTTATTTATACAAGAACTGGGGTACAGGCTAGATACACAGGAGGGTGAGAGAATTCACCAGAGACAGAACAGGGAGTAAAACAAGCAAACAGACTGAAAACACTGCTGAGGGGAGCAGCGGGTATGACAGGAGAGGTCTGCTGCGCCATGTGGGACCCATAGTTACTGTGACAGCTTACATTCCCTCCAACCGTGCACAAGGATTTTCATTTCTCTACAACACTAATCTCTTGGTTTTTTTTTTTATAATAGCTACTTTAACAGGTATGAAGTGTTAAATTCTGATTTTGACATGTGTTTCTCTGATGATTAGTGATGCTGATTACCTCTTCATGTACCTGTGGGTCATGTGAGTATGTTCTTTGGAAAAATGCTCAGATCCTTTATGCATTTTAAAAGTTGTATTACTTGGTTTCTTGCTATGAAACTGTATCTTCATTATATGTTTTTTATCTTAATTCCTTACTGGACATACAATTTGCAAGTATTTCTTCCCATTCCATATGTTACCTTTTCATTTTGATGATAGTTTCTTTTGCTGTGCAGAAATGTTTTAGTTTGTTGTAGCTCTATTTGTTTATTTTTTGCTTTTGTTGCTTTGACTTGGAGTGATATATCCATAAAAACATTGCCAAGACCAATGCCAAGGAGCTTTTTCCACTGTTCTAGGAATTTTATAGTTCAAGTCTTAAATATAAGTAAATTTTTATGAGTGATATAAAATTGGGGTCCAGTTTTATTCTTTGCATGTGCATATCAAATTTTCTCAGTGCAGAAATTATATTTCTAAATAACTATTAATTATTATGGTCAGTGTATTGTAATTGCACTTTTAATTTGAAATCATACTTGAGGCATTTTAAATACATTTTTATAATTATTTGCTCTCTAAGAGTTAACATGCAGAGTGACTCAGGTGTCACATATGAAAATATATTGCATGTCATTGTGAAATTGATCTTTCTCTGAGAGAAACACAACAAGTCTTGCCTTTGGGAACCTAATTGTCCCTTCATGTTTTATTTTTGCCTTACTTACTATACTGTGAGTTCGCTGCAAGCCCTAAACAGAAACAAATGCTTTTGAATCAATATGCTCATGCAATATGCTGTTTTAAAGAAAATTAAGCTTTAGTCACAATAACTGCAATTGCTTCATTGCAATTTAGTCACAATAACTGCAATTGCTTCATTGCCAAACTTTCTGTCTCCACGTTGCCCCTTTCCATACAATTTTTTTTTCAGAGACTCTCGCATATGCTTTAGGTTCCAAAGAGAATGCTTCTGAATTCAGAAATATGCTTTAAGAATATATCATTTAAGAAAATTGCTTTTTGAAAGCTGAGAGTTCTAAAAACTCATAATATTTCTTGTTCAAATTAGTTCAATGCAAATTAATTACTCAGCTGAGTATAAACAGTGATACTGAAAATAGAAAGTATTTTCTTGAAAAATGGCTAAAAATAATTTGGAGAAGTGTATTCCTATCATACCTGTTTTTTTGCCTCTCCTGTGGCATCATTCCTTCAAGAGCTCCTTGCCAGAATATTTCCCTGGAATGCTTTCCCTTCCCATTCCACAATCCTATGAACAAAAAAACTCCTATCAGTGAGCAAACATTCCCCTCTTAAACTGAAGTTCTGCTATTTTAGCCCCCACCTGCCAAAGCCAATGTGATGTGAACATTCCTCTTCACCTAATATTAGTCCCCATCAGATAACCATTAAATGAATAGAGGCTGCAGGTTAGAAGGAATGCCAAAAATGCAGATAAAGTCCTGATAACTGGCAGCTGTGCATTAATTCAGCCCAGGAGGGTCACTGTCAAAGAGAGAAAAGGATGCTGGGGAGACTTGGCTACAATGCCCATAGCTTACAGCACTTTCCCCTAGGCCAAGCATCCTGGCATTTTAGATCTAAAGTCATCACAGGAATTAGACAAATTCCATTGTCCTATTTGGCAACTGTTCACCAGAGCAAATCACTCTCTGTGACTGTTGGAAAGGAAAGAAGTCACGTATTTTCATCCTTAGGAATGAATTAAAATGACTAACTATATGGGAGCAATGAGCAGAACTAGATATAGAGAAAAGGGCAAGTTTACCTCCTAAGACATTCCGTTTATTGGCTTCAAACTCAGAATTCCATAACCTACTAAGTCTAGTAATGCAAGAAACAGAGTACATTTTGCCTGAATATATCAAAGCAATCTCAATCTATTTACTTTACAGTTTGGAAAAAGAATACAGATACTCATGGAATCTGAATTCTAATCTTACTCTTCTGTCCATCTCTGCTCCAAATAGTCTGATTTTTTATTGGAACTTACCTTTACCATCAGTAAGAACCCACTCTTTTGAACTCAATACCAAGCTTGACTCAATTCAGGTTGTTTTGTGTCCTCAACTAGTTATCTTTTTTTTTTTTTTTTAAATTTTATTGTTATATTCCCCATACAATTGCAGCCCCCCATTCTGACCCCAATCCCTCCCCTCCCGCCCCCGCCCCCCTAAAAGTGTCTCTGGTTCATAGTTTTTTGTTGATTTTGATTTTCACTTTCTTATAGTTATTCATTTTCCTGGTCCCTTATTTAAGTTTTCTAGATTCCTGCTATGAGTGAGACCATCCAGTATTTTTCTTTTTCTTTTTGGCTTATTTCGCTGAGCATGATCCCTTCCAGCGCCATCCATATATACCATGGAATATTACTCAGCATTCAAAAAAGATAAACACATGCAATTTGCTGCAACTAGTTATCTTAAGCACAGGAATAGTTAATGTATTCCTGAGTTTGACCAGTAGATGGAAGCATTTTTGACCATGTGGCATCTCTCAATTCCTAGTTCTGGGAAAGAAGAATCTTTGGTTTCCAGAAAAAGCTGAGAACTAACTCAGCAGACCCATTTTCTGATCTAGTATCTTATTTGTGTTTGGAATGCCTTTCCAAACAAAAAGGGAAGAATGACCAGTTTACTTTCAATAGGACAAACAGCGAGTTCTCTTAATTCCTTCAGACTCTTAATTAAGAACATAAAATGGAGGGCATAATTTATCAAAATTTATAGTTTAGAACAAATATAATCCTCCTTAAATCCCAAGGTGATGTATAAACACTTCATCTTTAACCAAAGGCTGGTAAGAGAGAAAGGTTTAACATAGGTATGCTGTCCAGCTGGCTGAGAAACTAGATTTTATAGTAAACTATCTTTCCACTGAGACCTTATTATAATATCTTTTACCTATGTTTCTTAAGTTTGGCAGATTTTAATTTAGAAACCATAGGAAATTTTTGACAGAAACGTCAAGGAGATTGTAGGTTATTACTAATTGTTGGCAGTAATTCAAGTATGAGGTAATTATATGTCTTGACATAGTTGATAATTGAACTGATATTGAAACTGAAATATAATCACCTTCTTACTCTTTACCCTCTGAAGCTAAAGCCCAAGGCATGTTCAATAAAGCTTTGAACAAATTTTCTGCCACTGAAAGAAATAAAGCCTACAGCCTTTACTTTTAACCATAATAGAAGGAAGACTGGCAGTTCTTAATGTGTGTATGTACACTAGGGCATTTTCCAGCCAAAGCCCCAGTGTCCTGTCATAGCTAAAGGTGTCCAGGGATATCCTGGGGTTTCTGCATAAGGAATAATTAGAAACTTTGCTGATATACCCACACAAATATATTTTTTCAGAATAGAGATTAGATATGTGTATTTTATATACAAACACACCCAGAATGAATGATCTCACACAACAGAACATGCATAAAGCAAATGCATGTTATTTAATTCTGTGATCATACATCTGCCTCAGGTACCTGCCCTGACCTTTATATTGAAAAAGTAAAAATAGGGTATTATTTTTATCCTATCACTCATTTTCTTCTCTATCTCCTATAGATCTCAATTTTTTTATTTGAGACACATTTTTTGAAGAACTTGTCTATTTCTGTTTCCTTACTTTTCACTCCTTCATCCTATAGAAATTTACCTTCTTTCAGATCCTGACATTTCACAAAAGTGACCAATGACCAAGTCATCCTTAAATCTAATAGAAACTTTTCAGGTATTAAACATCATTCCTTCTTTAGCAAAAGGGTCTTTTGTATTGGCTTTTAAAAAACACACTTTCCTGTGCCAATCCCCTACATCTCAGAGTTAGATCTCTAACCTTCTACTCTTCCTACTTTACACTGTCTCCCTAAGTCATTTAATCCACTTCTGTAGGTCTGTTTACCACTTTTATAATGATTGCTCATCTACACCTGTATCTCAAACCTAAGCATACCCCCCATACATAGACATTCAAGTAAAAATATGCACTACACTTTTCTTTAGACTGTGAGTAACAATCCATTAATAGACATGAAATCAGTAGAGTGAGTAGAGACAAGCATTTTCAAAATAACATGTAGAATAGAATAGGGAATATCAGAGTGCCTTATGCGTACAGAATGATTGTTATTCATGAAATTTGTAGTGGGAGTAGATTCATGTAAAACATGTTTCTCTTGCTCATGGTCAAAAATATGGAAAGAAACTGGTCCACTGAACAGTCCCGAGAGATATTTCAAAATGTATGCAACCCATGGTCTGAAATGAATTCTTCCTTTTTAAACCCCAAATCTGTTTCTTGTAGAAAACCCTATTTCTAGTTAACTGATCCAGTAATCTAAGTCATAAACTTGCAAGTTGTCTTGAAGTCAGTTGCTTCTTCACACCTCACAGACAATCATTGACAAATACAGAAATTCAGCCTCCTGATGTTTGTAAACAAGCACTTCTCTTCATCTCATGGCCATCAAGGTCTTTCACATGGACTGTTGAAACTGCCTCTCACTGAATGAGTCCACAAGGACTCAATGAAGAACACATTAAGTAAAAAGTAAACATATGATATTAACTTTTATAAGCAAAATGCCACAAAAATTAAAATCAAGTTAATGTAAAAAGCTGAGATAAATTCACAGATTGTATATATTTTGTCAGCTACTGAGGGCTTTGGACAATACACTTGATATTTTGAAAATGGTATCAACCAACACCAGTTGCAGAGTTTTATAGCCAGAGAAATACAGAATAAATTATTGACCATTTGGACAATAAAGGAGACTGAAAATAGTTTTTCTTCAGCTTATATGATGATAAAAATCCATAGTTTCCAAAATCCTGTGTAATATGTGTAACAGTCATGAGAGCAGCCACACGAAAAATTGTCAGAGATTTGGGGAAATGCCAGTGATGCCATTAAGTTGTTGTTTCAGCAGCTTCCTGTACACATGTTTACCTCACCCTAAGGGCTACTCTCCCACTCTGAGGCTTATGTAAATAAAATCAAATATCAGAGGATACACAATATAAACCATCCTACTTTCCGTCATCAGATTTACTTAGGTCCTTAATGTGTTGAGACCTGATTTTATTTCTATGAAGGTAGTGAGTGAAAATCCTAGCTCAATTTTTCAAATGGAACTGAGCTGTTTAGTTATCACTGCCCCTTTATCCCCAATACCACCAGATTTTAATTTATGAATAATATACATGATCTTACTTTGGTGGAAAATGGAGAATTGATTGATGACAGTGATCAGTAGTAACATCTGATTGAATTAAAATATGGATCCATTATGTGATCCAACCAAGGATGAAGGCAATTCTACTTGCTCCAGGCATACCAAAGTTTAACCTGGTGAAAGCAAGCCAGCTTTTCCATTCAGCTTCTGCCCAGCAAAAAAAACTGTGATTCAACCTGGCAAGAGTTAGTGTTATTACTGAAGTTAAGCTGAACTTATTGACCTAAACCACAAAGTAAATAGAATAATATCTAATAAATATGTAGGCATCCAGAGAATTTCTTCATTGACTATTGCAGCTTCTTATTAATTTCTATTGGTAGTAAATTCTATACATTTATAGAATGGAGAGAATCTGTACTTCCTTTGTAGCTGTTGTTCAAAACAATGATTAATATAATTTTTTTTTTTTTTTTTTGCCATACCACCAACTCTTCCAAAGGCACTTTTAATGGAGGAGATAGGAATTCTGGCTGTTACCAAGGTTGGAGACACTGCTCTTCTCTTGCTGGGTATGGTGCTCCCTGCAGTTCCTTTCCATGTATAAGACAGACAGAAAGTCTTTGTGAGAAGGGAGAGAAGCTGGAGCCACAAAGCACAGAGCCTGTGGAGGCAGGCGACATGGGTTCCGGATGTCTGCAGAAAAAGTTGAAAATAAGCCAATGTGTGAATAATTGGGAGGTGTTCTAAAACCTTCTCAAGACATCAAAAGCCAAGTATCATAAGAAAAGGGATAAAGAAATAAAAGTTGCCATTTTTATAGCCTTCTCAATGTTACTACCAATGCCACTTAACCTGAAAATATTTTGTTGGACGAATGTTATTCATAACTCTAAAAATAAAGAAGACCTGTTTTCAAAGACAAAGTAGATGTAAAAATAAAATAAACTTTTGGAGGAAGGAAACCTTTTAAACAGAAAATTTTGGAATTTTATCAAGCTGCTTGATAGGGTCTTTTGCCTGACTAGATCTAACTGGAAGTCCAGGGCTCCTCCAAACTGTCAGCTGTGAAGTTCACCCATGAGCCTAACATGTTTCCATTCCACACCTGAAGGTCAAAGAGGGTAAACAAATTACTGAGAGCAGTGCAGGTGCATTTCCTTTTCTAAGAATTGTAGAATGTCGAGATGCATGCAACTATGGAAATAAAAAAAGTGATCCTAATATAAATTTGGAGGGTTAATTGATCTACAAAAATTTTGAAAAGTCATTTTCAGATGGCAGAACTTTTAAAAATCATGGTGTCCATAGAATATTGCCAACTCTCTCAAAACTTCCTAGCATGTCTATCACTTTTCTCTTCATATAAAATAGCAAAAAAAAAAAAAACCCTTAAATTTCCTTTAAAGGGATTTTAAAAGATTTGTGTTAAAAACTGTATATCTCCACTTAGTAGCCTCCGCTGCACTTGGTGACTTAAATTTAAATTGATTAAAACCAATACCAGTAAAAATTATGTTCCTCAGTTGTACTAGCTACACTTAAAGTTCTACACTAGGAGACTCATGTGGCTACTAGATGCGTATTGTACAACAAAAACATTATACTGCAGAAAATTCTATTGAACATTGATGAACAAATGTTTCTTAAATACTCTTTACATCACAAGCTCTAGACTTTTAGAGGGAGAAAAGTTTTTCCTCCCTATGGTTGTTTTTGAGGGGTGCCTTAATTATGTTAATAAAACTTTCAGTGTCTAAGAGGATGCACTGAGATATATGGATTTTCCCAAATCAGTTTTGAGGTCAAATTTTTCTTTGTGGGCCTCTCCTGGTGGTGCAGGCAGTTGAGCACAGCTCTGTGAAGCTGTCCGCAGCCTCTGCGGCACGGGTTCGATTCCCGGCAGGCCAGGGAGCAACTCACATGGCGCAGCAGACCTCTCCTGTCCCACCTGCTGCTCACCTCAGCAGTGTATTTCAGTCAGTCTGCCTGTTCTGTTCCCCACTCTGTCTCTGGTGAATCCTCTCACCCCCTACACCTCTGGCCTGTACCCTGTTTCTTGTATGCATGAATAAATAAATCTTTTTTAAAAAAATTGAAGTTAAAAAAAACATTTTATTTTTTCTTTGTGGAGGAACTCCCAAAGCGGTGGTCCATGCAGCAAACTTGCTCATTTCATTCCCCATTGTGTATCCTCACACATTGTAGGTATCTAATGCTAAGGCCAGGTGAAAGAGAACACAGTAAAAAAAGGTAATGCATGGGAGCTGTCTGGTTTTTTGGCTCCCGGACCAGTTGTATTCTCCACTGGAGCTATCACATGAAAGTGCTACTCTTCTATACCCAAGTATATATAACTTTTCAATTTCTACATTTGCATTCACCAAATTTTCTTTATCTTTTTTTTTTTTTTTTTGAGAAAGCAGAACACATTCTTAAAGGTACATTTTCCTGAATTATTATTTAACTTACTTAATTAGGTTTGGTTGGAATTTACTTAGAACTCCAATCTCTTCCACTGCACTTGGAAAGAAAGAAGTCTACAGACTCCAAAAGCTCTCTATCTTCATAGTATTGCAGTTTGGACAAGGTCTAATAAAAATTTGATGCTTTAAAAACAACTTAAATTTTCCTTCTAATGACATATCTTACCAAAAGCTGGCTGGAGTCTGGAAGGCGAGAGAACATCTTTTCCAAGGAAAACCACAAATCCTTCTTTCTTACTCATACTATAGTTTATTTTTCTACTAACTGAGCCCTCCTTAAAATCTCAGTGCTTTGATTGTTCTAACTCTAAAACAGGATAAATACACTGAGGCCGTAGTAGGGAAGTTAGAAGAAAAATGATGGTGAGGGGAAATAGTCTTGATCTCCGCAGAGACCAGGTGCTAAGCAAATGCTCCGCAGCCTTCCTGTCCCTGAGTCTTTGCTTTTCTTTCATTTACCCAGATATCATCCTCTTTCACCTCCACCAATCCATCTCCTCCAGGAGGCTTTACCTTCCCCCTCTTCTGAATGCCTCTAGTGTTCACCATTGGACCTCATACTTGGTGTGGCCCTTGACTTTCCTTTATTTAGGTGGATATTTGTGCATGTTTTGGCTCTATAGAACAAATATTAAGATTCAGTGATCTCTTTACTTCTTGAGTACTTAGCACAGTGTCTAGCAAGCACCAGGTGTTCAATACATGATCATAAAAATACACTTTCATCCTGTTTAGAGTAGGTTAGTGATAGCCAACAGTAAAATTTATTTTATTTAAGACCATCTAATTCAGAGTTCATGGTAATACATACAATAGGTCAGATCTTGGCAAATTAAATAATAGCAAATGTATATTTTTTGTAAATTTCACCTACACAAAAAAACAAATATTTTAAAATCTTTTGAGACTCTGCTTACATAACAACCATTGTGATAATGTAGAAGATAAACTAGAATTTACCTAATTTTTTTCTGACCATATTCTTTATGGAGATGCATTTCACATAACATAAAATTTACCATTTTAAATTATACCCATTGTTGTTGTTTTTGGAGTCTGTGGGTGTGGAGTGCGGGGCCCTTGGGTTCACTCTGAGAAAGGTGTCACCAGAGCTCTCGTTTCAGCAGCACGCAGCGAGTTTCCCAGGCGAGTTTCTCCATGAGACAATGACGGTAGTTATCTTTAAAGGACAGGTTTATTAGGGAAAGACACGGAAGAGTAAAAGACACTTGCATAGACACAAGCGGGCAGGAAGAGCTGCCCCGAAAGTTTTGCTGAGAGAGGCCTGCATGGTCACAGGCAGGTGGCCTTGAGGAGAGCGGCCTCCACTGAGGGAGGTCAGTGAGGAGAAGTCCCGGCAGGTACAGGTCAGGGACAGGCAGGAAGCTGCTGCCCTGCAGAGGAGAGAGTTGGTGAAAAGAAACACCTGTATAGTCACAGGTGGGCAGATGAATTGCTGCCACAGGCTGTGCAGAGACTGCACTGATATAGTCCTCTTCTGATTGGGATGGGTCACTCCTTGTGAGCCTTTGGGTTATTCGCTGATTTTGGATAACTTTGTAGAATCTGAAAGAGACCCAACCAGACATTCCGCAATGGGCTCAATCTCCATATCTTTACCATTGGGGTGTGTTGGGCCCAATCTCCGTATCTTTACCCTTGGGCCTGTGCTCTAGACACTCCCTACTGCAGTCTGATACCTGCTTGGACCTTATGCTTTGTAATCTGGGCACTGGCACCTAAGGATCTTGGTTTCCACAGCTGTGTCAATGGCTGTGCTAATCCCTTCAACCCCCACCTCCAGCTCTTGGCATTTCTTGAGCCAGGTTTCTGGTCTTGTGAGCACCTCCTTTTCAGTTTTTCTATCCCTGTCCTCCATCACCCATCAGTAGATTTTTTGTATAGTGACTGTGCTATAAAGCTACTGTTATAGAGCAAGGGAGAGGGGCAGCCCAAACCCCGCAAACCTGCCTATTCTAAATGGGTTCTGCCATCCGCCGCATCAACACAAAACATAGGAGACTTTAATGGGAAGGAACTTTAATAAAACTAGGAAACAATACAGGTAAGGCAAAGAGTCTAGTTTCTAAATGAAGCACCCAAAGTTACCCGTCCCCTCGTGGGTAAAAGTCCATCCATATGGGATCGGCCCAGAGCAAGGCCCCAAAGCCTGCTACAAGTCTAAAGCATCTTCCAGTAGGGACCCACAGAAAAGGGTCAGAAACAACCAGACAAGCCCGGAAGGAAAAGAGAAAAATCAACATCAAGATAAAAGCTGCCATTGTCACCTCCCCATGGGTCTCACCCACATCTGTCACCCAGTCCACGACCAAAAGACAAGCACAGTTTCTTCACATGTCTCCTGGCTCCATCCTGCTTCCTTCCTCAGTCTCTTCTCCTGCTTCTCTTCCTGCTCAGCTCCACCCTTCCTTGGGTGGGGCAGGGAACCTGGAACCTCCCCCTTTCCTGGGGACCACCCTGTTACACTACTACCACTATGTAATTCCAGAACTTCTCCACCATCCCAAAATGAAACTCCCATAGTCATTAGCAGCTGGCCTCAATTTTTCCCATTCCCCCCATTCTCTGGCAGCCACTAGTGTAGTTTCTATCTCTATAAATTTGCCTATTCCTGGACATTTCATATAAATAGAATCATACAATGTGTCTTTTTATGCCTGACTTCTTTCACTTAATGTGTTCTGAAGCTTCCTCTACATAATTGTAACAGGGGGTCCACAGGAAAGGGGTAGGTTCCAGGTTTCCTGCCATACCCAAGGGAGGGTGGAGCTGAGTAGGGAAGAGAAGAGGCTGGAAAGGAGAGTGAGGAAGGGCAGGATGGAGCCAGAAGGAGACCTGGAGGAGGCACATGGAGCCGAGAGATATGTGAAGAAACTGCGCTTGCCTTTTGGTCATGGACTGGATGACACAGATGTGGGTGAGACCCGTGGGGAGGTGACAATGGTGGTTTTGTTAGGGGGCAAAGGATGTCCTAAAGTTAATTCCATACAGGCTTTGTGGACTCCACCCCCCACCCCAGGCCAAAGCCAAAAGACACTGGGAACTCCAAATCCCATCACCACCAAAGGGAAGGTGGCTGGGACCTGAGGGTGGGGTTAAGCAGCCAGGTTGGTATAAAGCCAGACACGTGGGCTTTGGAGGGGGTTACCCCATTTTGGCTCCCCGCCAGCTCGCAGCATCCAGCCAGCTCTGAGAGTGCCTTTGTGTTTCCAGGTCAGCTGATAGGGTATGACCCATTAAAGACTTTATTTCCCTATTTTCTCCCTGAGTTGTACATTTCCTTAATTCCCTTTCCCTTGTAAATAAACCTTTTATTAACCTTTTGTGTATGCCTGTAGTGGAGTATTCATAAGTCCCTTTTAAGCACGTGGGTGAGGACCCACAGCCAGACAACCCGTTTTATTTTATATCGGGGTTGCCCTATAACAGTTTTTGTCTTGATGTTGATTTTGCTTTTTTCCTCCCAGACTTGTCTGGTTGTTTCTGACTCTTTTGTGTGGGTCTCCACTGGAAGGTGCTTTAGACTTGGGGCAGGCTTTGGGGCCTTGCTCTGGGCCAATCCCATTTGGGTGGACTTTTACCCCCAAGGGGATGGGTAACTTTGGGTGCTTGATTTGGAAACTAGATTCTTTGCCTTTCCTGTCTTGTTTCCTAAGTATATTAAAGTTCCTTCCCATTAAAGTCTCATATGTTTTGTGTTGATGCAGCAGATGGCAGAACCTATTTAGAACAGGCAGGGCTGCGGAGTCTGGGCTGCCCCTCTCCCTGCCCTGTAACATAATGACTGTATCAGTACCTCATTTCCTTTTATAGTTGAAAATGATTGCATTGTATGGATATACTGCATTTTACTTATCTGCTCATCAGCTAATGGACATTTGGTTTGTTTACATTTTTTGGCAGTCATGAGTAATGCTTCTATGAATATTGCCCAAATTTTTTGTGTGAGCATATTTTTGCGTATTCTTTTGGGTATATATAAGTTAAATTGCTGTATTTACTGTCTTTTACTCTCATTAAATCCTTAAAATCATACACTTTATATCATTTTAAGTAGTACTTAAAAATGATTTCTACTTGCTAGCATATCATAGCCCAAATGATGGTTCTGAGAAAGTATTTCTTTAAAGTTAGTCTAATTCAGATTTGTTTCTCCACAATGACTTCACTTGGTTTGTTGACACTACCAGGGTATATTGAAAGAAGTAACCTCCCAACCTCCACACACAATAGACCTCCTCAGGCAAATATCTGATCTGGTTATACAAAGACATGTTAGGGCCATTCCCTCAGGCAACTTCCAACCAGATGCCTGCCCCTAAGTCTTTCTTTCTTTTTTTTTTTTTTTAAGATTTATTTATTCATTTTACACAAGAACCAGGGTACAGGCCAGATGTGCAGGACGGTGAGAGGATTCACCAGAGACAGAGCGGGGAACAGAACAGGCAGATGAACTACACTGCTGAAAGGAGTAGTGGGCACAACAGGAGAGGTCTGGCGCGCCATGTGGGACCCTCGCCGGCCAGCCAGGATCGAACCAGCGCTGCAGAGGCTACAGACAGCTTCACAGCACAGAGCTCAACCACCTGTGCCCCCAGGGGAAGCCCCCCTAAATCTTTCTTAATAGAAATTCCAGGGCCACCACTACTCTTGCCCCATCTTTCTTAGATTTCTCTGCTTCTTGAGTCCCTGGAACTATTTTATTAAGAGGCTGACAAAATAGGCAGCAGCCCATCAGTCGGTATAGAATCTTTATGGGTACATTGTTCTGGGATGGGTGTTAGGATTATGTGGGATGGGAAGGTGGCTTGTTGTAGAAATGAATTCTAGCCATTTACCCAGGCAGAGGAAGAACAAGCTGTACTTCAAGAATGGTGAGGTCAGGAGAAGCTTTATTACTCATGCATGAGATCCCAGACCTGGGTAGTCCCTTAAGGTCTGAGCACCAGTTTAAAGACCAAGGGTTCCTTTTATACATAGCTGTCTCCATATCTGTTACATTGATAGCATTGTTTTTTAGCAGGCACAACCATTTGCAGCAAAGTCCCCAGACAAGGGGGGCAAAGCAGGAGGAAGGATGACCTTGGAGAGAGAGACCAGCTGGTTGGCTGCCTGACCTTGCAGATAAGAGTGCTGAGGCCCTGGCCATGAATCTTGAAAGGGAAGGAGCTGTAAGTAAGCAAACTTGTTGATTATGCCTGCGTTGGAATGTTCGTTGCACCTGGGCTAGAAGTTCTGCTGGAATCTTTTTTAATATTCATTTGCTCAATAATATATTTTCGCTTCAGGCTTACTCCTTAATTTAGCATGGTAGGGAGGAAGGATCAAGAACTGAGAGGTATGATTGCTATAAGTGACCCAGAAGCAAAAATTCCTCCTTGAAGATGGGTATGTAAATGAAAGTGCTCTTGTATAGATGCCGAGTTATCCTCTGAAGAAGGCTAATTGCTGATTGGGGAAAGGAAATGTGAAGACAATTTATAAAATGCCTCTAGGATTAAAAAGTATAGCCAGTGGGCGGAGCAACATGGCGGCGAGGAGACGCTGCGAGTAAGATCTCCCATTAAAAAAAGTTAATAGGGAGGAAAAGTGGCAGGTCCCAGTGAGAACTGGGACACGGAAGATAAACAGACGACTCCAGCAAACTGCCCGAAGAAGAAAGTTGCCATAAAAGAGGACGAGAAGGGAGGGAAGCGCAGAACCCTGCTCCCCTCCCCCGCCCACAAAGTCAGCACTCTCCGACCGGCAGAGAGGAGGGAAAGAACAAACCAAAACGGCCAACAAGAACAAAGGATGCAGCAAGCGGGTCTGTGAGTGGAAAGGAACTATTGCAGCCACCACACCCCATGAACGGGAGCTGTGGAGAACCCTGCAGGATCCGCCGCGGAGGTGAGCTCCAGGCGCCATTAAAGAGAGCGCCGCCCCCCAGGAGGAGACCAGCACCAGCACACAGCCCCTGCCGCCCGGTAAGCTTGCGCGACCTAGGCTTGCGGGGAGACGCGCGGAGGCCCTCCCTGAGTGAGCAGGAACAAGGCGCCCAGGCAGGGGAGCGGGATTCAAAAGGCGCCATTCCCGCGCCACTGATCTGGGCTACAGCCCGCATCCTGGAACTGAGGGCTTTGGAACTGAGACCTGGGGCACGAAATTAGGGGCGTGGGTTCCCCACGACGGTGGGGCACAAGGCGGACACAGCACCCCAAAGCCGTTGAGGTGTACCCTACCATCCCCGCTCTGCTCCCTGTCCCACGGGGTGGAAAATCAGCTCCCCAAGGGCTCTAGGAGAGATCTCTGGCGCCACCTAGCGACTTGACCCCAGCACAGGCTACTGAAGGAGCTAGTGGCCAGCTGGGGAGTTAGCCCACACCGGGCCCCTTCCGAACAAGTAGTCTGAGCCCATAGGGAGAGCGAGCACCCACAGCCGGGGCAGACCAGGCGCGCAGAAGAGTGTGCCTGAGACCAGACGCGCAGGGAGTGTGTCCCACATCACCATTTTAGAACAGGGACATTTCTTCAGTAAAGACTACCTGCAGAAGGCTTCCTCAGGAGCCAGAGGTGAGCGGGGGAAGTTCGCCCATGCCAGACCCCCTCTGGCCTGCAGTCCAAGCCCAGAGGGGAGCAGGAACCCACCGCCGGGGCAGACCAGGCGCACAGGGGAGTGTGTCCCCACATCGGCATTTTAGAACAGGGACCTTTCTCCAGTAAAGGCTGCTTGAAACTGACAGATGACTCCTGGAAGAACCAGAGGGGAACAGAGAAGCCCACCCAAGATGCTGGCCAGTCCCAACAACACAGTGTCCCAACGCATACGGCAAATTAGAAAACAGACAGTAGGGAGGAGAAGAACCACACGCAACCTAGCAACTCTCCAGAGAAAAAGCACACCACAAAAAGAAAGCCAGCCCCCAGATTGCAAAGACAATAACTTGGAAGAATTTCTGAGCCTTCCAGAAAGAGAATTTAAAATTGCCGTGATTAAAAAACTGACAGAAGTCATAAAGGAAAACAATGATAAGGGAAAAATAATCAACGATCAGAAGAATGCAATTGAGTCCCTAGAGAGGGAAAACAATGGTCAGAAGAAAGAAATTGAGTCCCTAAAGAGGGAAGTAAAAGAAATGCAGGAGATCAAAGAATTAATGGAAGAACTAAAGAATTCTGGGAAAAGCAATGAAAGCAGAATAGATGAAATGGAAGAACGAATAAGTAATCTTGAAGACACAGAAATAAAAAGAACCAAAACAGAAAAGGAAAGAGAAGTACGAAGGAAAAAGAACGAAGAAAGACTTCGGGAACTATCTGACTCCATGAGGAAAGGAAATATAAGAGTTATAGGAATACCAGAAGGAGAGGAGAGAGATGTAGGAACAGAGAAAATATTCAAAGAGATAATTGAAGAGAACTTCCCAAATGTGAAGAAGGAGCTGAAAATTGATATACAAGAAGCAAGAAGAACACCAAACTTCCACGACGAAAGGAAAAATACAGCAAGACACATAATAGTAAAGCTCCCAAGAATCCAGGACAAGGAAAAAATAATGAAGCTGGCAAGAGGGAAGAAACAGATAACATTCAAAGGAAAGCCAATCAGGTTGACATCAGACTTCTCCGAAGAAACACTACGGGCAAGGAGAGAGTGGAGGGACATAGTCAACAGACTCCAAGAAAACAGATGCCAACCAAGAATACTCTATCCCGCAAAGCTCTCCTTCCTCTTTGAAGAAAGAATATGGACCTTCCCAGACAAACAGAAACTCCGGAATTTCATTGCAACTAAACCCCCACTCCAAAAAATACTACAAGGAGTCCTAAAGCCAGAACCTCAGAGGGACGAATAACAATGAAAGAAGGCCAAAAAAAAAAAAAAAGTTATTAAAAGAATAAATAAATAAAATCAAAGGAAAGACAAACACAATGGCAAATACAGATGTTAACATATCAATATTAACTCTAAATGTAAATGGACTAAACTCTTCAATAAAAAGACACAGAGTTGCAGCCTGGATTAAGAAACAAAACCCAACCTTTTGCTGTCTCCAGGAAACACATTTAGCTACAAAAGATAAAAATAGGCTCAAAGTTAAAGGATGGAAAACAATCCTACAAGCAAATGGACCAAAAAAGAAAGCAGGAACAGCTATACTTATATCAGATAAAACAGATTTCAAACTCAAAAAGATAAAAAGAGACCCCAATGGTCACTACATTATGATCAAGGGGACAATACTTCAAGAAGAAATAACACTCATTAACATATACTCACCAAACGAAGGAGCACCAAAATATATCAGACAACTGTTGTCCTCTCTGAAAACAGACATCAGAGAAAACACATACGTAGTGGGAGACTTCAACACACCACTATCAACAATGGATAGATCAACAAGACAAAAAATAAGTAAAGAAACCAAAGCTCTAAATAAGGACCTAGAGCAATTAGGCTTAACAGACATCTATAGAACACTAAACCCCAAAAAAACGGAGTACACATTTTTCTCAAGCGCACACGGATCATTCTCCAGGATCGATCACATACTGGGGCACAAGACAAACATCAACAGATACACCAAGATTGAAATCATATCAACCATCTTTTCTGACCATGAAGGCATCAAACTAGAAATAAACCATAAAAAGAAGGCAAGGAACTTTCCTACCTCATGGAGATTAAAAACCACACTACTGGAAGACCATTGGACTAATGAGGAGATCAAAGAAGAAATTAAAAAATTTTTTGAATTGAACGACAAGGAGGACACTAATATCCTAAATGTATGGGATGCAGCAAAAGCAGTAATAAGAGGAAAATATATAGCAATAGAAGCTCACATCAAGAAACAAGAAAGAACGCAAAGAAACAACCTCATCTCGAAGCTCAAAGATCTAGAAAAAGAACAACAAAAAAACCCCAAAACCAGTAGAAGAAAAGAAATAATAAAAACCAAAGCAGAAATAAATGAAATTGAAACTAAAAAAACAATCCAAAAGATCAATGAAACCAAGAGCTGGTTCTTTGAAAAAATCAATAAAATAGACAAACCCCTAACCAGGCTCACAAAGGAAAAAAGGGAGAAAGCACAAATAAACAGGATCATCAATGAAAGAGGAGAAATCACAACGGACACAGCAGAAATCAAAAGAATAATCAGTAACTACTATGAACAGTTATATGGAAACAAGTTTAACAATCTAGAGGAGATGGACAAATTCCTACAACTCTACAATCACCCAAAGCTAGATAAAGAAGAAATAGAACACCTAAACAGACCAATTACAATTAGCGAAATTGAAATGGTAATAAAAAACCTCCCCAAAAACAAAAGCCCAGGACCTGATGGATTTACAAATGAATTCTACCAAACATTCAGAGACGAATTAGTGCCTATCCTTCACAAACTCTTCCAAAAAATTGAGAAGGAAGGGACAATACCAAACACATTTTATGAAGCCAACATTACACTAATACCAAAACCGAACAAGGACAACACAAAAAAGGAAAACTACAGGCCAATCTCCCTAATGAACACTGATGCAAAAATCCTCAATAAAATTTTAGCTATCAGAATCCAACAATGTATCCATAAGATAATTCACCACGACCAAGTTGGATTCATTCCAGGGGCACAAGGATGGTTTAACATCCGAAAATCAATCAACGTTATCCAACACATCAACAAAAAGAAATATAAAAACCATATGATAATATCAATAGATGCTGAGAAAGCTTTCGACAAAGTGCAACACCCATTCATGATAAAAGCCCTTGAAATTCTGGGGATACAAGGAACATACCTCAACATCATAAAGGCCATCTATGACAAGCCAACAGCCAGTATCATTCTCAATGGTGAAAAGCTGAAAGCAATTCCATTAAGATCTGGAACAAGACAAGGATGTCCACTCTCACCATTGCTTTTCAATATAATACTGGAAGTCCTAGCCAGGGCAATAAGACAAGAGAAAGACATCCAAGGAATCCAAATAGGAAAAGAAGAAGTCAAACTATCACTATTTGCAGACGATATGATATTATACATACAGAACCCCAAAAACTCCACAGAAAAGCTAATTCAACTCATCAATCAGTTCAGTAAAGTGGCAGGATACAAAATCAACACGCAAAAGTCAGTAGCCTTCCTATACACAAACAATAAATCTGAAGAAGAAGAAATCAAAAAGACCATCCCTTTTGTTATTGAAACAAAAAAAATCAAATATTTGGGAATAAATCTAACAAAAGAGGTAAAGGACCTATACAAAGAAAACTATAAAACACTGTTAAAAGAAATAGAAGAAGACACAAAGAAATGGAGAGACATCCCCTGCTCATGGATTGGAAGAATAAACATTATTAAAATGGCCATCCTACCAAAAGCAATATACAGATTCAATGCTATTCCAATCAAAATTTCAATGTCATTCTTCAAAGAAATAGAACAATTATTGATGAAATTCATATGGAATCACAAAAAACCCCGAATAGCCAAAGCTCTCCTGAAAAAAAAAGAAGGGAATGGAGGCATCAGACTCCCAGACTTCAAACTATACTACAAAGCCATAATCATCAAAACTGCATGGTATTGGAACAAGAACAGACATACAGACCAATGGAATCGAATAGAAAATCCAGAAATAAACCCACAGATTTATGGTCAACTAATCTTTGACAAAGGAGCAAAGAATATGCATTGGAGCAAAGAAAGTTTGTTCAATAAATGGTGCTGGGAAAACTGGGTCGCTACATGCAAAAGAATGAAGCTTGACCACCACCTCACACCATACACAAAAATCAACTCAAAATGGATTAAAGAACTAGACATAAGACCTGAAACCATAAAATATATAGAAGGAAATATAGGCGAAACACTACGTGATTTGCACATCAAAGACATCTTTACAGACACATCACCCAAAGCAGTGATAGTGAAGGCAAAGATAAACAGCTGGGACTACATCAAATTAAAGAGCTTTTGCACAGCAAAAGAGACAATAACAAAAACAAAGAGAAACCCCACCAACTGGGAGAACATTTTTGCACCCAACACTAATGATAAAGGACTGATCACAAAAATCTGCAAAGAGCTGATGAGACTCAACAACAACAAAGAAAATAATCCAGTCAAAAAATGGGCAGAAGAGCTTAAAAGAAACTTCTCTGAAGAGGAAATGCAAATGGCCAACAGGCATATGAAAAAATGTTCAACATCACTTGTCATCAGGGAAATGCAAATCAAAACTACCATGAGATACCATCTTACACCAGTGAGAATGGCACATATTAAAAAAACTAGCAACAACAAATGTTGGCGAGGGTGTGGAGAAAAAGGAACTCTTCTGCACTGTTGGTGGGAGTGCAAACTGGTCCAACCACTGTGGAAAGCTGTGTGGAGATTTCTGGACCTACTAAACATAGAGCTTCCATATGATCCAGCAATTCCACTCCTAGGTATTTACCCAAAGGACACAGAAACATCCATTCCAAAGAACACCTGCACCCCTATGTTTATAGCAGCACTGTTTACAACAGCTAAGCTTTGGAAACAACCCAAATGCCCAAAAATAGATGACTGGATCAAGAAGATGTGGTACATATATACCATGGAATATTACTCAGCATTCAAAAAAGATAAACACATGCAATTTGCAGCAACATGGATGGCGCTGGAAGGGATCATGCTCAGCGAAATAAGCCAAAAAGAAAAAGAAAAATACCGGATGGTCTCACTCATAGCAGGAATCTAGAAAACTTAAATAAGGGACCAGGAAAATGAATAACTATAAGAAAGTGAAAATCAAAATCAACAAAAAACTATGAACCAGAGACACTTTTAGGGGGGCGGGGGTGGGAGGGGAGGGATTGGGGTCAGAATGGGGGGGCTGCAATTGTATGGGGAATATAACAATAAAATTTATTAAAAAAAAAAAAAAAAGTATAGCCAGTTCAAAAAAATAGATTTGTTCTTAGGGACTTAAAAATGACTAAGCTATGTTTTTCAGTCTACAGATATAAAATCATTTTAATAAGTCAAAATCAGTATTATTTTGCTGGGATAGAATGGTATGGAATAGAGTGGAATAGAATGAAATAGAACAGGATAGACTAGACTAGACTAGATTAGATAGACAAAACTAGAAAATAAAGTACATTCCCCAGGTAGCAAAGGTAGGTATTGTTTCTTCAGACGTTGTGGGGGGGGGTGTGTGTTTGTGTGCATGTGTGCATGTGTGTATGCACACAAAACTAGGCCATGATATAAAAATGCATCTCTTACTCTGGATCACCCCCATAAATGTTTGAACACCATGCCTTCTAGAAATTTTCAATTACTTTTTTGTTCCCCTATTACAAAGGAGCATTTGCAAATATTTCTAAAAATTTTCCTGGTTTATATGTAAATAACCTATTCATGCATGAAGTAGGGACTAATTCCCATTTTGATTATTCCCTTGCAGCCAATAGTTGTGTAAGAGTTATTTGTGGTATCTTTCAGCTATCAATCTTATCTACCCCCAGGAACATTCCAAATGGGTTTAAAACAGTGTTTTAGAGGTGTGTCTAAGGAAGCCAAGGACATTAGAAAACAACACGAGAGCAGGGGTTATGCAAAACATTCCAATATTTTGTGTAGAGAACTCCAATCTGTTCCTTACATACATTGCTGAATATTCATACGTAATGTCGTACTTGTAAAAAGACAGTAAACCCCATGGTACATTTACAATATTGCCACTAAGTTCTCTGTTTGTAATAAATGTCCATTTTGGAAAAACCCAAGCAAGGAATGTCTGGTAGATATCTATTAACACCCTTTTTATCCTACCTTAATTTTCATACCAACTCCTGTAGGGCACAACTATAGATAAGCCATTAAGTTTTAATATGGCTGAGCAACCGCTGAAACAGGAACATTTTTCCAATGAGGGTTCTAGTTGTACTTGTTCTATGACCACTTTCTAGAATTTAACTTACATCTTAGTCAGCATTCCTAGAAAACTGTGCAGAAGTCTAGATAACTTTCTTCCCAAAACTCCACCTTATTTCATCCATTTTTCCCATTCTCATTTATATAAATGATTTTCAATTGTGGACACTTATACTCCAGTTTCAAATCCCCAAATGTCCGTAAGAAAATTTCACCTTCAATGTCTGTCCCATAAATTTCATCATTTCGATCACCCAAGCACTTCACCTCTCTCAAATCTAAAACAGGAACCTTCCCATTTAATTTAGAGCTACCACATTTCTTCAGGCAAGACATCAAAACATTGCAAAACTCTTCATCTGCATTTTCCAATATTTTAACCCACCACCGAAGCTCCCACAGTCCCCACCATAGCCCATCGTGCTCCCTTCCATTTTGTTCTGTCTCTTCTCCCTCCCCCTCCATCTGGTGGCCTCCATTTTACAATCACATTTCTAGGATTTGTTACTGATTTCATTTTATCTGACCCTTTGTTTTGTTTCTCTATATTCCACATGTATGTGACACCATGTGGTATTTACCTTTCTTCTTCTGACTTATTTTGCTTAGCATAATTCTCTTCCATTCCATATATGATGTCACATATGTTAACAGTTGTTTTGTTTTGTTTTGTTTTTTTATAGCGGGGTAGTATTTCATTGTTTATATATACCACATTTTCCTGATCCACTCATTTGTCTTTGGACACAAGTTTTTTCATAGTTTGGCTTTGTAAATATTGCTGCAGCAACTATAGAAGTAGTAATAGGGGCCTCCCCGGTGGTGCAGCGGTTGAGCACTGGGTTGCAAAGCTGCCCGCAGCTGGTTCAATTCCTGGCTGCTCCCCGGCCACTGGAGGAGGGTCCCACATGGCACGCAGACCTCTCCTGCTGCCCGCTGCACCCCTCAGCAGTGTACCTCTGTTCTTCTGCCTGCTCTGCCCCCCGCTCTGGCTTTGGTGAATTCTCTCACCATTCTGCGCTTCTGACTGTACGCAGTGCTTGTATAAATAAAAAATAAATCTTTAAAAAAAAAAGAAGTAGTCATATATCCCTTCAAATTAGTGTTTTTGTATACTTTGGTTGTCTGCTTAGGAGTGGAATTGCTGGGTATGTGGTAGATCCATTTTTAATATCCCTACACAAACCTGCTGTTTCTGGTCTTTTGATATAGGCCATCCTCACAGGTCTGAAGTAGTCTCTCATTGTGGTTTTAACTTATTTCTCTGACTGTAAGCGTTGATAATTTTTTTTTCATGTGCCTACTGGTCATCTGCATGTATTCTTTGGAAAAGTGTCTATTTAGCTTCTCTGCCCATTTATTATTGGATTATTTGCTTTCTTTTTGTTGAGTTGTATGAGTTTTGTATAGATGTTGGATATAAGCCTCTTGTCAGATATATGGAGTGCAAATACTTTCTCCCATTCAGTATGATGCTTTTTTGCTTTAGTGATACTTTCTTTTGCTGTGCATAAGCTTTCTAGTCATTTGGTATTCTTTCCTTTGTTTATATCCCCCCCTTTTTTATTTTTGCTTTGGGAGATGAGTTCACGATGACATTACTGAAGCCTATGTTGTGGTGTTTTGCCTATACTTTATGGTTCAGGTTCTTTGAAAAAAATAAAGTAGACAAACCTCTAGCTAGATTCATGAATAAAAAAAAGGAAAAGTTTAAATAAATAGAATAAGAAATGAAAGAGGTTCAGTTACAGCAGCCACTTCAAGAATTTAAAGTATCAAGAGAGAGTGTTTGAATATTTGTGTGCTAGTAAGTTGAATAATCTAGAAGAGATGGACAAATTCATAGAAATATATAACCATCCAAGACTGAGTCATGAAAAAATAAAAAACCCAAACAGACCAATTACAAGCAACAAATTGAAATGGTAAGCGAAAGTCTTCCAAAAAACCAAAATCTAGCCTAGATGATTTCACTAGTAAGTTCCACAGAACTTGAAAGATGAGCTAATAGCTGTCTTTCCCAAATTCTTCCAAGAAATTGAGAAAATGGAATACTTCCAAACACATTCTATAAGGCCAATATTACCCTGATACGAAAACCATACAAAGACCACCACACACCAAAAAAAGCAACCAAACAACTACAGACCAGTTTTTCTGATGAATGTACATGCAAAAATTCTCAACAAAATCTTAACAAACCTAATTCAACAATCCATTAATAGTATGATACACCATGACCAAGTGATATTTATTCCAGGAACACAAAGATGGTTCAACAGTTGATCTATGACAAAGGAACTAGGAGTATACATTGGAGAAAGGAAAGTCTCTTCAACAAATGGTGTTTGAAAACTGGACAGCCACATGCAAAAGAATGAAACTAGACCACATAATTCAAAGTGGATAGAAAATTCGGAATTCTATCATAGTTTTAAGAGTCCCCCTACACAAATAGTAGGGACTTTTGAATTGTCTCTTAAGTACTTAATGTTGACTCCAGACCACCCAGCACTGTGCCAAAATAATAGTAGATTCAGCCTTCATCAAGCACACTCTTCAATTTCACCATTCCATGACTTATTATAACATGTTCAGTGATGTACCACTTGTGCCTGGTCCAGAATTAGTTACTGGAGTTGCAGACATGTGCAAACCAATTGATCCTGATATTAGAAAACAATGCACAGTGCAACAAAAGTTCATAGGAAAGAGAGCTTAACTCTAAGGAAGTAGAAGGGAGACTCTAAAAAGGTGTGCTTTTTCTTGCCTGTAATAATCTACCTTCCTTGTTTCACCAGCAAATTTTACTCATTCCTTGAAAATAAGCTCGAAATCACTCCTTCCTGTAACTTTCTTTGTCAACAAAAGACAGACTTAGTGGTCTTAAAATTATGCATAAAGGGTAAAAGACCAGAGAAATGCTATGATTTGCTCAAATGTTTCATATCTTCTCTTCAAGCATTTTCCATGAGTATTTTCTCTTTCATATTTGCTGTAAGTAATTATACTTGGAAATTTCTTCATTAGCTTTTGTTGTAACTAGATATGAAGGACAATTTGACGTTGACTCCAGGTGGGTTAGTTATTTGCAGAAATTATTTAGAGTCTGTGACCTTCCTTGTCCATCTTCTTTTTTTCCCTCTCTATTTCTATACTTAATTCCTTCAAGACCCTGAGTGGACTTAAAAGAGTCCATAAAGGAGGTGTTGTATTCTCCACCTTGGACAAGCCCTGAACTGTATGGTTAATCTAGTATGTTTTGAAAAGGTCTCCATTTCCTTCCCTTGATCACAGGGAAGAGGTGTTTGATCTAACTCACCTAATCTCTCATTTCCAACCAGTTGTGAAAACATGCTTCCCAGGATTCCAGACCACTGCAATAGAGGGGAGTAAATAATCAAGGAAAAAGTGGTTAAATATAGATCAGAGTATAGATTTATAAAACCCCAGTGAGTTGGTCTGGCACTCTTTCCATGGAACTCCATCCAGAGCTGCTCTTGTCAGGGGTGTGTACCTCAACTTTTATTAACCATTTTAATGTCAGAATTCTTTATTTTCTCAAACTTCCTAATAATATCAATGCTCAGGTTTGCTTATTGTTTTTACAAAAGAGTGTAAAAATTCACTATGTCTATTCAAATAAATTCAGTAATTGTTCGCTCGATACCTATGCCTCAGACTTTGAAAATTGCCACTGGGAAAAATCATTAAAAAGATTCAGAATAGGGCCTCCCCAGTGGCGCAGCGGTTGAGTCCTGGGTTGCGAAGCTGCCCACAGCCTCTGCAGTGCCGGTTCGATCCCCGGCTGCTCCCCGGCCACTGGGGGAGGGTCCGACACATGGCGCGCAGACCTCTCCTGCCGCCCACTGCTCCCCTCAGCAGTGTACTTCGGTCCTTCTGCCTGCTCTGCTCCCCGCTCTGGCTCTGGTGAATTCTCTCACCTTCCTGCGCCTCTGACTGTACCCAGTGCTTGTATAAATAAATAAATAAATAAATAAATAAATAAATCTTTAAAAAAAAAAAAAAGTTCAGAATAAAATGTCCGCTTAGAATATCACTGAAAAGTTTCCATTATTATACAAAGATTTACATCATTTTAGAGCATTATCATATAATACCTGTGTAGAGGAGGTTTTGGAAGCAGACGCTCTTCTATACTACTGATAAGAGTATAGAATACTCTCAGAGTACTTCCTTATTATTGCTCAAAATTTCAAATATTCCTGCCTTTGATCCATCAACTCCACTGCCATAAATGTAGTCTACTAGTATATGCATACAAATAGGCCAAGGTTACATTTAAGAATTTTTATTACAGTATTGTCTGCAGAGCAAAAATAACCAAATATCTATTAATGGGGAAGTTTATACAAAATATGAGAAAGATACTCAGTGAAATTTAATGAGGCTACTTTTTAAATGAGTCAGATCTTTACATGCATATATGATAATATTTCTAAGATGTGTTGTTTGAAAATATAGTAAACTTTTGAGATATCATTCCTATTTTTTAAAAAATTGCTTTGTAGTGACTTCCATTTCCAACCATAATGTAAAAGTCATACATCAGAGTGATATTAGACTTACATTTCTGTCCTAGATAACTATAAAAATGAACCAAGTATTTTAAAGCAACTGTTGCCAGGAATTTGACACTAAACAGCATGGAAATATCTGTGATCTTTGCTAGGAAGGAAATGCATGAGGTGAATTTAGCATCTGCAATGGCTTTCTATGTCAGGGCACCTTAAGAACTATGGCTTAGGGAAGTACAGGTGAGAGAGTAACCATCTCTGAGTGAAAGACAAGTAGAATTTGAAGGCCAGGGTGTTGACAAAGAAGCTGTATAGAGTATATCTGGAGAGAGAGAGAGTAGCCTTGAATACTAAGTTGTGCATATACATTATGAACTCTGGAAACTAAGTGATAGAGTAACTGAAGGGTTGGTAGCTGATAGAGATTCTGAATCTTGCACAATGCTGAGCTGTGTTGGAATTCAAACCATCTAGGAGAGACATTATTGTGTACCCTGAGCAGTCATTTGAGACCTTACAAGAGACATACTTTGAACAAGGTCTTCTGTAATCTTGTATAAAGGTACTCCTAGAGGAGCTTCAACAAATTCAGTTCTTACTGAGACTAAAATGATCTTCCAACAAAATTTAAAAATAAAATATGAAAAAATAAAATATGAAAAAATTCAAAGAAAGAAAAACAACTGACCTCAATAAAATAGTATCCTTAATCAACACATGATAAAGTAAATTACTAAGCATGTGAAAAAGCGGAAACTATAACCAGAAAAATAAATAGTAAGTGGAAAAACCCGGTGATGACACAGATGTAGAATTCAGGGGAAAATATTTTTTAAAGCAAAGGAAAATATAGGTAAAATGAGAGAAGAGGTGGTAAATTTATACAGAGGAAAGGTATACAGAAAAAATAATATTCTAGAGTCAAGATAAATAATATATGAACTTAAATATCAGTAAATGTGAATAATAGAAGATCAGATACTCAAGAAGAAAGTATCAGTGTCCTTGAAAATTGCTAGAAAAAGGTAGACACACAGTCACTTGTGACACAATACTGAGCAAACATGCATTTGTATCAAGAAAGAAAGGAGGGCCTCCCCGGTGGCGCAGCGGTTGAGCGCTGGGTTGCAAAGCTGCCCGCAGCCTCTGCAGCGCCAGTTGAATCCCAGGCTGCTCCCCGGCCACCAGAGGAGGGTCCCACATGGCGCGCAGACCTCTCCTGCCGCCCGCTGCTCCCCTCAGCAGTGTACTTCAGTCCTTCTGCCTGCTCTGCTCCCCGCTCTGGCTCTGGTGAATTCTCTCCCTCCCACGCCTCTGACTGTACCCAGTGCTTGTATGTACAAATAAATAAATAAACAAATAAATAAATAAATAAATAAATCTTTAAAAAAAAAAAAGAAAGAAAGGAGTGACAAATTGAGGAATAAAACAAAAAAGTTGAAAAAAATGACTAAACAGTTTTCTAAATTTTGACATAAATATGAATCTACAGAATTGAAAACTTTGACAAAACAAAACAAAATAAGCAGAAATCTCATATCTACATAAATCACAATTAAATTGGTACAAATATGAAATCAGAGAAAGTTTTATAAACACCCAGAGAGAGACACAGCAAATAGAAGGGAAAAAACAATAAGAATAAATCCTGATTCCTCATCAGACACAATGCAAACTAGAAAACACTGGAATGACATATTTTAAGTGTAGGGGGAAAAGACAACTATTTAATCAAAAATTTCACAACCTGAAATAATAGCCCACAAAATGAAGACAAAATAAAGGCATTTGCAAATAAATAATTGACAGCAAGAAATTCATGCCTAGTGGAACTACAATACAGAAAATGTTTAAAGATGTTCTTCACTCTAGATTGTAACTGATACTGAAAGGAACTTGGATATTGACAAAGAAATGAAGTGTAACAAATTATGTCAGAAATAACTAAAAGACATTTTCACCTTGTATCTTAATTTCTCTATTAACCTTTCGAGGGAAAATGACTATGAAGTGCTAAGTGTGGCATAGATAAAAGTGAAATATATGGCAACATGCACCAACAATGCAGGATAAATGTGGTAAGGGTCTTACATTGATGTGAAAATATAAAAACTTAGATTACATGGTGTTAAAATGCATATTGTAACCAAAAGACCAGCTGCTCAAAATGAAAACAAAGAATACTGCTAAAAAGCAAAAGGAATGGATACGTGAAACAATAATATTTGATTTATATAAAAGTTGACAGAGGAAAAACAAAAGAATAAATGACAAATAAGGGAAAATAGCAAGATAGTAAATTTAAACTTAATCAAAATAATTACATAAATGTAAATGGAACAAACTCTGATTAAAAGACAGAGGTTGTTCAGACCAGATAAATCAGCAGCTTTCAACTATATTAAGGAAGTTGAAAATAACAAAGTGGAAAAATATTTAGTATGTATATGAAAGAGGGGGCACTAATAGGGCTGATAATATATTAAAAGGCCAAAGGAATATTATGAACAACTTTATATGCATAAATACCTAACATACACAAACTCTTTCAGAACATGGTAGAGGAGGAAATATTCCCTATTCATCATATGGGCCAAAATTACCCTAACACCAATTCAGAGAAAAACATAAGAAAATGATAGAAAAATATACCTCATGCTGAATCATAAATACGATTAACAAAGGTTAGCAAATTAAATCCAGCAATATATAAAAATCATAATGCATCATGACCAAGTGAGGATTACCTGGAATGCAATATTAGTTTACTATTTGGAAATCAACCAAAATAAACCATTGTATTAACAGAATGAAGGCCAAAAATGTCCCATAAGATCATTTCAATAAATGCAGAAAAACATCTAACAAAACTCAATACCCAGTCATGATAAAAACCCTAAGCAAATTAAAGACAAAAGGTGGGTAATTCCTCAACCTGAGCAGGGCTATCTGTTAAAAAAAAAAAAACAAAAAACAAAAAAACAAACAAACAAAAAAAGCTACAGCTAAACACAGAGTATCAAACTATTTGTATAATACTATACATGACTATATGCATTTGCCAAAATCCATAGAACTGTTTAACACAAATAACTCTAATGTAAATATGATCATTAGTTACTAATAATAGTTGATGATCCTTCATCAATATGGTAACAAATGTACTTCACTAATGCAAAAATGTTAATAGTAGAAGTAACTGAGGTGGGCAACAGGGAGTATGTGGGAACACTGTACTTCCTACTCAAGTTCGGGCCAGCACATTCAGGCTTGACCAATAAATACCTAACATAGAGTAGAAAGTAAGAAAGAATACTGCCTTTACTTGCATATTGCATGATGATGTGTATGAAAAAATCCTAAGAAGTGTATATACAATAAGATTCCCAAAACTAGTAAGGAATTTAGCAAGGCCACAGGAAACAAGTTACTATACAAAAGAATTCAAAATAGTTAGTGTTTCTATATTTGAACAATGAGCAATCTGAAAGTATTAAATTTACAGTTTATATTTAAATTAAAATTGCCATTTATAATTAAATCAATCAATATGTAGTGCTCAGGACAAATTTAACAAAATGTAGAAAAGTAAAAGATAATTAAAACAGCTCTACAGTGGATATTATTCCAGTGGGTTTTTTTGGTTTTTTTTTTTTGGAAAAATTTTGACATACTAATTTTAAAATATTGATGAATTTATAGGCATTTAGCCAAACACTCTTTAAAAAGAAGAACAAAAATTAGAGGGTTTATCTTACCTGATTTTAAGACATTCTAAAATATACTACTCAAGAAAATGTGATAGTGACATAAAGTTGTAGACATATAGATCAATGGAACCAAATCAATAGTCTTAAAATAGAACTTCAAGTGTATAGTTATTTTTTAAAAGGCACCAAAGAAATTCAAAGAGAAAGAAAAATCTTTGCAAAATGTCATGTTGGAAAATTAAATACTACATTTAAAAAATGAGCCTCGACCTCTATCTCACAACACTCAAAATTTCAGATGGAGTATAAACATAACTTTTAAAGCTAAAAGGCTTAGAAAGAACAGAAAAGACTGTTTGTGTAAAGTTGCAGGAGGCAAAATTTTTTAGGCAGGACAGAAAGCACTTTCAATAGAAGTAAAAAGCGTAATTGCCTTTCTTTAAAATTAAAAACTTCTGGGCCTCCCTGGTGGCATAGCCAGTTGAGCAGGCTGTGAAGCTGTCCGCAGCCTCTGCAGCACAGGTTTGATCCTGACTGGCCGGGGAGACACCCACATGGCGCGGCAGACCTCTCCTGTCTCACCTGCTGCTCCCCTCAGCAATGTATTTCCATCAGTCTGCCTGTTCTGCTCCCTGCTCTGTCTCTAATGAATCTTCTCACCCTCCCGCACATCTGGCCTATACCCCGGTTCTTGTATAAATACATAAACCTTGAAAAAAAAAGTTAAAAAAAAATGAAAAACTTTGGCTTGTGAAATGACAATGTGAAATAATGAAAAAGCAAGCTGCAAACTAAGGACAAATATTTATAATGCATATATTTGAAAAAGTTAGTTATGTCCAGAAAACACAAAGGTCTCTTACAATTTAGTAATGCAAAGACAATCTGATTTTTAAAAGTGGTGAAAATAATTGAATAACTACTTCCCAAAAGAATGTATAAAATGACCACTAAACATAAAAAGTGATCAAAATCATTAACCTTCATGAAAATGCAAATTAAAACCAATAATCTGTCAGTCACAACACACATGTAGAAGATAGAATTATCATTGCAGATCTGGAAAAACTGAATTTCTTATATATTGTTAGTGAAAGTGTAACGGTATTTTGGAAAACTGGCAGTTTCATTTAAACACACACACAGGCCTCCCTGGTGGCACAGGGATTGAGACACAACCTGTGGCGCTGTCCATAGCCACCATAGTGCAGGTTCCATCACTGGTGAGGGAGCTACCCATAAGCACAGTGGACCTCTCCTATCTCACCCGCTGCTCCCATCAGCAGTGTATTTCAGTTGATCTGCCTGTTCTGTTCCCCACTCTGTCTCTGGTGAATGCTCTCATCTCCCACCTCTGGCCTGTACCCCAGTTCTTGTATGCATAAATAAATAAATCTTAAAAAAAAAATAAACACACACACATACCATATGACAGGTAATTTCATTCCAGGTACAAATAAAGACATATGTCCATAAAAATACTTATGTAAGAATATTCATATCACCTTTATTCATAGTAATTCAAATCAGAAACAATCCAAAATCAAGAAGGAAATGAATATATTAATTGTGGTGTGTGTTTGTACCTTGAAACATTGAAAAATATTAAGTTACTCATGCATGCGATACAAATGGATAGCTTACTAAACATTTCTCTAAGCAATGAAGCCAGACATAAAAAATACTGTGTGATTCAATTAATACGAAATCTGTAATAGGAAAAGATTTTGTATTAGAAATCAGAAGATGATGGCCTACAGTGTGAGACTGCTTAGAGCAGAAACTGGCTAGGTAGGAGTGTGAAGGAACTTTCTGAGGTTGAATTATTCCATATCTTTTTTCTTAAAGATTATTTATGCATACAAGAACTGGGGTACAGGCCAGAGATGTGGGGGGTGAAAGGATTCACCAGAGACAGAGTGGGGAGCAGAATGGGCAGATTGATGGAAATACACTGCTGCAGGTTAGCAGCGGGCGAGACAGGAGAGGCCTACTGTGCCATGTGGGTCACATCCCTGGCTGGGGATCGAACTGGTGCTGCAGAGACTGCAGATAGCTTCACAGTGCTGTGCTTAACCCCTTGCACCACCAGGGAGGCCCCTATTCCATATCTTGATTCAGTTTGAGGGATATATAGATGTATGTCTTTATCAGAAATCATTGAACTTATTGATATGTGCATTCTACTGCATACATATTACATCCTAACAGGACAAATGTTTTACACACACACACATACACGGTCACCTCAAGGAGAGGGGAAGAGAAAGAGGGATTTTGTTTTGTCTGTTTCCTTATAGCATCCCAATAAACTACAAAAATGTTGCGGGCCTCCCCAGTGGTGCGGCGGTTGAGCGCTGGGTTGCGAAACTGCCCGCAGCCTCTGCAGCGCCGGTTCGATCCCGGGCTGCTCCCCGGCCACCGGAGGAGGGTCCCACATGGCGCGCAGACCTCTCCTGCCGCCCGCTGCTCCCCTCAGCAGTGTACTTTGGTCCTTCTGCCTGCTCTGCTCTGGCTCTGGTGAATTCTCTCACCCTCCCGCGCTTCTGACTGTACCCAGTGCTTGTATAAATAAATCTTAAAAAAAAAAAAAAAAAAAAAAGGAATGTTGGCACAGAATCAGTACTCATAAATATTAGTTCAATAAATAAACTGATATGCATGAAAATTTTTGAAAAATACATAAGAAACTATTAATAGTGGTTACCCTTAAGGTCATCCTCATAGGGGAGAGATATTTACATTTAAATTTTGGTAAAATGTCTGACATTTAATGGGGCCTCATATTTTTATTAAATACATAAATTAATAAATTAATGGGTTTTCCAAGAGAAATGATTTGAGTTTTTACTAAACTCACATGCTCTTTATATAATTCAAATTGGGTTAAAACCGAACTAAAATTTTTTATTACTTGTTAATGATAAAATTATTATTCACAAAGAGATAAAATTATTATTCACAAAGTTATCATTCACAAAGAGCACCAGGGAAAACTATTTGTTGCTGATGTGCCTAGGAATTCTGCTAGGGGATATTACAAATGATTTAAAAAATCTGAGGTCAGGGAGATTAAATGATTCATCGGGATTCTTAGGGCATATTCATGTGGTAAATTCAAATTATACTGCCACATTTAATCCCTAAATTTATGCTTTTCTTTTTAAAATGACTTTATTTGCTTCTCATGTAGCAAAAATTAATAAAGAGGGAAGTAAGAAGTCACATTTTAAAAAGGCAAATTAAATTTACAACATAACAGCTAGAGTGACTGGTTTTTGGAAGAAGATAATCACAAAAAAAAAAAAAAAGAGTTGCTAAATGGTGGTTATAGAACATGCTGCCTAAAATACTGACATGGGGGCATTAAAATATCCATGGAACAAATTAGAAATGAGGTGCTCACTGAGCCAGATTTTCTTAAGTGGCTCTTTTGTGTAAATACAGAAATACAAATTTGTATAAATCCAGCTGAAGTAGTGCTTCAGATGGAAATGTAGAGTCCTCAGCAGCACAGACATGCCTCTATTGAACAACTTTGCCCCATGCACATGCAATTGAAGTCAGCCAAAAGACAGCAGTAGCTGGCAGCTGAAACTCTGAGATCAAAAAATCACACAGCACAACACTATTCACAGGATTGAGGAATTTCCTTCATTATCTAAATCTTTAATAGGCTTGCCAAGAAGTTGTCTGGTTGTATAATCGCAAAAGAACAGAAGAGGGAATAAGCTATAGGAAAGCAGGAAATTTTTGTCTGATATTTTTCCCCAGAGCTTCAACTGCTTTAGGCAGCAAAGTGAATCAATAAATGAATTTCTGTATACATTTTTATTAATAGGAAGTCAGAGTCTCCCTACTCCTTTTAGTAAATGTTGAATAAATATTTAAAAATTCGTTTTGAATTGGTACCAAATTATTAGTCTGGAGACACCCACATGTCTATATCTAGGCTTGGCTGTGTTTATATATAGTCTTTGTTTTATATCCTTTCCGCCATGGAATCATGAAAAAGAAAGCAAGGAACTCCCCTAAGATTAGGATAATCTGAGGAAAAATAAAAACTAAGGAAGTTTTGAACAACATTTAAAGAACTTATGAGACCATAGTGAGTCATACATATTAATGCTAAAATTAGCATGGAATAAGTGAGTAGGTATTCAGACCTCAGAGTAGGCGATGACCAAAAGGGAAGAGTTCACATTTGAAAAGGATCTTGACCTGTACTGGAAGAATGAGTAGAATTTGGGACTGAAAGTTAAATACTAGACCTAGACAGCAGGCCACTAAAGAACTACAGTGTCCTATTTCTGCCTGTTGACTGCTGGTCACCACTACAGTCATTTCCATAACTCAACGCCTCTCAGCTTCATATTCTCACACACACTGCATTTATGCATGTCCTCATCTTGAAGGAAGATTTTAGGAATGTCTAAACTATTTAAACAACAAAATTAATTCAGTAATTTGCAAGAGCTTCTCACATAAAGTAGTCCTTACTGAAAAACAGAATTGCAAAAACAGCCCCAGTGAAGACACATTTTATATCCCTTGGATCCGTGCACAGGCGGATGTCTTCAAATGTCAACACAGGGGAAAGGTTACCAAAAAGTTCCTATTCAACTTGAGACAAAATAAAAATGCTGTGTATTTGGCACCTGCTTGGAATGGAAGATGCTAGTAGCTCTCTTTTGAAAGAGACTTCTGTGAACAAGGACTTGGCCTGCCTTCAGTCCTTCAACGCCATCCCTGGTAGTAAGGGTAAAAATACCAGCATCACTCATTAGGGAGGAGGTGAGGTTCTCTGTTGTTTCTTCAGCACTGACCCAGATGCTGGCTCCTTGACTGCTCTTGGAGAAGTCTTGTTTGGAAACTTTAGTACATATAGAGTGATCCTTTATTGGTAAAGAGAAAAGAAGTTGAAAGGTTTACTTTTGAACTATTTCTATATTGTAGGTTATGTTCCATAAAGATTTTTATAAGGATAAAATCAGTTTACTTTTGAAATAATGAATTATATTTCTTTAAAACTTCCTTTTCTTAACTCAGTTTGAAAATATAAGCACAGAAATGCTATTCTACCTTTTAATGATAAAGTCCCTGACCCTCTTAAAATTTAAAAAGAAATAAAACTGAAATCACAAGTTAGGATGTACATCATTCATGCAGATATATGCCATCCACCAGTGAGGGAAGCATCAAAAACTCTAGGAAAAATTCTATCACTATTTTATAACATATAAATAAATCTTATGAAATTCATGTTTGTTCCTATATACCTATCCTAACTTCTCTAAGGCCCTGTCTTGGTTATCATTCCAGGTTTTATGATGATTATAAATGAGAATCTAAGTCAATAAAGACTATGAGAAAGATAGATAAGAAATAATTTATCACAAAGATTATGAATTAAAAGGTAAAATAAGACTGAATTTAGACTAAAACTATAAAAAACTTCAATTTTTACTTCAGAGAACTTTCCAGGGGAAACATGAATGCATTATTTATGTACATGTCTTTCTTGTGCATTTTATTATATAAGGTATCTATAACATACAATTTTTAAATCATATTAAATTTTTAAATCACAGAAAAGCAATATTATATAATACTCTTTATTTTAAGCCCTTTGAAATTTGAGTCTCCCAAGATATTTTACTTGATTTTTTGTTACAATATTTTGCAAATTAATAAAAGATGATATTTTTTTCTTTTTGAATGCTCTAAATATAAGGATATCTTTATTTGGCAATCTTAGGAGAATTTATTTTTAAGAGGTCATAGAGTATATCCATATAAAATAGATAGACATATATTTATAATTTCAGTTATTTTATTGCATGGCAAATTTCCATCTAATATATACTAAATTTTTTTAAATAATTTCTTCAATTCAATTATAGGCTTTTGTCTGTTACTCTAACTGTTACAATATTGTTACAAAAAAAGAGTGACTTATTTTGACATAAATCTTGACTTTCAAACATTGTTAGCAGCATATAAATATAACACAAATATTTGCACAATTAAATGTCATTTTTTTTCCTTAGAAGTAAATGTAATCCAAATAAACAAAATGACCCACTTATAACAACCCAGAATGGGACCCACATTCTAAGTACCAACACTTGTGTCATTTTCCAGTTATAATAAGGTGAATGGGATTTTATACCTTCAAACTAACCTCAATGTGTTTCTTTTCCCTGCTGAAATATTCATACTAGTTGTTAAATTTAATACTACATTTTCTCTCATACCATAATTCCTGAGACATATTCATACATGAAAGGGAAATATTGCAAGAAAAAGTAAGATTTCCAGGCAAGCATAATGTCTTATGATAAAATTTCCATGAAATTATTTTCATGAGTAATGAAGGAAGTATGAGCCAGTTGAGCCAATTCTTAGAACATGTTTCTTTGGAGGTGGTTTAAAAGGTGTGAAAGTGCTAAGGATACTCCAGAAGGTGCTCTTCTTTTCCCTGCTCAACTAACTTACATAACTAACTTGTAACTCTAGATTTTCAGTGCTTTAAGGTGGAAATTCACTATCAAAAGTCACCTGACTTTTGAAAATCAAGATAAACATTTAAATAAAATTTTGAAACAAAATATTTCTTGTAAAATTATTAGTGCCTTGTACACGTGACTATTTTTAATGTAGAACTTCCTTAGGTATACAGGAGATTGTTTAAGTGTTCATTTATCAATGAACCCTTAAAAATTGTACCCATATTTGTTTCAAACATGTATAATTAACCAAGTGGCTAGACTATGTGGAGTCATGAGATACATATATCTAAAATAGATTGAAAACAAATGAGAGAGCATAAAACACATTCTCGTCAAAGGGTTAAAATCAATCATAAATATCATACCTAACCGACGAATAATGGAACCATTTTTTGTCTGCAGATATGTTCCTCTGTGCAGTATGTATCTTGATCCTAGGACTATTAGTAAGTTGATGTTTGGCTCCTGAAATGGGCTCTAGGTCAGCCAATCCATAATTATTCATTTAACATGTCAAATCATTGACTCAGCTCACAAAGAGTTGATTGATAAGTGTTGTACTTAGAATAGTGCCAAAAGTATGCTTAATTTAAGGTGCACCAAGTCAAGACTGAGTCTCTCACCACGGGATCTGCAACAGTGGGCTAGCCCCTACTTAGTAAGCTGATCTCTCGTACCTTTCAGAGATGGATTAACTTTTCCAAGTCATCAGAATTTATTTTCTATTGCAGCCTGTTGAGAAACCAGAAAAAATTTCAAAATCCATCCCTTGCTCTTAAATTGATTAAAATCTGAATAGAGACAAGTTATATAGTAAGACCCGTTATCCCTCATTGTTGGTAAGGAGTTCTGGACTGCCAGACATCGGGGTCAGTAGCCTATGTATATTTCAAGAATAAGAAATAAAAGCAGTCATCTCCTATGTCACAATATAAAATATCTTTGTAATGATTCAGAAAACACTATAAAATAGTGCCTCAAAGTCACCAACCAATTGTCATTTTTACTAACCAGCTCAACCACAGTGGAAACTAAGCCTCTATTAAAAAATAAATAAATAAAAAATTTTGAAAAGACTCTGTGGTACTGTTCCTGAAGGTATATTCCACCTGGGCCTTCCTGAGTTCACCCCCAAAGAGCAACCCCTTTGATGAGTCCTAGTTATGATCCTCCATTCTGTGATCTCTTTTCTGAACTCCTATGCCCAGAATGGCATCTTTTCTTGGTGGGTTCCAATATTTTGTGAGTCTCATTCTGTTCCAGATGCTTTATTTACACTTGAAACATCCAACCAATCTGTTCAATTCCTTGTTGATCCCTGAGAAATGGAGACTGTTAGCTGAGGAGAAAATTTCATAAATTGCACTTCCATTTCCTTACTTGAACAAAGAGGGATTTTCTGTGACTCCATTGCAAAAAACAGACTTACAAACAGGGGTAGGAGCTAAGGAGTAGTGGGTAATCCAGATTGACTGAGCCAGTATGTTCCACTGCCAGAGACTTATATATGAATATATGTGAAATTTGAGCCTTGTTCTTGAAGGATACACAAGGTATGAGAATTACCATAATCAGCATCATTGATAAGAAAGATTTTCTGCATATACCAAATATGGTATTAATATGGGGTGACATTCCTTATCACCACACCCAGAAAGTAAAAGATTTATCTGCAATTTTAGAGGAAGTGCATACAATAACAATTAAGGCAATATTAAATAAATAACCATTAAATAACCATCTCCAATTGCTCAATAATTTAGAGAAGAGAAATAGCTAACATACTGGAAAACATTTGGGAGGATTAGTTCCTGGTGGAAATGTTTATTTATATAGTGTCCGAATGAATTCAAGATGGCTAATTTAGTTGTCATTTTATTACTGTATTTCTTAAATTGTCAACAGCAATCTACATCATAGTGACACCCTCTGGGGGCTTCCATCATTCATAAGATGTTTTCTCATGAATTATTAGAAAATTATATTTTATCTGCATGTTATCTGCAATGCATATTTATGTATGAAAATATCACTCTGCCTATGTACAAAGGAGAGAGTCCATATCAATAAAACGCTTGGATCCCAGTAGAAAATAAAGAATGTGAACACATCTAAGAGAGAACATGAAAAGACTGAAAAACATTTAAGAATATTCTTTCATAGTAATAACAAAATGTAAGAAAGTTGTGTCATTTCCTTCTTATAACACTAGCATATATATATTTTTAAGTAGGTGATACTCTGTATTTGCAATGATATAGACGATAAGAACTGCTAGAAGTATGAACTGAAATTTCTGGAAAGTAGGAATGCAGTTTTATCAAAGCATTAAAATGTTTATAACTTCTGATGAAATAGATTAACTTATGAGTGTCTATGCTCAGGAAATACAGATGGTGACAAAGATTTATACAAAAGAGTGATTTTGTACATTGTTTTTAATAGCAAAAAATAATGGCCAAATACTCAGCAATAGAAAATGGATAAATAATGGTAATCTTATAAAAGGAAATTTAATTCAATCTTGCATATATTTCCTTAAAAATCAGAGACATGAAGAAATGGTCATAATGTAATATTTGGTAAAAAATAAAACATACACATGCAATTTTAAAGCATTACATAATATGTTATTAATCATATATTAATATCTAGTGTTTATATTAACATGATTTTTATAACATACTAATTATATTACTAATATTTAATATATTAAATGCACTGAGAAAACACTCCTGATTCTTCCAAGATGTCCACTGTTATCAGTACAGTTGAAACAGAATCTGTACATTGCTTTGAGTAAGATGGCCACTTAATGTTAAACCTTCACCACATGTAAATCAATCAGAATAATTCACCATATCAAGAAAATTTGGTCATCCTTCATCACATCTACTATTGAACCCTGTTATTGTATTTTCTAAATCAACTATGGCATTCATTAGCTCTATGATTTCTATTTGGGGCTTTTTTATATTTTCTCTGTTCTTGTAATTTTCATTTTGTTCATCCATTGTTTCCTAATTTCATTAAGCATCATTAAGACTGTTGCTGTGAAGTATTTTCCAGTAATATGCTTAGTTCTTTTGAATTAGGGATTTTCTCCAAGGTTTCATCTGGATTCATCAATTGCCCCCTCAAGCATCCTGGTGTTCTGTGTTTATTTCTATGGATTAGGCTATACAGCTTTCCTTTCCAGTCCTGCTGTGACAGTATTGTATTAGAATTGCAGATCTCATTGTATTGAACTAGAGTGGTGTCATTGGATGATGTGCTTTCTTTATTGCATTGGTTGAAGCATCCTCATCAATTAGGGTGACTGGAGCTCGACAGCCAATGTGGCATGGTGGCCCAAAAACACCACCTATAGGGGTACTAGGGAGGAATATTGTGAGGAGATTACTGCAGTGGAGTGCCAAGGGCATAAGCCTCCTTGGGTATTGCAGCTGCTTGAGGTGAGGGAGGAATCAGCAATCATTGTTAAGTCAAGGCACACTCTACCATCAGTGCTCTCTTAGAAGCCCAGACTGCAGTTGACACTTCAGTTGCAGCCTAGTTCTGATTTCAGCAGGTTTTGAGGACAGAGTCTTCCCCCTGAGCTTCAAGCACAAACAGAATTGCTAGCAGCTATGGACTCAAGCCACAGGTTGAGTCATCCCTAGAGACTGCAGGTAGGCTGTCAAGAAGTCTGATGAGCCTATACAGGGATGAAGGTATCCTTCAGGATCACTGAAGTTAGCCAAAAGCAGCCCCAGGGGTCTCATCATCCACTCCCTGCCAGTTCCACAGAGTTCTCTCTGGAGATGCTCACTTCAGCTACAATAGACTAAAAAGCTCTGGGAAACCATTTCAGCCAGACAGAAGAGGAGCAGTTACTCTTCCATTGGTTCCTATCTCTCCTCTCTAGAGATGTCAGTCATTAAATCCTCAGCAATCTTAAATGCAGTTGATCCTATGCAGATGTAGGTTGCTACAGCTTTAGGATTCTACTAGTCTGCCATCTTGCCTCAGCCTCAGGATTTGCTTACTTACTGACTTTTAGCAGAATGTCCAGAATCAAAGTCATCAGTCTCTCATATGTCATTAACAAGAAAGATCTGATTATATGGAAGAATACCATAAGCAACTCTAATTAAAAAGTGATTACTTTTTAACTTGATTAACTTATATATTCAAATTTATGCAAGCATCCTGCTACAGAGACAAATTAATTCACTAAATGTAAGGCCAATGGGAAGGTGAGGTGACTGAGGAGTTTTCTTATTAGAATCTATCAAACTCCAGGGCAGGTCATATGCTTATGTTTTTTTTCTTTTTTTTTTTTCCTTTTTTCAGTGAGACAAGCCTGGTCTGTTTATTTGGTTTATTTAAGTAATTAGTTGTAAAATTAGGTTGGGATTTTTTTAACCTATGGTAGTTATTCTTTATGGGTCTGGCTCGTGAACAAAAATATTTCTTTAAGTTTTTTATTTGGGAATTGCTTTCTTCAGGTGAGCTCTGGCAAATACTATAAAAATGTATAAATTTGAAATGCTATGAAGTATAGAAAAGGGAAGGAAATTACCTCAGTCTGGCAGGAGGCACAATGTTACTTTCTTTAATAAAATGCATCCTCTGTCCTGACTAGTCCGATGCAGCCCAATTGAGCATTTCATTGTATTCTGTCACTTATCCCTGCCAGCCAGAGAAGGCAACTGACACCATGTACCTGAGATTACAAAGAGCCTATGTGTCCCCATTCCAGTTTGCACATTCCTCGGAGGGCTTGGGGAGAGCTGCTTTGTTATTTCTCTCAACTTCTGTCACAAATGGTCTTTAACAGACACCCAGAAGCTCTGAGTAAGAACTGCTGGAGCTGGTTGGCACTAGAAGTGCCATGTGACCATGAGAATGGAAGATTGGGGGATGAAGAGCAGAAAGCTATTCTGTTTGAAGGCTCACAGTGACTGAACCTGGCTCTGACAGAAAAGATACTTTTCAGGGGATAAGAAACATCCATGACTAGCACAGAGGGAAAGTTCTGACAGGAAGGCAGACAAGTCTTGGGAGAATACAGTGGTTTCCATGAAATTCCAGCCAATCAGGTAGGGGAAGATTTCCCTACATGTGCTTCCATGCACTTTCTCTAAATTTCCAAATGGACTTTTTGTATAATGGGTACAATGGTAAGTAGTGCTATACTGGGTACATGTGACAATTTTTTCCCCAATGATTCCAGTAATAATTCTACAGCTTGTACTTATGTTTAACATGAGTAACACTATTCATTGTGATTTTATAAAGAATTAAGTTGTTCATTATACTATACCAAAACCAAACAAAGAGAGCACAAAAAAAAAGAAAATTACAGGCCAATCTCCCTAATAAACACTGATGCAAAAATCGTCAACAAAATCCTTGCCCATGGAATCCAACAATGCATCAAAGGGATAATACACCATGAGCAAGTAGGATTCATCCCAGGGGCACAAGGATGGTTCAACATACGAAAATTGATCAATGTAATAAAAAACATAAGCAAAAAGAAAAATAAAAACCATATGATCATATCAATAGATGCTGAGAAAGCATTTGACAAAGTCCAACATCCATTTATGATGAAGGCCCTTGAAAATCTTGGGATAGAAGGAACATTCCTTAACATGATAAAAGCCATATACAACAAACCCACGGCCAACATTATTCTCAATGGCGAAAAGCTGAAGACCTTTCCTTTAAAATCAGGAAAAAGACAAGGATTTCCTCTCTCACCATTGTTCTTCAATATAATAGTTGAGGTGCTAGCCAGGGCAATAAGACAAGAGAAAGATATACAAGGAATCCAGATAGAGAAAGAAGAAGTAAAACTATCACCATTTGCAGATGATATGATAATATACATAGAGAACCCGAAAAACTCTGCAGATAAACTACTCAGAATAATCAACCAGTTCAGTAAAGTAGCAGGATTCAAAATTAAGGCACAAAAATCAGTAGCCTTCCTATAAACAATCAATCTGAAGAAGAAGAAATAAAGAAAACCATCCCTTTTATAATCAAAAAAAATCAAATACTTGGGAATAAAACCTAACAAAAGAAATGAAAGACCTATACAAAGAAAATTATAAAACACTGTTAAAAGAAATAGAAGAAGACACACACAAAGAAATGGAAAGACATCCCCTGCTCATGGACTGGAAGATTTAACATTATTAAAATGGCCACCCTAGCAAAAACAATATACAGATTCAACACTATTCCAATAAAAATCGCAATGACATTCTTCAAAGAAATACAACAAATGCTGATGAAATTCAGATAGAACCACAAAAAAAAAAAAAAAAAACCACGAATAGCCAAAGCTTTACTGATGAAAACAAAGGAGAAAGGAGGTATCACACTTCCAAACTTCAAGCTATACTACAAAGCCATAATAATTAAAACAATTTGGTATTGGCACAAAAACAGACACACAGACCAATAGAACTGAATAGAGAGCCCAGAAATAAAATCACACTTATATGGACAACTGATCTTTGACAAAGGAGCAAAGAATATGCAGTGGAGCATAGACAATTTGTTCAATAAATGGTGCTGGGAAAACTGGACCAGCACATGCAAAAAAAATGAAATTAGACCACTACCTCTCACCATGCACAAAAATAAACTCACAATGGATAAAAGAACTGGGCATAAGACCTGAAACCATAAAATATATAGAAGAAAATATAGGTAAAATACTACAAGACATACATCCCAAAAACATCTTTAAAGACTCATCACCCAAAGCAAAGATAGTCAAGGAAAAGATCAACACCTGGGATTACATCAAACTGAAAAGCTTCTGCACAACAAAAGAGACATTAACTAAAACAGAGAGACACCCCACAGATTGGGAAAAAAATCTTTGCACCCCAGTCAACTGATAAGGGACTGATCACCAACATATACAAAGAATTCACAGGACTCAACAAAGACAAAGTAAACAGTCCAGTCAAAAAATGGGCAGAAGAACTTAAAAGACATTTCTCCAAAGAGCAAATGCAATTGGCCAACAGGCATATGAGAAAATGTTCAACATCCCTTATTATCAGGGAAATGCAAATTAAAACCACGTTGAGATGCCACCTTACACCAGTAAGAATGGCACATATCAAAAAAACAAGCAACAACAAATGCTGGTGAGGATGTGGTGAAAAGGAACTCTCCTACATTGCTGGTGGGAGTGCAAACTGGCCGAACCACTAGAACCACCATGGAAAGCTGTCTGGATGTTCCTCAGTCTACTACAAATGGAGCTACCATAAGACCCGGCAATTCCACTCCTAGGGATCTACCCAAAGGACACAAAAACATTGATTCAAAAGAACACCTGTACCCCCATGTTTATTGCAGCACTATTTACAGTAGGCAAAACCGGGAAACAATCCAAATGCCCAAAAATAGATGACTGGATCAAGAAGGCGTGGCATATATACACAATGGAATATTATTCAGCAATCAAAAAAAGATAAACTCATGCCATTCACAGCAACGTGGATGGAACTAGAAGGAATTATGCTCATGACTCAACAAAAACAAAATAAACAATCCAGCAAGAAATGGGCAGAAGGAAAAGGAAAAATATCGGATGGTTTCACTTATAGCAGAAATATAGGGGAACCAAATAAGACATCAGTGTAAAAGTAATAATAATAGTACAAAACACAACAAAGCAAAAACAGACAATTATAAGTCAGAGACACCCTGCAGGGGAGGAGGAGGGAGAGGCATCAGAGGGAGGGAGGGAGGAGCACAGGGGACTGAGGTGATGGTGCACGGGTATATTGGTGAAGGAAACTCTATGGGGACTACACCTGAGGGGGTGGGGGGAAGCAAATATCATTTAAAAATGAACAAGGATGTAAAAAGAATTTTTTAAATAATATAAATAAAAGAATTGTTAAATACAAACCTTAAACATATTCTGTAATTGCAAAGCTGTATCTCAGCATATTTTCTTTTTTAAAATATAAGTGACTTTCATATTTCTTGAGCTCCTAGTTTTATTCTTAGGAGATTATTAAAAGAAACCTAATCTATTCCAGCCTCTGATAATATAGCTGAAGGAGAACGTGTCTCTCTGGTTTTCCTCACACTAACCTCCTGCTAATCTTAATATCACGTGGCACAGACACTTGAAAATCGCATGTGTCCAGGCAGGGGCATGTGATAGAGAAACACAGGTGGTTCACTCCCATATGAGGGTTGGTATATCATTTCTCTGAGTCACTCTCAGGGTTGACAATTTCATGATAATAAAATAAATACTCATTATTATTGAGAGTTTAATGGTTATAAAAAACATAGACAAGAAAGGAGTTGTCATAGAAAGTCTCTAATGAGTCCCTATAAATTTGGGAAAGGAAATTATATTTGACATTAAGGGTGATTAATGCAGAAGTGGAACATAGGCCAGTGAAATCCATTTCTTCTCTTTTCTCTGGAGAGTTAGTAGTAAGGCAAATGACTTTCTCCAGTTCCTCAAATAATGAAATTTTACTGTCAACCATTTACTTCTCTCCTAGTAAAAACAAATTAGAGGACAAATATTCAAATTCTTGTTACAAATGCCCCTGAAGTCTCAAAAATGCTCCGTTTGGTCTTACAAGGGATACATAAAGTCATGACAATAGAACCAATACATGTGCAAAACAACCCCCTTTTACTAATTTGAAAGATCTGCTTTATGACACTTAGCAACATTTGATACAAAAGATTACAGTTCTATATCCATATGAACATATATGGCTATATAATGACTGTATTATAAAAGAGATAGTAATTGGAATGTAACTTAATACCTGGTTGGAATTTTGAGAGATAAGGATGATGATGACAGAATTATAGAAATGAGAACGACATAAAGATTTGAGATGAAAAAGTATGGGGATGGCTTGATTCCGTGGATTTGATATATATAGGCATGGAATACAGATGTGTGAGATAAAAGTAGATTGTGGAATATCATGGGAGACCATGAATATCTAAGAGAAATCAATTCCTTAGGGGGCAGTAAGAAATTATTAAAAGCTTTTAAAATAAGAGAGTGATTGGGCCTCCCCTGGTGGCGCAGGTGGTTGAGCGCAGCGCTGTGAAGCTGTCCGCAGCCTCTGCAGCGCAGGTTTGATCCCAGCTGGCCGGTGAGGTTCCCACATGGTGCAGCAGACCGCTCCTGTCTCACCTGCTGCTCCCCTCAGCAGTGTATTTCGTCAGTCTGCCTGTTCTGCTCCCCACTCTGTCTCTGGTGAATCCTCTCACCCTCCTGCAAATCTGGCCTGTACCCCAGTTCTTGTATAAATAAATAAATAAATAAATAAATAAATAAATAAATAAATAAATAAATAAATGATCTTTTAAAAAAGTAGAGTGATTTTTTTTAAATTGAGGTAGTATTTGGATACTCTCATCGGATATTACCACCATAGTATACTCACCACCAACTCACCCACAGTCCACCACCCTCCTCCATTGTGCTTCATTCCCACTTGCTCCTATCCCTGCCCCCTCCCCCTTTGGTGCTTCAGTTCTATAGTCAGCTATCAAGGGTTACTTTTAAAAGTCTTTATCTGACTTTTAATTTAGTTACTTTATATTCCATATATTAGTGACACCATCCAGTATTTATCTTTATTTTGAAGCTTTCCTACACACTGAGAGCCACAGTCTGGACAGGGTGAGAAAAGGGAACAGAGATCCATTGTGAGATCTTTTGAAATTATCAAAACAATCTGAGAGACAGTCAAGACTTGAATTTAGATAGGAACAATAAAAAGAAAGGATGTGAGTTTGTAGACTACAACCATCTTTTCCTTTGACCCATTATTCCTCTACCTCTCCATATCTCAGGATAACTCTAAGGGAGCATAAAAAGAGGAAGGGAGGAAGATGATTTCAATATCAATTTTTTTATTATTTAGTGTTTCCAACTTGTCTTGAGCAATTGTGCTAAAATCAACTGAAAAGGAAGAAAGCGTGCCACACTGGGTCATAGTATTCCATGCTGTTGCCTTTAACTGCCATTATTATGCAGTATCTAAAGCTAACATTGGAAAAACTTAAAAAGGCAACACAAGTTTTTCTAAATTCCTGAAGTAGAATTGTTAAAAACTATATGATATATGAAATATAAGAACAAAGAATAAACCATTCTGGGGGACTGTGTTAAGTGTTAAGGTGTTAAGTACAGCACTGTGGAGCTATATGCAGCCTCTGCAGCATGAGTTCGGTGCCTGGCATAAATAAATAAATCTTAAAAAAAAAAGAATAAGCCATTCTATGTTGGGGTACTTAGTTGTTTATTTTTTTTTTTTGCTGTTGTAAACAGAGATTCACATCATTAAAAAAATACTGTCCACAACTTTGTGAGTAGTAGGTGTATAGTAGTTAAGGGTACTCCTGATAGTTTTTAACAAAATGGAAATTACACATTTATTTAATTATATTGATATGTATTTTTTTCTCTGACAAACTACACTGGCTTTCTGCTTATCATAGTGATCTAGTTTCCTTCATCGACAAATTTATTTAAGTAAAATGTTAAGATAATTTGAGGAAAGTATTTTCTAAGTAATACTATAAGAACGTAGCAAAAAATATCAAGATGGTTTGGAAATGCTGTAGATTTGGATAAATAATACTGACTTTAATATCCCCTAATTTGTATTTAGCTGTATTGTGCCTGATCTGTGCAACAGTCCTCCTGACACCATTTGCTCTACTCAGATATAACTTGAGGCTGTCCAGGTATAGGAGGGTCTGTTAGAAATTGCCTAGAGAAAATAAAATGGTAAAGAAGCCATAGTCAACACTGTAAAATGCAAGTTAGCATAAACTATATCTTCTTTCCTCATTATTTGTAAGTTTAATTTTGTTACCTAACAAAATTGTCCTCTCCTTGTCATCTGGGGGAGTAGCCAGAAGCTATGATGGATAAAACAGGCGTGACATACACTGAGCCTTGTCCCTCCTCATAGCCTCGTATCAGGCCAGCCTCCTGCCTGTTCCCTGATTCCATCGCCTACCTAAGTTCTTCTCACTTGTAATTTAGTCTCCCTACTCGTCTCCCTGTCCCTTGAGCTGCCTTCCCTTTTCACCTTGTATTCGGTTCCCTCCTCTCTGGACTCTTATCCAGATCATCACTTATTCTTGCTCCTCTTCAAATACAGCTTTGGCTTAAATGTGACCTCTTCAGGGAGAACTTACCTGATGTTTTATTGAAAACATTCCCATTGCCATCATCCTTCCCATCCCTCATTATTTCCTCTCCCACTTAAATTTTATTGATAGCACTGATTACCATCTGAAGTTGCATCCTGCATTTATTGCTCTCATTGATTGTCTGTCCCTCCCCTATAGAATGCAGTTGCTCTCAAAAACAGGTGTTCTGTTTTTGCTTTATTCCCTACCCCTAGAATAGCATCTAATGCACTTGGAGTACTCAGTAAATATTAACTGAAAATCATTATTATTAATGAATGAATAAAATGGGGTGTTCCTAAATGAATTTTTAAAAAATCAATAGAAAATTTAATAAGCATTTGCTAATCATAAGAGAAGATTCCAAACCAATGTAAAAAACATTTTGCCCTAGATAGAAAAGAAAATAGAAGCATAAGAAATCATCATATGCTATTTTTGCCTTGCTTTCTGATTGGAAGTTAATTGGTGGAACACTCTAGAATGTAACTACAGAGGGTGTGCAGAAAAAGTACTAAATAGCAGAGGAGGCTTCAACAAGGAAAGGGTGGAAAAACTCAGGAAGAGGGTCCCCAAGGAGGTGATGAGTCTGATTAGAGCACTGTTGGAGGTCCTCACCACAGAGCCCCTCTCTGCAGACTGCCTAGTAATGGCACATCCATGGTGAAAGGATGGGATGCGAGTCTTTCACACCTTCTGTTTTCCTCATGTCTTCAGTTGGACTCTTTGAGAGGGTGTGTGTGAGTGTGTGTGTGTATGTGTGTTTCTTTTCCTTGGCTCCCAAGTTGCATCAGTCCGCTCCTGGTACTTGGCAATCCAGCACACTTCCTCCCACTAACGACAAGCCTGTCTGCAAAACAGAACAACATCTTTGAGATGGGGTGTTTATCTGGGCAGCCTGCAGCCTCTGCAGCCCACAGGGGCCCCTCCTTCAAAGGCATTGCTGAACAGGGCTCACCTGATGAAAGCTCAGACTGTGTATGCTTGACTTGATTTACGGGCAACAGCCAGCTCATTAGGCGCACTGGCCTGAGGAAGCCAGTCGGCTGTGGGGACAAATGTTTGTGTAGCTCTGTGGTGCCCACAGGGCTGTTTGCAACTTGGGGACTGGAGTACAAAGGGGGCAGTGATAAGGGGCTCTGGAATCCATGCCTGGCTCAGGGAGCGCTAACTGCCCAGGAGATTGATATCTAGGGTGCAAAGGCTAAAAAAATTAGATTAATTTAGCTCAGCTGTGTGCACTAAAAGATTGGGTTGCAGCTGGTGCTGAAATATTAGAGATTGGACCTCAGAGATCAGGGGGCAAGTCTCAAGTTGGAATGAAGAGAGTAAGTAAGATGGATTGCCTCTCAGCATGCCTGCTCCCCAGGAAAAGGATAGCGGGCAAACACAGCACAGGCCCTGCAGTACCGATAATTCTATAGGACACCACTAAGAAAGTAAATTGTATGTTCCTCAGAACATGACATTGAAAATATAGTGTATAATTATAATGTGTAATCCTGGGGGAGGCACCTGGACAAACTAGTTTAAAAATATTCTCAACTTCGGTCTCTTCCTACATGAAGTAAGACTCAACAATAACAAATATTTGGGTATAACCTGAAAAACAAGTTGAATCCTCCCTGAATTCTAGTAGTTTGTTACTCTTAAATGCCCTGATTTTACAGTAATTATTTTTCTGTGGCTCTGGCCTTTCCCTGTTCATCTCCCTAAAAAATAACCTTCAGCTATAAGTTTCCCTACAAAAATTCTTCACACTCCCCAGTTTGGTGGAAAATCTAGTAAACTTCAAATTCCACCTCTCCAACAAGAATATATATATATACATATATAGATATATATATATATATATATTTTACCAGAAACCCATTGCTCTGTGTCACTTTTTAAGGGAACAGCTCATAAGCATGCTATTTAGTAACTGATGAACTCTTCACCCCTTTGATAACACATTTTTTAAAAAGTTTCCATTTATTGAGTGCTTATTTTAAGCCAGTCACTGTGCAAATTCTTTATATAATGAAAATCTTTGTCCCAATTTACATGTGTGTTTAAGAGCAATAAAAATGGTCACTTCCTTTGGCCATGGATTTCAGATTTGGATGACAGATTTTATCCTTGCCCTGTATATTTAATTCAAAGATTGTGTATGTTACTATGTGCTCAACCAGTGGTGATAAAGTAAACTCTGATAAGGTCCAGATATGAAAATGATCCTAAAAATTGTAAAAAGAAAAAATTAAGTGGTCAAAGTCCCTCATTTCTTAAAGTTTCTCTCTGAGACTATGAATAGCATTTTGGGGTAGATTGAAGCTGGTACAAAAGAGATCAAGGGCTTTTAAAACAGAATTGTAAAACGTGTACCTCAATGGCTAATAACTTGTTGCATGATGGAATAAAGACTGATCCAGAAGCTAAAAGATCAAGATATCAGTCAAACTCATTCATGGACTGGTCCAGTCATCTAAGAGAAATCACTCCTTGAATGACTTCACTTAAGCTTGAAATGAGATAACATAGAGGAAATTTCACTGAAAATTATTGAGCCTTAAACCCAAAAAGAACTCATTTTCCCCAATTCTACATCTGACAGATGTGGCATTTCCAAAGTTACACGTCTACTAAGTAGTGAAGGAAAGAAACAACACTCATGTCTTCCAATCAATAACTTAGTGCCTCTTCTGTCACACACTCCTCATACCTGTAATTATTGGTAAAAATCCAGTTCCTTAATGGAACTCAAGGTGAAATCAAGGAATAGCCACAAACCACTATTTAAACAGAGCCACAAAATCAAACATTTACAGAGGGAAAATTAATATTCTTGGATCAAGTTCAATGGTGAGCAAAAGGGTGTGCAACCAAGACTGCTTTGACATAGAAATTTGTGGGATGATGATTCCCAGATAATGGAAAGTAGGGATCTCAGAGACCAGGACTCTCACTTAAGTGGCCCCAAATTCAATCAGCACAAAAATATGAAAAGGAAGATATCTGCCCAAAGTCTAAAAGTGATAATAAGAAATAAGCTGTGATTAACCTTTAAGCAAGAGGCACCAGTGTAGTTGTAATGCCCAAATCAGTCTTAGAAGAGGAGTTTTAAAGCCACATGCCTGGAATGATGGGACATTGCATAATGAGTGAGATAGGTTGGGGTAAGAGACGACAAGCTGTGTTTGATCTGTGACAAATTGGAAAGATATGCCCTATCACTACTCAGCTGATGTCAACTATAGCCATGTCAGAATGTATGACCTGTGTGGTTTGATCTTACAATTTTCAAGACAGAAATTAGAATTTTTATGTGACCATCCTTAATTTTTTAAATACTTATAATAAATTCAAACACTATTGAGGCCAAACAAAACAGGCCTCTGGGCATTATTTTTTAAACTTTGCATCTGAAGATGGAGAGGAAATGGAAATAATCAGAGAGCATGGATTAACAAGGTTCGGAGTTGAGTGGGGAAAGAAAAATGATGCAAAGTTCCAGGAAGAAAGTGTCAGCAAAATGGGACCCAATGTATCCTAAATCTTTACTATAGCTCTAAAATTCCTCTTATATGGAATGGTTGCTCCAGGTCTGAAGAGCAGCAGTGATCCCTGGACTTCATTTCACCAAGAGGGTGGGGGTTCCCTTTGCCTTTCTCCTATGTTGGACCTCCAAAATCACATGTCTATCTTTTTTACATTCATATATTGGTGGCTTAGACCCTCTTCCTAAGATAGGTTGACGGTGGCCAATTTTACCAGTTTTTGTATTGGAAAGGTTTTTTTAATCTGATTAAAAGTTTGGCTAGGTATAGAATCATTTTCCTTCAATATTTTGAATATATCACTTCACTTTAAGTTTCTGCTGCTTTGAGAATTCTACATCATTCTAATTCTGACCCCTTTTGTATGATGAGGTTTTTTATAAATATAAATACAGACTTTATGCCAGATTTCCAAAATTTCTAATTTCTAATTCATAAGGATGGTCCACATCATAAAGTTTGGTATTTTTTTGAACACTAGCAAAAACAACAAGTAAAATTTGTCCCTTGTTTCACTATGGATTATAAAAAAATTTAGTTATAAATCATGGACTTTTTGTTAGCATAACTCTTTTTTACAATGTCCAGTGGGTGTTTTTATTTTTCACTTATTGTTCTGAACACTCAAAGGATCTTTCAATCTTGGGACTTTTATCACTCAGTTCTAGCAAATTTTATTTTGTGGTTTATTAGATAATCCTTTCCCTTTTTTTCTCTTTATAAAATTCCTAATAGTCAGATGACAAATTGACAGATCCCAAGCTTTAATTAAGAAATTATTTTTGTCATATTCTAACATGTGTTTTTTTATTCTAATTCTGGATTTTCTTAATTTATCTTTTAAATCTTCTGTTAACTTGTTCATTTCTATTATCAAGTTTTCATGTCTGATATTTCTTTCCTGTTCTGAATTATAGTAATTGTATATATACATACATATATATTTGATATAGTACATACACGTGTTTATAAGGTATATAGTATATTATCAGTGGTACTATGTAATGTATATATTATCAATTATTTTAAATATATAGGAAAGACTATTAATATATAATATATAAATGGACTATGTAACATAATTTAGAAAAATAGCTAAATGATGGGTGAGTGGATGGATGGACAAACAGATGGATTGATTTGTTATGCCAAAGGAAATACATAATCCTCCAGCTCAGTATTTATCCCTGGATCCTTCTCCTCCAGAATGTCATCTTATGACCCACTTACTACATTTCACATAGTTTTATCCAGAAACAATTTTCACATGGTTTAGTCAAAATAGGAAAAGGATAAGCTTATTCGTTGATTTTTTTTTTCCTTAGATTTGAGGAATTAATATTCTGGAGGCTTTTTTCATTTACCTATCTTACTAGGAGTAAGGACAGTTTCATTCTACTATAATGCTCTAATTTTCATGAAAATTTTGTTTCTTTAGCCACCAGTGAGCTTGGTATGAGGCAACTTTGGGACCCTTACCTGTGCTTTGTTTTGGTTTGGCTTTAGGAGTATTAGGGTTAGATGTTTTCATTAGGAATCTTGAATTCACTACCTTAATCAGCAACTCCATGGTACTAGTGCAATTAATCATAATCTTATTTATCACTTTTCTAAGACTTGATAATGTATGATTTTATTTAATCAAAATAGAGGTCAGACATTTATTTTCAATGATGCACACCTAAAATTTATATAATTTTATAATACAATGTGAATTCAATTAAAAATAAGTAAAATAAAATATAGATGATGTTAATAGAAATATGAAGAATAATTGATGATTTTATTTGAATTTTTTCCTTTTTCTCAATTTAGACATAGGAAGACAGTCATGTGCATCAGACTTTGGAGGGAGGGTCTAAGATCTATAACTTGACAATAATAATAGGTTTTAGAAAAAATATCAAACTTATTTTTAATTAATTAAATCTATGCATATATCACATATATTATGAACACAAACATAGATGAATCTCCTTCTTCTCTTAGTTTTTTTTAATGAAAAAGATACAAGCTGTAAATACAGTAGGAAAGAAAATGTGTACAAGCTAAACATGGTTTTTGTTCTAAACTAGACTACAACATTCCTCCCTAATGGTTCACAAGTATATACTATAAAGTTATATTTTGCGTTAAACTGTTCATTAATTAGATATACTCTTGGTTTTAAGAAAAAGGTGTTTAGTCAGAAGCTGTGACTCCACATAAAGAATTAGAAAATCTTAAATTGTTTATAACAGGGAGACTAAATGAAATCTTTTAAAAATGCTGTGCCTTTTGAAGTGACCAGAAGTTCTTTCTGAATAACTCTATTGACATCTGGTGTTTACATTGGCATTTAAATTCTGACTTCTATTCTTTCAAAATGACGAGAACAAATAGGACAAGAAATATTATAGTCAGAAGGTAATTTTATTAATTAGGGTATTTGCTTATCTAGACTGAACCAAGGAGTCTTTTGCCTAAAATAGTGTTTTCAAAATTACAAAAAAAAAAAAATAAAAGCTAAAAATAAAATTGTTTTGCTTTTCAGATTTCATAGAACATAAAGTTCCAAAGTTGCAAATATATATATAGCCAAGTTACCAGTCTGATGTTTAAATTCCTTTGTACCAGTTCATTGGAAATAATTTTTCAAATTCTTGAAAAACTTTTGATTTTTTCAGAAAACATACTTGGAGACAGTCACAGAAAATATATGTAGACATAAATACTACCTTGAGTACATACCCTTCTAGAACTTGTTTTTTTTCCTGCGGTTGGTGATTCATGGTGCTGGGGACTTGATTTAAATATATGTTTGTCAGAATTGCACCTTCTCTGATTTAGGAGTTCCAGTCTACGTTGCATCTCTATCAAGATACTGTAAGAGTCTATTGTGTTTCTCTCATGATGGTAAACAAAGAAACAAAATGAAAGATCACTTGGTAAACATCCAGGTGAATTCCTTCAAACCATTTTCAACTGTCTTTCCAAACAAAATCATATTTTATTAATTTATATTCCTTGCTGCTATTCTAAAATAATAACATTTCTCTGGAAGCAGGTGAGCAACGCTTTCTAACGCCAATAACTGGAGACAAAAGAATACACATTGAGGGGCCTCCCCAGTGGCACAGCATGTTGAGCGCAGCGCTGTAGAGCTGTCCGCAGCCTCTGCAGTGCTAGTTCGATTCCCAGACAGCCAGGGAGATGCCCACATGGCAAGGCAGACCTCTCTTGCCCCACCCGCTGCTCCCCTCAGCAGTGTACTTTGGTCCTTCTGCCTGTTCTGCTCCCTGCTCTATCTCTGGTGAATTCTCTCACCCTCCCATGCCTCTGGTCTGTACCCAGGTGCTTGTATAAATAAATAAATCTTTAAAAAAAAAATACACATTGAGGGAAAAGGAAAATGTTCACTGACCACGTTTTGCCAACTACTGCTATGACAACTTTATAATTAAGTACCTTAAAATTTATGAGCACTCCAAGGAAATACACTATAAAGGGTGCATTTTAATATACTTGTGACTGTACTCGACCCTGGGGTATTTTCTTTGTGCACAGATTGTTGTACTCTCCCATGCAACTATGAAGTTAATGAACAAATTCAGAAAGTTCTTCTGCATCAATGTTAAATAAAATCATATTACATGCTGAGGTAGATAAGATTTTTATAAAATTATATTTCCCAATATAAATATATAAAATGGACACAAAATTTGTTTCAAATTATTATATATAAATTCCTTTGCTGATAATGTATAATCACTCTACTGTAAAAATATAGCTTGATATTTAAGTTAAAGAAACTGTTCTCAAGTAATTCATTAAAAAATATGATTACATGTTCCTTATTCTCTTTCTGTGTTTTTTTTTTTCCCCCCATGAAGTTTTTTTCACTAAGTTATATATAGATCTCTCCTTTACAATGGACTGTTTGCTGTTTATCTCTCTTCACAGATACATATTTCTGGGAGATAGGAGCAAGTGTAATGATTAGTTATTTATTTTGAAGAGAGTATTAACACGTGGAGTCAAATTTGATGACTTGATTGTCATATCTGATTAGATATTTTTATCATTCTTAATTTTCTTATCTACTAACTAGGTCTTTCCAGTGATAACTCATGCATCCTTATGACTTAGAATAATTTGCCTTCACCTAGTAGTTTTTAATACTTATAAAATTGTTAGTATTTATCAAGTCTAATGATACAGATGCTACAAAAGCAGTTTATCTGAGGTCGAGGAAGCACGTATACACCTCTGATTCATAAATTTGTGTTTTCTGTCATAGGCTGCCAAGAGACCATGGACTAAAATATTATCAAAGACATCCAAAGAACAGCATCTTCAAATAGAAGGTAAGATTTCTCAGACAGATGTCCTGTCCTGTCTCTATTGCCCCATTCCTGCACCCAGTCATTTGTTATGGGATCATAAGGTGGTTGAAGAGGATTATGAATGTAGGCGGGAGGAGGCATTAACTTTTATTAACATAAATACAGACTGACAGGCATCATGGCTTCGTTTCTGTCTTCCTTGCACAGTATATAGATATTCAATAGACTGTGGTGACCAATGGTACTGATAATATTAATAACTAACTTAGTGTAGGCCATAGTTTTATCCCTGCAGGTCAAATCATTTCTCCTAGTAGAAAGTTCTACAATGTATCTAGAACAAGCCTAGTGTCCAGTTGACTCACTCAGGGAAGTACAAGTCTGGGTGCAACAGGGTTCAAATGGGAGAGCTATCTCCCGGGAGTCAAAATTAGGCTTAGGAACAAAAACTGGTGCTTGCAGATGAGGAAGTGCTCAGGAAGCAAGGAGCCCAGGAGTGTCTAGGCACATAGCCAGTAGGGTGGAATTGACAGAGAAAGATGCAAAGGTTCCCACAAGGAGGTAGCTTCTTCCTTAAGCTCTTAAGGAACCCCATTCCCATCTCCATGTCGTTAAGATGCTTCAACAGGATTGTGAAATGGCAATAAAAGAATGCTTTCATTTTTGTTTTTAAATTTTGCTAAATATTGTTTGAAATGTGATCTCATGAACTAGATTTAAAATAGATTTGAAGCACACAGCAGGGGAGGGAGAGGTGTCAAAACAGGGAGGGTAGAGTCTTCTAAGAACCTACCTAATCTCCCAATCAGTAGAGTATTTCTTTGTTTTGGTTAGTGTTTCTTCTGTACAAAGGGCTGTGGTGATGATTTACGGGTGCTATGGTGGTAGGAGAACTACAGGACTACACTTGAAGGGAGAAGTCAAATAGTGTACAAAAATTAACAACCATGTGAGAAAATAAATATTAAAATTAATATTTAAATAAAATATGAATAATCTGTCTTCATTAAGGCCAGATTATCTCTTACCTGAATGAATGTGCAGCTGCACCTGCTTTGCATTGTACACTGCAGAGCTAGATGAGAGAACACTGCGGTATTTTGATTGCAAAATGAGAGGCTTATTCCATAGTAGTTTGGTTGGTTGGTTTTCAAAAAAATAATTATAGCAGACTCCTGGGTACCTATGTAAGAATTTGATTTCTGGTCTTCTCATCCAACAATCTTGCTGTATATATACTGAATCCCTGATTATAAGTGATGTTGAATATTTTTTATATACTTGTTGGCCATTTGCATTTTCTCTTTGGAGAAGTGTCTTTTTAGGTCTTCTGCCTATTTTTTGATGGGGTTGTTTACTTTGTTTTTGTTGATTTTTGTGAGCTCTCTGTAGGTTTTTGTGATCAATCCCTTGTCAATTGTATTTGTGTAAAAATTTTCTCCCAATCAGTAGGGTATTTCTTTGTTTTGGTTAGTGTTTCTTCTGTACAGAAGCTTTTTGGTTTGATGTAATCCCAGTTGTTTATCATTTTCCTTCACTTTCTTTGCTTTGGGGTATGTGTCTTTAAAGATGTTACTGACGTGTATATAATCAGGGTAAGGCAAATCAAAACTACTATGAGATACCACCTACACCAGTAAGAATAGCACACACTAAAAAAACAAGCAACAACAAATGTTGGCAAGGATATGGAGGAATGCTCCTACATTGCTGGTGGGAGTGCAAACCATTGTGGAAAGCTGTTTGGAACTTCCTCAAACTACTACTAAAAATGGAGCTACCACATGACCCAGCAATTCCACTCCTAAGAATCTACCTAAAGGACACAAAAACATTGATTCAAAAAGATACCTGCACCCCTATGTTTATTGCAGCACTATTTACACTAGGTAAGATATTGCAGCACTATCTTACAATAGGTAAGATATGAAAACAACCCAAATACCCAAAAATAGATGACTTGATCAAGAAGATATAGTGTATATATACACAATGGAATACTATTCAGCAATCAAAAAAGATAAACTCATGCCATTTGCAGCCACGTGGAGGGAGCTAGAAGGGATTATACTCAGTGAAATAAGCCTGAAGGGAAAAAGAAAAATATCAGATGGTTCCACTTATGGGAGGATTATAGGGGAACAAAACAAGGGATCAGGAAAAATAATAATAATAAAAACAATCAGCAGGCAACCATAAATCAGAGACAGTTTATCAGGGAGGGGAAGAAAAAGGGATTAAAACAGGGGGGAGAAAGCACAAGGGACTATGGTGATGTTTCATGGGTGAATTGGTGGGGGGAACTTTACAGGGAATATATAATGATATCAAAGATATAAATAAAAAATTTAAATGTATGTACTGAATCCCAAGCTGATGTCCCTGTCTTACCACCATCTGAGTTTTCTACATATTAACTAGTATGGGTTTGTTCTGATCCACCCACAGCAACCACTTAGGCAAAAATGGTGTAGCCATAGTATCTCTTTCCTTTGCCTCAGTGGCCCATCTTTCCTCTTCTGATACCCCCAACAGGCATCATTGTACTGTCCTAGACCCACACAGATCTTTCTCCCACCAGACTGAAGGCAACATCTATTAATTTGGATTTCCACAGCTTCCTTCTCCAATCAAATTTTACTTACCCAATTTTCATATCCTTTGGGATCTTTGTCAAAGAAAAGTCATAGAGAAGAGTGAAGCCCTACATAGGAATTATACCAATGACCTCCAACTAACACAACTGACCATTTCTAAGAAAAACACCATATTTAAGTCCAATACAAAACACCTTGTCCTTAAGTGCCCCAGCCCCCATTGAGGGAGGAGAAAATTGTGCTGGTATTTTTAAAGGTTGAAGTAAAGGAAGGAAACCTTAAGCCAAGTAAATTGAAAATAAATATTATTTTTCTCTAAGGCTGCACAAGTGTGAAAAATCTCCTTTCAAAGAAACAAACTTTGCTGTTAGTTCTCAATGTGCCAAAAAGTCAGCAATAGTAGCCCCTACTCCATCTCCCCTAAAAGATGTAAGTGGATACTTTTTTCTCAGATTGTAAACTCAGCATTATTTAGAATCTTTTCTAAACTTCCAGCATTCTAGGGTTTGAAAATATTTGAGTTTCCTGCTCAAAAATAAATACAGCAGGTTTGTTTTGAAAATCTTTTGGCAGCTTTGTTTGCCTAAATAAAAGTTTTATAAATCCTAAGCTGATAGTTGAAATCCTTATGGTATTTTCCTAGAAACACACCTCAATGCAAGATGACATTTTTAAATGACTGCAATGATAATTATGACCACTGCATGCAGAAACACACAAATGTCAAAACACCATGGTTGTCCTGAGTGAACCCTGGAAATGTAGAGAAAGAAAACACCTTAATCAAAAGATATAAGGAGCCTAAGGTTGATATGGTTCTTGGCTGTGATCAAAGCATTTGGGAGTTTCAAGAAAATAGACAAATCAAAAGTAGAATGGCAATGAAATACTTTCCACAAGAGGTAGACTTTCTATTTAGTGAGTCTTTCTTCCTCACTACCATTTATTTTCCTTATCATTTAAAGTTTGATACTAGCTTTCTAGTCTATTCACTTTGAGTAGCAAATGAAGGAAATAACTTTAGTCTTCTTTCTAGATGTACTTTACAGATTATTTATAAACAGTTCAAGTATTGCAGGGATATTATTCCCCAACCTTACGTGTTAGGGTCATCTGTAGCATTGAGAGCAGTTTTCTCTCTCTAATGGGGGGTGGCATCTTGGGAGGTAGAAGTTAAGTCAAGATTGTCACCTCAAACCATGGAAAACCTGCAAATTCCTTCCCTTTTAGACATAATAGTAAATCCTCCCTTACATCCTACTTGTTCAGTTATTTTTCCTTGCACTTGTTCAAAAAATTAGTTAACTTTACAAGTTCTTTGAGACTGAAGATTATTAGACAAATACTACTTTGGGAAAATGTAGTTTTTCTACTTTTGTTTAATAACAACCTATTCCTGAAGGTTGGTATAAATGTTTAGGGAGTAAAATTAATGGAATTTGGAGATGAGGGCCTCCCGGGTGGCGCAGCGGGTTGAGCACAGCACTGTGAGGCTGTCCGCAGCCTCTGCAGCGTGGGTTCCATTCCTGGCCAGCCAGGGAGATGCCCACATGGCGTGGCAGACCTCTCCTGTCTTGCCCACTGCTCTCCTCAGCAGTGTACTTTGGTCCTTCTGCCTGTTCTGCTCCCCTATCTATCTTTGGTGAATCCTCTCACCCTCTCACACATCTGGCCTGTACCCCAACTATTGTATAAATAAAAAATAAATGGAAAAAAATATATATTAAACAGAAGAATTTGGAGATGAATCAAAGATGAAATAAGAGGTATTAAGGACTACTCCTTTTCCTATCTTATGCAAATGGATGGAAGATGGTGCAATTCATTGGAAAAAATGAACTATAATAGAAAAGACCCAGGTTTGAAACAAAAATCATATATTCGCTTTAGATATAACCAACCCAATGCCTTTGAGACTTTGAGAAAAGTGATCAAATAGCTATATACCTCTCTGAAGATTTGATTTAAAGTAAAATAAAATGAATCATAACTAATTGTGGTTCAGATCACCTAAATAGAGAGTATAGAATGTAAAGAGAACAAAATCTAGAATTGAGTTAATAAAGCCCCCAAATTTAAAGACCAAGTAGAGGATATAACTAGGAAAGAAGAAAAAGAATGGTAAGCTAGCAAGATGGTGGAAAAAGACAGTTTTGTCTTAGAAGCTAAGGGAAGACAGAATTGTCAAAAAGTATCTTTTCTGAAAAATGTGCTCTAAAATTCACTATTTGATTAATTCAAATATAATCTCAAAAATAGGATGGTAGTAATGAGAAAGTTCAGTTATGTAAATAAGGATAAGTAAATTAAAGGAATTTAAACATCAGAATGTCATGCAGTTTGTGCCATTTTCGAAACAAAATGCCAGTTTTACATTTTATTTAATGCCTTTATTTTTTGCCCTGTTTTCTCCTTTGTATAACAAGTTTATAATGGTACTTTATTTTTTCTAATTGTCACTATCTTACAAAACTCTTTTCAAGTTTTACTTCTGTGTTTTGTTTCTTTTGTTGCAATGGTTATAACTATATAAAATAGTTAGACTAGGCAAGATATTGGCTTTACAGGTAAACATAGGGTTTTATTTTGATTATTAAATATAAAAAGGACATAAAATAAAATGGTAGCTACCATCATGTGGATTTTTATATTTCAAAGACAATTGTCATACCTATTTGCATTAACTAGTTTAACATGACATGTCATTTGTATAATTTAAAATAGATTATACAATATTGTTGCTATTTAAATCAAGACAGTATTTTATTGGTCTATTGGTTTATTGTCTATTGGTCATTTTTTTCCCTTTCTGGTTTCCCTACTATAATATTTACCCTTTTCCTGCTGATTGTTGGTCTCTTTCAAATTTATTTGACTGTATTCTCTATATGTTATGTTTACTGCCTCTTTTCTATTATATATGTCATATATAGTTTCTCAATCACCATTTTGTTTTAATTTATTCCTATCATTAGCCACATAAAAATTTTAATTTATGTGTTAAAAATCTAGCAGTTCTTTCATATGTGTCTTATATTTTCATACCAAATATTATTTTGATGTTGAAAAATGATCATAAATGCAAAGTTTTAGATGATTGGTTACGTAAATTGTGACACATATATGTGACTGTAAACTATACAGTAAACAAGAATCTTTTTTTTAATACAGTACCTTTCTCTTACATCCTTGTTAAAATTTTGACCATGTAGGATTTCTCCCTTCAGGTTTTCCCATCACCAAAGCACCCATATTCCATCATAGTCATTGTTAACAAGAATCATTTAAAACATTAAAAATATTTGTAATTTCTTACCAACTAATATGGTAAATGCAACAATATGCATATAGAAAACTATATAGGAGACAGAAACTGGAAATACATATATATCATGTGTGGTACAATTAGAATATCATATTTTCTTCTTTATGACTTTCTGTAATTTTCACTTTAGTTCCTGCATTGTATGTAAAATAACTTTTAATAATAAGAAATAGGTCTTTAAAGGTTATGTTATTGAGGAGACTTTCCTTTCTCCATTGTCTATCTTGGCACCTTTGTCACAGATTAACTGGGTTTTTTTCTGAAACTTCAATTCTTTTTCATTGATCAGTGAGTTTATTTTTATTACTATACCAAGCTATTTTGATTGCTATAGCTTTGTAGTATAGCTTGAGATGGAGAATAATACTGCCACGCTTTTGCTTTTTTTTTTTTTTTTTTTTGTCTGGATTGCTTTATCTAGTAGGATCATTTGTGCTTCCATATAACTTTCAGTAATATTTGTTCTATTTCTTTGAAGATGCTATTGAAACTTTTGATAGGGGTTGCATTGAATCTGTATATTGCTTTGTAAAATGGCTATTTTAACAATGTATATTCTTCCAATCCATGAATAAGGACTGTCTTTCCATTTCATTGGGTCTCCTTCTGTTTCTTTTAAAAAGTTCTTATCGATTCCTGCTCCAGGTCATTCACTTCCTTTATTAAGTTTATTCCAAGGTATTTAATGCTTTTCAAAGTGATTGTAAATTGGAATTTTTTTTAAATTTCTTCCTCTTCAAGATCATTGTTTGTATATAAAAATGCTCCAGATTAGTCCCAGCCTGATCTGGTAAGAAGTGGGATGCCCCTAGGGAGACAAAATGTGCACAGTGATCTCATGACCTCCAGGGTGAGTGGCTTTCAACCCCACTCAGATCAACAGAGTTCTTGCAAACTTAGGACTCCACCAGTGCCAGCCTGGTCAGGTACCAAGTCAGGGAGTAATCCATCATAGCCAGAGGCACCAGGACCACCCATGACATGTTCCCAGTACCTCACTCAGAAACAGATGCACACAGGCCCCAGCAGCCCAGAAACCCACCTGGACAACCCACACCTGGCAGAGCAAACCTGAAAGCAATGGGAAGAAAGAAAAATAAAAATGGTCAAGCAAGCGCTCTTGGGGATTTTAAACCACAAAAAAAAAAAATCAGTCTCCAGAACCCAAAAACATGGAAACAGGGAAGAATTTCTCTGCTTACAAAGAAAGAATTCAAAATTGCTAGAGTTAAAAAACTCAAAAACATAAGAGAAAAAGCAGAAAAGGAAAATAAAGATTGAGAAACATAATGAACAAATTGGTGAACAAGATTGAAACTTTAAATAAGAAAATAAAAGAACTACAAAATGTTAAGTGATCAATGGAGGATCTAAAAAAAATCTGGGAGGGGGCCTACCCGGTGGCGCAGCGGTTGAGCGCTGGGTTGCGAAACTGCGCGCGGCCTCTGCGGCGCCGGTTCGATCCCCGGCTGCTCCCCGGCCACCAGAGGAGGGTCCCACATGGCGCGCAGACCTCTCCTGCCGCCCGCTGCTCCCCTCAGCAGTGTACTTCGGTCCTTCTGCCTGCTCTGCTCCCCGCTCTGGCTCTGGTGAATTCTCTCGCCCTCCCGCGCTTCTGACTGTACCCAGTGCATGTATAAACAAAAACAAACAAACAAAACCAGCAAACAAATAAATAAAGCATGCCTCTATAAAAAAAAAAAAAAAAAAAGACATGTTTTTAAAAAAAAAAAAAAAAAATCTGGGAAAAGCCATGAAAGTAGAATAGATGATATAGAAAAACAAATCAGTAGTTTTGAAGATACAGATGTATCTTCAAAATGTACCAAAAAAGAAAAGGAAAGAGAAATACAAAGAAAAAAATAGGGAAGAAACACTTTGAGTCAAGTCAACTGAAAAACTACCCAAGGAAATAATTAAAGAGAACTTCCCAAACTTGAAGAGGGAAATGAAAATAGACATATAGGAAGCTAGAAGGAAACCAAACTACCATAATGAAATGAAAACTGTAGCAAGACACATAATAATAAAACTTCCAAGAATCCAAGACAAAGGAAAAGTAATGAACTGACTTGGGGAAAGAAATAGATAGCCTACAATATAAAAAAAAAAAAAAACAGTTAGGCTAACAGCAAACTTCTCTGAAAAAACACTGTGTGGGCAAGAAGAGAATGGAGTAACATATAAAAAAAAATAACTCCAAGATAGAAAATGCCAGCTCTGCAAGAACCTAATAAAACAACCTAATCTCCCATATCCAAAAACTGCAAAAAGAACAACAACAGAAATCCAGTAGAATAAAGGAAATAATAAAAATTAAAGCAGAAATAAATGAAATAAATGAAATGGAAATAAAAAAGACAATCCAAAAGATCAATGAAATCAAAAGCCGGTTCTTTGAAAAAATAAACAAAATAAATGAACTACTAGCTAGGCTCACAATGAAAAAGAAAGGAAGAAAACTCAAATAAATAGAACTATAAATGAAAGAGGAGAAATAACAACAGATACAGCAGAAATCCAGAGGGTAATAGGTAGTAGTATGAACATTTGTATGCAAACAAGTTCAACAATTTAGAGGAAATGAACAAATCCTTAGAACTATACAGTCACCCAGGCATCAGATGGTTTCACAAGTGAATTCTACCAAGTGTTCAAAGAGGAACAAGTGCCTAGCCTATAAAAACTCTTTCAAAAAATTGAGAGAAAAGGAATACTACCAAATACATTTTACAACATTATGCTAATACCAAAACCAAACAAACACAACACAAAAAAAAAACTACAGGTCAATCTCCCTAATGAATACAGATGTAATCATCCTCAATAAAATCCTAGCAAACCGAATCCAACTGTGCATCAAAAGGATTATATACCATGACCAAGTAGGATTCATTCTAGGGAAACAGGAATGTTTCAACATATTAAAATCAATCACTATAATTCAACACTTAAATAAGAAGAAAAATAAAAACCTCTTGATCATATCAATAGATGCTGAGAAAGTTCAACATCCATTTATGATGAAGGCCCTTGAAATACTCGGGATAAAAGGAACATAACTTAACATTATAGAAGTCATAGATAACAAACTCACAGCTAGCATCATCCTTAATGGTGAAAAACTGAAAGCCTTTCCTTTAATATCTGGAACAAAACAAGGATGTCCACTTTCACAATGTAATACTGAAGTCTTAGAGCAATTAGGCAAGAGAAAGACATACAAGGAATCCAGATAGGAAAAGAAGTAAAACTATCATTATTTGCAGATGATATGATAATATATAGAGAGAACCCTTAAAAATTGATGGAAAAACTAATTACAACAATAAACCAGTTTAGCAAAGTAGCAGGTTACAATCAATACTACAAATCAGTAGCCTTCTAGACAAACAGTCTGAAGAGGAAGAAAGGAAATCAGGGCCTCTCTTGTGGTGCAGTGGTTGAGCTCTGGGTTGCAAAGCTGCCTGCAGCCTCTGCAGTGCCAATTCGATCCCCAGCCGCCAGCAAGGGTCCCACATGATGCGCAGACCTCTCGTGTCTCCCCCGCTGCTCCCCTCAGCAGTGTACTTCGTCAGTCTGCCTGTTCTGTTCCCCGCTCTGGTTCTGGTGAATTCTCTCACCCTCCCACGCTTCTGACTGTACCCAGTGCTTGTATAAATAAATAAATAAATCTTTAAAAAAAAAAATGAAAGAAAGAAAGAGGGCCTCCCCTGGTGGCACAGCGGTTGAGCGCTGGGCTGCCAGGCCGCCCACAGCCTCAGCAGCGCTGGTTCGTTCCCTGGCCACTGGCTAGGGTCCCACAAAAAAAAAAAAGAAAGAAAGAAAATCACCCATTTACAGTGTAGCAAAAAAAATGTAAATGCCTGGGAACAAATCTAACAAAAGAGGTAAAGGGCCTATACAAGGAAAATTACAAAACACTGTTAAAAGAAATAAAGGAAGATACAAAGAAATGGAAAGACATCCCCTGCTCGTGGATTGGACAGGTTAACATTATCAAAATGGCCATCCTACCAAAAGTAATTTACAGATTTAGTGCAATTCCAATAAAAATCTCAGTGGCATACTTCAAGAAATGGAACAAATATTGCTGGAATCATATGGAATAATAATTTTAAAAACTTGAATAGACAAAAGCTCCTGACTAAAAGGAGGAGGACTGGAGGTATTACACTCACAGACTTCAAGCTAAACTACAAAGCCATAATAAAAACAGCATGGTACTGGAACAAAAACAGACACACAGAACAATGGTTTTGAATTGAAAGACCAGAAATAAAGCTACACATATATGGTCAACTAATCTACAACAAAGGAGCAAAGAATATACACTGGAACAAAGGAAATCTCTTCAATAAATGGTGCTGGGGAAACTGTAGTGCCACATGCAAAAGAATGAAACTGCCTCACGTTATACACAAAAACCAACTCAAAATTGGTAAAGACTTGAACGTAAGGCCTGAAAACATAAAATATATACAAGAAAACATATGCAAAATACTCCATCACATACACCTCAGAAACATCTTTGAGGACTCATTTCCAGAAGCAAGCAAAACAAAGGAAAAGAGAAGCAGCTGGGAGTATATTAAACTAAAAAGTTTCTGTACAGCAAAAGAGATAGTAACCAAAACAAAGAGACATTCTATGAAATGCAAGAAAATATTTGCACACCATACAACAGACAAGGAACTGATATCAAAGATCTACAAAGAACTTACATAACTCAACAAAGACAAAACAAACAACCCAGTCAAAAAATAGGCAGAAGAGCTGAAGACACACGTCTCCAAAGAAGAAATGCAAATGGCCAACAGGCATATGAAAAAATGTTCACCGTCACTTAACAGGGAAATGCACATCAAAACCACAATGAAATAGCACCTCACAACAGTGAGAATGGACCATATTAAAAAAAAAAAAAAACCTGGTAATAACAAATGCTGGTGAGGATATGGAGAAAAATGAACCCTCTTACACTGCTGGTAGGAGTGCACACTGTTCCAGCCACTATGGAAAGCTGTGTGGAGGACCTTCAAAACATTAAAAATATATCTACCATATGACCCAGCAATTCCACTCCTAGGGAGCTACCCAAAGGACACAAAAACTAATTCAAAAGGAAACCTGCCCTCCTTTGTCTTCAGCACTATTTATAATAGCTAAGATAATAAGGACACAACCTAAATACCCCCAAAAAATTACTGGATCAAGAAGATGTGGTATATACACAATGGAATATTATACAGCAGTCAAAAAAGATAAACTCATGGTATTTGTAGCAACATGGGTGGAGCTGGAAGGGATTATGCTAAGCAAAATAAGTCAGAAGGAAAAAGAAAAATATTGGATGGTTTCATTTATAAGTGGAGCATATGAAAACTGAACAAAGGGACAGGAAAGAGACAAAACTTGCAAGCTGACCATAGACTTGAGGCAAACAGCAAGGGAGAGGGAGGGAAGAGCACAAGGGACTATGGTGATAGTTCATAGGTGCTATCGTGGTGGGATAACTGTGGGAACTACACCTAGAAACCAATTATGTAAGAAAATAAATGAAAAATAAATTTTAAAAGGATGCCTCAGATTTTTGTACATTGACTTTGTAAGCTACATTTCACCATACTGATTTATTGTTTCTAGTGGTTTTAGTGGCATTTTTAGAGACAGCTTTACTTTTTTTCCAATTCAGATTTTTTTTATATCTTGCTCTTGTCTGATTGCTCTAATGAGGACTTCCAATACTGTGCTGAATAGTAGTTGTGAAGGTGGACATCCTAATCTGTATTTGATCTTAAAGGAAACTCAGCTTTTCACCATTGAGTCTGATCTTAACTGTTGGTTGTCATATATGGCCTTTATTATGTTGAGATGTGTTCCTTCTATTCTGGTCAGCCACATAAAAAAGAATGAAACCAGACCACTTTGTCATACCTTACACATTAATTAATTCAAAATACTCTTAGATGAAAGGACTGAAACCATAAAATACATAGATAAGAACAGGCAAAATTTACCATGACAATGACTTCAGTGATGTCTTTGGGGACTCGACTATAATAGCAAGGGAATCAAAAGCAAAAATAAATGGGACTTCAACAAACTTAAAAATTTCTTCAAGGCAAGAGAAACTATCAATGACATGAAAAAATATGTTCTACTATATGGGAGAAAATAGTTCCACATCATATTTAGGGCTAATATCATAGATCTATGATGAACTCATACAGCTCCACAAGAAAACAAATAACCCAATAATAAAGTGGACAGAAGATCTAAATAGATATTTCTCCAAAGAAAATATACACATGAAAAAAAAGCACATAAAAAAATACTCATTATCAGGAAAATGCAAATAAAAACCACAATGAAATATACCAACTTACATCTCAGAGAATTGCTCATAACCAAAGACCAGAAAAAAAGTTGTGGAGAAAATGGACTCATATTTGTTCATGGCAATATAGTCTGGCCTAGTACCTGTGGAAAGCTATATGGAGGTTTCTTAAAATATTAGTAATAGATCTGAGATATGATGCAGCAGTTCTACTCCTTCATCTCTATCTAAAGATTGCCAAAAAGAATAAAGGGTTAGATGCACTCCAGTATTTATTGCATTACCATTTACAATAACAAAAGTATGGAAACAACCGAAGTGACCAATGATAGATGAGTGTGTATAGAGAATGAGTAGTGTATAGAATTCTATTCAACCATTAAAAAGAAGATGAAATCATGTCATTTGCAGTGGATAGAAATGGAGGGGATTATGTTAATTGAAATAAACCAGAAGGAGAAAGACAAATACCAGATTACTTCATTCGTATAAGGGTAAAAAGAAACAAAACAAAGAAATAGACCAAAATAAACCCTAGGAAAATGACTGTAGAGTTGAGATCAGTAGAGGGGAACAGCTGGGGAAAGGGGTGCAAAAGGGGAAAGGAATGCACTGGTTTATGATGAAGGACTGTGTGTGCTTCAGAGGTGGGCATGGCACGGTGACATGTATTGGAAGAACTGGGGTCCTATGCTCCTAGATGACACAGTGTTATAAAATGTAACCTCAGTAGTAAAAATATATTAAATATATATTTACGTTAAAAATAAAATCAAGAACACATAAGAAAGTGATTATGAGGAAATGATAGACAAGATTAAGTGAAAGAGGCTAATTAAGATTTTTTAAAATTTGTAATCTGCAAGCCTTAAAGTGTGGTAGTGCACATAACAAAAATTGGTATGGGAGTGGACCAATATGAGGAAAAATTGACAAGCTCTGCCTTAGAAATGCTGTTTCTGTTGATAGTGCACTGTCCATGTATAAATCCTTTGGAAATGCGGGATTAGAATGCAGGGTGAGAGGTACAGATATAAAAAATCATTCTAAAAATATGTGAAAATTCTGAGACTGTATGACTGAACAAGGAGGTATCTGAAGAAGTGAAATATGAGGCCTAATCCTTAAGAAAAAGTCACATCAATTGGCTAGACAGAACAAACACCTAACATTGGAGACAGAGCAGTGGAAAGAGAACCAGGATGACACAGACCTGAATTATCCACCTTGTGGATGATAGAGATGAAGAAGGTTTCCAAGAAGAGGCAGTGAGCACATGAGGCAGCATTAACCTTGATCAAAATTTATTTCTGCTTTTGTGTATATGAATGAAAATAAATATGCCAGAGTGCTCCACCACCTTTCACCCTAGTACTAGGTCCCCAACTTATACTTTTTTCCTCCTATCACCTCCAAGTCCCACAACCTGTGTGTGTACACCATCCAGATCAAGAATATCAGAGGGGGGGCCTCCCCGGTGGCTCAGCGGTTAAGCACTGGGTTGCGAAGCTGCCCGCAGCCTCTGCAGTGCCGGTTCGATCCCCTGCTGCTCCCCGGCCACCAGAGGAGGGTCCCACATGGCGCGCAGACCTCTCCTGCCGCCCGCTGCTCCCCTCAGCAGTGTACTTCGGTCCTTCTGCCTGTTTTGCTCCCCGCTCTGGCTCTGATGAATTCTCTCACCCTCCCGCGCTTAGGACTGTACCCAGTGCTTGTATAAATAAATAAATAAATAAATCTTTTAAAAAAAAAAAAAAGAATATCAGAGGGGCATTTGAGTGTGGAGATCAGGAGAGTTAGATAATTAGGTGGTACTGAGTCATTCAAGTTCTCTGTGTAGAAAGGGAAAGGAAACATTCTCCACCCTGAAAAAGGGAGGAGAATTTCTCAACTATTTGGGACTGATTCTGTAGAGAAAAGGACCAAAAAGGAAGAGGTGAATCTAAGTTATGACCGAGAAAGACTGAGTGTATCATTACTCGTAAGGCTGTGAAAATAAGATCTATTCCTTGAAGACCCATGTCTGGGTAGACGTCGGAAAACACGTTCATGGATCTGAGAAAGAAGAGGTTCCTCTTGCCTGGAATGCTCCTCTCAGGAACACCAGACCTGGGGCTGTTCCAGATGGGGCCACTCTGTGTGTGCTTTCCCTGCTCTACTGCCAGCGTGGACTAAGTGACCAGCAACTCCTATGAAAATGAAGGAAGCTCTCCTCCTGTCAACACGGATGTCTGGATGTTTTTGCTTTGGTTTTTCTTGTTGCTGTTTCCTCATCCATTAAAGATGAAGGGAACAAACAAGAACTTTTTTTCTTTTTTAGGAAGTTGGGAAAAGATTGGGCTCTCTGAAGAAAGATGGAGTCAAAAGACTTAGGTTAAAAAAATACTAGGCAGCGCTGAAGGAAGAAAACTGTATAGATCCAAAATTAAAAATAAGTTTCTACATTTCTGAAATAAGATTTATGAAAGAAAAATATTGTGTGATTAAATACATAGCTACTCCAAAGATGACATAACAAACCCTTGTCTAATTGGATATATTATCATGGGTTTTTCTGGTGACAGAGGGAAAAAAATGAAGGGTCAACCCCATTGATTCTACTTAGATAAGTTAGGCCAATCAAAAAGGCCAATCAAAAACCCTGAGTGGTAATAATTGGAGCTACTGCATTCTTAGGAGAGATGGGTTCATGCTTTTCCCCCGTAAGTCAATGCAAAGTGAAAAGCAAATATTAAAAATGGACAGATATTTAAGTTTTTTTAAACTACAGTTGCTTTTGGAAACAAGTAACAAGAACAGTTTGTTCACTGCAGCAGGTCTAATAAATTTAAGGCACCAAATGTGTAATTGGAAGTTTGTTATCATTTGGAAGATCTTTCTTTTAAAAAGCACAGGCATCCACCAGCACTAAGCTGGTGTCAAGCAAATAGCCAAGCCAAATAAGCACTTGCTTACTGTTTGGCATGCAGGTGGTGAGGCCATTAAACCATGTTTCAAAGCCCAGACCCCTGAGGAATGCCTGGGAAGAGGAAGACTAATATAACTGTAGAAAGAATGCCAGTATACATATTGGGATTGGGGACAGAGACGTTTTACAACTTTTGAAACTAAATAAAATGGACAGATATTTCACAAGCAGACAGATAGATAGATAAAGGAGATGACTTACAACCAAAATAATGGGAAACATTTTTTTTAAGTACTTGGTATGTGCCAGGTAACATGCTAAGTACTTTAAGTGTCATATTGAATTTCTCAAAAGCACTCAATTTTATTGATGAAAATTATGATTATTCATGAGAATAACTCATCCACAGTACATAACTAGAGGATGAACAATAATTAAACCCACATCAATCTGGCTTCAATACAACACTTTTAAGAACCATTGCCTCCTCCTCATCACTTACTGAACTAAAATGAAAGGGCTTTGTTTGTCTCCATTTTGTTATTTGTTTGAGATATAGTGTGAGCTGCTTAATTATCCCTCTTCTATTTGGGATTCGCTAGTAATAATATGCTGCAATTAATATTGCTAAGATAAGCTCATTTGCCTGAGGAAGAGGCAGTCTGCAAGTTTCTTTTTCTTTTGAGTTGTGATTAAGTTGCTTTTTCTCATAGTTCATATTTAAGTTAAAAAAATTGTTACATGTATTTCCGGATGTGTGATTTCAGTGAACACGCTCAAAGCAAAAGAATGAACTGTAAATAAAGCAATATACAGAAGCACAGGGGCCTTTCCTCACTGCTCAGCGAGTTCCCACATCTCAGGTACTTTCCTGATTTAGACAAATTCATTACATTTTCCCCTACAAAGGCTGCAGAGAGGCTTAAAAAAAAATCCAACAAGACTGGCCTTTTCTCCTTCTTTCTCTGTTCCATCAGTTCCAAGAAAAGATCACTGCCAAAGTGTATGTGTGCACATATGTGATCAGTGTGTGTGTGTGCGTGCATGTGTATGTATCTGCTCTCCTGTGACGCATGCTGTTTCTTATCCTGTTTATGGGCCTTTCCTAGAACTTCCCTGGGAAGAGGATGGAAAACTAAGCACAAGGAGAAAGGGACTAAAACTAGTTGCTAACAACCACGTGATGGTGGCTTCTACACTTTGTGTCATGGGACATTTGGGAACAGTCCCTTGCACCCAGCCACAGTTAGTGAGGGGTGCAATTTACTCACAAGACTGGCTGATTCTAATAACTGAGCTCTTAAATACTGTACCATAGGAATCTCAAAATGTCAGTTGGAAGAAATCAACACAGTATGGCATGAAGAGAGAGTTCCTGTACCCATAGGAGATGAGCTTGGAACAGTGCTATAGCAGTGCAATAGTGGGTCAAAGTGTACCAAGGTAGAACACAGATCACTGTCTGTGGGTCCTCACCCATGCATTCAATTGCAAGACCATTTGGGCGCAGGATATATATATAGTAATGGGGTTTATTTAAAAAAGAGGGGAAACAATGAATTCCTAAGACCTCGGGTGGGCTGCTTTCTCACCTCAGAGAGGGTCCACAGTGTCCAGAAATCTCAAATAAAAGGCTGCTTGTGCAAGATCAGACTGTCCAATCAATGAGGGCCTGGAGCTCATGGCACACTGGCAAGCAGTGGGCCAGGATTCAACTCACAGGGGCAGCTGGAAAGTGTTCCTGGGAGGGGCCACAGAGATGACACTGCCGCAGCCCACAGAAATAGTCTGAAGGCCATGTTGGACAGCAGTGGAGGCGATAGCACCAGAGGATCGGAAATGGTCGACAGTTCTCAACGGTGCTTCAGACACTGAATGTTGGTTACCTGTCAACTATGCTGGACAGCACTGGCCATTAATGCCAATCACCAGAGGTCACCAGGAGGCAGTTTCAGACATAGCAGTGTTAACAGCTCTTTGAGATATTGAAATAACCAATAGCACAGTAACTCTGAGACACCAGGCTAAGGCCTGTGGTGCTTCTTTCAGGCAATATCAGAAGCAGGACCAGAGTCAGGTGCAGTGGCCAGATCTCTGTGGAGGTCTTTGACTTCTCTTCTTTCTTCAGAGGTCAGCTGCTGATCCTTCTTCTATCTTTGGAGGCCAGTAGCAGAATGCCCCTAAGCTGCCTCCTGCCGTGCTTTATATCCCCTTTCAGGGTCCCCCACTCTACAACCTTAGTTGGACCATTTTCAATCCTAAGTGACTGAATGGATCACTTATAACCAATCAGCTCATTCCTTTTTTTTTTTTTGATCCAAATAATTAATGGGCGTGGATTAATTGGTTCATTTAACTTGCCACTTATTGGCCCATTTGACAATCCAGGCACCCAATACAAAAGGGAGAACCAGGCCTCCCTGGTGATGCAAGGGGTTAAGATGCAGCGCTATGAAGCTGTCCACACACACTGCAGCGCAAGTTCGATCCCTGTCAGGGAGGTGACCCACATGGCACCTGTCTCACTCTCCTGTATCACCGGCTGCTCCCCTCAGAGGTGTACTTCAGTAGATCTGCCTGTTCTGCTTCCCAACTCTGTCTCTGGTGATTCCTCTCACCTGCTGCATCTCTGGCCTGCACCCTGGCTCTTGTATGCATAAAAGCGAGAACTTGGTGCCTGCGCAGACCTGCCTGCTCTGCCCTCGGGTCAGGCTCATACATAGCTAGAACTGCTCTCTGCACCAATGTGCCTTCAGCAGGCCCAGGTGTGAAAACATAAAGGGAGGTTGGGGCCTGCAGCAGCACTGGGATATGGGCCCCAGCTGCTGTAGAATGGGATCTGCTGAGAACCACCATGTTACCCTGGGACTCCATGGGCCTCTCTACTGCCTGTGGCTCTCGGGAGCTGCAGAGATGAAGCTGACCCAGTGGGGCTACCTGCTCCTCCCTTCAGCCCTAAACCAGGGGCTATGGGGCTTGCTTTGCCTCCTTTGCCAGAGCTTCTCCAGCACAGGGCAGCCTTACCACTGCAGGCCAGTAGGGCTGTCTGCCCTGGGGCAGCGTGGCAGGAGAACCACTGCCACTAGCCATGACTGCCGCCTTTGCCAGCAGCCTGAGCCACAGTGGGGCCTCAGGTGGCCAGTGGTAAAATGCCCACCACCCACAGCTGTCTGCGGGCATTTTGCTGCCTGTAGCAGCAAACTTCTGGGTCCCGGTGTGAGAGCCCTGTGGGTGGGGCAGCTCCGGCACCCAAATCCAGCTCGTGTTGGGGCAAGCCATCAAGCCTGGCCCACTCAGGTGGGCCTCCAGGTAGCCATCCTGCAGCCGCCTGGGTGCTGTCTAGAGGAAGCCCTTCTGGCTGCCAGCAGGAAACTCCCATGAGTTTGCTACCACCAGAACCTTAGGGGCTCAACACTCAAACCCAGCGGACAGCAGGGGAGGGGCGCCTTTGTCCTGGGGCTTGTGTTTCGGGGATCTGGTTTCACATTCTCCATGCTCCTCCGCCTGTCTCCTTCCTTCAGCATTGCAGCCACTCCTCCCTCCCTGTGTCCATTTAGATGCGAGCAGAGACGCTCCCTTTGTCTTCTCTGCCTGCTGCCCCCGCTTTTGCTCACCATTTTATCACTAAACTTTCCTGTGTGATCCATTTTAAAAGCGCCACCTCCTATTTCTTGCCACTACCCTGATTGATTTCTTACAATATTACATTAGCAAAAGAAACACTCTATTACGTTTCCATTTTGACAGTCAAGAAGTGTTATATGGGGGCAAATGCCACAAAGTTCTCCCTCACCCTCATTGAAGCCCCCTGTCACGCTCTGCCTTTTCTACCTCAGATTCTGTATACGCCACACTTCACACAGCTTTGTTTTTGCCTCTTGCCTCTGCGGCTCTTGATCCATACGATGATGCCTCTACTCCTGGGTTCCCTGCCCCACACCCACCATTACATGCCAGCTTCACCCCTTCTCCCCAGGGCTGCCTGTGGCACCATCCACATGCACTCATTCTTTTTGATCTCTGTCAGCTTCGTGGGACAGCCTTACAGGGTATTTTATTCTTCCAGACCTCCAAGGCACTTCATCTCTCTTCCCCCCATATTAAATCATAATTTCTCTCCCCTTAAAAGTCCAAGTGACATTCTACTTCACAAAGACTTTATTACAGAAACGGCTATTTCTGTAAAACACTAGATTCTTTCACGCTGCTGATCTCAGCACAACCAAATAGTCTTCTGTCTTCTTCAACAACTCGTGCATGTTCCAGGGTTTTGCTTGTGAATGAGTCCTAAATATGAGTTTTAAACTATGCACTGTTTATATACCTGCAAACACAGTTATCTGTTTTGAGATAATCGTGCTTTTCATATGCTTGTCGTCACTGACAAGGGGAACTCAGTATTTGTTTCTGGGACTTCTGGTCAGAGGAGGTCAGAGGAGGGGAAATTGCATAGTTCTGTTCTTTCTCTCTTTTCAAAGGTGAGTCTTCCTAAAAGTCGGTCTCATTACATTGAATTTTTTTATAGGTAGGTCATTCAAATGTCCATTTGGTGTTTGAATTCAGCATGGAATGTGCAATAACAGGAAAGAGAAATATACAGACTCTCTGTGCTCAGCATGGCAATGTGTCATGTGGCTTGGGAAGGTATGTCTGGGAGTATCATATGGCTGTTCCTCAACCTGGACACAGAAGAGCTTTGTATGGCATCCCTCACTGTCAGCCCCAAGTAGCAGACATTCAGCTTAGCTGGCTCACATCTACTATGAGAAGTATCAATCTAGCTCCTAAAATATTTTCTCAACTGCAAAATATTCATGTTTTTCAAAAAAAAAAATTCAATCACTCCTTTATCCTAACCCATTCCAAGATCATCTTTTGTTTCATGGAACCCAGGTTACACCCTAGTTATAACAACTCAATATTCTAGTTCTCACATAACGCATGAGTGCCTGGAGTGCTCATCATTAAATGTAGCCTCATGTTATAATTATCTACTATTAATCGAGTGTTTATGAGTGTAACAATACTCTGTGAAGGGGGCCCTATTATTATGCCAATTTAATAAATATTGGCAGCAGGGCTTAGAATGTTGAAGAAACTTACCTATGTTCACAGTTTATACATGGGGACCTTGAATTCAAATGCAAAGCTATCTAATCCCAGATAGCAATTTTTTTTTTTACTACCACCCTATACAAGCATGCTAGAATAGACCAGTGTTAACTTCTTTTTAGTGAAATGTAAAACCAAGCCTGTTCCAAAAGTGCTTGTAAGACTTATTTTTCCAAGAAAGTCACCAAGAAAGCCATACCACATAGCAATGGGATGTATTCATGAGCCAAGGACAGTACTTATATCATTTCAAGACAGGGGTAAGCAGAAAATTCTTGGAATAGTTTGCAAACCTTTAGCCAGAAATAGCAAATCTCCTCTGTCTGCTTCATATCAGAGGGGATGGAGAGCTGCATTGCCTCTTGGATCATGCACCCCACAAGATTTTTTAGTGCTAAGGATTTTCCATAATTGAGTCAGTTTGCAAAAATTGCAGGTTTTTAACCAAACCTCTGATTTGTTAAACTTTGCTGAAAAGTTCCATCAAGTTAAACTGGTTGGGTGAAAAAGGCATCAAAGTAACTGGGATCAGTCACTTGTAAAATGACAATGACTGGGAGGTTGCAAATGAGAAAAGGTCACAACACATGTGACTCTTTGGATCACTGACTAGTCCTTGTAGGTTTTCTCTTCCAAAGACACAGGCACAGTCATGATGAAAAGGACACAGACACAGTATCCACAACAGAATTTAAATTTCCCTAAAACTTGACTTCCTCATTGCTGGGACACTTCACATCACACAAGAAAGGGTATTTGTGTCCCACAGTTTTGCAACTTTTCTAAGGTTCTTTGCTTTACTTAAATATGTAAGAGAAATAAATTTAGCATGTGTGGTTAAGTTCTTGTTTTGCACACATGGAGCTGTGAATTTCTCTAAAAATTCAATTGGAATAATTTCACCAATTGCTTTGACACTACAATTTAGGGAAACAGCAAATGGATCTAATAGGTGGTCCTAAATCTTCATCCTAGTAATACATGTCTGTGCCAGTTTTTTAAGTGACACCAAATAAACAATTTAACCATGAGAAATACTTGGTTCCACCCAGCCACTGTCCTCTCTTTCTGATAGTATGTGTAATCATGTGTATCCACTGTATGTAAATAATGATGATCCTTCAGAGCCAAAAAGACATAGTGTATGATGTTGACTGCATCTAGTGTGACTGGACGCCCCAAAGCAGTACCTTCCTTCCTTTGATTATCCTGGACTAATGTGGCCATACTGAAACCTTTTGAGGAGTAGTTGATCTGGCTGCTTGCCATGTTGTTCTATAGTAGCTTTTATTCCATAACACCCACGGTGTAGTCTCTGTCATTAGTTAAACCTCAGTTTTGTTGAGCCTGTCTACATATATGTAGATCTATGATATATCATGTCCCTACCGTTATCTGCTGGCACACTTTTAAGCCTCATAATATGTATTACATAGTCCCTTCCATGTTCTAAAACCCAAAGTTAGACTTTGAGTGAATCCAGTCTTGCCACTACTGACTGACAAGAATCAGGCACAAAACAAAGTAACCCCATATATGCTGCATATAAATAAGAAAGACCCCACAACTCAAAGCTGGCTCAAATGCTGCCACATTGGGTGTCCTATGTCAAATGAACAAAAACCAAGTCACATTCTACATTTGGAGAAGTACAAATGCCAGGTGAACGAGGATAAGTGGATCATGTAAGGTCAAGCTGCTTTTCCAAATGAAGCAGAATTACTCTGTTAGTCTCTTTTGTGAGTGCTTGAGAGCCAGAGGGATGGGACTTACACTGAAGCCAGTTCCTATAATACTCTACTTTCTGGAGCATCTGGGCAGCAAATTTCTAGTGTTAAAGTAAATCTATAGACATTCCTAATTCAGACAGCATCTATTTTTTTAATTTTATTTTTATATTCCCCATACAATTGCAACCCCCTTGTTTTGACTCCAATCCCTCCTTTCCCCGCCGCCCCCCATAGAGTGTCTCTAGTTCATAGTTGTTTGTTGATTTTGATTTTTTCTTTCTTATGGCTATTCTGTTTCATGGTCCCTTATTTAGGTTTTCTAGATTCCTGCTATGAGTGAGACCATCCGGTATTTTTCTTTTTCTTTCTGGCTTATTTCGCTGAGCATAATCCTTTCCAACTCCATCCATGTTGCTGCAAACTGTATGTGTTTATCTTTTTTGAATGCTGAGTAATATTCCATGGTGTATATGGACCACATCTTCTTGATCCAGTCATCTATTTTTGGGCATTTGGGTTGTTTCCAAAGCTTAGCTATTGTAAATAGTGCTGCTGTAAACATAGGGGTGCAGGTGCTCTTTGGAATTAAAGGACAGCATCTATTATTCTCTTATCTACTGAAAGTTAAAAAAAAAAACCAACAAAGTATTTTAATTACATTTTAAATATGCAGAAACTGGCTTATAAAGCTAGAGTAACTTCCCCCAAATCAAATGGATGGTGGAAGAGAATCTACTAGGGTAATAATATTTTTAAAGCTGTGATGCTGATCCAGCATAGGATCAGCAGAAGGGATTTGTCTTAAAACACCCAGGCTCATTTCTTGATCCAGAGATCTCACAGTGGCACCACGTGCAGGACTCTGTCATCTCCATTTCTGGAGTAGTTTTATTGGCTCATCTTTAATACACCCAAACCCAGTTCTTTTAAACTCAAGATATAATCAACTAACCCTAAAGAAATCTAGTTGACACATGGGAACAGAGAGCCACCTCTACCCCACACACACACACACACCCCGCACACATCTCCTAGGACTGTCACACTGCTCTAGGAACCCTCCCCACGGGCCTATGGTTGGACTTTTACTCTAATATTAGGGTGTCAGGCATGGTGGAGAAGAAAGGCAGTGTGATTCCAAGCCAAATGCTAATAATATTTTGGGATCAGTGTGATCTAAAATATGTTTGCGGAGTATATTTGTGTGACTACCTTGTGAGAGATCTTAGTTGTTGAGCATTTTATCATCACCCCAGTTAGATATTTAATGATAAATAAGACATTCTCACCAACATTTAAGTTTTGTAAAGGAAGCAGACTCTACAGAGAAAGAACCTTGAAAGGATGTTTTTAAAGGACAACTACTGATGCGACGCGAACTTTTATTGCCACTTTGCAGCAGAAACTCAATGAGGGATGCAGCAGTCATGGAGCAGGTTCGCAAGGCAAGACTCTGCTACTTGAGCAGAAGTTCTTGTGCCATTTATTGAAAGCATACAGAGTAGTAAAAGCTGACCAGGAGTCAATGGTATGAGGAATAAAGTCCAGCTGGGAGGGAGAACAAAGGTTTATGAGGAACAAAGAAGGGGACATTGTGACCATGTGTCAAGATACATTTGTATCAGCAAAGTATTTTTTTAAAGATATATTTATTTATACAAGCACTGGGTACAGTCAGAAGCGCGGGAGGGTGAGAGAATTCACCAGAGCCAGAGCGGGGAGCAGAGCAGGCAGAAGGACCGAAGTACACTGCTGAGGGGAGCAGCGGGCGTCAGGAGAGGTCTGCGCGCCATGTGGGACCCTCCTCTGGTGGCCCGGGAGCAGCTGGGGATCGAACCGATGCTGCAGCGGCTGCGGGCAGCTTTGCAACCCAGCGCTCAACCGCTGCGTCACCGGAGAGGCCCTCAGCAAAGTATTTGATGTTAACACAGAGTTATCCCAAGACCACCATGGTGATCGTCATGTAATCAGGTCAAAGGTGGCCTAGGCAATCCCAGGCCTGCCTTGTGATATGGCCACAGATAGTCAAGGAGTGCTCTGCTGTGATTTGCTGATAGTAAATGGGTCACAGTTGCCCATGAGTGATCAGCTCATAGGAACCCACAAACTACCTCTGCTGGTTGCTGTCAACAGGGACAGCTGTCGCAGGACATCTAAGCATTGGGAACAAAGGGTCATGCTGGTATTTAATAGTCTGCCTCTCAGAAGAAAGTGGTCAGTGTACCTTCCAACAAACAAAAGAATTAGTTGATGAGAACTGTGGTGCTTTCAAGAACTCCATCAGCACCCCCTAATTGAGATCTGCCAAAGATCCTGGCACATGATGATCCCTTGACAAATGGGTGTTCCCTTGATTTCTTATAAATTGATGAAAATAATGGAAGAGTCTTACATGTGATTTGTACATGGAAGCACCTAGTAGATTTTTTTCACTTAGCAGTGCTTAACATGTGAACACCCAGAGAGAACGGAACCCTAGGTAAATATTGGAAGGCCAGGGAAATAAAAACACCCATTTAAAATGTAGTTCCCATCTCCTATACCATCATGTTTATTTCAACAGCATTTGTCAAAATTTAAAATTACCTGTTTTTTTTCACTGTTACATCCCAGAACCTGGAACAATGCCTTCCTGACACGTACGTAGTATGTGATCAACAAATGTGTATTGAGTACATGTATTCAATACATACATATATACATTCCTCCATATGCTAGAGGATAAATATATATATTGAGTTAATTTTTAAAATTATCTAAGATCCTATGATTCAGTAGGTAAGTTTAAAGCATAAGTTGAAAATTCTTCTTTCAAGGTTTCTAGTAAAGCCACACTTGGACTATGTAACCTCGAGTAGGTCACTAGATGTCTCCTTGACTTATTCATACGGAGTAACAATAACTACCTCACTAGGTTACTCTAAAGATGGATTTGTTTAATATATCTGGAAACTGCATAAACTGTAAGCACCATGCAAATAATGACTATTAGGATGACAAAAATAAGCACGGTGAGATAACAGAATCATTATGTACTTAGGCACTGAGTTTAGCACCGCACATACTCTTGGGATGCAGACTCTCACTCTGAATTCCACTTTTCTAAGTAGTTCTTTTCATCTTACCTACTCCTAACCTCTGATGTGTATATATTGTGCCATCACCTACTTTAGTGATGTGTAAGAATAGCAAACTTACCTTTATCATCCCTCAAGTGCTAATTCCAGTGTTGCTGCCTCCCAGTAGTCTAGCCCATGTCATTTGTGTGAACATCCATTAAACACATACTCTAAGTTTTTCATCTGTAGTCAGATAATCTATGCATATGTCTTTTCTAATTCATCTGGAACTGAACCATAGCTTCTTGAAAATTACGTCTTTCCTCTGTTTATTATGTATACATAGAATAGTGTCTACAAAGTTATAATTCAGTAAATGTAATAAATTAACTATGAGTGAAGGAGAGGTAGGAATGCTCTAGCATCCATTGGTTCACACTGTTGAAAATCCCCTTATTCAGGCAAGTTAATAGTTAATCTTCCAAACACATTCTAAAGACTGACTCACAGAACTTCAGGAATGTGTGTCCTTGAAGGGGTTAGAAAAATGTCAAGCTGGGCATGACTGTTTATCTATTAAATGATATTTTCCTCCTTTTATTTTCCTTATATGCCTCCTTTAGCAATAAACAGGGTCTCTCTTCTTACCATGGCATGAATACAGCATAAACCACAAACTCCACACATTCCTTTTACTAAGGCAACTGTACATGTTTTCCAAATGAAAAAAAAATATATATTAGATGCAAGATGTAGAAGTCATCAGCAATTTTTTTAAGGTCCCAAAGATCCCTAGAGAAATTAACATTTGCAAAATCACTTTGAACTTTGGAGTTCAACAGCTTTTCCAACAGAACAACTTTCAACAGAAAGTTCCATACAATGAAAAGTTCCATTCCCATAAAGTCAGAAATACCTTTCTGGACTCATTTCATATCAGAATGCAGTAAGATTCATAAATGTCTCTGTGAAGTTTGAGTGTAATAAAATTCAGCTATAAAACATTTAATATGCAACAGGCTTCTAGACAAGTCGAAGCACTCACTGCGTTTAACACGGATCCCTGTACAGCATTCTTCACTGGCAACAAGAAGAAATATAAAATGGAGCAAGAAAAATCTACAAATACCTGCAATACAACTATCATACACACTTTAACTCTTATTACAGATCAGGCTGAAGCAAGATGACATTCAAGATCACTCCACCCAAAGTACGTTCATCGAAAGCTCTGACTGTCCCCAAACAATATTTTATTGGATATAAAATTCAATTCTTCTTTGGATAGGACACTCAGCAGGTGATACTCTCCAGTAGCTTCAGCAGCCTCTCCTATAAAATAGTTTTTCCTTTGGAAACTGAAGGAGAAAATTTCTTCCACCTCTCCCAAGTTGTTTGTGCATCTCTTCTTCCACCTGGAGTCAGTATTTCTACCAAATTTCTGGGCCCTGAATGGGCCAACTACATAACAAAGTTCAGTGTGTAATTTCAATTTGTAATTTGGGTCTCCAGGCTCCAGGCGTTTTGATGGAAATGACATGCCAGCCACCTGGAGCATCACCTCTATCTTCATGCTTCTCCAAGTCTAATAGTACCACATCTCCACAGATTTAAAGGAAAACTACAGAACCACACCAAAAAATCCACTCTTCCTCCAAGTTTCTGCTGAAATGTCTTCACCATAGATAGTCCTTTCCTGATAATTCTAATTAAAATTGCTCCCTCAATACTCTTATTTTTTTTATAACTTCCTTCATCCCTTATCATGTTTAATCACTAGTTTTTTCTCTCCCCTCACTAGAATGTAAACCTCCTGAGGGTAGTAGACACTTTGTTTTACCAACTCATTGTTGAATTTTTAGGGACTATAATTATTTCTAATACTTAGTCAATGCCCAAGAACTACTTGTTATCTTAAAACAGGTAAATGAATCAATGGATGGATGACAGAGATAGAAAATTATGTATTATAGACAAATGCAAAAATTATAGACATAAGCAAAAATTATAGACAAATGCTACAAAGGAAAATGGAGGAACACATATTGAATCAGTCCATTTCAAATTACAACATGCAGTCACATGCTTCTCTGATTCTCTTCATGTTGGTCGCTCTGCCTGTAATGCCTCAATACCCTGAAAAGGGATCTGTTCTTAAATATCCAATAGCAATTTCACCTGCTCTCTGGAGCTGCCACAACCCTCACAAGGAAGAATTAATCATGTTCTCCTTTATGTTTCAAATGCATTTTAAACCTATCTCCATAGGACCTCCCTGGTGGCCTAGTAGTTAAGCTTCAATGCTATCACCACAACAACCTGAGTTCGATCCCTGGCCAAGGAGTTAACCACATATGGCACCGCAGACCTCTCCTATTTCACAGTGTATTTCAATAAATCCACCTGTCTTGCTCCCCACTTTGTCTCTGGTGAATCTTCTCACCCCCCACACCTCTGGCCTACACCCCAGTCCCTCTATGCAAAAATTAAAAATATATATATTTTTTTTTTTTAAAAAAGACCTATCTATAAAATCCTTTGATCAAAGCCACCTCCCATTTGCCTCCCATGTAAGACAGTGTATTTCACAAAGGCATGGGCTGGCAACATGGTACAACATACATTGATTTTCTAAGGTGCCTAGGATACAGCATTAAGTAAAGTAGACAAAGATCCCTGACCTCAATGGAATTATATTCTATAACTGTGTATTAATATTTGATTTAAAAAATGGGGTTCTTCAGTGGTATCTGATTTGGCCTTTTTACCCATCAATCTCAGTAATTTACTCCCTACACCACATCACCTGAGGATGGTGATTGCTCATTGAGTAGATAAGAGAAAAGACAGGTCTTCCTTTTTGAGGTTTTCTGCTGTTAAGTGGCCATTTCAGGGTTAGATTAAGAAATCTAGTTTTTAGTTGACAGAAAACAAAAACAAGATAAGGGGGAAGTCAAAAGTTTTTGGGTTTTTTTTGTTTGTTTGTTTGTTTGTTTTTAGGTATAGGCTACTTCAGCAGCATGAAGGGGTGCCCATAGCAGCAGGACCACAAGAGAAAGTCAGGGTATAGGACAGTGACCTAATACTCATTGCAGGAGCATTCCTTCACCTAGGACAACAGAGCATTATGACTGATCCCAAGGCAACCATGGACGTCAATAGAGAATTTGCCACGTGTGTGTATGGGAATTGGGAATATTGCCCAAGTAATGGCAATTAGTGATTAAACCCATCATTAGCACATAGATGATTTGGTGTGGCACTTTTTTATATTCCAAAGAAAGTACTGGAAGAGGGATCCTCATAGTCCAAGCGGACTCACAATTTTCCAAGTGTTAGGAAATCTCATCTCCCCCGCAAGCTCTCTTTTCATCATTGACAGTGCCTTGCCCTGTCAGGGAATTGTCAATATTCATTAAATCTCAAATCGCAACAGGTCTTATGTCAAGCAGAAGTGGACTTACAAAACATAAAATTGGGAACTTTGAAACATAACTGCCTCATAAAATATAGGATTATGGACACCAAACCAATGAAAGAGTGTCCCACTCTAAAAACAGGTTGCTGCAAGGGAATATGGGCAACGAAACCAGTGCTTTACCTTGCATCTGTCTCCACATCCATTCAGATGGCAGTGCACTCAGTTCGAAATATTCAAACAGATGTAAACTAAGTAAAATAATAGGATTTGGGGAGTGGAAGAGATATTTAGTCATGGCATCCATCCTTCCAACTTAGACCTTGCATTTTTTCTGGAAACATACCTGGTGAGTGAATATTTGGCTTCTCTTGAACAACTTTAGAGGAGATTACTCTGTTTATTTGTCTTCATACATCCCCCAAAACACATTTCATAGCTGAAATTAGGTATCTGCAATGACAGGATGGAAGGAGTGAGGGAGAGCAGGAGAGAGGGAGAAAGGACACCAGGGAAGAGTTTAAAAGTATGATTTCCAAATGTTTCATCCAAAGAAAAACATGCAGCAAAACCAAATTGTAAATTTGGTTTTCACTTCCACTGACAAAGTGGAAGCTGTACAACAAACAAGATCAAGCTACCCTGCACAGAGTTCCCTATTTCTCATAATCAGAAGAAGAATTAACTAGGGGTTAATCCAATCTGTATAATGTTCTCAGAAAAGAAAAGAAATAACTTTCCCGGTTTTTCAAGCTGTTTACCTTAATGTTCCCTGGAACACTTTAAATAACATGATTTGAAAATCCAGTCTGTAAGCTGCCTTTGGCTCCAAGAATCATTAAAGAATTTATAAGCTGTTTTCTCTCCTATCCCAAAAGCTACTGCCAGGGCAAGCAAAATCCAGACCTTGCAACTCAACACCCGTGAGTACCTGGCTAATCTCGTCAATGAGGAGGCAGCAGTCAGTCATCTCTGACATGGGGCATCTGACAGGCACAAAATTCTGCTCTCCTAATGCTACTTCAAGACACTCACCAAGGCCCTTCCCATCGTGGTAGAGCTATGGGCTTTAGAGACTTCCAGGCCCAGGTACCCACCCAGACAAAGCCAACTTCTCAAGTCTGCCAAGGCCTCTCCGGAAAGTTCAGCAGTACAGACTGTCTTGGGAGGCTTCTGATATTTCCTCTGGTGACATCCAAGCAATGATGGCAATGGCATGCGGCAGCCATCTGAAGCCCTCTGGATAGTATATAACTCTATTGATGCAATTCAAACAAATGTCCCAGTTTAATCATCTAATGCTAGTGATGGCATCTAGGATCTCATAAATCATGGAAAAAAAGCTTTTTCTGTCTGAGTTCCTCAGAGAGTTTCCAACAACAGAATTTTAGCCAGACCTATGCAAAGCCAAAGAATTCTCTTTAGTCACCTGCTTGTGATGGCAAATCTGAGAAACCCTGAGTCTTGGGAAATATTTGGTAGTACAGTTACCACAGCAGTGGGAGGCAGTCATTATCTTCTTCTGAGGGTCATCCTTTGCCCCACCTTCCTGACCCTCAGCTCGGGAAGGATTCCTCAGTGGGTGTGGGAAGGCAACTGGCAACAATAGTCTATCTCTTAGATTCTCTGATCCCTTTTACATTTTTAAGTTGGCATTTTTAAGTTTGGCTCTTCTTTCTTTGCCTAAAGCTTGTCTCAGAATCTCTGTGAGAAGAGTTTCTTGGAAACTTAGAAATCAAAATAAGATAGGACTCTCTGCTCCTTTCCCTGATAAAAATGAAAGCATGTACATTAAAGTGTGTACACACACATATCAAATTGATTGACCTGACTCACCTTTCCTGTTCTCACCTGTTTTTGCCTGACTTATCTTCTTCATGAGAAGACAAAATATTGGATTCCTTATCTAAGAACAATCATCCAGCCAGTCAAGATTGTAAAATCAATTCATTTTATTTAGTAGGAAGGAAGGAAATAGTCCAAAAGGCCCACTTAGTGGCCTCACTGACACACACCCAAGAGCTTGCCTACGTATGTTCCAAAGAAAAGTTTATGAAAGGATTATTACCCATCTTTGCACAGGAAAGTTGTACCACTGCGTCTCTGATAATATGAATAGTCACACCATGCCACCAGACCATCAAGTCCCCAAACCTCGGTCACTACTTCTTCCTTCCTACTATGGATAAATAAAATGAATTAGTTTAACAATCTTGACTGGCTGGATGATTGTTCTTAGATAAGGAATCCAATACTTGTCTTCTCATGAAGAAGCGAAATCAAGCAAAAATAGTTGAGAACAGGAAAGGTGAGTCAGGTCAATCAATTTGGTATGTGTGTGTACACACTGTTACAGGCTCTTCTTTATTTGCTTCATTTATATACACCTTAACTTGCCAAAGAAATTGTGCAAATGCACAGAAAGCAGGAATCACATCTTCTGTTATCTAGTAGCAAAATCGAAGTGACTCAACAACATACCCCATAACTTATCAGGGAATCAGTAAAAGAAAATTCCCCCTGTATGAAAGGCACATATCTCTCCAAGATTTAAAAGTACCCCTAGTTAGAAGTGGAGGTTGATGTGTTGACTCAGAAGCAAGGGTTAAAAGAGAAATCGGGACATGGCATAGTGATGAGACCAATAAATAGTGAGCTTATTTAGACTTACTCAGCTTATACAGCTTATGCAGACTCTTTCATTTCTACAGTTATCCTAAAATGTCGTAATCCTCTGCCATGAATCATCAAAACTCAATTTATTTTCCTTCTATTTCCTTTTTTTATTCATATATGCATACAAGAGCTGGGGTACAGGCCAGAGATGTGGGGGGGTGAGAGGATCCACCAGAGACAGAGTGGGGAGAAGAACAGGCAGACTTACTGAAACACACTGCTGAGGGGAGCAGCGGGCGAGACAGGAGAGGTCTGCTGCACCATGTGGTTTCTCCCTGGCCGACCGGGGATCGAACTCATGCTGCGGAGGCTGTGGATAGCTTCATAGTACGGTGCTTAACCCTTGCGCCAACAGGGAGGCCTCTTTTCCTTCTATTTATGTAGGTAAACTATATTTCCCAGCTTCCCTTGCAGTTATATGTGACTGTGGGAAGGAATTTTAGCCAATGGAATGTTAACAGTGTTGCCCACTACATCCAGGCCTTTCTGTTAAAACACTCCTTATGCAAACCTCCCTCTCTTTCCTCCATTATTAGATGAATAGAAAAGATTCTGTAGATGTGAAAGAGATAGGAATCTGAAGACAAAAGAGGCATGGGTTCCTGAATTATCATTAGAATGTTCCTGACCAAATAACCATGGGTTTCATGGGTGAGAAATAATCTCCTCTTGTTATAAGTCTATGGTTTTAAATCTGGGGTTTTGCGATGCTTAAGTTAGCCTGTCCTCACACATCCTATGGAAGCAGATTTCTCTTCTCTGGTCAAAGATATGAATGTGCATACTGGATACAACTGATGTTATCAGCTGATAATATTTTCTGTCTTCCCATGTCTGATCTGATTGTTAATCACTTATTTTTTTAAAAGATTTATTTATGCACACAAGAGCTGGGGTACAGGCCAGAGATGCGGGGGGGGGGGGTGAGAGGACTCACCAGAGACAGAGTGAGGAACAGAACAGGCAGACTGACTGAAATACACTGCTGAGGGGAGCAGTGGGCAAGACAGGAGAGGTCTGTTGAGCCATGTGGGTAGCTCCCTAGCTGGCCGGGGATTGAACTTGAGCTGCAGAGGCTGCGGATTGCTTCATAGTGCTGTGCTTAACCCCTTGTGCCACCAGGGAGGTCCCCTAATCAGTTATTTTTTAATTAGTACTCTAGACAATATACTTTTCCTTCTAGGCATTTCTAAAGTTCCCTTGAAATGAAATATAGTTGTAAATAACATTAAAAAAAAGTCTCTGTTCTGTAAGCTTCTTCTTAAAACCATAAGCAGAGAGACGTGGTTGGGAGTGGAGGTGAGTGAAGAGGATTATAAGCATAAAAATCTATATAAAGTGGCATGTCTGAAAGTTGAAAAACTCTTCTCATATATAGACTAGAAATCAACAAGATGTTCTCGGTAAAAGAAAGTTGAAACCAGTAGCCGAGACTCTGCTCAACACTAGTGAAAATTGATTTGTCTTCCCTTCTGTTTGGGACCGGGGAAGGGAAGGAACAACCGTGGGTCTTCCACTTTGAGAACAATTGGAGTCTCACGTATTCCCACAGGCAAATCGCTGACTTTCGGGGTCAAGGTGGGGGGAAGAAAGATGGTTTATAGTTGCCCGCTGATTTTGATTTTTTCTTTATTATAATTAGTCTTTTTCCTGGTCCCTTATTTAGGTTTTCTAAATTCCTGCTATGAGTGAAACCAAATCAGAGACACACTACAGGGGGCGGGGGGTGGGGTGTGGCTTAGTGTCAGAATAAGGGGGCAGGAATTGTATGGGGAATATAATGAAAATGAAAATGCATACACTGTGCAAAAACGAAAAATGATGTAAGAATTGTATAAAATAAAATATATTAAATTTAAAAAAAAGATGGGAAGGGGAAGATTGTGGTTATTACTCAGAGTCCACCGTTTACTCAGTTGTCCTAGGACAGTGCGTGCACTTCATTGTGGGAAGGGAGAAATCACATGAAAATTAAGTAGACTTGATAAGACAAAGGGCTTTTATAACTACTAAGAAGTGCCAGTAAAATATCCTCTTGCCCTACTTTACTGTAAGCTTCATGTCCTGAGCCAGTGTAAATGACGAACAGAGAGAATGGACTTAAACATAAAATACATCTCAGAAAACATTCTCTCTCTCTCCCTCCCTCTCTGGCTCTCTCTCTCTCTGTCTGATAGAGTCAACACAAAGGTTCTGCCTTGAAGACTTGGCCAGAGTTGTCGCTGAAGCTCCATGCACTTTTGTGGGGAATGTGTTGGTCTAAGAAAACAAAATCTGAGTGTCCCTGTTGTAAGAGTGGGGTGGAAAATTGTTTTCCCCTATCACTCCCAAGTGAGCCACCCTGTTGGGATGATCCTATTATTTTGATATTTCTTGTTGAGTGTTTGCAAACTTATTTCACTGTCAATTGGGAAGGAAAAGGATAATATGAATTAGACTCTTAGTTGGTGAGATGACTATTCTCTACAATCAGTCCTCTTTATTTGTCTGTTACACAGGGACTATTTTCTATGAAAACTATTGATGTGAATTTATCTCCAGGTTTCTCAATCTCTCTTTGCTATTCTTAATAAATATTTTAATTAATTAGTAAGTGACTTGGAATACTAATGACAGAGAGCACCCAAACAGTCCAAAGTACTAGGGGCCTCTCCTAAATAATTAGACTCACTTAGTAATTTTTCCCTCCGGACACAACTCAGCTGTCATGATGGATTTGAGTGGCATCTTCTCTGAGACATACTACTTACCAATTTAACCCTGAATATCTCATTGCATAGGGTTAATGAAAATCAGGTGATGAGGGCCTCCTGGTGGCCTAGGGATTAAGTCTCAGTGCTATCACCACTATGGCCTGAGTTCGATCCATAGCCCAGGAGCTAACCCACATATGGCACAGCCGACCTGGCCTCTCTCTCCTTGGCAGTGTATTTCAGTAGATCCACCTGTTCTGCTCCCCACTTCTCTACACACCCACTCCTTCTACACACACACACTCCTTCTCCCTACACCCCACTTCTTCTACACACACACACACACACACACACAATCATATAATGAACTTAAGAAAAATGTCTGTGTTATGAGCTGTTAAAAGATAAACTGAGGCATTTAAAATTTTTAAGCATTTATTTGAGCAGACATCTATTTGAAAAGGCAATACCAAACTGAAAGCAGCTAGGAGTGCTTAATCTGAGGAACTTGGTCTATAGCTTAAGGCCTAGTTGGTTGGTTGTGATTGTTTGTCTTTAGCACTTTGATTTTGTAAACACAAGGCATATACAGGCTCAGATTTTGGTTTTCTTCTGTAGGCCACAGCTGCAATAGAGTCACCAGTCTATTGACCTCTTGCTTCATTCATGTAACTACATACCTAGAAAAAGAATAAGTTGCTGTGGGTTGTCCCTTGCAGGAGGGGTTATGAATCGATTTTATTTTCTTCTTCTTGCTAATCTGTGTTTTCTTTTCCTAATCAATGAAAATAAATTATTTGGACAATAAAATTTAAAAAAAAAATTCATTCCCCTCTATTCTTTGCTTTTGTCCCTAAGAGGAAACTTGGAATATCAGTGTTTGTATTCTGATACCTGAGCTCTGATAGTTTAGGAAGGTGCAGTGTGCTGAAGGAGGGTGAGAAATAGATGACTTTAATAAATGCCATCCAGACCAGTGTGCTCTTGGTAGGCCACAGATCAGATTTTTATCTGTGCTAGCACCAAGGTATGTTTTAGGGTTGTTTTTGTTTTTCTGTTGCATGAAGGAAAACTTGTGCTTTATTTTAATACATGAGCACAGTCAAATGTCTAAATGAAAATCACATCCAGGAATGAATCAGCCTGGAAAAAGTCACTATAGGCTCAATAACCTATACACACACACACACACACATTTTTAAGGGAAGTGGAATAGAGTTAAACACCAGGGAAACCTTAGGAAAATTTCTATTATGCTCACAAAAAATGATAGAGGTGCCACTTTCACCACTTTTATTGTCATTGTACTTGAAGACAGCCAAAATAATAATAATAATAACAACAATAAAAGGTATATGTAAGACTTAGAAAGGAGTAGAAAAGACTGATCCCATTTCCTACTGACATGATAGTGAACATGGGAAACACAGCTACAAGTGAGTATAATAAGAGCAGAATGCAGTAAGATTGCTTGACATAAATCAACATAAAAATCACCATGTGTTGCTATTCACTATCAATAGCTAATTGGAAAATGGCAAAAATATAGCATGCATGACAGTGACAAAAGCTAAAAATGTATGAGATTGTTGGGAAAATATAAAAAAATGAAAATAGAAATAAAAATCCTGTATAAATGGGATGATTCATCATGCAAGTTGATCCAAAGTGATCTCATAATAAAATTATAAATTACAAAATGAAACCATATATAATGCTACATTCAAAATGTTTTGGAAACAGCTAAAGCAGTACTTCAGGAGAAATAAATCTTAAGTGCATATATTGGGGGTGGGGGGATGGGATAAATCTTAATGTGGTGGTTAGCACCCACTTAACAAAAGGTAGAAAAAGAAAATTACAGCAAAAATCAATTCAATATAAATAAATATATAAAAGAGGATCAACAGGTCCAACATGAGATTATTTTTTGGGTTTGACCTTCACAAAAAAACTTGGAAAATAGCCTCTACCAAGGTTGAAAAATAAAAAGGAAGGTATTAATAATTAACAGCAGAAATGAAAATGTTGATATAATTAAAAATATAACAGATATGCAAAATACCATGAATACTCTAAAAATCTTAATGACAGTATATTTGAAAATTTTGTGAAAATCATCAAATTTCTAGGAAAATATGTCACTGAGATTGATTCAAGAAAGATAACCCATTAAAAAATTAATGAGTTGTTATAATTTTTTTGCAAAGAAGCCATCAAATAGTTTTGCCAGCAAGTTCTGCCAAAAATTAAAGAAGCAAGTTTAAGTTTCAATCTTAAACAAATTCTGTAGAGAATAGAAAAAGAGGTATTAATTCTCATCTTATGAAGGTAGAATAGACATCTAGGCGAGCATTTGACAAGGGAATTTTGGAAAATGAGAAGCACAGGTCAGTCTCTCTTGTAAACAATGATGGAAAAAATCCTAAACAAAATATTTGCCAGCCAAGTCCAAATATAAAAAGGACTGTGTATCATCATCAAGTTGCTTTCATTCTCAGAATGTATTCTCTTTGGTAACCTGTTGACAAGTAAAATATATGACTGCAGATGCAGGGAGGTAGAGGATTTGGGGGTTGGGATTCTCTGGAAGTTCTCTTGTGATTGCTTCAATTTTCCCATCAGTGAGTTAAAAAAATTATTCTTGGGTTAAAGTACACTTAAAGGGAACAGGTCTCAGAGGTTTGAGGAGAAGGAAGATAAAGTGAAAGAGTAAATGGAATAGTGTGATTGCATTCATGCTCATCTGAATTTCATGTTCATAATTTCAAAGATCATTCTCTGGAGGCCTTAGCTTGTGCAGTAAGGGAAAAAGGGGGTCTCATTAGTTACAAATCATATGATTATTTGTATAGAAAATCCAAAAGCTGTGGCAATATTAATATATAAAGTGAAATGCATTTCTATACACTAACAACAAATAATTGGAAAATATAATTTTAAGCAATACTTCATTTAAATATTTATGTATTTTATATATTACATGTTTATGTACTACATATCTTCATGTTATAATAGTGAGAAGTATATGGTACTGGTCCAAGAATGGACAAATAGACTAACTAAACAGAAGAGTCCAGAAACAGACTCAAACATATGGAACTTTGATTCATAATAGATCACTGGAGAAGGAAAGGTACAATTCAAAAAATGGTGCTGAGACAACTAGCTGTCCAGAATTTTTTTTAAAAAAATCATTTTTCTACGTTATACCATATATAAAAACATACACATAAATTTAGGATAAATGTAAAAAAGCAGTTTTAAACTATATTTTGGAAAATGTAAGTGATCCTCTTATGACATTGAGATAGAAAACATTTTCCTAAATAGGGTGCATAATTCATAAGCAGAAATATTTGAAATAACTAAAATTAAAAATTTCTATGTGATAATGTATTTTGGTATTCAATATAGTTGAGTAAGGGGCCTAAGATAGGAAAACAATCTATAGGGGCCTCCCTGGTGGTGCAGGCGGTTGAGCACAGAGCTGTGAAGCTGTCCGCAACCTCTACAGTGGCAGTTCGATCCCTGCCGGCCTCCGAGCAACCCACATGGCGCAGCAGACCTCTCCTGTCTCGCCCACTGCTCCCCTCAGCAGTGTATTTCGGTCCATCTGCCTGTTCTGTTCCCCACTCTGTCTCTGGTGAATCCTCACCCTCCCGCTCATCTGGCCTGTACCCTGGTTCTTGTATAAATAAAATAAATCTTTAAAAAAAATCTATAATTCTAGCCATTCTGCAGTAGAGTAATGAATACCAAAAAATTTTTTCTGTGCCTCCTTTTGGTGAGAGGAAACAGTTTGTCTTCCATAGACAATATATTAGAGAAAAGGGAGAGTTATAGAAAGATAAATGTACTTTGGGAGCAGTGGAGAAACAGAGCGATGTCCTTGACAATCTATTTTTTTAACCTCCTTGAGAATCTTTTTTTTTTAAAGATTTATTTATTTATTTATACATGCACTGGGTACAGTCAGAAGCGTGGGAGGGTGAGAGAATTCACCAGAGCCAGAGCGGGGAGCAGAACAGGCAGAAGGACCGAAGTACACTGCGGAGGGGAGCAGCGGGCGGCAGGAGAGGTCTGCGCGCCATGTGGGACCCTCCTCCGGTGGCTGGGACCCTCCTCCGGGGGCTGGGGAGTGGCCGGGGAGCAGCTGGGATCTAACCAGCTCTGCAGAGGCTGCAGGCAGCTTTGCAACCCAGCGCTCAACCGCTGTGCCACCGGGGATACCTCTCCTTGAGAATCTTAATTAAGGAACCTAGACCTAGACCTTGAGCGCAGGCAGCTAAGAACTAAAACAGAAGATGACTTTCAAGGAAAAACCAAGAGAAATGAGTAGATGATAGACTGAATATGAATAGATGAAAAATAAACTAATGAGTGATTGGTCATGACTTGATGCAAGTAATCTTCCTCCACATTTTTTCTCACAATTGGTACTCCCAATACACACCAACCGAAGGTCAATTCATGGCAGTCCCTATAATAATTCTACCAAGGACAGAAAATAGTTAACTTCAGCCCATCATCCCTCCATGCTTCAACTTAACCACTCACTTAACCATGACCAATGGGTCTATATTTGGCTTCCTGAAGTCACCTGTACAACTCAGACCCAGGACCCCACCAGCCTCTATTTGGAGTCTACCCTTCCCTCTACCACCCACTCCTCTGTCCCCCCAACACACACTCCATAGTTCTTACAGGCTTCCAGTGTTGCTAGCCAAGTCCCCCTGTAACACCTGAGTTCTCACTACCCTCTCCACTCACACTCACCCTCTGTCTAGGGCTGGAGCCTACCTTCTTACCTTGCTGCCAGCATACTATGTGGGCCCTCATAACCATCCCCATTGTCTCATTATTAGTTGAAGAGTTTTCTGTTATGGCAAAAACATGCTTTGGGGAGGAACAAATTCACACCACAAAGGAACATCTGCATCTCTGAGACAGTTGTCCCATGGCAAGAACGATAGAATTCATAGGTCCTAATATTCAATCTTCCATAGCATCCCACTGCCTGCCAAGACAACTCACTCGGCAGATATGAGAGCTTTGCCTAAAATAAAAACTCCTCCTGATTCAGACATCAGGAGGTATAGCTACTGTACACCACAGCTAACTCGACTGGACATTCTTAAGAGTTGGAGTGTCTCTCCTGATCTGAAATGAGTTGGGCCCACATACTGTCCTTCCTAGTAGCAATGTGATGAAGGGTTGAGGATTCAAGAATGGGTCAAATGGACTTACTAGGGAACTGTGCATAAAATCAAGGGCAGGACTTTTCTGTGCCAGAAGTTCCGATGTCAGTTGTCCCCTGCAAATGTATGCCATTTCCCAATGGAATGCTGCTTTCTCCAACCTTACTCAACTCATAACTCACTAAAGTTTCACAGTACATTTCTGTGGATGTTTGGTATCAGAAGTGCAGTCACAAAATAGTTGCACAGGATTTACAGAGAATCACCAGAGTTCAGGCTTTTTATTTTACACAGGAGGAAGCTGAGTCAGAATAGTATTACTTTAACCAGCGTTGTATCAGCAAGTTAGCACAGTGGTTAAGTAAACAGGCTCCAGGCTCAGAATGCCCAGGAACCTTAAAATATGTGCCTTGAGCAGAGCCCTAAAATTCACTGTCTCCATTAGCTCTTCTTTAAAGTGGAATAAAAATAATCTCTCTATCATAGGTTATTCATAATATGAATGAGATAATGAAAGCAAAGCTCTCTGCATAATAACAAGCATATGGTAGAACAGTTGATACTTATAGTCAAGTCTTCTGACTCATAGAGCAGTGCTGTTTCTCTCAGCCCTGCTCCCCCTCTGATAGAGGAAGTTAAAAATAAAAATACAGAAGCATTGCACATGTACAAACATCACCACAGCACAATGAGCTGTGCATCCACTTTTTAAACAAATATCAGCTGGCCATCTATATACTAGATGTTGATAGCTCATGCAGAATAAGACCTGTTCTCTTTCCACTAAGAAAAGAACATGCCTGCTGTAGCCAGCATGGAGTGGAGTAAAGAGCAGTAGGATGACTAGAGGTGAGGAGAAGTTGAGGGGAATTCTTGCCAAAGTCTAGCCATGAGGCTTCAAAGTGCTGAACAACCATCATGAGAATTGAAATTAAAGGAAGGTCAATGTAATAAGGTAGGAGTAATAAGATTTACCCCTGACACATTATTGTAATTATTCTGAAATCTGTTTTTCATATCTGACAAGCAATTTCCTTCCCGTGTTCCAAAATGAGGGCTGTTGTTACTCCGCACTCAAGGAAGGACGCGTCACTTACTGCCAGTGCACAGAGCAGTGTGGGTCATACATGTTATACCTCCTGCCAGGCTCTCGCTCATAATTGGCAGGGGGGAGGCCCAGAATTACTGGTTTCAGAGCCCCAGAAATGGAAGCTATATAACCAGGTCTAAGGACATCTGTCTTTCCCTCCTGGCAAATTCTTGAGGGCATGACAGATCTGGTTGAAATGGTAACAAAGTGGGACAAACAGAGCTGAGCAAGCAGACAAGTGTTGATCTTTTGTAGGGATATGTGTTTGGCTCTGGGGACTGTGCTGTCCTTTAGTGTTTCCACATGGTAAAGTTATAGAAGGAAAAGCCTCAGACAACACCCTGAGTTCCTCAGCCTCAGGGGGCTTAGCCCCACATCCAGAATCCCAAGCTCCACAGCTAAACTTGCGACCCCAGCCACTCTGTCCCTATTATGGCCCTGCCTTTCCTCCGAAGCCTGTTCTCCCTGGGAAAGGACGCAGGGCTAGTAACTTTCAGAAACTAAAACAAGACAACATTAAACTCTGCTTCACAGCTAAATGGACCATAAATGTTCAGGACCTGGAACAAAACTTCAATTCAACCCCCTCCTACAGGTGCTGTGGGCACAAAGACTGCACAGTATATCTTGCCCTGGAAAACAGACTCAAATTATTTTTGTCAAAAAAAAAAAGTTGCCTGGAAAAAAGTTTCATCTGTGCTTAGAAAAATAAGCACAGAGGCAAAGTTGCCTCCTTTCTCTCCGTTCTCACTTGCCTGAACACCCATGAGAAGCCCCCTCCTAGAAGCCCAGAACAGATGCTAGAGAAGGGGACAGCTCCCCAGGTTTTCCGATGCGCAGCCAGGCCGAGGCGCATGCAGAGCATTCCTGCCAGCCTGCCATGCACTGCCTTCAAAAAGGCCCTCAGTCATGACACAAATTACATTAGCGGAAAGCATGACCTGAAGGCCAGAGGACTAAGCCCTGGCTCAGGCTCATCATTGCTTCCTCTGTGACCTTGGCATGTCACTTCACCACTCACGTCCCATATCCAAAAAACACAAGATTCAGACTTAGGTCCCTTCTGTCCTAAAATTCTGCATGGAGTGGTATTGACAGAGTAAGCAGATGATTTTTTTGTTTAAACCAGGCTAGTTGTGTGAATATATACAGTGGTAGCTGTTCATAATTATGCCTAGCATCAACCAATAGCCAAGGATATTGCTCTTCTCAGCGCCCCCCACTGGGGGTTGCCCAAAGGCTGTACTCGCCTACTTACCTACAAAAATCTTTTCACCCTAGAATCCAATTAACAAAGACCCCAGAGAGCTCTTGGGGTGCTTTTCTCCATTCTCCAGCTACTTCTCACCCACACACTTCCTTCTTCACACACGTACCCCATCCTGGGCTTACCACATTCAAAGTTAACTTGTCAGCAAGGCAAAGTAATTGAGAGCCAGGTCCCAGACTACATGAATTCAAAATACAATTTCATACTTCACCAATGTGATCTTGGGCAAGTTACTTAAAATCTCTAAAGTACAGACTTTCAAACATTGCTAAACTATAATTCATAATGAGAAATATAATATAGTACTCTACGAGTACACTCATAAATTGAAACACAAGTTTGATAAAACAATGTTCTTATATGTTCTCAGCCCTACTATTTACTTTGATTGATTCAATTCTTATAATTTTTAAATACAAGTTATGACCCACTAAATTGTTCATGTTCTACTACTATGTTGCGACCCACAATTTCTGATCTGTCATATGAGGATAATAATAATATTATCTTTCTCATGGAGTTGTTATGAAGATTGACTACAATGTTCATATAAAAGTGTTTGACTTGGAACATCAGAACTGCTCAGTGAATATTAGATATTATTACTCAAGGCAGGGAGTTTGTAGGAAATAATTCTTCTTGTATCTCAAGTCCAAGGGGGAAATTCAGAATCATGAACCTGTGCATGAATCAAGTAGATTTCCTCTGGAGGAGTATATACCATCACACACGTCTGAATTTAAGCTTCTGTCTTGGACGTGGTTGTATGAGAACATGACATTTGGTGCTGGGGCAGTGGCCATCTTGTAACCCTAAGGCACCACACCCAAAAAAGGAAGAGCAACATGATGGACAGCACTTGGGTTTTGGTAGTTTTGAGTTGCTGAGTCAATCCTGGAACTTCCACCTCAGGCTTTCTCTTGATTTAAATCAATAAAATCCTCTAATATATAAACTTCACTGTGTGCACACCAACTGATAATCTCCTGTGATCTCCATTCCCTCTCCAGCAATAGTGGCCCCACATTTCAACTGTCCTTTGTCTCTCAGCAACAGCTGAAAAGGAGCAGCTTGGGCCTCCCATTTCAGGGGAGAGTGGGGTGTGGGAGGCTCAGGAGCACCACCTGTACTCAGCGTGGTGTCACAGACTCCCTTGAATGTTGACAGTAACTGACCCTAACCAGCGAAAGAAGCACTGTTTCGGGATTCAGTGCTAGGCTCAGTGGACAGGGAGAAAACAACTTATAAATTCTTCAGTATTGCTTGGCTCTGAAGGCAATTATCTTGCTGGCTGGCTGACTTTACTACTTTTAGTTAAGGGTTCCAAGGGAGTGGAAGGTAAATAACCCGCAAGGTGTCATAACACTGAAGACAGAGTAGAAAGTTATTTCCAATCTCCTGTGCACTTATGGTCATTTCCTAGCTCCAGGGCAGATTTGCACAGAATGATGAGTATCTGAAGGCTGGTTGGGGCAAAGAATGTGAGCGGATGGCATTTTAAGACTTGAGCCTTCCATATGAATCACTAGTGATTCCTGCCACTGATCCCAGCTGAGGCAATCCAAATCTAGTCTTTCCTTTCTTTCCCCTATGCTGTAAACTTTCCCCTCTTTTAGTCAAACTATTCCAACTCAGTAGTTCTGACAACCACAAGCTGAAATCTGAACCTCTTCTGTTTCCAAATAATTAATACAGGGAGAACGAGTTCAATGAAATATGGCCAGATTAAAATAACCAAATAAGTATTACAGAAGAAGAATTCAGGCTGAATCTAAGTTCCCAACCTAGAGCTCTGCGGTGGACATGAGGCAAGTATTAAGTTGTTTTTAAAAATTGTACTTAAGATTTCACTTGGTAAAGAAAGGGGAGATGGAAACCAGTATTTATCAAACATGTATTTTTTTTAAAGATTGATTGATTGATTGATTGATTGATTTATACAAGCTCTGGGTACAGTCAGAAGCGCGGGAGGGTGAGAGAATTCACCAGAGCCAGAGCGGGGAGCAGAGCAGGCAGACTGAAGAAGTACACTGCTGAGGGGAGCAGCGGGTGGCAGGAGAGGTCTGCGCGCCATGTGGGACCCTCACCCAGTGGCCAGGCATCGGTCAGGGATCGAACCAGTGCTGCAGAGGCTGGAGGCAGCTTCGCAACCCAGCGCTCACCCGTTGCGCCACCGGGGAGGCCCACAGCATGTATTTTTTATCAGACACTCTGTATACATTCTCTCATTTATTTATTACAAATTACATTCATCTTACCTATGAACATTCCTATATTTGAGGACTTAAAATGAAAAATAAGTTACCCAAGACTATAAAGCTAGTAAACATTAAAATTGGGATTTCAACCCCTGGCTTTTCTCATGCAAGAGTTCGTGATTTCTTACTTGCACTACATCGCCTCCTCCCCATTCCCAGGGAGAACAGTGATGTAAATGAAAGCAAAGGAGTGGAAAGAAGAGGAAGGGGGAGAATCTAAAAATAGGAGAAAGAAAGGAAAGAGATAGACACAAATAAAAAAAAACAAAAAGGGGCAGGAAGGCAAGAGAAGAGAGGGAAGAATGATGAGCAGCGTGGCTTTTTAGCAGAATTTGATTATTTGCAATGTGAAGTGTATAGGGAGCCTTCTAGATTCCCCAGGGAACCAACCTGTTATGGAACTATTCTTCCTAATGTCCCAGGAACAAATGCCAAAGGACTCTTTAGGCTACTTGAAGCAAGAGTTGGGAACCCAGACCATCTTCTTGCTCATTCATGACCAGAAGTCTCAATGGAGTTTCTGATGGGACTGAAAGGACAATCCCTTTAGTTTACTTGTACCAACAGGGAAGTATTTGGGGACCTGCCAGTCTGGATCTTACTCCTTCCTTGGCCTCGTCCTTCTTTTCGGTCTTTTAGCTGCAATGAACACATGGGTTAGACAAGAAATAGGAAACAGACGAAAGTGCTTTTGATTATTAAACTATTTTATCACTAAGTTTCAGATTTGCTCTTCATTCTCAGTCTTGTAATGCTGGAGCAGGGCCTCTGCAAACCACATTTCTGTTTTGCCAACTGGATCTCCGCTAGGATCTGTCAGTAGTGAGCACTAGAGAGAGGTTGCAAGGGGAAGACAGGAGCAGGCAAAAGGGTCCAGCCCCTTCTTATTTTCTTGCTTGATGCTGGTCTAGTCAGCATCAGCTCAGCAGAATTTAGTTCCAGTTTTCATATTTTCTTCACGCCCAGAACCAACCTCAACTATTCCTTAAGTGAAACCATCTACCGCTGGCACCACTCCTTAGATCCTGAGTCCCCTGCTCTGAGGATCCCTCCTCTGATGTCCAAGATGCCTGGAGCATCCTGCCGGTTTCTGACTTCCGGCTCCATGGACCCTTCTCCAGACTTCTAGATCTTTGAGGTGCAGGTTGCTTCCTAAAATTGCTACCTCTGTGATACCTGTGTTCCTCCATGGTGATTTCAGTGAGTGTTTCAATTCCCTATATTAATTATTTTCTATTAGAAAAACTTGTGGGCATCCATTTCCTATTTCTACCCAAGACAGTGCTGAGTGATACTCTGAGATTACTCTGCTTAAAGCTTCTGATAATGGGGCCTCTCCAGTGGTGCAGCGGTTGAGCACTGGACTGTGAAGCTGCCCACAGCCTCTGTGGTGCCGGTTCGATCCCCAGCTGCTCCCCGGCCACCGGAAGAGGGTCCCACATGGCGTGCAGACCTCTCCTGCCACCCGCTGCTTCCCTCAGCAGTGTGTTCCGTCGGTCTGTCTGTTCTGCTCCCTGCTCTGGCTCTGGTGAATTCTCTCGCCCTCCCGCGCTTCTGACTGTACCCAGTGCATGTATAAATAAACAAATAAATCTTTATAAAAAAAAAAGCTTCTGATAACGGTGTGATTTCTTTAGGAATCTAAAGCACGGTCTCTTGTGGTTTTTAGGGTATACACTGAGGAGCTTGTGAGCTTTGAGATTGTGCTCTGTTTGGGGATTTCTTTGACAGGGCAAGTGCTCTTTCCAATGGACAATTATGAAGCAATGATAACAACAAAAACCAAAATCTAACCATAGAAGTATATGTTTCTTGTTAAGTGAAGGATGCTACCCTGAAAGTTTGTATTCTGTATGATTGCAATATGACATTTTGGAAAAGGTAAAACTAATGAAATAGTAAAAAAGTGTCACTTTGGGTGAAAGCATTAATACCCAGCATAAGTATTTTTTTGTTTTTGCTGTAATTGTAAGTGGGCTCACTTTCTTAATGTCTTCCTCTTCTCTCTCATTGTTTGTATATAGGAAGGTAACTGATTTTGTGTGTTGTGGGTAATGATCTTATACCCTGCCACTTTGCTAATCTGATTCAATTAGTTTTTTGATGGAGTCTTGAGAGTTCTCTGTGTAAATTATCATGTCATCTGCAAATAATGATAGTTTTACTTCTTGCCCAGCTCTAATTCATATTATGTATTTCTTCTGTCTAATTGCTCTACCTAGGATTACCAATAGGTTTTTCCATTTCATCAGTAGAAACTTGAAGATGAACCTCCCTTATTTTGATGGTAATAGTCTAGAACATCTCCCCATCTCCTTTCTTCTTGGCAGCCAATCTTTAGAGGATATGTATCCTGACTGAGAAATAAACTTTTCTTGTCGTTTCAAGCAACTAAGATCCAGGGGTTATTACTGCAGGTTACATAGCTTATTCTGACTAACACAGAGAGGAAGCCCAAGGAAGTCCTGGTCTAGTCTTCAGCAAAAATGTGAAACAAGCAAGCAATCACATTATAACTAGCCAAAAACCACACTTTTAAAAGACAATTTCAAATATTTTACATTCTCTTCCTGGATTGTAATATGTACGATTTTATTTGGGGAAAGTATGTACCACCTTGCTGAGAAACCATTTATAAATGTTGTCTCGCCCAAGAAAAATACAAATTTCCTTAAGGAAATACTAAAGAATCCAAACAAATCAAACATTTTTTTCTGGTAAGTAGGGATCCCTCTATCAAAATTTGTTCATATGTCCAAAATTTTATCTTGTTGAACGTATTTGCCTTAGTTAAGTATTTAATTGTTCCTTGGACTTTAGTCTGTCAACTAAATTATCAGGCAGTGTTATTCTGAGACAACGGAACTTAAATTTTAAAATAACCTCTAAAAGGAAAAGAAACTATAAACATTAACAAAACCAAATAAAGTTAGAGAAACTTCGTGGACATCTTCCTACCTGACCAGGAAAGAAAAGACCCCAGTGACTGAAAGAATGTAAAGAAACATCACCCCCAAAAGTGTGGCTGGACCACAGTGGACTATGGTTGAGGACTGTGGCTGCCTTGGTGGAAGGTGTGGTGTGGTAACATACATCTGAAGAGGTGTCAACCTGTAACTCTGAATCATATCTGGTGGGGCATACCAACATTACTTCAATTAAAAAAAAATTAGAATTCGAAAAAGACGTTGTATTGTCAAAATCTTATTTTTATCACCTACAGAAATCTCCTCATGCTTCTTACAGTCCATCTCTCCTTCTTCCCTATATGCAGGGAACTACTCTTCTGCTTGCTCTCCCTATCTGTTACTTTGTATTTTCTATAATTACATACAGTAGATGGAAACATAACAGTATTCTTGTTTTTCTTTTACTCAGCAGGATGATTTTGAGATTCATCCATGTTGTGTATATTAGTAGTTCTTGCCTTTTTGTTGCTAAGTAGTATTCTATGGTAACCTCATTTGCATATCCATAGTACATTGGTGGACATTTGGATTATTTCTACTTGACTATTTCCAACAGAGCTGCTGTGAACACTCATGTGTTTAAGTCTTTGTTTAGATGCACAGATTCATATTCCCATTTCATTCATTACACAAATGAAACTAATGATCAAATTAAGCTATGAGGGTGATTTAGACAAGCACTCAAAGAAGAAAAGTGGGGGCAGGAAAAATGGCAATGAATTTCATTTAATTTTAGTAGAGTTGTGATCCATTGGTGCCATTTGCATTTTCAGTAACAAGTCTCAGTCAAACAGTGGACAGGAAAGCATCAAAGCTTTATAGCTTTTTTCAAGTAAAAGACAACTTCTCTACAAAATTGGAGTTTTACCAATTAAAAATATGAAGTAATCTCTCCACTTCAAAATTAACTTACTAAAGGAATGGGAAAGAATAAAACCACAGAGATGTCTTTCACAATTGCACAACTGATGGCAAAAATAAACTAACACTATTATAAGAAATGAATAAAAGCCAGCCACAAAAATGACTTCAAAAATAAATCAGAATGGACCATTGAAAATTTATTTTTGCAAATGACCCTATTATATGTTGCCTAATATCCATGACATAACATTGTAGAAATACCTAAATATATTACAATTATACAAAAACACAGACTTAATGACTATGAATCAACACATGGAAGTATATAGAGTTCTCATAAGGGGAGAAAATGCTTGACAAATTTCTGTATTTTTTAACCTTCTGAAACCCAGACTAAAAATTAGAATTTTTTTCACTTAATTGATTTTTTTAATATAAACACATTCACGTACAGATGAATGGATATAGCTACTTGAACAGAGAAAGGGCTCCTCGAAGACTGCCAGCATTTTATTTGTAGAGAATAATCACTGCCTCCCCCCAAAATAAACCTCTTTACATCCATTTATTGTTGACTGAATTGGTGAGAATATTCGATGCTATCAGTTTTTTAGCCACTGAATGTACTTATTTTGAGAGTACTAGTCAAAGAAATAAATGCCAAATATAAACATTGCTTTCCCCCCCCACTTAAATTTTATGCCATTATGGAATAAAGACTCATACACACTTTTGAAATGAGGAATAAGGCCAAACTATTACTTTATGACTATAATGCCAATGAAGAATACTGATTTCTAGGAGACCTGCACAAATAATGTATCCCAGAAATATAATCACTGTCATGAGCCATCTAAATCTGCCTTTCAGAGTCCAATTGTCAGGATTTTTAGGGATAAATATAAGTAGTTGAGATTTCTTAAGAAGGCCTATGATGAGAGCAAGGATTTGATTGCCCAGACCTGAAGATTTCCTTCACTCTTCAGAAAATATAGCTGGTCACCCAGCTGGACCATCTAACTACCATGTCCAAAGGCTGCAAAAGAGGATGGGCACTTTTCTGGCCAAAACTTGTATTCCAATTCCATTGCTACTATTTCCCAGGTTAAATCATTCGACCCTCCAACCTCGAAGAGTGATATCCTTACCAATCCACGACCTGAAGGAGCTCTTAAATCCCATGGAGAAATCATTCCTAGACATTCATAGGAGAACATTAGGAAGACTTAAGACTCAAGATATACATCCCTGAGTTGGGCAAAAACTCCCTGGTGGAAGATTATAAAATAAAACAATTATTTTTATGATAAAATTTTAAATGTTATTTGCAAATCTTCATATTTTTAAGCCAGTTAAAATTGGTAATTCAGGGCCTCCCTGGTGGTGTAAGGGGTTAAGGCATAACCTGTAAAGCTGTCCGCAACCTCTGCAGCATGAGTTTGATCCCCTGGCTGGCCAGGGAGCAACTCACATGGTTCAGCAGACCTCTCCTGCCTTGCCCACTGCTCCCCTCAGCAGTGTACTTCGGTCAGTCTGCCTGTTCTGCTCCCCCTCTGTCTCTGGTGAATCCTCTCACCCTCCCACACCTCTGGCCTGTACCCCAGCTCTTGTACGCATAAATAAATAAATCTTTAAAAAAATGGTAGTTCATTAATGCACCAAGTATTTATTAAGTGATTCAGAGATGCAGAATATTTGAAAAGCACTAAGGTATTCCACTGTAGGTGGCTTTTGGAGAAATAAAGAAAGGTCTGAGATTCACCAAAAATGGTGAGTTCTTTGTTTGAAGAATTATGAAAAGAACTGATTGGGTGAATATTGTGAAATGCAATATTCTTCAATCAAATAGGAATGTCTGCTCATCCTAGTCTACTTGATGTGTAACTGTCTCCAGTTTGGGTACCTGGGTTTGCCAATGTTCAGTGAGGATATGATTTCCTGTTACTCCATATAATGGAAGACCTTATATTGGATCCACCGGGGTGCACACATCTCTCATCTGAGCAAATACAGACAAACCCTTTGTTGCCTCTTCAGCCCAATAAGCCTTCCCAAAAACACACTGAAGTCAGTTAAGTTCAGGTGACTAAAATGTGCTTTTGTTATGAAAGCAGTGGCCAGAAAATGCAAACTCTTTGAGTCACCCAGCCCAGCTATTTCCTTTAGAATCCATCACTCAGCCAAGTGGTTTTAATTTTGACCTCTCAAACTAGGTAATGCTCCCTTGTAGCAGACTTTGGGATAACTGCAGACAGCTGGGGGCACAACCCACTTTTGGGGAGAGGAGAGGGTGTTTTCAGACCAGATTTAAAACCAATTACCCAGCTTATATAAGTAAGGACATCAGCAAGAGGTTGGCATGAGTGGAGTGCGAAGCATTAGGAAAAGAATCACAAACAGCAAAATAGGAAGAAGCCGCAGGAGAAAACAAACCACGCGACAGAAGCAGCAGCTGGCGCCAAATAGAAGAGCAGATGGTCTTCTGCCAGAATTTATAGTCTTCTTTTTAAAAAAGGAAAAGAGAGAGAAAACAGCAAAAATGGACATTTTCTTCTTTTGCGTTGGCCCAGTCCTATGAGTGCCACGTGAGCCCAAGCCAACCATGGATGTTGATAGTTTCTTTTTCTTCATTTCTGCTGAAGTTTCCTCCTGCTCTGTCTTGAGCCCTTCCCCAGTTTTGTTTATTCTTTGAGGCACAGAAAAAACCAAAGTGGCTGCTCTTAGCCTTTCTTCGAAGAATTATGAAAAGAACTGATTTGGGAAAGATGGACCACATTAACTTTATAATTCTCCACCAACTCCTGGTCATGCCTCAGGGCCATAAATGCAGTGTTGTGGGTTCTAGGGATTTCCAAGTCCTTCTTGAATGCATTCATCATTATGATCACCCTGATAACAAAACACTTTACAAACAGTCAATATTTAAAACAATTTGCCCCTATTTGAATTTATAAACATGGTATAGGGGCCCACTAATTTCCAGATTCCAAAAGAACCAAATCAGAGAAAAGGATTTATTTGGTTTTTATTCATTTGGTTTTTTTATTCAAGCACCATGGGTTCACATTGTTGCTAGCATTTTGTAATATAGGATCTCCCCTTTCAGATATAGTCACCATAGCACACCTACCACCGAAGCACCCATAATCCTCCAGCATGGTCCATGGTGCTCCCTGCCTACCCTGTTCTCCCCTCTTCCCCTCCCATTCTGGATGTCTAGATCTATGGTCAGCTTTTAAGGTTTAATTTCAAAGTTTGTCTTTGACCCTTTGTTGGGGTTCTCTATAGTCCACATATAAATAACATCACCCAGTATTTATCTTCTGGTTTATTTCCTGCAGCATAATCCCCAGAAGAAAGGATTTAGCATTTAATCCTCGCCATTAAGCAAAATACTCACATTAGCATCTTCTCCCCCAGAAATTTCTAAAAAAAAAAGTTACTGTGATGAAGACTGTCGTATGGCAGACAGCAGTTGTATTTTCCATCTTTTCCTCTTCTGAACACTATTTTCCTTAAAAAAAAAAAAAAAGAGTGGAAAATGATTTTGGTGGGGGTGCAGCTGAAGCCCTTTTCAAGTCATAGGTCCTTTGCTCTTGTAAGAGAAAATATTGTAACAAAATGTTTAGCACGCTCATGTTCTGAAATAGAGATGCTAGATTCTCCAACAACTAGGTCAGGGTTGGCTTGAAGCAGAAATCCTGGCAGAAAAAGAACAAAGTTTAATTTTGAAAGTCAAAAAGTTCATGTTTTTATTTGGTCAGGACTTTTCTTATTAAAGAAGTAACATTGTTTTACTTCTTTGCTAATATATTTTTTGTTACTATTTTGACAATATAGGCTTTCTCCCCTTAATGCAGAAATGTTAAAAAGAAACAAGGTGGCTCTTCTCAAACTGGCCAGTAGAGGGAGGTTATCATCCTGCATTCATTCCACAAGCATTTTAACTTTTTTTTTTTTTTTTGAAGTAGCATTGCATTGTAACATTATATAAGTTTCAGGCATGCATCACTGGAAATCAACATGTGTATAAGCAACATTAAATTCACTGTTGAAAGTCTAATCCTTCACCATATATGCACCCTTGCTTGCTCCCCCAATACCTTGCCCTTATTCCCCTAACTTGCCCTGTGAATCGCTTCCATTTGGCTGCACCTGAGTTGTATCCTTTATATTAATCCTATAGTAGTAACTTAACTACTCCTGGGTTCTATGAACCATTCTAGCAAACTATTGAACCAAAAAGGGGATCATGTGAATTCATGATTTAAAACTGATTGGTCAGAAGTGCAGAAGTACTTCTGAAGTACAGAAGTACAGAACTTGAAATTGATGAAGTAGGAGAATGGCTTGTGGGGCTGAGCCCTTAACCTGTGCACTCTGTGCTAAATCCAGGTCATGAGTGTCTGAATTAAATTGAATAAAATTATAGGTCACCAAGTGGATCCAGGGAAGTGGGGAACATGCTGATGGGTGAGGGGAACACTCATTTGGTGTCAGAACTATTCATAAAAGAGCACACTTATTTTCACCTGGAGCTAAGAATCAGGAAGGCTATGGATAAGTTGAGTCTTCAAGAATGAATTGCGGGCCTCCCCAGTGGCGCAGCGGTTGAGCGCTGGGTTTCGAAGCTGCCCGCGGCCTCTGCAGCGCCGGTTTGATCCCCGGCTGCTCCCCGGCCACCAGAGGAGGGTCCCACATGGCGCGCAGACCTCTCCTGCCGCCCGCTGCTCCCCTCAGCAGTGTACTTCAGTCCTTCTGCCTGCTCTGCAACCCTCTCTGGCTCTGGTGAATTCTCTCACCCTCCCGCACTTCTGACTGTACCCAGTGCTTGTATAAATAATAAATAAATCTTTTTTAAAAAAAAGAATAATTTAAAAAAAAAGAATGAATTGCTATGTGCCAATAGAAAGAGAATATTTAGCATCATGGAGGTCTCTGTGAGCTTGTCACATTGGGTCAAGAAAGAGGAGTTTGGGACATGGGAGTGTACATGGGAACGAGTGGAGAGAGACAGGAAAAGCACCTGAGGAATAGAGCATGTCAGATGTCAAATAGCACGTGGGGGAAAAGATCTGTCGAGAAAGGAATGACATGCGAGCTGAGATTCAGAAAATTTATCCTAACTGGTCACGTAGAAGAACTGGAGGGGGTCCACTTATGAAACCACATACTGGTCCAGGTCAGAAAAGAAAGGGTTTTTAAAGGATTAGAACCTAAACTAAGGTAGATAGTAGTTGTGAGATAGAATGTGAGGCAAGAAGTTAAGTGATATTATTGAGTTAAAAATCCATCACTCCTTAGTGGCTGATTGGATGTGGGAGTGAGGAAGGAGGAGTCCAGTGTGGCTCATTTAAGGCTTAGATTCTGGGTCAGTGATGACGTTCACTGAGATGGAGAATAGAGGAGCTCTGTGTTCTGAGAGTTGGAAGCGTGAGTTGAGGAAATCAAGCTTGAGGTGTTGGTGGTCACTCAGGGATGCATATTTCAAAATCTGGACTAGAGACTTAGATCTGAAAGATACTGAAAATCAAGGTCCTGTGAGCAGATGAACAGACCAGAGAGCCCAGAAAACAGCAAAAAGCAAGCTTAACTTTAGATATTCGAACACTGACGGTTGATGATTTTCTCAGTTTTAAAAGGTCTAATTTTTACCTGAGAGAGTGTTCTGACAGGATGAGTGATATAAAACAAAAGCAACTGCCCTGAATTTATTGTTCCTCACTCCATAGTTGTGAGCATAAGGGACCGATCGATGGTCAGTACCCACCTTGAAATCACACACACCCCAACTTAGATCATCAGGTATATTTGTTAAATAACAGCACCTGCCCCCTTAGGATCCTTGTTTTTGCTGGGATGTCTCTCTAGCCAGTCTCTTGACCACTTTAGCCAGCAGTGGCTACTTTCCCCTTCTTCCAAACCCCTCTGTGAGAGAGAGCCCTCCTTTTCAGGCCCGTCTCTATGAATCTGAGGCCAAAGAAATGGCCCATTAGTCTCAGGCCCTCGCTTTCTAAACCAGCACTACATTAAATTGAAGCCAGAAAAAGCAATTCCTCTTTCCACACAATGTACTTTCTAGGGGAAATAAGAGGAACCAACAAAAGGTTTGCCTCTTTTTGACATGCTGTCCTGACTGCAGAACACAATCTCCCTGGAAAATTGTTTCTTAACCTCACAGCCTGATCAGTCAGCATGCAGGAAATCTACGGGGACTCTGAGCCTGCAGTGGGCTAAGCCTGAGTGATGGGGAGAGCAGGTGCTTTCTGTTTCTGGAGTCACAGGGCTCACCTGCAAAAGCCATTGTAGTAGAGTCTTTAAAAGGACATCTCTAGCCAGGCGTTCTAGTCTCAGGACTCCCCTGAAGTTATGTGGACAAATGGCTCTGTTTTCCCAGTGGGGGTGGCCCTCTGATTGCTGATATGGGCCCCTGTGTGGAGCAAACCAACTCAGTCTGACCACCGGGAGTGCTCCGCAGACGTGGCCCCTGCTCTTGGGTGAGAAAGTATTCCTGATCCATCAGAACAATGATTCCAGCATGTTCTCACCAGGTTCTTGTGTGATCCCACAAGGGTACCCCATCCCTCGGCATGATATGTTGTACTTGGAGTCCTTCGCCGTTTGAATTTCAGTATCAGTCGGAGAGAAATAGCAAAACAGCATTCCTTCATGTAGATAACCAGTAGGCAGCTGGCTACTCCTGGTTGGCAACATGACTCCACCAGTGTACTGTGGCAGCTGGGTTTACTTAAGAGGAAGACAGACATTCGCCTGCTCAGGAGCAGTGCTGCTAAACATTACTCCAGTAACCTCCTGGCTATCTGCAAAAATAAAACCTTGAGGAAAAATAGCAGCTAGGGACCTGTCTTTGAGACAGTCTGAGCACAAATCCCGGATTTGCCACTTAACAGCTGTGTGGCCCTATTCATTGACTCATTCATTTAAGAAATATTTATGGAGTACATAACACATGGCAGGCGCACTTCTTAGACTAGTTAGCTGATCTTGCCAAACTCTGGTTTCCTTATCTGCAAAGTGGGGATAACAATACATACCCCCTGGGGCTATGTGAGGGAAGTGTGAGATAGTGTATAGAAAGCATGTGGCTTCCATGAAGACCTCAATTAATGACAACTGCCATAGGTATTATTCCCTTCACCCTAGCCTATGTTAACTTCCCTTCCTGTGGGGACTCTTGATAATGCCAGCACCTCTCTCCCTGGCCTCCCCTGGTGCCGAGTTTAACCTTTTATTCCTTCTGTCTTATATAATATTCATTGGTCTGGGACTACTCAAACTAAGGAGCAGTGTAAATAATGACAGAAATCACAGACTCTGCTCTGCTTCAAAACTCACCTTTGCTCACAGGTTCTCACCATGTTCTTCCTATTGATTCTCACATGAATCTGATAAAACAATTTGTGTCTACATGTATGTTTATCATATATATATGTATGTATATATATTTTTAATTTCATTTTTTAAGATTTATTTTTTATATTCACCATACAATTGCACCCCCCTTATTATGACCCTAATCCCTTCTCTCTCTGCCCCCCCCATAGTGTGTCTTTGGTTTATAGTTGCTTGTTTATTTTGATTTTTTCTTTATTATAGTTATTCCTTTTCCTGGTCCCTTATTTAGGTTTTCTAGATTCCTGTTATGAGTGAGACCATCTGATATTTTTCTTTTTCTTTCTGGCTTATTTCACTGAGCATGATCCCTTCCAGCGCCATCCATGTTGCTGTAAATTGCATGAGTTTATCTTTTTTGATTGCTGAGTAATATTCCATTGTGTATATGTACCACATGTTCTTGATCCAGCCATCTATTTTTAGGCATTTGGGTTGCTTCCATAGCTTAGCTATTGTAATTAGTGCTGCTATAAACATAGGGGTGCAGGTGCCCTTTTGAATTAATGTTTCTGTGTCCTTTGGGTAAATGCCTAGGAGTGGAATTGCTGGATCATATGGAAGCTCTATCTTTAGCAGATTGAGGAACCTCCACACAGCTTTCCATAGTGGTTGGACCAGTTTGCACTCCCACCAGCAGTGCAGGAGAGTTCCTTTCTCTCCACGTCCTCACCAACATTTGTTGTAGCTAGTTTTTTTAATATGTGCCGTTCTCACTGGTGTAAGATGGTATCTCATGGTAGTTTTGATTTGCATTTCCCTGATTACAAGTGATGTTGAACATTTTTTCATATGCCTGTTGACCATTTGCATTTCCTCTTTGGAAAAGTTTCATTTTAGCTCTTCTGCCCATTTTTTGACTGGATTATTTATATATATTACTTTCTGAACCAAAGTTGAACAGATTTCTCAGTAAGAGGCAAGATAAAGTGGAACTTTGACATAGACTGTTAGTAAGAAGTTGGCCCAATTAGCGAAATCAGTACAAGACCTAAATTCGGCTTCCCTAGACTCTTTGTCCAAAAATTCTTCTCCAAATACTGTCCCGTTTATCCAGGGCTATTGTATAAAGTAAAAGCAGAAATAGTAGATGGTACTGAGAAAACAGAACTTATAGTCTTGACCCCTCTTCAAATTTTCCAATCCCACTGGTGGTGGCACTGATGGTCCTGAGGTCTGTTCAGGCATTCATACAGCAAACAGCCACTTGGCTCTTCAGTTGTACCAGGCACTGTATTCTGCACCACAGCTCCAGTTATCTACCCCAGTCCTTAGTGAACTAATGCAAGTACCTGGGTCTTGTTCCCCCAAGACTGAATTCTGTCATAATCTATGCAAATTCACTCTTCAAACATTTTCTCTCACCCACCCCTTTTGGCTGTGAACCACAGACTGTCTGGGACTTGAGTTCTCTCTGTCAGACCTCTACTGACACCACCAGTTGTATTACATTGTCCCATATTTAATCCATTCCCAGCCTCCTCCCATCTTCAGGGACACCAATTACCCTTTGGTTGGACTGGTCCATATTTGATTACCTAGATGGGAGAGCTTGTAAATAGTTAGTGCTCACATTAGATCTCCCACTAATAAAGTAACCTACATGAAAACAGGAACTTGCCAGGTGACCCCACCATCTAGACCTGTGGTTTCTACCTAGTAGATGCTGAAAAAAAATGAATTTTAGATGAAAGGATTACTGAAGATACATTCTAGTCTTAATTACTGTAAGAAGGGCTGCAACCCCTTGCCATCATTCAATGATATGCTGAGTGGGAAGTTGCAACGTTTGCTTTGGATGCCACTTTGTATTTACAGAACCCCTTAAAAAGCCCCTGGCTGCATATTTCAGGAAGCTAAAGATTCATCCCCTTCCCAATGAGCTACAGGCATGAGAACTATGCCACCTTACTGAGGGGCAAAAACAGAAACAAAAGCTGGTAGTATGTTTCCCTTTCAATTAACCATAAGGAGGAATGTGCATAATAATGCAGACTTTTAAAAAGCAGAGTATTGCTCTCCTATGCTTTTTTCATTGCCAAATATATACAAATGACAGACAGCAATTTCCCTTCCCCCAAAAACCACAGTTTGAAATATGAAATGAATGAAAAATACAGAGCGTTCCTATCCATTATTTTCTTCCTGTCAGCTGTCAGAAGTTCTTTGGCAATGAGAAGCCATGCAAAAGATCTTAGTTGAAGCTTTAAAGAACAGAATTCATTCAATGATGTATCACTTTAAATAGTTTAGATATTTACAGAGAAGCTAGTATGTGCCACATATTTCTCTGCAGACTGAGTAGAGCTTTTTGGAAAGTTTCAAGATAATAGGGAGTAGACTGGTTTTTGCAGACAAGCCTAATTCTCCTCTGCCCATATGTAATTCCCAGATCACTGTCTGCTCAGGCTCATCAATTTGTGTTTCTCAATAAATGCTTGCATTGACCAGGCTGCTCTCAATTCAAGTATGAATTGTCCACAAATGCTGCGGAACTGTTACAATGTCAAGACAACTGAACACATCAGATATGTTTGTTGGTATTAGTGAAGAGGAGATTTTTTAAAAATAAAAGAGAATAGAATTTATTATGTACCAGGAAAGTTACTGTCTTACACTGTCAATCCAGATAATCAGTGTCAACAGAGGAAATGACCATGAACGCTTAGGGTCAAGCTTTGGTTTCTATGCCCCTGGACAGTTGTCCTTGAAAAAAGGACATTTGATACCACTGTACCATTTCTTTTGGAGGCCCAGGCTGTGAGGCTCCTTCTCCTAACCACGGTGAGTATTTTTATTTACAGCTGGGATGATAATTACATGTACCATTCCTTTAATATGGAACACAGTTCCTCCTTTTCCCTCTTAAAGAAGAGAAAGTTTTCCTACCAAATCTGTTATTACCAAGTGGTATTTTCTTCTTCCCAATACACATTGGACCGGCCAGTCTGCCAACTCAGCAGATGCATGTGCCCATGCTCACACACACAAACACACATACAAGTGGAAAAGTAAACAAAAATAGACATGAAAGCATGAGAAGTTATAGAATGACCAAGTTATAGAATGCTTATTTAATGCATGTTCTGGTGTGTTTTGACTAAAAGTGAAAATAAATTCCAAAAGTTAAAACAAAAAAAGTAAGGTGGCTGAAGCATTTGTAGACATGAGACTAAGAAAGTGATGCTGCTATTTGTGACAGGTAAGACTTGGAAACACCCCAAATGCCCAAAAATAGATGACTGGAACAGGAAGATGTGGTATATATACACAATGGAATGCTATTCAGCAATCAAAAAAGATAAACTCATGCCATTCACAGCAACATGGATGGAGCTAGAAGGAATTATGCTCAGTGAAATAAGCCAGAAGAAAAAGAAAAATATCAGATGGTTTCACTTATAGGAAGAAGATAGGGGAACCAGATGAGGGACCAAGGGGAAAAAATAATAACAATAAAAACAAAACACAACAAAACAAAAATAAACAGACAACTAGAAATCAGAGACATTCTGCAGGAGAGAAAGAGGGATCAAAATGAGGGCAGGAAAAACACAAGGGACAGTGGTGATGGTGCAGGGGTGAATTGGTGGTGGAAAGTCTATGGGAACTACACCTGAGAAAAGAAAACAAACATTGTAAAAAAAAAAGAAAAATGATGTAAAATATATATAAATAATTTTTTTTGAAAGAAAGTGGTGCTAAAATAGTTAGCCGTGTGTAATACAGGCTCTGTAGACTGGAGAAGCAGTCAGACCACAGAGAAGTATCAGACCACAGAGTCAGACTTTGAAATCTCATCTTTATAGATCTCTGTGAAGGAGCTAGAACCATCTCTAGGAGATGTTACTGAGCCCTGAAACAGTAGTCAGTCACAAAGTAATGCTCACTGAAGGCTAAGTCACAAAACACCTGTCAGAGCAGAGATAAGCTTCAAAAGGATATTACATTGGGACTGAATGTTTTTCAAATGCAGACAGATGATACCCTTGAAGAAATGTAGGTTTCTCAGCTCAATGAAATGCAAGCTGCCACCACCACCACAATTCCATAATTCTGTGATTCTTCCTCAAACTACTCTGTTGATTGATATTTGCAGCAGACAGATGCTTAGAAGAATCCATTTACTATAACCCTCCCTCAAGCAACATGATGATCCAACAATATTACTCTTCAAAATCTAGAGAAACACTTCAGTGAAGCACTAAAGCAATTAACAAGAAGGGTTTAGACTTTGCCCAGAGATATTTAGAAAGAAAATACAACTAGGCTCAACCTTGAGGCTCAAGGATCAGTAGAGGTATTCTCTGGACATGTTCCAGAGACAAAGTAGCTATTAAAAATTATTGAATTAATTTAAATATAAATTGAAAATAAAAAAAATCTTAAAGTCAGTATTAGTAGAGGATGGCTGTGATACAAATCACTTTTAAAAACCATTTATTTTGGACTTTGCCAAGTGTCATGGACTGCGTGAACCTGAGTGTTTCTAAATTATAACTTTGTGTCAAAGCAGATTGTACAGCCAAGAAAATCTGAAAGGACTTGACTATTTCAAGAGGATTTTATTTATTTGTTTATCTGAGACCTTATTGCAAAAATGATTTAAGAAATTCATAAAGGTACATACAGTGAAGTAAGATAAAATAAATTTAAATGAGTAAGAAAATAAGAGAAAATAAGGTCATGCAAACAGTCAGGGAAAACTAATTCCCTAGACATTCTCTAGACAGTAGATGCCATAGAAGGAGAAGAAATCTCTCCAACTTTCCCCCTCCACCTCCTACAATTGTCCAGTCTCCCCATCAGTTCTCTAAATGCTGTGGATCGATAATATAAACCCACAATGCCAAACTTTCATCTAGAAACTAGTCAATTCCCCCATTCCTTTCTTGAGGCGGAGATAGAAATGAAGTTGTAACTGAGTACGGACAGGTAAGGGGTTTCAAACATCCTCCCTCTAGATTCCTCCCTCTAATTGGATCAATAAAGACGAGCCTTTTACCACATGCAGACTTTAGTGAAAACAAGACAAGAAAACAGCAATCCAAATAAGGAAAAGTCAGTGATTCTATCACTTTGAAAATTTTTAGAAGTTAAGTGATAACATTCTTTCTTTCCCTCTTTATTTTGGAAACAAATGAGAGATGAATACAGGAATCAGAAAGATGGAAACTAAGATATAAACTTTATTACTGGGGTATCTGAATTTGAGGGTGCAGCTTGACCTATAAGCAGAATATGAGATATAATGAGTCTCCTGCGAACAGAACCTACATGTTAAAACAGAGTCCTCTCCATTGCAAAGTAGGAGTACACCCTGATAAGCTCCAAATACAGAGCAGTGGGACCCTGATAAGTGACTCCAAATAGAGAGGACCAAGAAAAGTTTCTACCACGTTTGTTCAGAGCCTCTTGATTAATGACTAAGGACAAGAGAAGAAAATCACAATTAGATCTCCTATACCTCTCAGTCCTCCATGGGATGGGACGTAAGCATTGTCTCTGAAGCACTGCCCAGAAGCAATACCATTTCAGATGCATCAGCAAATAACCCTGGAACACACAAGTAAAGGATAGGAAACAAATCTATGCAAGGGTCATTTCTGAAGTCTGCATTCAAAGCAACAAGGTACAAATACCTGTGTATGGCATGAATAAGTGCATGGGGCAAGATAACCATTTTGTTTGTTTTTTTTTTTTCCATCCCTAAGAGTCTGAATGGCATGAGAAATTGGCAAATAGCATATTAAGCTGAGGCACCTGGTGCTGCCACCCCAGGAATTGGGGCATACTTCCCCATAAAACCCTTCAGTGCTTTCTTGTTCACACATTTAAGTTCCAGTCCTTTGGATTATCCAACAAAGGCAAATCTTGTGGTCCAGGATCTTCCTGTAGTAAGTGTCTCATCCCTTATGGTTCCCTTATGGTTCCCTTTCTCACCACCTCCTAAACCCAAGTTCCCCAAAGCACATGCACTGTCACCTGGGCACTCTTTTCCACTTGAAACACTCCGGTTCTTCCTCTGCTCCTGTTTAACCTCAACCCACTCTTCAAGACTCCATTTACTGCCATCTTGAGAGGTTAGGAACACTACCCTACGGGTTCCCCTGTCTACCCCTTTATCACACTAATGGTCAATTCAATTGTCATCATCTCTTACTAGAATTTATACTTCATAAAGTCAGGGACCATGCCCATCATTTTTTCATTTATTCCCAACATAGCATACAATGTTTGCTGTGTCAAAGGTGCTGCATAAATACTGATTGATTGCATAGTGAAGGGAGACTATCCCCAACCTTAGGACCCCAATCCCCACCCAGTCTCCTTTCCCCTTTGCTAAAGCACTCAGATTTTAATTAATGAGAAACTCCAAAATCCTGCTTCTTAATTAATTGTTTTTATTGTTGTTGCTGTTACTGGATGAAGTCTCCAAGGACCAGAGAATTTGGATATCAGCAGTTTTCCTTCTTTTCTGCCAAGTTAAGAGAGTTACAGCTTTCTTTTCCCAAAAGTATACACTCCCAGTTGACTTATTAACTCAAATAGAACCCAGGAGCCAACAAAATTGTCTTTGTTCAATTACACAGTCATTGCTCTATTTCAACCCCCATTAGTCTTGCTCTCATCAGGCTGATTATAGCCTCCACCCCCACCAAGAATGACTTTGACTGAGAGGTGAGCACAGTTTCCTATCACACTCACACTCCTAAAATATTTAAAATCTAAAAGTTGAAACTCCCACTCTTCTGAGTTGACCGGTGAGCCAGGCCTTTTCTATTCCTGCTTCTGCGACTCCCAGGGTAGTTCTCTGGGGAAAGAGACCTTTCCAGTCTTTTTCCCAGACATTACCTGCTACCTTAAAGAAGGGTCTTGTCTCTACAGGAGTTTCTTTTTTTTTTTTTTCTTTTTTTAGCATATTTTATTTTATTTTATTTTCCATTGTGTCAGAACCAAGATGTTTCTTTCTTTCTTTTTTTTTTCATTTTATTCTTATATTCCCCATACAATTGCAACCCCCCCATTCTGACCCCAATCCCTCCCCTCTCGCCCCTCACCCCCCAAAAAGTGTCTCTGGTTCATAGTTTTTTGTTGATTTTGATTTTCACTTTCTTATAGTTATTCTTTTTCCTGATCCCTTATTTAAGTTTTCTAGATTCCTGCTATGAGTGAGACCATCCAGTATTTTTCTTTTTCTTTTTGGCTTATTTCGCTGAGCATGATCCCTTCCAGTGCCATCCATGTTGCTGCAAATTGCATGTGTTTATCTTTTTTGAATGCTGAGTCATATTCCATGGTATATATGGACCACATCTTCTTGATCCAGTCATCTATTTTTGGGCATCTGGGCTGTTTCCAAAGCTTAGCTATTGTAAACAGTGCTGCTATAAACATAGGGGTGCAGGTGTTCTTTGGAATTGATGTTTCTGTGTCCTTTGGGTAAATACCTAGGAGTGGAATTGCTGGATCATATGGAAGCTCTATGTTTAGTAGGTCCAGAAATCTCCACACAGCTCTCCACAGTGGTTGGACCAGTTTGCACTCCCACCAACAGTGCAGAAGAGTTCCTTTTTCTCCACACCCTCGCCAACATTTGTTGTTGCTGGTTTTTTTAATATGTGCCATTCTCACTGGTGTAAGATGGTATCTCATGGTAGTTTTGATTTGCATTTCCCTGATGACAAGTGATGTTGAACATTTTTTCATATGCCTGTTGGCCATTTGCATTTCCTCTTCAGAGAAGTTTCTTTTTAGCTCTTCTGCCCATTTTTTGACTGGATAATTTTCTTTGTTGTTGTTGAGTCTCATCAGCTCTTTGCAGATTTTTGTGATCAGTCCTTTATCATTAGTGTTGGGTGCAAAAATGTTCTCCCAGTTGGTAGGGTTTCTCTTTGTTTTTGTTATTGTCTCTTTTGCTGTGCAGAAGCTCTTTAATTTGATGTAGTCCCAGCTGTTTATCTTTGCCTTCACTATCACTGCTTTGGGTGATGTGTCTGTAAAGATGTCTTTGATGGGGCCTCCCGGTGGCGCAGAGGTTGAGCGCTGGGTTGCGAAGGTGCCTGCAGCCTCTGCAGCACCAGTTTGATCCCCGGCTGCTCCCCGGCCACCGGAGGAGGGTCCCACATGGCGCGCAGACCTCTCCTGCCGCCCGCTGCTCCCCTCAGCAGTGTACTTCGGTCCTTCTGCCTGCTCTGCTCCCCGTTCTGACTCTGGTGAATTCTCTCACCCTCCCGCGCTTCTGACTGTACCCAGTGCTTGTATAAATAAATAAAATAAATCTTTAAAAAAAAAAAAGTAGAACTTTTAAAAAAAAAAAAGATGTCTTTGATGTGCAAATCACGTAGTGTTTCGCCTATATTTCCTTCTATATAGTTTATGGTTTCAGGTCTTATGTCTAGTTCTTTAATCCATTTTGAGTTGATTTTTGTGTATGGTGTGAGGTAGTGGTCAAGCTTCATTCTTTTGCATGTAGCGACCCAGTTTTCCCAGCACCATTTATTGAACAAACTTTCTTTGTACAGGAGTTTCTTAAACTCAATTCAGAGGTTGGGTTTTAGGGGATCTGAAAAATACCTGAATGCATTTGTAAAATTTGGTGTAAATATCCTTTTGTTTGGGAGGGATCCATAGCTTTTACTAGATTCTCAAAACAGCCCAAAGCCTCGCTGTCCATAGATTTAACTGGAAGGTTCTTTTATAGCATCTTCCAGCTGATCTCTACTAATGGTTTTTTCTTTCATAAGCACTTTTTTTCCCCAAGGCCATCCTCTGGACATGGAGAACCTTATCTCACACACCATTGTCTTAGCTCAGTTTGCATGCAACTTAGAGTTCCTCTTAGAGGAAGCCATGAAGGAAGGTCATGATGTTCTGGAAGACCTCATGTCATCATTTTATGAAAGTTCCCACTAATTGACATGTAGGGAGCTGGTTTCTGCTGTAGACTCTGTTTAAATATGTGTGTGACCATTTGCAAGTTGGTTACCCTCTATATTCTTCCCTTTTCTGTTTGCTGCGAAAAATGTGTGTACTAGATAAAATCTAAAGTCTGTCTTAAGTGTCAAGCACATAATCACATGAAATCAGACTATATTGGCAGAAGTGATACCATGTATAATTAGTTCTACAACATGTGTTTCGATGCTCTATGTTCTAGAAGTGCATGAATGTGCTGTATATTGAACAGGGTCAACTTAGACTATTTCCTATGCATTATCCTTTCTCTGTATTTCCTTTTCATCACATCATTTTCACCCATGCTTTAGTTATCAGCTATGACAGTAAGGTCTCAAAAGTGTAACAAGGACGAAAAATTCAACTTTCAGCTTTTATGTTTCAAAATAGACTTTGACAGCCTAACACAGAATGCAAATTGAAAAGATTTAAAGCAAATATTGTTTAAAAATGAACAGTGATGTAAAATATATATAAATAAAAATATAAGATTTATAAAAAAATTCATGGTAATATAAGAGCTTTATTTCCTGCTCTAGCTTGATAAATGTTTCTCAGAGCAGAAAGGAAGTAAAAAAAAAAAATGCAGAAGCAATGCTTGTACATAATTAGATTCCTAGGAAAAGGGGCCTTCACACTACTCTATCCCCCACGGCCTCTGGTATAAAAGCCCACATGTAGAAAGGACAAGTGTTTGTTCCCAGGGTGGGTTCCAGGAAAGTAAGGTCCTAGAGTTCCCCTGTCCCCCACTAGTGTAGTATGGTTGCAGCAGAGAGTGAGGGGATTCTAGACAAAGATCTGGAACAATCCCCTCGCCTCCTACTACCAAAGAGCTGCAGAGGGAGCATCTTCTCTAGAATTTGACATCTCTATACTAACAGAGTAGTGGGATTCTACCTCCCGAGTGATGTTCTTCCGTGGCCATTAACACCTTAATCTGATATCAACATAAAATACATTGAGAAAAATAGCTTTGCCAAAATCCCCTCTAACCTTACATATTTGGCAGTTAAAGATCCATCTTCTTGAATGCAGAGTTATATTCAATTAAGAACACAGGTCACAATGGTTATGATCAGATGTATTGATTTTCTATACTTCAATAACCAGTGGATAATTCCTTTTAAAAATACAAAACATTTCAATGTGTTTTACATATGTCCAGATGCAAGCACCATGACAGGTCGTGACACAACTCTTTTGCCATGGAAACTCATTTCAGCTAATAGGAAGGCACCAGGCTGTGATGCTGACCACATTTCTGAGCTCTGTGAGCTGACAGGGCAAGTCCTGAGTTTGGATTTATCCGCATGCTCAAACAATGCACCACTTTGTACAGTCCTGACTGACCAAGACCACAGGCGGCTTCCACGGCAACTTTTCTCCAGAGCATCACAAGGAAAACAAGCTGCTGTGTTGAAAGCACACTGGCGCTCATTATACCAACACAGGCAAAAAAACAAAAAGTCAACTTTTGTAAAGACCCAAAGTACAAAACCTGGGATTTCATATGTGAGAAAAGAAATAGTGCATCTCAGACCCACATTACACCCCCTGAAGAAAAGTTTAAAAATGACAAGTACAGGACCTAACAGGTTTGGATCCACAGAATATGTGCTTGGCCTCTCGGACCACCTCAAACATTTTCTTACAGAGAGAAAAAATATAGTGCAAATAATCTCTCTTCTACCACAATGTACCATTTATACTGAGCAGTGTCCTTGACTTGGGAATGAACACATTTTTTTACTCTGTAGTTCTGATGCTGTAGGTGAGCAGAGTGAAGTATATGAACTATCTGTGATAGTTTTTCTTACTCCTTCCCTTCATTTTTTTTTAGAAATTTAAGTTTTTGCATTAAATATCATAGAGTAACTTTCAACCATGTGAGATTTTGAAAGGCAACTTAATATCCTTCCAAAATCCACCCCGTGTCCTTCTTCAAAAAAAGGCGATCAAGCTATCCATTATGTAAGATGGTTCGTGCAAAGTGGGAATTTTGTTAATGGGAACTAAATAATGTTTGTGAAAGTACCTTCAAAAATGTGAATTGATTAGTATTCCATTGTGGTGGGAGTGCTACGGTAACTACTCTTAAGAATTGGGTGATAGGGCCTCCCTGGTGGTGCAGCGGTTGAGTGCTGGGCTGCGAAGCTGCCCGCAGCCTCTGCAGCGCTGGTTCAATCCCCGGCCCCAGTGAGGGTCCCACATGGTGCACAGACCATTCCTGCCACCCATTGCTCCCCTCAGCAGTGTACTTCGTCAGTCTGCCTGCTCTGCTCCCCACTCTGGCTCTGGTGAATTCTCCCACCCTCCCGCACTTCTGACTGTACCCAGTGCTTGTATAAATGAATTTAAAAAAAAGAAAGGAATCTCATGGTAGTTTTGATTTGCATTTCCCTGATTACAAGTGATGTTGAACATTTTTTCATATGCCTGTTGGCCATTTGCATTTTCTCTTCAGAGAAGTTTCTTTTTAGCTCTTCTGCCCATTTTTTGACTGGATTATTTTCTTTGTTGTTGTTGAATCTCATCAGCTCTTTGCAGATTTTTGTGATCAATCCTTTATCATTAGTGTTGTGTGCAAAAATGTTCTCCCAGTTGGTGGGGTTTCTCTTTGTTGTACCATGAGATACCATCTTACACCAGTGAGAATGGCACATATTAAAAAAACTAGCAACAACAAATGTTGGTGAGGGTGTGGAGAAAAAGGAACTCTTCTGCACTGTTGGTGGGAGTGCAAACTGGTCCAACCATTATGGAGAGCTGTGTGGAGATTTCTGGACCTACTAAACATAGAGCTTCCATATGATCCAGCAATTCCACTCCTAGGTATTTACCCAAAGGACACAGAAACATCAATTCCAAAGAACACCTGCACCCCTATGTTTACAGCAGCACTGTTTACAATAGCTAAGCTTTGGAAACAGCCCAAATGCCCAAAAATAGATGACTGGATCAAAAAGATGTGGTCCATATATACCATGGAATATGACTCAGCATTCAAAAAAGATAAACACATGCAATTTGCAGCAACATGGATGGCGCTGGAAGGGATCATGCTCAGCGAAATAAGCCAAAAAGAAAAAGAAAAATACCGGATGGTCTCACTCATAGCAGGAATCTAGAAAACTTAAATAAGGGATCAGGAAAAAGAATAACTATAAGAAAGTGAAAATCAAAATCAACAAAAAACTATGAACCAGAGACACTTTTTGGGGGGTGGGGGCCGGGAGGGGAGGGATTGGGGTCAAAATGGGGGGGTTGAAATTGTATGGGGAATATAAAAATAAAATTTATTATAAAAAAAAAAGAGAGAAAAAAAAGAATTGGGTGACAGTGATATTCTATATTATTTGATTTCCTATTTTTAATGTATTATGCACAAAACTCTGTCCTTTGGTGCCATATCAGAGTTATAACAAAAATTGTTGTATATAGTGGTTAGCCAGGAAGCACCCCAACTCTCTCTGTTTGGGATAATAATACCATTAACCTTAGACCACTTAACTCTTTTTAATGTCATTGAAAGTGGCTGCCTGGTGGCTTTGTTCTCTGTTGGCGCTCCTCCAGCATTCTGTCCCCCATTGTGGCAATTTGTTCCTGGAAAGGAACCGAACTGAGGCCCAAACTTCTAGCACCTTTTGGCACTTGGTGCTTTCCTGCCCTCTTTGCATGTTCCCTTGGCATTCGTGGGTGGTGGCACAACTCAGCGTTATAATGAAATTAGTTAGCGACACCGGCAGCCTCCTCCGGAATATGAGTGATTCCATTAAATGAATGTGACCCCTCACCCCACTGGCGCCATGTAAGCTGGTGTCCCCAAGTCTGAAAGCACGAATTCCACTTGGTGTTTCCCTTTGTTTATGGTCTCTTGGCCAAATTCTCAAGCCCTGTGAACTTGTTTTCATCCAATTCAATAGAATCCAAATTAGCAGGAAATATTTGATGACGTAGAGGAGATCTCCAAATATGTGCTGTCCTCTGCCAGAATGGGGCTAATTCTTTTGAAATCAGAGCACTTAATGATTGCTGTTATTTAAAGACAAAATAAATGAAGAAAGATAAATCACCGCTCCTGTGGGGAAGACAGGAATAAGAGAGAATTCTCAGTTTCCCTCTGCTACAACTAAATAGATGTCTCCCAATGAAATATACTTTTGGTTTGGGACAAACAAAAAAGGTAGGTGAAAAAGTATCCCATTAATAGTTAATTAAAAAATAAATACATAGCAAGAAAAAAAGCAGAATAATCTATATGAGAAAATAACTCCCTAAGAGATCATATTCCAGTTTGCTCCTTTACTTCTTTTCTTAACTCATCAAATGATTATTATTTCATTCTCAAATATAGAAGAGCCAACATCTTCTATTTGAGCAATCTCATTGTGACCTAACTTATTCAGGCCTGGGGGTCACCCCCAGATAGAACTTTGAGGTCAGGGTCATTCTTATAAGCCCTCTTATGAGTACTTCACTGGTTGGTAATCACAGGTTGAATTTCTGGGAAAATTCTCTTGCCAGTTCTTCTGTATATTCAAACCATATATCAATTGGGTGATGAGGCCACAAAGTGTGAATTGCTAAGATATAGCATTATAAAGACCACTTCAACAGGCATGTTCCCCTCACAAAGGAATCTTCTCTAAGAGTTGAAGTATGAAAAACAGGAGGTTAGACCCCGAATAGCCAAAGCTCTTCTGAAAAATAAAGAAGGGAATGGAGGCATCACACGCCCAGACTTCAAACTATACTACAAAGCCATAATCATCAAAACTGCATGGTATTTGAACAAGAACAGACACACAGACCTATGGAATCGAATAGAAAATCCAGAAATAAACCCACAGATTTATGGTGAACTAATATTTGACAAAGGAGCAAAGAATATGCACTGGAGCAAAGAAAGTTTGTTCAATAAATGGTGCTGGGAAAACTAGGTCACTACATGCAAATGAAGCTTGACCACTACCTCACACCATGCACAAAAACCAAATCAAAATGGATTAAAGAACTAGACATAAGACCTGAAACCATAAACTATATAGAAGAAAATATAGGTGAAACACTACATGACATGCACCTCAAAGACATATTTACAGACACATCACCCAAAGCAGTGATAGTGAAGGCAAAGATAAACAGCTGGGACTACATCAAATTAAAGAGCTTTTGCACAGCAAAAGAGACAATAACAAAAACAAAGAGAAACCCCACTGACTGGGAGAACATTTTTGCACAAAACACTAACAATAAAGGACTGATCACAAAAATCTACAAGGAGCTGATGAGACTCAACAAAAACAAAGAAAATAATCCAGTCAAGAAATGGGCAATATGGGGTTTTTTGTGATTCCATATGAATTTCATCAATAATTGTTCTATTTCTTTGAAGAATGACATTGAAATTTTGATTGGAATAGCATTGAATCTGTATATTGCTTTTGGTAGGATGGCCATTTTAATAATGTTTATTCTTCCAATCCATGAGCAGGGGATGTCTTTCCATTTCTTTGTGTCTTCTTCTATTTCTTTTACCAGTGTTTTAAAGTTTTCTTTGTATAGGTCCTTTACCTCTTTTGTTAGATTTATTCCCAAATATTTGATTTTTTTTTGTTTCGATAATAAAAGGGATTTTTTTTTTATTTCTTCTTCTTCAGATTTATTGTTTGTGTATAGGAAGGCTACTGACTTTTGCGTGTTGATTTTGTATCCTGCCACTTTACTGAACTGATTGATGAGTTGAATTAGTTTTTCTGTGGAGTTTTTGGGGTTCTCTATGTATATTATCATGTCATCTGCAAATAGTGATAGTTTGCCCCGAATAGCCAAAGCTCTCCTGAAAAAAAAAAGAAGGAAATGGAGGCATCACACTCACAGTCTTCAAACTATACTACAAAGCCATAATCATCAAAACTGCATGGTATTGGAACAAGAACAAACATACAGACCAATGGAATCGAATAGAAAATCCAGAAATAAACCCACAGATTTATGGTCAACTAATATTTGACAAAGGAGCAAAGACTATGCATTTGAGCAAAGAAAGTTTGTTCAATAAATGGTGCTGGGAAAACTGGGTCGCTACATGCAAAAGAATGAAGCTTGGCCAATACCTCATACCATACAAAAAAATCAACTCAAAATGGATTAAAGAGCTAGACATAAGACCTGAAACCATAAAATACATAGAAGGAAATATAGGCGAAACACTACGTGATTTGCACATCAAAGACATCTTTACAGACACATCACCTAAAGCAGTGATAGTGAAGGCAAAGATAAACAGCTGGGACTACATCAAATTAAAGAGCTTCTGCACAGCAAAAGAGACAATAACAAAAACAAAGAGAAACCCCACCAACTGGGAGAACATTTTGCACACAACACTAATGATAAAGGACTGATCACAAAAATCTGCAAAGAGCTGATGAGACTCAGCAACAACAAAGAAAATAATCCAGTGAAAAAATGGGCAGAAGAGCTAAAAAGAAACTTCTCTGAAGAGGAAATGCAAATGGCCAACAGGCATATGAAAAAATGTTCAACATCACTTGTAATCAGGGAAATGCAAATCAAAACTACCATGAGATACCATCTTACACCAGTGAGAATGGCACATATTAAAAAATCTAGCTACAACAAATGTTGGCAAGGTTGTGGAGAAAAAGGAACTCTTCTGCACTGTTGGTGGGAGTGCAAACTGGTCCAACCACTATGGAGAGCTGTGTGGAGATTTCTGGACCTACTAAACATAGAGCTTCCATATGATCCAGCAATTCCACTCCTAGGTTGTTACCCAAAGGACACAGAAACATCAATTCCAAAGAACACCTGCACCCCTATGTTTATAGCAGCACTATTTACAATAGCTAAGCTTTGGAAACAGCCCAAATGCCCAAAAATAGATGACTGGATCAAGAAGATGTGGTCCATATATACCATGGAATATGACTCAGCAATCAAAAAAAGATAAACACATGCCATTTGCAGCAACATGGATGGCGCTGGAAGGGATCATGCTCAGCAAAATAAGCCAGAAAGAAAAAGAAAAATACCGGATGGTCTCACTCATAGCAGGAATCTAGAAAACTTAAATAAGGGACCAGGAAAATGAATAACTATAAGAAAGTGAAAATCAAAATCAACAAAAAACTATGAACCAGAGACACTTTTTGGGGGGCGGGGGCGGGAGGGGAGGGATTGGGGTCAGAATGTGGGGGCTGCAATTGTATGGGGAATATAAAAATAAAATTTATTATTTAAAAAAAAGTGAAAATCAAAATCAACAAAAAACTATGAACCAGAGACACTTTTTTGGGGGTGGGGGGCGGGAGGGGAGGGATGGGGGTCAGAATGGGGGGGTTGCAATTGTATGGGGGAATCTAAAAATAAAATTTATTATTAAAAAAAAAAAAAGAAATGGGCAGAAGAGCTAAAAAGAAACTTCTCCAAAGAAGAAATGCAAATGGTATATGAAAAAATGTTCAACATCACTTGTAATCAGGGAAATGCAAGTCAAAACTACAATAAGATACCATCTCACACCAGTGAGAATGGCACATATTTTTTTTAATTTAAATAATAAATTTTATTTTTATATTCCCTCATACAATTGCAAACGCCCGAGAATGGCACATATTAAAAAAAAAAACTAGCAACAACAAATGTTGGCGAGGTTTTGGAGAAAAAGGAATTCTCCTGCACTGCTGGTGGGAGTGCAAACTGGTCCAACCACTATGGAGAGCTGTGTGGAGATTTCTTGAACTACTAAACATAGAGCTTCCATATGATCCAGCAATTCCACTCCTAGGTATTTACCCAAAGGACACAGAAACATTAATTCCAAAGGGCACCTGGACCCCTATGTTTATAGCAGCACTAATTACAATAGCTAAGCTATGGAAGCAACCCAAATTCCCAAAAGTAGATGACTGGATCAAGAACATGTGGTACATATACACCATGGAATACTACTCAGCAATCAAAAAAAGATAAACACATGCAATTTGCAGCAACTGAATGGATGGAACTGGAAGGGATCATGCTCAGCGAAATAAGCCAGAAAGAAAAAGAAAAATACCAGATGGTCTCACTCATAGCAGGAATCTAGAAAACTTAAATAAGAGACCAGGAAAAAGATTAATCAATGCAAAGTAAAAATCAAAATCAACTAGCAACTATAAACCAGAGACACGCTACGGGGCGGGGAAAGGAAGGACTAGAGTCAAAATAAGGGGGGAGGTGCAATTGTATGGGGAATATAACCAAAATGAAAATGCATACATTGTGCAAAGATGAAAAAAGATGTAAGAATTATATAAAATAAAATATTTAAATAAAAAAAAAACAGGAGGTTAGAAATAACCTCTAATTCCTGCCAGCACTTGAATAGTTGCAATGTCATTTTACTGTCCCAGATGGAATAATTAGCTCTGCCCAATTTAATGCAGAAGAAACTCTCCATAAAGGAGAAGAACGATGGTAACCTAAGAATGAGCAGGAATAAATTTCAGGTGATTCTTGTGTTTATCAGGATCCTACTTTGTTGAGTAGGTAGCTGCAAAATAATGGTTATACTTTTTTGCTGTGGTTCCCAGCTTCCCAGGTTTGATTAAGCCTACTAAGAATAAATTTGTTTCTAGTACCCCCTTAAATCCTTCTTGAAATCTGGGGCAGAATAAACTTGTCCCTAGTACTCATTTAAATCCTTCTTGAAGGGCCTCCCCGGTGGCGCAGCGGTTGAGCGCTGGGTTGCGAAGCTGCCCGCAGCCTCTGCAGCGCCGGTTCGATCCCCAGCTGCTCCCCGGCCACTGGAGGAGGGTCCCACATGGCGCGCAGACCGCTCCTGCCGCCCGCTGCTCCCCTCAGCAGTGTACTTCGGTCCTTCTGCCTGCTCTGCTCCCCGCTCTGGCTCTGGTGAATTCTCTCACCCTCCCGCGCTTCCGACTGTACCCAGTGCTTGTATGTATAAATAAATAAATAAATAAATAAATGAATAAATAAATAAATCTTTTTTTAAAAAATAAATAAATAAATAAATAAATAAATCCTTCTTGAAATCTGAGGCAATTGGTTTGGAACTGGTAATGTGATTTTCCTCACTTTTTAAAACAAGATTCTTGCCTTCTTCCCAAGTATAATAACACATCTTAGAGGTGCATATTTCCTCCAGATAACTATCTTTCACATCAAAAATCTTATGTTTAACTGACATGAGTTTTCCTTCCATGTTTCATTGTGCACATGTATGTAACCTCCAGTCCTTTGAGTCGGAGCTAGGGTGAGAGGTAGAGGGATGGGTAGGGCCCCTGGCAGCGAGCCTTGGATGTGAGTGAGACTGGATGGACCGGTTATGGAATTCTCTCTGATCATTAATCATAAATATTCTCTATTCAAACTCTGTTTTTCCCCTGATATGTGTTGTCAGATACTTTCCATCCTAATACAAGCAATTAAGTTTTGAGTTGTTTATATATCCTTGTTTTACCTCATTTTATTGGAAAAGGTTAATGACATGAAGTCTACTTCATGAGTCAACACAATTGTATTTATTAAGGCATGCACTCTGCAAAACTGCAAGCTAGAAATGGAAAACTTGCTGTCATTAACTCCTGCTTGAAACTTTTGAAGTATAGAAAAAAGTCAAGCAGTATGCATTAATGTAAGATTAATAATAAGATTAATCAATTTTTTGTTTCTTAATTTTTTTTAAGATTTTTTTTTTATTTATACAAGAGCTGGGGTACAGGCCAGAGGTGCGGGAGGGTGATAGGATTCACCAGAGACAGAGCAGGGAACAGAACAGGCAGACAGACCCAAAGCACAGCTGAGGGGAGCAGCAGGCGTGACAAGAGAGGTCTGCCTTGCCATGTGGGAATCTCCCTGGCCGGCCGGGAATTGAACCCGCACTGCAGAGGCTGCAGACAGCTTCACAGCGCTTTTCTCAACCCACTGCACCACCAGGGAGGCCCAATTCAATAAAATATTGATGACACAAATATACAAGACACAAATCTCATATGTAAACGGGAACTTTGTAAGAGGGTCAAAATAGACGCATTCAGAATGAATGAATCTACCCATCACACAAAGCAATGCATTCCATTTTTCCAAACACAAGGTCCATCTCCATCTTTTTTCCCTCATTGGTCACATTGTTTTCATGAATTAAAAAGTGTGAGTCTGTTCTGCCTCATAATTTCAACAATTTTTATGTTTCTACTTTTGCTACCATGACATTTTATTGCCCTCTGAGAGTGTCTGGTATCTCTGTCTCCAAAGTGGATAAGTAGTGGAGAACCAAATAATCCAACCACTAAAAGTCTGGAAGACAGCTCAAACAATTGGCAGTCTTGTTTTCAAGTGCCATTATTAGTTTTGTTCCTTAAATCTTTTGGTTCTATCACCTTAGAGTGACTTATCCACTGCTAAATGGGAAAGCTTATGCCTTTTTTCCTCCCAGAGAGAAGAATTTGAGGCTAGGTGCTACCTGAAGAACAGGATTATTATTCTTCCAAAGTGTGCCGGTCATTGTGTTTATTTCCCCAGAACTGTTTGTACTATGGCTTCAACCCACAGTATTTCCCACTAGGAAGGAACAAGTTAGAAAGTTATTTAGAACTCAGAGACATATACTCAAGTTAGCTTCTCATTCTCAACTTGACCTGTGGTCAATTGTGAAATTTAACCTACTCATTTTTTAGGTTAGGGACTAAGATGAAAGGCTAAATGGAGTTGGATAAAATGTCTGAAGAATGAGGATTTTGCTTGATGAGGGGCATTGTCTTCAAAGTTATGACAAAAATGATGATAAAGACGATAACCATGGATTGTATATTTTCCTTGAGCACCATTACCTAAAACAGGATAGAAATAAGATTGTCCCTGCTTTAAATTGTTAGATTTTCCATTGTGTTAAGATAAATTTTTCCTGCATTATTAACAATAATAGGATTCTTTTTCAGTCATATATCCAGAAGATAAACTGAAGGACTTTTCAAAGATCTTCTGTATCCCTAAGATATTTTCAACCTGCTGTTAATGCAAAGAAGTTCAGAAACAAGTGAACAAACAAAAATGCATCCTGAGCTAAGAGGGAAATTACATGCTCCTCCTCCTAGCACCCTGGATTTTTCTAGCAACATGAATCTTCCTCTGGATGGGAATGGAGAGTTTTCTGTCCAGGACAGAAGAATTCCCAGCTTGAGCTTCAGAACTGGACTGAAGAAACCCCAGTTTCTCATTCACCATCATCATGAGTAGGCAATAAAATACATTAGGGCTTGTTTTTGAAATCCAAGGCTACAAGACACTTTACACCCCAGATTCCATCCTACCACAGTTGGGTGACAAGAGGTCAACATAGAGCCATTTTTAGGATTAAACAATACTGAGCCCTTGAAAATTACAGAGTATTTACCGTTGTCCCACAGTAATTGTGGGAAACATTTTGGATGGTCTTCTGAGAAATCCAGTGTAGTAAGAATGAAGAGAGAAAGCCACAATTTGAATAAAGGAAACCCAAGACTACAGTATGTAAAGAAATGATGAGAGTTCTTCCTCTCTTCTGACAAGACCCACAAACAGATGAGCTTTCTGATACTCACCAACAAGACTCACGCTTTGGACAATGGTTCAACAGCTTTATTCATTTCAACAAAAATTGAAGTGTTCTAGATAGCACGTAGGTACTGGGGATACATTAATGAACAATGTCCGATCCCTCTCTTCATATGACTTAAACTCTAAAAAGGACCACAGATGAGTAAGCCAAGTATTTCAATAAATATTCTTTCCCCTGCCTTTTTACCTGGAAGCATCCAATTCAGCTATCTGGTTGCAATTTACACATTAGCTCAGCAACAAAAAGCTCCCTTGACAGCATAGTACTTCTTTTTCATAGTACTTTTCAAATTTGTCATTTAAGAATTTATTTGTGTAAATGATTTCAGTATACATCTCCTCCATAAGGAATATCATCTGGTTTTGACAGTATTCCTAGCACCTCAGACAATGTCTGGCACCCAGTAGATATTCAAAAGTGAATTTGATGAATGAATGAAAAGCATTAAAAGCAATGATAGAAGTATGCATGGAACACTCTAAGAGCACAGACAAAGGGGATCTATCCATACCAGAAAGCTCTGGAGAAGTGTTCTGAAGAAGATAACTGATATGAACTTTGAACGATAAGGAGATGTTAGTTAACTAGGCAAAAAAAGAGGGAACAAGCACACCCAGTCATGAAAGCAGCTTCTATATCAGGGCAGCACTAAATGGCTTGCACTGTGAGAGCAATTGTAAGTAATGCATTACTTGCAGGGCATGAATTGTGATGGAAGGCATAGCAGGAAACTTAGCTCAAGTACATGGAAAACTGTACATCATTCTGAAGAAATTTTTGATTTCCTCTGTAGACAAGAGAAGCCTTTGAAAGTTATAAATCAATTAAGGCTACTTTAAGAAGTAGCATGGTCAGACTGACAATGTATTTATCATTCTTTGGACAAAGCAGGGAAATAGTAACTCCCAAATCAAGATAAGCATTGAAGATACAACTCTCCAGTCCCCACCAGTCTCCCTAGCATGGAGCATTACAGTCAATATGGAGGTCCCCAGTGCATAATTTCATGGCAAATATTGGCTAAGCACATTACATGCACCCAGCTCTTGTGTGGTTACATGAGAAGTAAACAAATCTGGTTAGGGAAGCAAAACACAACTATGAAACACCAGAGAATAAAATTACACATAAGTAGGTAATGTAAACTAAAAAAAAAAAAAAAAAAAAGCAAAACAAACTGAGGACAAAGCAGAACCAGAGATGTGTGGGGTGAGTGGGGAAAGACTCTTTGTAAGAAATAATTCTTGATTTTAAGAAAGTGAGGGGAGTGAAGAGGCAGGACTGTAGGGAAGGTGCTCAGATATGGGCTGCTGTGGAAGCCACAGTGTGATCTAATACCAACCAGCGAAGGCTGCCTGCGTGGTTTGGACAGGCTACTTGAGGAAACGTGATGGTGGCTCTCACCAATTTATTGTAGTAAATACTGTTTCTAATTTTTTTTAAATCATCCCATTTTTCTTATTAACATACTGGTATATTTCCTACCCGTTTTTGGTAATAGTTTATTTATTTATTTATGTACTTATTTATTTTTCCTCTAATGAGGTAGCACTGGTTTACCACACTGTGTGATTTAGGGGAATGTGCTCTTAGGTCCTCAGATGTTTGCCACTACCTCAACCCCCACCTTCCTAGCATTCATAGTCCTTTGTCATAGATCCTTGTACCCTTGTGGAATAGCTGCTATCTTTTAAGCTCTTCAGAATGACTGCCTCCCTTCCTGAATGTGTCAGTCTTGAAGTCTTCATGTGGGGCTGAGCGAGGCAGGTGTAGTGCTTGGCTTGGTTGAGTTGGGCAGTTGGCTGTGGGGGCACCTGGTCAAGGGAATTGGAACATTCTGCAAAGGGGGAGGTGACTGCCACATGGAGACACATAGGGCAAGCGTCGGAGCCTGATTTTAATGGTTGCTTTGTGGCCATGGAGAAGGAGGTCTTTGTTTGTAGGAAATACACTCTGAAGTACACAAACAGGTTGAGTTGGAGAGCAGACATGTTAGGATGATATGTCAACGATTACTCTCAAATGCTTTAGGGGAGGAGGTGTTTTGTGTTAAGCTTACAACCTTCCTGTAATTTAAGATATTTTTTAATTATACTATTTAAAAAATACTTAAATATTGTTATCTCTGAACTTGAGCTAATTCATAGACATATCACACTTATTAGACTCTTCAGAATTGTTTGCTTATATTTTTAATTCTGTTTGTGTAAAAAAGTGAAAAGAAAAAAACAAATAAAAGGAAAAATAAGAGAAAAACAAAATCCCAGAATCTAAACCCTAGTTGCTGAGATCATCCCAGAAATGCCTTAGTCCCTGGGCTTTGTTTTGTCTTATCAAGTGAAATCAGTCTTTATTTTCCTTTTGCTGTTGCTCCAATTCATCCATTCAGTTGCTTAACAGGGACTTCCATGTGCCCAAAACTGTGCTAAGTGTCCAGAATGCAATGGGAAGGAGAGCAAATCCTCTACCTCTGTCACAGTTTAGTGTTTTTGCAACCCATCCCATTGATAAAAGATAATCTTAGCATCTGAAAAAGTCCCCAAAGTGTAGAACCCTTTTTACTTGTTGACTCCAGGCTAGCAAAGCTCTTCACTTTCCCCCTACACCTGCAATACCTGCCTCTCCACCCCCTCATTCATTCAGCCAGTCTCTGACTACTTTATAAAGCAGTGCCCTCTCCTCTCTCCCTGTCAACTCCTTTATCTCATTTTATTCACCTCATTTCATCTCACTCCATGAACACAGGATCTTTAGTTTTTTGCTTGTATATTTCAAGCACCTAAAGCATAATCTGATACATGAGAATTTAGTAAATATTAGTTGATGAGTGAATGAATGAATGAATGAATGAATGAATGAATTAGTACTATGAAGGGACAGGGCAGGAGACTATAGGAATGTGAAGTTAGATGCCTATATGGACCTGGAGAAGCTAGGCAGTAAGGACAGACTTTCCTGAGGAAAAGCCTACTTTAGGTAATGTTTTACCGTAAGTGCTTTTACAAACAATAACTCATAAATCTTACAAAATCCTAGGTGGTATTATCCCACTTGACAGAAGAGAAAACTGTCTCCATGGTTCCTGAAAACAGGAAATCAGAGGTATTTCAGTTGGAGAATCAAACCCAAAAAAACCCAAAAAACAAAAACATGAATTCAGCAGACAGTAGGAAATCTGTCAGGAAATAACACACCCAGTCTACATTATCACTCAACTCCAAGAACACTCCAATTCAACTGTCTGAGTTTCTAATTACAAGGCAACCATTTTGGTCTTCAGAAATGTCCAGTCACAACAAAAGGCACTTAAGACTGAGTCATTTTTGATTGTTTAAAATTTAGCTTTCCCACGTCTCTATTAACAGGGATAGTATTCTTTAAGTTGTTCTGTAGTGGTGTTGGTGATGAGTCACATTTGCATAGGCTTTTCTATGTGCAAAGCAGTTTTAACTCATGATTTCATTTGGTCCTTTCAGTAATAGGAGTTTTTATTCTACAAATATATATGTGTGTGTGTATGTGGGTGTGTGTAAAATTGAAGTTCAAGGATGCCCTCTCGGTCTCAGAGCTCAATAGTAGCCTCAACCTCACCTTCCTTATATAATCTTTCTTTCTTTGAATGGGCTTGGCTGTATGCCAATAAATCCTTATTTACAAAAGCAGGTATATTTGGTCTGTGGGTTACAGTTTGTTAACATCTGCCATTTACTTGTTTAATAATGTTTTCTGTGGCAACACTGGCTTATAAGATGTTATGTTTCAGATTTACAGCATTATTACTTGACATTTGTATACTCTACATCATGATCACTATCAAAAAATCTAGTTTTCAACTTTCATCTTTTAATCAGATGGTGAACCCTCATCTGCACAAGATAAAATTCAGTTTTACAGCAACATACTATCAATAATTACCCAAATAGGCCAGCAAAGTTATATGAGAGTATCAGTAGCTGGAAGCTGTATGAAACTGAGGTCATGGCTGAACTGGTGTTCAGATTGGGGCAGACACCCACAAACTCTCCTGCAGTCAGTATCATCATCATGGTGTATAGATGATTTTTATATCCCAAAAAACATAAAACTGGGAAAAATCAAAAGGAGTTCTGTTGATGTTCTTATTATTTACTATAGCTTTAATCCAGGTTGGCTAGTAGTCAAAGGTAAGTATTTCAAGCATTGATTGATTTGGGGCTATGAAATCTTCCCTGACCTCTAGTAGGGGAAGAAATGATGCCTCCCGAATTAGGAGTCAAACCACAACTCACTCATTTCTGATAAGCAGAAAAGAGGTCACACTGGAATTGTCCAGTTTCCCTCTGGAATGCCCCTCTGAAGCTTTGGCTGAGAATGGGGAAATCCATGTCATCACCTTTCCACCACGCAATAGTCACAGTTATTAGAGACTTCCAAGGCACTCAGATCCAGGTTTAGGTCACATGGGGGCCTAAACAATGGGATTCCTGCTCCCAAGGACAGAGGAAACTCTAATTGCATTTCTCAGTCAACACACACGCTACACTTCCACCTGAGACATTTGTTGTCTAAGCACTGACCAGACTGAAGTGGCATGGTATGAAATAGTGATCTCTGATCTTCTATGGTCTCAGAAGGAACTGGGATCACTGCTTTTCTGCTCAACAAACAGGACTTTCAGCCCCAAAATCACTGGTTTCCAGCCTGAGGGCAAACCTCTCTAGAAAGACCTTGGCTCCTTCATGCTGTGATGGCATAAAACAAGAGCTTTGTTGGAGTTAAAACATGGAACTCTGAGTACTTCGCAGCGGAAACCTGTAGCTTCTTTAGGTGAGGAGCAACCAGGGAGAGATATGGAAGTGGAAGAGACAAATGCAGTGACAGGAACAACTGGCATGGTCTCAATTAGGGGTTAAAAAAAAAAAAAAAACCTTGAAAGAAAAGCACAAGAGACAAAGAGCATCATCCCACTGCAGCAAGGAAACCTTCCCTGACTGCATGTGATATAACAATACCCTCCTTCCCCAAGATTCTCTGCCTGTCCCCTCTGGATACCACGATATATGGATGATGGGAACTCTGGTAATATACAACTCCATTGCCAGAGCAAATCATTCCCATATAAATTGCTGTCACTTATGTAGTTGACACTCAGAACCCTGCTATCTCAGAGTGACACTGCTCTATGAGTCTTCTATTATTTACATATCCATATTGTCCAGATGATTCCCATTTAGTTTGCCCAGTACATCATCTCACACAGATATTCCCACCCTACGTTGCAACCTAGGTCCCCTTTATTAAGTGTTTTCTCATGTGAGCCCAAGTTAGAAATTACTAGAAGCTGCTATGTACTTATTCAGTCTCACCAAGCTATCACTGACACAAAAGAGAAATAAGCTCCTTCAGCTGCTGATGAAAAGCACTTAAGGCAAACCCTTTCTCCATAATTGGCTCACAGGGCTTCCAACCTTTTGCAACAGTAATGAATTAGGCCATTTCAAATATGGAGAATGTAAGACAGACCTTGGAAAATGAGGGTGGAGAACATAATTGGTAGTGGAGACATACACTGCTACATACTACAAAGTTCATCCTGTCATTTTTTCATCTGCTGACAATAGTAAAGAACCAAGAAACATCTGGCCTGAAATGCAGCCATATCTTTTTAAAACCCAGTCTAAGAGATCTACTGCCTCATAATAAAGAATCCTGTTCTCCCACCAGTATAATCAGAACTGTTCTTAACACACCACAAACAAAAGTCCTTTGACTTCAACAACGTATGCCATAGAGTCCCTCTCTTCTCTCTTTAGGATACTATGCTTGGCTATTAGGCCATGTAGCAGAGCTCCAGCAATCCCCTGATGCTGCATCCAGCCTCTTCAACTTGGAGAGCTTCAGACCACCCAGTTCATTGAGTTTGTCAAGTCCTGCCATGAAGCAACAAATGTAACTAGGGAGGGACCTGGGAGAGAAGGGAACTAACCTGTGACACAGGTGGTGTCCCAATGACTTTATCACCTGAGATAGCACTTTCTCCATTTGGTATGTGATGAAACTAATGATGAAAAAGGTTAACAAACTGGCCAACATCACATGATTCAAACCCAGGCCTTGAGTCAAATGCCATGCTTTTCCTGCTGTACTGCCCCAATTCTGGAGCCATGCACAGGGCGTGAAAAATGAGAAATGCTTAGGCATTGATACTTTATCTTAAAAGCAAGAAAAAGTCAGCATAAACTTTTTTATCTTACATATTACACTCTGGAAGGAATGTACAGATCTTATTGAAGGAGGATAAAATTGGAGGTAAGGAGTCCAGTAAGGTTAGTGCAATATTCCAAATGAGTGTTGATAAGTGCTAGAAATAAGGTGCGTGTCGGTTAAGATCCCATGGTTTCAAACAACATAAATAAATCCAGACATTCCTATCTGTTGGTTACTTTGGAAGAACCTTCACTTGAAGGATTTGGTGGGCTCACATGTCTCTCAGGAGGCTGACAGGTAAGATTTGATAACGTAACATAACCAAAAGCTCCAAAAGTCTGGCACACTGGTAGAAGAGGGACTCTTGGGTGGTCAAGCAATATGGTTGGGATGCTTCTGCCACTACCTTGCAACTAGTGGTCCCTAGTCATTCCTCTGCCCTCTAGCCAATCACTCAAGTTCAGAGACCTAGGACAGAGCAGCTGCCTGGCCAAATTTAGGTCACACATCAGGATCTAGTTTGGATTATAGGACATGAGAGGGTGAATCTTTCGCTCTTGGATTCCGTGATGGAACACACAAGTTAGGAATTACTTCCAAGAGGATGTACAATGTACAATGAATGGTGGTAATTTGCCTCACTGGAAATCAGGATTCTACTTGGAAGGTGGAATGGATATTGGGCAGTACAAATATGATCAATGTTCTCAAGAAGCATTAGTAGTGGATTTGGGGAGGAGACAATGGCATTTGAAGTGCTGTAAGCTTTTGATTACTAGTTGAGAGTCCATGGTGTACAGGACAGTGGCCCAGAGTTGTTATTAGAGTTCTAAGAAACATAAAACTCACATGGAAAGTGAGACCCAAACACAAAGATAAGTGACAATACTAAATCACATATGTCATGTGTAGATGCAGATAATAAGGCATATGAGATTCAGAGAATGGAGATAATATCAAATCTAAAACTTAAGAAAGTCATCCCTGTAGACTTTGAGGTATATGTAGAATTTGGGTCAGCAGATGGGGAAAGAGAAAGCCTTCTAGGCAGGAAGGATGATCTGAACAGAAACATAGAAGTATAATATAAAAGGTGCTTTTGGGAATCAATATCCACAGTGATGTAGGGGAAAGAGTTCTTATAAGAAGCCTCTCCTAACTAGGGATGAGTGATATCTAAGGTCCACAAAAAGGGACAATTTCCCCCTTCTCTTCTTGTTTAGTTGACCTTGGTCAATTACTAAGGGTTGCATTTCCAGGCTTTAGGGAGAAAATTAAGGAAGGTGTTGTACTTGTAGGACTGAAGGGTTGGGCTTAAATGTGTCAGTGGTAATGAGAGGAGAAAGAAAACAGATCAGAGAGACTTGGCATCAAGCTTCAAGTTCCTAACTCCCCTTCCTGGACCAGAGCCACCTGGGATGGTCCTAATTCATACAGTTAGTTGTCAGGCTGCCAATGCCCTGCACTACCCCAGCTGCCCCATTATCCTCTCTGACGCTCCTTCCCACCTTTTAGCAACATATCTCTCATCGAGCCCCAGGACGAGGTCAATGGCAGGCAGTGGAAGTGGACCATGACTTCCCGGTGGCAGGGGTATTTTGCCCTGGCAGATATTTAATGGGATCAGACCTTAGGGGACCAGCGCTCCCTCCAGGCTTGTGCCTCTTTAGCATTCCCACTTCCTTATGTGGTACTTGAGGTGGGGTCAAGGGGCAGTGTGCTGATCATACCACCAGCTGATAGTTTCAGGAATACGTCAGGCTTCCAGGACCCTGCCAGCAGTTGGAGATGCTTCCATTTCCATTTCATTTCACTTTCATCCATTTCATTTCCTGCAGGCTCCAGATTCTTCTTCTCTCTTCCAGTTCTCAAGCATGATGCACCAAGCTCACTATGTTGGGTCATTAAAGTGGGATTGCAGAGGACCAAGATAGGCCACAACCACAGTACATAGGTAGCAGGCTTTTCCTTTAAAGAGACCCAGAGGCATGGCAGGATGTGTTTTCCCATCATGAAGGGATGTCCTTGGCAGCTTATTTCCTTCCCGTTGTGCTATTTTTCCCTGTGATGACATTAGTTGCATTTAAAACCTAAACTTGAGTTTGTAGCCAGTGGAACAGTAGAGTAAAAATGTTTTCCATTTCTCTAGTTCTTTACAACATTCCATGGACTAATCAAGAGCAGCCAGATATGTGGTCCAGGCCCTACAAGCAGCCTTTAGAAGCCGGAAAAGGTAAGGAAACACATTCTCCTCTAAAAACTTCAGAAAGATGCTGAATTTTAGCCCAGTGAGATCTTCTTAAAATTTCTGATGCCCAGAACTGTAAGATAGCAAATGTGTGTTGTTTTGAAGCAGCAAGTTTGGAATAATCTGTTGCAGCAACAACAGGAAACTAATAAAGCTTCCCCTAGAAACAGTTAGGGCCAGCTCAAGGTCCAGTAGCTTCTATAGACTTCTAGCATCTCTGAGGCCACAGTCTGCATAACTACAAGGAATTGTTTAAGCCCTGTTATGAGGGCTTATGGGAGGGTTTGTTCCCACAAACTAGGGAGAGTCTTTGAAGAATCTCTCCAAGTTATTAAAGAAGGAAGGAAGAGAGCTAGCTGACTTCTCACCTCTCCTGGACTCATACACCCCGGAGGACCATGTTCCACTGAGATTTTTGTTCACTGAGATTTCCTGTGGCACGTTTGTGTCTTGCTACTTTCCAAAGATGTCTCTTTCTTCCCAGTAAAATCGAGAAGAGCCAATAAGGTGCAGGCCAGCTGCTGGGTCTCCTTTCCCTCACACATACCACATATAAAATAGGAAGATGGTCTCCAAAGCTGTAATTTCTTCCTAGCAAGTGTCTTGGGTTTCACTTGAGTGGTTAATGATGATGTCACCCGAGCGCCTTAGGATGAGGCATTTCCAACCTTCAATTAAAGGACTGTGATTTACTCTATATATTAACATCCAGAACAATAAACACAGTGGAACACAGTCATTAGAGGCAGCCATAATCCATGGCCTGCTGTGTATTGATGTCAACCCTGCTGCGTTTGACATCTGAAATAAATCCAAAGAAAGCACTGCAGTTTCAAAGCTGGGACTGCACTGAGGATATCCACCCTGATTGCATTCCATCTGCCCACCTCCATCTTCTAACTTATTGACATCTTGGGTTCAACCCCATAGTTAAAAGCCACTTGTCTTTTGCAGAAGGACATCTAGGCCAACCCTCTTCCTGGCTTGGAATAATTGATTGAACCCAATGATCCTTCTCCATAGGGTAAGGAACCAATTCAGGCTGTTTTGATTCCTAATCTAAAGAATGTCAGAAAGGAATAGGGCCAAAGACATTAAAAACAAAAATAAGGGCCTCCCCTGGTGGCGCAGTGGTTGAGCTCTGAGCTGTGAAGCTGCCCACAGCCTCTGCAGCGCCGGTTCGATCCCCAGCCACTAGCGAGGGTCCCACATGGCGCGCAGACCTCTCCTGCCGCACCCGCTGCTCCCCTCAGCAGTGTATTTCGTCAGTCTGCCTGTTCTGTTCCCCGCTCTGGTGAATTCTCTCACCCTCCCGCACTTCTAACTGTACCCAGGCTTGTATAAATAAATAAATAAATCTTTAAAAAATAAAAATAAAAAACAACTGACCTTCCAATACACAAGGCAAACAGGGAGTAGAGTAGATAAAATGGAAAACAAGAAAAGCAAGAGGAAATTTTTTCCTGAAATTTTTTAGCTGAAAAACACCTTATCTGAGTTTTCTCTTCAGATATTTCCCATATTCGTTTGGTGCAGACATTCACCCAGTGTCACTTAGGGGTTTGGAATAAGTGCTTGGGAATAATGTGTTTCACTCCAGAAAGCAGAGACCTAAGTATTAATTGGATCACTTAGTCTAAATGGAGGAGAAAAAGAATACTTCGAATATCAGTACCCATCATTTACAGAGCACTTACTGTGCCAGGCATGTGCTCTTCAGGTGTTCTATGCACCTGATCTCATTTCATTCTTACTACAACCTCCTAAGCTAGGTACCAAGAACTCTTTTGCAAATGAGGAAAGGGAGCCCTAGAGCTCTTCGGTCCCTTTCACAATGCCTGGAGTAGAATTCAAGCTCAGCCCAGCACCAAAGCTCATAGGAACCACATGAAAAGCACAGTACTTCTTCCCGCAGCCCGGGGTCATATTGTCTCATCTTGTCAAACAGCACAGTTGCAATTTCTGGGCGTCCAGCCACCTAGATGTCTAAGCTAAACTCTTCAGGGGATACAAAAATAAAACAGGATTCAAAAGACTCCCCTGTCAGGTTGTGGGGTGGCAGGGCAGAGAAGTCTCAAGGTTCGTATTATGCTTATATGAAGAGATGTGCTTGGGTCAGTGAAGCGATGGAAAGATGCTGTAGAGTGAAATGGGGAAGTAAGAACACAAAGCAAGCCTCAGCAGTCTAGGCGTGCTGGACCGACAACACCATGACTGGGATAAAAACACAGGCTGTATTCAGCGGGCTAGCAGCAACTCCCTAATGGCTGATGGGGTGAATCTTGCACATAATTCCCTAGGGGAGGATCTGATATGGTTGCTTGTCACATTTACCCTGGAGCGCCCCTAAGGGAGGCACTGTTAGACCTGGTCAGTTCTGAGATAGAGACTGTCTGCAGCCAAACCATAGTGCTGCCTGAGTTCTCAGCTCCCTGCTTGTCAGGGGGTTAGCAGAGCCAGTGCGTTCCTACAACACAGCACAAGCAAACTTGATGGACCTCGGACCACAGTCATCAGACTTGCCAACCCAGCAGAGATATAGATGCTCCATGTGTGTGGATCTTGAGAAGCAAATATAAGTGACTTGCAGCTTTTCCGTATTATCTGCACTATTGATACTCTCTAATAAGTGTTTTTCATTTTGTTTTATGTTATTTTACTTTGTTTTTGATAATGTTTTGGTTTATAAAAGGAGATCAGAGAGTCTCAGCACACCACTCTGGTTCTCTAAGCACAGGGCCTGGGGACTTGCTGGATATGCCTGTGCCAAAATGGTGTTTGGGGAGGGTTTTTCCTAGTACACCTTTCTTGCCTAGTACACCTTTCTTGCCTAGTACACCTTTCCTAACACCCAGGACCGTTCGTGAGTTGGGAGCATAAAAGTGAGAGCCTCTCTGGTGGAGGCTTCCAGACCTCTCCTGTGGAGCACACTTACTAGACTTGCAAACCTTATGGGTCCTGCGAACTCTCACACCATTCACCATGCTGGTTGGCTATACCCATGGGCTTTCCCTGAACACGGCTGCCACCTGCTGGACAAACCTAGAACTGGCTGCTGGTCCACATAAGGCGGATACCTGGCCAGCACAGGAAGTGTTGGAGAACAGATTGTCAAGTTCATTCCATGGTTTTCATTCCAGAGTGAGCTTCTAACCTGGCCTTAGCACACACGAATCTGTTTTCTTAATAGCATTTGGAGACCTAAAGTCTACAAAATTCCTCTGATAACTCATCTGAGAGTTTAATCACCCTCACAAATATTTTCCCTATTTGTGATCTCAATGATGCTTCTGTTTAGGTTAATTTCCTACTGGTCTTTCTTGATCAGAGATGAAAAGCAGTTGTGTCAATTTGCTGGGTAAGAGCTCTTTATGAGCGTGAAGAAAGAGCGATGCTTATGCCTCCCTTCTCTGGAAAGATCCCAAGTTTTATTTTTCTTTAAATTGACTTCCTTTAGCCTATTTTAAAATTTATTTATCAACTCTGTGACTCTCCTCTGAATGCTCTCAATTTCTTGACATTTTTCCTTACTTGGAGATAGGAAACTTTTAGTGAGGATTTGGCTAAAATCAAGTATAGTACTTAACAGTATTTTGTCTACTCTCCAAATGCCCACTCCTTTGTTAAATATTTTCTGAGAACCTACTGTGTGTGAGACATAAAGGTAAGGCCTATGTGAGCTATAAGATTAATGACTCATGAACTTTCCAGAAAGAGGGAGGAGCTGTACAATGCCTGCACACACATCAGCCTAACAGTGTATGAGACAGGTATAGGCATCCAGGCAACAAGATAGTCAGCATGAGGAGAGAATACTTTGACTTCATGTAAGCAGTCAGGCCAAACTGGTTTTTGAAGGTGTGATATTGTGAGTCATAATAAGAAATATGTATTTAGTCTTAGACCCCATTTCTGGTGCAGAGCTCCTAAAACCTTTAGAATTTCCAGTGAGGTGAGCAGCAAAGGAGTCTCTTGTTATGTAAATGAGGTGACTTTTACTATCCCTTCCCCCAAGGATAGGGGCTGGTTTCCAAGAGAAGCAGCCATGTGATGATTGGAGGGTTGAAGCTTTCAGTCCCACCCCTCGACCTAGAGATTGAGTTTAATCGCCAAGGGCCAATTATTTCATCAATTATACATATATAAGGAAGCCTCTATAAAGACCCAGAATGGAGTTTGGAAAACTTCCAGAGTTGTCGAACACACACAGATTTGGGGAAGAATGGAGAGAGCAGGGAAACCATGAGCCTTTGCCTCCAACCTTGCCCTGTGTATCTCTGCCATCTGGCTGTTCCTGACTTACGTCTTTTTATAATAAACCAGTAATAGGGTAAATAAAATATTTCTATGAACTCTGTGAGCCACTCTAGCAAACTAACCAAACCTAAGGAGGGATTGTTAGAACCTATAATCCACTCAGTAGGTCAGAAGCATAGGTGACAACTTGGACTTGTGATTGGCATCTAAAGTGAGTGGGTCTGTCCGGAGGAGGGAGCGCTTGGGCTGTGGGCTGTGGTGTTCTCTTAAAGTCAGTAGGGTCAGAATTGAGTGGAATTTAGGGCAGCGCCTCGCTGGTGTCCAAGAACTGCTTGGTGATGTGGGAAAGTCCTGCCCATTGGGACTGGTGACCAAGTTGCTAAAAGGATACATAGAATATGGTTGGACCAGAGAAGAAAGGGTATGAGGAGAGGAAACAGGCAGAGAGCACAGCCTGACAAAAGTCCTGGGGACAGTGAATACCAGGTGTAGATTTGAGCTCTTGGTTGCCTCTGAGCTTGTCAAGGGAGACTAAGAGAAAAACAGATTAGGTCAGATTGTGAGGCCTCCCCAACAATGGAGAGCCATTAATGAATAGGGGTATTGTGTTTACTTTATGTAGCTCCTGTTGGATTTTAACTTGAAGACGACTTGTTTTTCACCATGCTGACCCAAAATCATTCTCAGCTATTCTTAGAGTCGCTTTGCCCCCGTCTACTCTTGGCTGTTGGTTTTGACTTGTTTATTCCAAGCCCCTGTTTGGTTGTCACTCTTTGTTCCTCAGTTTCTGAGAAGTCTGTCTTAAACTCTCACACTGTTCGCTCATGCTCCCCTAGTCTAATCTCTGACAAGATCAACTCCAGCTGCAAATTCTGCTGTTGTCACGCCTCAGTGCCTTCCCTGACACAGGTCTTTATACTTCTCTATCCCACCGGGAGACTTAGCAAGTTAGATGACAATAACCTCAGCTGTCTCTGTCCACAAGCCATACCCCAACCATTTCCACAGAATAATTTTAGCTTTCCTGGAAGAATTTGCCTATGAAATTGACTGAAAGTAGAATTTGAAACAAATTGGATCTGCTAGGAAGTCAACCCGCTTTGAACTTTTGTTTCCAACTGGGATGAGGATAGAGGAAGACATGAGAGACACGCCCTGCATCCCTCTTGCCAAAGGGCTTCTTCCCAGGAGAAAGTTTCAAAGACAAAAGTTGACATATTATAAAACACAAAAAAATGAGCCGCAGGTGGCACCCAGAACTCTGTTCCCTCTTCGAATCAGTCAACCTCTCTCCTTCCCCTCCTCCTTTATCATCAGACTGGCTCTGTTTGATTCATCTGTTGACAAAGACAAGACCTTCTCTCTGGAGTGTTTTCTGCTGCAATCGGTTGCCTTGCTGCTCCAGGCTCACCCATCTCCGCGGGCAATAAGTTGCATGCACATTTTCTTTGAGCCACTTACTAGCCCAATTCTTATTCTTCTTTTTACTATTACTCGCCTTCAGCATCTCTCTGTCAGGAGTATGAGATGAAAAAATGCTAACAACCTGAAAATTAGTGAACTCCCAACTCCAGTTCTGTCAGGTACTAGAATTAACATGAGTCTTTATATTGGGAAAAACCTAGAGGGTCACGAGGATCACAGAGTAAGGACAGAGCAAGGGATTAGGCAGGGAATCTGAAGTCACAAATAAGAATTATATCTTGTCTTACTATATCTTTATTGATTTTGTTAGGTACTTTCTAAGATAATTTCACATCGATTATTTAATTCTTAGGATGGCCTTCTAAATTAGATGTTAGAGCTCCTGTTTTGTAGATGGGGGAAACTAAGGCTGATTTTTTTTTGTGCCTTCGAGTGAATTGACAGCAATTTTAATATGCCATTTCTTGAATTAAAGGCAGAAAGCAAAGCATTATGCTTGAGATGCCAGAGTCTAATGATAAATTAATTCTGACAAATGTCTAAGCATGGCACTGTAAGAAATGATGGGAAAAGCATGCATACTTGTAGTCCTGAGCCTAGAAACCTCACTTGGAAATCTGCCATTCCTTACCCATAGCAGCATCAAGCTTCTTGTGAAGAATCATTTCCATTTCTGGCCCTGAGCTTAGCCACAAATATGGCTTAAAAACAAGATGAAGCTGGGACAGGACAGTAACCACAGGGTGGTAAAAAGTGATCACAGCTGGATGTCAAGAAGGGAATAGGGAGGGAGCGGGGCGGGTGAAGATAATATTCCTCTGAACTGGCCATTTCTGCTCACTCCCAAGGAGGGAATAAAAAAACATAGATAAAGTCTTTAGGTGATAGATGATGCTGACCTGACTCAAACCCCCAGGAAGTCTTAAAAATGCTCATCAGAAAGAGTAGCCTTGGATTACAACACAGGCCCTTCAGGAATGTGCAATGTGCTCCTTTGTTTGTTTAAGTATCTGGTGATTTTAGAGGCTTTTACAAGTAGCCAGAGTAGATCCCAAGATTCTCCAAGCCTTGACTTCCTCTATGCATGACCCATAATAGGCCGAGTATTTGTTCACTGGGTATCCCACACCTGTGCATTGCCCAAAGCTTCCACAGCACCTCACGCCTAGAAAGCCGTTCCCTTACTTAGAGGAGCCGGTGTTTGTGTTTCAGGCATGCCTTGAGTCCTGCTTCTTCCTGGCGCTTTCCCTGGTCACCCAAATTCACAGCATTCTCTTGACACGAAATTCAATTACTTAGATTTTTGCAACCAGCGCTATCGTTCCTCAATACCACTGGCAGGACACAATACCTGTTTTCTCTCTGAAGAGAAGAAACTATATTTCGCGATTTGTTTTAATACTGCTAGTATGTGTTGTACTTTCACATTTTCAAAGAACTCTGGGTACATCGTCTTATCTGATCCATACAAGAATGCTGTGAGGTAGATGGCTATTAGGTCCCCTTTGGTTGCAAGTAACAAAAGTCCAGCTTGCTGGAGCTTAAGTAGAAACGGGAATTTAGGGCCTCCCCGGTGGTGCAGCGGTTGCGCGCTGGATTGCGAAGCTGCCCGCGGCCTCTGCGGCGCCGGTTCGATCCCCGGCTGCTCCCCGGCCACTGGAGGAGGGTCCCACATGGCGCGCAGACCTCTCCTGCCGCCCGCTGCTCCCCTCAGCAGTGTACTTCGGTCCTTCTGCCTGTTCTGCTCCCTGCTCTGGCTCTGGTGAATTCTCTCACCCTCCCAAGCTTCTGACTGTACCCAGTGCTTGTATAAAAAAACAAACAAACAAATAAATAAATAAATAAATAAGACATGCTTCTATTAAAAAAAAAAAAAGAAAGAAAGAAAGAAAGAAATGGGAATTTAGTTTTCATAGAACCCAAGGAAGATTCCAGGATAGATTTGGTGAGCTCAGGACTGGAGTAAGAGATTTGGTGCCTCTAAGAAAAACTTTCTCCTTCCCTGCCTCCCACACTCTCCTCCCCTTCCCCACCCCCCAACATTTATATTACTGACATTCTCTTCTGACCCTTTGGGTTAGTCCTTTGGGGTGCAGATATTCTGTTCCCATGTCAATATGTATAAAACATAAGTCCTCAACAGAATCGCAATATTGGAGGGAGAAATAAATCTCCAAAGAAAGGCAAGGTCTACACTAGAGAAAAATGGGAGGACATGACACATACTGAAAACAGATCCCCACCACTGAAGATTATCCTTATTACCCTCTGCTGTCCAAAGGATAGTCAATCCCTCTCCTAGCTACAGTACTGTCTCTCAGATTGTGACCCTCTGGCTTGCCGCTCTAAGAGTCACAGCCCTCTTGTTGTCCCCCACGGCTCACAGCTTGGCTCTTGCAGCCCACAGCCAGAAGCCAGACTCTTGTGGCTCGTGGCTGGAAGCCAGGAGCAGACAGGCTTTCGAGGCTGGAGGCTGATCTCCTGTGATGGGTTGTTGGTGACTAGGAGCACCAGCTTCATGTCCTGGCTCCTGCCATGGCACCTGGCAGCCTGATCGGGCTCCTGCCCTATGGATGCTGCTCCCAGTGCATGCTGCAGTCCTGTCTCCCCCTCAGGGGAGTCCTTTCTCACCTTTGTTCTGTTGCAATCCAGCTGAGAGGAGAGGAGTCAGTCTTCACTCTGCAGGCACCTTGCCGCCCATCTCCATAACAAATACCCTTAAGATCCAGGTCATCTTTAGATGTGGAGGGAGATGAAAAAGAAATCTTCAGGAATGATAAGTAACAAATACATCAGAGATATTTAGCAATTAATGTTCCCAAAACAGTTATGTCTACTTGTATTCTTTTGCTCAAACTATGCCTTTTACCTCCATCTTAACCCCCTTCTTGAATCTCTGGCTGGAAAAAGCCCATTCACTTTCAGATCCCACTCAAACATCTTTTCTCTGTAGCTTTAACTCACTCAAGAAATAAGTCACTGATTCCTAGACACTGTAGCATTGGCCTTGCACATTTGATACGATCTTGTCCTCTTCCTACATATCCTGACAAGACTGTGAGGGCCTCTAGGACAGATTTATTCTCCTGTAGCTTATTGGCGTTTGGGTCTCCAGTGCTTAGCACAGAGCCTTGTGCATAGGAAGTACTTATGTATGCTTATGGCATGAATGGACAAGTGAATGAAAGATGGGAAGTAGACTGAATTTACTCGTTGGATTAGAAGTTGCACAAATGGATTCCAAAGTGATTTACAATTCAGTCTCTTGTTACTTAGAGGTGTACCAAGACTGAAGTCCTAGAAAGGAAATCAGTTGGTCTTGGAGGGGGATCAAAAGAAACAACTCAGTCCCTAGCATTGTTATGTCTGGAATGCCGAAGGAAAAAGAAAGAATAAATATAAGCTTGCAAGTAGCAAGATATAATCAGATTATTTTGGTCACTGCCTCTCAGTTCTAACCATAGGAGTCTACAAAAAAAAAAAAAAAACATAATCTGACCTGTGTCAAACAGTGAAAAATTATAGTGGGTGTTCTTCTCCTTAACAGTGTGCACAATTAATTCACCTAATCTCTTGTGGTTGTGAACCACTTAACTGCTTTTACATCCCCAGACCTTTCCACTTAAGGATCTGGAAGCAGATGCTTCCCATATCTGCATGAAGCAATTGCACATGATCTCAAAAATGAACTAAAACTTTGAACATACTCAAAAATGAACTAAAACTTGACCGCCCAGGATTATAAAAACTGTCACTATCTCCAACACATGATTGAGACTAGTGCACTTTCTGGGAGGTTATGAGCAGAAAAAATAGAATAAAAATTTGTAGACCCAGAAGGCTCTTGGGAGTATAGTATTACCCCTTATCCTGCTCATGGAAAAGCATTACCCAAGATGTCAGGTGTCCATACAGGTCACACAGCAAGTCAGGAATGTTGATGCCCTACTCCTTGGAGAAGTTTATTTTTGCATTTGCAGCAGGAAAACCTTCTTTGTGAAGAGTGATCCAGACTGTTGCAGCCATTCAAAATGAAATCTGTAAAATAGACTCTAAATTTATCAGGCTTTCTAATATGGGTCAAATTGGGAAGAGTTTCAAGGGATAGGATAAATTTTCATTTAGGGTACTCTCTAAGATGCCACATTTCTGGCCTTTCAGAGAATCTGAACAACCAAAATGTTGGAAGAACAACTTGGAAGGTTAAAGACATTGCTGGACAGAGAGAAGGGTTGGGAGGAGACATGAGAGAGATGATGCCACCAGAGAGAGAGACTGATAAAGAGCTATTATTAACCAGTATCCACTAGCCAACCCTGGAGGAAGAAAACATTTCTTTTTAACATTAGTCTTGGCCATATGACATACTTCAGCCAAAAATACATGAATGGAAATGACATCTTATCTCCAGGCAGCAGATTTTAAGAGTGAGTGTGTATTTGCCTGATGTGGAATCATGAAGTCAGGCTTTGTTTTAGCTTCCATGCACTAGATCCCAGGTGACTACTGGTTTCTAGAATCAAACAGGTGAGGTTGGATTCCAGCTCAGCTGTGTACCTGTAAGTTGCCTACATATAAACCACTTGTATCCAGAAATTGACTGGCATAGTAAAAGATTCTGCAAAGTCACGGGAATGTCTCAAGCTGAATGAGGAGTCGCAACATAGAAGAAGAACCAGCAGTGACCAAGCTGAGGCCCCTACCTGCTCAAGCAAAGTCTTGGACTCCAAAAGCAGAGACCAGTGTCAGTGCAGGAGGCCATCTATCCCCCATCATATTTCCCCCTCAGCCTTCCCATATCAGTTTCACTCCAATTTCTTATCCCAATGCTTTGCCTAGCTGATTTCCAGTGGGATCCGCTGGGCCTGAGCAGACAAGCCTTCTCATGTGAGTGTATATGTGTATGTGTGCACACATGTGTATACTCAAATTTTCAGAAATCTACTTTGTATACAGAGGATAATAGCATGTACTCTTCTTTATATAGATGTTCTCTAAACTAGTTACCTTCTTCCTAGGAAGAGTAACTTAGATCTAACACTCAATGAGGGCTTCCCATTATACTTTGGAGCCATGCTTACAGCTGCTACCAGTGTCCCAAACCAGGGTTTTATCTCACAGGAGGTGCCAGTGTCATTCAGGAAGGAGGGAAAAACCTTTACTCATATAATACTTCAGTCTAGACCCTCCTCCAAAGAGAAAATGCAATTTAAGGCAAGTTAAGAAGCAGCACTGGAAATACATAAATATTATGTTTTAAATATGAGTTAAAAAGCTAGCTGATCAATAGAACTCAGAAGCTAAAGCTGAAATTCACCTCCTAATGGAGTCATATTACATATGTTTATTCTGACCTTCACTTTTATGTAGCATCTACCTCTACATGAGAATTCCAGAGAGTTAAGAAATGCACTGGTGCAGTCTCCTCTTTTTATTGAAGAAGTTGACCCAGAGAGGTTAAGAGGCATGCCAGCTCCAGCAGGCTGCTACATCACAGGGGGTTAGGAGATGTTCTAGCACCAGGCAAACCCCTGGCTGTTTTATTATGTAAGGAGACCAACCTTTGTTGCTGAATCTTGATTGGGGTGAATTTTCTCCTTTTTCTATGGCCTTTTCATCAGCACAGTTGCCATCAGCCTTTCATCATGTGCCTGTTTACTTTGTGTTTCACTAAATGCTCTTTACAGAGGCTATTTTGGTTGCTTCCTAGACACAGAAAATGTTTTGTTTAGACCCCACCTTGTGTTCAGAGTGTCTGGGTCCTGCTAAAGCTGATTGAATTTGAGAAAGAAAAAAGAGAAATCAAGCAAACAGAAAGAGATAGTTACAAATCTTACTTGAAGATTTCTTCCTTCCTCTACATGCCTCTCTGCTCCTCTTTCTCCTTCCCCTGGCTCACTGAGAACTCTGCACCACTTACTGAAGTGGTTATGGGAGCAGTGTTAGAAAGATAATATGAATCTTAGAAATATGTCTCATCCTCTAGAGAGATACCATGATGCCAGAGTTCCATCCATTATTCTAGTCTTAACTCAGAGAGCCCTTGGGGAACACTATGTCTACCGCAAATTATAATATACCTATAAAATCTTTCTATAATAAGTGTAATTTCCCAAGAAAACAACACTTCTCATGACATAGATGAAACCCAATTTGGATTGCAGCTAGCTGTTTTAAATGCATTTTTTTAAATGGAAAGAAATTTTCAAATTCCCTACGTATGGTGCATTTTTAATCCTATATAGAGTTATTTCTCAATTGAAACCCACCTTAGGGAAGGGAACATTTTCCCAGGAGAGCTTTTCTGACTTTACCCACTTGCAATGCTAATGATTAATTTATGAACTATTCATATGTCTATAAAAAAGTTTTCTGATGAGAAAAGGAGCCAAGCATTCTGACCTCTTCCCAAAGATAAGACAAGATGCATTTGGGTACAAACTGGAACTGAGAAATTCAGATCAAATATTAGCAACTTTACTCTTATGGCAAATATACTAAGATGATTCTCCTGTGTTGACGGACTTTAGAAAGGATCTTCTCATGCTACATAAATTTAGAGACCTTTAATCTGAATTAGTTGGGGTAGAATCTTGCCAAAGGCAGGCGTATCCATTGATATTCCATTTCCCATCCCAATTGTCCCAACTACTATGTTTGCTTCAGTAGCACATACACCAATTGTCCCACTACTCAGATCCCAAATACCAGGTAAAAAATAATAAAGACCAAGACTTCAAGGTAGAAGACCTCATTGAAGTAGAATGAAAAATACCAGTCCTCATCCAGTCAACAAGAATATGGATTTCTGTGGGGGAACCCTAATCCACTCTGAGCATGTGGGTCTTATTACTCAATACAGACACCAAGAGGTAGATGACGAGAGTTCAGGACTTCATATTTTGGGGATTTTTCTGTGGTTTTTTAAAGATTTTTATTTATTTTATTTATTTTGCATAGAAGAACTGGGGTGTAGGCCACGGGTGGGTGGGGGTGGTGAGAGGGTTCACCAGAGAGAGAGTGGGGAGCAGAAAACAGGCAGATCTATTGAAATACACTGCTAAGAGGAGCAGCAGGTAAGACAAGAGAGGTCTGCTGCACCATGTGGGTTAGCTCCCTGGCCAGGGATCGAACTCAGACCACTGAGGTGATAGCCTGAGACTTATCCCTAGGCCATCAAGGAGGCACATGGACTTCATATTTTGATACTTTTTATAGAGATTTACCTCTTTAAGACAGAATTTAGACAGTTAGAATTCAGTTTACTTTTTGAAAGATAAATTCATACAATGTTTTTTCATTCATCAGCAAATTATTCAGCATAATATGAGCCTGAGACTGAAGACTGAGTGACAAACATGGTCCTGGTCCTTGGGGTTCTCACAAATCATGCACTTTAGAGATCTTCAACCCACATATGAGGAATGTTACAAAAAAGGCAAGTAGCCTGCACTGAAGTGCCTACCATATAGCCTGATCTAAGGAGTGGAGGAGGGCCTGTCTGAAGAAAGAAACTTTTTAGAGAGATCTTTAAGCTAGAGCTAAAGAAAGGACAGTAGTTAGGTGGCAAAGAGGTCATTGAGTGAGAAAATGTTCAAACCTTTAATAGTCTGTATAAGCAAGACTGTAATATGTTGTAGGGACTGGCTTAGCCAATTTAGGCTACAATAACAAAATACCCTAGCCACTGCTGGGTGGCTTAAATAACAAATGATTTTTTCTCACACTTCTGAAGGCTGGGGAGTCCAAGATCAAAGTGTCTGCAGATTCAGTGTCCTACCGAGTGTCCTACCTTTCTTCCTAGTTTATAGTTCTTGCTGTAACCTCACTTGATAGAGAAAAAGCTAATCTCATCTTGGGGCTCCACCCACATGATCTAATTATATCAAAGGCCCACCTCCAAATATCATCACATTGAAGATTAGGCTTCAAGATTTTAATTTGGGGGTCACACAGACAAACATATATGTAACAATGACTAAAAGACTAGCGTGTAGATATTCAGGGTGAAGTGGGCAAGAGATTGGATGAGAGAGAGACAGAGGGAGACCAAGTAGGACATTGGGTTTGAGGTAGAGGAAGGGTTTTGACAAGTACAAGGGAATTTGGGGACATAATAAAACTATTGTTTTATAGTAGTGGTTACAAAAAGCTATACAAGTGTTAAAAGTCAGATTTGTACGACAGAAATGTATTTTACTGTTTATAAATTTCAAAACTAAAATAATAATAACTAGAGAGATATCTGATGCAAAAAAATGCAAAATAATATCTTGTCACTCATTTGGTTGATATTTAAGTTTGTGGTAATATTTGCTGTATTTTATTGCATTTGAAATATATCTGAGTAAAATTTAAAAATTAATATTAGTATACTCTCAGACATCTAAAAACTGTACAATAATACTTATTCATTACCTGTGGCTAAGTTATGTTTATGAACACATTGCCAAGAGATCGCCCGAGTTGTAGCATTTAACCTTCAATATAAAAATAAGCATATCCAGGGCCTCCCTGGTGGTGCAGCGGTTGAACGCTGGGCTGCGAAACTGCCCGCAGCTTCTGCAGCGCCGGTTCGATCCCCGGGTGCCGGCGAGGGTCCTACATTGCACACAGACCTCTCCTGCCGCCCGCTGCTCCCCTCAGCAGTATACTTCGGTCCTTCTGCCTGCTCTGCTCCCCGCTCTGGCTCTGGTGAATTCTCTCACCCTCCCGTGCTTCTGACTGTACCCAGTGCTTGTATAAATAAACAAATAAATCTTTAAAAAAAAAAAAAAACAAGCATATCTGATTGGACCTAATTTGATGTCCTAATATCAAAATAATACTAAATGGCCCATAAATAAATACACTTACTACCATGCAGAATTATTTTACTCATTAAAAAACTTTTACAAAACATGCGTTGGGCATTTGTAATGAAAAGATATTTTTGTCAAATAGTATCTTAAGTTAGCTAATACATGAACATATGATCTGACACTATATGCTATACTAATTACCAAAGATGAATGAGAAAAGAAAGCAGTGAGTGTAACTTCTAAATTATTCCTTAAAACTAACTGAGGATCCAATGGCTTCACATACAATGTACAAAATTTGTTGGAAATTAAAAAAGTATTGGGAAAATTATGTCATAGCACATGATAACGAATTGCAGACGTGACAAACTCAATGACTCTCAGTTTAATCTGAAATTAAATTTGGTGTATTAGTGCATATGATTTGTAAGCATAATGAGTTTATTCCTAGTTTTATAGTTTTATATATATTCAAAATAACATTATCCTAAGAACAATTAATATTGATAATAGAGGTTCAGGGAATGCCTGTCTTTTTAGTATATCAGACCCACTGTCCTAGAGCAGTTTATTCTGTAAAGGAATCACTTTTACAAGAATAAAAATGTTTCATGCTTTGGAAAGTCAAATTATCTCATTTTTTCTCAAATGTTATGAGGTCAAGCATATTTTTGGCCTGGAGCAAGTAGACCGAGTCTAATCTTCATTTTTGTTTCATTTTTGTGTATTGTGCAAGAGTCATCCAGTTTCATCCTTTTGCATGTTGCTATCCAGTTTTTTCAACATTTATTGAAGAGACTCTTCTTTTTCCCTTAGATAGTCTCAGCTTTTGGTTGTAAATCAATTTCTGGTTTCATTAATCTTGATGAAACAGGTACCCTCTCACTAACAAGATTATACCCCTTAATTCCCACAGAGAAGGATCTTAGTCTCAGTTCTCTTAAATGATTTGTGCTTCACCTATTTTATTGTTTTGTAAAGTATCTTCCCCTTTTGCTCATTAAAAAAATTATTTTCCTGAGCATTTAGTAGCACAGCATTTTAAATAGCATTGCAGTTCAGATGACCCCAAAGAATCCTTGCTTCACATCTATATATAATCTATATATAAGTCCTTGAACTGAATCCAAACAGGATCACTCTGTCACCTGAATATGACTTTAGTTGTCTTCCCAAATGGTCTAAGAATGTTTCATTAGAGATCTCTGTACAGGACCAAATACCTCCTCTAAAAAAGTACAGTTATATCCTTACAAGCATCTCCTTAGATATTTGTCATTCATATAATTTGCATAACTCTGTACTACTTGGTAAGTATTATACCAGACAAAAGAGAAAACTTGGCTAATTAAATTTCATCTGCCCAACCTCCAAGTGGCATTATTCCTTAGTTCCCTTCATCCTTCCGAACCGCAGAGATTACTCACATTAATGTGAGTGTGCGCGCGCATGCACACACACACACACACACACACACCCCAAACACAAGTTTTCCACTGAGTACCAATCAACCAATCAAAGCAACCATGTGTAAAAAGTAACCAGTAGGCTGTAGTGGGAAATATTACAGAGTGCTTCACTCACTTTCCTACCCTCTTATTTCCCTTTTGGAGGTTCAAAGTGCAATATTTTTTTTCTCACTGCTATTTCATAGAGTTGGGAAACCAACTTTTTTCAATCTACTAAAAATCTATAATGATGTTTCTAGTAATGTTTGCATATTTTAAAAGGAAAACAGGAAATATGTATCTTATAATAGACAATTTAAAATCCTATCAAATGCTGCATGACAGGCTTTAACTAAAATTTCTGAGTAGTTTCTCAAGTTGCTAGATGCTACCTTTTCAACTAGAGGAGAAAGTCAATTTCTCCACCAGTGCCTGCTCACTTCATATCCCACCCCCAAAAGGGAAAAATAGCATCTGTGTATAGACTCAGGACAAGAAATCTATTACTTCAATAACTGGGTTCACAGGTCTCTCTAGCTGACTTTTCAAATCCTCTGTCATCAGTTTGGCTACAGCTTTAGTGTATTTTGGCGCATTCCCCTGGCTGCAGCTCAGCCCCGCTGACACATATGGAGGGGCCTGAATTCAATATTGGGGTAGACGATTTATGAGCACTTATAATCGTACACCACCCACATGCAGTTAAACCTGAAAAGAAACTATGGATATCCTTGCTGCGATGTGAAAATCTCCATTCTCCCTACACCTCACTTTTTCCAGATTACCATCTGCAAGGCGTGAGTGCGCACAGTCTGGAGCCAGGGCGCGGGAAGCCATTTTTCACAGCCTGAAGCATTCCTTTGATTTCAGCTCTACTGTGAGCAAGATTTTTCCCCTATGGGTCTTTTCCCCTCTTACCCCATGTTACGGTGAGTTTTTACACACAACTACAAAGCGCTGAGAAACCTTTATCACACTAGTCACCCAACAATGGGAAGGTATATGTGTCAGCATGCACATTTTTAAATTTGACCTCATAATAAAAAAAATACATATATATGAGGGGGAAATGCCATTGCAGAGAGCTACTGGGAATGGACTGTCTCTGAATTCAACAATTTTGCTTTCCATTCCTGCTCTATTGTTTAGGTTTCTCCTGACTTTACAAGATGGATCTGTTGACACACCACTTATCTGGCCATCAGCAAGACTCTCCGTCAACTGATGAACCAGAGGTAATTGACAGATATCAGGACAATAATGTAGGAAGTAGAGGAAGGGAGCTGGATCAAAAAGAATGGGTGGAGTGAATCAAGAAGGGAGTCCTGCTGAACAGAAGCTGTAGTGAGTTGAGAAGCAGCTGGAATGTAGAAGGTTAAGGAGCCCAGTCATGACAATAGCACATGTCTCAGCAGAGGCATCTAGAGCAGCGTGGCAAGGAATAGGTGATTTTTCCAGAAGCGACCTTTGAGCAGATTCTGTAGCAGCAACAGTTTGACTGGAATTACGGTGGTTCCAGATATTTGGCATGGAATGAGAGGAAACTGAGTAAAACCTCCTTGAGTATTCATAAGGTTCTGAGAGCTATATGCTTTGGGGAAGAGATAGACCAATGCTGCAGAGGCCACACTCACACTTAGGGATTAAACTACATTGAGCCAACTATAGGGCAGTACTGTGCAACTGTAACCTGCCTATATTTTCATCATTTTTAATATTCTCGTCTTTATTCATTTAACAATGATTCACTGAGCTACTCCCATAGTGTTCCCAATGCCGTGGAGAAGGCCAGTGCTTATTCAGTGGAATTCTAAGCTCTGTGATGGCAGAACTTTTGTTTTGTCCAATTTCACTTTTTTCTTGGTCTAGAACAAAGTGTTCACTAAATATATACTGAATTTTTAAAAAGCAATGTAAAAGATCAGTCTTTACTACCACTTGAGCACTATGGTCGATTTGTTTTGTTTAGTATAATGCTAACAGGATGAACAATGCACCCATTTCCAATTTCAAAGAACTTGACATATGGATGAGTCAGGGGCTAAAATTTCCTAAACTAAAAGAAATCCCAATTCCACCCTATAGTGGTTGTTATAGAAGAGACCATAGTCCAAGGAAGAGAAACTGTCTTTGGATCTGTCCTCTCAGCGTATGCACACAGAAGCAGGGAAAGCAGCTCCTGATATATGAACCTATGAGCTGGTGGAGGTGGACAGAGAGAGATTCCCTATCCTAAACAATGAGTGCTCTTAACTGTTACATTCGTCAGAATCACAGCGAGAAAGAGATGGCTCATTTAAATGGGCAAAGAGACTTTCCTGAAAGGGCTATAAAAAAAGGACAAAGTTAAGGAAAACCAAAAAATGGTGGTGTTGTGAGCTTTTAACTTAAAGTTATCGATAGCACCGGGAAAACACAGTTGCTGAGATCTGTAGCTGTGGGAGAGGACTACCTAACAGGTGCCCTGGTCCTGAGATGAGGACAGAGGCCACTGCCAAGCTGTGGCCCAGGCTGGAGGGAGTCAGGAGATGCACAGCGTGGTCTGTCTTCCCTCCAGCACTGTCCTCTGCCCCTGCAATCAAAAACCACAGGACTTGGGAGACTGGTTAAAGCAGCTCCTGGAGGTCAGCCTCTCTGTGCACAGAGTTGGAAAACAAATCTAAAGGGCAGAGAATGTCTAATGCAATCGCCATTTTGTGCCTCAACATCTATTTTCCTCTTTGAGAAAATATGTGTCTCCAGTATAGGAAACAGTTCCCATCAGTGTGTGCATTGTCATGACGCCCTGTGATTTACAATGGTTTGACTGGTTAACTAATGGTTTTTCATTTTCACAGTGGTATGAAAGTGATACATTTTCAGGAGAAACTAGTATGAGACTCTTTCATGATACTTTGCAGTGGCGGTGAATCATAGCTCCCAATCAGCATTTTGTCAGTATTTTCAACTTCCTATGGATTTATCAGATGCAGGCCAATAATGGGTCCAATAATGGGGTAGTAGGTTGATTCCCAAGGAAATGATGCTATATCCAAGGCTTAGCATTGGTCTCCAATGCTAACCTTAGCATTGGTTAGAAGGTAGGACATTGAGCAGTACAGTAGTCAGCTCAATCTTGATGAGGTAATCACGTTAATGAGCTTTGATCTCTGTTGCCACAGCAACTTTGTGTAAGAGTACCATTGAACAAGCACCAGATTGACTGAGAAATATTCTTTCAGCCACAAGATGATCTCATCTTATTCACCTCAATACCAAGAGCTTCTCTTCAATGAAATGTAATCTGGTGGCATTTGGGGTAAAAGAATATTCTGTCCCCATTATAAGAAATCTGTCCTTTTGCATTTCCCCTTATCAATCTTCATAGCATGTTCTTTCGAAATTCCTGGCCAACTGATTTTTAGCCACATCCCATATAGATGTAGTTACAAATCTTAGCCATCTTCCAGTGACCTGTGTAAACAACCAAATGTGCAGCTTTAATGTTCTACTAACTGGAATAATTTCCCTTCACCGTGGTTTTTCAGAGCCACCTGACTGAGACTATAATCAATTACTGCCCACTTTTGGCTTTGCCTATATTTTATAAAACCAGGCCCAAATTTTTTCTTCCCCAGTCACATGGATATAAGGAGCTCTGTATATGACATTGCTGTGCACTGAGAAAGAAGAGGCAATATATCAGAAGTGAGTGTTGAGAGCGCCATCTTCTCATGTTGAAGCCAATCTTTATTTTATACACCTTTTCACTTGATGGATTGCTATTGCACATTCCAAGTTTTATGGAAAGTGGATCAGATACAAGTGGTTTATCAGGGCAACTCAGGTCCCATGATCACAGTTTTCCAAAGAAGTATGATGATTTGAATGGTGGCTCCCTAAAATGATCTGTCTATGTAGTGGCTGGACCAATTTACATTCCTAGCAGCAGTGTATTAGGGTTCCTTTTTCTCCACATCCTCACCAGCACTTGGTGTTTCCTATGGAATATAGAGAAACTGAACAGAAGATCAAGAAAAAGACAAAACTTGCAAGCAGACCATAGATCTGAGTAATACAGCAGAGAAAGGCAAGGGAGAGGGGTCAAAACAGGGAAAGGCAGAGCACAAGGGACTATGGTGAAGATCACAGGTGCTGTGGTGGTGGGAGAACCATGGGGACTAGCCTAAATGGAGAAACCAATTACTTCATAAGAATGAACAATGATATAAGAATATAAATAAATGTAGAGGGGGAAAAAAATAAAATGACCTATCTCCTAGAACACATGAATGGGGATTTATTTGGAAAAAGCATTTTTACAGACAGAATTAAGGATTTTTAGATGAGATTATCCTGGATTATTGAGATATGGCCTAAATACAATGACAAGTTTTCTTATTAAAGACAGAAGACAGAGGACAAGCCCGTGTGAAAATGGAGGGAGAAATTGGAGTTAAGCAGTCACAAGCCAAGGAATGCTTGGAACAAGAGAAGCCAGAAGAGGAAAGAAAGAATTCTCTGCTGGAGACTCAAAGAGAACATGGCCCTGCTGACACCTTATTCGAATTTCTACTCTCCAGAATGGTAAGAGAACAAATTTCTATTTTTTTAAGTCACCAAGTTTGTGATGATTTTTTAGTGCAGCCACAGAAATATTTAGTTTCGATGAGGGCCCACAGGCAAGGCAGAAGCTGTTTAAAGTGGGAATAATTCTGTGCAGAAAGTATCATTCCAGAACACTAGAGACCTGAACTTATTTCTCCTACTGGAGCTTGCCAAAGGTAGAGGGAAAGGTTGGTTTTCTCAGACTTGGTTGGGGGTGCAGGACGTCCTTAAACAACAGAGGACCAGGAGAATTTGGAGGTTCACACATGGTTCTCAATCTTTTAGCCTGCCTAAATATACTCATAGCTTAGAAGTCACCCTTTTCCACTCAAGCCTTTTTCTTATACAAGACCAAGTGTTGTTTCACATTTACTAATGCAGTAACCAGTCTCTCCATGGAATTAGACAATCTGCCAAGTGCCATATAGATCGTATACATTGGGAGTCAATCCCAGGTATATTTTAATCTTCAGCACATGCACCTCCTATTTAACCACATTTCAAGTCCCTAAAAAAGCTATGTAATAGGGGAAAGGTAGACATAGTGAATGTGCTTAGCCTCAGATGATCTTCAATCATATTCAACCCATAACTAGAGAAGATAAGAAATTCTTTAAAAACTACCCTGGTGAATAATATTCCATTGTGCATATATACCATATCTTCTTGATCCAGTCATCTATTTTGGGGCATTTGGGTTGTTTCCAGGTTTTACCTATTGTAAATAGTGCTGCAATGAACATAGGTGTACAGGTGTTCAATCAAAAAAAGATAAACTCATGCCATTTGCAGCAACATGGATGGAACTAGAAGGAATTATGCTCAGTGAAATAAACCAGAAGGAAAAAAAATATTGGATGGTTTCACTTATAGGAGGAATATAGGGAAACCAAATAAGACATTAGTGTAAAAAAATAGTAACAGTACAAAACACAACAAAGCAAAAAACGGACAATTATAAATCAGAGACAGACTGCAGGGAAGGAGGAGGGAGAGGGATCAGAGGGAGGGAGGGAGGCGCACAGGGGACTGAGGTGATGGTGCACGGGTGCCTTGGGGAAGGAAACTTTATGGGGACTACACCTGAGGGGGTGGGGAGAAGCAAATATTGTTTAAAAATGAACAATGATGTAAAAATTAAAAAATAATAATGAATCTACCCTGGTGAGATAGAGTTGCCCTGAAGCTACAGAAGGCCAAGGATTCTTTAGATACTTCCAAAGAGGCTAATTGATTTCCCACTATGGCCCTAGTTGGGCATTCAAGGCTGATAATTTGTCCTTTTCTCTATTTATTGTCGCTGGGTTTCCAGAAGTAGCCAACTCATGGCATAATCTAAGTAATCTAAATCACCCGACAAAATGACTAAAGCCAGTCACATGATCTCCCATTGCCTTGCCTTTCACCTGCACACCGTTCCATGAAACAGCTGTTGATAATTTGAGTAACCATTATTCCTCCATGTACTGTGCTATCCATTACACTTTGGCAAGCATATTATCTGTACCCTCATCAAATATGTGAGCAAGTTAATCACAGAATCCCATTTTGAGGATCTGTTTTCAGAAACAAATCATGGTTTCATTTCCTGGCAAGTTCCCAGCAGCAAACAGATGGCCACTCAAAGGGATAATTAAAGAGAAGGAATTAAAATGAAAGAACATTTACAAGAATGTGGGCCAGGTTGTGTTAAACCAACAAGAAATGGTAGAGCCACCTGAACTTGCAAGGGTAGATTACTTACCACCACTAGACTTGACGGTAGCAGGGCAGGAATTGTTTGTTGGAACTTAGAGCTGAAGATGTAGGAAGGTCATCCAGCGGGAGCTGTGACTTTTGCTATAGAAATCCAGCCACTGCAAAGTAGCTGTGACGGAAAAGAAGCCAGGGGAAGTAAACGCTCTGACATTTCTTCCCTCATGCCTTCCAATCTCCTGCTGATGCTTTCCATTGGACAAATCCAATCAGAGGACAGAAGTATGACCTCTGAATCAGTCATGTGCTCCACTTACTTAGGGAAACAAAAAAAACATCTATACAGGAGCAGCCAATATGTCTGCCAATTCCCTGGTCTGACACAGTCATCAACTGGGGTATGATTAAGATATGCTGGAACCAGCCACTCGGCCTTTCAACTCCTGATCTTTCCTTCTTTGATCACCAAAAAGGAGAAAGTAAACACCATGCCACCTCCTGAGGCTGAATATTTGCACTTTTCCCCTAACCGGACTTCTATGACTTGAAGGTACATGAGCTTAAGAATCAAATAAATGTGGACCCGATCTCTCAGCTCTGACATTTTCAACTTTTGTGACAATGGGCAATAAATTGGACCCGATCTCTCAGCTCTGACATTTTCAACTTTTGTGACAATGGGCAATAAATTGGTTACTTTGAACATTAGTTGCCCCATCTGTATAGTTTGCAATAATAACCACCCTAACAAGAGTGTTGCAGAGAGTAAATGAAATAATGGAAAATTCTTAATAGGGTTTTTCACACATGGTAAATACTCTTTAAATATTCCCTTTCCATATTGACCTTTCTCTTGTGCTGCGGCAGCCACCGTGTAAAGCACTTTTGTAGCTCATTTTACGGGAGAACACATTCCAAGTTCCAATCAGCTTATAAAACAAAAACCTTTTGAATACAGCTTGTTTTTAAGTTGAGAAGGTCCTGTATTTAGGCAAAACTGTCAAGGAGTGATTAATGGTCATATTTTCAGAAATGATAGGATATTCTAACTGGAATAAAGTGAGTTCATTCTTCAAGAAATGGATAATTATATAAGAAATGCTACATAACAGAGGGAAATAACCTCAAATCTATACTCTGGAAAATGCTCTGGAAGGATAGCCACAAAACTATTAATAGTGGCTGACTCTGGAGACCAGTGTGGGATTGGAGAGCTGTGAGCAATGAAAACAGACTCTTAGTTTTTTCTCGATTTAGATATTGCTTAAATAATTTACAATGGCCATGCATATTTGTTCTGCCAAATTCTTTAAAACATTTAAAATTCTTGCATGAATTCAAGGGCTAGATAAGATGTCAATATTTGGTCATAGCAAACTGTCTGCTATAAAGAACAGTCATGGACTACAACTGTGGCTATATGACATGTAATAAATAAGATGGCATAAATCTCATTGTTTTTTACCAAAAATAAAAAGTGTCTTAATGATTTACTATAAGGCATGTAAACCAATGCTATTAGCCCACAATATTATCTCCAAGAAGATATATCTGTTTATTTTTATTTACGCCAATACTTAGTCTAAAAATGTTACGTGCTCAGTAGTATATAAATAATGAGTATTTTTTTAAATGAGAGACAGTGGTATGTTGCACATAACACAAATAGATTGTCATGAGCTGAATGTCAGTTCCCTCATTTGTAAAATGGGGGAGTTGGTAACATGAGTAGTTCTAAGAATACTCAAAATTTTATTTTTTAATTAATTTAATTTTAATATATATATATTTATGTCACTGTTCATTTTTTATATTATTTTTTTAATTTTTTACATCATTGTTCATTTTTAAACAATGTTTGCTCCCCACTCACCCATTCCTTCCCCCCACGTCAGGTGTAGTTCCTGTAGAATTTCCTTCACCAGTGCAGGCATGTACCATCACCTCAGGCCCCTGTGCTCCTCCCTGTCTCCCTCTGATCCCTCTCCCTCCTCCTCCCCTGCAGGATGTTTCTGATTTATAACTGTTTTTGTTTTGTTGTGTTTTGTATTATTATTTTTTCCCTGATGTTTTATTTGGTTCCCCTATATTCCTCCTGTAAGTGAAACCATCTGGTATTTTTATTTTTCCTTCTGACTTATTTTACTGAATACAATTCCTTCTAGCTCCATCCATGTTGCTGTGAATAGCATGAGTTTATCTTTTTTGATTGCTGAATAGTATTCTATTATGTATATATACCACATCTTCTTGATCCAGTCATCTGTTTTTGGATAGTTGGGCTGTTTCCATATCTTACCTATTGTAAATAGTGCTGCAATAAACACAGGGGTACAGGTATTCTTTGGAGTCAATGTTTTTGTGACCTTTCGGTAGATCCCTAGTAGTGGAGTTGCTGGGTCGTATGGTAGCTCCATTTTTAGTAGATTGAGGAACCTCCGGTCAGCTTTCCATAGTGGTTGGACCAATTTGCACTCCCACCAGCAGTATAAGAGAGTTCTTTTTTCACCACATCCTCGCCAACATTTGTTGTTGCTAATTATTTGGTATGTGCCATTCTCACTGGTGTAAGGTGGTATCTCATTGTGGTTTTGATTTGCATTTCCCTGATGATAAGGGATGGTGAACATATTTTCATATGCCTATTGGCCATTTGCATTTCCTCTTTGCAGAAATGTCTTTTAAGATCTTCTGCTCATTTCTTGACTGGATTGTTTGCTTTGTTCTTGTTGAGTTGTGTGAGTTCCTTGAATATTTTTGTGGTCAGTCCCTTAACAGGTATATGGAGTGCCAAGATTTTTTCCCAATCAGTGGGGTGTCTCTTTATTTTGGTTAATGTCTCTTTTGCTGTCCAGAAGCTTTTCAGTATGATGTAATCCCAGGTGTTAATAAGACTATAACTTTAATAAACTGGTATTATCCAATCTTAAAACCCAGTGAGAACTGACATTGAATCTCCAATTATTTATTATAATAAATATTTTTTGATTTCTTCTTCAGATTTATTGTTTGTGTATAGGAAGGCTACTGACTTTTGCGTGTTGATTTTGTATCCTGCCACTTTACTGAACTGATTGATGAGTTGAATTAGTTTTTCGTGGAGTTTTTGGGGTTCTCTATGTATATTATCATATCATCTGCAAATAGTGATAGTTTGACTTCTTCTTTTCCTATTTGGATTCCTTGTATGTCTTTCTCTTGTCTTATTGCTCTGGCTAGGACTTCCAGTATTATATTGAAAAACAGTGGTAAGAGTGGACATCCTTGTCTTGTTCCAGATCTTAATGGAAATGCTTTCAGCTTTTCACCACTGAGAATGATACTGGCTGTTGGCTTGTCATAGATGGCCTTTATGATGTTGAGGTATGTTCCTTGTATCCCAAGAATTTCAAGGGCTTTTATCATGAATGGGTGTTGCACTTTGTCGAAAGCTTTCTCAGCATCTATTGATATTATCATATGGTTTTTATATTTCTTTTTGTTGATGTGTTGGATAACGTTGATTGATTTTCGGATGTTGAACCATCCTTGTGTCCCTGGCATGAATCCTACTTGGTCGTGGTGAATTATCTTATGGATACATTGTTGGATTCTGATAGTTAAAATTTTATTGAGGATTTTTGCATCAGTGTTCATTAGGGAGATTGGCCTACAGTTTATCGAAACAAAAAAAATCAAATACTTGGGAATAAATCTAACAAAAGAGGTAAAGGACCTATACAAAGAAAACTATAAAACACTGTTAAAAGAAATAGAAGAAGACACAAAGAAATGGAAAGACATCCCCTGCTCATGGATTGGAAGAATAAACATTATTAAAATGGCCATCCTACCAAAAGCAATATACAGATTAAATACTATTCCAATCAAAATTTCAATGTCATTCTTCAAAGAAATAGAACAATTATTAATGAAAAAAAGAAGGGAATGGAGGCATCACTCTCCCAGACTTCAAACTATACTACAAAGCCATAATCATCAAAACTGCATGGTATTGGAACAATAACAGACACACAGACCAATCGAATAGAAAATCCAGAAATAAACCCACAGATTTATGGTCAACTAATATTTGACAAAGGAGCAAAGAATATGCATTGAGCAAAGAAAGTTTGTTCAATAAATGGTGCTGGGAAAACTGGGTCGCTACATGCAAAAGAATGAAGCTTGACCACTACCTCACACCATGCACAAAAACCAACTCAAAATGGAACTAGACATAAGACCTGAAACCATAAAATACATAGAAGGAAATATAGAAGAAACACTACGTAATATGCACATCAAAGACATCTTCACAGACACATCACCCAAAGCAGTGAGAGTGAAGGCAAAGATAAACAGCTGGGACTACATCAAATTAAAGAGCTTCTGCACAGCAAAAGAGACAATAACAAAAACAAAGAGAAACCCCACCGACTGGGAGAACATTTTTGCACACAACACTAATGATAAAGGACTGATCACAAAAATCTGCAAAGAGCTGATGAGACTCAACAAAACAAAGAAAATAATCCAGTGAAAAAATGGGGAGAAGAGCTAAAAAGAAACTTCCCTGAAGAGGAAATGCAAATGGCCAACAGGCATATGAAAAAATGTTCAACATCACTTGTAATCACGGAAATGCAAATCAAAACTACCATGAGATACCATCTTACACCAGTGAGAATGGCACATATTAAAAAAACTAGCAACAACAAATGTTGGTGAGGATGTGGAGAAAAAGGAACTCTCCTGCACTGTTGGTGGGAATGCAAACTGGTCCAACCACTATGGAGAGCTGTGTGGAGATTTCTTGACCTACTAAACATAGAGCTTCCATATGATCCAGCAATTCCACTCCTAGGTATTTACCCAAAGGACACAGAAACATCAATTCCAAAGAACTCCTGCACCCCTATGTTTATAGCAGCACTGTTTACAATAGCTAAGCTTTGGAAACAACCCAAATGCCCAAAAATAGATGACTGGATCAAGAAAATGTGGTACATATACACCATGGAATATTACTCAGCATTCAAAAAAGATAAACACATGCAATTTGCAGCAACATGGATGGTGCTGGAAGGGATCATGCTCAGCAAAATAAGCCAGAAAGAAAAAGAAAACTACCGGATGGTCTCACTCATAGCAGGAATCTAGAAAACTTAAATAAGGGACCAGGAAAATGTATAACTATAAGAAAGTGAAAATCAAAATCAACAAACAACTATGAACCAGAGACACTTTATGGGGGGAGGGGAGGTGGGGAGGGGAGGGATTGGGGTCAAAACAAGGGGGTTGCAATTGTATGGGGAATATAAAAATAAAATTTATTCAAAAAAATTTAAAAAATTAAAAAATAAATATTTTTAAAATCACCATCCAATATCACTATTATTTCATAAACAAAAGGTCATTTTAATACCAGATATGAAAAAGAGAGAATTCATAGTCAAAAACAGTCCTTCCTAAAAAAGGGAAAGCAACAAAATGCAAAAGTTTTCAATTAGTTGGGGCCTCCCTGGTGGCACAAGGGGTTAGGCACCGCACTGTGAAGCAATTCGCAGCCTCTGCAGCTCAAGTTTGATCCCCAGCCAGCCAGGGAGCAGCCCACATGGTGCAGCAGATCTCTCCTGTCTCGCCTGCTGCTCCCCTCAGCAGAGTGCTTCAGTCATTCTGACTGTTCTTTCTGCTCTGTTCCCTGCTCTGTTCCCTGCTCTGTCTCTAGTGAGTCCTCTCACCCCCTGCATCTCTGGCCTGTGCCTCAGCTCTTGAATGTATAAATAAATAAATCTTAAAAAAAAAGTTTTCAATTAGCAACCTTACTAAGAACTAAATGATTCTGGGCTTTTTTCATCTCTAAGATTTTGTGAACACTTTTATTTTTCTAAAGTCATTACATGTTCTTATTTTCCAATTAGAAAAATTGTTTTTATTTGTTAAAAAGACCAAACAATACTGATGTGTATACGGTAAGAAATGAAAGCCTACCCCAAAGTGAACCCCCCACTCCCTCTCCCCAAGTTCACCACACTTAATCACTGCTAAACATTTTAGAACAAGGCCTAGAGAAGAAAAGGTATGTTGTCTTCTAGACTATTTCCTGTGAAGATAGGAAATAGGAAATACTAGCACATGGCTTTTTTAAGAAAAGGAATACAATTTATTCTAAACTAACAATGTGCAATTTAGAGAACTACATTATGTGGTGATGATCTACTGAACTGGATGTCAATAACATTTTGGGAAAATATTTGTTGGACTCAGTTAAGGGGAATGACCCTTTGCCAGTACATTCCTCATAGTTGGGCAGGAGGCTTGAGTTTGAAAACTTTCCTGATCTCAGCAGGCAATTCATTCCTGTGTGATACGTATAAGATCCCACAACCTTTTCTTGGGATAAAGATCTGGCAAAGAAGATTTAAAAATTGAGGAACATCAGGAGATCAAGTGGTTATTTGAAAGAAAACTCAAAGGGAGGTTAGCAAAGGCATCCCCCAAAGTTATCCAAAAGTCAAAGGACAAGAACCCAGGACCTTGAAGTGGGGTATTGGCGTCTGTCTGAAAGCCAGATGTCTATGACTGTGATTGGGGAACAGATTTAGTGAATGGAAGCAACATTCATCTCTGAAAGCTCACATCATCTACTCATTCTCTAAAGCATACATCAGAACTAGAAAGCACCTAGAAGCAAGTAAGGCCTTAAAAGTAGGATCTTAGAAACCTCTTGAAGGCTGGAGCAATGGCTCCCAAATACTAATAGATTTAGCCTTTTCTTAGATTTCAAAATGGGAAAGCAACAAAATCCAGAAGTTTTCAAACCACTGAGCTGGTTTTCCAGATTTGGTCACTGGCAATATCTGCATAAGTAAATAAAAGTAGAAGCAATTCACCTAAATTTGGGTAAATAGCCTTTGCTAACTCACTGTTAATTGAAATTTAACAAATGATTACATACTTTGGGTTGAGACAATCTCAGAGAATAGTTTTCATAACTTACTCTTTGAATATCAAGAATGTTGTTCATGCTCAGTCGGTGAGAAAAAAACATTCACTTGTTATGAGTGTGGGCAAGAATATTCTCTGGAACTTCCTCATCTATATAAGGAGTTTTGATGCCCCAGTCACATGACATTGTACCACCATCTTATTGTAATTCTTAGAAGTCACACAAAACTTCAATCTGTTTAGTCAAGACAGAGCCTCCATGTCCTCGATCCTGCATTCCATGCAACCACAGTGATAGCTGGCCTCATAAAATAATCCTGTTTGCCATAGTTGGGCTCAGTGATCTCTATGATCCCACTTAGAGCTCGCCTAGAGTGAATCTCTAAGGATAACCCACCAACAAGAGGAAAAATGATGATCCTCAAAATTAAAAATGTATATCAATGTTTAATCACAGATCACGATTAACAGGAAAAGAAAATTAATGTTGCCTTCCCTGTGGGCTTACTGTCCCTGGTCCTCCTGCCTTCCAGCCACTATGAACCATAGACATTCTCTCCTTGCATTTAGGTGAATTCTGCATATAGTGCACCTTCTTCCTCTGTTCACTTTTTCTTTATTTGATTTATGGCCTCCCCAAATCTGCTTACAATGAACCAGAGAGGTTCCTAAGCTTTAAATGTTGAGGCCAGGAAGTGATGATCCCACAGAAGGGGTCATAGAAACTTCAATAGCAACAGCACCCCAAGGAGAATGGGAGGATGTGGAAAATACCATTATCATTAAAAAATATCATTAATGATGGGAATCCATTTTCCACAACCACACAAGGCTTCTCCTAAACTATGGAGCATTTCCCTACATGTGTTCCCTGAACCTAAGATATTAACCGGTTCCTTGATCAAACAAGTATGATCACTTACCAGACAAACTTGCCTATGCTTAACAACATTTGCAGATTTCTTTACTAAGTGATTATGAAAACTTTTAACACTGATGTATGTTATAAATCACTAAGAGGAGGGTTAAACTGTGCCTCATTTCTCAAATTTACTTAATTCCAGAGCCTTTTTATCAGGGCCCATATTGTGGAACTAGAGTTCCACAGGACACATATTGGGAAGCAAAACCCTACCATTCTAAAGGCTGCTGCAATTTATTACAGATGAAAAAAAAATTTTTTAAGATTTAACCATTTGTGCATATAAGAACTGGGGTACAGGCCAGAGGCATTGGGGGAGGAGAAGATTCAGCAGAGACAGAGTAGGGAACAGAACAGGCAGACTGACCAAAATACACTGCTGAGGGGAGCAGCAGGCGAGCCAGGAGAGGTCTGCTGTGCCATGTGGGAAGCTCCCTGGCCAGGGATGGAACCCGTGCTGCAAAGCCTGCAGATAGCTTCATAGGTTGCATTTTAACCCCTTACGCCACCAGGAAGGCCCTGAAAAAAATTTAAATTAGTCTTTCCCTGAAAGCTCATAGGCAGAGCTGCAGCACGAAACCAGATAGTTCAAAGATTGGTGTTTTATTTTATTTTAATGCCATAGATCCTTAACATGGTTCCCAAAGAAGCAAGAAGTTAGTTCCAGTACATAAGTGAAAGAGATTCTCCTTTTCTACTGTAGGACTTGTTCTATGATGTTTAGCAATGATTATAAGCGCTACCAATTAATGCTAGAGCTGAAAATAAGCACTAGCTGATTCCCTCATTTGTCAAGGAAATTGACTCCAAGAGGCAACAAGACTTACCCCAAATCATATAATAGAGTTTGGAACAGACTTAAGTCTGTTAACACTCAGTTTCAAGTATGGAATCCAGTATATTGCAGTTTCTAAAACCTTCAATGTAGAAGATAGAAAAGATGGTTTGTTAAAGTCAAGATAAATTTTGGCTGCTGCCAATTTATACAAAATTATTTGTAAGCTCCATATATATTCACATGGGGGGGTGGCAGAGAGAGGTGTCAGAGAGGTTGATATTCTAACTTCTGAAAAGGCTATGTAAGAGGAATAGGAGTCTGGGAAATAATTGAAAACATTTTATAAACACCTTACATACAGAACAAATCTTCTGTAGAAATGAAAGAAAAAACTCAGTCGAGATATTCAAATGAAAATTTGACTTATAGCTATCACCCTCTGTGGCTCTCTCTTTTAACTGCATGTAAGAGGCCCCTTGAGATTCTTTCAAAAACATCCATATTTGGGACTCCCATATCTGAGGTGGGGGCACTAGGAACTTTTACATCGTCACAGGTGATTTCCCCATGCAGCCAGAGGTGAGAACTCCTTACTGACACTGGGGAGCCCCGGGCAGACTCTTTTCTGTCCTACATCATCCAGCCTCTGGATCTACTAGCTAAGTGTTCAGCTGAGAAGTTTTCCAGACGTTCGTTCACTGCTGAGGCTTGCTCACAGCCTCACCCTGAGCATGGAGCCAGTGCCAACAATTCCCAACTTCCTTCTGGGCTTCTAGCTGACCCAGAGCTGCCTGATTGGCTTCAGGCTCTCTCTTAGCACTTGTTGTCAATCCAAAAAACCTGGGGAAGCTGAAGTAAAATCCTTCTATTTGTTTATGTGGCAACAAGCTCAGAGTCTATACTGAAAAATGTCCTTGGCTTTTGACAAAGATGTCTTGGAGATGCCTCTGTCTGTTTTAAATAGGCCACAAACTAGTGTGGAAACTAGTGCACTCTATCAGGAGCCAATCTGCTCAATCCTTCCATATTAGCCGGGAGTGATGGGGGTGATTTAAATACAAGGCTGTGTTTGACATTTTTGTATACGGTAGTCTCAGAAGAATGCAGAATTTTAAGATGGGAGCTTGGATTTGACTGTGGAGATTAGGTCAAAGGGAAATTAATTTGTGCAATTGGCATTTTCAATTTTGGGTAATTCATGAAATACAATGATGAGGTCTGGGAGAATGGAAGGGAATCAAGGATTTATGATAATCAATTTTTTAAATGCCTCATCATTAATGTATCATCCACCTTTAAACGCCTTGGAGGAGAGGTTAGGGCTACATCATTGAACCCTTAGAAAGATATCCAAAAGGCAAGGGAAAGGAAAGCGTGGTCTCATTTTTACACATGAAAAGGAGAGAAAAATAAAATCCTCTTTCCAAAAGTAACACAAGTTCAAGTTTAGAGAGCTTATCAAGGCTAGGACAAAAAGAAGAGTCACCAGACTGCTGAGCAAATTCATCATTAAGGGCATGAGAGGCTGATCTGCACATCCGTAGGAGCAGGTGAAAAATGTCAAATGATGTTTCACCATTGGTTCTGAAAACATTTAGAATACTTAAGATGTTCGGGGAGCTGTAGAAACACAAACTCCCTGCTCTTGGGGATCCAGCCATGTAGGTGAAGAGTTAAGAAAAAGGTACATTGTTAAATATCAACAGCAAATTGAAACCAAGGAGGTATTTCATAAAACAAGTGGAAAATAGGCTTAGAGATTAAAGGGGATGGACTTCCAGTAATGGAAGGGGAATCGGGAAGCTAAATCTTTTTTTTAAAAAAGATTTATTTATTTTTATACAAGAACCGGGGTACAGGCCAGATGTGTGGGAAGGGGTGAGAGGATCCACCAGAGACAGAGTGGGGAACAGAACAGGCAGACTGATGAAATACACTGCTGAGGGGAGCAGCGGGCGAGACAGGAGAGGTCTGTCGCGCCATGTGGGATTCTCACCGGCCAGCCAGGATTGAACCTGTGCTGCAGAGGATGCGGACAGCTTCACAGTGTAGGGCTCAACTGCCTGTGCCACCAGGGGAGGCCCAAGCTAAATCTTGAAGGAGGAGATAAGATTCAGAGGGTGCACATCTGTTCCCCGGGCCATAATCAAAAAGATAAGAGATGACAGATACTGGACAGGATGGGGAGAGTGAGAGCCCCCGTGTGCAATTGGTAGAATTGTAAACTGGTATAGCAACTATGGAAAGCAGTATGGAAGACCCCCCTCAAAAAAAATAAAAACAGAATTAGTATATGATCCAGAAATTCTACTTCTGGGTATATATCCCAAGGGAATGAAAACATGACCTCAAAAAGATATCTGCACCTTCATGTTCATAGCATCATTATTTACAGTAGCCAAGTAGAGAGACAATCTTATATCCATCCATAGAGGAATGAACAACAAAGTTGTGAGATGTATGTGTGTGTGTGTGTGTGTGTGTAGGATATTTTCAGCCATTAAAAAAAAAACAAGGTAATTCTGCCATTTGTGACTGCTGGTTGGACCTTGAAGGCATTATGCTAAGTGTAATAAGTCAGACAGCAAAAGCACTGTATTATCTCACTTAAAATTGAGTATTTAAAAAAAACTCATAGAAAAATAAATTCAAAGTTGTGGGTACCAGAGACAAGGGTTCAGGAGAAGGTGAGAGGATGATGATTTAAAGGTACAAACTTCCAGTTATAAGATAATTAACTACCAGTGATGTTTACAACATGACTACAGTTGACACTGCTTACATAGCACATGTGAAAGGTGTTAAAAAGTAGATTCTAACAGTCCACCAGGAATTTTTTTTTCTTTTGTGTTGTATCTATATGAAACAATGGAGTCTAGCTAAACTAATTGTGGTAGCCATTTCATAATATATATAAATCAAATGTGCTGTATACCTTAAACTTATGAGTGGTAGATGTAAATTATATTTCAATAAAATAGAGGGGAAAAAGGATTCAGGAGATAGGGAAAGCTTAGGGGAAAGGAGTGAAAGTATCTTCCTTTCACCTAAACAGCTTTAGGAAGCTTACAAACTGTGCAGAAAAATCTCTGCCTGGGCATTTTCCTGCTCTGACGAGTAGCAGTGCTGTGTGAATACTACCTTGACCTTAACTGCAACATTCATTAATCAAAACATTCAGCTGAGAGGGCCTCCCTGGTGGTGCAAGGGGTTAAGACACAAACTATGAAGCTATCCGCAGCCACTGCAGCACAAATTCGATCCCCAGCCAGGAAACTACCCACATGGCGCAGCAGACCTCTCCCGACTCGCCCGCTGCTCCCCTCAGCAGTGTATTTCAGTGGATCTGCCTGTACTGCTCCCCACTCTGTCTCTGGTGAATCCTGTCAGCCCCCACATCTCTGGCTTACCCCAGTTCTTGTTTGCATAAATAAATAAATATTTTTTAAAAAATATTCAGCTGAGAGCAAATTCTTCAGAGAAAGATCCAACGTGAAGCAAATTTGGAGAGAAAGAGAAAAGTAGAGAAAATTCACATTTATCAAGCATCGCCACGAGTACACCTTATGCTGGGCACTTTAAATGTATAGCTACATAGTCCTCAAAATAAAAATTCCCTAACCAACAACCTATATGGGTTGTGGTGTTACTGCTCCCAATATATTAAGGCAAAAGAGATTGAGAGAAATTAACCAACTTGCCAGAGGTGATGAATGCGAGGAAGTGATGGGGGTGATGAATGTAATCAAGGACTAAAATGAAGCAAGACCTGTACATTTTTTTTAGAGATTTGTATTATCATTCCATTGTCCTCTCCTTTTCCCTGTGGAACCTTCCTTGCCCCCATCCCATGTCACAAAACATCAGAGTTAAAAGTATCCTCATAAAAGTATGCAGTCCCCCTCTTTTGGCTTATAAGGGAACAGAGACTCAGAAAAGCAAGCCTGAATGAGTGTCCAGGTGACAGGACCAGCCAGGGCCAGACCTGCACTCCCCCATGGGGAGAAGGGTCAAAAAGAGCACCTCGGCAGTTGTGGGCATTTGTCTAAAGATTGCAAAAAAGAAAATGTGCAGAAACAAGACTCAGTATTGATGTACCATCTGTTTTTACTCAAAGGCAGATTGACAGCAGTGGCTGTGTTCTTGAGTTTCCCACATGGAAATGCAGACATAAAGAAATGGACCATAGTTTGGAAGGAGTGTCAGAGCAGAGACCCTTACTTTGCTGACTTTCTCTTCGGTTACTGAATGAGAAATAGACAAATCAGCCTTCACCACGGGGACCTAGTTTCTGTTGTTTTTGAGGATAAGAAACATGGCTCTTGAAGGCACTCTAAGGTAGAGAATACCTCATAGGTTAATTTTCTTCAGCCCCAAAGTCAGTTCTCACCACATCTTATTGCCTGAAGCTTAGCTGGCAGTGCTGCCATAGTTGGCCGAAACTACTCTAAATTGCCATCAGTTCCCTTTGAAAACACACAGACACACGCACGCATGCACACACACACATGCACACACACATATATACACACCATGAGGAGAGATTGTGCATGCTAAGTTAAACTAATTAAAGCCTTCTTGATCCTGTCATTTAAAACAACTTAAAATCCCTAGAATTCTTGTTAAATAAGTATGACCATGTAGACAGTTTTATTTGAAGGCAAGCCTCAAACTCTAAAACTGACTTCAATTCAGTTTTTGTTTTTACCCTTGGGGCTTTATTCTGTTGACTTCTAGGCAGTTTTACAAGACTCCTACCAGCTAAATAAAGATGGTTTCATCAGCTACACAGTTACCTCTATTAGCAGACAGTACAGAGACAGAATCCTAAATTAAAACCATGACCTTCTATTCTCTTTTTTTAAATTTAAAAATGAGACCAGACAGACCAAAAAATAAATATCTACCAAATCCCAAGCCCCAGCTCTGCCCCAACTCAGAATGTGCTTGCATCACATAGCAATTATCTAATACATTGAGTGATACAGAAAAAGTCTAGATTAGAGCTCCCAACCACTAGCCTGAAGACAAATGATGAATGGACAACCTCTCCCTAGTCACCAACTTCCATGACACATTATCCACAGTATCAATAGGTATTTTCAATGAAGAGGAATGTGTAGTTCAACGACAATGATCCACTCCCACCCCATCCTGTGATATTGCTGGGTGAGAGTGACCAAAGCTAGTGAAAATGAAAACTAGCACCTTCCTATGAAACGAAGACTGTAGGTAGGCTCCTTGGCCTCTGTCATTCAGATAAAGACTAGTCCTTGACTACCTCCAGGATTACTTTTCAAAAAATAATTTTTAAATCTGGTCCAGAATGATTTAAACTATCACCTCTGCTTTTCACTTCTTGTCTCAGTAGATAAATTCCTTTTAAGTTTTCTGCAAATCTGAGTCTTCTTAGATTTCAGTCTCAACATCTTTTAATGAGAAATCTTTTACCAAACTAGCTCTTCGTCCTAAGATGAAGACCATTTGGTATGCTATTTTTACTCAAGCCCATGCTTTTCAAAGTATAGAGCATAATGGTATAATTGGTTATATTCAAAATCACCAGCTAAACAGTATGCAAGATCATTAATTTTGTTCAAGCATTTGGAGGAAAATCTATTTTTGTTTAGAATACATACCATGGCTTACAACTGTCAAGACAAAAATGTATAATGGGCCATTTTGGTGCTATGCTCCAGACCACCCTGGATTGCATGCCCACTTGTTACTGAAGAGGGGAGATCACAGTAGGTGGTTGGAGGAAAGGCCAGTGTAGCTGGCAGTGCTGCCATACTAGGCAGAAACTACTCTAAATTGCCATTAGTTCGCTTTGAAAACACACACACACACACACACACACATACACACACCCCATGAGGAGAGATTGTGCATGCTAAGTTAAACTAATTAAAGCCTTCTTGATCCTGTCATTTAAAATTACTTAAAATCCCTAGAATTCTTGTTAAATAAGTATGACCATATCTACATTACACTACATATCTATACTCGCCTGCCTTGTCAAGGACTTAAGTGGAGACATATGAGAAACACTGACATATTTAATAGTAAGGACCCTTTAAAGTGAGGAAAATGGGGATTTCATGAAAGCCCAGGGGCTGTGTTTCCTTAGGAATGGTCCATCCACCACTACTCACACAGAAACAATTCTAAGCAATACATGGATAGCACTTCATATTTCAATAAGTTTGAAAGTTTTCCCTCTATTTATGGCAAGCTATGCACATGTTACTGATTTTCTTAATTTTTTCTTTTAAACTATTTTAAGTAAAAGAAATGAATTAAGCTAAAGCAGAAGGATTTACTAATAGTACATGTAACTGACACACTAATATCAAAAACTGAACTTATAACCTAACTCCATCTCTACCTTTATAATATTTGTCTTTTTATGAACATTAAGATATGCTATACTGGGTCAGCCCTGGTCCACCTAGTAGGTCTAAAAAATGGTTTCATAGAACACTTATTTTCTCACAAATTTATTGAGTACCTATGTATGATACACAATCTACTTAAAGGAACGACAATAACAGTGAGACACAGACTAACCCTAAAACACTGCAATGCAAGGTCATCATTGATGGACAGCCCAGCAGGTTCAAAGAGAGACCAGATGCAGCAACAGATGAGTCTGCTATATTTGGGTCAGATAAGGGCTCTACAGAGGAGGCAACTTTTGAAACTTAAAGAGTAGAAGTTTACAAAGAGCATTGCAGGAGAGACCACAGTTGCCTTCCAAAAAAAAAAAAAAAGATAAAAGTTAATGGATAATGGGCCTCCCTGGTGGTGCAAGGGGTTAAGTCACAGCCTGTGAGGATGTCCGCAGCCTCAGGGTTCAATCCCTGGCCAGGGAGCAACCCACCTGGCACAGCAGACCTCTCCTGACTCACCCGCTGCTCCTCTCAGCAGTGTACCTCTGTCAGTCTGCCTGTTCTGTTCCACACTGTCTCTGATGAATCCCCCCACACCTCTGGCCTATACCCCGGCCCTTGAATGCATAGATAAATAAATTTAAAAAAAAAAAAAGCTAATGGATAATACTTAAATATATGTAGATTATTTTTTAAGTTCCTGATTTTAGTTCCAAAAGAATTTAGATTGTCTCTATTTTTCCCCAGTCAAGTTATGGTACTTGCTATCCTGCTTGAGGAAAAGTTTTAGGAGAGCTGAGGTCTCTCTTCTTGTGGATGTATTTCCTCTTGTAATTTCTTCAACTTATATCTTGAAATAAGGCCTGAAATTTATTAATAACCCCCTATCTCTGTTATCAAAATAAAGGGGTGGTCCATGTATCCTCTACCCATTAATATACTTCTACCTTTAATGTATGCGTTTTCTTAATTTCCTCCTTGCTACTGCTTTAAATCTACCTTGATGCATTCACAAAAAGACAACAGCCCTCCATATGTCAAGACTGTAGAAAGACTGTGGAAGTAAATCCTCATAGAGCTTACCACTTACTGATTAAGACAGGAATGTGTACAACTGTAACTCAAGGCCAAAAAAAAAGTCCTAAGCACGAGGACTATAGACATGTGAACAAAGAAATCAATTCTGGACAAATAGGCATCAAATTGTTGAGGAAGTTAGGAGGAAACTTTTGAAGGCAGGAGAACTTTCCTATGAGCTGAGCATTCTAGATCAATCTAGGGTCATCAGGTCCCCCCGCCAAACTCAGACATAGGAGGGCAACAGATGCTACTCGTAGTATCTCAATTGACCTGATGCCATTTCCTATTGCGTGATCGTAGCATGTTCACCAAAGCATATCTTAACATTGCTTCAGGTGTGTCCTCTAGGTAGCTCTACAATAAACACATCATCAAGGAGCAGAGACCAGCAGACCAAGATTTGGCAGGAGGGCTTTTCTTTGAATGACCTATGGTAACTCCTCCACCCACACCAAAGAGCATCCAAAAAGTACATTTTTGTTTTTCACTAGAAATTTATTTGGGGCACCAAAATAGATAAATAACTGAAGATTCCTTAATGGCCTCCTCCTTAGAAACAGCTTACAGATAGGATGAGTTCTGTTTCCAATCCTTGGAACAATTTTCCCTTGGATAAACCCAACGGTTGGGTAAATCAGAGTTTGAATACTGTCCTCACCATTTTGGGGGGGTCTCAAGCCTGCCTTCTCCTTTCCCAAATCTCCTTTATTATTGAAAAGTTGGACACCAGCATTTCATATATTCACATTCCTTTTAATTTGAATACCAGAGATGGTGACCTTAAAGACATGGTAACAATGGGACAACTGATGAGTTAAACTGCCTGCATTATAATCCCCCCAGGGCAGACCTCCTTTCCAGGAATGACCCCTAAGGAAATTCCAAATATATGGGCATATAAATCCAAGTTATTAAGCTGGCATCAGATTCCATCTGCCAGCTATTTTAACCTAATGCCAAGAAGCTCACAAATTGAAAACTCATTACAGTGTCTCCAGACATCTTTGTACTCTGTATATAAAAGGTGACATAGAACATTCTAAATTGGCAGGTTTTATACCAATCACACAACCCCACCCACTGTAACAACATAGTGAATATCTCTGCAAAACTGTGATGCAGGTAGCAACTAGAAATACATTTTGGACTAGAAATACATCCTGTGTCAACTGCTGTTTTGCTCACTAGATTGTAAGTCTCTCATGGCCCTTAGCTTAAACACTCACAACCTAGCACAGTTCCTGACACAGTAAAAGCTCAAGAAATTAGCTGACTGGGGGAATGATTCTACTCCCTTAACTCTTTTGTTCAGCATGACTCCTGATTTTTCAACACAAGAATGTTACTTAAACTTTGGCCCAGGTCGAGTTAGTAACAGGACAAAGTTAAAGATGGTCCCAAGTCATAATCAACAGCAAAATCACAGGCAGAAGCCAGTGACAGGATTAGAGTCTCCAGAGTTTACTGCTATAGTATTACATAAACCCATCTAATACAATCCTTAGCTCAATACCATTTATGTATGTACAAATATAAGTTGATATCCCTAAAAAGAATTCTTATTTTAGATTCTCAAGAGAACCTAAAACAGCTAAAAACAGCTTGGCATTAGAACCAACTTGATTTCTCTTACTTAATACGGCCTTTGACAGCTTTGTTATATATCCACTTCAAAGGCCATGCACCACACCAGGGAACTGTGTGCACAAACAGCTCTAGTAGATATAAGGGATGGGAAAATAAAGGAATAAAAGATAGCTTTGTTCAGGAAAGATCATAGAATTAATATCTGGCAGTGAAAATATTTCTAATAATGGCCATGGATGTAGTCAGATATACAGAAGGAAAAGATGTAAGTGAAGTAAGATCCTCCCTGGTGGTCCAGGGGTTAAAGTCTCAGCACTATCAAGCTATCTCCAGTCACTGCAGCACGAGTTCAATCTCTGGCCAGGGAGCTACCCACATGGCGCAGCAGACCTCTCCTGTCTCTCCCGCTGCTCCCCTCAGCAGTGTTTTTCAGTCAATCTGCCTGTTCTGCTCCCCACTCTGTCTCTGGTGAATCCTCTCATTCCCCCCCACCTCCGCCGCATGCGCCTCTAGCCTGCTTCCCAGTTCTTATATACATAAATAAAATAAATCTTTTTTAAAAATAGGGCGGGGTGGGGGTAACCGAAGGACCAAGAACTACAATGCCAGGCATTAGAAGTTCAGCATGGTTACTGAAATCCCTGAATGTATCACAGTGGATGGAACAGAGTGGAGGACTGAATTAGAGGCTCACAAATCAAGGTAAAATTATCTGAGGATTAGAAAAGAATGAGTATTAAGATATGAAATCCTAAAGTGAAAACTGCTAAAAGTTTATGTGAACGTTTAAATATATTTAAAAGTATTAATGGAGATAGAGTATCCCATTAACATAAAGTATTTAATATTGCATCCCCTTTCTTGCTTAGAAAAATTCTTAAAAATAGGACTAAGTATAGGGGAAAAGTAACTTTTATTACACACCTGCAGTGTTCCCAGTCCTGGATCAGTAGTTTTTACCATCATTATTTCATTTGGGTTATTACAGAATTGGAATGATTTATGCTTGATCTCCAAATGTGAATAGAATTTCAACTGTGATGTTTTAGTTAGAATAGTCTAACTTATTCCTACAGCAATTTAACATGTTTGTTTCACTCTGAAACTATGTGCACAAATATACTTGTGCACATAGCACAACCAACATAGCATAACCAACATCTACCAGAGAACTATTATATTCCTGACATTGATCAACATATTTCACAGACAAACAAATTTCACAGACATTTTTTACCTAACATTTCAACAGCCTTTTAAAATAAGTGATATTGTTCCCATTTTATAGAGTAAGAAAGAGACCCAAAGATTAAGAAATTTGCCAAAGTCACAAGATTTGTTAAGAGATGAGGGATTCAAACAATTCTGACTGATCCATTTACCCATCCTCTTTTCACTACAGCACAATCTTTCAAATGGAGAGATTTTAAAAGAAAATGGTACATTGTGGTATTTACAGCTGCAATGAACATGTATAAATTACTTCCACAAGAACAAAATAAAAAATGTAAGCTCTTCTTCATAGTGAAACAGGAGTAGGATTAGTACAGGAGAGAGGAGAGAGCTAAAGTGAATTGGCCTTCATATTTTCCAGATCAGGAAAGAAAGGCTAAGGATGTGAAAAATTCTGGAGGTGTGTATTTGTAATGGAAGAAAGCTTCTTTTTTTTTTTTTAAGATTATTTATTTATACAAGAACCAGGGTATAGGCCAGATTCGCAGGAGGGTGAGAGAACTCACCAGAGCCAGAGTGGGGAACAGAACAGGCAGCCTGACTAAAATACACTGCTGAGGGGAGCAGCGGGCGGTACAGGAGAGGTCTGCTGCACCATGTGGGATGCTCGCCGGCCGGCCGGGATCCAACCAGTGCTGCACAGGCTGTGGACAGCTTCACAGCACTGCACCTAACCGCCTGTGCCACCAGGGAAGGCCCAGAAGGCTTCTTTTCTGATTGCTTATTTCATCTTGTCAACACTTCTCTAATACCTCTCAACATAAAGATAATAGCCCAGGGTCTTTCACCTGTAGTTCTTATAGGAAATCAGTTTGTTGTCGACACATATAATTGGTAAGTTTCTGCCAGAAAGATACACAGTGAACATTCTTGAAGTCCCTAAAATGGTCCACCTTCCTTTTTTCAAGAATAACTGTAAACGGGCAACAACAATTGTTGGCGAGGATATGGAAAAAAAGGAACTTTCCTACACTGCTGGTGGGAGTGCAACCTGGTCCAACCTCTATGGAAAGCTGTGTGGAGGTTCCTCCAACTACTACTAAAAATGGAGCTACCATATGACCCAGCAATTCCACTCCTAGGAATCAAGCCAAAGGACACAAAAACATTGATTCAAAAGGATGCTTGCACCCCTATGTTTATTGCAGCACTATTTATAATAAATAAAACCTGGAAACAACCCAAATGCCCAAAAACAGATGACTGGATCAAGAAGATGTGATATATATACTCTATGGAATACTATTCAGCAACCAAAAAAAGTAAACTCATGCCATTTGCAGCACATGGTTGCAGCTCGAAGGGATCATACTCAGTGAAATAAGCCGGAAGGAAAAAAGAAAAATATTGGATGCTTCACTTATAGGAGGAATATAGGGGAACCAAATAAGGGATCAGGGAAAAAATAATAACAATAAATTTAAAAAATTAGCAAGCAACTATAAATCAGAGACCTTCTGTGGCGGAGGGGGGGAGGGAGAGGGATCAAAACAGGGGCAGGAAGAGTACCAGGGACTATGGTGATGGTGTACGGGTGAGTCGATGGTGGGAAGTCTATGGGGACTACACCTGAGAGGCAAAAGCAAACAATGTACAAAAATGAGCAATGATGTAAACTATATATAAATAAATTGTATTTAACAAATAACTGATCAACAACAACAAAGAATAACTGTAGTCTTGTATTGCTTCTCCCAGAGAAAATGCCAGGAAATTAGCTTGTTTTTAGACCTAGTCTGATCTGGCTAACTCTCTTGGCTAGTTGTTTCCACCCGGGATAATATATGTGAATAACGTGTAGGATTGTGTTTTCATATCCGTTCCCTAGGCCCCTTTCCAAAAGATTCTTGTTCACTTCATCTGGGCTCAGTCCTGGGTATGGGCAATTTTTAATTCTCCCCATGGTATTTTCATGTACAGCCAGGATTGAGAATCACTGGCCCATGCCTGTTGCCTTATCCCTGCTGTAAACACACATTCTCCCACCACTACTATCCCAAGCTGCTGGAAAATACTAGAACTTAACCAAGGATAAATTCCCCCTTGAACATTTCCCTTTGCCCCTCTTTTACTTCCCACTTCACTTTTTTTTTTTTTTTGGCTTAAACACCTCACTCAAAAACTATATTCAAAAATTATTACTGGCAAGTAGCTCAGAGAACCAAGAAATACCTTGTTTACCTGCCTCTATGTATGTCCCCACTTATGCTTATTTTTGTTATACTTTTGGATAATGAATAGGAAGGTTAAACTACCAAGAATATCCAAAAAGCTTGGAAACTTGTTTGATTGTTCTGTGGACTTAATTTCCTGAAGTGGTGATATTACAGTTTCAAGCTTCTATTTGAGGAGGAATGTGGTAATAAGGCTAGACTGCCTCCACCTTGCAGGATGGACAGTGTGTCATGATGCCAGGCTGGTAGGTAGCATGCAGAAGGAGAGAAAGAGACATAATTATAAAAATCATATTATGCCACCGCTGTGTGTGCCATGTGATCTGTGTGTGTCGTGATCGCCACTGCCTGTAGCATGGGCTCTGTGGTGTCTGCATGAGACAGAGCCACCATATATAGAAAATTCATCATCTAGGTAGAATTTCAATTTTTAAAATTATAAGCTAGATGGTAGCATATGGTAAAGCTCTAATTAATGACAGAAGGTGACAAAGGAATTACAAATACACATATCTTGAGAAACTTCCTTTAGGCTTTCTTTCTCATTGAATCATTGCAGTCACCCAACTATGTCCAGTTCAAAGATGAAAGAACTAAAGTCAGAAATGTAAACCTTGAGTCCACACAGCATGATAAGTAGGAAATTCAGGTTCAAGTTCTGATCGCTTTATCACCTATAAGCCATGTGACCTCAGACAAGTTCTTTTCCCTGAACTTCTACTTCCCCATCCAAAAAAAAAAAAAAAAACAGTAAAAATAATGAGTCCCTTTATAATTACAGTGAGAATTAAATAAAAACATAAATGCAATGTAGCCATCACCAGTCATTTAGTAATTCCCGTCTAGATGGTTATGGTAGTTGGAATTTACTCAAGATAACATTAAAAAAATATGATCTTGGGCTGTAAAACTACATTCCCTTTCCATGGCATAAGAGATGGAGACCAAAAAAAGTTCAAAGGAAGGAAAGATGAAGTGGATTGAGAAATTCAGGGAATACTCCAAACTGAAGAGGTAGGAATTAGTTGGGTTTCAAAAAAAGAATATAGATAAGTAAGAACTCTTGTATGTTTTCCCCCCTGGGACTGAGCTAAAACCAGAATTACTGCTTTTTAGTATCTAACATCAGAGATTTTATTTTATTTGACCTTTGATATACAACTACCACCTTCAGTGTGACATTAAACAGCTATGAGAAAAAGCAGAGAACAAAAATTAGGATGACAAATTCACGAATCCCAACTCCAAATCCCTCTGCTAGATCTATTAACACACCAGGCATTTGGTCTCCAAGTTTTGGTCTTTCTGAGACAGGCCAAGGCAAAGGGCGAGGTGTGGCCTCACTTCCCTCTGCGGGCAGACAAGAGAGAACAGAGCCCTCGGAAACTCTTGACATCTGTGAAGTCTTTGAGTGAAAGGGCAAGTCTTGGAGTGTGCCTGCTCTTGCAGCTACCTTCCAAGGTGCCCGAACCACTCCTCGACTTAATGAACTCCACATGCTGCCATGGCTATTTATAGACTCAGCCCCGTGTGTTTTGTTAAAGCCTCTAGATCATATTTCTTAGCCTTGCAAGTTTATTTCCTACAATTGGTCCATTAAATTTTGCCTCCTCTTCCTCCTCCACCACATTCTTGGAAATCCATGGTCCACTATACAAACAAACGTACAGGATTATCAAAATACTTTGAAGCCATTATTCGCCCTCTCCATTTTTCTTATGCTCTCTGAAATGTGAATTCCTATAGCATCACTCTTCCTGGAAATGGATCTGGTTTAATTCTCCCCGAGGTGGAGAGAAGGAAGAAGACTCCAAGGAGATCATCAAGAAAACTCTTCAGAGAAAATCAAAGTGCTAACAAAAGGAAAGGAAAGGCAAAACAGGCTTGAGTAACTGATCAAGAAACAAAAGATTTACCTGCAGAAAATGGAGAAATTAAAACAAAGAGAGTCCTGTCTCTGATGAGGGGGCTGGAAAGAAGTCAAGTCTCTGTGATATTGTAGACCCTCTCCAGTGAGCGGCTGCCATCTCCCTTCCTGTACAGCCCAGAGGAATATTTTCATTAACTGTTTTATAGTTTTTTAAAGATTTATTTATTTATGCATTTAAGAACTGGGGTACAGGACAGAGGTGCGAGGGGTGAGGGGGGCTGAGAGGATTCACCAGAGACAGAGTGGGGAATAGAATAGGCAGGCGGACTGAAATACATTGCTGAGGGGAGCAGCGGGCAAGACAGAGAGGTCTGCTGCACCATGTTGGTAGCTCCTTGGCTGGGGATTGAACTCGCACTGCAGAGGCTGTGGATAGCTTCACAGTGCTGTGCTTAACCCCTTGTGCCACCAGGGAGGCCCTGCATTATATTTTTTTAATAATTTATTTATATATATTTTACATCATTGTTCATTTTCTTTTCTCAAGTGTAGTCCCCACGAATTCCCACCACCAGTTTACTCATGCACCATCACCATAGTCCCTTGTGCTCTTCCCACCCTTATGTTGATCCCTCTTCTTCCCCCGTCACTGCAGAATGTCTCTGATATATAGTTGCCTGTTTATTTTGGGGTTTTTTATTGTTACTATTTTTTCACCTGATCTCTTATTTGGTTCCCCAGTATCTCCTATAAGTGAAACCATCAATATTTTTTTTTTCCTTCTGACTTATATCACTGAGTATAATCCCTTCTAGTTCTATCCATGTTGCAGAGAATGGCATGAGTTTATCTTTTTTGGTTGCTGAATAGTATTCCATTGTGTATATATACCACATCTTCTTGATCCAGTTATCTATTTTGGGGCATTTGGGTTGTTTCCAAATCTTACCTATTATAAATAGTGCTACAATAAACATAGGGGTGTAGGATAAACACATGTATTTTAGTAGCTCTAAAAATACATCTCTAAAAGAAAGAAATTCCACTTCATCCCATTTTTAAACATATTTAGACAATTGCAATTTTTTTAAAGATATGAAGTCTTGTGGGAGTTGCTTATCTTTCTGTACAATCAGAAAATACTGGAATGTTGAATCATGACTATCTTAGGAGTCAACATTCCATAGGTTGGGGTGGGAGCAGTTTTTATCTCTTATAATACAAATTATATGAAGTGGCCATTTAGAGTCAAAGTCATACATCTAATATGTGTCAAACATTTTAAATTACTTCTATTCTTCTGTTGGGCTTTAGTAGAATTGCTTCCTAAGGAAAAGTTCTCCCTGATTTTGACTCTCCTTTTCGGAGCTCTGTGCCTCTGTTACATCTTGGTTGTAGTAGTCCAATTTTCCCTAACATCTTTGTTGATTTGCTGTGAAACATTAAAGGTTTTTTTTTTTTTTTAAGATTTATTTATTTATTTATACAAGCATTGGGTACAGTCAGATGCGTGGGTGGGTGAGAGAATTCACCAGATCCAGAATGGGGAGCAGAACAGGCAGAGTGACGAAATACACTGCTGAGAGGAGCAGCGGGCGCTGCAGGAGAGGTCTGTCATGCCATGTGGGACCCTTGCCAGTGGCCAGGGATTGAACTGGCGCTGCAGAGGCTGCAGGTAGCTTTGCAGCCCAGCGCTCAACCACTGTACCACCAGGGGAGGCCCCATTAAAGTTTTGAATAGAGCAGTGTCTGATAAGTAATATTAGTCATGAGTTAGTGGGACTTCCATTGCATAGAGACTATTTAGAATAGGGGTATATTGATCCTCAAACACAACCAGTGCATCTCATTTTTTTAAAAATCCAAGTACCTGTTAGGATTACTATCCTCAGTTTCCTTGTATTAAGAGGATACGAACCATAGAATTTCCTTTTTCACAAAGATGGCACCAAAAGAAGGAAGCCTCTGCCTCTCCCAAAGCTGAAGCTAAAACAAAAGCTAAACAAAGCTAAACCTTTGAAGACCAAGAAAGCAGTGCTGAAAGGCATTATAGCCACAGGAAAAGGAAGATTTGCATATCGCTCACTTTCTGGAGGCCCAAGATACCATGACTCCAAAGGCAGCCCAAATAACCTCACAAGAGCGTTCCCAGGAGAGACAAGCTTGACCACAATGCCATCATCAAGTCCCCTGACCACTGAGTCAGCCAGGAAGTGTTCATGGTGGATGTCAAAGTCAATGAGCACCAGAAACTCTAGAACATTGACATGACCATGGTCAACACCCTGATCAGAGCTGATGGAGAGAAGACAGATGTTCCACTGGCTCCTGACCATGATGCTTCAGAGGTTGCCAGCAAAGTTGGGATCATCTAAACTGAGTCCAGCTGTCTAATTCCAAATATAATTTGTCACCACATTAACAAAAATAGATTTCTTAGAAGAAAAGAAATTCTTAAACCAGTAATTCTGTAAGATTTTGTTTTGGTTTGATTTAGGATTTTGCTAATGGTAATAGAGAATGTTCTGTGATCTAGGCACTAGTGCTTTTCTCATTTAATCCATGCCAAAAAAAAAATCTGAGTTACCTCTGGTTCCATTTTATATACAGTAAAATAGGCCTGCAGTAATTATCCAGGGTCACACCACTGCCTGAACTGTGAATATGACACATGGGCAAGAGCATGGTCGAGTGAAGCCGAGTGAGTGCTGATGAACCAGGACGTGTGTAAACGTGGCCACCTCTCTGTGATCCACGGTTTATACTTCTGGTTGCTTTAAGGATATAGTTGTGGAAGCCTGGGCAGCTCTTAACCCTTAGAGCATAAAGTTAAACTAATGCTCTTCCCTAAAACACCTATTACAGTGACATTCACATCCCCCACCCCCACCCATGCCATTCATCCCTTAAAATCTTGCCCATCATCTCTGTTTCTTTCTGTGTATCCACCACCACATCCTAATATTTCTGTCCCACCAAGTGCATCTCCACATTGCTTCCTCCTCCATCCAACACCATCACCTCTATTTCTCCCCCTATCTGTAGCATATTTCCCTCAGTCTTCATCTAAACTTTTGCTGTAGCCCCTATATTTCAAAGAAATTCAAGAAACAAATTCACTTCAAAGTAGCCTAGCAAAAAGAGATCTTGATTGAAAAGATCTTAAGGTGTTCGAAGACCGGAAGGAAGGGTCCTAGAACCGAAGGTGGTTGCTGCCTTAGGGTTTGGGGAAGACCTTGAAATGAGGAAGTAAAGGTTGTCTCTGCTTCATTCTCTCTGTGATTATGGCACCCCCCGCGCCCCCCCACATGTCAAGAAAACTACCACCTAAGCTTCCTGGGAGTACTAGCCCACAGCTTCTACAACCAAAAGAGATAACTCATCCACAGAACCTGTTTGGAAAAACAGGAAAAAGAATCCCAGAGAAACATAACTCTAGATCAAACATGGCCAAGGAGCAGGGTCAAGTAAGGACATGAAAAACACATACTTTAAATTGGAAAAAAGACAGTTCCCAGAATAGGCTGCATCTTTTCCAAGCGCTATGGATTTGCCCTTGTGTTCTCTCCTTACATCCCACTATGTAAAGTCCTACCCATTCTCCAAGGCCAAGTGAAATAGCACCCAACCAGGGAAGCTTTGTTCAGTCACCTCCAAGAGGCCTCTTTTTTGACTTCCCGAACTTTCTCCAGTTGTTGCTTCTCCGTTACGACATTTTTCACTCTTGACCCTGCATTAAGGCTAACGTGTACAAGTTTCCTGACAACACATACATTCCTAAAGGGGAGAGGGCAGACCTTAATCACATTTGTATTCCCAAAAAAAAAAATGTCAGACAAAAGTTTCGCTTATGAGAGGTGCTCAATATTTACTGAATGGTTGAGTGAGTGTGTATAAATGGGTGAGAAACTTTTAGTAAAACTGTGTTAGATTCCTCCTCAAACAATGGACTCCTCATGATGTTACTTAGTTGTAAAGAGGTTGCACCTGAATTTACTCTTGAAGCAGTTAGCAGAATCTGAGTAACAGTTTACTATTTTAGGAAAAACTTAAGTGTGACTCAACAACCCAAATCTCACATCCATAATACTAGAGAATTCTGTTGGAATCATTTCAATTATATCTTGGACTCAGCTGTTGCCTTTGCTTTTCACAGAGCTTCATGCAAGCTACCTAAGTCTCAGTTGCTTCTTCTGCTGAATGGGAGTAAGAGTAGCCCCCTCAGGCCTCAAGAAATAATCATCTGAACTGGCTGCAAGGTAGGGGACCTGCAGAGTGGCACAGGGCCTGGTACCCAGAAGGGCACTCCTCACCTGAGTTTTAATGCTCTACACTCACAATCTGGGAATTTGTTTTGCCAGTGAATATCAACAACTTAGAGCCTCAGTTGAGCTGTGGCTGTGCCTCCCAGTGTCTTCCAGAGATGGGCCTTTGGCCACTGTCTTCTCCACTACGTGATGCCCTAGATCCCACCTGATATCTCTCTCTCCACTCCTACCTGATAATTGCTATTGTCCTTTCTCTCCCGACATGTGCTGGCACAGGGACGACCAGGGCCAGTGTGCTCCCAAGAGCAGCTTATTCCAATGCCATCCTGACCACAGGTTAGCAGAACCAGTGTGCATTTATCAGGGAGATCAGTGGGGACCAGCCTCTCCTCCACCAAGGATCTGCCCCTGTCCACCTTGGGTTGAAGAAAGAGAAATGCCGGGTATGACTTATTCATGTCAGTCAGACATGTGCTTATGCCCAGCAGCTGGAAAAACCACACACATGCACACCACACACACACACACACTCACACACAGAGAATTGTAGAACAGAGCTCTAAGAACTTACAAAGTCTGCCCTCACCAAAGAAGTATCCTGGTGCCCAAGGGAGTGCGACATTAATAATGAATAAACAACCACACTGAGACATCAAGAGAGCTCATGGATAAAAAGGAAATGTCTTATTATTTTTTAATGGTTTAATTAAGATATAATTGGCATGGAGAATTGTATTAGTTTTAGGTGTACTATATAATTATTCAATTATGTTTAGACTACAAAGTGATTACCACAATAACTTTAGTTAAGATCAATCACCACACATATTATTTTTTCTGGTAATGAGAACTTTTAAGATCTACCCTCTTAGCAGCTTTCAAATATAAAGCACAGTGTTGTGAACTTCAGTTTTTAATTTTAATAATTTTAACCACACCTTTGTCTTCTTTTTAACCAATGAGACTCATATGTTTAATTTTCTGAGGGCCCTACAAAATATGAAGCCCATCGTAGAGATCACCTAGCAAGCACTATGTCGAGTACTAAAAAGTATGGAGGAACTGATAACTGCTAGGAATAATTATCCATACATATTCTGCAAGCCTCACAAGGAAAGAGGTTTCCAGAAATATAATATCTATAATATCATTCGATCTCTGAGGTAGGTAAGGTGTGAATATTGTGTCCAGTTTGAAAATGAGGAGGTTGAACTTCATATTATTCAGGAGGCCTAAAAATCATGCAGCCTAATAATGGCACAGCAGGGCCCAGAGTCTGGGTGCTCTGACCTGCAGCCTTGCGCTTACACCATAGGACCTGCCCGTCACTGACCTGAGGAGCAGCTAAGCAGTCTTTTCCTCATTTTTTTGGAGGGAGAAGGAACCAACAGCATCCAGCCACCCTGGAAATTCTGCCAGGTACTTTGGCACTGTGAGCACTTGCCTCGGACATTGCAAGGAGTCCCACCCTTGCCTGCATTTATTTTCTTTCCCAGCCCTCACAAAACCATAAAAATCAAAGATGACTCCTAAAAAGTCAGCCGTCCCACTCTCTGGAAACCCAGCTCACGGCTGTGGCTGGCAGAACCACAGAGCTGTTTCTTTGCTCCTGTTGACTCAGGTCTGTTTACCTGGTTTCATGGTTCCAATTTCCTTGCCTCGAAACTTGTGCAGCCCTCAGATTTATGCTCTAGGCCGACGGGGGATTTATGGTGTATTCATCACCCATCCCACCTCAGGACACAGCACCTCTCCCTGCAGCTGTCAAAACCACCCACTCCCACCCAGCAGTGTCAAGCAGGTCACTAAGGGAAACTCCTCGGAAATAGTGCCTAGTTCTGGCCCAGCGGTTTTACCCAATTGCCTAAACCCTGGTGATAAAAATGCCAAATATTATGTGGAGTGAAAAACAGAGGTCAGACTAGCCCAGAGGGAGGGTGGGGCAGGAGTCAGAGGCTGGACTAGCGGACAGACTCTGTGCTCCTGAGTTTGCCCTGAAGCGCCCTGGCCTTGGAGGTGCTTGGAGTAGATGGAGTAACACACTGGGGCCGGGCTGAAAGCAGAGGTGCTCATAGACTGAACCCAGAAGCTGGCCTCCCTCAATCCAGGGAGAACTTTTTTTTCTAAGTGAATGACTTCAACTTCATTTGGGGAATGTTACATGAAAGGAGAGCAAAGCTAGAATGTAACCGAGGCAGCTGTCTGCATCGTCTTGAGCTGGACAGCATGCAAGTGAATAATAACCATGAACACTGAACGCAGGCCACGTCCCACCCGGTGGACTTTGCGTTTATTATTTGCACGTGTTATTTCTAGTCCTCACAGCAGCGCTGGAATGACATGTACTATTAAACCCATTTTAAAGATCATAAAAAGAGGTTCAAGAGGTAGCAGAACTTGCCCCATCCACACTATAAGTTACCAATATTTGAGCCCAGGTGCAGCTTTTCTTTACAAAGCATGCTCTGGACACTGCTCTCTCCTCACTGTACCCCATCGAAGGAGTAACAAGACTCCAGTCCCGACATCATGAGGATTCACCCAGTCCGCTTCACAGGACAACAGCCAGCCGCTGACAGGGCTGATGGCTGGGCCTCTCTGGATGAAGGAAGTTTAGTGTAAGCCTCCCTAATACCAGAGGAGAGTGGACACAGAGATTGCCAGTTTTCCATTCACCGGTTTGTTCTGCCCCTTATTTACTCTGCACTTTTAATCATTTTTCCTATTTATGTTAGAATCTCTTCCAATGGCATACCAATTAAACTAAAGGGATAAATTGACGTACTGAGTCTATAACTCTGTTTGTTAGGACAGTAACAGGGAATGAAAATAAAAATCACACCACCACTACCACCACGAAGGAATTTATAGCTGTTGAAAAATAATTTTGTTTCATAGTTATCTGAACTTTGTGAATCCCCATTCTTGCTTCCCTCATCAGCTTACACAAGTGAGAGCCTGTTGATAATTACACAGATAGTCAATAAGGTCAGCCCCTGTAGAAAAAGGAACTTTTAAAAAAAGATTTCTAAGTCCTACAATATACATGGAAAATGAAATCGTCTTTCATTAATTCCTTAATATTCTTTTTTTTAATGTATTAAAGAAGAACCCAGCTTAACGAGTATTTATCAAGTGATAACCATATAAAAGACATGATGGGGGAAGGCATACAGGCCCTGGTAGTAATGGTGGTGAGAGAACTATGGGGACTGCAATGATATATGAAAAAAAATTTAATAAAAAAATTAAAAAGAGATGAAATAAAGGTGATATGGACTCTGCCCTCCAGAGCATGACAGGCAAAGCTGAGACATACCCACATGCATAATCATAACACTGGGTCAGCTTTGCTGAGACTGTATAGAAGCCCCCACCAAGGGGCTAGGCACCCAGGAATGATAGCACCTGTGCCAATTATTCTGGTTACAAGGGATGTTAGAATGTGATTTTGATATTTGAGAAAGTGCTCTGTAAAGGACTCCACAGAACTAAGGGATTTCTCATCATTTTTCTTATTGCCAATGTTGGTCCAGAAGACCCACTTATAGGAGGAATGCAGAGGGTCCAAATAAGGGATTGGGGGAAAAAAGTAATTATAATAAAGTGAAAATCAAAAGCAAAAGGTAGCTATAAATCAGAGACATTCTCCAGGGGGAGAGGAAGGAGTAGGATCAAAACAGGGCGGGAAGAGCCCAAGGGAGTACAGTGATGGTAGACGGGTGAATTGGGTGGTGGGAATTTCACAGGGCCTATAATCCAGATGCGAAAGGATGCATTGTACAGAAATGAACAATGATGTAAAAAGTATATAAAATAAAATTTTTAAAAAAAGAGTGTCACCTCTGTAATCAACCCTCCTGCGTTGGTCTCTCCGCTCTGCCACATATTCCATGTAACTATAGGGAAACTGCTTCAACCTTTAAGGTCCAGTTTCCTCAGCTGAAAAAAGGCACTAATAATAGGACCTACCTCATGTGGATGTTGTGAGAGTTAAATATGTCAATACACGTGAAGAGTTTTGCACATTGCTCAATACAGCACGAGGCCGCAAAATGGTTATCGGTGTTACTGTTGTTGATTCATGTTCACCAGTACGTTCTCAGGAAGACAGGACAAGTAAATGCAGTGTGGTAACCTGCAAGACATCCTGAAACAAAGGGCATTAGGTAAAAGCTGAGGATAGCTGAAGGAAGTATGGGCTGTAGTCGCTGGAAGGGATCATGCTCAGTGAAATAAGCCAAAAAAGAAAAAGAAAAATACCGGATGGTCTCACTCATAGCAGGAATCTAGAATACTTAAATAAGGGACCAGGAAAATGAATAACTATAAGAAAGTGAAAATCAAAATCAACAAAAACTATGAACCAGAGACACTTTTTGGGGGGTGGGGGGCGGGAGGGGAGGGATTGGGGTCAGAAAAAAAAATAAAAATGAACAATGATGTAAAAAAAATATATTAAAAAAAATAGCATATTAATATTGGGTCATTAAAATTGTAACAAATGTATCATATTTATGCAGGATGTTAATAGGTGAAGCTAGTTCTGAGGCATATGGAAACACTCTGAATTATCTTCACAACCTCTCTGTAAATTTAAAACTATTCCAATATAAAGGGTTTATTTTTTTTTAAGACGGCATTATGAGGATGTAATGTCAGAAAAACTGAGGAACCACAAGGGGAGCTCAGTTAAGCTAACCTTTCCTGCATCACAGATTTTCAAGGAGTCAGGAGAATTTTCATTAAGGAAAAAGAAATAAAACAAAATTGAATAGCCAGTATTAATCTAGGTTCTTAAAAAAAAATGAGCTATTTGACAAATAGCCAAGGCAATTGTAATGTTACCATTGAGTATATGATGACCAGTAACCCTGAGAATGATTAATAAATATTTTCTCCTAACATGGAGAAAATATCCAAGGGGTTAGGGACTAGTAGCAGTAAAAGTTTGCATGCAACTGGGGAGGGCTGTTGAGTACATCTACTTTATTTTTTAGAGATAATGAGACCATCCTATCACAAGGATCAAAAGCAGCCCAAATACCACCCATCCTGCCTTGTTTTTGCCCTTAGGAATAAGACTGTCAAAACATGATTTTAATTGCATTGTTAAAAATCTGCATCATCTCTTTTCCCGTAACTGCCTCCAGCTGGTGCCTTGGCTGGCTCCCTGAGAAAGACAACTGGACACCTCATGGAAAAGTCAAAGAAACAACCTCAGAAACAAGCCTGCTTGGAGATGTTGTACAAGAACTTGAACTTTTTTGCTCTGGATTTTCCTTGTCATTATCAAGTAAGTCATAGAGGGGTTTATATATTTCCAGATGGGATTGTAAACACTCAATTTCATAGAATGTTAGATCTGGAAAGAATCTTATACATTCTTATTCCAATTCAACTCTATGTCCTATGGGAAGGAAATAGAAAATCCAGAAAGTCACACAGCTCGATGTAATCAGGATGGCAATTAGAACCACTGTTGATGTCTTCCAGAAGAGCAGGTTGGTTCTAAAAACAAATTTGTTCCCTCGAGCTAATAACCAGTGGGTTACTGGGTAAAGTTCACTGAAAAGAGATTTTCTGATGACTGGCTGCTGGAGACCCTTTTCAATGGCTCAATGATCGAGACTAAGAGATGAGTCACAAGGGAAAGGGAAATCCATGCAGGGAATAACCATGCCACACTCAGCTAAGGTATGGCTTAGGCAGCCTATGTGTAGAACCAGATGCCATTCCTGACTTCTCAAGTTCCCCCAGTGGCTTTAACGGAGTGACATCCTAGCCAGTCATCTCCCACTGCTCCTAAGTTTAACACAATTTTTACCATTAATTCTACCAGTGCTGTGAAAAAGTACTAGGAGAAGCAGAAGACAGAGAAAAGAGTAGGTCACTAGGCCTGTTTGAAAGCCATTGCAAGGTCTCAAATCTCAGTGCTAACCCAATAGCCGAGTAACAGACAGCGTGTAACATGAATTAATTTGTTGTTCTGCATCACCAGTTTCCTTAACCAGTCACACCTCCTGCCCACCCCACTTAACTCCCATTGGTCCATCAGTTGCTATCATCCCTGGGAGTTGAAAGATTTGTTTCAAAGATTTGTTGTTTAAAAGCTAATACCAATAACTCTTCCACTATTAAAATCTCAGGCAGCAGATACGACTTTCTAGTTCTCCCTTTGAAATGATTGCTAAATGCATTCATAATCTGCTCAAGTTTATTTTTCTGTCATTCTTTCTGTTTCTTTAAATACACAAACATGTGTCCTAAATAAGTTCTTATGTGAATTGTGTTAAGTCTGTGAGGTTTGTGACTATTAAAGTGCTCTGTGGTTTTGTCTTTTTATTTCAGGAAATAACTTTTCCAAGTTCTCCTCTCTGTGGTTTGTAGTCCTGTATGCAGGCAGTTATTATTTTGTTGTTCGTTAACCTTTCAACTGAAGGAAGATGGTATGAGTATCTAGTTGTGAGATACGAAAGAGGGAAGCATCAGCCTCAACAAAAACAGCTATGAAAAGAACAACCACCACCACCATGCTCTGTTATCAACTTCCCAGTGAATTGTCACTAATAGTTGGGGGCCTATCAACTACCTCATCTGGAAACACAAATAACACAGCTGTCAATTATAGGTTATACAGTTGCAAAAGATTGCCAAAGCTTCAGGGCAGATTTTTAAAACTTCTAGATTTCAGTCTATTTTATTTAATCCTCACATATACAAATGATCAACTTGGAGTTGCTAAAACATCACAACAGAGATAAGTTATGTTCACTATCTTATTCTAGGTAAGAATTAAAGAGGCAATCATCAGTGGCCACTGATTTAATCAGTCTTGTCTATGTGATGAAACTGCCATAAAAACCCTGCACAACATGGTTTAGATAGTTTCTGGTTTTGGTGAATTTATACCTCAGTATATACCTCAGTGTTTTATACCTCAGGGGCAGAAGCTTCTATACTTGAGATCCTTCCAGACTTTGCCCTGTGAACTGTTCATTTGTGTCTTTATAATAAACTGGCAATAGTAAGTAAAGTATTTCCCTGGGTTCTGCAAGTGGTAGTAGCAAATTATCAAATCTGAGAAAGGAACCACAGGAACCCACAATTTGCAGTCAAGATACACTGATGTGTCACCTGGGTGCCTCAGACTTGCGATAGCATCAGTCTCTTATAAGACTGAGCCCTTAAATCTGTGGGGTCTGCACTCATTCCAGGTTTGTGAGAATTACACTTAATTGTAGGGTGTCCAGTTGGTGTCCATAGAGAATAGAGAATGACTTGGTATGGAAAACCCACAAGTTCAGTATTAGAAGTGTTCTTAATAGAGAAACAGTTTACCTTAAGGGCCAGGATTCCATCCATGGTTCTCTCATTTGCTTCCCAAGGAAGGATCCTTATATAGATAGCGCAACCCAGTATAATAAATATTTGAGTTCTTACAGCACCTTCTGGCACAGGTAAGCACTTTGTAACATGTATAATGATGATGGTGATGATAGTTGCCACTTTGATAACATAGCTGGAGGCAACATCTCTGTACTGACTATATCTGATCTGATCAACCAGACTCTATCTGACCTGTGGCAAAGCAGTCACCACCTCTGAAGACCACAAGGAGAGGAATCCCTATAACCTCACACTGCAGGCCTCCCTGTCAAGCTGCATGTGAGCCCAGTGATATCTACTTGCTTAGGTCCGCCATGGAACTGTTGGAACCAGCCCTCATGTCACATATTCTCAGGTGATAACCTGTTTCCATCAAAGCATTTATCCTAGTTTTTAATATAGGTCATCCGAGCAGGGCTAGATCTGCTTTTATTCTCCAGTGTATGCTCTAGCACAATGCCTCAGGGGGGAGTATACTCATGAGAGATGGTTAATAAATGTATTTTGAATGGCAGGAAAGGAAAGAAAGAAGGGAGGAGGGAATGGAGGGAGGGAGGGAGAACAAACAACAGAGTGAGCGCCTGGTCCATGGTGCTTCCCCAGTCATTTCAACAAGAATATAGGCGTGACTCAGGAAATCAGAGTTGGGTTATCGCTGTTTGTTGCAGAGTGCTGTAACTTGGCACATGTAATTGATCAGAAAAAGAAAGCATCCAAGCATGTGCTGGTGAGAAATAGGGATGAGCTTATTTTTCTTCTAATAAAATCAGCCCAGACAGGGATCCTTGGGAATCCGAGCTCCCATGGTGGAGCCACAAAATAACTGCAAAAATAACATATGGGGTGTGTCTAGTCCCACAGAAACCCCAATCCAACCCACCAAACGACATCACGCACTATCCCCAGTGCTGTTTACCATTTGCCACCCAAGGCATTGACCAGATCCATTTAGAAACATGAAAAACAAAGCAGCACTTTTGCCAAAACCCTTGAATTTCTAGACCTTGTGGTTTCTTTTCAGACCATTCGTAAAGGATTACAGGCTTCCACTGCCTTTGTTGCTTCCATCTGCAGTGAGTCCAACAAAAAGAAACCTCAAGCCCTTGCCAGTTGAAACCAGGGGAGGAAGTCCTGTACCTGCTCCCGCGGGCAGGAAGAAGGAGCCTGTGCTGTGGGCGGCACACCTGCATCGCTGCTGGGTGCCCTCGGCCAACGCCAACGCAGCTCCTTCCTGGGCTTATTGGCCTAGAAGAAGGAAAGCAAGGCTCACCATGGATACCGTCTCCAAGGTAAGCTGTTTGATTTAATGAACCTTTGGAAAATTTTTCATTTTTCACACCTGAAAATGGTCCTTTGGTATTTGCCTTGTGCCTGAGGACTCCCCGCATTTCTTCCAATACCAAATAAATTCCTTTAGAGTCTCCCTCTCTGTGAAGGTCTTTATCATCAAGGTCCTTTTTCCTTGAATTTTTTATCCTGCTCAGCCGATAGAACTAAGAACGGGGCCTCTTTAATGAAAGATCATTACTCTCATCAATATATTAAAAAAACAGAGAATTTCTTCCAAAGTAGACTCAATTATGGGCCTCCCTGGTGGCCCATAGTCTCAGCGCTCACATCAGTACAGCCTGAGTTTGATGGTCAGCCAGGGAGCTAACCTACATGTGACACAGCAGACCTCTCTCGTCAGCAGTGTATTTCAGTAGATCTGCCTGTTCTGCTCCCCACTGTTTCTAGTGAATCCTCTCACCCCCACACCTCTGTAGGTATAGGCCTCTCTGTATAGGCCACACCTCTGGCCTATACGCCAGTTCTATACAAAAGAAAAACAACAAAGTAGACTCAAATTATGTCAATTAAGGATACCTTTTGCCAACATCATCTTATGACAGAGAAAAGAGGAAGCATTTAGTCTGTGCTCCTGGTTGATGCTTCCTATCAAGTATTTTGGTTTATATGGATATGACCTTGAGGTCCCAGATGTCCGTCTTTCTCTTTGATTGTGTTAGACATACCCTGGTCACATCACCAAAGGGTCTCTGTTTTACAAAAGTGTTTTGGAGTTTCATTCAGAAACATATTTTATAGTTTTTAACCAAATCTAAGACCAATGAGGAGTGGTTAAGTGAATGATGGGGAATGTATATGATTCTATTTTTGAAGAACTTTTAATGATATAGGCAAATATTTATGTGTTAAGTAAAAAAAAAAAAGAATCAGGATGAAAACTATATACAGGATATGATCCTCTTTATCCATAATAGAAGGGAAAGTATCTAAACATTATGTTAAGATTATGGTCAACTTCCATTCTATTTTTTTTTAATTTTTTGTATTATAGAAAAATGCAAGCATTATTTTTTAGAATTTATTCCATAAGGCATTATATGTGAGTCCCAAAAACAGCAGATTTTGTATTCTATAATAAAGCAGTCTTTAAGGAAAATGTATGTTATCACCACTACAAAGTAGTAGCTTAAAGAGATCTAAGAAAACATGTGAACAGACATATATAATAAATTCAGAAATGTTTATTTTAAAATATATATGGTTTCTTTTTTTTAAAAAAGCTATCTTGCCACTGAAACTTTTTTCTCAAAAGTAACCAAATGGCTGTCCCTTTCTTCACTTACCAAGAGGAACATCTAACTAGAGAGGGCCTCCCTAGTAGCGCAAGGGGTTAAGACACAACCTATGAAGCTGCCCACAGCCACCGCAGCACGAGTTCAATCCCCAGCCAGGGAGCTACCCACATATGGCGCAGCAGACCTCTCCTGAATCACCTGCTGCTACCCTCAGCAGCGTATTTCAGTCAACCCACCTGTTCTGTTCTCCACTCTGTCTCTGGTGAATCCTCTCACCCCCCACACCTCTGGCCTGTACACCAGTTCGTGTATACATAAATAAATAAATCTTTACAAAAAAAAAAAAAAAACAACAAATAACCAGAGAGACACTATATCAAGAGAGACTTGTGGCCTAGAGTGAGATTCAAATGCCCCTTGGATATCAGACACCAGCACAGAACACAGCAGAGGAGAGGTGAAGAAGAGTTAAGCTTTACTGAGTAGGAGGTGAGTAGAGATGAACACCTAGTGGCTGCTATCCAGGCAGGGCACACAGACAGCAGGGTTTCTAGCCTGGCCAAGGGCTTTGGGGAGGGCAGAGTGGAAATTATTCATAGGCACATACCCTTGAATGGGGAAAAACCTATTTTAAGGAGATGGGGTGTTCCCCGAGGTTGGGGACCTGTAAGGATAAGAACACAGAAGTTACTGTAGACTGTGCCACTTCCTTACCCCTCAGGACTAGCACTGACCACTTAAAGTACACTGAAAGCACACAGACTGCTGCGTCTCAGATCTGCAACCCTAGAGAAAAGAGATATATGCGGTGCCACGAACAAGTCAATCCCGCCCCTACCCAGCACGTTTGCAAGAATGACTGAACCCCTCCAGGATCCTCCCCCAAAGTGCTGAATCAGCAACTGCAAAAAACAGTTCTCAGCATATCCAGAAATCAGCAAAGTCCAAAACAGTAAAACCAAAGCACCTCTTGCAGGAAAAGTAAAAGTGGTTCAACTCTAAGTTGCTGCTACAGATATATTTGAAAATAGGGAAACTTAAAACAGCAAAATAGGTAGACAAAAAGAATGACACATAGCAACTTGAGACTTCAGGAGGAAATGACCTCACAAGGAGAAAATAATTCTCCAAAGTCCAACCCACAAAGACTAGGAAGATCACATCTCCCTGTCAGACAGAGAATTCAAAATTGCTAAAATAAAGTAAAAAAAGTAAGATAGAAAAAAATGCAGAAAGGTAAATCAAAGAGATACAAAAGATTTCACAAAAGCTCACCAAAGGGATACCCAAAATTTAAAAAACAATAAGCTCAGAAATTAAGGTTATGAATAGAAGGTAGAAATTAAAGTCTTAAATAAGAAAATAGGAGACATTTGAAACGTTCAAGATCATAAGTCTCCATCAGCCTTCTGTGGAGGCACAGCCCCAGAATATCTGGACAAAATATAAGTGACAAATAAATCATGACTATGAAGTCATTAAAATTTTGTCATTAAAGTGTTATTGTATCACCTCTTCTAACCTCACAAATATGGTGTTTGACTGCATTGTTTAAATTTCTTGTTCTTAGTAATATAATTTTTTTAAAGATTTTATTCTTTCATAGAAGAACTGGGGTGCAGGCCAGAGGTGCAGGGAGTGACAGGATTCACCAGAGACAGAGTGGGGAACAGAACAGGCAGACTGACTGAAATACACTGCTGAGGAGAGCAGTGGGTGAGTCAGGAGAGGTCTGCTGTGCCATGTGGGTAGCTCCCTGGCCTGGGATTGAACTCAGGTTGTTGTAGGAGGCCTTCTCAGTGGCAGTACTGAGACTTAACCCCTAGGCCACCAAAGAGGCCCAGCAACATATTATTTAGTTAAAAATCTTAATTTCTGGGAAAAGTGTGTTGAAATTATTATGATTATATATTTGTTATTGTCCTCTCTAATTTTGTCAGTTTAGGGTTTATATATATTTGACACATGCAAATTTGGGGTGTGGAATTTTCTTAAACAATGGTTTTTATCTTGAATCTATGACATTAATATGTGTTGACTACATTAATATAGGTAACCTGTTTTATTTTCATTTTATTTGCCTCTACATCCTTTATCATGATAGATAGATAGATAGATAGATAGATAGATAGATAGATAGATAGATAGATAGATAGATAGATGGATATGAATAGATAATCATACACATACATATACATAAGACACATTCATACATATTTAAATACTAGTGGAATATATTTTCACCCACTCTGAGAATCCCAGTGTTCTAATGGAAATCTTTAAGCCATTCGTAATGGTGATAACATATTTTTACTTGTTTCTATGATTGTATTTTGCATTTTTATAATAGCATTTTTCTTTTCTTTTTTATACTCCATTCTGATTTACATTGGATTGACCCTGTTTTCTTGTCTCCTTACCTTTACTATTTTTAAGAGCTACAGAGAGAGAGAGAGTTCTGTTCAAGATTAAATGTGATTCTACTATCAGAATCTCAAGTGTTTTATAGATTCAGGAAACTCTTAGATTATCTCAGGTAGCCTCACCAATTTCTCACTGAGAAGTTGAGACCCTCAAGCCCTAGAGAGGAATCTGGTAATTAACACATCAAATTTCCTTGAACGCAATCCCAAAATTCAGTCACCCAATAAGCCAAATTTTGCCATAGGTATTTCTAATTCTATTTCCTTATTCCATCCTCTTGATCATTGTCTTTGTTTAGACATGTAGCCTCTCTCACTTGGAATACTATAGAGTCATAATAGGTCTATGTGGCTCAAGTTTTGGGGTGTTGCTTTCTCTGAATCCACTTGCTACATTGGATATATCTAAAAGCCTTCTATGACCAGCCATATCTCTACTTTAAAGTCCCAATGACTCCAATATATAAGATCAGATTTCTTATCAAATCATATAAAAAATATACAAAATTATTGGTTTTCTGCCTGTGCTTGGATTTCTAGCCCTTCTCCTGCCATGAACTGCAAACTTTCAACTCTAATAACACCGTAGTACTTGTAGATCCACACTTATTCATAGTCAAAGCCTTCACTCATGCCAGGTTCTTGTCCTTAGTGTCTTAGAACACCCTTTCTAGTTTTTCAACACTGAATAACTCAGTCTTTAGGACACTGCATCAATTCTGAGACAAAAATCATAAGAAATTTTGCCGATTCTCCCAGGTCTCTTGGAATACTCACTGTCTGACTCGTACTCAGCCTTTATGCAATGAGAACCCCCAGGACATGGAGAGATGAAGTCTATAAAACTCAAGTTAATTGTCCCAGCTGAGTTATTAGATGCCAACCAGGATCAACTGCCAGCCTTGAGCCATCTTGGGTAACCAGTCCACATGCACCTTCAGATGACCTTGCTCCTGGCTGGCATCTCACTGTAATCCCATGATAGACCCCAAACAAGACTTCCCAGATGAGCCCAGCTAACATATGGAGCCATGAGATATAATAATAAATTCCTCTATCAGTCAGTGAGTTTTAGGGCAGTTTGTTATTTAGTAATTTATAACCCAAACACTGTCATGTCATAGACACTCAATTCAGTTGAAAAGGAAACTGACACTTCATACACTTCCACTGGGGTATCTTACACTTGAGTTTCTAATAATTTAGGAATCTAGTTTACCTCTAGAGAAAGTAATTCATTCCCAAATGTCATATGAATAAAATAGCCAACTGAGTATGCTTACTGGGGAACAAACTGGATAATTTTTCAATTTTTTCTTGGATGCATCATACTCCTTGGAAATGCTAAGCTAGAGACCATGTAAAAGTCATATGCCTCTTTACCAAGTTGGAGACGTAAATGGATTTCACCCACAAATCAGACAATTGAGCAGAATGATGTTATAAAATCCAGGCAAATTTTTATTTACTCATCACATTTTCAGGTCATTCTAAAACAAAAAGGATGTTCGGGTCTGGTCAGCTTTAGCCCTCAGATTCTGAAGAGACCACTTAGAAAACCAGAGAAGGCAAATGTCAGATTAGAAGTAGAGACAGATATTCTCAAAATAGATTTTTCTGCTTTACTTTCCAAAGAAATGATTGGGGAGATGCTCAGTATTACTGTAGTAAACATGAGCTTTCCCACCATAAAAAAAACCCAAATGATTTTTATAGAGTCCTTTACCCACATTCCCAACTATCAGTAAAATATAAGATTACAACTGTGCAGTGAATAAAAGGTGGTATGAATGTGATGTTCTCTACATCACTGAAACACAAGCTTGTCCTGGATGTTCCTGCCACAGCTTCTGACATGATTCTTTGAGCATCCCTACTTGGGAATTACATAGGTAGATTACTCTGGGGTAGCCAGGCCTCCCATTTTATTTTATCTTTTTAAATATTTATTTATTTTTGCATAGAAGAACTGTGGCATAGATCAGAGGAAAGGGGGGTGGGGTGGGTGAGAGGATTCACCAGATACAGAGTGGAGAGCAGAACAAGCAGATGTACTGAAATACACTGCTGAGGGGAGCAGTAGGTGAGACAGAAAAGGTCTGATGTGCCATAAGTGGGTTAGCTCCCCAACAGCACTGAGACTTAACCCCTAGGCCACCAGGGAGCCCCCACCTACCATTTTAGATGAATGATCCTAACATTTAGGTTTTCTGCCCATATAAACTCTACAACTTTCCACCATTTCTCTTCCCTGAGAAGTGGGGCCTGTTTGAAGAAGCAGCTAAAACACGAGGTCACTAAATCTGAAGAAGCAGAGGGAAGTGGGATTTAAGGCATGGAGTCAAAACTGAGAAATAAGGAGACTGAATTAATGAGGCATTTCAAAATAGGTAGAAGAAAAGTGAGCTGGAAAAGTTCCTCAGCATATGTTTCTATTGTTTCTGTATTTACTTATTTACTTATGTGATCACAGTACATCTAATGACCTAAAGCAACTGGACATTGTTTTCCTAGACTTTTCCAATTCCCTTCTTCTTTCAAATCCAAGCGATTTCTCTCCAGTCCCTTTAGTAGTTTCACATTGAGTTTCAGGGAAGTCTAGGTCATCTTTGGAGTTGAAGAAGCCAAGTGAGGTGGGGGAGGTCAGATCATTGACTACCCCCAGTCCTGTTCACCCAATTAGCTATTTATTTCCCAAATTGGGTTCTAGAAACCATTTGATTTTTTAAAGACAAGAGGGAGGAGTCTGTTACTTAAAAAAGAGAAAATGATGAGAACCAGTGCTCCTTATTCCTCTTTGATCCACTTACTCTCCTTAGGATTTCAGGTTCTAGGGGCCAAGGAAAGTCTCCCCATTCTTTTTCCACAATTCAGTGCCTCTCACAGCATGGAGGTGGAGCTCTTTGATCCACTTACTCTCCTTAGGATTTCAGGTTCTAGGGGCCAAGGAAAGTCTCCCCATTCTTTTTCCACAATTCAGTGCCTCTCACAGCATGGAGGTGGAGCTACAAAATTACTCTGAAATTGAGCATCTCAAAGGTGAAGCAATCCTAGTAGTCATCTCCTGTAACCTTCTGTTTTGTTACAATAGTCCTCATTGTAAGACAACCATCCTCTGTTTCAACACATCCAAGCATAGGGAGCTCTCTCTGAGAGCAGCCAACTTCATCTTTCAATAGCTCTCATAATTAAAATGCCATAGTCATTGGTCCCAAATTATATCTCTATATGACTTGGGTCATTCTGTCTTCAAGGCATATACAGAGTAAATTTGTATGGCAAGGCTTCTAATATTTAAGTTCATTTATTAAATAGATATTTTCTCCAACATTTCAATTTAAGGTCTTCACTGTCCTTATATGGGTCCTTGTTCATCCATGTCCACTTTATGAATAAGGCCGGACCTGGGATAATTTAGATGTGGTATGGCCAAGAAAAGTAGAATCAACCTGAATACCACTACTTTAGAAGATTCTAAGATTCCACTATTTTTAGCAACCCCAGCACCCTTAGAGTTCACTTATGGTTCCTGATGAGTAAACACCAAAATTTGTTTTTAAGCCATATTCTTTTATCTTGTTCTTAGCTAAGTAGTTTTATTTATTGACTTTTGATTTGAATATAGGATTCCATATTTCCCCTTATTCTTTTTTATTCTGCCAAAGTCAGTCCATCACCATAGGTTTTTAAAAGTTTGTATTAAAAAAAAAAAGTTTGTATTCCATTGTCTGATACACTCAACATAGTTTTGTGGCATACTCATAGTTAATGAATAAGAAAGTTGGCTGACAATGCTTTATTTCAACTAATCCAAATCAGGACATTACCAATCTCTGTCATGTTGTACCTATGTAACAGGTTAGCCAAATATATTTGAAATGATAGGCAATAGTGTCCATTAATTGTTGAAGGAGAATTAATAAAAAAGCCTTAAATTTAAACTCATTACATCGTGACACCTAAAGGACAGATTATCAGATCTTCCTTACAAGAGATGATGAGTTAGAAACCTTAATCAAAAAACTGAACCTGCTGTGAGAAACAAAAACAGGCAATGGCATGAGCAGAAACATTATTCCCAGGCCCTGAGGTCATTAAAACATCAGGTCAAACAGTGGAGAATCCTGCCTTCATCCATTCTCATGTGCCGAGGCTTCAGAAAACAGGAAGATTGGATTGGATTAATGGGTTGGGACAGGAAGAGGCAAGGCATTCAAGACAAGATAGAATGATTTGTAGCAGATCAAAATTCCCATTGATGCTTACCAGAAAAGCTTGCTTAACTACAGGAAAAAATTCTATAAATATGGTATCAGGTAGTTTCAAAGGCAGCAAGGACTGCTTTGAATAAATAATAGAAGTATTATATAAATAATAAATAATTAAAAATAGGAAGTTCTGTAGGTTCTGCTATTGGGTTTTTGAAATACCAGTTAAATGCACAGCTAGGTTTATTGTTGGACACTAATGCAGACACTGAAGATATATCAGCAAACAGAATAAAATCCCATCTTTGTAGTACTTACATGCGCGGGAAGGGAGACAGGAAATAAACAGATAAATGTAAGATATAGCAAGTAAAAAAACACCTAGAGAAAAATAAAGCAATGTAATTGGGGAAGGAAATGGCCAAGGTGTGGGGTGGGGCAGTTTTTATGAGATTGTCAAGAAAACCCCTCTGATAGGGTAATTTTTGAGTCACTAAAGGAAATTATTTCTAACATCCATGTTGCTTGGATTTTAAGACTAGATGAATGAAAAGCTAGACAAAAGAAGTTGGACTATATACGTGAGAGATAAAAAGGAACAAATGAATAATGGACACTTGGTTGAATGGACATCATCAAAGTGTTTTTCCCCTAACTAAGTTTCTCATTACATAGAGTGCTGGAGGTACATGATAGGGGTGGGAGAAACATTTGACATAATTTAACATTCTTTCATGATTAAAAACTTTCAACAAATTACCCCAAAATAATATACTTCAACATAATAAAAACTGCATATGACAAGTCCGTAGCTAATATCATACTCCATGGTGAAAAACTGAAATCTTTTCCTCTAAAATCAGATCTCTGAAGACAAGGGTGCCCACGCCCATCACATCTTTGCAGTATGTACTGTAAGTTCTAACTAGAGAAATTACACCAGAAAAAGAGGTAAAAGTCATCAAAATCAGAAAGAAGTAAAATTTTGTTTGTAGATGATCTTATATATAGAAAACCCTAGAGTCTACCAAAAAAAAAACCTTAAAACTAATAAATGAATTGAGTAAAGTTGCAGTAGAAAAAAATCATTGCATAAAAATCAGTTGCATTTCTATACACTAACAATAAGTTATCTATAAAAGATACTCAGAAGCAATCCCATTTGCAATAGTAATAACAAAAGTACTTAGGAATAAATTAAAGAGCTGAAAGATTGTGCACTAAAAACTATAAAACAATGTGCAAGCAATCAAAGAAGACATAAAAGGAAAGGTATTCTGTGCTGATGGATTGGAATCATTCCTGTTGAGGAGAAAGGAGAGGGAAATAAAGTGGGACTCCAAGGCCGGTGGAACCAGGCCAGGGAGGGACAAGGGAGCCCTACACAGAATGTAAAACCTGAAAACATCACCTAGAGGTCCTCACAGTTCTCATTCAGTGGTTGGGGCACAGTGTGTAGCTATTCCTATTCAACAGCACCATAGTGGTTTATCATCAGACTGTACTTAAAAATAAAAAAAAAAAAATCCATTCTATCCAAAGAAATTCATAGATTCAATGAGATCCCTATTAAAATTCCAAAGGTATTTTTCACAGAAATAGAAAAAACCACCCTAAAATTCATACCCAACTGTAAAAGAAGCTAAACAGCTAAAGTAATCTTGAACAAGCAATAAAGCTGGAGGCATCACAATTCCTGACTTCAAACTATATTACAAAACCATAGTAATCGAAATTTATGATACTGACATATAAGCAGATATATAGATTATGATACTTAAGAGCAGAATAGAGAGCCCATAAATAAATCCATGAGAAACAGTAAGGAGGTTCCACAAAAAGTTTAAAATGAGCTATTATCTCATGTCATCCAGCAATCCAACTCCTGGATATATATCCAAAGAAAATAAAGCACTGTCTTGAAGAGATGTCTGCACACTGGATTTCAATGCACGCATTATTCACAATAGCCAAGATATGGCGAAAAAATGTTTCCATCAACAAATGAATGGATAAAGAAAATGTGATATATTTTGTATATATATATATATTATAGTTTTGGTGCGATAGAAAGTAAGAGAGACATTTCTAATTCCTGTCTCCATTTCACTCTAATTCCTTTCCAATAATGAGTAGGCATTCAAAAAACTAAACTAAATTTAGTGTAACATACGATTGTTCAGTCTTGTGAACTAAATTGCCTAGTTTGAATCCTCTTCCATGATTTTATTAGCATGACCTTAGAAAATGTTCCTAAATCTTGTGATTATGATTCCTTGCTTTTAAAAATAATGGTAATTATTGTGTCTACCTCACAGTGTTGTGAATTAATTAATTAATTAATAATCAAATGAATCAATAGTGGGTTGCATAGAACAATGCCTATCCATTAGTGAGCATTCAACAAAATTAGCTATTGTTAACTACATCAAAACACCAAGCTTGGGAATGGACTTTGAAAAGACAGTCTTCAGTGCAGATAATGTGTCCTTCATGAATGAATCCATGAATAACCTATGTAGCTGAAGAAAGGATAACAGAATAAATGGGAAGTTCACTTTTTGCAGACTCTGCCAGTGATTTTCTGCAGCAAGGTATCTGGACATTGCTCAAGACGTCATGATAGTTTAGAAGGGAAATTGGTGCTCATTGAACTGGTAAGGTCCTGAGGAGGTCTCAACTTCAAAGATGAGATAAGTAGTGTAGTCTTCTACCAATGAAGTAATAAACAGGGTTAAGAGTTGCCATTGGGAAATTTTTATTTCATGGTGGTTGTCCATAATTGGCAACTGGCAGAGGTTATCCAGGGTATAAGTTAAGCCCCAACATAAATGAGTAGTTATCTAGTTTTCCCAGAGTCTATAAATGTTACTCTTTACACTGAGACACTTTTTGGGAATGACTCAAGTTATTGAGGGACATGCTGTTGGTTCTCTACACCATTCCTGATGTCTGTAATCTTTTGTACCTTCAAACTGAGGGGGCAGCAGTACCTGACGCATGGTGGGAAGGTGTCCTGGACTGCCAGTTAGAAGGTCCAGGTTTCACTTCTCACTACTTGTGTGACTTTAAAGTCATTTAATTTCTTTTTTTTTTAAGATTTATTTATTTATGCATACAAGAACTAGGGTACAGGCCAAAGGTGCAGTGGGTGAGAGGATTCACCAGAGACAGAGTGGGGAACAGAACAGGCAGGCTGAATGAAATATACTGCTGAAGGGAGCAGTGGACGAGACAGGAGAGGTCTGCCGCACCATGTGGGTCACCTCCCTGGCCAGCCAGGGATCCAACTCGTGCTGCAGAGGCTGCGGATAACCTCTCAGTGCTGTGCTTAACCCCTTGTGCCACCAGGAAGGCCCCTAAAGTCATTTAATTTCTTTAGGTATCAGTTTTCACATGTGCCAGTTGTGGAGTAAGACTAGATATTTGCTAATGGTGCTTGTGGCTGTTATATTTTACCACTGTTTGTGTAATATGCTCTAATATCTGTGGTACCCACTCATCATTAATTTATTCACCTATAGATTTATTACTTTATTTGATATTCAATATTTTTCTCTTTTTAACATCATTTTGTATAAGTTATAAAAATGTTCATTATACACAAAAACAAAAAAAATTCAAATATCCATGCATCTACCACCCAAATTTTACAGATATTCATATTCTGCTATATTTGATCAATATTTTTCCTTTAAAAACAAATGAGGGCCTCCCTGGTGGCCTAGGGGTTAAAATGTCAGTGCTATCAGTCTATCCACAGCCACTGAGGCATGAGTTCGATCCCTGGCCAGGGAGCTACCCACGTGGCACAGCAGTCCTCTCTAGTCTCACCCGCTGCTCCCCTCAGCAGTGTATTTCAGTAGATCTGCCTGTTCTGCTCCCCACTCTGTGTCTGGTGAATCCTCTCACTCCCCCCACCCCACACCTCTGGCCTATATCCCAATTCTTGTATGCATAAATAAATAAAAATAAATCTTTTTTTAAATTAAATAAATAAAAATAAATGAAACATTCTAGATAATAAACCCCCAATTTCTTCCCTCCCTAGCAATAACCACTATCTTTAAATTAGTATATATTCTCAATATATAGTATTATTTTGAATTTTTTTTAATGTGCATAAATACTACACTGTAAGTTTCCTTTAGCTGACATTTATATTGCTCAAATTTATTCACATTAACACCTACGGAATTATTCATTCATTTTTTTAACAATGACTTAGTATCCTATTATATGAATGTATTATACTTGATTCATTCCCCACTGATGGGCTTGCAGTGTTATTTGTATGTAGTTTGTGTATATTGTTATTTATAGTAAATAGTAAATCCAGATGACCAAAATATAAATTCCTCATAAATACTTGGTCTTCATCCAGAGTTCCTGGCTCACAGTATTTCAAGACCCTTGCAGTTTCTTAAGTGTTGAGAATGACAAAGGTTTCTTTTATAATGTTAATGATCTGGCTTTTGAAAGCACCTAAGAAGGGGAATTGGTTGCCAGGAGAACCAACCATGTGATTAGAAGTTTGGAACTCTAGTCCTACCCCCAGATTGCCTAAGAAGGGATAGCAGCTGGAGATTGAGTTCAATTGCCAATGGCAGTGATTTAATCAATCATGCAATGAAGCCTCCATAAAACCCCGAAAGGATGGGGTTCAGTGACCTTACAGATTGGTGAATTTGTAGAGATTCTGTGAAGGTAGAATGCCTAGAGAGGGCATGGAAACTCAGTGCCCTTTGCCCATGTCTTGGCCCTATGCATCTCTTCCATCTGACTGTTCTGAGTTACATCCTTTGTAATCAGTGTTCTAGTGAGTAAAAGGGTTTTCTGAGTTCTGTGAGCTGCTCTAGCAAATCAGTCAAACCTGAGGGGGTCCTGGGAACCTCTAATTTGTTTAACCAATGATTCAGAAGCATGGATAACAACCTAAGTTTGCCACTAGCATTTGAAGTGGAGCCCAGTCGTGGGAGACAGCCCTTTTACCTTTAGGATCTGATGCTATCTTCAGGTAGAGAATATCAGAATTGGATTGAAATGAGTTGAATTTTCACACACCTTGCTGTACCCAAAAAATTGTTTGTTGGTGTGGGGAGACCTCCACATATACCCAGACTGGAAATTGGGCTCAGGACACCTCTTTTAGGCTTTTTAGATGGTTTCCGACATTTTGCTATTAAAAGTAACATTGCAGCAACCAACTGTGTAGAAGACTCCTTGATCACAAGCATGAAAGTTTCTCAAAGGTAATTTACCTGGAAGCAAAATTACTTCATAATCAGGTATATTTATTTCGGCTTTTCTAGATAATGTGAAATTGCTTTCCAAAGGTCTTGTAGATATTTATACTCTCACCAGTACTATATGACGTCTTGTTTTCCCACATCCTTCCCAGCATGTTGTAAGACTTTTAAATTTTTTCCCATCTGATGGGTCTGAAATAATATTTTCTTGATATTTTCATGTATTTATTGGCTATTCAGGTTTCTTCTTTATAAATTTCCTGTTCATATCCATTGCTCATGTTTTTTTTTATTTTTTGTTCTGGTTATTGATTTGAAGGATATCTTTGTGTATTTTGGATACTAATTCAATTTTTGCTTTTTTTTACATGAAAGTAGGTCAAGTCTCTGAAATTAAAAATCTTTAATAAATAGCTCGCATAGCTGTAGTGGAATGGTATTTACAGTATTAATTTTAATAAGTAAATCATTTCTAGATTATTCATAGTGATAAAACTGAGTTGGTAATTAAGAATGTCAAGAACAAATTTTAGGATGAACAAGGCCAGAGCTTCATGCAGATTTCCTGGACAAGCAAAAAAAGATCTTTTCAAAAAGATGTTTATATGTTCTATGTCTGAGTTCATTGGTATTTTAAAAGAAGATACAACTTGTCAAATACAATATAAGTTATGAAACTATAAAAGAGTTATAAAACTGGACAAAATTTGAACTCTGGAATAATTTATCTTTGTAAATATATGTTCCAGTTTATCAAAAACAATTTTATCTTTTTTTTCCTACCATCATCCCTTATACCACTTTGACCCTTTATGCCACCCCCAACCTCAGAAACCTCACTTCATTTATTAGTATTGCTAAGTTTTTTGATAAGTACTTTGCTTTATAAAATTATCTACTTTTTAAATGTCCAATATTTGTCTTTGTCATTTGACTTTTTTAACCATGTGTAATTCCCTCGAACCCCTACCATTTTACTATAAATGCAACATTTCATCTTTCCCGTGGCTCAGTAATATTCCATTGTGTGGATATACCACATCTTCTTGATCTAATCCACTATTTGAGGGCATTTAGGTTACTTTCATGTCCTAGTTATTATAAATAATACTGCAGGACCTCCCTGGTGGCGCAAGGGGAGCTCTATGAAACTCTCGGCACTATGAAGCTATCCACAGGGTCCGCAGCATGAGTTCAATCCCCAGCCAGGGAGCTACCCACATGGTGCTGCAGACCTCTCCTGTCTCGCCCGCTGCTCCCCTCGGCAGTGTATTTCAGACAATCTGCCTGTTCTGTTCCCTACTCAGTCTCTGGTGAATTCTCTCACCCACTGCGCATCTGGCCTGTACCCCAGTTCTTGTATGCATAAATAAATAGATCTTTAAAAATAATAATAATACTGAAATGAACATTGTAGTACATATAATTTTTTCAGTTCATGGTTTTATGTTCTTCAGATAGATGCCCAAGAGTGGGATTGTTGGGTCATGTGGTATTACTGTTTTTTTAGTTTGTTAAAGTAATAAGTCTATCACTTTCCAAAATGGATGTACCAGTTTACATTCTCACCAGAAACACCAACAGTGTAATGGTGTTTCTCTTTCTTCTCTGCCTCTCCAGCACTTGTCGTTTGGGGGTCTTTATAACCTGTGCGGTTCTCACAGTTATATGATGTTATCTCATTGTAGTTTTGACTTGCATCTCCTTTATTAAAAGCATGATGAACTTTCCCCCATGTATCTGTTGGCCTTTTAGACATCCTCTTTGGTGAATTGTCAGTTCAGATTCATTGCCCAGCTAATAGTTAGGGTTTTTTTATTGTTAAATTCAATGCATTTTTTGAATAGCTTAGATAGCAACTTTATAGTGTTATTAAAAACTATATGTTGGGCCTCCCCGGTTTGTACAGCGGTTGAGCGCTGGGTTGCGAAGCTGCCTGCAGCCCCTGCAGCGCCGGTTCAATCCCCAGCTGCTCCCCGGCCACTGGCAGAGGGTCCCAGATGGCGCGCAGACCTCTCCTGCCGCCCACTGCTCCCCTCAGCAGTGTACTTCGGTCCTTCTGCCTGCTCTACTCCCCGCTCTGGCTCTGGTGAATTCTCTCACCCTCCCGCGCTTCTGACTGTACCCAGTGCTTGTATAAATTAAAATAAATAAATAAATAAATAAAGCACAAATGTTTATTTAAAAAAAAAAAACTATATGTAGTTTTCACCATGAAGTTCTTCACCTTCTTGGCTAGGTTAATTCCTCGGTATGTAAAGATTTTTTTTTAAAGATTTTATTCATTTATTTTTGTTGTGTAGTATGTGAATATTTTCGTCCATTCAGTAGAATGTCTGCTGATATTTTCTTTCCCTGTGTAAAAGATTTTTAATTTGAGGTAACCCCAAGTGTTTATTTTTTCTTTCATTTCCCTTGTAGAGTTCAAATCTCCGAAGATATTTTTATCGTTGGTGCCATGAAACATATTGCCAGTGTTTTCTACTATGTATTTTATTACTGCAGGTTATTTAATATGTGCATATGTATGTATATGTGTGTGTGTGTGTATGTCTTCTACTTAGAATTTATTTTTGTAAATAGAATGTGACCATTGTCATTCTTATACACGTGACCAGTGTTTCCAGCACTATTTGTTAAAGAAACACTCCTTTCCCCTTCTATGGTTATGGCTTCTTTATCATAAATTAAATTTACATGGATTTATTTCTGGAGTTTAGATTCAGTTCCATTGGTGCATTTATCTATTATCCATGGGTTTATTCCAAAGCCATGTTGTTTTTTTTAAAGATTTATTTATTTATGCAAGAACTAGGGTACAGGCCAGAGGTGTTGGGGGCGGGGGCGTAAGAGGATTCACCAGAGACAGAGTGGGGAACAGACCAGGCAGGTTGACTGAAATACACTGCCGAGGGGAGCAGCAGGTGAGTCAGGAGAGGTCTGCTGCACCATGTATTTCAGCTCCCTGGCTGGAGATTGAATTCTGTGCTGCAGTGGCTGCGGACAGCTTCACAGGCTGTGTCTTAACCCCTTGTGCCACCAGGGAGGCCCCCAAAGCCATATTGTTTTAGCTATTATTGCTTTATAGTATATATTAAAGCCCATTTACATGCTACCTTAATTTCTCTTTTTTCTCAGGATTACTTTTGCTATTCAGGCCTTTCATTGTGCCATGTAAATTTTAATATCTTTTGTTAATTACTTTGAAGAGTATTGTTAGCATTTTAAAGGAATTGTATTAAATTTATATATAACTTTTTTGGTAGAACAGTTATTTTGACTATATTTATCTCTCCATCTGTGAACATGAAATGTCTTTCCATCTTCCTGTATCATGATCTATTTCCTTTAATAACACCCTGTAGTTTTCACCATATAGTCCTTCACCTTCTTGGCTAGAATAATTTCTCGGTATTTGAAGATTTTTTTTTAAAGATTTTATTTATTTATTTTTGCATACAAGAACTGGGGTGCATGCCAGAAGTACAGGGGGTGAGCGGATTCACCAGAAACAGAGTGGGGAGCACAACAGGCATAACTACTGAGGGGAGCAGTGGGCAAAACAGGAGACATCTGCTGTGCCTATGTGGGTTAGCTCCCTGGCCAGGGATCCAACTCAGACCATCGAGGTGGTAGCATTGATACATAACCCCTAGGCCTGTAGATCTGTAGATTTAACCCCTAGGGAGGCCCGGTATTTGATACTTTTCGAAGCAATTATAAATGGAATTATTTTCTTAATTTTTCTTTTTGTTCATTGTAAATAAAAGCCAACAGATTCTTATGTGTTGATTTTGAAACCTGCCACTTTGCTGTGTTCATTTACTGTTTCTAATAATGTTTTGGAGGAGTCTTTAAGGTTTTCTATATTAAGTATTATATCATTTGTTCTGGTGGTTGGGAACATGCCAGGATATCCCTGGGAACATGCTGAGGGACAAGTCATGGAGCAGGCTTGCAAGGCAAGACTCTTGCTATTTATTAGCAGTAATGAACAAGCAGGGGAGACAAAGGGTAATCAGCTTTCGGGGAAACAGGGGGCACATGTCAGCCACGTATACAGGGACAACTTCCTTGGTGTAATTTCTGAGCTACTCCCAGACCATCTGAGACCATGGCCACACAGTCAGCCAACTGGCTACCTAGACATCCCCAGCTGCCTCGTGATGTGGGCCATTGTCTTAAGGTAGTCATGCAGGAGTGCCTTATCCAAATCCTTCACACACACACACACACACACACAGTTACATGGAGAGACCATACACACACAGGTGCAGAGGCCCTAAATGGTAGAGAGGCCACAATTTGTCAATGATAATTTTCCTTCTTTTACAGCCTGGATTTCTTTTATTTCCTATTGTCATCTAATTGCCCTAGCTAAAATCTCTAATATATCATTAAACAGAAGTGGTGACAGTGGGCATCCTTGTCTTGTTCCTGATCTTAAAGGGAAAGCTGTAAGCTTTTTACCTTTAAGTATTATATTGACTATAAATTTATAATATATGGCCTTTATTATATTAATGTAGGTCCCATCTTATTTAGAGTTTTTGTTATGAATGGATGTTGAATCTTAACAAATGCTTCCTCTGCATCTATTGATATTTATGATATTTATCTCTTCTTTTATTGATGTATTATATTGATTGACTTATGTGTATTAAATAATCCTTGCATCCCTGGGGGGAAAAATCCCTTTTGATCATGATGTATAATCCTTATAAAATATCGCTAAATTTTAATTTGCTACTATATTGTGAAAGATTTTTGTATCAATATTTATCAGTGATATTGGTCTGTAGTTTTCCTGTGCTGTCTTTTTCTGGCCCTGGTACTAAGGTAATATTGGCATCATAACATATATTTGGGAGCACATCCTCTTCTTGGATTTTTAGAAATAATTTGAGAAAGGCCTCCCTGGTGGCACAAGGGGTTAAGTCTCAGCACTGAGAAGTTATCAGCAGCCACTGCAGCATGAGTTCAATCCCCAGCCAGGGAGCTAACAACCCACATGGCACAGCAGACCTCTCCTGACTCACCTACTGCTCCCTTCACAGTGTATTTCAGTAGATCTGCCTGTTCTGTTCCCTACTCTGTCTTTATCTGTTAGATAAAGATAACTTTATCTAACCATGGGCTTGTTTGGGAGATTTTTTATTTCTGTTTTAACTCCCATGATTGTGATCAATTTATTCAGCTCCTCTATTTCTTCATGACTTGTCCATTTCTTCAGTGTCATTGTATCTATTAGTGTACAGTTGTTTACAGTAATCTCTAAAGATAATTTGTATTTCTGTGCCAGCTGTGTAATTTCTCCTCTTTCATTTCTAATTGTGTTTATTTTTTTCTGTTTTTTTTTTTAATTTTTTTTAAGGATTTATTTATTTTAGTTATACAAGCACTGGGTACAGTCAGAAGCGCAGGAGGGTGAGAGAATTCACCGTAGCCAGAGTGGGGAGCCGAACAGGCAGACTGATGAAATACACTGCTGAGGAAAGCAGAGGGCGCTGCAGGAGAGGGCTGCATGCCATGTGGGACCCTCGCCTGTGGCTGGGGATCGAACCTGCGCTGCAGAGGCTGCGGGCAGCTTCGCAGCCCAGCACTCAACTGCTGCGCCACCAGGGGAGGCCCTCTAATTGTGTTTATATTAATGTTTTCTCTCTCCATTCCTCACCCAACTAGAGGTTAATCAATTTGTTTATCTCTTAGTTTCATTGAGCTTTAATATATTATTTATTTATATGTAATTTATTTCTGCTCTTATTTTCTTCCTTCTACTAACTTTATGTCTTGCTGATTCTTTTTCAAATTTCTTTAAGTGTAATATTAAGTTGTGTATTTGGGATTTCTCTTGCTTTTTCTTTTTGTAGTTTATCTTTTTAACACCTTCCTTTTATGTTTTCTTTCGTTTCCATTTCCATTGATTATGTGTTATTTCTATTGATGTTGATTTTCCTCCACTTTTATGTTATATTATTTTGATATCTGTTACCTCTATTTATTTTTCCTTGCTTTATAATAGCCCCTTCAGTAATTCTTTCATGTTTGGCTTGACATTGATATATTCATTTAATATTTGCTTTTAGTGAAACTCTACTCTTCTCAACTCTGCCTGTCTTGACTGTTTTTGACCCATCAGTCATGAATTTTACATTTTCACAAAGTGTCAAGATAGTATTTGGAGTGGTATTGAATTTATAGATAGATTTGAGCAGAGTTATTATTCCCTACTGTATGGCCTTATCGCTTTATTTAGATCGTTCATATTTTAAAAATATTTTGTAATACTTTCCATGAAGGTCTGTCCATAATTTTTTGGTATATTTACCTTATAATTTTTTTGGTATATTTACCTTATAATTTTTTTGGCATATTTACCTTATAATTTTTTTGGTATATTTACCTTATAATTTTTCTTGCTTTTGTACATTTGATATTCTTCTAAAATTATGTTTTCTAATTTTTTTCTAAAATTAAAATGTCCAATTTGCTGCTAGAGGAATGTTATTGATTTCTTTGTGTGACCTCTCCTGTCTCACCCGCTGCTCCCGACAGCAGTGTATTTCAGCAGACCTGCCTGTTCTGTTCCCCACTGTCTTTATCTGTGAATAAGGATAACTTTATCTAACCATGAGCTAGTTTGCAAATTTGTTATTCTCTGTTCATGCTGACATTTTTGTCTGTAGAACCCTGGAATTTTCTGTTTAAGAAATAAGATCATCTGTTGATGATGGGGGAAAAAAATGTCATTTTCTTTCCGTATATTTTAATTCTCAATCCTTCCCCTTATGTCTTATGTTGGCTGGCTTCTTGAAAAGAAGGGATGAGAGTTGGATACTTGTAATTTTTCTGATTCCAGAGGAACCTTTTCCATTGTTTCATCAGTAATAGGTTTTTTTTTGTTTGTTTGTTTGTTTGTTTTAACATTTATTTATTTATTTATACAAGCACTGGGTACAGTCAGAAGCGCGGGAGGGTGAGAGAATTCACCAGAGCCAGAGCGGGGAACAGAACAGGCAGAAGGACTGAAAACACTGCTGAGGGGAGCAGTGGGCGGCAGGAGAGGTCTGCGCACCATGTGGGACCCTCCTCCTATGGCCAGGGAGCAGCTGGGGATCGAACCAGTGCTGCAGATGCTGCGGGCAGCTTCGCAACCCAGTGCTCAACTGCTGCGCCACCGGGGAGGTCCAGTAATAGGTTCTTGATTGTGTATCCCTTTCAAACATGGCTTCTGTTCTTCTTTCTCAAAACAGTCATGGCAGAGGATAAGTTCTGACTAAGCATGTATTTGACTCTTTAAGTTGTAGTTATTTATCAGCAAAGTTAAGTTATAGTTATTTATCAGCAAAGCAATGTGTTTATTTGGTTCTTGTACTTGAAATAGTAGCTATCAGGCCAAGTCAGACCCACAGTGTGAATGTCCCTACAGCACTGAAGACATTTTTCTGAATTATGTAACTGTGGAAGAATGTAGGTCATGACCCACATTATTCTGTTTTGTCACAAAGGTTTGGCTACACCTATAGATGGAAGTTGAAGGTCAATGAAGTTATGGAAGTCTTAGTCTAGTATCCTCTTTGGGACTCTGGGTCACTAGGCCTCAGTTATTTTGGAGAGAAGTTTTCTGGGAGTGGTAGAGTATGATTATTTTTATAACATGTTGAGTAATATGACTAAGAAGTAAACTCTTATGGGAGATTAAGTATCTTTGACAATGAGGTGTGAGAGGGAAAAAACATCTTGACTACAAATGCACATAAACCCAACATTTCTTTTATTCCTGAGCCTAACTGCCTGGCATAAAAACCTTGGACTGAGACTAACAATGCAGAAAAATTATTTTCTATAATAGAAACTCAAAGTCAAGAGAGGGTGTAGTATTAAAGTCAGTATGACGTAGAACCATGGAAGAGGAGGAGGATGAAGTTTATTAAAGAATAATCTTACCTGTAATCTAGCCTCCTGCCACTGACTCCATGAATGGTGTTTTAAGGGCATTACAGTGAAGCATTCTGCAAAAATTCTGGTCAGGCCAGAATTTCTAGGAGCACAAGTCTTGGACTGGGTAGGTTATTCTCTCATTTAATAGACACCTAGAACACTGATATATCTATTATGTTGATTGTCCAGATAACCAGTTCTACTGGGGAGCCTATGGAATGGGGGGAGGGAGAGAGAAGCAGTGATGAATAGCATGTTTTACAAAACTCGTCACCAGGTCAGTTATCACCTGATGTTCTTACCTGAGTGATGTGTGACCCAGTCTCAGTGGTGACATAAAGTGTGTGGGGGGGGGATGGGGGGGTCAGTAGGTCAGTAGTCACAGTTCCTCTCTAGTTAGGATAACTACATCTGCCAGTTTTCCTATGACAGACCTGGCTTGTATATTTCTATGAGCATATTAATATTGTGACCCTCTGAAAAATATCCTAGTGGGCCTCCCCTGGTGGTGCAGGCTGTTAAGCACTACACTGTGAAGCTGTCTGCAGCCTCTGCAGCGCCGGCTCAATCCTGGCCGGCCAGCGAGGGTCCCACATGACACAGCAGACCTCTCCTGTCGTGCCCACTGCTCCGCTCAGCAGTGTATTTCATCAGTCTACCTGTTCTTTTCCCTGCTCTGTTTCTGGTAAATCCTCTCACCCTCTCGCGCATCTTGTCTATACCCCGGTTCTTGTGTAAATGAATAAATAAATCTTTTTTTTTTTTTTTTGTGGGACCCTTGCTGGTGGCTGGGGAACGAACCGGCACTGCCGTGGCTACGGGCAGCCTCGCAGCCCAGCACTCAACCGCTGCGCCACCAGGGGAGGCCCTGTATAAATAAATCTTTAAAAAATTTTAGAAAATTAAAAAATTAAAAATATCCTACTTTGTACTATAAGCTCTATGATCATTCTGTCAAGAACTAGTACAACCACTCTTGCAAATGTTTCATTGATCTGTCCACTGAATTAATCCCCCCCCAAGAGTGAGTTCTTCAAGTGTAAGGCCCATATCTTATTCATCTTTATGTACCCAGTTTTTATCACTAAATCTGGCATTTTAATAGGTGGTCAATATTTAAATAATTAATGGATGAATGTCACCCTAAGGAGCTTGGCTTTAATTAAGTCAAATGCTGGATTCGAATTAATTCAGCATTTGAATTAATTAAAGTAGCTGTGGGAAGTGACATTTTGTGTCATTTATAAGCATCTGAATGAAGTGCCTATAACTGTATCAAGGATAAGACACCACCACACTCCATCCCTGCCCCCAAGAAGAAAAAATATGGGAGCAACAACAGGAAGTACTTTAAAAGCTGACATGCAAAGAACAAAGATAAACTGTATGCTCCATGGTTTGGAGCCAAGGCTGAATTTGGGCCTTTCTTGTTTCGTGATCCTTTAAAAAAAAAAAAAGTGCCACAGTGAAAATTGATTTGAAAAGTTCTTTGAGATCTTAAAGAGAGCTCTACAGTTATTAAGGAAGTTCAGTTTTCAGTCATTCCTCTGTCGGAAAAACGTACATTGGGAAGGACACACTTCGTTGTGTGCTCTGTCCAGCTCTTCAGATAGAATCATAGACGTACAGCTGTGAGTGGCCATAGGTGCCCAATTCCAATCTCATATAAAGACTGAAAAAATTCATCCAGGCAGGTTAAGCAATCAGCCAAGCCCACAGAGCTAGTTAGTGTCAGAAACCAGCTCAGCCATCGAACTCTCTCTAGTGCTTCTCCTATCCTCAAATAATATTTTAAAATCTACTTTGTTTCTCTTTCTTGAGCATCTTGATTTCAATCCTCTCCCAATTTCTATGACTTCCATGGGAATAGGCTTTGCCAGTTGGTCTGCAGAACTCAGTTTATAGATGATAATTCAGGGGTGTGGTGGCAGAGGAATACCTTGCAGAACACTGTCGAAATAAATTTGGAAGGACTGAAGTGACTCTGGTTCCCTGTTGACCCTCTCAAAGAGGAGATGCTTGTCCTGTACAAGAATACAAAGAAGAATGAAGGCAGTCCTCGGAACAAGCTGCGGGTAGAGAGGGAATGTAATTTCCAACAGGGTGGGGAGGGGGGGTTGTGTTTCCATTTGCACATATTAAATTGACAACAATTTCCCATGTGGCTCTTGAGGCAAAGACAACCCTTTACTTGTATGTGTAAACCCAGCAGAAAAACTGACCCAAACAGATGTTCCGTCCATGAGTTTTGAAGTTTGGCAGTTCATAGAGGGTCCGTAGATGTGGCACAAATGAAGTCAGATGATCTTGGCTGCTCATCCTATCATGTGCATGGAAAATGTGCTTGGTGGAAGGATGCTGCGCTGGCTCCGAAGAGTGGTCTCCAGGGTCCCTTGGGAAGCTGGTCTTTCCTCCCATTTCACTCAGACCTGCCTTTATTAACGACCTTAGGGAGTGAGAAAGGGCTTGAAAATGAAATTCACAGATGATTGTGAATGGAGAAATGTGACAAACATCAGCATAATCAAAGGAATAACCTAAAGGAATTAGAAAAATGGGAAAGGCAGGGACAAGATGAGAATCCTCATGGAAAAATGCAAATGGATATATCTGGGTCAAAATAATCCACAAACCAGATATTCATTGGGCAGGGAAATTTTGAAGCACATTAAAAATAGACAAGTCTGCTGTGAGATCGTTTCTGATGGTTGCAAAGAGCAGGTGGAGCAAGCAGGTGGGTAGGGAGTGGGCCAGGAAGATGGGTGGTCTTCCTAGGAGGCCTACTCATAGCTGTGCAGTGGCCTCATCACAGGTCTACTCTATCTCTGGCCTCACCTCTCAGCTTCATGGTCCATCTGCTGGCCCTTGGGTTTGGTTGGGATGAAAGCCTGTGTGTCTTGCTGGCGCTGTGAGAGGCATGTCTGGAGTTAGGTGGGCATCCTTCCACCCACCAGCCATCTGTGTGTTCTGGAGCGAGCTTTCCAGACTCTATTCTTTCTTTTCTTTTTATGCTTTTCTTTTTTTTAACTTTTTTTTTTACAAAGTAAATTTCCTCTATCGAAGACTATCCAAACTATTCTTTAAAAGAAAATGAGAGCATAAAAAGAATTTTATCAAAGATCAGACATGTCCTACTTATGTCATGCAGAGTAACAAATTTGGGATAATTTTGTCCTTGTTACTTTGATTTGAGAAATTTGTTACCAAACACTTCCTTTTAACCTCACTTGTAAAACTTCAACAATTTCAAACTGATGATGACCAGGGAGTCTCACATTTTCCAAAACAGTCTGCATGTTTATACCTTTACAAATTGCTTTGTTTTGGAAAGTCCTGCCTGAGATCCTTCTGAAGTGCTCTCTACTGATGAGGCTTCAGCCTGAGGAATTCTGAGGAAATCCAGAACCCTCCACTCCTTTCCTATTATAGTGGAGTGAGAGGCCACAGGCAGAGGCCTTGTTTCCCCGAAAGTTCATCATCTTGTTTTGAGCAGCTCTTCAGCTTGGAAAGCTGGGCGCGAAATCAAGGCCATAAGCTGACTCAGTAAGAAATCAAAGGGAATATCACACCCATAAAGGGGACTCAGGTTCCCTCATCATCTGAGACAGTATTGTTCTGTTTGTGGCTGATTCCATCAGACTCATGTGTCTACAATGATTTGGAGAATCATTGGGTACCTAAAAATTAATCATAAAGAGGGGGCCTCCCTAGTGGTGCAAGAGGTTAGGTCTCAGCACTATGAAGCTATCAGCAACCACTGCAGCATGAATTTGATCCCCGGCCAGGGAGCTACCCACATGGCACAGCAGACCTCTCCTGTCTCGCCTGCTGCTCCCCTCAGCAGTGTATTTCAGTGGATCTGCCTGTTCTGTTCCCCACTCTGTCTCCGGTGAATTCTCTCACCACCACCACTCCCATACCTCTGGCCTACACCCCAGCTCTTGTATGCATAAATAAATAAAATAAATCTTTAAAAAAATTAATCATAAATAAAGTTGGCTATTAGATCATAAAAAGTGAGCAGCACATGGCCCATCCTCTCTATTTTTGGTGTAGTTAGGCAGTTACTTACATATCATAATGACAGGGTAATAATGACGTGAGCATTCAGGTCACACACACACAGCACTAAAGTGTGCTAGAGGGCACAAGACTTTCAACTAGACTGTGATGGGCAGGGAAGTCCCTCTGAGGAAGAGATAAGTGCGATCATCTTGAAAACTGGATCGATTTAGAAAACCAGAGAGAATGGAAAGAGACTTCAGGCAGGGGCTGAGGGGAGGCATAAAGGCATAGAGCCGACACGACACGTTCTAGGAAATGTGATTTGCACAGCTTGCCAAGGAAGCCTTGCTGTCGCAAGTAAGGACACAGAGTTTAGGGAAGGGACAAGAGGAGCAGGAATCCCTACTTGTGAGAGAGGTAGAGAGAAAGGCATGTTTTGTTACCTGTCTTGCAGGTGGGGGCATAGGTTGGAAATGCCCTAGGAGTTCATCGCTTCAGTTTGTCCTAAACTCTCATTAGAGGAAGGGAAAATGAATCTCAGGCATCCAGAACCTAGGAATCAGCTACATTTCCCCAGAGACTTCCCTGCCTCTTTGGGGAAGAGAAAACCTCGAGCAGCACAAATAGAGCAGTGTCTGATGCTCATGATGAAGCGTGTTGAAAGCTTTCTTTGGAAAAGTCTCAGACTGGAGTGATATTTAAGCCCAGTGTTTACTCTATGATGCAGTTGTCCTCACACAGGATGCTCCTGATGACCAGCTTTGTCCAAAATGATGCCATTGCACACATGCTGGTGTGGGTATATAGAACAGGTTTTCAGCGCTGCTGCCTTGCCATTGGCTGCCGGTCAAATTTGCAGTCCAGCTCAACCACAAGCAGCTTCACAAATCGCAGACAGAAAACCTTTGTACCTACTACATCACCTTGAAAGAGAAACGTCCGTCTGTGGTCTTTCTTGGCTTGAGTTCTTGGCAGTTTAGGACCTTTTTCTTTGGAGACATGTACCATGTGACGGTGGCCATTAGGGGAGCTCTGCTTTTCCATGCTGATCCATCAGAGGTGCCTGGGACACTGGTGGGGGGATGGAGTCTGACCTCTTGCAGCACCCAGGCATGTGAAATCGCCTTCAAGTGAGTCTCCTGTTAAAGAGATTCACCTATCCCTCAGCCCAGGAAAATTCTTAATGGACAAAGTTGCCTGTGGAAAATTGATGCTTTAAGCAAAGGATGAGGAAATGAGCCGATTTTTCCTCATTTCTATCCCTGATTGCTTTTCGGTGGTGGCAGTGATGGGCAAAGGGCCACGTGAGTTACTTTCTCCACAAGGAAAGTTCCCTGTGAGCCATGGAGATCCCTGGGTGGTGTTTTTGGACTTGGGACCTGGGTTTCCATCCAAACAAAACTCAGCTCCAGGTGGGCCGGTCTCCTTGCAGCCTCACATGCCACGAATACTTCGCCCTCTACACCTGTACCCGTACTTTTCCTGGAGTGAAAATACCCTCCCTCGGTCACATTTCATCTCTTTTTCATGCTCCAAATCCCAGGTCACTCCTTTGTGAAGCAATCACTGGTCATGTCAGCCCCAGGGGGGCCTCCCAAGGCTCTCCCCACACCCAGGGGCTCTCACATTCGTATTTGCTGTTTCCTTGATGAGATAGCAAACTCCTTGGACCCAGCGCCCTTAATGCAGTGAATTACAATATCTAGGAGAAAAACAGAAAAACAGTGACTTTCGAAGAGCACCGTGATAGCATTTACATGATTGTTTTGCTTCTAGGGAGAATAGGAAGTCATGGAGGCATTGCAGAAACTCACCCTAAAGAGAACATCATCAATCAGCCGTCAAAAGTGGGCTTCCAGCACCACGTCCTGCTTTGGGAAGCAGGATTTTTTTCTCTTCACAAACTTCTCCCTCAAAAAATACAAAAATGGAGGGGCTAGAGGCAAGGCTTGGGCGATGCAGTCCTGCTGCAGTCCCTGTGTCTAGAGGGAGACAGACGAGGACAGCAATGGGGTAGAGGCTCTGCAGCCCATGCCCACTGAGGCGGCTTCAGAGGGCCTCTGTGCTCTGCTCACTGGTGATTTTATTTTATTTTTTTTTAAAGATTTATTTTTATTTATTTATACAAGCACTGGATACAGTCAGAAGCGCGGGAGGGTGAGAGAATTCACCAGAGCCAGAGCGGGGAGCAGAGCAGGCAGAAGGACCGAAGTACACTGCTGAGGGGAGCAGCGGGCGGCAGGAGAGGTCTGCGCGCCATGTGGGACCCTCCTCCGGTGGCCGGGGAGCAGCCGGGGATCGAACCGGCGCCGCTGAGGCCGCGGGGCAGCTTCGCAACCCAGCGCTCAACCGCTGCGCCACCGGGGAGGCCCTCACTGGTGATTTTATACCTGTAGGGGGCCGGGACCCCGGGCTTTCTGCTTTCTGCTCACTTCTTTCCCCACTGCCTAATAAAGGATGTGACACATATTTAGTCAATATTTTTTAAGTGAATCCAAAATGACAGAATGAGTAGCCTATGAGAAGCTAATGTGCTAACGCCTCTCAAAGTGAACAGAAAGCGGGTAGTCCACGAAAGTGCTCCCACGTATGCAAGTGTGGACTTGAGCTGTGGCTTAAATAAGAGTGACCTTTCTGATCCATCTCAAAAGAGGAGCACAGGTGGTCATTCCTGAGCCTTCCCTTGGGGGAAATCTGGGTTTAGCGTTTGCTAGGATCGGTCAATTAAGTCTCTATTAAGAACCTCAACTGCTGAACCACTATTTAGCGTCTTTGCCCATGAGACCTCGGGAATTCCAAGGAGCCCCAGAAGACCTTTACCGTTCAACCTCAAAGAGAACTAAGAAAACGGTTGTTGACCTTCTAAGTCACGTGGGTCTCTCCCAACAAATGTTATAAAGCTGCCTTGTAGAGTGAGCCCAAGACAAGTGATCGCTGCATAGGAGCTGAGGGAGAGTCCTTCTCTGGCATGTCCCACAGTTTTTATAGTTGGTATATTTGTGCCCTTATAGGAAAGTAAGGCTTCAAGGATCCTGCGACCCACTTTTACACAAATGCCTTTGTCACACACGGAAGGCATGGCTCCCCGAAGTTGGCTAGTAATCCCAGCTGCCAGGTCTCTCAGGAAATTCCAGGTTACCCACAGGCATTTCAAGAGTCCTGGAAATTTTCTAATGGACTAACCCAAACACACAGGGGCAGGGTTTTAACAGGGCCAGTTGGGGCCAGAGGCATGAAGGCATTTATTCTGTTGCGCCCCTGTGTATGTTGGGGCAGGGAGTGGGGGTCCAGAAGAGGAAACTTCCTGAAGTTAAGGGCCTTTCTTTGGTGAGCAGGAGGTATCTCTGAGGAAGAACTGTGCTTGCTTGGTGCTCTCCCACTCTTCCAGGATCTCCAGAAAGTGTTTTTAGTTGCTTTTTCGTTGCACGCAGCAGGCAGCAAGCGCCAACAAAAATCTCTTGGCTTCTTTGGCCACAAACTCTGTACTCTTTGCTCCCAGCCTGAATGCATACCTGTGAGGAGGGTGTCTGGAGGGGAGGGGAGAGGGACAAGGTCCCCTCGCTGTAAGCTTCACCTCTAACCACAAGAAAATTTTCCACCATTTCCATTATTTCTGGCAGAGAGCCATGCCATAGGAAGACAGACTTTCTGTTCAGAAACGAGGAAAGATGGGGTCTGTTGAGGGAGTTAGTGAGGCAGGAAGGGAGGCAAGGAGAGCGGGGAAGCAAGAAGAGAGAAACAAAGACTGGCAGTGGGAAGCGATAAGTGCTGGCCATGAATGGGCAGGGCAAAAATGCCTGGGTAGCTTTCTGAATACCAAGCGTGTATAATGAAGCTGGATTTGTGTGGCTAATGATGAGTTGTGGTCAGTGAATACATTTTGACTTAACTACAGTACGATAGTTTTTAATTGCATGTCACCAAAAGTCACCTCAGTATTCCTGAGGGGAAGTGCAGTGGACCTCAAGGTTGCTTAATTCAGTATTAAACAAAATCTAGGGTTTTTTTTCTAAATAGCTCCATGATACAGTTCCCACTTTCCAACACCCCTTAAAATAATTTTCCAAACCACATGTAGGAACACACTGCCTCACATACACCCAGACTGCCCATGGGTTGTGTTCGTTTCTGATTTACTTCTACAACTTTGCGACTTCACTTCTGTTCCATACAACTGGCAAGGGAAACCGATGATAAAGATAATTAGCAATCCTCTCTGGTTTTGTTTTTCAGGCATTCTCATTGACACACTTTGGTGCTGAGATTATTTAATGGTTGAAAATGATTTGCATTACATTTTGGAAAAGATGGAGATGAACCATGGTGACTTAAGATCCACAGCTCCCAGAGGTGACCTTCCCAGATGTTCCAGGTACCAAGATGATTGTGAGCCACACGTGGGGGGCATGGGAGGACACAGTGAGCCATTTTGCCCTATTCCCAACGGAATCAACATCATAAAGAAAGCAATGTCATCCTGACAATTAAACTTTAAAATAAAATCATAATGGATCAGAGAATATAGAAGCAAAGTTGTCCTAAGAAAGAGAAGTGAAAGGAGGGATAAAGAGAAACATTAAAGGGAGGGAAGAAGGGATGCTAAGGTAGCAAGCCTTTCCGCAGACGAGAAGGGAAGGGAAGGACAGCACACACACACCGCACAGGAAAGAGCAGGATGGAATGTTGGCAGAACAAATAAGGGCATGGAGAATAGCTCCCTCCTGCCCTTGAGGAATTTAAAACTTTCTTCAAATCATGAAAAATGGCAGTCTTTCAAAGGATGAACGCCTGTGGTTCTTCTACATATCCCACCCTAAGAAGACATTTCTGGAAAATGTTATTAAGAACTTCAGTCAATTAAGACAATCTAGTGGTTTGTTGTTTTTTTTTTTTAAACATTTTATTTTTATACAAGAGCTGGGGTACAGGCCAGAGGTGTGGGAGGATGAGAGGATTCACCAGAGACAGAGTGGGGAGCAGAACAGGCAGACGACAGAAATACGCTGCTGAGGGGAGCAGCGGGAGAGACAGGAGAGGTCTGCCGCACCATGTGGGATTCTTGCCAGCCAGCGGGGATCGAACCACACTGCAGAGGCTGCGGACAGCTTCACAGCGTGGCGCTCAACCGCCTGCACCACCGGGGATGCCCTCTCTATTGGTTTTGATTATAGATACACTTTTAACAAATAATCTTTACCTGTAAAGATCTACATTGTGGGGCCTCCCTGGTGGTGCAGCGGTTGAGCGCTGGGCTGTGAAGCTGCCCACTGCCTCTGCGGCGATGGTTGGATCCCAGGCTTCCAAGCGAGGGTCCCACATGGCGTGCAGACCTCTCCTGCCACCCGCTGCTCCCCTCAGCAGTGTACTTCATCAGTCTGCCTGTTCTGCTCCCTGCTCTGTCTCTGGTGAATTCTCTCACCCTCCCATGCTTCTGACTGTACCCAGTGCTTGTATAAATTAAAAAATAAATCTTTAAAAAAAACTCTACATTGTGATTACTTCTATTTTTTCAAAGTTTTTAATTTAACAAAATTATAATTACAAAGTAGTAAATGATCCTTTGAAAATGTAAACCAGTGCAAACTTTAACATTTGCTAACAATTGATTAAGATTTTTACTTAAGCACAGACAACTGGGTTTGCCATTTAATTAGGAACTGGGGGTTGTTCCTAGGCCTACTCTTAACCAATCCCAATGGTCAGTTTCCTGATCTACCCCAAGGCCAATCCAAGTTTGGGTTAAAACTAGGGAGAAAAAAAATAGAGGCCTTAGTTCTTTATACCACCTGGTAGAGCTGGGGCCAAGCTGGCAAATTAAACCAACAAAAGGTGCTGGTGCCAGCTCAGTGGATCAGGGGAATTTTCAAAATATGATTAGAGTCTGTCACCTTTTATTTTGGGTCACTGGACACATTTGCCCTATTGGCAACCTGTTTAATCATTCACTCTGTTCGCTTGAATGTTAGAGAATGCTTTAGTTGAGACAAGTTCAAATAATTGATTTCAATAAAAAGAAATGAGGGGAATAATTTAAGAACTTTTAGTTCAATTTGTTTAAAACTCATAACCTGGTGACAATGATGGCATCTTCCCACAACAATCAGGGACCCACAAGCTTTGTTCTTAGCCCTCTGCAGTGTACCCCCATACTCCCTGCTGTGAGCCATTACTGGCAAAGCACCACAACTATTGATAGCACCAAGGTGTGTCTCCCACCTAAGGCCTTGTTTCCCCAGCAGGAAACAACAGAGTGAAAGTTCCAGGAGGTACAGGTCCAAGTTCATCTTAACTTTTTACCAATGTATATATACTATTTCCTACCACAGGACTTTCATTTTACTAAGCACTAAGATGAGTGGAGATTTCCACTGTGACAGGATATTGAATAGATCTTTTCCTGTTGTCTATAATTTTTGACATAGTCCCAAGTGGAGAACAATAGGGGAAAGGTGGTGTCACATTCCAAGAAGAAATGTTACACATGAAACGTTCTGAAAAATAGGAGCATGGCCCTGGACTCCTGTGACATCCGATGGCCTGTGAGAGAGAAGTATGGAGGCATTTCTCAGTGAGGAAATCAGGGCCTGCTTCCCAGAATTACAACTGTGTAACTTTTTTTTAAGATTTATTTTTATTATTTTATGCATAGAAGAACAGGGGTACAGGCCAGAGATGCGGGTGGTGAGAGGATTCAGCAGAGAGAGAATGGGGAACAGAACAGGCAGACTGGCTGAAATACACTGCTGAGGGGAGCAGCGGGCGAGACAGCAGAGGTCTTCTGTGCTATGTGGGTAGCACCCTAGCTGGGGATCAATCTCCTGCTGCAGTGGCTGCAGACAGCCCCACAGTGCTGTGCTCAACCTCTTGCACCACCAGGGAGGCCCCAAATGTCTAACTTTGTTTGGAGGGAAATAAAGGAATGAGATTGAAATTTGGTTGCTGTGAGAAAGTATAGGTCGAACAGGCTAAGGGAAGTGTTTAAGAACTTTGGTATTTGGGGTTCACATCCTGTTCTGCATTTATTAGCCATGGAACTCCAGTGAACTTCACCTTTGTGAGTCTGTTTACACATCTCTAAAAAAAACAAAAATTGCAACTATTAACAGTGCCCATTTCACAAGGTGTCATAAGGATTAAAAGTAGTTATGCTTGTAATGTGCTTAGCACAAAGCCTGTCCTTGGTCAATGAATGAGAACTCTTTTTTTGTACCAGACATTCAGCCAGATAGCAGCTGAAACTCAGCTCAGAAAGGTACTTTCTCCTCCCCCTAGAAGAGAAATATTTATTACTTTTTTGTAAAATCCCTTTCCTGGTTTATATGAGATTTTTGCTCCCCAAGTAAACAATTATAAATCTCAAGCACACATCTGGGTCCTAGGGTTAATAAAAAAAGAAACTGAGTAGAAAGCATGCAGAAGTGATGAAAAACCTGTTTTGTAGATTCCCTACAATTGTGCAGGTCTTGGGAGTCCTCCAATGAAAGAATCACCCCAGCCGGCATAGTCAACTTTCCAGTTTTTCCTAATTGTCATGTTTGATGATAAAAACTTAGGAGACACCGATAGTCGCGTGAGGAGTCACGTCAACACGACTCTCAGTCAGAAGCCACAGTTTCACACAGCTTTATGCAAAAAAATGGCTCTGCTGGGCCTCCCCTGGTGGCACAGCCATTGAGTGCTGGGCTGTGAAGCTGCCCACAGCCTCTGCAGCGCCGGTTCGATCCCCGGCCACCGGCGAGGGTCCCACATGGAGAGGGAGAGGAGAGGTCTGCTGTGCCCGCTGCTCCCCTCAGCAGTGTACTTCGTCACTCTGCCTGTTCTGTTCACCGGTCTGGCTCTGGTGAATCCTCTCACCCTCCCGTGCTTCTGACTGTACCCAGTGCTTGTATAAATAAATAAATAAATAAATAAATCTTAGAAAAAAAATAGCTCTGTTGTTGATGATATCCTTGGGTACCTCCCTGTTAAGAATCAAGTCTCACTGATCATGCTCGTTATAAGATTCCCTGCTACCAACAGCTCCCTTTTTGCATGGGTGGGAGCACATTCCTCAGGGTGTCCACAGTACATCTTTTCTAACTTGCTTGATCCTGCCACAGATGGTTACTGTGACCTTGGGTGTCTTACTACCATGCTCAAATAAACTGAGCTAATTGACTCGGACACTTTTAGGGATGATGCAGGGACCCCCACCCCTGGGCTAGCAACATCTTATTTCTAAAAAGGTCTGTTGGAAATTTACTTTTTTTTTTTAATTTCCCAGAGGGAAATTTAATGGTCACATTATTTACATGCAAATAGGAGCAGAAAATCCATTCCAGCAGACCACATTCTAACTACAAGGACCAGAAGTTATAAATACACAAGAGAAAGACCTGTATGTCAGCGTTTTCTCAGAATGCCCAGGAAACTGAGGGGAGCAGTGCGAGAGACAGGAGAGGTCTGCTGCACCATGTGGGTAGCTCCCTGGCAGGGGATCGAACTCATGCTGCAGAGGCTGTGGTAGCTTCATAGGTTGCATCTTAACCCCTTGCACCACCAGGGAGGCCATGACTTCTTTTTTTTTCTTTATAATTTATTTATTTATATATATTTTACATCATTGTTCTTTTCTGTGCAATAATTGCTTTCTCCTCTCAGGTGTAGTCCCTGTGAAATTCCCACCACCAGTTCACCCCTGCATCATCACCATAGTCCCTTGTGCTCTTCCCTCCCCGATTCTGATCCCTCTCCCTCCTCCTCCCCTGCAGAGTCTCTGATTTATAGTTGCCTGTTAATTTTGTTTGGTTGTTATTTTTGACCTCTTTCTTAACAACTGCAAGTTACAAGTAAACGTTCAATTCACTCCTTTCTCCAAATTCAAGTCCAGTGTGAAGTTCAGATCTAATGACTTTAGAGCAGGCTCTCAAGTTGCCATCAATTTCCATCCTCACTAAAAGTAACTCTATTTTTAATTTTAAAGATTTCATTTGAGACACAATAGAAAAGGAACAAATGCTTTTTTCGTATTTCACCTGGGATCCCAGAAAACCACCTGCATGGTAGGATGTGAGGGAAAAGTTGACCCACAGCACCACCTCCTGGTTACATTGGGCTGTTGCATTGAGAGAGAAGAATAGGGAAGAACTGAACACTGGCTGAGAGAGTAACTTTTGGACAATTAAAGTACACCAAGCCATCCATGGTGTCGATGGACTATGCTGAAAATATGACAATGTGAGGGTGGCCTTCCCAGAAACCCCCAGGACATCAACTTGTGCTGAGTATTAAAATCCACCAGTGTGGGGCCTCCCCGATGGCACAGCGGTTGAGCACTGGGCTCTGAAGCTGTCCGCAGCCTCTGCAGCGCCAGTTCAATCCCTGGCCACCAGGGAGGGTCCCACATGGCGCGCAGACCTCTCCTGCCACCTGCTGCTCCCTCAGCAGTGTATTTCCTCAGTCTGCCTGTTCTGTTCCCTGCTCTGTCTCTGGTGAATCCTCTCACCTTCCCATGCTTCTGACTGCTTGTATAAATAAATAAATCAATCTTAAAAAGAAAAAAAATCCACCAGTGTGGTATGATCTCAGCAGCAGTAAAGGCTGGCAAGGACATACAGGTGTTAGAAAAGGAAAAAGATTCTGTAACAACGTGAGACAGGTTCCAGTGGAATACCACTAGGAAGCTATAAAAACAGTATCAGTTATGATTATAAGCATATTTTTAAAAGGAAATGAGGGATCTATTAAGATGGTGACCACTGGGATTGATTTTTTTTTCTGTGTCCTTTAATGGCACATCTTACATGTGCAATCAGTGAGGACACATAGGCAATCCACAAATTGTTCAAGGATTTATCCTAATCTTATTTCATGATGGTATATCACACAGAAAATATTCTCCCAAAGGGGGACAAACCCAGTATGCCCAACTGACACATCGCTTCATCCTCAACCCCACCCAAACCATTCTTTATGTCCCCTAAATCAGTAGTCAATCACATGGTTAAAGGCACCCCTGAAACAGAAATCTTGTGAGAGTGTTAGTCCAAGATCTCCAAGAATTTTACCTGCAAGAATTTTACAGTCCTTGCAGGTGTCATCTCCAAGCCTGACTTATACAGAATCTTTTGGAGCATTTTTAAAAACACATTTCCAGGTTTTAGTCCCAGATCTACTGCAACACAATCTCCAGGGCTGAAACCCAAAACAAATTGCAATTTCAAAATTCCCCCAGGTGATTCTAAATGAAACCATCCACGTCCAGCAGGATCGCAGCTGTTTCTCATCAAGGAGGGAAAATCGACACACAGAATCCTTGTGGGGTCCATCCCGCACTGCTCACAGGAGGGACGGCTTCAGCTCCAGATCATCAAAGGTGAGCTTTCTTCACCACCAAAGTTTGCTTACAGTGAACAGATTTTCTTGGGGGTAGACTACTTTTGAAAAAAAAAAAAAAAGTCATCCAGTTTGTATATAATCTCGGCTGCTTTCTTCCCCTAACCTTTCCTTATCAACAATGAAAGTCAGCATTTTTCCAACCAAATTCTGAATCCAGGAAGAACTGTTTGAACAGCTGACTCAAGAGCTGATTGAGCAGCTCCAGAGCATTCATTTTGCAGTGGGCTAGAAGGAGCAGTGGTGTTAGACCAGAGGCTGGAGGATTAAATGCACTTACAGCAAATTTGCAGTGAATTAATAAATGCCAGGACAAGACTAGAAAGAAGGCATGTCTTTTCCAAGTAATCTAAGATTACCATTTCTAAGAAAGAGCTGCTTGTCAAAATTTGTCTGCCCTCGCCCGTTTAATGTATCCTCCCACCCCTGGTCAGAGTCTCCACACATCCCATTCTTTGAGTTGTTTGGGTGATGTGTATCCCAGCAGATACCACTGCCCCGGTGGGCAGATCAGCTTTCTCACCTCTGTCTGCCTTGACGCACGTACAGTAGAACTTAAATGCCCCAGAACAGCTGAGTGGATCAAGAAGATGTTGTTCATGCACGCAATGGAGTACTACTCAGTGGTCAAAAAGATAAACTCATGCCATTTGCAGAAACATGGATGGAATTGGAAGGGATTATTCTAAGCAAACTGAGCCACAGGACAAGGATAAATACTGATGGCTTCCCTGATATGTAGAATCTAGAGAAACCAAATGAAGGATCAGACAAAGACAAATTGTAAGCCTGACCCTAGAAAGCAGACATAGATCTGAGACACTCGGGAGGGGAGAAACGAGAAAAGGAGGGAGTAGAAAACAGTGGGGAAGGTGACCTCAGAAAAGGGTGATGGAGGACTGTGGGCATGTTGGTGTTGGGAAAACTATGGTAACCACACCTGAGGGGAGAATCCTATATTGTGAAAAAATAAGGAAGGATGTTTAAAAAACAAAAATTAAAACAGAAACTTAACCCACAATGGAAGCTAGCCCACAATGTTAGCTTAATATCTGAAAGAAGTTACTGGCTGGTTTGGTTAAGGAGCAGACTGTGTTTACCACTAAGAGAAGTAATCAACTTTGTTTTAAAAGAAGGACCTGCAATTCCTAACTATAGAAATTATAAGGGAGACAACAGACTGCCTTAGCAGAGGTTGTTGCCAGTTGACTGGAGAATCCTTTTGGGTATGACTAAGGGAGGAAACACCCTTTCCTCTGTGCAGGAGCTGAACAGGGATGACAGGATTTGAGGAAGCCTGTGAATTCCCCACCTTCTGTCTGAAATCCTCACAGCCACCACTGACTGAAAAATGAAGGGGTGTGCACAGATGGGGGAACTCTGAGGCTCCAGGGAGAGGGGCCAGAAAAGACTTCAGAACAGAGAGGGGCCGTCACGGCTTTGTGAAGGTGGAGGTAGCAGAGAAGGACACTCAGCAGGGTGGGCTGGATGATTTATGGAACTTTCCATGATTCTGCTTTTACTCGGGCAGGTAGGGGAGAAAAGAGAAAAGATAATCATAACTAGGAAGAGTTATGATTCCTACATAAGTAGGAAGTACCAAACAGATAATAGAATTTGTATAACCAGAAAGATTGTGGTTTTCTTGCCATGAAACTTACATCGCTACTGCTAGACACCTCACAAAACACCATTTTCACATATTTTTTTAAAGATTTATTTATTTATGCATACAAGAGCTGGGGTACAGGCCAGAGATGTGCGGGGTGAGAGGATTCACCAGAGACAGAGTGGGGAGCAGAACAGGCAGATCCACTGAAATACACTGCTGAGGGGAGCAGCAGGAGACAGGAGAGGCCTGCTGCGCCATGTGGATAACTCCCTGGCTGGCCGGGGATCAAACTCGTGCTACAGAGGCTTCAGACTGCCTCATAGTACAGTGCTTAACCCCTTGCACCACCAGGGAGGCCCCATTTTCACATATTTTGTTGTTTTTCTCTTGAGTCTCTCTGCTAAATTATGTTTACTTTAGTCTCATTAACTGTGTGCATACTGTGAGCACTGACTCTTATGTTGGTGATGGAGTCCTGTCATAAAGGACCTTTATTCCGTAGCTAATTTATGAAACAATCATTGAGTAAAAGATACGACACAGACTTATGGTGTGATGTGGTCAAAGCAGAACGATATACAATATACATTTAAAGTACTTAACTTTTGCAAGACGATTTTAAATTGTTAGTTCCAGTATGATTTCATTTATTGTAAGTTCATGCCCCTTTCTATATTGAGCAAAGCTGATATGTATGAAAATTTAGATTTATACCAACTATGAAGTGGAGAGTGTTAGCTCTCCCTTTATAAAATAAACTTTCACTTTAAAAGAGGATTCTGGGTCCTCCCCCATGGCGCAGCAGTTGAGCGCTGGGTTGCGAGGCTGCCTGCAGGCTCTGCAGCACCGGTTCGATCCCCAGCTGCCAGGCGAGGGTCCCACATAGTGCAACAGACCTCTCCTGCCACTTCTGCTGCTCCCCTCGGCAGTGTATTTCAGTAGATCCTCCTGCTCTGCTCCTGTCCATCTCTGGTGAATCTTCTCACCACCCCTCCACCCCATGTCTGGCCTGCACCCAGTTCTTCTATGCAAAAATAAACAAATAGAATCTTAAAAAATAAAGATGAATTCAACAAAAACTCGAGCCTAATGAAGTATGGGTTCAGAGAATGTTCCCACATTTTGACTTTTGCCTTGGGCTTGCTAGAGTTTAAAAATCATATTCTAAATAATTCTAAATGTTTTTTAATTAATGAATAGTTATATGTAGGGCTCAAAATAATTTCACAGATTTTCTGAATACTGAGTCAAGCTCAATTTATTCTGGAACTTTATCTCTGTCTCTAATGCTTGTAACTTTTCTTTTGAGTGTGTTATCCCGGCAAAATTATCCCTGAAAAATTGGTAAGGGTCATGTGGATGCCCAGGGGTCGGGGACAGCTCTCCTCCAACAGACTCCAGGGTGATGCGGGGGCAGAAATATGCAAGCCTCCTGTTATGCAAGACAGGATCTGATGGAACCTGCATGAGTGTGAGGCTAAAAAGTCATGCAAGGTCAGGTCAGCACCTGTCTTTATTGAAAATGTTATTTTGTTCACCATGGATTTAAAAAAAAAAAGATTTAATTACTTATTAATATAAGGACTGGGTACAGTCAGAAGTGTGGGAGGGTGAGAGAATTCACCAGAGACAGAGCAGGGAGCAGACCAAGCAGACGGACTGAAGTACACTGCTGAGGGGAGCAGCAGGCATGGCAGGAGAGGTCTGCACGCCATGTGGGACCCTTGCTGGTGGCCGGGGATTGAACTGGCACTGCAGAGGCTGGGGACAGCCTCACAGCCCAGCGCTCAACCGCTGCGCCACCCGGAGAGGCCCTTTTTTTTTTTAAGATTTATTTATTTATTTATATAAGCACTGGGTACAGTCAGAATCACGGGAGGGTGAGAGAATTCACCAGAGCCAGAGCAGGGAACAGAACAGGCAGAGTGATGAAATACACTGCTGAGGGGAGCAGCGGGCACGGTAGGAGAGGTCGGTTGCACCATGTGGGACCCTCGCCGGTGGCCAGGGATCGAACTGGCACTGCAGAGCCTGCAGGCAGCTTTGCAGCACAGCGTTCAACTGCTGCATCACCAGGGGAGGCCCTCACCATGGATTTTTTGGCATTAATTTTGATTTTTTTTTTAAACACAGCATTAATGTTTTGCTTTTTTCATGACGTCAGAGGTTTCTAGTATCCCCTTAAACTCTGTGCCTTCCCTGTCTTACCCTAGTTCTGGGGAAATGCACTCTACTTTTGTTAGGGGGAAAGGATGTCCTGTGCAAACTCTATGCAGGCTTTGTGAACTCCACCCCCACGCCATCAAGACACTGGGAATTACAAAGCCCATGATCACCAGAGAGAGGGTTGTGAGGACCTGAGGGCGGAGTTAAGGAGCCATGTTTTTTCTTTGCATATGTAACCAGCCATGTGAGCTGGGGTCAGTCTCTTGGCCCCACGGCACTTGGATTTTTGCCAGCTCTCCGGGGTCATTGGGATTCCAGGTCAGCAGAATGGATAGGATGCATTTACAAGTTTATCTCCCTCTTTTTTCTCCCGGAGTTATTCATTTCCTCATTTCCCCTTCCCTTGTAAATAAACCTCTTAATTAACATTTTGTGTGTGTCTGCAGTTTAGCATTAATAAGTCCCCTTTAAGCATGCAGGTGAGGACCCAGAGTCAGGCAACCCGTTTCTTATTGGGGTTGCTCTGTAGCACTTTGAACAGTCCAGTACATGTTTCCATTAAATATAAATGCAATTTGTTGGCACACATCTAGGACTGGAATTTCTGAGTCGGGGGTGTGCTAAGTTCTTTTCTAGCAGATACTACCAGTTTCCTAACAATTTATTTACTATCTTGATATATCATAATATAATTCTTTCAGTTTTGCTCTTTTTAAAGATCATCTTGGCTATTCTCGGGTGTTTGTGTCTCTAAGTGAAGTTTAGAGGTATTGTGCTGATTTCCACAAAGGAAAAAAGACAGGAATTTTATCGAATCTGTAAACTGATGTGGGGAGAATTGACATCTTTCCAACAACCCTCAATGTCTTCTTAAATCTTTCTCAGTGCTTCATATACCTTTGTATGTCTACCTGAAATAAAATAAATAGCCAATTAGGACATAAAATAGATGGTCAAAAACTGCTCTGCTGGCCCAAGGCTTTGTAGCAATTATTTGTTAGTCATGCTGTACACCTCAGACAGGGAGCACATCCTTCCCCCCTCTGGGTCTTGTGTGTACTCTTCCTTCAGTCAGGTGGAATCCTGTTCCCTCCTACCCAGCAAAATCTACTCTTCCTGAAGACTCAACTCAAATTTCACTGCTGTACAGTGCAAGCAGGTTTTTTCTCGTGATCTCCCACTGCAGAGTCCTTTACCTGATTTTGAGGCATCACAGCGTATTGTGATGAGCTGCTCCAGTGCTGACCAAGAACCTGTCTAGCGTTCAGTAGATATGTCAGATAAATGGAAACAAGTCAGATAAACGGAAACAAGTTGTTTGATGTAGATGGTTTGTTGGCTGGCATGCTTGTTTTGTTTGTGTGGAACTTCATTTTAATTTTCTAGTATTCACTTACATACACCCTCTTTCCAATAATGTTTTGAAATAGATCCATTGTTTGGTCTGATTCCCATCAAATTTCTAAGTTGTTTTAAAAAAGAATCATCAAGTCTGAATTTTGTTTGGGATCCCAGTAAGAAGAGAGCAGATGCAAGGGCAGTCATGCTGTCCATGACCACCAGGTGGCAGCTTCACTCTCAACGATGATCAGCTTGACAATATTCGGTATCTTTGAAGTCCAGGGTAGGCAGGTGAAAAGAGGAATGAATGTAACTTAACTAGGGCTGTTGGTGGGGAAATGAAAGTCAAAACTCCGCCCTGAATAAAATGGAGTTATGGGGAATGCAGCATATGGAAATGGATGTCATTAGGCATTTTTTCACAGAATGGTTAGTAAGAAGCTAATTAACAATGCCCACAAATTTAGTAAGGAAAGATGTGCAGGACCAGAGACTGGTCAGACAGTGTTGAAAGGCAAAACAGTCTCCTGTTGACCCTCCACAGCTGGAAACCAGTCTCTTGGGATGGGGAAGTGAAGAACGGTGTGGGCATGTTCCTGGTAGAACCGGGCCCTGATAACCATCTTGAATTCTCCAATGAGGTCGGCTCTTGACATGGTGTGGGATTCTACACAACTGTTTTGTACTGAGGCTGCTGTCCACCCCCAAATTATAGGCAGACCATGCCAATGTGTTGATGTATATTGGGAAGTTGGGGTCAGAGGGTATGTATTAACCTCCTATTCTGGGTAAAAACATTTGCAGATTTACTTCATTTAATCTTCACAACAAATTAATGATTTAGGTAAACTTATCCCCATTTAACAACAACAACAAAAAAAAAACCTTGAGGTTCAGAGAGTATATGTATTATCCAAAGTCACCAAAGTAAGAGGCTGTGGATTGACAGGCAGTGCGCCCACTGTACCCTGACCCCATGTGATTCCCAAGGAACCCTACCTCCCACTTCTGAGAGCAATTAGCTTCTCCCTCCTGGGATTGCGGTGGGATGGCAGGAAATAGTGCACGTTGAGGGTCCAGTGCAGACAGTGTTGAAAGGCAACAGAGTCAGCACTAGGGAATGAGATTTCCAGAGGCACAGGGGTCATTCTCACCCCAGTCTCCAGAGCTGCTGCCATTTTGTCTGGACCCTCACACAACATCAGCCTGCGGATGTTGCATGATTTTGCTTACACTGATCTCGCCTAAAAGTGATGTCCTCACCATGCCCGAACATCACCCTCGCAGAGGTACTGGCGGAAGAGAACTGAGTTGTGGGCAGTGACTGGCCCCAAATGACTCGCCACCGTCGTCTCTATCCCTGAACTGTTTGGTTCTATTTTGGTTCACCACAAAGGAACCCCTGAGGCGGGCAGTTTAGTCTTTCCAGTTTTCATTCCGAGTTTGATAAGGACTTTCCATGCCAACATATAAACTGGGCCTCGGACTTGTTTGTCTCCACTAAAGGCTGAAATGTCTCCTTTAATAATAAATCCAGGCATTTCCCAATCAATGGGCCCTGAATAAATTATGAACCTTGAGGAGATTGCAAGGTAAAAGCATCAACCATCTTCCATCAGGACTGGATTTTTTTGTATGCCAACAATTTCTTCTGGCCTAGAATGGGGAGATTAAGGCCCAAAGGAAGCAAGGGACAAAGTGTCCAGCCCATGTGTCTATGAAGGGCAGTGCAGCCTCTGATGTTTCTGAGGAGTAGGAAGCCCTGGAACAAACTGTCCTGCTCAAGTCCAGGTTATTAATACACAGCATGTGATCATAAGCTTGGGTAGGATTTAAAATTTGCATTCAAAAGAACCTGAGGAAGCAAATTACCCATTCTCTTGCTGTCTTTTTTATCTACCAACTCTGCAAAGACTGCTAAGATTAACCACATCCCCATCCAGGCCACTGCTAGATTCAGAGGCTTTGCACCAGATGAATGAGCAACTTCGTGAACCCCGCTCTGAGCCCAGGTGGGGGCTCCCCTGGACAAACAGGAGGCCCAGCAGGACCCTAGGGAAGGTTCACTCCCCATGGCAACCCCTCCTGGTGCTTCTGGGTTCAGCATTCCTCCTTATCAAGCCAGGCCTTCAGATTGTTGTGGTGGACCACTGGGGGGCCTTTCACTGGCCCCAGCTGTTAGCACCTCCAGTTGTCAATTGAGTCTGCCTGCTGCTTGTCATTTCCTGTGTCATGGGGTGCTTCATTTCATGGTCCATCCTTTCATCAATGGGAAGCTATCTTAGTGTGGTTAATTTGCATTTCTCTTGTGAGAATTGATGTTGAACATTTCTTTATGTCTATAGGTCACCCAAAAGTCTTGTTAGAGAAGTGTCCATTGAGGTCCTTTGCCCATTTGCTGTTGGGGTCCTTTGTTTCTCTGCTCTGGGCCTGTGTAAGCGCTGTGTGAATTTTGGAGATTAACCTTTTGTCAGATGCCTGGTATGCAAGGACTTTTGAGGTTGGCCTCTTGTTTTTGTGATGGTTTCTTTTGTGGTATGAAATCTTTAAGTTTAAATAGTCCTGCTTGTTTATTTTTGCTTTTGTTTCCCCTGCTGCTGGGGTTGTAGTCCCAAATACACCTTTGTAGTAGGAGTCCTGTGGTTGGGCCCCTGTATTTTCTTTTTTTAAAAAAAAGATTTATTTATTTATGCATATGTAACAGGGTGGTCCCCAGGAAAGGGGGAGTTTCCCTGCCCCACCCAAGGAAGGGTGGAGCTGAGCAGGAAGAGGAGAAGCTGCAGAAGAGACTGAGGAAGGAAGGAAGCAGGATGGAGCCAGGAGACCTGGAGGAGGCGCATGGAGCCTAGAGACACGTAAAGAAACTGCGCTTGTCTTTTGGTCGTGGACTGGGTGACACAGATGTGGGTGAGACTTGTGGGGAGGTGACAATGGCAGCTTTTATCTTGATGTTGATTTTGCTCTTTTCCTTCCGGGCTTGTCTGGTTGTTTGTGACCCTTTTCTGTGGGTCCCCACTGGAAGATGCTTTAGACTTGTGGCAGGCTTTGGGGCCTTGTTCTGGGCCAATCCCATTTGGATGGACTTTTACCCACGAGGGGACGGGTAACTTTGGGTGCTTCATTTAGAAACTAGACTCTTTGCCTTACCTGTATTGTTTCCTAGTTTTATTAAAGATCCTTACCATTAGTCTCATGTGTTTTGTGTTGATGCGGCGGATGGCCGAACCCATTTAGAATAGGCAGGTTTGCAGGGTTTGGGCTGCCCCTCTCCCTGTCCTATAACACATACAGGAACTGGGGTACAGGCCAGAGGTGTGGGGAGTGAGAGGATTCACCAGAGACAGAGTGGGGAACAGAACAGATTGACTGAAATACACTGCTGAGGGGAGCAGCAGGTGAGACAGGAGAGGTCTGCTGCGCCATGTGGATCAGCTCCCTGGCTGGGGATCAAACTCGAGCTGTAGTGGCTGTGGATAGCTTCACAGTGCTGTGTGTTAATCCCTTGTGCTACCAGGGAGGCCCCTGGTCCCCTGTATTTTCATTCAAGTACTTTGTGTTTCTGTTCTTATGTCCAAGTCTTTAATCCACTTGGAGTGAATTTTCATATATGGTGTTATTCATTTATTTATCTTTGACAATGTTTATTTTCTTTAGCAAATAAAATTTATTTTATTTGGGACAGATTTCTTTTTTTAAGTTGCCATATTTATTAATTTATTATATTTAATTTGCTATATATATCAATTAATTTAATCAATTAATAATTATTTTACATCATAGTATACGCTTTTCTTCCACTTGGGTGTTTTCTCATGTAAATCACCAATAGTTGGTGTAGTATTCTTCTTTTCTTTTTTGAGATACTTTATCTTTTTTTATCTTTTTTAAAGATATTTTGAGAAAAGATAATTTTTATGCTTCTGACAACCAATAATCTTATTACAATAATGCCAGATATTCCAAATATCTTAATAATATCCAATTTAATATTAAGAAAGTCAAGAGGAGATACAATATTAACATCTGCCAATGTAAAATAAACAATTTCACATTTTATTCCCTCTGTATTTTCACATAACTTTTCAAAAATAGCACAAATGCACTTCTCCATACTAACTTCTCAGTGCATTTAATACAAGGAATTTTCACATAAATGTGAACATAAATGTAATCGGGGAAGTTTAAATGAAAACATCAATCTTTTTAAAATGTTTTTTTTTTTTTTTTTAGTTATACATTCTCTTCTTAAGAGTATTTCTAACCCTAACTTGGATAGGACTATGGTATGGAGTTCATGTATATGAAATACTAAGACAGTGCAAGCAATTTATTTTTTTTTTAAGATTTGTTTTTATTCATTTATGCATACAAGAACTCTGCTGTAGGCCAGAGGTGCATGGGGTGAGAGGATTCACCAGAGACAGAGTGGGGAACAGAACAGGCAGATGTGCTGAAATACACTGATGAGGGGAGCAGTGGGTGAGGCAGGAGAGGTCTGCTGGGCCATGTGGGTTAGTTAGCTCCCTGGCCAGGGATCCAACTCAGGCCATGGTGGTGATAACGCTGAGTCTAACCCCTGTGTCACCAGGGAGGTCCCAGCACCAAGCAATTTAAACACTCTTTAAAGCTGTCAGCAATAACTGTCACTACTTTCATCACCATCATCACTACCACCACTACATTATCATTACAAATAACTCATCAACCTTGGTGAGTTGATTTTCTAGAAAAATATGGATTTCATCAAAAGTTAGAGAGCTAGATAAAGTAATTGAATAAAAACTAATAACAATATAAAATTATTCCTAGCCCCAAATAGCTTTAGTCAGAGCAATGTGAATGTTTAAAGGAAAAGGTATCTTATAAATACTGCCCAACATTTGAAAATTACTGAGAATAACCTTGTTGATTTTATGAAATTATCATAAACTGCAACCAAAATCTTAAAACAACAATAACGTAATAATAAAACAAATATTTTACTAGTTCCCTTTATAAATAAAGCTGTGAAACTTCAAATAAATGTACACAAATCATATGCATTGGTGTATAAAGTCTTTGAGTCTTCATGACAGAATAGAGTTAATTCTAGGAATATAAATTGTATTACTATTAAAAAATTAACTGGTTAGGGCCTCCCCGGTGGCACAGCAGGTTGAGCACTGCCCTGTGAAGCTGTCTGCAGCCTCTGCAGCGCGGGTTCAATTCCTGGGCGGCCAGGGAGAAACCCACATGGTGCAGCAGACCTCTCCTGTCTCGCCCGCTGCTCCCCTCAGCAGTGTATTTCAGTCCGTCTGCTTGGTCTGCTCCCTGCTCTGTCTCTGGTGAATTCTCTCACCCTCCTGCACCTCTGGTCTGGACCCCAGTTCTTGTATAAATAAATAAATCTTAAAAAAAAAATAACTGATTAAAAAAATGATAGTGGAACTATGGAAAGCATTTGTTTACGTCGACATACATTAAAATTTGCTAATAAGTGTTTTAAACTTACTGTGATCAAAATTTTTAGAAAAGCAAGATTAGGAAGCTGCATCCTGAATATTACAAAGATAATATCTTCACTCAGGAAGCAAGTCAGAGTTATATATTAAACTCTTGCTCCTGAATTATGCAGTTATGTAGGCTCTATGGGGCCTGGATGTTCGCGGGATCTCTGGAAATAATCAGTGTAGTTCTCTGGAAAGCAAGCACTAAGGTCACTAGGGAACTAAAACAGGGAACCTGCTAGATCCAGATTCAACCACAGCAGAAAAATCTGAAAGAGCAAGGCAGGAGTTGCATTGTCCAGGCAAGACTAGAAATAGGTATTGTTCCTGCCCGCACCCAGCTTCCTGTTCTGGCTTCATGGCCCTTTAGGGACTAGCGAGGCAGAAGCCTAGGGTATTTGGGGGCCACTTATAACTCCAAATCATGTAAGAGAGATGAGGAGGAGAGAGCAGAAAAATTTCTCTATCTGAACCTCCTTCCGGCTGAGGCTTCTAGGCCTGTATTTTACAGCTCTGGGCTTCTGGGATCTGCCAGCTTACTGGTTTTTTCTCAACCGCATTCATGGTGAGTCATCATGATAGTTCTCAGCCCGGAGGCCACTGCTCCCAGGAGAGCTCGTGAGGCAGCCTCCTGATCAGCCACCCCTGTGTCCCTCTTAGTCCTGGGACCTCCTGGACTGGCTGGTACCCAGCTGCTCACCTGAGCATCCAACTGTGAGCAGGGCTTCCAAAGCCATGGCATGAAATGTAAAGTGACAGATAAACCAGAAAAGAAGTCATCACCTGAGTCTGAGAAACAGACTAGCTCGTGGCCAACAGTAGCTCAAATTCTTTGCTCTGAGACAAATTTGCAGCACCTTCTGCCTTCTGCTCTAGAATCTATGTCTCTAAATCAGGTCCCGACAGCTAGTGTCCTCCAGATACAGTCCACATCACACCGCCAAATCCTGGCTGCCCAGATGGCCATTGCTGGGAACAGCTACCAGGAGGCTTAATTAATACCTCTCATTTAAATGACTATTTCTACCCCAAAGCTCAAAATGCCAGTGGTGGTTGTCACTTCTCCCACCACTTGAAATTTACTGGCAGGGGAGTTCTTTTGGGGGTGATACCCTCATAAACATAGCATTCCTCTTTTTAACCTTGCCTATACCCCCTGCACAGCTGAGTCATTGACAGTTGCCCTGTTAACACACACACGCACACACACACACACACACACACACACACACGCAAAAATGTTGATAGCAAGGATGAAACCTGTTAGCAATGACAAACTCCAGATGACAGCTTTGTGGCTTAGAAGACAAGACTTACTCTAAAGAATCCCCACTCACTCCCAGCTCTGAATTTCTAGGTCTTACAGAGAACGCCCCTAATAACCTGTTTAAGGACACTTAAACCCCATGTGCCTCCAGCTAAGCCTAAGAGGGAGATCTTCTCTCTGCTCTTTCCCCAAAGAGAACCATTAACAGTGACACAAGGGGTTAAGATGCAACCTATGAAGCAATCCGCAGCCACTGCAACACGTGGTGGATCCCCGGCCAGGGAGCTACCCCCATGGCACAGCAGACCTCTCCTGACTCGCCCACTGCTCCCCTCAGCAGTGTGTTTCAGTCAATCTGCCTGTTCTGTTCCCTGCTCTGTCTCTGGTGAATCCTCTCACTGCCCCCTACACACCTCTGGCCTGTACCCCAGTTCTTGTATGCATAAATAGATAAAATCTTTAAAAAAAATAGTGACCAGAATAATAAATGTCTATAGTCACGTGAAAACTAACTTACCTTCAGTAGAAGAGTATAGCAAAGAACCTGGGCTGCTTATTAGTAAGAAGACAGGTTTTTTGAGCCTCTGCAATCTCCAGTAGGTAATTACAGGTAGATGTAACTTCTGTTAGTTAAAATTACCTCATTTCCCTCTTGTTCCTGATCTAGTAGTGTAACACGGTGGTCCCCAGGAAAAGGGGAGGTTCCAGGCTCCTTGCCCCACCAAAGGAAGGGTAGAGCTGAGCCGAGAGGAAACGCTGGGGAGAAGGGAGAAAGAGAGCAAGAAGGAGCTCTAGAGGAGGCAATTGGAACAGAGACATGGGGAGAAGCTGAGCTTGTGTGCCAGCAAGCACAGGGCAGGTTCACTATGGATTTGGGCAGATGCATAAAGGAAGTCCCAGAGTCCTCAGTGGATTTTTCGGACATTAATACTCTCTCAGGGAACTGGGTACACAGGTGCACCAGGCAGGGAGGCTGACATGCAAGGAGCAGGCACAGCCAGGTTGGGGGTGGGGAGGGAGGGGGACAGGGAGGCTGCAAGGGAACCTAGCCTCCCAGCCCCCCACTAATCCTTACACTTTCTCTGGGCTCTCTCTGGCATTCTCTCCTGGTCTCATCTCTTATGTAGTCACTCATCCTCTTGCAGCCATTGGAATTTTCTATGCTTGTCTTTAAGATGCTTCCAGTCTTGGGCTCTAGAGGTTTTAGAATGATTGAAATGGGATACTTATTAGATGGAACATGTAAGGACTTTATTTTCCATCTCATATTAGAAACCTCCTTGATTACCAAAAGCAAACAAACGAAAACAAACTTAAATGGCTATATCCACTTAACTTGAAAAACACAAGTTGTTTTAGGAATTAGTGTGTCTTTGGCTTGAAAAGGGATATAGTTTTGGTGAAACTATCCACCCATCCAAAATCTCTTCTAGGAACTTTAGGAAAAAGTGGCCGTAAGAAGCGATAGGGAATTTTCTGCCCCACGTCCTATGGAACCTAAGGGGCATTCTTACAAATATAACTTGAAAAATGTTTTTGTATCTGAAGGAGTTAGTTCAAAAGGAATATTTAAAAGTAAATTAACAATTGCTGTCAGTAATATTGGTAAAATGACGATCTCTAAAAATGAGTGCAAGTGGCCCAAATTATAAATGAAAGAGATCTCTGTGTCTGTGTCTTTGCCTTTGTGTCTTTTGTCTCCAGAGGGTTGCTGTGTTAAAATTATAATAAGTGGCACCTGCCGGGGACCAGCCTCCAGCAAAATGTCGTGTCAGGGGTTCCTGAAAGGATGAGACAGAGTCAGCGAAAACGAAAGGACTGAGGGGAAGGGGATGAGGTAGTGAGGAGACACTAACACTTGGATGAGGTGCAAGTATCTTCTGCCGAGAGACCCAGCAGGTCTTTATTTATTCATTTTTAGTAAGCAGAAAAAAAAATACATTGTCATGTGTAAAGCAGAAACACTTAGTGTATTATGTTCCCATGGACTACTGGCTCCTACGGGTCCCAGTTAGACGGCAGCCTTCAAGGTTAATAGATAAAAAATAAATAAAAATACATGCCCCTTTAAAAAAAAAAAATTTGAAAAAAAAAAAAAACCAGACCTAACACTAAAACTTATTTTTTCAGCTAGACAATTATCTAAGACAGTGGATAGCTGCCAGTGCATCCCTATCAGCTAAAGCCTCAGCATCAAAAGACTATTTTATTCACATGGCCTTCAGTCAGAGACCAGCTGCTGCACAGCTATCAGAACTTTTTCCACCTGCAAACTTCTTAACTCAGTTAACTTCATTTAAAAACTTTCCTAAGAAACTTCTAAATAAAAGGAACTTCTAAAAAAGCAAAAGAAGGACTTACTATAATAGTTGTGCTGGTTTGCTTGTCAGATATGTACAATAAATCATCTCCCATTGTCAAGTGGGCCAAATTGTTTAATAACTAATATCTAAACAGGTAACTGCCCATGCCAATTGCTTGCAGTCTACTGATACATATAATTTATTGCCTAATGTACTTTTCTGATAAATTTTTCTCTTTTTATGACCAAGAACAAAAAATGAAGGAATGTTAGATCTCCAGCCCCACGGTGTGAGGCACAAGGAATCTTCAGCCCCACGGTGTGAGGCCCTTTACCTTCAGCCCCACGGTGTGAGGCCCTTTAGCTTCGCTGCTTGCCAGTGTCTTATCTGGCTGGGGCATCAAGGCCTCCTGCAGCAGGCACCTAGATAAATTCTAATTTAAAAAAACAAAACAAATTTTGAGATCCAGATCTAAACTTTTTGTAAAAACCTAGTTCAAAATGTAATGGTTTAATGAAAGCGTAAATGTCTTAAATCTATAGTGTTGGGAGTTAATAGTTTCATTATATGTTTAAATGTGTTTAATTGGGGGGGGGGAAGCTTGGGGTAGTCAAAAAGAGTTATTGAGGGCTTCCCTGGTGGCTTAGGTGGTTGAGCGCAGTGCTGTGAAACTGTCTGCAGCCTCTGCAATGCCTGTTCGATCCCCGCCTCAGAGCAAACCACATGGAGAGCAGACCTCTCCTGTCTCAGTGGGAGCAGACCTCCCACTGCTCCCCTCAGCGGTGTATTTCGTCAGTCTGCCTGTTCTGTTCCCCACTCTGTCTCTGGTGAATCCTCTCACCCTCCCGCACATCTGGCTTGTATAAATAAAATAAATCTTTTAAAAATCAAAAAAGAGTATGAGGGATGAAAACTGTACTGTTTTTGAGTCAGCTTGTAAAAGCATGCAGGATCAAGCTTGTAAAAGTATGCAGGACCTGGGCCTCCCCAGTGGCGCAGCGGTTGAGCGCTGGGTTGCGAAGCTGCCCGCAGCCCCTGCAGCGCCAGTTCGATCCCTGGCTGCCAGGCGAGAGGGTTCTACATGGTGCGCAGACCTCTCCTGCCACCCACTGCTCCCCTCAGCAGTGTTCTTCGTCACTCTGCCTGTTCCACTCTCCGCTCTGGCTCTGGTGAATTCTCTCACCCTCCTGCGCTTCTGACTGTACCCAGTGCTTGTATGAATAAATAAAAAATAAATCTTTAAAAAAATAAACAAATAAATACAAGTATGCAGGACCAGCTACAGGCTGCCCTCCATAAATTGGATGGGGCAGAGACTCGGCTGATGGCACAGAGAAGGGATAAACCTTCCCCTTCCCATGAGGACTGCAAAGGGGCAGCGTTAGAAGAGGAGGAGCATCACTTGTTAAATACCTTAAATACATCAGGACAAAGTCCCTCTCCTTGTGACAAGGCCCCTCCCGCGCAGACTCCTGAGGCTTCACACCCTCCACTGCCCTCTGGGGAGGACACTAAAATGGCATCTCCTCCCCACACTAGACGTGGCAGGAAGGGTCACCCTGAGGCAGGACAGTTTCCTCTCCGACAGATGCCGATGGGTGGCTCGAATGAACACGGGCGACCTGCTGGGTACTTTTGGTCACACCATCCCTTCAGCACCGCAGACCCCCTAAGTTGGAGGAGCTCTGTCCCCTCTACCGGCAGGCTCCTCAGAGGATGGCGAACTTGTTTGCCTCTAGCTTCCTCTCCCACCGCCCTACCTGGGCAGATAGACTGTCCATGCTACAAACTTTGCTGACTCTGGACGAGCAGAGAATGGTTTTCAGGAAAGCCAGGGAGGAGGCCGGCCGTCTCCACCAGCAGGACGGAGAATCCCCAGAGCCAGAGATGGTTGTCCCCGTGCTAGATCCCGAGCGGGACCCCAACCATGGGGGCATGGAGAAGTGAGAGCTCTACAAAACATGTTGACTGGTAGGACTGCAGCAGGGAGTCCCCAAACCAAAAAAAATTAAGAAAATCTTACAACTTGAACAAGGAGCTGATGCGGCTCCCTGGGAGTTCCTGGAAAGAATTATTCAGACGTCTACCAGCCTCACGGGCAGAAAGCAGATGCCCCAGAAGATGCTCGTCTGATCACGACGGCGTTCAGTTCATCACACACAGTGCCCCAGGCATAAGGAAAAAGTCAGCAGAGGTGGACGGCGTCAGAGACGAGTCCGTCCCAGGGAGTGGACTTGGCACTCCGGGTTTATAATAATAGAGAGGACAGGAGACCGAAACCTGCGGCAGTTTTCTACAAAGAGAGCACAGGCCAGGATTTCAGGGAAACCAGCGGACGGAGACGGAAACCCAGGAGACGTGAAGCCCTAGGGAGGAATCAGTGTGCTCGCTGCGGGGACGAGGGACGTTGGAAGTCCAGTTGTCCCAGATCACAGGTGAGCAGCAGACGAAATAATGACAGAAGGCGGGACAGAAGCCTGAGGACACCACGACACGACAACCCACGCAGGGGGTACTGGGCAGAGTGTAGACGGCGCACAAGGTACCCGGAACCAAGGGGAGGGGAAGGGAGACACATGGTTGCCCAGAGTAGAGGCTCAGGTGAAGACGGGAGGGAACACGGACAGAGCAGAAGCATCAAGAGCTCAGGACAGAGGAAGGGAGACCAGTGAAGGTGCACAGAGAAGGTTCAGAGGAACAATCGGGGGGCCAGGGGCTCCACGAGGTCTAAAAAGGCCACAATGAACTGACCCAGAGACAAATCCCATTGGTCCTGTGAACCCACCGAGGACCTGAGATATTTATTGAAGAAAAAGACAAAAACTTGAATGTTACTGACTTCTTCTCCAGTTATTGCTGCAGGACACCCAAGGATTGGCCTTTCTGAAGACTCCCTGAGATGACTCACATGCTCTAACCAGTCCTTTTTTTTTTAAAGATTATTTATTTGTACAAGCACTGGGTACAGTCAGAAGCGCGGGAGGGTGAGAGAATTCACCAGAGCCAGAGCGGGGAGCAGAGCAGGCAGAAGGACCGAAGTACACTGCTGAGGGGAGCAGCGGGCGGCAGGAGAGGTCTGCGCGCCATGTGGGACCCTCCTCCGGTGGCCGGGGAGCAGCCGGGGATCGAACTGGCGCTGCAGAGGCTGCAGGCAGCTTCGCAACCCAGCGCTCAACCGCTGCGCCACCCGGGAGGCCCTAACCAATCTTCTTCCTTTCAAAGTGTAGGAGACGTGAAATAACATCCACAATCGCGCATCTGCGGGCAGTATTGTTTTTACACGGAAAGGCTTTTGATGGTGATTTTGGTATTTTCCTTTCAACTTCATTTTGGCCTGTGAATGGAACTGCAGCTGCATAAGATCTCCCACGCTCATAAATGGTAACTAAAGAGCTCCTTGTGTCCATATGTCCTATGTCTGTATGTCCTTTCCTTGTGTCCTTGTCCCTGAGTTATTCATTCCATCATTTTCCCTTTCTTTTGTAAATAAACCTTTTGTTGCCCTTTTGTGTGGGCCTGCGCTGGAGTATTCCCAAGTCCCTTTTAAGCGAGGGGCGGGGAACCCACGGTCAGGCAACCGGGTCTATGTCGGGGTTGCCCTGTAGCACGCTCAGCTGTGTATTTCAGGCAGTCCGCCTGTTCTGTCCCCACTCTGTGTCTGGTGAGCCCCCCTCCCCGCCCCGCCCCTCTGGTCTGCACCCCAGTTCTGGAATGCATGAAGGAAATACATCTTAAAAAAAAAAATCGCACACACAAAAGACAACCCCAGAAAGGGATAAGGTGTTCGCACACTCTGTGTCCGACCAGGGCTTCCTCTGCAACACTCTCTCACACACACACACACACACACACACACGCGCGCGCGCGCGCGCCACACACACGACAGTGAAGCCCATGGCCCCGCGGGCACCCTCGGAGAGGAGCCCCGCGCTGCGCCCGCGGGAAGGGAGCCGAGGGGGTGCGGGTCCGGAGGGAACCCCGTGACTCGGAGACCGGCAGCGGGCGGCCGCGACCCCAGCCCCGCGGACCCCAGGACCCGCCAGGCGAGCGCGGGGCTCGGAGACGGGGCGCCGGCCGGAAGCCCAGGAGGCCGGGGGTGGACGGGGGACCCGTGCCCGGGGCCAGGGCGGGCGGTTCTGGCTCTTCGGGACCCTCTCCCGGCCCGCGGCCGCGCTCGGGCGTCCGGGGTCCTCTCTGGACAGCCCAGAACTGGGGGTGCCGGAGCGGGAAACCTCCCGGCCCCTTCTCCCGCGGCGGCTCCTCGGCCTGAAGCTCCTTTCCGCGAAGGGCCTCGCGCAGCAGCGGCGCCCGGCCCCCCGCGCTGGACGGCGGACCCGGGGGAACCCGCAGGCTTGGGGGTGCGGAGTCCTCACCCTGCCCTCCGGCACGTTGTCGGGAAGCAGGTGAGGATGGCAGAGACGGATCTCCTCCGCCGACCTGGCAGGTGAGGACGTAAAAGTAAAACTCCTCGAAAAAAGGACGGACTCTAAGAAGCCAGCAGGGTGGCTGAGGCTGAGGACAGGGAGAGGGACAGGCCAGGGGGAGCTGTCGGGGACTAACAGGTCAGGAGACTAGATCGCGGTTAGGGCGCGCTCTTGCAGAGTGATCCTGGGGGGTCTCTGAGGAGCGATGACTTGGCAATGGCGTGGATGAGGTGACACGGGGGCGCTCCCAGCAGAGCGAGCCCCACGGAAAACGTGGTTATTGTCAGGAGGGCCAGGGGGCCCGTGTGTCTGGGGGCGGGGGTGGAGGGAAAGGGGAAATACGCCGTTTCTGTCCTGGTGATTGGAAAACCCGCCGTAGAAACGGTAAATTGTCCCCTCGCTGGACACCACCCAGGGAGTCAGCCCCGAGTCTGGGGAAACAAACTGATGCGCAGCCATGAGGGACATGGGAAATCAATCAATCAATCAGTTAATCAATAATTGCAGGGACATTAAATCCAAAGCGAAAGAGTCAAACAGGAGAGACCCCCACAGGCCCTCCCGGGGGCGCAGGGGTTAAAGAAAGCGCCGTGGAGCTCTCGCCAGCCCCCGCAGCAAGAGACGGAGCCCGCGGCCGGGAGGAGCGCGCCCCGCTCCGTGGACCCCTCCTGTCTCCCTGCTGCGCCCCTCAGCAGGGCATTCCGGTGGACCCGCCGGTTCTGCCCCCCACTCTCTCTGGTGCATCCTCTCCCGACCCCCTCTGGTCTGCGCCCCAGAGCCTGTAGACACAGCAAATAACTCTTGAAAAAAGCAAAGCGCCCACAGCGCGCGCGGGGACACGCACTGACTCCTCACGGTGTGGCTCGGGCCGTGTCAGGAACAGCTGCCACAGGGCACGTGGACCAGCTGGAAGAAGAGGCGTCTCCAGGGCGAGCAGGTGCTGGTGGCTGCAATGGGCCGGGACTGGATTCCACATGGGAACGGGATGATTATTTTGCTGGGCGATGCGCTGAGTCCGGGAATATCTGGTTAAACGCGCAGTGGAGGACTGAGGTGCGAGGCGCGGGGAGGTAACCGCGCGGTGGGGGTAGTTCTCTCTCCCCAGAGTGAGGCGGGGAGCACCTGAGCTGCTGGGAAAGTCCCCGCGTCTGCGGCCACGGGAGCGGCAGTGACTTTTCAAGGGTCTCCCGAGACACACAAGACGCCGCGATCCTCCGTGGGGCGAGGCCCTGAGCAGATCCCGGGGCGCGCGGTGGGGGGCGCAGGGCCAGAGCGGGGGTCTGGGGGAGAGGCTGCGCTCGGGCTCCGGCGCCCGGGCCGCTGCGGATCACCTGGGCGGGGCCGCGGGGCGCGGGGCGGGGGAGGGAGCGCACTTGGGCGGGGCCACGGGGCGCGGGGCGGGAGCACACCTGGGCGGGGCTGCGGGGAGCGGGACGCGGGGCGGGAGCACACCTGGGCGGGGCGCGGGGCGGGGAAGGGCGCACACCTGGGCGGAGCCGCGGGGCGCTGGGTGGGGAGGGCACACACCTGGGCGCGGGGTGGGGAGGGCGCACACCTGGGCGCGGGGCGGGCGCGGGCCCCCAGCAGCCGCGAGAGCGGGAGAGGACGCGCGGCGGCGGGACAGGAGCGGACCCCGCGGGAACGCGGGCGAGAGCCCAGAGAGTCGAGATCCCCCGGGGCTGGGGGTCCTGCTCGCCCTTCAGCCCCCCGCCCCCGGCCCGCCCGCGCTGCGCCCCCCGGAGCCCCGGGAGAGTCTGGGTTCGCGGGGCCGGGAGCCTCCCCCGGGCCGGGCCTCCTCCCCGCCCTGCCCCGGGCGCCCAGCTGCGAGGTCGCGGGGGCCGCGGACGGACTTGCGCCCCGCTCGGACCCAGCGGGTCTGGGGTGAGCGTCCCCTGGGGGGGGGGGGTGGTAAGAACCTGGAGGCGCCGCGGACCCCAGAAGGCGGACGCGGCCCGGGAGCTGCGGGAGGAGACGTGGAGGGGAGGGGGAGCTGCCGGCGGGGCCCGCCCGGGACCCCGAACCGCAGGCGCAGCGGGGGGGAGCCGGGCCCGACGCCCCACCCGCTGCCCGGCGCACGGGGGCACCCCACGGACGGACGGCGGCTCACGGCCACGCCAGGGCCTGGGGACGGGCGGGGGGCGCCTTCTCCGTGGCCCCCGGGGTGGGGAGGCGAGGGGACCCTCTGTGGTCCCCGGAGAGGAGAGTCGGGGTGGCCCTAAGCGGCCGGGGCGGGGGGCGGGATCTCCGCTGCAGGCGGGAGAGTCGCCAAAAGCGGCGCGTCGGCCGCGAGCCCTGAACGCGGGGGCCGGAGCAGCTGCGCCTCCTCACGCCCCTGTGGGCGCGGCCGCCGGCCTCAGGGTGAGGGTGAGGGCGGAGGAGCCTGTGGGGTGTCCGCGGCGGAGGGGGGCCCGCAGCGGCGCGCGGGGAGCTGGTCTGCAGGGCCTGGCGCAGGGGCCGCCGGCAGCGGGGGACGAGACCCGGAGCGGCGCGGACGGCCGTGAGCACCCCCGGGCGGGGCGGGCCCCCCAGGAGAGCTGAGGTCTCAGAGCTCAGAGTGGCGCAGCGGGGGTCGGGGGGGGCCCCTGTGGAGACCGCGGCCGGAGAACGTCACGAGCCGGGCGCCCCTGCATGGAGCGCGGAGCCCCGAGACTGCGCAGTGGCCCCTGTAGGGCGCGGGGCTGTGGGGGGCAGTCGAGAGAGCCCAAGGCAGGGGTCGGGGAGGGGGCCTGCACACGGGCTCCTCATTCCGCCCTCGGGGTGCCCCGTCTGGGAGGCGCGGGTTTCCGCTGCGCCTGTCGGGGTGCGCTCAGCGGCGCCCCCTGCGCGGTCCGCTGCGGGGCTCAGCGCGGAGAGACACCGGGGGACTGTCCGGAGCCGGCAAAGGGCGGGGTTGGGGGGAGACATGGGTGAGGGAAGATGGCGTCCTTTCGGGGTTTGCTCCGAGGGCCTCTCTGGCCACCCTCCGGCGGTGAGACCAGGGCCTCTGCGCGCGTGGGCTGAGCCTCCCGCCTGCGGGCGGGCGAGGCTGGAGGGCGGGCGCGCGCGCCCCACACCCCTGCGCCCCGGGGCTGCGGAGACACGGGCTGCAGCGGATGCTCTCCTCTGCCCCTGGAGCCGCCTTGGAGGAGACAGAGCCTGGGTGGAAAACCGCATCCCCTGGCAGTTGGTGTTGGTTCCCCTGGGGTGCACGCCGCACCCCTCGCCTGCACACATTTGGGAGGACTCGAGTCCCCCTCAGGGAGGGAGTCTGTGAGTCTCCCTCCATTTGGGGCTCCTGGGGTGAGTCAGGCCCGGGGAGCGGGAATGGGGAAACACGGGGTGTTTTTGTTGGGTGTCTGGTATCTGGAGTGTCCTGTGCGTTGTTGGGAGCCAGGGGTGTGGTTAGAAGTAGGGGAGCTGCCGTGTTTGTCCCATCTGCAAGCCCCCTGGGGACAGTGTTCACCGCGCGGGGACCTCTCCTGCCAGCCCAAGTCTAAGCCGCAGCTCCTGTCCCTGTTGCCCTGCAGGAGCCCAGCAGCCGCTGACAGGGGACAGGCAGGCGCTTTCCTGCCCCTGAAGCCGGGCAGGCAGCGCTCCTTGTCCACACCGGCGGGCTCAGGCCCGAGTTCCTGCTGACTCTGCTCCTCCGCAGCCTCGCCCTGCGGCCAGGCCAGCTCAGGCGCCCCGGCTGTGAGCGCCCTAGGCCGCCCCCGACGCTGTGGGAATGGCTGGTGGCTGGGAGGGCCGGCGTGTCCCCAGGAGGGCAGTGGGCCTGCACCGGGGCTGCTGCTTCCCTTCCTTGGTCCTCACTTGGTGCAAATGGCCTGGTGACTCTACGGTGCAGTTTGGGGAACGGGTTTTCCCCTTTCCTGGGCCCGTCCCTGCTCCCACCCCTGTTGTTTCATAAAAATCTCCATATATGTTAAGCCCCAGACAATTTTTTTCTTGAAGTCACTTTTCAGAAACAGTAAACCTTTTGTTTTTGGTTTTGTGTTTAAAGATTTCTTCATTTATGCACACAAGAGCTGGGCCACAGGCCCGAGGTGAGGGGGGTGTGGGGGTTGGGGGGCTCCCCAGAGACAGAGTGGGGAACAGAAAGGCTGAGGGGAGCAGCGGGCCAGTCAGGAGAGGTCTGCTGGGCCTTGCGGGTTGCTCCCTGGCCGGCCGGGAGATCCACCTCCTGCTGCAGAGGCTGCGGACAGCTGCACAGCTTGTGTCTGAACCACCTGCGCCACCAGGGAGGCCCAGAAATAGTGAAGCTTATTGACCAGCAGAATGAGTGGAGAAGTCTTAGGACTCTTAATAAATGATTTTCCTTGTAGGAAAATGCTAAAACACAGTGGACCCATCTAGAGATGCTAAAACTTCATAGAAAAACCATTGCCTTAGAGGGGTTCTAGAACAAGAGCTTTTTAACACCTAGTATGTTCCGCTATAACACGCCTGCACGACTCTGATCACTGTGAACCATGTATACATCGATGCATGTCTGCACATAACTGAGCACACAGCCTGGTCTGCAGCCTGATACCAGAATTTTATTTATTTTTAAAAGGATTTCTTTATTTATGCATACAAGGGCTGGGGTACAGGCCAGAGGGGTGGGGAGTGAGAGGATTCACCAGAGACAGAGTGGGGAACAGAACAGGCAGATCCACTGAAATACACTGCTGAGGGGAGCAGCGGGCGAGACAGGAGAGGTCTGCTGTGCCATGTGGGTTGCTCCTTGCCTGACCAGGAATGAAACTCCTGCTGCCTTGGCTGCTACAGCTTCACAGGTTGTGTCTTAACCCTTGATTCACCAGGGAGACCACCTGGTGACTTGTTCTTTACGTTATTCAATTGGGAATCACAACTCAGGAAATATCAATGGATCCATCATGAAACAGGGAACATGTCACCTGTGAAGGGTCCATGCAGGGGACGGGAATGCAAAAGCCCAGCAGGGAGCCCACGTAGGAAAATGACACAGCAAACCACTCCGACCCCGACACACAATTCCCACCAAGCAACCCTGTTGCCCCCGATCTCTCCTCGCCCTATAAAAGCCCCTCACCTGTACCAACAGGGAGACTTCACAAAAAGCCATCAGGGTCCATGAAACTCACCTGGAGTCCTTTATCGGCACCGCATCAACCCTTCACTTGGCACCTGATCCTTCAACCAGAGCACCCCCCCCTCTACCCCCCTGGCCCCTCTACCCGCCCCTCTCCCCCCCCCCCGCCCCTCTACCCCCTACTCCCATTTCCTGGCACCTCATTTCCAGCGGTGATGCTCATGTTCTTCTCCTGCTTGGTCTCTGCTGCAGCCTTTATTTTCTCAGCACCCCCCTCCTCAGGTGTGCCGTGTAGCATGCCCTCCCCATCCCGGAGGTGCTCACCCTCATGCAGAGGAAGCAATCGGACACTTCCCTCAGGCCCCCAGTTTTCCCAGCTGCAGGTTGCCATAAAGGCCCTTGGAGCACACCCCAAAGAGAAGCAATGTTCCCTTACCCTCCTTCCACCCCACCATTTGCTGCCTCTAGACAATCCCCACCTGCTTTCTCTTGGCCGGGAACCCTGCAGCCCTGACCCACACAGCTGAGGGCGCAACCAAGCACAGCCTCGCCACAGACACCGCGCACACGCGCTTCTTCCCCACAGGGCGCCCGAGGGCAACAGGAGCCGGGCGTTTGCAGGGCCGGCCCTGGAGCTCCCGACTGCCCCCCACAGCCCCGCTCCCCGCAGGGAACCACCGCTCCGTCTGGGCGGCCTCGCGGTCCCGTGCAGGGGCGCCGGCTCCGGCCTCTCCGGGCTGCGGGCCCAGCGCCAGCCACACCCCACCCCCACCCCAGCTGCGCGCACTCGAGGTCTGGGACCCTCCGCTCTCCTGGGGGACCCGCCCCGCCCCGGGGGTGATCACGGTCGTCCCCGCCGCTCCAGGTCTGGTCCCCCGCTGCCGGCGGCCCCTGCGCCAGGCCGCGGAGACCAGCTCCGCCGCGGGCGCCCCAACACGCCACTTCCCCGCCCCCCCGAGGCCCCCCCGCCCTCCCCCTCGCGCTCCAGCCCGCGGGCCTCACCCTCAGGTGCCGCGAGGGCGCAGCTGCTCCGGGAGCCCCGCGGCTCGTCCCCCGCGGGCAGGGCTCGGGCCTCGGCGCCGCCTCGGCTGGTCTGAGCGGCTTTTTCAGACTCTCCCGCCTGCTGCGGAGACCCCCCCCCCGCCCCAGGCCGCCTAAGGCCGCCCCGACTCTCATCTCCGGGCCAGAGGGTGCCCCCGCTCCCCCTGCCCCGGGCGCCCCGAGAAGGCGCCCCCCGCCCCAGCCCCTGGCGTGAGCCCCGCCCTCCGTGGGCCGCCAGGGTGCGCCGGGGAGCGGGGCGGGGAGCGGGGAGGGGCGCCGGGCTCCTGCTCCCCCGCTGCGTCTGTGGCTCGGGGTCCCGGGCGGGTCCCGCCGGCAGCTCCCCCTCCCCCCAGGGCTCCTCGGGCAGCTCCCGGGCCGCGTCCGCCTTCTGGGGCCCTGGGCGCCTCCAGGGCCGTTCGCCCCCACCGCGGGCAGAGCTCGGGGGACGCGCACCCCAGACCCGCTCTGAGCGCGGCTAAGCCCGTCCGCGGCCCCGGCCGCGCGCCCCAACCCCCGCGGCGCGGGCTCCGGGGGTCGCAGAGAGGAGCCGCGCCCCTCGCTCCCGCCCGAGGCCTTGGGGGGCCGCGTCCCCGTCTGCGCCGGGTCCTGCCACCCGGGCCGGCCGTGGGGCGGCTGCGGGGCCGGCTCCGGGGGCTCCGGGCACCCTGCAGAAGGTCCTCGGGCTCCGGGGGCTGGCGTGGGCCCTTCGGTGGGGGCTGCAGGGCGGGCGGGGCGGAGGGGCCGGGATCCGGGGTGAGGTGAGGTGGGGGCTGCAGGGCGGAGGGCCCGGGATCCGGGGTGAGGTGAGGTGAGGTGAGGTGAGGTGAGGTGAGGTGAGGTGAGGTGAGGTGAGGTGAGGTGAGGTGAGGGCTGCAGGGCGGCGGGCCCCAGGGCATCTGGACTCTCCGGGGCTCTCTCCGGCGTTCCCGCGGCGTCTGCTCCGCTCTCGCTCTGGCTGCTGGGGGGCCCGAGCCCGCCCGCTCGCGGAGACGCCCCCTTCTATGCGCCGCCCGGCCCCCAGGTGTGCGCCCTTCAGGCCCCAGGTGATGCCGCAGAGGCCCCGGGCCCCCCGAGCAGAGCGGCGGCCTGGACCCCCAAGACCCCCGCTCAGACCTGCGCCCCACCACCGTGCGCGCCCCGGGTCCGCTCAGGGCCGCCCCCCAAAGGGTCGCAGTGTCTTGTGTGTTTCGGGAGACACTTTGGAAAAGTCACTGACCCTCCGGCGCCTGCCAATGCGCGGGGGCTTTCCCGGCAGCCCAGGTGCTCTCCAGCCACTCTCCGGAGCCCTCCCCGGGAGGCGGCCGCGCCTGCAGCCCTCCGCGCCCCACCACAGGCCTCCGTTTCGGTTTAACAGAAATATCCCAGGGACCCAGCACGTCGCCCCCCAAAATAAATCATCTCGGTTCCCACGTGGAATCCAACCGCCCGGCCCATTCCAGCCCTGGACACCTGCTCCCCCGGGGGAGAGCATCTTCCTCCATCGGATGGACTTTGCTCTTTGGCAGCTGTTCCTGACAAGCTCCTCCTTTCACACCAGGAGGGGTTCAGTGTGTGCCCCTGCCTGCACTGTGGGGGGTGTGGGGGGGCTTTCTCTTTTTTTCAAGAGTTATTTATTGTGTACACAGCCCTGGGGTGTAGACCAGAGGTGGGGAGAGGGGGGGCGCAGAGCATGCACCAGAGAGAGTGGCGGTCAGAAGGGAGCAGCGGGGAGACGGGAGGGTCTGCTGGGCCCTGTGCGCTGCTCCCCGCCGCGGGGTCCATCTCTTGCTGCAGTGGCTGGCGAGAGCTGGGTGGGGCTTTCTTTAAGAAATGACCGAAGGAAATGCTTTGAACACAAATAAAAATCTATATTCGTAAAAATGCAAACCAGCACTTTTTTATACTCACTAATACTGGAAACAATCTAAATCAAAACCCCAGGGAACAGTCAAATAGATGACCATCAGTGTAGCAATTAGGTACAATCATTCTGAATAGTTTTCAATGACTTCAAAAATACTTATAATGTTAAATGAAGGACATTTAAATGTTAAATGTAGACATAGTGTTATTCCAGATAGAAAATGAACTTAGGATTGATTTAAAATATAAATACCAGACAAAACTAAAATCACGTGTTATGTACCCATTTAGTGATACACACTGAGCTGATGAATTGTCTTGAAGGGCAAGGGAAATCATTATGATGACAGCCACAGATTCGTGCTTAGTGGGGGAGGAAGATTATGATACAATGTTGTAGGGTAAGGGAAAATGTCAGGCTTTTCTGCCCTCCCGCCATCAGGACAGATGATGGATCCTTGCCGTCCTGAATGCATGCCTGATGGCGGGCACCTGGAGTGGGGTGTGGGCATAGGTAGATGGGATTCACCTGGGCTGAGACTGGCCTCTAAGGGTGGCGTCACAGGGACGCCAGCAGAAGCCGAAAGAGAAGCCAAGAAAGAAGCAGAGAGAGAAGCAAGAGAAGCAGAAGCCAAGAGAAGGCCGGAGAGCCCAGAGTGGAGACCTGCTGGGGGCCGGGAGGCCTGCCAGCCTACAGTTCCCCCAGCGCCTCCACCTGTCCTGTTTCTGGTAATCCCAATAAAAACCTGCAAAACCACAGAGGACTCTGATTCCTCCTTTACCCGGTCTGCTGGATCCTAGAAAACCTGCATTGTGGCCAGTCCTGCCATTACAAATGTGGTCTTAGATTTCTTCACCCAGTTAATGGAAGTTCATTTTGTAATTTTAAATTTTCATGTGAATAGTCTCTGTACTCACACACAGGTGTTAGAGTTCACAATTCAAAATACTGGAAATTATGAGGAAGAAAGTAAGATAGCTCATGAAATCATCTTTTAAAAAATGATTTGGAGAGGTCGACTCTGCCTTGAGGGTCAACTCTCTGACCGGGGATCAAACTCAGGCCACAGTGGCTGACAATAGCTCCATAGTGTTGAGACTTTAACCCCTACGCCATCAGGGAGACCCTAAAAGTATTTATCTTTGGATGAAAAAAAATCACAATTCACTGTTCTTCATTTGATTTTATTCTAGTGATCAACTTTTCTACAATGTACACAAGTCCCTTTCAGTTTCAGAACCAGTCAACCAAAGCGAATTAAACAATTGGTGCAATCAGTGGTGCATCTATCCCCCTGCGCCTCAGCTGGTGAAAAGTAACCACAGATTTTTTTTTTTTTTTAAAGAAAGCCTTAAGAATTCTGTTCTGGTGATGTGACAGGGTGGTGCCCAGGAAAAGGGTAAGTTTCAGGTTCCTTGCCCCACACAAGGGAGGGTGGAGCGGAGCAGGTGGAGACAGTACTGGAGAGGAGACTGGAGAAGGAAGGAAGCAGGGTGGAGAGCCAGAAGGTGACCTGGAGGACGCAGATGGAGCAGGGAGCCATGTGAAGAAACCATGCTTACCTTTTGGTCCTGGTTGAAAAAGGTGTGGGTGAGAGACTTGAGGGGAAGTGTTCAGGTTTTATCTTGATTTTGATTTTGCTCTTCTCCTCCCAGACTTGTCTGGCTGTTTCTGACCCTTTTCTTTGGGTCCCTGCAGGAAGGTGCTTTAGACACGTGGCAGTTTTTGGGCCTTGCTCTGGCCAATCCCGTTTGGCTGGACTTTTACCCAGAGGGGATGGGTAAGTTTGGGTGCTTGATTTAGAAACTATATTCTTTCTCTTTTCTGTATTGCTCTCTAACTGTATTAAAGTACCTTTCCATTAAAAGTCTTATATGTTTTCTCTTGATGGGGCAGATGGCAGAACCTATTTAGAGCAGGCAGGGTTGGGGGTTCTGGAGTGTCCCTCTGCCTGCCATGTAACAGTTACAGAAAACTTTCTAAGGGTGAACATATGGCCTTCCTGATAGCCAAGCAGTGGTGGGCAGAGCAGCCACATATCAGTTAATGTCAAGGTCACCTTGTTGGGTTTGTTGTTGTTGTTTTTACTGAGGGGTGATGGATTATTAGAGTAGAAAAATTTAGAAAGGAAGATACTGTAAGGGCAATTTATAAATCTTTATTTACCCAACTATGGAAGGTTCCAGCAATCTAAGGGGGGGGGGTCAGAAAAGATGATCAGCCAGGGGTGGGGGCAGAGAGGATGATCAAACTTACAAGACCAGCCCATTCTGACCTCAAAGCAATAATTTCCACACGCATTCCATCAAAGAACATTATGAAAGAACACCCCTTACCCTGGCAAAATGCAGCTTTTGTTCTTTCCGAGCCTATCTGTGTCTGTGCAGATGTCTCTCTTTCCTACTCTCTTTTCCTCAATCACCTTGCCATGTGCTGATGAAAGGGAACATTACTGAATGATTTGTCAGAGGGATCAAAGAAACCCCCGCCCCCATAATGAACCCCATCAGCTGAATTCCAAGCAGGTTTCTTACAGTTTTAGCTTGAACCGAGGCTCCTACTCATTTGTCAGCCCAAATGAACACATTTTACTCTTTTTCAACTTTCAAAATATGTATTGTGTTTAATCAACAAGCTTCATATAATCATAGGTAAATATATGAAACAGTGAAAATAATAAGGCACTAATTCAAAGTCCAGCCCCTTCCAGCTTTCAAATACAAGGTCTGGGGCCTCCCTCATGGTGCCAAGGGTAAGTATCAGCACTATCAAGATACTGGCAGCCACTGTGGCATGAGTTCCATCCCCAGCCTGGGAGCTGGCCCCTATGGTGCATCAGACCTCTCCTATCTCACCCGCTGCTCCCCTCAGCAGCCCTGCCATGCCCACTGCTCCCCTCTGCAGCTCTGGCCTACAACCCCAGTCTTGTATACATAAATAAATAAAATGTAAAAAATAAACAAATACGAGAGGATTGCAATTTGTACGTAACTATGGGAAGAAAAAGACAAAGTTTTGAATGGAGCAATAAAATTTGAAACAACTGATAAAACCTTCCCGTAACTAGTTCATTGCCTTTACAAAAAGAAATATAGAACATAATAGAATGAATGCCTACATTCCAAGTCAACTTACACAGATCAATATAAATCTAGTATCCTGCCAAACAGAATACTTTCCTTTTCTGTCTCATCCTAGAAATGAAAACCTGATTATTTCAGCAGAGTTTCCATCATTGACAAGAAAGATGGTGGTATCAGAATTTATATTGATTCATTTGTGGTAGGTCAACAATGAGCTTATTTCTGGGTAAGCCTGCAAACCGTACAGGGTCAGAAATATCATGCATGAAAAGGGTACTAAGGCTCCAGGAAAAGGAAGAAAGAAAAAAAAAAAAAAAAACACCGGGAATAGCAAGAGGCTTTCAAGGAACCAAAGAATGCCAACATTTAAATCCCATTTTTTAAAAAGGGGATTTTATTTTTGTTTTATTTTCTTTAAGATTGAGTGCAGAGGGCCTCCCTGGTGGCACAGCGGTTGAGCACTGGGCTGCGAAGTTGCCCACAGCTTCTGCAGTGCTGGTTTTGTTAGGGGGAAATGATGTCCTGAGCTAATCCCATGCAGGCTTTGTGGACTCCACCCCCACTCCAGACTAAAGCCATCAAGACTCTGGGAAAGACAAATCCCATCACCACCAAGGGAAGGTGGCTGGGACCTGAGGGTGGAGTTGGGCAGCCAGGTTGGATATAAAAACCAAACACGTGGGCCTTGGGGGGGCTCACTGTCGCTCGCCTCCTGGCTTCACGGCTCCTGGCTTGCAGCCAGCTCTCAGAGCGCCATTTTGGGATTCCAGATCGGCGGATCAGGTAGGACTCATTTAAAACTTTGTCTCCCACTTTTCTCCCTGAGCTGTACATTTCCTCATTTCCCCTTCCCTTGTAAATAAACCTTTTATTAACCTTTCGCGTGTGCCTGCAGTAGAGCATTGATAAGTCCTTTCAAGCGCGCGGGTGAGGACCCACAGTTAGGCACCCCATTTTGTATCGGGGTTGCTCTACAACAGTTCGATCCCTGGCCACCGGCGAGGGTCCCACATGGCGCGCAGACCTCTCCTGCCGCCCGCTGCTCCCCTCAGCAGTGTACTTGGGTCCTTCTGCCTGCTCTGCTCCCCGCTCTGGCTCTGGTGAATTCTCTCACCCTCCCGCGCTTCTGACTGTACCCAGTGCTTGTATAAATATAAATAAATAAATAAATGAACAAACAAACACAAACAAATAAATAAATCTTTAAAAAAAAAAGGAAGAAGAAGATTGAGCACAGACAGTGGAAGCCACTGAAGAGCTTTTTGAGTCTGTAAATAAATGACATGACACAACAGGTTGTCTTTTGTGAGGGCAGCGAGGACCGAGGGAAGGGCTGCAGACAGCCCTTGGGAAACATCTGGTTCCTCCCTTTCCTCTCCCAGGACAGCAGCAACGTGCCCTTGTTCGCCAGGTACAAATTCAGACCCCAGGCCCAGCTTCAGAAAGGACAGTCCACAGATGAGTGGGTCTGGCCCTGCCTTGTCCAATGGCAGGTGACCAGCCCACAATCGAGGATTGTGGATTTGACAGACACACGTGACCGGAGACGTGCTCTAACTTCATTATCAACTTCATGTTTTCCAGTTTCACGTTTTGAATTTCCTGACTTAATTCCTCTCCTTGATTCCTTTATAAAGCACACTGGCACTATCCTGCAAGTAAGTCACTTAAGTGCAACATTTTCTCTGGTGGCACCATGAAGCAGATGACAAAGGGATGATCTTACTTAGCGTTCCATCAGCGTAAAGGTGGAAGAATATCCTAATAACTGGTCATCTATTCTATGACCTTTCCATCTGAAACATTCTTTCTTCATTTCTAGAGAACAGATCTACTTTGTCTGTTTTAGAAATTATGGAGAATAAAACCTACATTTTCTTATTAACACTCTGTTTTATGAATGTTCCATAATTGGAAAAACGTAACAAACCTAGATGGGACTTCCTATTTGTATGCAATTTATAGATTCAATGCAATTCCAATACAAATCACAGTGGTGTTCTTCGATGACATGGAACCAACAGGGCTCAAATTCATATGGGATCACAACAACCTGTAGTAGTGAAAGTTCTTCTGACTGAAAGGGTGGGGGAGAAAGGAGGTATTGTTGCATCAGGCAACACCACACTGATAAAGAAATGGGAGTCTTGGAGCAGGCTACATAATGCAGGATGCTGCTGAAACGCAAGATCCTGGCCTTTTTATTGATTTACAGCATTGGTCAAGTAAGGGTGAGGAGCAAAAGGAAAGGAGAAGGAGATTAAAGGATAGGAGATTAAAGAAAGGGGAAGAATGTAGAAGATCAGGGATTGTGAGTCTGCCCTCCAGGTACTTCTCATCTGCTTGATGACTCAGTATTGTCATTGAGATCACACCCTAATCCCCAGCCACCATTCAAATCTTATCATCAAGGCTTCCACTGATTGGCTTCTGGGGTCCTTTGTTATGCATTGGTCCTCAGCCCCCTCCCCACCTCTGGGCATTCAGAGTCATATCTCATGATGCATAGCCTTCCCAGCGTGATCCAGCTTTGTGCTCTTGTTTGATCTGAAAGGGCACCTTGAAGGGTTGGGCTCTGCACCTACCTGACCAGGCCATCTTGACCTTGCTTAGAAGTATAGGTGACAAAATGGTGGCCAAACAATCCGCTTAGGAGCAGCAGACCCACAAGGTATTACACTCCCAGACATCAAAGAATACTACAAAGCTATTATAATGAAAACAGTATTGGAACAAAAACAGACAACAGAGACCAATGGTGAACTAACCTATGACACGGGAGCAAAGAATATACATTGGAACAAGAATAGCCTCTTCCATAAATGGTGCTGGGGAAACTGGATTGCCGCATGCAAAAGAATGAAACTAGACCACTACCTCACACCATACACAAACCAACTCAGGTGGATGAAAGACTTGCATGTGAAACCTGGCAGCATAGAATACACGAAGGGAACAAAGGCCAACACTCAATGACACGATCCTTAGAAATGTCTTTGAGGTTTCTTCTCCAGAAGCAAGGAAGGAAACCAGAGAGAATGTAGACAGCTGGGGCTACAGCAAGAGATGGTCAACACAGAGACACCCACCGAATGGGGGAAAATATCGGCACACCACATGACAGCTGAGGGAATGATGTCAAAGATCTACGAAGAGCTTACACGACTCAACAAAAACAACCCAGTCCAAAAAATGGGCAGAGGTGAAAAGACACTTCTCCAAAGAAGAAATGCAAATGGCCAACAGGCATGTAAAAAACGTTCACCATCACTAGTATCAGGGAAATGCAAATCAAAACCACAATGAGCTACCTCCTCACTCCAGTGAGAACGCACCACACTAAAAAAGAAAAACTGGCAACAACAAATGCTGGAGAAGCAGCAAAGAAAATGGAGCCTCTGATGCTGCTGGTGGGAACGCAAACTGGTCCAGCCACAATGGGCAGCTGTGTGGAGGTTCCACAGAACACTGAAAACGGGTCTACACATGATCTAGCGTTCACTCCTAGGAATCTACCTAAGGGACAAAAAACAAACAAACAAACAAACAAGAAACCTGAAGTCCTGTGTTTATTGCAGCACTGTTTACAGTAGCCATGACATGGAAACAACTCAAATGCCAGAAAATAGATGAATGGATCAAAACATTGTGGTATAATTATGCCACGGACCATTACTCTGCAATCAAAAAAGACAAATTCATGCTGCTTGTGGTGATATGGATGGAGCTGGAAGGGAGGATGCTAGCCACAATAAGGCAGGAGAAAGATAAATGTCAGATGGTTTCACTTACATGTGAAATATAGAGAAACAGAACAAACGGTAAAGAAAAAGACCACCCTCGCAGGCTGACCAAGACCTGAGGCATCCAGCAGGGAGGGGGAGGGAGGGGGGTGAGCAGAGGGGAAGGAAGAGCACAAGGGGATGGGTCATGGGTGCTATGGTGGTGGGAGTGTTAGGGGGAAGTGATGTCCTAAGTTAATCCCATACAGGCTTTGTGGACTCCACCCCCCACTCCAGACTAAAGCCATCAGGACATTGGGGAAGACAAATCCCATCACCACCAAGGGGAGGGTGGCTGGGACCTGAGGGTGGAGTTGGGCAGCCAGGTTGGATATAAAAAACCAAACACGTGGGCCTAGGGCTCTCTCTGGCTCGCGATTGCTCGCCTCCCGGCTTCACCGCTCCTGGCTGGCGGCCAGCTCTCAGAGCGCCATTTTGGGGTTCCAGATTGGCGGATCGGGTAGGACTCATTTAAAACTTTGTCTCCCGCTTTTCTCCCAGAGCTGTATATTTCCTCATTTCCCCTTCCCTTGTAAATAAACCTTTTATTAACCTTTCACGTGTGCCTGCAGTAGAGCATTGATAAGTCCTTTTAAGCGCGCGGGTGAGGACCCACAGTCAGGCACCCCGTTTTGTATCGGGGTTGCTCTACAACAGTTGAACTAGGGGGACCACCCCTGAGGGGAGAAACCAATGACTAGACAAAAATGAACAACTATGTAAGAAAAGGGCCTCCCTGGTGGTGCAGGTGGTTGAGCGCAGCACTGTGAAGCTGTCTGCCTTGGTTTTTTTGGCTCTACTTCTTTATTTCAATGCTTGTCCCCAATGATGTTTTATTTCTTTTACAAAAATAAATCTTGATAGGAAACAAAAATCACTGTCTTCCACTCTTCACACCTTGTGGATTGCGCAATTTTTTAGTCCCAAGTGCTGGTCCCAGGTCTTGAACAAATCACCTAATATCCTGGCCACAGTTTCTTCATATATATTTTTTTAATTTATTTATACAAGCACTGGGTACAGTCAGAAGCGCGGGAGGATGAGAGAATTCACCAGAGCCAGAGCGGGGAGCAGAGCAGGCAGAAGGACGGAAGTACACTGCTGAGGGGAGCAGCGGGCGGCAGGAGAGGTCTGCGCGCCATGTGGGACCCTCCCCAGGTGGCCGGGGAGCAGCCGGGGATCGAACCGGCTCTGCAGAGGCTGTGGGAGCTTCACAACCCAGCACTCAACCGCTGCGCCACTGGGGAGGCCCCCACAGTTTCTTCATATTAAATTATAGGGGTGTTATATAACCAGCTAACAAATGGACATTTTATGGAGGCATACATTTCCTAGATTTAAAGGAAAACGTTGTCACCCATTGACCAAAGTCATCAAGGAAGATGCGAAGGGGGTGAGAGGATTCACCAGAGACAGAATGGGGGGGGGGGAGGAAAACTGGTAGATCTACTGAAATGCACTGCTGAGGGGAGCAGTGGGCAAGACAGGAGAGGTCTGCTGAGCGATGTGGGGTAGCTCCCTGGCTGCAGATCCTGCTCTTGCTGCAGTGGCTGGATAAGGCTTTATAGAGCTGAGACTCCCTGCGCCAACAGGGAGGCCCCTCTGAATAATATTTCAATGACTTGAACTAGTTAATGCAAAAGTACTTGTATTGCATCTGTTTAGATTTATTTTTAAAAGATTTGTTTATTTGTGCATACAAGAGCTGGGGTACAGGCCAGAAGTGTGGGGTGGAGGCGTGAAGAGTGAGAAGATTCCCCAGAGACAGAGTGGGGAACAGAACAGGCAGACTGAACTAAATACATTGCTGAGGGGAGCAGCAGGTGAGATAGGAGAGGTCTGCTGAGCCATGTGGGTTGCTCCCTAGTCAGTCCGGGAGATTGAATTCTGATGCAGAGGCTGCAGGTTGCTTCATAGTGCTGAGACTTAACCCCTTGTGCCACCAGGGAAGCCCACTTTGGATTTTTTAAGTAGATGTAAATTAAATATAAGTTCTAAATACATAAATGCTAGGATACATTTATTAAATTCAATATTATACATGCCTATATTTACCTAAAATATTGTAAGTTCTACATTAATTTCTGAAGCAAACTAGCATTACCTAAATTAAACTTACTTTTAAAAAAAGTAGCAAAAATTCCTAAAAGTACTTTAATAAATACACAAAGGAAAAAAGAATAAATGTTTCTTCTTGGCTACTGAGAAGATAGGAGGGAAGAAATAGAGTTGCCTATAAATGCCTATAAATACTTCATGCAGCCCAACCAAAGGAATTGTCTGAATAGATGAACATTATTTGAGCACATCAGTAAGTCACTGGTTACTCTGACCCTGAATTTCTTCAGTTTCTTAATTCCCTTATTGTTTGTTGCTTTTTCTTTTGTTTCGTCTGAGAGTATACTGCAAAATTCAGAAACTTTTAAAAGTTACTTTGTACTTTTATCTATCATTTTAAAATATAAAAAAGATTTAAAATAAACAAGAACCTGCAATAATGATCTGCATATTCTGTATAATGTATGTGATCTCTGTTGTATCATCCATGTGGAACATAATTCGGTTGCATCTGTCATGGTAGTGGAGGATACTGGTCTCTTTAATTAATGATCCCCTTTACTTCTCCTACCCCCCATAATTTTTTATTTAATTATCATTCAGTATTTACGTTAATATGCCATGCAAATATTATTCATTACAAATTAGAGTGTTTGTTATCTTTCTTACCTGTCATGTCTCTGAAGTTAATAATTCTTTTACTGTTTCCTTCATTTAGTTCTCTCTGTACCTACTGATGATTCATCCCTCACCTCACAAGGGCCTCTCTGCACCAGGTCAGTCACAGCAGGTGATCCCCCAGGTACATCCCTCCTAAAACACCCCATTTTCCTTCTCCCTGGACCTTGGTTCTCTAGGCGGGCTGCACAGCGCGCTGGGATTACTTTCCACTCTGATCCTAGGAGTCCCCCTGGCCTATGTCCTGAGTGACTTCCTGTTTCTTAGACTTCCCCTTTTCCTCTTTCATGGTTTATATTCTCATTTGTTAGAGCACAACATCCAATAGGTTCATCAGATTGAAGAGACAATAATGGCAGAAGAAATGAGCTCTGTCAGCATAAACATCTCTCAAGTCCCAGAGCTCCCGTATGGATTGCTGGCCCCTATACCTGGTTAGCTGTCATGCTACGAGCTCCCGTCACAGACACTTTGCCATCCTCCTGCATAACACGCCCTATCTCCACTCTTCCCCTTCTGCTTTTTGTTTTAGTCAATATCCTCTAAAGGCTTTTAGCAAGAGTAAATGAGAGTTTTCTTGAGGCTCACTCGTTGGAAAATATCTATTTCACCTTCGGTAGTTCACTACCTTAACTAATGGTTTGGCCGGATGTAGAATTCTACCTGGAAATCATCTTTCTTCAGTCTGTTGAAGGCATTGTTCTGTTATCTTTTGTTGCTAGTGTTGCTTCTGTGCAAGATCATTCTGATCTTCATCCTTACTACTACACCTGTTTTTCCCTCTCTAAAATATTGCAGTCTTTCCTTTATCCGCCTTGTTTTGAAATTTTACAATGATGTGGACCTATTTTCACTCATTTTGTTGATACTTGATGGACCTTTGGAAATGAAAACTTAATTTTTTCTCTGGGAAATACAATCCAGAGGCAGAAAGCCAGACTTGAGTTGTATATGGACCTCAGGACAGCACTAGGAAAGTATAATGTAAGACCTGCTTCCTCCATGAAATCTACAAGGAAGAAAATGCAAAAAAGGAAATAAGAATTTTGGTGGGGAAAATCCAAATAAACCCTCAAAGAATTTTTATGAGCATGGATTCATATAATGATAAAAATAACGATAATAATAATAATAATAATAATAATCTACAAAAACATAAAATTGCAGAGTTGAGAGGACTAAAGCCTAATTCCCTCTTCAAGGTCTGAATACAAACCAATTGTCCACAAACTCAGTGTGAAAAAATTAATTTCTTTTTTTTCGCTATAGCTTCATTTTCATTTTGAGATAATAAAAGTAATTTAGTTAGACAGTCAAGGTTTCCTTCCCGTTCACATGAGACTGTGGTATTGTGGACATGTGTGTGGAAATGACATCTTTCCTCAGTGCCACTGCCCACAAGGTCATTCTTTACCCTCTTTGATGCGGCAACCCATCACCCCTCCCTCCCTACACTTTTGTGCTTCAAGTTTTCTCTTTCTTTCAAAATACTGATGTAAATAGCTCAGAGTCCCTCTGTCAGGCCCTTGATGCCTAAACTCAGTACTTTGCCCTGGGGTATCAATGACTCCTGGAGCAGGTCCCTTTGCAAATGCACAAATCTTTGCTGAATCCCTGGGGCTTTGCCTGCAACTAGAACCCGAGTTGGTGACATTTATTCAAACATTGCAGGTTCTCCTTTGGGAATTCATTGTTTCACATGGTATATCCCTTGGGAGGAGGGAAAAAAAACTCATACAGCTTTCTTTAGTACAGAAACTGCTTTTCAATTTTTTATTAAAATGTAGTTCTTCAGAGTATAGGAATACACCTGACATTGGCCTGTTAGAAGTCAGCCATCTGCTTCAAACATACCTAGGGAATACCTACCAAATTCTGCCTCATCAGAATGTATTAAGTTGTACAAACATATTAACAGAACGACACCAAAGAGGTTACATTGGACAGATTCTCTTAAGTGGATGTGATTTTCTGACAGATTATGTTTCCCTTGATGAGAACTGTGACAAAGGTGAAAGTTTTGAAATCAGCTAGAAGCCCACATGTGAACTATCAGGAGCTACAATGGCTTGCGCAAAACACGCAGGAGGCAGGGGTGCCTTGAGGGCACGTCCCTGTTTTTGCTGTGAGCACACAACTCTGCCAGGAGACAAAGCAGGAAGAGGAAGGCGCTCCCTCTGCAGGGAAAAGGCCTTTGGGTTCACACTCAGGAATCACAAGACGCCACACCCAGGAGAAGGAAAAAAGGAACTCCCTACACATGGTCTGAGTCTCCCGAATGAAAAGGGCCAATGTGGTTCCAACAGGGGATGCGTGAGGCCCACTGCCCTTGGCTTGCAGAAGTGTGCCTACGAGCATGCCCGCTTCCCTTCAGGCTTGCTCCCGCCCCTGGATGAGCTCCCCTCTGCGCTATTAACAAGCACAAACCACTTTAGAGAGAAGACACTTGATTGCCTTCCTTCAAAGTGAAGTGTCCTCTGTAGTTTGACTTTAGCCTGGTGAAATCCCCCCCAACTGGACTCAAGTTACTTGTGAGAACCACCAAGGAATTAACCTGTGGAGGACTCTGTGCTCCCTCTTTTGTCTTTGGATTCTGCTAAACATCACCAGGAAGGAGAAAGAGTGAATTCACCTGGGCTAGGTGTTGCCTTGGCATTTAATTATGAGAAAGTCTTTCTCCCTGTTCTGTTTCTCCATTGTTTCCAAAATTTAGGGAGAGCCACAGTGGTACAAAAAGATAGAGAATGAAACTGGCCACACCTCAGTTCTGCGGTTCTCCTGAGAAGGAGCCATTTTGGTCAGACTTTTTCAAGCCTTTGCAGCAGAATCACCTTTCCTAATCAAGAATTTTTGCTTGATGTTTCCAGAGGACAGGGTTCACGCAAACTTTACATTTTTAAATTACCTTTACTTCCAAAAGTTTGCACAAGGTAATTTTATTCGATACACTTTGCTGCTACTATTTGCTACCTAGCACCTTTCGTGTGAGATCACGTGCGAAGATAAAGTCCACAGTACCTGGGCCAGGTAAGCAAGCACGCCTTCGGGCCACGAGGATTTCTGGGCACCCCGTATATCCTCATATGTTGGGTACAGATGGGAGGTTTCTGCAACCCCCTCCTCAGACCTCAGGGGCCAGTTGCAAGCACAGGCTGTAACCCAGGCTTCTCACTGACTCCCTATAAATTGGGGGTTCCCACAACCCACCCTTCTTGGGCTCCATTAATTTGCTAGAACACCATACAGAACTCCGGAGACCCATTTACCTACCACATCACCAACGTATTACAGAGGATACGAATCCACAGCCAGGTGAGGAGAAACCTACAAGATCCTAAACAAGAGAGCTTCCGTCCCTTTGGAGTTTGGGGTCTGCCGCACAGCACCTGTAAGTGCTCTATTTCCCCAGCCTGGAAGCTCTTGGAGCTCCCCCTTCCCTCCCTCTGGGGATTTTATGGCTGCTTCATTACACAAGGCACAGTGATTAAATCATTGGTCCCTGGTGACTGCCCTTGACCTCTAGCCCCTGCAAGTCAGGGGGAGGATCCCTCTATTCACATTGCTGTCCCTGCCAAGCAGCCCCCATGGCAGGTATTTTCCAAAAGTTACCGTTGTTAACCTAAAAAGAGACACTTACATATTCTCAACACTTGGTAAATTTCAAGGTTTGGGGCAGACCGTGAGCCAGAAACTGTGAAGATCAAATATGTATAAGAAATAGATTTTTTTGGTCACCTAGGTGACCAAATCATTTGTCTTTTGAATCACAATATCACAGCCAGGTACCAAGTCAGGCACCAGTCACAAAGATGACAAAACACACAAAAGATGAAGAAACACACGTGAATATTTCCCAACTCAGCGGAAAAGATATACGCAAACAAGCAGTGAGGAACAAGGAGTTCTACAGGGCTCTACTGGGAGTTACACACAAAGGGGGTACAGGAAGGGGAGCACCTGGGAGAACGCCAAGGAAGGTAGCACTGTGGTGGAGTCTGGCAGGGGACAAGCTGGGGGAGAATGTTGCAGGCTGAGGAAGATATGATGCAAACACAACATGACCATGGCTGAGCAGAGATGGATGGAGCACGATGCAATGTGTTCTAGATCTCTCACTGGGAGGGAAGAAAAGAGAAAGAAAAGCATAAGTTACGCAGGCTGTCTTTTTTTTTTTTTCCTCTGAACGCAGCTCCACATCTCTCATCACAACTGTATAAATCCAGTGTGATGGCCCCACACCCACCTGTGAATCTATGCCATGAGTCCAGTGCCTCCAATCCCTGTTGACTGACTGGCAGGTAACAAGCCAAGGCTTCACTCATTTCTGGGAAATAGACTGCAATACAGGCACACAGCTCATCGCAAATAATTTTGTTAGTGTGTACATCTCTAGAAAATGATGCAGGGAGTGTAGGTGGCCTCCCAATTAACTTGCAGTCTTGGTGCCATGAAGCAACTACCTGAGAAAGAAGCAAGAGAAAAGACTGACTTCCCTTCATTCAGGCGCATCACACTTCCACTTGCAAGGAATAAAATAGGAATTTAGCAGCCCTTGTTTTTCTACTAAAAGGACTGCTGGCCTGATTTTTTAATAATGGCAAAAATATAATAGATAGGCTGCTATTAAAAAATAAGAATTTCTTATTATTTATATGTTTCTTTGCCGAAGGCCAAGGGCCCAGAAATAACCCCAGGGATTACTGCAGTGCTACCAGGTATACCAGCAAACTGTTCAGAATCACGTGTTCCTACACTTGTCCAATCCTATTCTTAAAAGTCTTACAAGATTCATAGCAACATTATTCACAGTAGCAAATAAAGACACAAGCAAATACACACAGTGGAAGCAACCCAAAAGACCATCCGCTGATGAAAGGATCAATACAAGGTTGCTATCTCCATCCAGTGGAACATGACTCAGCAATGAAAGGGAATGAGGACTGATCCTTGCCCCAACATGGCTGGGCCTCGAAAACATTCTGCTGAGTAAAAGAAGCCGAGCAAAGAAGAATACATGCTGTGTGGGCCACTGACGGGAGATGCTGCAAGGGAAGCACACATAGAGGCGAGAGCCGCGTGTGGTCGCCTGGTTGGGAGTGGAAATGACAAGCGACTATGAGCACAAGGTTTCCTCGCAGCACGATGGAAATGTCTGAACGTCTGACAGCAGTGATGGCTGCACAACTCCGTGAATACACTAAAATGCACTAACTACACTGGGTGCTTTTTTATGATACATAAACTCGATCTCAATAAAATTCTATTACAAAAATAAACCATTTCCCAGAGAGAAAAGTCCATCCTCTGGACCAAAGAGTGAAGGCCTCGTGGAGCAGGTAGCACAAGGGGGAGGTGGAAGGACATCTGCTGTGAGCACAGCATGACACCCGCCGGATGGAGGGAGACTTCTCTGGGTTCTCACTGTTGAAGTCCAGTGCTGTGCAGCGGCACTTCCCAGATACTTAAAGATCTCTTGCTGGGCACAGAACACACGCACTGTCACTGTAAAGCAGGTTTAGCAAACTGGCGTGGCATGGTGCACGTTCAGCTTGCTGCAGAGATTTGACTGGCCCACATCAAATTTTTTTAATGAGGGCCTCCCTGGTGGCGCAGCGGTTGAGCGCGGTGTTGTGAAGCTGCTCTGCAGCGCTGGTTCCATCCCCGGCCACAGGGCGAGGGTTCCACATGGTGCACAGACCTCTCCTGCCATGCCTGTTGCTCCCCTCAGCAGTGTATTTCGTCAGTCTGCCTGTTTTGCTCCCCTCTCTGACTCTGGTGAATTCTCTCACCCTCCTGCACTTCTGACTGTACCCAGTGCTTGTATAAATAAATAAATAAATCTTTAAAAAACAAATTTTTTTTAATGAAAATTTTTGTCAACATTAAAAAATGATCAAATTCTAGATACCGGATTTCTCTTTCAAGAAAACAGAAAGTCCTGCCTAAGGGGAGGAGGAGGGAGAGGGATCAGAGGGAGGGAAGGAGGAGCCCAGGGGACTAGGGTGATGGTGCACGGGTGCACTGGAGAGGAAAATTCTGTGGAGATACACCTGAGAGTGGGGCAGGCAAATAGGGTATAAAAATGAACAATGATGTAAAAAATAGAAAAAGAAAGAAAAGAAAGAAAATAGAAAATAGAAAGTCCTTCCTAAATACACACAAGGCAACTATTAATTGTAACTGCTGAGGGACGGACCCCTGTGAACAGGAATGCACCCAGCTGGCCAGTGTCCCTGACTTTGTCATCTGTCCCTGTGGATACTGAGTTTCTAGGAAGAAATTTCCAAAGAGCTGGAATGACTCCTGGCAAGATCTGCAGGCAAAATGATTTCAGACAATATATTTAAGAAAGAATGTGCCAATCAGAAGGGAAGCGTAGAGAAAGAGAAACTTTAATGTGGCCTTTCCAAGCACAAGTCATAAACGATTCATTTCATTCTTCTCACTGAGAAATCTGAGGCTCAGAAAGGATAAGTCTCTTTGGCCAAAGCTACCCAGTGCGAAAGTGGGTAGAACCTAAAGTCAGGCATCTCGTTCCAGTGTCCCCTCTGCTAACCACAATATCAACAGTTTCTCCTACTGTGCTGGGGGCTATGTGTGCTCTCCAGGCAAATAATCCCACACCAATGACACTCTGCTGCTGATGAAATCAGGGCTCTAGACTGAGAGGCTGAAGCGGCTTCACTGAGGGATTCTGCAATCCATGACTTCATGTCTTGAAAGGACAGAGTTTAAAAATTCCAATTTTTCAAAAACTGTAGTAAAATTTACTAGAGGGTATAAAGTCAGAATAGACAGTGTTCCCCTGAGCAACTTTTCCTCTCTGTAAATACTGAAATCAAAAGTACTCATGGGGCCTCCCGGTGGCGCATCGGTTGGGCGCTGGGTTGCGAAGCTGCCCGCAGCGTCTGCAGCGCCGGTTCAATCCCCGGCTGCTCCCCGGCCACTGGAGGAGGGTCCCACATGGAGCACAGACCTCTCCTGGCGCCCGCTGCTCCCCTCAGCAGTGTACTTCGTCACTCTGCCTGCTCTGCACTCCACTCTAGCTCTGGTGAATTCTCTCGCCCTCCCACGCTTCTGACTGTACCCAGTGCTTGTATAAATAAATAAATAAAAATAAAAAATAAATCTTAAAAAAAAAGTACTCATGGACACAAAATCCTTGCTTGCTTATTTAATTCTATTTCTAATATATATATATATATATATATTTGTTTATTTATTTATGTATACAAGAGCTGGATACAGGCCAGAGATGCGGGAGGGTGAGAAGATTCACCAGAGACACAGTGGGGGTGTAAATAGACTGCTGAGGGGAGCAGTGGGTGAGACAGGAGAGGTCGCTTCACCATGTGGGTTGCTCCCTGGCCGGCCAGGAACCGAACTCCTGCTGCAGAGGTGGCAGATTGCTTCATAACCACTTGTGCCACCAGGGAGGCCCCTCTAAAATCTATTTTTTACTTTAATTTTTATTGAAGAAACCTTGGTTTATAACATATGTAGGTTTCAGGTGTTCAGACTGTAATTCAACATCTGCTTATACCACATTATCATCACCACCAAAGTCTGGTTTCTACGCACCCCCATGCAACTGACGCCTTTTAGCTGACTTCCCCATACTCCCTCCTTTCCTCTCGGGAAACCACCGTTTTGACTTATAATCTAAGAGTTTGTTTTTGTTGTGTTTGTTTGCTTGCTTTGTTTCTGCATTTTCCATATAAGTCACTTATTTCTCATAAAATAAATGTATTATTATACCCCTGTAATCATGAAATGCTAGCAGCAAACGGAAAGGCAGGAGGCTGTTGATGAATGAGATCTTGTACACTTTAATAGATTGGGGCAAATTATATATGATGACAGCAGCTAAGATACAAGATTTATTTCCAAATGAACATCCTTTTGACAGAGAATGGAAAGAGAAACAACAGTCATCATAAAACGTTGGAAATAAGTCCTCCAAGGCATTCTATATTATCTGATCAGAGCTAACTGGTCTATATAATCCTTTGTTAAATAACCACCAAATCGTACCCTGTTCTTCCAGAAATATCTTCACACTGTATCCAAAAGCCCTAAACCATCTACCAATTTCAATACAAATATCACCAATTCCAACCAAGCTGAAGCTACAGCATGATCTAGATTATACAATCCTAGATTTTTCGGCAGCATTGATACATGGAGTGGTCTTTGATCGGTTGCCTCTTGTGGCAGCCCACAGTGTGCTGGTTTTTCTCCCTCCTCCCAACTCTCCCCCCTCTTGCTGTTCCTAGGCTTGCAGGCCCTCCTCCAGCCTCTCTCCACAGCCTTTCTCTCCATTACATTATCCATTTAGTGGCTTTCCATGGAAATGCTGATCACTCCCACATTCATGTTCCAAAACAGCTTTCTGGTTTCAACTCCAGACTCCAATTTCCAGCTTGATAGTACTGTCTTTAACCCCTGCGCCACCAGGGAGGCCCCATTTTAAAGTAATGTCTAAATTTTCAAATAACAGAAAGTGACAATAAGGAAAGACCAGATTTTAACCTGCCTCACTTTACGCATTGAAATCCCACAGTATTTTAATATTCTAATTGCTATTCAATGCAGGCTATTTCCATTATTCAAAAACATGGTAAACATTATGCAAACAATTAAGGATAAATACAAGCTAACTTTTTCAACTGTTGTTACTGGAAAGATATCAGATCATATACCACTTCACGTCTGGAATAATCGTGTAGACACACTGTATGTGGAGATTGTGTTTTGGGATGAGATACGTTGGACATTTCCAACATCTAGGTCAGTATAGAGACAAGCTAACGATAAAAGAACTTCTTGGCAAACCACTTCTCGATAAGTGGGGAATGCAGAACGCTTGGCATCTGTAATTGAAGTAATTTGTGAGAAGCCACATTACTTAGACAGCTGTAACTTCTACTATTTCACCATTAAGATTATAATCCATTCATCAATTTATATACACAAAAACACTATTGTCTCAAATAAGTAAGATTTTAAAAACACTCAAATCGCTAAGTATGATTACGACAATAGTCTGTTCCATTCATTTGTCTTTCAGATATTTGGTGAAATGACTGCAGCCTAGAGCCAAACAACTAACACCACTTTAGTTTTGTTTATTGTAATAAAGTGTGTTAATGAAAAAGTGCAAGCATAGATAATAGAAATTAATGTGCTATGACATAAAATTTTGCTTAAAAATCAAGGCAAGTACAGTAAAAGCTAATGTCCTTAAATGAGCATCCCGTAATGTAAATCTAACAACTACTAAAATTATTTTTATTGAAGTGTATCTTTATGACAGCAATATGCTGGATAATCACAGGAAACAGGAGTTTAAAAGTATCTGCATATACTCTATTTTTTCCTGTTTCTATCCAAGTTTCATTTAATCTAATGCTAGTATTGTAAATTATTATATACAATTCCTTTCTAAAACATCATTTTGATTCAAATAAAAATAAACCTGTGGCAGGCTGCGCCTCCCAGGCTGTCTCTTGACAAGGTCCGGGCATTGGGGGAGACTTCCGCGAAGTGGGGAGTTCCTGTGCTCCCCCAAAGAGGGAAAGTTGTACTTTCCAGAAGAAGGAAGTTCTTGCACTTCCCAAAGAAGATCTGAACTAGGGAGTCTCCATGGCAATGCCTGCTAATGCTCTGGTCTTTGTTCTTGGTTAATGCTGAAGTTAGTTATTAATTGGTTTGTGAAAAACTAATTCGGACCCAGGTGACAATTGGCTTATTGTTCTTACGCATGAACTATCACTAAAGAAGTAAAAATTGTTAAAGGTATAGTTGGAAAAAAAATGTTTCGGCCCTGAGAACTATGGAGAACAAGCTGCCCTGAACCAGCTGTGCTTGGAAACCATGGCCTAACCTGGGGGGGTACCTGTTTGCGGCAACAATACATTTCCTGGTGTATGAGATCAATGGTTCGCAGGCCATGTGGAGGTTAGGAATTTCTAGTTAAGAGTTAGACTTCAGTAGAACTTACACAGATTTGATGAACTGTTGTAGACAACCTTGAAGTAATTAATATATTAACCAAGATAATTGAGTGCTGGGAAATAGATTGATTTTAGTAATCGAATATAGAATAGGAATTTTACACCCACGTTTGCAATTGGGAAAGTTTAAATATTGCCAAATGTTGTGCTCTCTTGTATGATTGATCATGCTAGTAAATGAGCTGTACCAAGGAAACTAATTGTTCTTAGGTTACCAAAGAAATGGCCTACAGGTGTAAGGCCAAGGGAGTCTTTACATGATCATGAGAAAATATGTATTGATTGTCTTTGCTCTGCTTCAATGCTTACGCTGATGTAATCCCACCACTCGCCTTTAGGTATAAATAAAGACCCGCTGAGACCCTCAGCAGGAGATACTTGCACGAACTAAGGTGTTGGTGTCTACCTCACTTCTACCTCGCTCCACTTCCCCTCAGCCATCTGAGAAAGAGAATAAACTTCACCAACTCTGTCCTCTCCTTTCTGAGATCCCTGACACGACTTCTAGCTGGAACTGGTCTCCAGCATAAACCCTCACTATCACTTACATAATAGGATACACAGGTGTACACAGATAATAGACAGTAGGATACAAGAACACATTACATGGGGCCTCCCCTAGTGGTGCAGCGGTTGAGCACTGGGCTGGGAAGCTGCCCGCAGCCTCTGCAGCGCTTGTTCGATCCCCAGCCCCCGGTGAGGGCCCCACATGGCGCGCAGACCCCTCCTGCTGTGCCAGCTGCTCCCCTCAGCAGTGTATTTCATCACTATGCCTGTTCTGTTCCCCACTCTGGCTCTGGTGAATTCTCTCACCCACCGTGCTTCTGACTGTACCCAGTGCTTGTATAAAGAAAGAAATAAATAAATCTATAAAAAAAACAACACATTAAATGGTATATACCATGTTATATGGTAGCATATGGAAAAATGTGGGAGACAGAAAATATGATCACATTTTATATATGATGTAATAAATAATATCACTAATTTTAAGTGTGTAATATTGCCTAAGTTATAAATCACTTCAGAGGTCTTCAAAAAATACGGTATATAATTCATACTGTTTGTAAACAGTACATTTTAAAATATGCTAACTTACCAACAAATAAATCTTCAATGGATTAGGAAAAATGTATAACAATTTCCATCTTATACTGAAAAAAGATTTTCAAGTAAGCACCTTATGACTTCGTGTCAGAATACATTGTTTAATCTAATTTTTTCTAATTACCTGAAAAATTAATGCACATCAACATAAGCATTTGTTGGACTAAATTAAAAAACAGCCCAAGGTCATGTTGCTTCTGTGAAATGTTCAAAAACAGGAAACAAAAACAGATGTTCCATTTCAAAGTAAGGACATCTTGCTTTGAATATTGAGCATTAAAATCACTGTCAAATTGAGGAATACCCTTTTGAAAAAGATTTATCTATTTTTGCATACAAAAGCTGGGAGTGCAGGCCAGAGTTGCAGGGGGTGAGAGGACTCAATAGAGACAGAGGGGGAGCAGAACAGGTGGATCCACTGAAACCCACCGTTGAGGAGAGCAGCGGGGAGACAGGAGAGGTCTGCCGCGCCATGTGGGCCAGCTCCTGGGCTTTGGATCAAACTCTTGAACATTTGCCTCAGTGGCTGGTGACAGCTTCATAGCACAGAGACTTAACTCCTGCACCACCAGGGAGGCCGTGAATAATACAATTCTAAGCCAGAATAAACTAGGGTTGGATGGGTGAATTCTACCAAACTTTAAAAAAACTTTCTTTTAAAGATTTATTTATGCACATAAGAACTCAGGTACAGGCCAGAAGTGCAGGGGGTGAGAGGATTCACCAGAGACAGAGTGGGGAGCAGAAAAGGCAGACTGACTGAAAGCCACTGCTGAGGGAGCAGCGGGTGAGTCAGGAATGGTCTGCTGCCCCATGTGGGTCACTTTCCTGGTTGCCTGGGGATGAAACTCCTACTGCAGAGGCTGCCCATAGCTTCACAGTGCTGTGCTTAACCCATCATGCCACCCAGGAGGCCCCACCTTTTTTTTTTTTTAAAGATTTATTTTTTTTAAAGGTTTTTATACTCTTTTTTTTTTTTATGATAACTTTTTTTTTTAAGATTTATTTATTTATTTATGCAAGCACTGGGAACAGTCAGAAGTGCAGGAGGGTGAGAGAATTCACCAGAGCCACAGTGGGGGGCAGAGCAGGCAGAAGGACTGAAGTACACTGCTGAGGGGAGCAGCGGGCAGCAGGAGAGGTCTGCATGCCATGTGGGACCCTCCTCCGGTGGCCAGGGAGCAGCCAGGGATCGAACCGGCGCCGCAGAAGCTGCGGGCAGCTTCACAACCCAGCGCTCAACCGCTGTGCCACCGCAGAGGACTCTTTTATTTTTATACAAGAGCTGGGGTACTGGCCCGAGGTGCAAGAGGCTGAGAGGATTCACCAGAGACAGAGTGGGGAACAGAACAGGCAGATGGACCAAAATACACTGCTCAGGGGAACAGCAGGCAAGTCAGGAGAGGTCTGCTGCGCCATGTGGATAGCTCCCTGGCCAGCCTGGATCAAACCTGCGGCACTACAGAGGCTGCGGACAGCTTCACATCGCTGGCCTCACCCCACTGAGCCACCGGGGAGCCCCCAGGGAGGCCCCACTTTTGAAGACATTGTACTAATTCTCTACAGCTCTGAGTGTCTTTCTGATTGTAGAAGGTACATGAACACTTCACACCTACAGAGGCACACACATGCACACTCATGGACAGACTCACATGCACACACTTGCACAGACACAGTGCCACACATGCACATACACCTAAAGAAAATAGTGCAAATACCCAATTACATAGTTATTGGTAGCTCTGCTCCACTCTCCTGTTTCTCTGCATTATCACCACGTGACCACTCTGACTTTTCTAAAATTTTCTAAATTTTCTAATATTTTCACTGCTGGTTATAAGAATTTTAAAGGAGGGGCCTCCCCGGTGACTCATCGGGTTGAGCGCAACGCTGTGAAGCTGTCCACTGCCTCCGCAGTGCCGGTTCGATTCCCAGCCGGCCAAGGAGACTCCCAATGGCGAGGCAGACCTCACCTGTCTCACCTGCTGCTCCCCTCAGCAGTGCCTTCGGTCTGTCTGCCTGTTCTGCTCCCTGCTCTGTGTGGTGAATCCTCTCACCCTCCCATGTCCCTGGCCTGTGCCCCAGCTCTTGTATAAAAATTTTAAAAAAGAATTTTAAAGGAAATTGAGGTATCTGATGACTGATGCATTGGAAGTGTGGGCGCATTCATAAATGTGAAGCAAACGCAGCCAGTTTCAAACACCAATTTAATGTGTCATGGGATAGATATTTTAACTGAACAATCCATCAGACTGTCTCCTTCAGGCAGAGAAAGACCATTCAGATGCCTCCACGCCCCAGGGCCCCACAGGCAGAGCCGGTCAGCTGGAGGTGCCCCCTGCAATAGGGAGCCAGTGTGTCCATGGCGGCTGCCTCCTTGCGCCTTCTGGGACCTGCATTGGAAGAGAAGAGCCAATAAAGCCCAAGCACAGAGTTACCTGTTGAGGAGGCCCTTTTGTTAGTGAAATCCCCCGGGGAGTGCTGCACAGACTTAGATGTGACAAGGCTCAGATGGAAACCAGGAGGCCTTACCGAGCTGCCACTGGCTGGCAGGTGAGCCATTCTCCAACTTGCAACCTCCATTTTGAAAAGGGGCCCAATCCAGGGGGACTTGCTACCGTGGATGTCAGTCCCTGACAGCACCACTCAGCCCAAAGAGCTCCTGCATCGTCTGCACCATCCGTGTGCCCAGGAGCCGAGAGCAGGGCTCTCCCAACAAGGGGCAGGGTGGCCCTCATGGGATACAGCCTAAGATGGGGAAGCAAGGCCCTGGGGTCCCAGCCTCTGGCCCTGGGGCCTCTGGAGGCTCCACCCACATAGCTCCACTCCCATCCTGGGGCCCTGCACCTGCTCAGCTGCCCCAACCTCTCTTTTCCCCCCCTTTACCCACTCTGCTCCCCTCCAGGTGCTTCACCAGTCCCGTTGCCCTCCTGGCCCTTCACCTGATCCTTGGACTTCTGTGCTCCTGGACATCTGTTCTCCATGACTATGCGTCTCATGCTGCTCCTGGCCCCTCTGGCTGGGCCCACTCCCTGACCCCCTCTCCAGAGCCTCGGCCTCCTCTGGTGTGCTCCTGTTCACCAGGGCCACTGGGTGGGTGTGGGGGGGTGAATTCTGCAGAGTGTGGTGGTGATAGTCTCTGGCTGTTTGAACTCTGTGGTGGTGTTTTCCATGGAACTTCCAAGAAATCGGAGGCCGCGAATTCCAGGGTGCCGCAGTAGGTCCTCAGCAGCATTGCCCGGGAACACAGATACAGCAAAATTTTAAAATGGTTTTGATGATTCTTCTAGCTCTGGCCTTGCCACCTCGGCCTGAAATTCATGTGGACTCTGCATCGTCAGCATTGTGTTCATGGCCCAGTCCTCCTGCAGGGGCCACTGCACTGCTGAACGGGAGGCGCCAGCCACTTCGGCCTGCAGGCTTAGGTCACAGTGGAGGGCTTGCGCGCTGGGCTGGTTTTGCGCCTGTATTCCTGGTCCCCCTCCGGCTGGGGGCCTGCCAAGGTGGTGGCGATGTGTTTCTTGGGGCCCTCCAGCTGGGGGGTTGTCACTGAGGTGGTGCTGTGCTCTTTGATGGGCTCCAGGCGGTGGCCTGGCAAGGAGATGGTGCTCCACCCCCAGGCACCCTCCCGCAGGATGCCTGACCCGGAGGGGATGCTGGGCATCCAGACGTCCTCCATCAGGGGGCCTGACCCGGAGGGGATGCTGGGCATCCAGGCGTCCTCCATCAGGGGGCCTGACCCGGAGGTGCTGCTGGGCTCCTGGGTGTCCTCCGAAGGCAGGCCACCGTGGGCCCCAACGGGACCGAGGGCCTGTGGAAGAAGGCGGGGCCCGGGCCCTCATCCTCCGCCTCTCGCTGCCTGGAGCGCAGTATCCAGAAGGTCCCCATAACCCCATCGTATTTTCCCTCCGAAACTGCCCTGACGATGTCCTCTCTCTGGAATCCCAGGCCCACATGGCTTCCGTCGTGGCTTCCTCGTGGCGGCCGGGGGACGGCTCGCTGCAGGGCAGGAGTCCTTTCTCCAGCCCCACCCAGGGGTGCTGGAGGACGCTGTCCAGGGTGCTCCGTGTCTGGGGGTCCCACACCATCACCCGCCTCAGCAGGTCCCGGCACTGCTCCCAGAGGGAGGCAGGCTCCGGGCAGAAGCCACTCAGCACCAGCGCCCGCAGCTCCGCGGGGCTGGTCCCCGCAAATGCAGCTCCCGGTCACCATGTTGCAGGGGATCACCCCCAGGCTCCAGACGTCCGCCATGGGGCGTGTGCAGTCCTGGCGCAGGAAGAGCCCCAGGGCCACGAATTCCGGGGTGCCGCAGGAGGTCTGGAGCAGCGCCGCCCGGGAGCAGGGGGCGCTGAGCCCGAAGCCCGCCAGCCCGATGTCACCGCGCGCGTCCAGGAGCGGGTTCTGCGGCTTCAGGGCCCGGGGCGCGGCTGACGGCCAAGAGGACCTGCCAGAAGATCCCGCGGGCCTCAGTCTCCCCCAGGAGCCCGCGCTCGCCCAGGGGATCCTCCAGGGCACCCCCCGGCGCAGACTGCACGACCAGCAGCTCCTCGGCCGCGGTGTCCACCGCCTGCAAGAGCTGCACGATGTTGGGGTGCCAAAGGGCCTTCACACACCCCCCTCGCGGGCCAGGGACTCCTCGGGCTCGCCGGACTTGGGGATGACCTTGATGGCCACCTCCGCTCCCGGGGGCCCGGGCAGCGCCAGCCTCACCCTGGCGTGGGCGCCGGCCCCGAGCGCGGGCATCACGGAGCTCGTCATCCCCCGGCAGACGGGCGCCTCGGACGGCGAGGGTGGCCCCTCACCACTTGCTCGGGCCCTGGCTGTCCAGAGCCCTCCAGCGCCAGCTCTGCCAGCAGATTCACCCAGGTGCTGCTCACCTGTGTTCCCAGTACTCGAAAAGCTGATGAAATGCTACCAGGGCTACCTTAACTCCGCCAGCAACACCAACCATGCCCCCCTACCCGGCGCCACTAATACCAGCTACACTAAATAAATGAAAACACACAACCACAAAAATTACCGAGATAAAAATATAAAAATATGATAAAAACAAACCAGTAACAAACTAAGCACTAAAGTTAAGAATAAAACAGAGAATAACAACAAAGATAAAAGGACAGACCACAAGGGAACAAACAACAATTATAAACTAACAACTAAAATTAAAAAATAGACAAACAACAAAGGGGGAAAAAGCAACACACACAAAAATAACACGAGGGAAAATGGGGGAAATCAAAAAACAAAAGAAAAATTAAAAAATTAAAATCTCAAGTAAAAAATTAAAATAATAAAGTAAAAATAAGCAAATAATAAAACGATAAAGAAAAATAAGAAAAAAAACAAAGAAATAACAATAAAATAGATAAAATAAATAAGTAAATAAACAACTAAACCAAAAGAAAACCCAATGAACCAGCACACGGCCTCTCCCTCCGAGTCCACAGTCACTGTCCAGCGCTCCCGGCTCTACCCCCACAGCCGCATTCCGGGCCGGGCTCCGGGGGGCTCTGCCGGTGACATCACAGCGGCTCTTTATGGCGTCAGAGCAGAGGCCACAGCCCTCGCAGAGGGGCGCCCCGGGGCTTTTCAGCCTTCACGAAAAAGCAACTGCCGAGAGGAGTGTGGACAGGACTTACCAGAGACTGAGATTCACCCCCTTCAAGAAAGCCGTGGACGCTTGCGAGGCCGTTTCCTCTGTAGCGAGAAAACCCGTCCTGGGTTTTGGCTGTTAAAGGTCTCTCCACACAGTCACTCCCTCAAGCCCCGACGCGTCTCCACAGGACACGACACCATCACCCAACATCATAAACGCCATAATGTTGGCAGCGGGAGACGCAACAAAGTCCGTCCTTCCCATCCTAACACTGAAAACTCTCTGGGACACGGTTCTCCCGTTTGTGCCCATGAGCGGAGTGTGCCCATCGGCCACCTCGCAGGCCACAGGCCGGGGCGGCTCTGGCAGGTCGGCAGGTGCTGCAAAGCTCGGCCTGCAGGTTCCCTCCTCCCCGTGTCTGCTGCTCTCCTGTCTTGCCTGCTGGGGTGAGGGCAGAGCCCCTTCCCTCACCGTCAGGAGTGTCGCCAGCAGCACGACACGCCGTGTGTGTCCGTCACCCCGTGCTGTGGGGACACCCTCTGACCTCCTCAGAAGGGGCTGGGGAAAGCTGGGGCTGGTCAGCTCCCACCGAGATCTCTGGCTTAGAAAGATCTCTTCTGGGCCTCGCCGTTGGCGCAGCAGGTTGAGCGCAATATTGTGGAGCTGCCCGCAGCCTCTGCAGCACCAGTTTGATTCCCAGACTGCCAGGGAGATGCCCACATGGCGTCGCAGACTGCCCCTGTCTCACCCGCTGCTCCCCTCAGCAGGGTATTTCGGTCAGTCTGCCTGTCCTGCTCCCCACTCTGTCTCTGATGAATCTTCTCACCCTCCCGCACCTCTGGCATGTACCTCAGTTCTTGTATAATTAAATCTTTTTAAAAAAAAAAAGAAAGAAAGAAAGACCTGCTTGTTGCTCACACTTGGGGTTGGGGAGCAGTGGTTTGCAAAGGACAGGTCCAGATGCTGTGACTATGAGTCCTGCCAGGAATTGCCTGGCTTCTGGATATGGTGGGTTCTTGTGAACAATGGGGGTCTGCTGCTGCTCAGGCTGCAGGTTCCTTTCACCCCCCACCCCACCCCCCAGGCCCTCCCTGATCATTCACTTACAGTATCAGCAGAGGACCAAGTCTTACCTGAGCAGCCTGGAGCGCAGCCAGAGCCCCGAAGCTCCCACGCATTGGCTCAGGGGTGTCGGTTCTGATATTGCTCCAGCACCCCATTTGTCCCAGGGCGTGAGGGCGCACAGGGCAGGTTCCCGCTGGTCCATCTCCATGTGGGGAACCTGACCCATCAGTGGCCGTGAGAGGTTCTGCTGCTCCTGAGCTGCCACACAGAGCAGGAAGCGCCACTTGCGTTTCGGTTGCTGACTCCAATGCCCATTCCAGTTTTCTCTCAAACCCCCATGGCCACCTCATAGCCATAGATGTCCACCCGCCCCAGCTACTCTGGCCGGAGGGGAGCTGCTGTTCTGCGTCTCTCAGAGGGGGAGTCTCGAGCTCTGTAGCCCGCCTGTGTCCATGACCCTTCTCAGCCTTAAGGGACTGCAAAACTCCACGGAAGGCTCCTCATTCTCTTTCATCTTTGAGAACTGACAATGCACCTACCAGCCTGGGATGGCTGCAAGTCACTGGGCCATGACTGAGGCTCCTCACTGGTTACTCCCCCCTTCCTTAAACATCCACCATCCCGCAGCCAGTTGAAGAGTGAGAGTATAAATCACATCATTCGTTCGGTTGCCTCAAGCCTTCCCGTGGCCTTACTGTGCTTGAAACTTCACAAAAACCCCTTTTGACAGCATTCACTGCCCTCGCTGGTCTCAGCCCTGCCCACCCCTGCCTCCTTGCCCTGTCTCCAGCCCTCCTGGGTGAGCAGCCCTTCTTTCTTTTTTTTTTTTTTTTAAATATTTTTTGCGTCATTTTTCATTTTTGCACAATGCATGCATTTTCATCTTGGTTACATTCCCCATACAATTCCCACCCCCTTGTTTTGTTTCTACTCCCTCGTCCTCCCCTTTGTAGTGTATCTCTGGCTTATAGTTGCTTGTTGATTTTGATTTTTACTTTATTATAATTAGCATTTCCCTGGTCCCTTATTCAGGTTTTCTCAATTCCTGCTCTGAGTGAGTCCATCCAGTATTTTTCTTTTTCTTTCTGGCTTATTTCGCTGAGCATGATCCTTTCCAGCTCCATCATTGTTGATGCAAACTGCATGAGTATCTGTTTTGATTGCTGAGTAATATTCCATTGTGTGTATGTCTACATCTTCTTCACCCAGTCATCTATTTGGGGGCATTTGGGTGCCCTTCCTTCTGCCACATCCTGTTGCCACCTGGGGTCTTTGCTCTTGTTCTTGCAGAATCCCTCCCCCCATGTCTGCCCTACCACCTCTCTGACCTTGCTTTGCTCCAACCCACATGTCACTTCTGACCGCCTTGCCGGCGGGAGCTACACATTTCGTCCTGAACCACATTCTCTCCTCCCTTCGCAGTATCTTCTGCACCTAAATCATACTAACACATTTTCAAAATTTCACGCTACAATGGAATTTCCACCTGTGTCTTCAGCTCCTGAGACAGTTCTGTTTATAGGAAGAATGCTGCTGACTGACCCAAACCAGTCCTCAAACAAGAACATTCTAAAGAACAGTACACTTGAAATGTCACCTTGCCTTTTCACATGTGAACAGTTTCTCACTCTCCATCAGGAAATAGATTCAAACAGTTTTGACTAGGGAAGCTTTGTTTTAAGCGGTAATTCAAAGTGCTTCAAATGGCAAATGTCACATACAATGTCAAAGGTTTACATCATCAGCCACACTGAGTTTTTTTGCTTTATTTTAAGCTGGTGGCTTCATTTTAGAATTGCCTCACAGTCCAAATCGGTGTCAATATGTATGTCTAAACATACAAGGAATCCAGATAGGGAAAGAAGTAAAACTATCACTATTAGCAGACAATATGATAATATACATAGAGAAAACTAAAAACTCCACAGAAAAACTACTCAAGATAATCAACCAGTTCAGTAAAGTAGCAGGATTCAAAATCAACATGCAAAAATCAATAGCCTTCCTATACACAAACAATCAATCTAAAGAAGAAGAAATCAAGAAAACCATCCCTTTTATGACTGAAACAAACAAACAAAAAGCAAATAATGGGAATAAACCTAACAAAAGAGGTGAAAAACCAATACAAAGAAAATTATAAAACTCTGTTAAAAGAAATAGAAGAAGACACAAAGAAATGAAAAGACATCCCCTGCTCATGGATTGGAAGAACAAACATTATTAAAATGGCCATCCTACTGAAAGCAATATACAGATTCGATGGTATTCCAATAAAAATCTCAATGACATTCTTCAAAGAAATAGAACAAATACTAATGAAATTCATATGGAACCACAAAATACCACAAATAGCCAAAGCACTACTGATGAAAACAAGGGAAGAAGGAGGTATCACACTTCCAAACTTCAAGCTATACCACAAAGCCATAAGAATGAAAACAGTTTGGTATTGGCACCAAAACAGACACACAGACCAATGGAGCCGAATAGAGAGCCCAGAAATAAAACCACACTTATATGGAAAACTAATCTTTGACAAAGGAGCAAAGAATATGCAATGGAGCAAAGAAAGTATGTTCAATGAATGGTGCTGGGAAAACTGGGTTGCTACATGCAAAAGAAAGAAGCTTGACTACTACCTCACACCATGACAAAAATCAACTCAGAATGGATTAAAGAACAAGACATAAGACCTGCAACCAGAAACTATATAGAAGGAAATATAGGCAAAACACTACATGATATACAGCGACATCTTTACAGACTCATCACCCAAAGCAGTGATAGTGAAGGCAAACACAAACAGCTGGGACTACACCAAATTAAAGGACTCCTGTACAGCAAAAGAGACAGTAACCAAAACAAGCAGATACCCCACTGGGTGGAAGAAAATTTTTGCACACAACATTAATGATAAAGGACTGATCACAAAAATCTAAAAGGAGCTGAAGACTCAACAAAAACAAGTAAATAAAAAAAAGTAAATAATCCAGTCAAAAAAAAATGGGCTGAAGAGCTAAAAGGGAACTTCTCCAAAGAAGAAATGCAAATGGCCAACAGGCATACGAAAAAATGTTCAGCATCACCTGTAATCAGGGAAATGCAAATCAAAACTACAATGAGCTACCATCTTACACCAGTGAGAATGGCACGTATTAAAATAACTAGCAACAACAAATGTTGGCGAGGATGTGGAGAAAAAGGAACTCTATCCTGCACTGCTGGTGGGAGTGCAAACTGGTCCAACCACTATGGAGAGCTGTGTGGAGATTCCTCAACCTGCTAAAGATGGTGCTTCCATGTGATCCATCAATTCCACTCCTAGGTATTTACCCAGGGAACACAGATCATTAATTCAAAAGCACACCTGCACCCCTATGTAGCACTATTTACAATTGTAAAGTATGGAAACAACACAAATGCCCAAAAATAGATGACTGGATCAAGAAGATGTGGTGCACATGCACAATGGAATATCACTCAGCAATCAAAAACAATAAACTCATGCAATTTGCAGCAACAGGAATGGAGCTGGAAGGGATCATGCTCAGTGAAATAAGCCAGAAAGAAAAAGAAAAATACATGATGGACTCACTCAGAGTAGGAACTGAGAAAATTGAGAAAATCCCTAAATAAGGGACCAGGAAAAAGACTAATTGCAATAAAGTAAAAATCAATATCAACAAGCAAGTATAAACCAGAGACACACTACTGGCGTGGGGGGAGGAGAGGAGGAGGGATTAGGGTCAAAATAACGGGGGTGGGAATTATATGGGGAATTTAACCAAGATCAAAATGCATACATTGTGCAAAAAAGAAAAATGATGTAAAAAATATATTTAAAAAAACTACTTGAGAAAATAAAAACAAAGCAGTGCAGTCCTAACACTCATTAATAAACGATTGTTAGACACACCGTCCCGTCACTGTCAATAGATTAAGGATTTCTTCAGTGGGGACTCTGAAGGCATAATAAGAACAACCGGGTTCATTGTGCTGTTGAGCATATAAAGAAGCACCCGTATCTTCGCACAATATGATACACTGAAAATGCAAATTAAATGCTAAATCCTAGTTATTTATCTTGTTCACAAATTTTCAAGTGGGATTTCTCAGAAAGAAAAAGAAGTGTTCCTGGGCCTCCCCTCGTGGCGCAGTGGTTGAGTTTCAGGCTGTGAAGCTGCCCGTAGCTACTGCTGTGCTGGTTCGATCCCTGGCTGCTGGAGAGGGTCCCACATGGCGCGCAGACCTCTCCTGCTGAGCCTGCTGCTCCCCTCAGCAGTGTATTTCATCAGTCTGCCTGTTCCCAGCTCTGGCTCTGGTGAATTCTCTCACCCTCCCACGCTTCTGAGTGTACCCAGTGCTTGTATAGATAAATAAATCTTAAAAAAAAAAAAAAAGAAAGAAAGAAAAAAAAGTGTTCCTTACTGGAATGTGGACAATGTTCTGTATTATTTCCAGGTGTATGTATTTCCTCAAATCATGTTTGTTTTGCAATGCGTCCCTCTTAGTCTATATTTTGTGATGATTTCTGAGCCTTCTAATCAACATTAACTTGCTGCTCTTTCTGAGAGAAAGTGTTAGGAGGGGAAATGAATCCATCTTTTAGGTAGACCTAGAAGACAAGGGACAAAAGTGCTATACTGTACTGCTTGCAGAATAAAAAAATTCTAGCACTATGAAACCTTAAAAAAATGAGCTGACACTGTACTGTAAACCTAAATGTTAAATGCAAACCTATAGCAGTTCTGCCTGCCTGCTGTGTGTAAGCAAGTGTACTCTTCTAGCCTTTTCCTAATAAACCTGCTTTTGAAATAAAAAAAAAATGTAAACCTATAAAGCCCTAAAGGCAATCACAGGAGAAAAAAATTCTACTAGACCTTCGGTTTGGTGACCAGTTTTTATATAGAACACCAAAACATGATCCAGGAAAGAAAAAAATGGATAAATTGAAGTTTACTCAAATTAAAAGTTTCTATCTGCAAGGACATCACTAAGAGAATGGGGGGTGGGGGAAGATGCAGACTGGGAGAAAGTACCTGAAAAGCACATATTGGATCAAGGACTTGTATCCAAAATATCCTTAACATAAAAAGTACAATGTTTAAAATGGACAAATGATCTACACAGAAAATATACACTCACTCTGAAGATGAGCATCTGAAAAGATACTCCACACCACTTGTCCTCAGAAAAGTGCACATGCACATTAAAACAACAGTAAGGAACCGTGGTAGACCTGTGAGAATGGCGAAAACGTAAAAACACCCCAACTGTTGGCAAAGATGTGGAGCACCAGGAAGCCTCATTCTCTACTGGCAGGAACGCAAAGAGATACAAGCAGTTCTTACAAAGTTAAACACTCTCACCACATAATCTAGCAATTCTGCTATTTACCTAAAGAAATTGAAATTTTATGTCCACAAATAAGCTGCATATAACTGTTTAAAGTGATTTTATTTCTAATCACCAAAGACTAGAATTGAAGTACCTTCAATAGGTGAAGGCATAACACTGTGGTACACCCACAGAATGAAATACTACTCAGCAACAGAAGGAAATCCGAAGAAGGAGCCCAGCCTCGCGTCCACAGAGGCAAGGCAGAAGTCCCGCCGGGAGTCAAGTCAGAAGAGCACACGGAGCACGTGGCTGCATGCTGGGGTACGCCCTCATTTCTGTCTTTGACGCCTCATTAAGACGAGACTGTCCTTTGGTGAGGGCGGTCTCCGGTAAACAGAAGTCCTGCCAGGTGTCAGCAGGTGCAGCAGGGGTGCCCGGCATCAGGAGTGCCAGGAACCAGGAGGTGAAGGTCTTCGTCAGGCACAAGTCCACAGGGCACAGATCAGAGTAAGCCCAGAGCCAGCCAGGAGTCGAGGCACTGCAGAGGAGGTTTCTGTTGCTGCCAAGTCGTCAAGTCCTCTCCCACGTCCTCAGAGAGTCCGCTTTTCCCCATCGTGGCAGCTGCCACTTCGCCAATCAAATCAGATCAGTGCTCCAGCATCCCAGAAGAGGAAGGGCCAAGTACTTCACAGGCCCTGCCAGACACTGAGTGCTTGCTCAGCGATGCCATCAATGAGAACGTGGGTGACTTGGTGGAGTTTCTGCTCCTCAAGTTTCACACAAAGAAGCCACCCACAAAGGCACAAATGCTGAATGGTATCATCAAAAATTATCAGGACCTCTTTTCTGTGATGTTCAGCCAAGCCTCTGAGTGCAGGCAGCTACTGCTTGGCACTGACATGAAGTTGACCCCAGCGGCCACTCTTAGGTCCTGGAAACACCTTGGACCTCACCCTCAGTGATGTGAGCAGAGCATGCCCAAGACGGGCCTCTAGACAAATACCCTGGGTGTGATCTTCATGGATGGCAACAGTGCCCCTGAGGAAGACATCTGGGAAGTGCTGAATGTGACAGGCATGTATGCTGGGATGAAGCACTTCATCTATGGGGAACCCAGGAAGCTCATTACCAAGAGTTACTGGGGAGAGGAACAGTACCTGGAGAACCAGCAAGTGTCCAACAGTGATCCCGCACGTTATGAGTTCCTGTGAGACCTCAGGGCCCACACTAAAACCAGCAAGATGAAAGTGCTGGAGTTTCTGGCCAAGATCAATGATATGTCCCCAGTGCCTTTCCTCTCTGGTATGAAAAGGTTTTGAGAGATGAGGAAGAGAGACCAAGCCAGAGATGCAGCCTGTGCCAGGAGAGGTGCAGAGTCAGCGAGCGGGCCAGAGCCAGGGCCTGTTTCAGAGCCATAGCCAGCAACTTCTTGTAAGAAGAACACTGAGGACCAACTTTCCGAGCCAATGCGCACAGCCAAACCGATGGTAGAAGGGAGAGCTTTTCAAACCCCGTGTCCTGAGCGGGGGCTGATGGGAATCAGGAGCAGAGCTGAGGCTTTGGGCAGTTAAACTGCTGGCATTCTGGGTGTAGTTATGCTGCTGAAGCTCTTGACCAGTTAAACAGCTAAGGCTTCTGACCAGATAAACTGCTAGGCTTTGAGTAGTTAAAACTACTCAGCTGTGGGTAGTTAAAACTGCTGAACTTCGGCTACTTAAAACTGCTGGGCTTTTGGGTAATTAAGCTGCTGGAGTTTGGAACAGATAAACTGCTAAGCTTCTGGCAGTTAAACTGCTGGGCTTTTGGCAGTTAAACCGCTGGCACTTGAGCAGTTATACAGCTGGGGCTTTGGCAGTTAAAGCACTGGTGGGAGGCGTGTCTGCGGAAAAGCTCACCTATATGCCATGCACAGCTTTGCGTGAGCCTTGGTCTCTGAGCAGAGGATGCTCTCTGGGCAGGACAGGCAGCATCAGACCATGTGTCAATCAGTGAATTCTCCGTCTTTCTTCCTGTGTCAATAAGGCCTGTTACTGTCTCACGCTGCGTTTGCCTTTGGGTCCTGTTCTGCAGTCCTAAGCATAAGGTGAGGTCCCACCAACTGAGCCAAACCACAGGTTTGCTCGGTTTCATTCTCTTGATCCCTGTGAGGTCAGAGTTTCCCTCTGTATCTGAAGAGAGAAGCCATCGTTCTAAGTGTGGAACATCATGTGACTCCCGCAGCATGAGTGCATGACATCCTTTTGTGTTCCTCCTCTATAAGGATGACTTGGAGATTTCCTCTTCCCCTTTGGTATTTTAAATACTCCTATTCATACAATATTAAATTTCAAGGGCCTCCCTGGTGGCGCAAGGGATTACAGCACAGCACTATGAGGCTGTCTGCAGCCTCTGCAGCCCAAGTTCCCCAGCCAGCCAGGGAACTACCCACATGGTGCAGCACACCTCTCCTGTCTTGCCTGATGCTCCCCACAGAAGTGTATTTCAGTCAGTCTGCCTGTTCTGTTCCTTACTGTCTCTGATGAATCCACCCCCTTCACCTCTGGCCTATACCCCAGTTCTTATATGCATAAAAATAAATCAATCTTCAAAAAAAATTAAACTTCAAATTCAAAACTTACAAATGGCACTGGTCACAACAGTATGCTATTTAAATCTAATTTAGGAAGTGAGCGTTTTACTAGTTTGTAAAACAAACTGGGAAATTTTCCATCTCATTTTGTGATCTGAAACAAGGTAACATGGCATTGGAATAAGTTTTCATGCAAAAGTAAAATCACTGGGGTCAAGAAATAAAGAAAAAAATTTTAAAAATAGTTAATTCTTAGCTTTCCTTAACTCATTTAGTGTGTCACTTTGTAAAATCAAGAGATATATACCTGGATATGCTTGGTTTATTCAAGAATAGAAGAGAAATTGAATCCTAATGAAAAACTGAAAAGAAATAACCTATCAAATCACAGAAAGGCATGAATGCATCTTAAGTGAAAGGAACCAATTGTAGCAAAGGCTACATTGCTCTGTGACTGCAATGACATAACATTCTGGAAAAGGCAAAATATAGATACAATGTAAAGATCAGTGGGGTTAGGGGTTTAGGGAGAAGAGAAGGATTGGGAATTCACATCAGGAATGTTTAAGGTGATCAAACATTTCTGTGTGACATAATGGTATTCACATGACACGATGCATTTCTGAAAATCTGTAACCTCCTAGGACAGAGAATGAACCTTAATATATTCAAATTTTCAAAAGACTATTCAGAATGTCAGGTTATCCCAGGATGGAATGTAAAAGTGACAAAACAATGCAAATATATTAGAAATGGGTGAAACAATCTCACTGAAGGGGATGGAGGAGAAATATGCTCACCTTCAGCAATTGGAAATGAGTGGCGTGTGCAAGTTAAAAGCAATAGAACCTGCATGTGACATTATATGCCAGTGAGTTATTTCCTATGGGGTACAGGCTAACAATTTGATATCACTCTACACATATGGTATAACTGAACAATTAAGTAAATAGATGGCAGATGGTGAGAATCAAGTTTCTCACTGTTGCACTGAAAGTTACAGATTGGCAAAGGGGAAAGACTAAAATGATCATGTGCTAATAAAATCAGAGACATCAGATGAGGTCGTGGTTAGCTTAACATAAACACAAATGGTTACACAAAATATATACAGATATGTGTTTGTTTAATGGTTTTGTATATATACGCAAATATTTCCTTCCTTCCAAGTAGCAACAAGCACAACTAGCATCCAGATCTTGGCTTCTAACACCATTCTGTAAAAAAGGACTCAGGTAGGAAATCAGAAGATGACCCTGAAGCATCCTGTAGTCCCAGAGTGTAAGGAAGTTCTCACCACCAATGACAAAACTCATCAGAATGAAAGATAGAGGAAGCAACTGAAAGAGCTCCTGATGAAACCCCACTTCAACCCCCAACACCATTAACATGCATAGGCATGCACATACACAATCACACACAAACACTTATAAATACATATGGAAAAATTCTGAATAAATTCAACAACTCAAAGTTGGTAGTAAGTTACAAGAACAACCTTCCGTAACCAAGATAGAGTGGCCCAGTAGTAACTCATTTATTATTTAAATATATTCAGTTTAAAACAGTTAATAAGCTTGTCACTAAAGAAAAACCTTATGATAACTTAGTTAATCATGTGTTTAATAAATTTCAACACTAAGATGCTCAAAAGTTGGAAAAATTCGAGCAACAAAATAAGTGGCATCAAATTTTAACCCAAAATATAAAAATAAATATCCATGAATATATACTAACATAAATGACTGAATAAAAAATAGAAAGGAAGAATAGACAAGTGTCCCATGCAAAATAATTCAAACTATTTTATTAAGTGCTCCACCTTCAAAGAGATGAGGTGGAACTCCCCTCTCCTTCAGTATGGGCTGTAATTTCCTTCCAAACAGGGCAGTACAGAAGGAGGGGAGGGGAGTAGAGGAATTGTACAATGGAGAAACTTTATGCACATGTCCTCAGCCAAGTGATAAAAGTGAACACCAACAGTGACAAGTTATACTGATAGTCAGATGTGATGTAATAGAAACGGTATTTTAATTGTATGGTCTTCACTCCAAGAATACAGAACTATAGTCTAATGGTGAGAAAAATTGGACATAAATCCCAATTGCTGAAAATCCTGCAAAATGCCTGACACCAGCATACCTCAAATCTGCCAGTCATCAGAAACAAGCAGTCTTAAAAAGTGCATGGAAAGTACACAGCCAGAAGAAGATGCATACATTGTACAAAAATGAAAAATGATGTAAAAAATATAAAATAGAAAAAAAGAAAATACACAGCCAAGAGTAGCCTAAGGGGACCTGAGGACAAAATGCAACGTAGAGGGCCTCCCTGGTGGCACATGGGTTACTCCCAGTGCTATCAAGCTATTGCCAGCCACTGTAGCACAAGTTCAATCCCCGCCAGGAAGCTAAGGCACATGGCACAGCAGACCTCTCCTGCTCCTCTTAGCAGTGGATTTCAGTAGATCCACCTGTTCTGCTCCCCATTCTGTCTCTGGTGAATCCTCTCACCCCCTGTACCTTGGTCCTACACCTCAGTTCTTGTACGCGTAAATAAAAAGAAATCTTAAATAAATAAATAAATGCAACATGGAACTCTGGATGGGACTCTGAAACAGAAAAAGACATTATGGGGTCTCCCTGGTGGAGCAAGGGGTTAAGACACAGTACTATGAAGCTATCCGCTGCCACTGTAGCACAAGTTCAAACCCTGGCCAGGAGGCTGACCCACATGGCACAGCAGACCTCGCCTGTCTCGCCTGCTGCTCCCCACAGCAGTGTATTTCTGTACATCTGCCTGTTCTACTCCCCACTCTGTCTCTGGTGAATCCTCTCACCCCTGCATTTCTGACTTGCACCCCATAAATAAACCAATCTTTAAAAAAAAGACATTATTGCAAAAATTGAAAGTTTTAATAAAAAAGCATGCACTTGCTTAATAACATTTCATACTAATGTAAGATGGTATAATAACAGGGAAAACTGGTAGCTACTATATGGGAAATATCTGTACTAACTTCATAATTTTTCTGTAAATCTAAAACTGCTAAAGTAAAAACCTAACAAAAACCCGTTTAGATCAAAAAGAGAAAAGGAAAATATGAAGACAGTTAGAAAGAAATGGGATGTATATACAATGAGAACTATTTTTTAATACTGTATAAAGGCTTATGAGTAAAATTTCAAATCTCAGTGAAATAGATACTTGAAAATCTCAGTGGCATGGATTTATTCTCAAAATTGACTCCAGAAGAACTAGCAAACTGAAATAGAGAAGCAAATATGACAGAAGCTGAGGAAAGGCAAAGAAATTATTTAAACCAGATGTTTTTGCCAGTGAAATCTTTCAAAATTTTAGGGAACAGATAATTCCCAAGTTATAGAAACTATTTCAAAGGATAGAAATAAACCAATAGCCAGCCTCATTCATTTTCGCAAGTTAACATAGCCTGACAAAGAATATACACTTCTACATCCCAAGCCCACTTCAACCCCCAACACCATTAACATGCATAGACATGTACATACACAATCACACACAAACACTTATAAATACATATGGAAAAATTCTGAATAAATTCAACAACTCAAAGTTGGTACTAAGTTACAAGAACAACCTTCCGTAACCAAGATAGAGTGGCCCAGTAGTAACTCATTTATTATTTAAATATATTCATTTTAAAACAGTTAATAAGCTTGTCACTAAAGAAAAACCTTACGATAACTTAATCATATGTTTAATAAATTTCAACACTAAGTCCTTATAATATTCAGAATAGGAATACTACTGAAAAGGACACAAAAAATTAACTATTTCCAGGTGATCATAAACTAGCAGGACTCAAAGGATACAACTAAAGGCAATTAGAGGTAATAAGAAAATTGAAGTTATACTGAGGGCTGGATGACACGGACATCGCAACTCAGGCAGTCAGGCAGATAGAGGGCAACTTCTTCCTCCCTCCATCATTTTGTCCAATTGCTCAGCAAATGGGATGACGCCACCCACACTGGGAAGGGGAATGCACTCTGCCACCAATTCAAATGCTAATCTCTTCTGGAAACACCCTCAGACACACACCCAGGAACAATGCCGAACGAGACATCTAGTCATCCCATGATCTAGGGAAACTGACACATAAAATGAATCATCACAAAGACTGGATGAGTGAGGAAACCATTAATCAAGATAGAGAAAGCAGACAAGACCAGGAAGAGGGTTCAGCAATGCAAGTAAGGGGGTGGAAGGAGGAAAACAGAGAACTCACAAACGATACAGCCTCCAGGTACTTGGAGAAGAGCATCTTCCCCCTAAAGGAAGAGGGATATGGGGTGGAGGCCAGCACGATTAGGCACAGTTTAGAGACAGAAGGAAAGAACATGGAAGGGGCTCCCATACAGTCTATCCATTTTCTCTTGACCAGTTACACTGAAAGCATGAAGGGTTTGTGGGAGAGCATGGAAGGTGAAATAGTAATACACGCTGATAACTTGGAACAGCTACTTGGGAGAATGCAAAAGGATTGCTAAGCAATGCTGAAAGCCCTATGGAGGTCAAAAACCAAACATCTTTAACTGTGCTCATGGCACACTGGATTTTTCTCTCTCACTCCTCTACAATCAGAGCAGAAAGCAACTACCATGTTTTCCTGGAATAGTTCATCTTTACACCCAAGAGCAGAAATATGCAACTGAATTGGACAGAAAAGTATTTACAGTATTCACAGATTTTGAGACATCTGGTTAAGACAACACTGTTTTGTGTTTATATTCACTTATAAATTCTGAGCTAGAAGTACAGGAGGAAAAAGTGACAAAGGCTAAATAAATAAATAAATCTTATGAGGTTATTGCCAAATTATTGTCTTCAAACCTAGTGGAACCCGCCCTGTTATACTTTGAAATTACTTTCTATGGGTAACCACTTTCTTTCTTCAGTCTTCTTCAGTTTAGAACAGAAATCTCTACAACTATTGTTCTAAGCCTACTACTGAACTTTAGAAGCAGATAACTTGATTTATAGCTTCGCAGATCCACAGATGGGAAGAAATTCCATCCCAGAGTGATTAGTACCCAGGATCTTATAAACTCATCACATATACCTAATGTGGATAATTTAGATGATGTGATCTGTAACTTTTGAAATGATGACATTTTCGACTAGGTAGATGCTATCATGACCTCTGAGCATCGGGGGATGAGAGGAATAGTACTTCGCATATAGGCTGCATCTGACTCCTTGAGTACCAGTGGGTGAATAATGGGGGGCTGGTAATGTCTCCCAAAGATAAGCCCTAAGGTCTGGACCTGTGAGTAACACATTATTTGCAAGAGGATTTATTGATGGTATGATTAAGGACTTAGAGACAAAGAGTTTATCATGAGTTACCCTGTGGGTCTTAAGTGCCATCACAAATGTCTTTCTGATTATCAGTAAAACAGACACACCACTGAACGGAAAAAATATTTGCATATCATACATCCTACATGAGGTTAATATCTATAGAGAGCTCACACAAACTCAACAAGGAAACAAAACATTAAAAACGGGCAGAAGAGACCGGGCGTGCAGGGGAGCGCGTCCCTGGCACCGGCATTTTGCAGCAGGGACCTTTCTTTGGTGGAGACTGTGTGAAACCAGCAGAAGGCTCCCCGAGGAGCCAGAAGTAAGGCTGGGAGGCTTGCCCATGCCAGACGCCTTCTAGCCTGCAGTCTCAGCCCAGAGGGGAGCGGCACCCACACCTGGGGCAGACCGGGCATGCAGGGGAGCGCGTTCCCGCATCGCCATTTTGCAGCAGGGACCTTTCTTTGGTGGAGACTGTGTGAAACCAGCAGAAGGCTCCCTGAGGAGCCAGAGGTAAGCTGGGAGGCTTGCCCATGCCAGGCGCCTTCTAGCCTGCAGTCCCAGCCCAGAGGGGAGCGGCACCCACCGCTGGGGCAGACTGGGCGTGCAGGGGAGCGCGTCCCCGGCACCGGCATTTGCAGCAGGGACCTTTCTTTGGTGGAGACTGTGTGAAACCAGCAGTAGTCCCCCAGAGGAGCCAGAGGTGAGCTGGGAAGGTCGCCCAAGATGCCGGCCAGTACCAGCAACACAGTGTCACAAGGAATACGGCAAATTAGAAAACAGGCAGTAGGGAGTAGAAAAACCATATGCAACCCAGCAACTCCTCAGCAAAAAAGCACACCACAAAAAGAAAACCATCTACCAGATTGCAACGACAGTAACCTGGAAGAACTTCTGAGCCTTCCAGATAGAGAATTTAAAATTGCTGTGATTAAAAAACTGACAGAAGTCATAAAGGAAAACAATGATAAGGGAAAAATAATTAATGACCAGAAGAATGAAATTGAGTCCCTAAAGAGGGAAGTAAAAGAAATGCAGGAGATCAAAGAATTAATGGAGGCGCTAAAGAACTCTGGGAAAAGCAATGAAAGCAGAATAGATGAAATGGAAGAACGAATAAGTACTCTTGAAGACACAGAAATAAAAAGAACTAAAACAGAAAAGGAAGGAGAAGTAAGAAGGAAAAAGACCGAAAAAGACTTCAGGAACTATCTGACTCCATGAGGAAAGGAAATATAAGAGTTATAGGAATCCCAAAAGGAGAGGAGAGAGATGTAGGAACAGAGAAAATATTCAAGGATATAATTGAAGAGAACTTCCCAAACGCGAAGAAGGAGCTGAAAATTGATATACAAGAAGCAAGAAGAACACCAAACTTCCATGACGAAAGGAAAAATACAGCAAGACACATAATAGTAAAGCTCCCAAGAATCCAAGACAAGGAAAAAATAATGAAACTGACAAGAGGGAAGAAACAGATAACATTCAAAGGGAAACCAATCAGACTGACATCAGACTTCTCCGAAGAAACACTACGGGCAAGGAGAGAGTGGAGGGACATAGTCAACAGACTCCAAGAAAACAGATGCCAACCAAGAATACTCTATCCCGCAAAGCTCTCCTTCCTCTATGAAGAAAGAATAAGGACCTTCCCAGACAAACAGAAACCCTGGAATTTCATTGCAACTAAACCCCCACTCCAAAAAATACTACAAGGAGTCCTAAAGCCAGAACCTCAGAGGGACGAATAACAACAAAAGAAGGCCAAAAAAAGTTATTAAAAGAATAAATAAATAAAATCAAAGGAAAGACAAACACAATGGCAAATACAGATGCTAACATATCAATACTAACTCTAAATGTAAATGGACTAAACTCTTCAATAAAAAGACACAGAGTCGCAGGCTGGATTAAGAAACAAAACCCAACCTTTTGCTGTCTCCAGGAAACACATTTAGCTGCAAAAGATAAAAATAGACTCAAAGTTAAAGGATGGAAAACAATTCTACAAGCAAATGGACCAAAAAAGAAGGCAGGAACAGCTATACTCATACCAGATAAAACAGATTTCAAACTCAAAAAGATAAAAAGAGACCCCAGTGGTCATTACATTATGATCAAGGGGACAATACTTCAAGAAGAAATAACACTCATTAACATATATTCACCAAACGAAGGAGCACCAAAATATATCAGACAACTATTGGCATCTCTGAAAACAGACATCAGAGAAAACACATACGTAGTGGGAGACTTCAACACACCACTATCAACAATGGATAGATGAACAAGACAAAAAATAAGTAAAGACACTAAAGTTCTAAATAAGGATCTAGAGCGCGTGGGCTTAACAGACATCTATTGAACACTAAACCCAAAAAAATCTGAGTATACATTTTTCTCAAGCACACACGGATCATTCTCCAGAATCGATCACATACTAGGGCACAAGACAAACATCAACAGATACACCAAGATTGAAATCATACCAACCATCTTTTCTGACCATGAAGGCATCAAACTAGAAATAAACCATAAAAAGAAGGCAAGGTACTCTCCTACCTCATGGAGATTGAAACCCACACTACTGGAAGTCCACTGGACTAACGAGGAGATCAAAGAAGAAATTAAAAAATTCTTTGAATTGAATGACAAGGAGGACACCAATTTCCTAAATGTATGGGATGCAGCAAAAGCAGTAATAAGAGGAAAATATATAGCAATAGATGCTCACATCAAGAAACAAGAAAAAACTCAAAGAAACAACCTAATCTCGAAGCTCAAAGATCTAGAAAAAGAACAACAACAAAAAAAACCCCAAAACCAGTAGAAGAAAAGAAATAATAAAAACCAAAGCAGAAATAAATGAAATTGAAACTAAAAAAAACAATCCAAAAGATCAATGAAACCAAGAGCTGGTTCTTCGAAAAAATCAATAAAATAGACAAACCCCTAGCCAGGCTCACAAGGGAAAAAAGGGAGAAAGCACAAATAAACAGGATAATAAATGAAAGAGGAGAAATCACAACGGACACAGCAGAAATCAAAAGAATAATTAATAACTACTATGAACAGTTATATGGAAACAAGTTCAACAATCTAGAGGAGATGGACAAATTCCTACAACTCTACAATCACCCAAAGCTAGATAAAGAAGAAATAGAACACCTAAACAGACCAATTACAACTAGCGAAATTGAAATGGTAATCAAAAACCTCCCCAAAAACAAAAGCCCAGGACCTGATGGATTTACAAATGAATTCTACCAAACATTCAGAGATGAATTGGTACCTATCCTTCACAAAATCTTCCAAAAAATTGAGAAGGAAGGTATAATACCTAACACATTCTATGAGGCCAACATTACACTAATACCGAAACCGAACAAGGACAACACAAAAAAAGAAAACTATAGGCCAATCTCCCTAATGAACACTGATGCAAAAATCCTCAATAAAATTTTAGCTATCAGAATCCAACAGTGTATCCATAAGATAATTCACCATGACCAAGTAGGATTCATTCCAGGGACACAAGGATGGTTCAACATCCGAAAATCAATCAACGTTATCCAACACATCAACAAAAAGAAATATAAAAACCATATGATAATATCAATAGATGCCAAGAAAACTTTCGACAAAGTACAACACCCATTCATGGTAAAAGCCCTTGAAATTCTTGGGATATAAGGAATATACCTCAACATCATAAAGGCCATATACGACAAGCCAACAGCCAGTATCATTCTCAATGGTGAAAAGCTGAAAGCATTTCCATTAAGAGCTGGAACAAGACAAGGATGTCCACTCTCACCACTGCTTTTCAATATAATACTGGAAGTCCTAGCAAGAGCAATAAGACAAGAGAAAGACATACAAGGAATCCAAATAGGAAAAGAAGAAGTCAAACTATCACTATTTGCAGATTATATGATAATCTACGTAGGGAACCCCAAAAACTCCATAGAAAACTAATTAAACTCATCAATCAGTTCAGCAAAGTGGCAGGATACAAAATCAACATGCAAAAGTCAGAAGCCTTCCTATACACTAACAATAAATCTGAAGAAGAAGAAATGAAAAAAACCATCCCTTTTATTATCGAAACAAAAAAAATCAAATACTTGGAAATAAATCTAACAAAAGAGGTAAAGGATCTTTACAAAGAAAACTATAAAACACCGTTAAAAGAAATAGAAGAAGCTACAAAGAAATGGAAAGACATCCCCTGCTCATGGATTGGAAGAATAAACATTATTAAAATGGCCATCCTACCAAAAGCAATATACCGATTCAATGCTATTCCAATAAAAATTTCAATGTTATTCTTCAAAGAAATAGAACAATTATTGATGAAATTCATATGGAATCACAAAAAAACCCGAATAGCCAAAGCTCTCCTGAAAAAAAAAAGAAGTGAATGGAGGCATCACACTCCCAGATTTCAAACTATACTACAAAGCCATAATCATCAAAACTGCATGGTATTGGAACAAGAAAAGACACACAGACCAATGGAATCGAATAGGAAATCCAGAAATAAACCCAGAGATTTATGGTCAACTAATATTTGACAAAGGAGCAAAGAATATGCACTGGAGCAAAGAAAGTTTGTTCAATAAATGGTGCTGGGAAAACTGGGTCACTACATGCAAAAGAATGAAGCTTGACTACTACCTCACACCATACACAAAAACCAACTCAAAATGGATTAAAGAACTAGACATAAAACCTGAAACCATAAAATACATAGAAGGAAATATAGGCGAAACACTACGGGATATGCACATCAAAGACATCTTTACAGACACATCACCCAAAGCAGTGATAGTGAAGGCAAAGATAAACAGCAGGGACTACATCAAATTAAAGAGCTTCTGCACAGCAAAAGAGACAATAACAAAAACTAAAAGAAACCCCACCCACTGGGAGAACATTTTTGCACACAACACTAATGATAAAGGACTGATCACAAAAATCTGCAAAGAGCTGATGAGACTCAACAACAACAAAGAAAATAATCCAGTGAAAAAATGGGCAGAAGAGCTAAAAAGAAACTTCTCTGAAGAGGAAATGCAAATGGCCAACAGGCATATGAAAAAATGTTCACCATCACTCGTAATCAGGGAAATGCAAATCAAAACTACCATGAGATACCATCTAACACCAGTGAGAATGGCACATATTAAAAAACTAGCAACAACAAATGTTGGCGAGGTTGTGGAGAAAAAGGAACTCTCCTGCACTGTTGGTGGGAGTGCAAACTGGTCCAGCCACTATGGAGTGCTGTGTGGAGATTTCTGGACCTACTAAACATAGAGCTTCCATATGATCCAGCCATTCCACTCCTAGGTATTTACCCAAAGGACACAGAAACATCAACTCCAAAGAGCACCTGCACCCGTATGTTTATAGCAGCACTGTTTACAATAGCTAAGCTTTGGAATCAACCCAAATGCCCAAAAACAGATGACTGGATCAAGAAGATGTGGTACATATACACCATGGAATATTACTCAGCATTCAAAAAAGATAAACACATGCAATTTGCAGCAACATGGATGGAGCTGGAAGGGATCATGCTCAGCGAAATAAGCCAGAAAGAAAAAGAAAAATACCGGATGGTCTCACTCATAGCAGGAATCTAGAAAACTTAAATAAGGGACCAGGAAAATGAATATCATAAGAAAGTGAAAATCATAATCAACAAACAACTATGAACCAGAGACACTTTATGAGGGGAGGGGGGCGGGGTGGGAGGGATTGGGCTCAAAATAAAGGGGTTGCAATTGTTTGGGGAACATAAAAATAAAAAAATTAAAATTAAAAAAAATAATAAACTGCTTTCCACCACTGTCAAAAAAATAAATAAATAAATAAAAGACTTATGACATCTAAAAAAAATAAAATAAAATAAAAACGGGGAGAAGATCTCTGACAGCCACTTCTGCAAGTGTCTGTGGTTCACAGGCAAATGAAAAGATGCTCATCACTAATCATCAGGGAAATGAAAATCAAAACCACAATGAGATATTACCTCACACCATGGGAACGCCCTTATTCAAAAAACCAAAAACAAGTGCAGGAAACTATGTGGAGAAAATAGAACCCTCACAGGGCACTGATATACTAATCCCATGGAAAGCAGTATGGAAAGCAATATTTCTCAAAATATTAAAATTCAAATATCATGATACAGCAGTTCCACTCTTAGATACCAATCCAAAGAATGCAAAAACATTACTTTGAAGAGATATTTGCACTTCTACATTCACTGCAATACTATTCACAAGAGCCAAATTATGAAATAACCTCAACACTCAACAGCAGAGAAGTGAAGGAAGATGTGTACAACAGAGCCGAGGCACACAGCAGGGAGAGAGAAGGGAGAGGGTGGACATGGGAGGGGAGAGCACAAGGGATAATGGTGACAGGTCATGGTTGCTTGTGATAGTGGAAGAATTATGGAGACTACACTCGAGGGGAGAAATCAATTATTGTACAAAAATGAATAATGATGTAAGAAAAATGAAATAAATAAAAAGGAAAAAGAAAACAGAAGAGGTGGTATATACACAAAATGGAAGACTACTCCATTGCAGTCAAATAAGATGAAATTTTGTCTTTTGTGACAACATGGATGAAACTGGAGAGGATTATGAAACACAAAATAAAGTCAGGAGAAAGAAAAATACAGGATGACTTCACTCGTATATAGAATACAAAGATACAAAACAAAGAAACATAAAACTAAACCAAAACAAACCTAGAAATCTAACTGCAGAGGAAAATAGAGGGTAGGGAGCCGAGGGCGGAGGGGCCCAATGCACTAGAATGGACGATGGTGGGGGTTATTTAGAGTCTCCTGGTGGCCATGATAGGGTAACATACATTTGAACAGATACGAGGCTATACCCTACCATCCCCTAAAATAGATACCGTGTTGTAAATCAACACGTCCTCTCAATAAAAGAGAGGACGGAGGTTAGATACACATAGGAGAGCAGGTAATATGAAGATGGAGGCAGAAATTGGAGTGAAATAGTCACAAACCCAAGAATGTGAAAGAATATGACAGACACCAGAACCTAGAAAAGGAAAGAATTAGATTTTGCCACCCCAGGCTGCACTGGGAGCAATTTGTTAGCACCTTGAATTTGGACTTCTGGACTGTGAGAACTGGGACAGAATAAATTTCTGTTGTTTTAAGTCACCAAATTTGTTATCAGTCATAGAAAATTGATACACTGTGATATATGATAATAATGGGTCACCCAACCAGACTTGCAATTCCTAGAATAAATCCCATTGGATCATTTATATTATTTTCTTCTGTGTGTCAAGTTGTATTTACTAATATTTTGTTTGTAACTTTTGCATTTAAAAAAAAAATACCCTCTGTCAAAAACACTGACAACAAACACTCCTATCACTGGCTATATTTGTCTCAGAGAACAATGAATTCTCTCTCCATCAGATAAATACTAAGCACTAAGGAAAAACTCCTGGTATGGTAAATGATTTTCACAGTATTTCTTTAGGAAAACATAAAACTGATGCCTCAAAAACAAGGAGGGACAGACTTTTTAAAATTTTCTGAGATCTCCAGCAAGGCAAAATTGCCTACTTCAAAAACCTCAGTAAATCTGAGGTTATTATTTCTGGATGATAAAGTCTAATGTGGTAAAAGTCAATTTAATATGGTTTTCATCTTTCTCTTGAAGTCAAGGCTTCATTTGTGCTTACCATTTGTAAATGATACTACACAACTGAACATTAAGTATCACTGTGGTTACTTTTTTCTATTGGCTATCTGTAATGTTAGATGGGAAATAGGAACAATTTTGTGTTTAGCAGCATGGAAAGCAGATTGAACATTCAACAGCCACAAGCCCACAGTCCTTTAAATAAGAAATTAAGTGAATGACTTAAGCGAGACAAAGAGAAATATTCATCCGAAGAATTTTTCTCTCTGTTTAAAGGGGAAAAAATAAGAAGAAAAGTAAAAAGTATTTTTGGGTATCTTTTTAGATGTGTGTTGAATGTACAAGTGCAAATAAGATGTTTTCAAAGTCCATGTTTTAACTACATGCTGCCATCTACCGGACAATTTTCAAAGCCTTTTTACTTTCATGGTAACAGAAAGTGTCATGGAGGTAAACAGCGGAATATTTGTTTTCCTAATAAGCCTTTATCACTTAAAATTCAAGACAATGGAATGATGTGTTCAAATATTATTTTTAATTTTATATTTTTAACTAAGGACAGCCAAAGTTTAGTAACATGAAAGCATAATTAATCTCAGAGTTGAACAGATACAAAGTTTCACACCATTTTATAACCTGCTGCTATACTGTAATAGTAAAACTATGAGACTTTTTAAAAAATCAATTCTATGTGGTCAAATTGAACTCTTGCATTCATATTCATTTCTGTTACACATGTAGTGAAAATACTCTGCTAATAATAATGTCGTTAAACTGAAGATTCCAAAAGCTTCCTCTTTTGGGAAAAGGAGATAATTATGCCTAATGTTTTTGAAAAGTATATTTAGATGAATAATTTCATATCAAGTAAATACAATCTCTTAATTTTCAAGATTTTGAAATTCAGAAAAGTGTGGCAATAAATGACTGCTAAATACATGTGAAGTATCAGCTGGAAATATCACTAAGGAATTTGCTTTCTATTTAAAAAGCCATTAAAATCTAATTAAATATGAATAACTAGGAATAAAATAACATTGTTTCTTCATTAGAGTGAACTGCTCAAGTGTGAGCTAATCTACAGAGACAGTAGCAAGAACGAAGGGCAATAGGCATTAGGTTCAATGAACAGTGTCTTATCCCCAGTCCTTTCTATATCAAACTTACATTCACCTCCCATCTGCTTTTCACACAATAAACACTGAAATACATAATAATAGACTAGGGATTTTAAGTCTAAAATTAAGACTCTAGTCAAACAATGTGTAAAGTAATGATTCTCCTCAACAAAATCCATGCCAACAGAATCCAACCATGCACCAAAGGGATAATAATACATCACGATCAAATGGGATTCATGCCAGGGGCACAAGGATGGTTCAACATATGAAAATCAATCAGTGTAATCCAATACTTCAACAAAAAGAAAAATAAAAACCATAGGATCAGAACAATAGATGCTGAGAAAGCATTCGACAACGTCTAACATCCGTTTATGATGAAGGCCCTTGAAATTCTCAGGATAGAAGGAACATACCTTAACATGATAAAAGCCATATACAACAAACCCACGGCCAATATTATTCTCAATGGCGAAAAGCTGAAGGCCTTTCCTTTAAGATCAGGAACAAGACAAGGATGTCCTCTCTCACCACTGCTCTTCAATATAATACTGGAGGTCCCAGCCACGGCAATAGGACAAGAGAAAGACATACAAGGAATCCAGATAGAGAAAGGAGAAATAAAACTATCACTATTTGCAGACGATGTGATAATACACAGAGAACTCAAAATTCTCCACAGAAAAACCACTGAAAATAATCAACCAGTTCAGTAAAGTAGCAGGATACAAAATCAACACGCAAAAATCAGTAACCTTCCTATACACAATCAATCTAAAGAAGAAATCAAGAAAACCATCCCTTTTATAATTAAAACAAAAAAAAGTGAAATACATGGGACTAAACCTAACAAAAGAGGTGAAAGAACCTATACAAAGAAAATTATAAAATACAGTCAAAAGAAATAGCAGACACAAAGCAATGGAAAGACATCCCCTGCTCATGGACTGGAAGAATTAACATTATTAAAACGGCCATTCTACCAAAAGCAATATACAGATTCAACACTATTCCAATAAAAATCTCAATGACATTCTTCAAAGAAATGGAACAAATACTGATGAAATTCATAAGGAACCACAAAAAAATCACAAATAGCCAAAGCTCTACTGATGAAAACAAAGGCGACAGGAGGAATCACACTTCCAAACTTCAAGCTATACTACAAAGCCATAATAATGAAAACAGTTTGGTATTGGCACAAAAACAGACACACAGACCAATGGAGCCGAATAGAGAGCCCAGAAATAAAACCACACTTACATGGACAACTGATCTTTGACAAAGGGGCAAGGAATATGCAATAGAATGCGGACAGTTTTTTCAATAAATGGTGCTGGGAAAACTGGATAACCGCATGCAAAAAAAATGAAACTAGACCACTACCTCTCACCATGCACAAAAATCAACTCAAAATGGATAAACAAACTGGACATAAGACCTGAAACCATAAAACACATAGAAGAAAGTATAGGTAAAATACTACAAGACATACAACTCAATAACATCTTTAAAAACTCATCACCCAAAGCAAAGAAAGTCAAGGAAAAGATCAACACATGAGATTACATCAAACTTAAAAGCTTCTGCACAGCAAAAGAGACATTAACCAAAACAGAAACACACCCAATTGATTGGAAAAAAATCGTTGTACTCCAGTCAACTGATAAGAGACTTGATCACCAAGATATACATAGAACGCACGGACTCAACAAAAACAAAATAAACAATCCAGGCAAGACATGGGCAGAAGTACTTAAAAGACTTTTCTCCAGAGAGGAAATGCAAATGGCCAACAGGCATAGGAAAAAGTGTTCAACATCCCTTATCATCAGGGAACTGCAAATTAAAACCACATTGAGATACCACCTTACAACAGTAAGAATGGCACATAGCAAAAAATCAAGCAACAGCATATGTTGGCAAGGGTGTTGGGAAAAAGGAACTCTCCTATGTTGCTGGTGGGAGTGCAGAGTGGTCCCACCACTATGGAAAGCTGTCTGAAGGTTCCTCAGTCTACTAAAAATGGAGCTACCATATGACCCAGCAATTCCACTCCTAGGGATCTACCCAAAGGACACAAAAACACTGATTCAAAAGAACACCTGTACCCCTATGTTTATTGCAGCCCTATTTACAATAGGCAAAATCTGGACACAACCCAAATGTCCAAAAATAGATGACTGGATCAAGAAGATGTGGCATAAATACACAATGGAATATTATTCAGCAATCAAAAAAGATAAACTCATGCCATTCACAGCAATGTGGATGGAGCTAGAAGGAATTATGTTCAGTGAAATGAACCAGAAGGAGAAAGAAAAATATCAGATGGTTTCGCTTATAGCAGGCAGATAGGGGGACCAAATAAGACATCAGTGTAATAAAACAGTAACAGTACAAAACACAACAAAGTAAAAACGGACAATTATAAATCAGAGACATCCTGCAGGGGAGGAGGAGGGAGAGGGATCAGAGGGAGACAGGGAGGAGCACAGGGGCCTCAGGTGATGGTGCACGGGTGCAGTGGGGAAGGAAACTCTATGGGGACTACACCTGAAAGGGTGAGGGGGAGGAAGCAAATATTCTTTAAAAATGAACAATGATGTAAAAAAAAAATGATTCTCTCTAAAGATAGCTTTTAAGTTTCTCATAACTCCAGTTTTCAGCTTATTAATGCCAACAAATTTCCATGTTAGGACATTAGTAATAAACTATATTACTATAAATGCCTACAGGATCTACTGTAGTCATGTGGCTCCAGAGATAGAGAAATATACAGGGTTAAGTGCTGATGGCCAGCCTCGGCAAAATGTCATGTCAGGGGTTCCTGAAAGGATAAGATGGCCTAGGCAACACGTTAAGGGCTGAAGGGAAGGGAATGAGGCAGATACTCACGCTTCTTTTTGGTGCAAGTATCTCCTACTGAGGGGCTCAGCAGGGTCTTTATTTATACTTTTTTAGCAAGCAGTGAGATTACATTATCATGTGTATAGAAACAAAGCAGAAACAATCAGTGCATCCCTTACACTTTTCATTTGTTATGTGCCTTCCGCAAGAAAGCAACCTTCAAGGTTAATAGATAGAAAACTGAGCCTTACACCAGAACTTATTATTTCAGTTAAACAATTTTCTAAGACAGTTGATAGCCGTTGGTACACTCCTATCAGCTAAAGCCTAAGCATCAAAAGACTCTTCTATGCATATGGGCTTCAGCCAGAAACCAGCTGCTTCTCAGCTATCAGAACTTTTTTTACCTAGAAACTCCTTAACACAATTAACTTCATTTAAAAACTTTCCTAAGAAACTTCTTTAAAAACAAAAAAGGAAACTTCTAAAAAGGCAAAAGAAGGACTTACTACAATTGTTGTGCAGGATTGCTTGTCAGGCATGTTCAATAAATTGTCTCCCATTGTCAAGTGGGCCAAATTTTTAATAACTAATTTCTAAACATAATTTTCTGTGCCATTTACTTACAGTATGCTGATACGTATAATTTATTGCCTAATGTACTTTCTGAGAAATTTTTCTCTTTTTATGACCAAAAACAAAAAACAAAGGGATGTTATAGCTTCAGCCCCCCCGGTGTGAGGCACAAGGAATCTTCAGCCCCACGGTGTGAGGTCCTTTAACTTCAGCCCCAAGGTGTGAGGCCCTTTTTCTTAGCTGCTTGCCAGTGTCTTATCTGGCTGGGGCAACAAGGGTCCCTGCAGCAGTTAAGTCAAAATCCATGTCACAAACCATAAAAATGGAAACATATTTGATAGATTGGATTTGATTTTAGCGAAGGAACTTTTGAAAACAAAACTCGTACCATCTAAAAGCACCACCAAAAATTCCTTTGGCAGTGAACTCTGAGGCTGGAATGGATAATACGAAAAGGTCAACATGGATCTTCTGATTCAGCAACCTGTCACGCAGGGCTTGCCCCACAGTCAACCACAAGCAGATGTGACCTCTAAGAAATACCCTATCCATTAGAGAAATCAGCTTGTAGTTTCCCGTCTCTAAACTACATATTCTGAGATGCTATAACACACAGAATCCCATTTCTGACACAGTCCATGTTTTGATTTGGAATAAGAGGTATAGTCTCAACCTTTTATGAAGGTGTAGAATTACTATCAGACATCAAAGAAAGTATAATAAGTTATACTTTTCTAAACTAGTTATCACAATAGGTTGTAGACATTTAAGTTAGTAAAAAAGCACTTTATAAGCTATAGGTTTAGAAGTGATTTGGAGTCTATTTTTATTAAATAAGATAGTCATTGTTAAACAACTCTCAGAGAGAAAAAAATGGGCTTACGAAAAAACACGTCATTCCAAAAATTTTTTGAAAAAGACCACAATATACCTGCCCTAATAAAATGCTATGATACATCAAAATACTATTGAGACACAGGGCAAGCTAGGAATTATGCAGTTTTAGGGACAGTGCAGGAGGGGACCTCTGAAGAATTTAGGGAGGCTTCAGAGATAAGGACAACCAAGGGAATGTAACCAATTCCACTGGGAAAAACAAACATCCCAGAATCACAGACAATTGTCCCGGTTTTCTCCAGGTGATAAGATAAAGTGTAGAGATGCTCACCTGGAGGACTAAACCATAAAGATAAAGCGATAAGCATAACAAATGGGGAAAGACAGACCTGTTAGATAAGGAATGTGAAGATCCCCCACTCAGTAGCAAATTAAGTGAGACAGCTGGAGAGCTAACCAATCAAAAGAGACTGGTGGAGCTTTAGAATAATCAGGGAAAGAAGGTCTATATTCCCTGAGACATGACTCCACTTTGGCTTCCTTGCCCCTCCCAGGCCTGGTTCCCTGGCCTGGGAGTCCCACTTTATTTCTGTTCTTTTTCTCCTCAATAAACTTTTTCTTTCTCTAAACAAATCTGCCTCTTCTTGCTTGCTGGCCTGAGCATCTGCGAAGTTCCTGCTGCGGCTTCGTGAGACACCAACCCATGGGGGTCTAGCGGCTGGGGCTCAGCGCTGCCCTGCAGCCAGGGATCCGTTCCTGGCTGGGAGACTAGGCCTGACAATTCCAGTATCACTATGATACATCAGTACAGACATAAATATTAGAGGGATAAAATAGAAAATTTAGAAATAGCTAATCAGTGAGTGTTAAAGTTAGCTTATCAAATAGGTAGAGAAGTGATGGATTATCAAAAAACACAGTCTTGCTATAACTAGCCAACCGATTGAAAAAAAGTCTATGTTACCTGACATAGGACACCAAAATAAATTCCAAGTAAATTAACAATCAAAGTTTCTTCTTCAAAGAGACACATGCTCTTCTATGTTCACTGTAGCACTATTTACAGAAGCCAACTTCAAGAAAGTACCTAAACGCCCAATGACACACAAGTAGATTAAGAAAACGTGGTATATAATGTCACACCTGGGAAAATGGCTTATATCAAAAAGACCAGGGACAGTGTTGAAAAGGACATAGCAATAAAGAGACTCTTGCACTGTGGGTAGGAATGTAGACTGGTCCAGCCTCTATGGAAAATAGTATAGAGATTTCTCAAAAGATTGAAATAGATCAACCATATGCTCCAGCAATTTCACTCCTAGTTATACACCTTATATTCACCGTAGCACTATTTACAATAGCCAAACTACAGAAACAAAGTGCCCTATGACAGATGAGTGGATTCGGATGATGTGGTTTATATACAAAAGGACTACTCAGCTATTAAAAATAATAATAGGGGCTCCCCGATGGCACAGCAGTTGAGCGCCACTGCGAAGCTGCCCGCAGCCTCTGCAGCACCGGTTCGATTCCCCGCAGGCAAGGGAGAACAACACATGGCGCAGCAGACCTCTCCTGCCTCACCCGCTGCTCCCCTCAGTAGTGTCTTTGGTCCGTCTGCCTGTTCTGCTCCCACTTTGACTCTGGTGAATTCTCTCACCCTCCCGCACTTCTGACCTGTACCTCAATTCGTGTATAAATAAATAAATAAATCTTAAATAATAATAATAATAAACTCTTGCGTTTGCAATAACGTGGATGGAACAGGAGGGGATTATGCTAAACAAAACATGTCAGAAGGAGAAAGACAAATGTGTCACTTACAGGTGGAAAACAGAGAAACAAAACAAAGAGTCAGATTAAACCAAACCAGTAACAAATTCGAGAAATCTGACTGCAGAATTGAGGCTACAGAGGGAGTAGAAAGAGAGCAAAGTGGGGAGGAGGCACAGCCAGCTATGGTGGACTATTGGTGCCTTGGTGGCAGATGTGGTAGGATAACATACATCTGAAGGGTATGATCCTAGACCTCTAAATCATATACAATGTTCTAATCCACTGTTACCTCAAAAACAAAAGTGGTATATATTCATAATTGAATACTATTCAGCAGTTAAAAAAAAAAAAGATGAACTCTTGCCATTGCAACAACATGGATGGAACTGGAAGGGATTATAAACAGATAAGGAGAATAACAAACATCCGACTGGGTCACTTATGTGTGAACTATAGAGAAATAAAACAAAGGAATAAACAAAAAACAAACTAAATGAAACCCTAAAGATCTAACTGCAGAACTGAGGCTACCAGACAGGGCAAGTAGGGAGTGGGGAAGCACATTGTGGAGGGGCTCTGCTGGAAGACTATGAGTGCCTTGATGGTGGACATGGGGTGGGAACGTACATCTGAAGAGGTGTGAACCTATGCTCTGAATGATTTATGGTGTTGTACTAACATTACCTCAATTTAAAAAATACAGTAAGGAAATAAATAGAAATGTTCTCATAAAATAGGCCTTTTTTGAACACAGCAACAATTAGCAATAACATACATGAAATGACTAATTTAAAAAATTTAACTTCATAAAGCAAATACCACAAAACAAAAAAAGTTAGAAAAAATGTTTTAGATATTTATGACAAATTATTAGGGCCCTTAATATGGAAAGGAGTCCTTCAAAAGAAAAACAAACACTGTCTGATTTCACTCATGGGTGAAATGTAGAGGAATAGATACAACTAAACCAAAACAAACCCTACCAATCTTACCGCAGGATTGAGGCCACCAGAGCTGAGGGCCCAGGATTACTGCTGGGGGAAGGACTATGGGGAAGGAACATGGGTACTTTGGTGGTGAGTAGGATGTGGTAATATACATCTGAAAGGGATGAACCTAGATCCCAAATCATTCACAGTGTTGTTTTTATTTTTACATTGACAGTGACAGTGTTTTTAAAACGTCTCCTCCATAAACAAACACAATTTTTAAAATTAGCAAAAAAAAAAAAGACTTCAAATCAATAAAAGGAACACCTCACTTTATAAAAGAAATAAGTCATAAAATAAATATTCAGCCTCCCTGATAACCAGAGATAAAATTATTGTGATTCCATTTTCATAAACAAAGCTTTCCCACAATTACAAAACCCACTGTGGTTTGGGTAGAGGAAAACAGTGCTCAGGTACTATGTTGCTGGGAGTCTACATGAGTAAACCTTTCAATGAGTCAATATAGATAAAAATCTTTCAACAGTCCCATGCCTTTAACAAAGTAGTTTCTCCTGGCAGGAATTTATTCAAAGAGGCATTCCCTTTCTAGAGCTGCTATCACAAATGACCGCAAATTTGGTGGCTGAAAGCACTGGAAGTCATTCTCATGGATCCGGAGGCAAGAAATCTGAAATCAAGGTGTCAGTAAGGCCACACTCCTCCAAGGGTCCTTGGTGACACTCTGCTCCTTGCCCCGTCCAGTTTCGGGTGGTGGCCAGCATCCTTGAGGTTGAGACCACATCACTGCAATCTCTGCCTCTTTACATCCCCTTCTCCTCCTCTGTGTGACTCATCTCTCTCTGTCCCTTCCTTGTAAGGATATCTGTGGTGGGATTTAGGCCCTACATTCATATTCCAAGATTATCTGCTCATTTTATGATCCTTACCTTAATCACATAAGCAAAGACCCTTCCCCACAGAAAATAACATTCACAGCTTCTAGTGAGTTGGCTTGGACAGCTCTCAGGGGCTGTGGGGGATGTCTGCCTACCATAGAAGGTAGTAATGGAATCACCATCTAAGGATGTTATTCCAGCATTATGTATCATTAAAAAACGAAAGAAATTATCTAAATGTTTAACAGCAGGGTGTCAGTTAAACAAATGAGAATACACTCATATAGTGAATAGACAACCATTTAACATGATGCTGATGTAAATCATTCCCATTATATACTGTTGCATTTTAAAATCATCTATAATTTAGTGGCATACAGTAACAAATACTGCAGGCAAGATCTAGCGACAGATACTAAAATCAGTGGGCAAAAGTTTGAGGAGAAAAAAGGATATCATGTAGTCTTAGAGTGTCTACCTCAAGATATTTATTGATATTGATTGCAAAAGGAAAAATAGTAACTTTACAGTGAAGAAAGTCAGCAGTACCACCCAAAGCATGTTTTCCAGGTTAAGATGACCAGTAATAAGATACATCAGCATTAGGGAACCAAAGGGCGACTGACTGATAAGACACATAAATTCTGCGGTATCCTTCACCAAATGCATAGCCTCTACCTAATCAAGAGAAAATATCAAATGAACTGAAACTGAGGGATTTTTCACACAATAACTGATTAGACTCTCCAAACATATCAAAATCATGAAAGACTGAGGATCCACTACAGACTGACAAAGACAAAGGACTTGTGACAACAAACAAAGGCAATATGGGAATCTTGAATAGGATACTAGAAAATAAAAAGGTCATTAATGCAAAAACTGGTGAAATTTTAACAAGTTTAACGGTATCGTATCCAGTGTTAATTTCTAAGTTTTGATCATTGTACTACGGTGACAGAAGAGGTTAACTTCAGGAGAAGCTGGGTGGAAATTATATAGGACTCTTGTGGTTTATTTTGTAGCTCTTGTACAAGTTTAAAATTAATTCAAAATTAAAAGTTTCTTAAAACCTTATGGCATGAAACAATGATCATTTTATTATGTTCATGATTCTCAGGGTCAGTAATTTGAGGGACCCAGCAAGAACTATTTGTCTCAGTCTACTATGAATGAGGCCACAACTAAGGTGACTGCATTTGGTGGGAGATCACTGGAGCAGCTTAACTGGAGCCACAGGTCTAGCTCTGCCTATTTTCTACTGGTCTTTGCTGCGGATACAATATTTAGGGTTGCTCCTTCCTATCTCTGGTGCCTACGCTGAGATAGAGGGAACCATCTGTTGTATTAGATACGTAGGACTGCTGTAACAAGCTCTGAAGGGTTAGGTGGCTGAAAACATTGTGAATTTATTCCCTAACGTTTCTGGAAATTGGACATCTAAAATAGCAGGCCATACTTGCCTAAAGTCTCTAGGGAAGAATTCTTCCTTGCTTCTTTGTAGCCTCTAGCGGCTGAAGGAAATCCTTGGAAACCCTTGGCTTGTTGCTACATTGCTCCAATCTCTGCCTCTGTCTTCTATGGCCTTCTTCCCCATGCCACTCTCTCTGCATCTTTCTGTTTTCCCCTCTCTTATAAGGACACCTGCCACTGGATTTAAAGCTACTCTAACCCCGTGTGACCTCATTTCAGCTAACTGCATCTGCAAGGATCGTATTTCCAAATAAGGTTACATTGTGAGATTCCAAGTGGACATGAAGTTTGAGGGGATACTACTGAACTCACCACACAAGGGAAATGGCGAGCATCATCCTCCCTCTGCACAGAGATACACCCAAGCAAAGCTCAGCTCCCAATACCAGACCCAGAAAGGAACAAACTGAAGGAATTTCATCTATATCAAATCAAAGCCCAAGCTAAAGAGGTGCAGTAGCCTGATGCAGGTTCTTACAATTCTACAATGTGAGATATTCACTTTATATCAGATAAACAGATTTAAGGATTATCAGAGAAATCGAGGCTCCTGCTGGGAGTCAGTCTAATGACCTAGTATTACCAGGTGACCACTTACATGTGCTAGAGGAATCCAAGGGTACTGCCAATAAATACCAACTGCCTCCCAACCCGGAAAATTGTTACCACTATCTAAGGAAATTAAAGGTACTCCACATACTTTTGGAAGAAGAGGAGGAAGAAGAGGAGGAGGAAGAGGGGAAGGTTAGGGAAGAAGGGAGGAAGAGGAGAAGTAGGAAGAGAAAGAGAGGGAAGGAGGAGGGGAAAATTCACAAATGTATCATCACACAAGGAAATGAGAAAGATAAGTGCAGAATGAATTAGCTGGTCTTGAAAAACAGGGCTGAAAAGAGGGCCAGAAATAGGACTTCAATAAGTAAAGAACTTTTGGAAAAGGGGCTGCAGAAGACTGAGTGAGAAACCTCAAGGGAAGACCCGAGGTAGTCAGGGGACGCTGCATAAGCTTGGTGTCTCGAGGCATCTGAGACACCCAGAAGTAAGGTCAGAACAGACACACTGTCCATTTCCTGATTGCTACTGTCCTAGCCTCTCACCCTTGAAGACTGAAGCACATGCAAGCTCAGGGGAGACCCATATAACCCTACCACATGTGATCATTGCTCCGAAAGAAGAGTTAAACTCACAGAGAAAAGAGAAACGATACTTGAATTGCTAATTTTACTTTAAATAGTCTATGGCTCTGAGATAAAAAATAAAGATAAATTTCACTCACCAACAATTTCTTCTGATGCGGTAGTTAAAGCCAGAAACTTTTTTGTATTTTCTGTCTCCTCATTACTTTGCAAAGCTTCACTAGTTTTTGCAGACTAATAAAACATGGGGAAAGAAGGCAAATACACTTACTGATTTTTTTTTTAATTCCAACATGGTTTCCAATCATTCTAACAAGTTTATATGTTTATGTAAATACAAACAAGAAGTCTCAGATAATTTTTATTTCTTTAGTTAGGGAATCTTACAGTGTTTCCTCTTCCCATAAAACTTAGTATTCCCAGACAGTTAGAATATATATGTCTATCTCTGTATGATAATTACCGGGTTTCAAGTTTCTTAAGTTTCTATTTAATATTTCAAAAAGGAAAAGACAGATTTGATTCTATAACATATAATACTCTTGAATCACAGACAAAAGAATTCTGAATTGATGGCACCTGAGAAACTGGGGAAACTAGATACAACACAGATGACCCATAAAACCTTCATAAATTCATAAAACGTTCGTAAATGTCATGTTTAAAGAGTCCTTACCAATGATTTAAGTAAAAGAAACATTCCTATAGAAAAACTGGCTCAGAGCATAAAGAATTCACCTACTACTTCCCCCCCCAAAAAAATGACAGAAAGAACACAAACTGTCTACATATATCTACCAAAAAGGCAAGATTCTCTAATGAAAGGAATATGCAGGAAGGGACCTGAGAGATGAAAAAGGACATAAGAGGGATGGGTTCTGGACTGGTAGGTTCAGAGATGTTCTTGTGTCCCCTTTATTTTTTTTTTTTACTTTTTGCGTATTTATATTTTTTCTAGTTTTCTATGAAGTGTATCTTTAATTTATCATTAAAGAATTTATTTATTGTCGAAAAAATTAGAGTATCCTAAAGTGTATTCAAAGAAATTAAAATCACCCAAAACTTACCACCCTGAGCTAAAACATTGTTGGTACATTTCTTTTCCACTTTTGCTCTATGTCTTCTCTGACAAAATTGGACTCATATATTTCTCACTTACCATTACATAGAGTATTTTCTTACTACATTAAAAGGTGCTTCAAAAATAGAACAGTATTTACTTCAGGATGTTCCACTAAATAGATGGATACATGAGCAGATTTTAAATTGAAACACATCACTGCTAACGCATACTACATTCTGTAACATTCATTTCAAACAACATTAAACTTTTTCTTCTTTTTTTAAAGATGTATTTATTTATGCACACAAGAACAGGGGTACAGGCCAGAGGTGTCTAGGGTGAGAGGATTCACCAGAGACAGAGTGGGGAATAGAACAAGGGGATTGACTGAAATACACTGCTGAGGGGAGCAGCGGGGGAGACAGGAGAGGTCTGCCAGCAATGTGGGTTGTTCCCTGGCTGGCCAGGGATTGAACTCATGCTGCAGTGGCTGCCCAGAGTTTCATAGGTTGCGTCTTAACCCCTTGCGCCACCAGGGAGGCCCAAGATCAAACTTTTTCATATATCTTTATGAGAAATACAACCATCATGGATAATTTAAAACCAAAGTGGGAATATATGACTACTGTAATTTAATCTTCTGGGATGAATGGGAAAAGCAAAAGAAAATGAATCCTCCTCTCTTTAGCAATGACCAAGTCTTTTAAAAAGTGAAATTACATTTATTTTCATGATTTTAATGTCTAAAAATTATTTTCTGGTAGATTTTTAACTTTATCTTTTAACTTTATATAGTATATATTATATAGAAATACTTGTCCATGATAGAAAAAAATCAAACAATATGAAGTGTGAAAATTTTTCAAGTCAAAATTCCTCTCATCTAAAAAAATCAGTTCATAGATTTTTTGCAGATCTCATTTTGTTGTAGGTAAATGCAGACATTCTATCCTTCATCCTACCTGCCCCAATTCCCCAATACAATACAATATACACACAGACACACACGCACAAATGAAACGAGGCTTTACAAAATTTGCTTTTTCACAATATATTTTGAAAATTATTGTTACCATTTACAGATGCACTTCATTCTTATAAATGATTGCATAGCATTCCATTGCACACATGTAGCAATTTTTAAATCCCTTATGTAAGCTATATATGGAATGTTTCTATTAAAAGCAATATAAAAAGTTCACTCAAAATGGATCACAGACCTAAAGGAAACATAAAACTGTAAAATATGGGGCCTCCCTGATGGCACAGGCGGTTGAGCCTCTCACCGTGAAGTTGTCCACAGCCTCTGCAACACGGGTTCAATCACAGCCGGACAGGGAACAACCCACATGGTGCAGCAGACCTCTCCTGTCTCCTCCGCTGCTCCCCTCAGCAGTGTGTTTCAGTCAATCTGCCTGTTCTGCTCCCCACTCTGTCGCTGGTGGATCTACTCACCCTCCCACGCATCTGGCCTATACCCCAGTTCTTGTATAAATAAATAAATCTTTAAAAAAAAGTAAAATATGTGTGATCATAAATTAGGCAGAGATTTCTTAAACACATCAAAAGCATGATTCATAAATGATAGTGTTGATAAATGGCAGTGATCAAAATTGAAACATCAACTCTTCAAAAACATTAAGAAAACAAAGGCCAAATTTTGAAGAAAATATTTGCAAAACACTTATCTGACAAAGTCCTTATATCCAGAATTTCTGAGATATCAATACTCAATAAGAAAATAAAAGATTTAAAAAAAACACCAAAAATGTATAGCTGGGAAACCAGGATGTGAAAAGCTGTGCAACATCACTAGTCATCAGAGAAATGCTAATTAAAGCCATAATGAGGGCTTTGCTGGTGGCATCAGGGGTTAAGACACCTAGGAAGCTCCCTGCAGCCGCTGCAGCACGAGTTCCATCCCCAGCCAGGGAGCTACCCACACGGCGCAGCAGACCTCTCCTGTCTCGCCCGCTGCTCCCCTCAGCAGTGTATTTCAGTCAGTCTGCCTGTTCTGCTCCCCACTCTGTCTCTGGTGAGTCCGCTCACTCCCCCCCACCTCTGGCCTGTACCCCAGCCCTCGTGCATAAATAAATAAATAAATAAATAAATAAATAAATCTTTAAAAAAAGAATAAATAAATAAAATAATGAAAAAATCATAAATAAATCATTAAAAAAAGAAAAATTAGAATTGCTGAGTTCAAGGGCAGTTGTGCTTCAATTTTTGGGCCTGTGCCGAACGACGCTCCGAAGAGGATGCACCAAAGTCTCCTGACAGGTTGTGCGACGGCGCCCGACTCCCCGCGCCCGAAGGCAGGGGTTGGGGTCACCTTCCCGGGGTCCTCCCGGGACGCGTCGGGGCATCTGAGCACGACGGCGCGGCCCCCACCGCGCGGGGCTGTTTCCCGCCAGACGTTCCCCGACGCGCGGGCGTTTCCGGCGGGTCCGACCCCGCGGGCGCGGCGGCCCCAGGAACGGGCGACGACGCCGACGCGGAGGCCCAGGCGTCCCGCGGGCAGCGCAGGGCGGGGCCGCGGCTCCTCCCCCCACCCCCACCTCCCCCCCGTCAGGAGCGCGGCGGCAGCGCCGGACCCCGAGACGCCATCTTGGGGGCGCCGAGGCGCGGGCGGGAGGCGGCCCCGCGGCTCCTTCCCGGCCGGGCCGCCCCGGGGGAGACGCCGCCACCGGACACCCCGGGCCCGGCGGGCGCCCTCTCGGTCCCGCCCCGCCCCGCCCGTCACGGCCGCTCGCCGGCCCCGCGGCCCTCACCTCACGGGGCGCGTCGCCGGCGGCGGAGCCCGGCGGGCGCGGGGGGAACCGCGGGCTGCGCAGCGCCCCCTGCTGCCCCGCGGGGAGCGCGTCCGTCCCGCGCCGCGGCCTCTAGCGGGGGGTGGGGGGTGGGGGGTGGGGCGTTGTAGGCGCTGCCGCCGAAGCGCCGCCGCGCGGACGCCGTTTCCCGCCCCGGGCGCGCGAGGCCCCGTCTCGCGAGAGGGGCCTGGACGGGCAGAAGCACGGCGGGGCCGGGGCCGGGGCCGGGGCCGGGGCCGCCGGGGTCTTGGGAGCGGGGCGCCCCCGCGGGCTCTCTCGGGTCCCCGAGGACGCCGCGGCGGGGGCGGGTCGGCTCACCTCGAGGTGACGCCCCGGAGGGTGTCCGGGCGCTCGCTGAACGCTGTCCTCGCCGTGAGTCCCGCTCCTGCGCCTCGGCCGCCTCTGCGCAGCGCCCGCCCCGGGCCGGGGTCACGGCCCTCCCGCAGCGAGGGCGCCGGGCCCGGGGAGCTCCTGCCTGGGCCCTTCCCGCTGATTCCTGCGCTGGGTGATGTGTGAGGTGTTTCTGCGCGCACTGAGCTGAATACAGTCAGGGTCCTAGTGACTGTCTGCACCTATGTCACTGGCGAGTCCGCCCCTTCTCGGCGCAGGAAGACTGTTTCCCCGCGTCCCCAGGCCGCTTTTCCGTGTCCCACCTCCATGGAATACCTGCTCTCCCGCCCCACAGCCCTCGCAGCCGGCCGGGCATCCTCACTTGCGGCAGCCCTCCAGCCTCGCTCAGGTAGAGAGCGTGTGTTTTCTGAAAGGGTTTTGGGGGAAGCGGGTCAGCATCAGTGAAGGGAAAGGCTGGAGGCACCACAGCTGCAGCCCAGGGCAGTTCTGGGTGAAGCCTGCCGGGGAGCGCCACCCTGTGCTGCTGAATTCCACCTCCAGCCCAGACGCCTTCCTTAAACTCCACACTCTTCTCACTGTGTCACATCGCCACTTTGATGTCAGAAGCACCTCAGACTTAGGATGTCAGAAAAGTAACTTCTCGACACTCTTCTCCACATCAGTAAAGGATAACTCCATCCTGCCAGGCTCAAGCCCAAAACCCTGAAGTCCATCTCAATTCCTCTTCCTCTAGAAATCCTATCATCAACTTGTTATAAATCCTATCAATTCTACATTCAAAATATCGCCAGATTTGGGGCCTCCCCAGTGGCGCAGCGGTTGAGCGCCGGGTTGCGAAGCTGCCCGCAGCCTCTGCGACGCCGGTTCGATCCCCACCGGAGGAGGGTCCCGCATGGCGCCCAGACCTCTCCTGCCGCCCGCTGCTCCCCTCAGCAGTGTACCTCGGTCCTTCTGCCTGCTCTGCTCCCCGCTCTGGCTCTGGTGAATTCTCTCACCCTCCCGCGCTTCTGACTGTACCCAGTGCTTGTATAAATCAATCAATCAATCAATCAATCTTTAAAAAAAAAAATTGCCAGATTTCACCCACTTCTCATGACCTTCAGTGCTTCCATCCAGGTCCTTTCTGCTAATGAGGAGAAAATATATTATTAAGCAAATGTATAGAATAAAGGTCCCACCAGAGGAGCACTTTCAGCCCAGGTGCAATTAATACTCCAATGCAGGCATAATTAACAAATTTGCTGACTTACACTTCTTTCCCTTGGAAGAAAAGTGGCTGGGTTAGTCCTCTTGTCTAAACAAACATATTTCAGAGTCAGATACAGGTGGAGCAGGTCCATCTCCTTGGAGTAATCTCCTGATGGCTGCATCCCCCCACCCCCAACACTCCCCTTAACCTGGAAGCACCTTTGCTCTTCACCAATGGTTTTAAAACAATATATCAATCTATGTAACAAATGTTGAGACAATTATGCATTTGTTAAACAAAAAACAAATTATGCATTTGTTAAAGGCATAGACAATTAACCCTCTGTCTTTGGTCAATGCCCAGATTTTGTGCATGAACTTAGGTTCAGCGTCAGGGTCTGCATGTCTTATTAAAGCTTTCCTGACGTCACCATTCCTGAAGTACAGCTTGTCCTTCCTCTGCCTGGGTAAAAGGCCAGAATTTCTATAACACTGCCATTGTGGCCATGGTCTCACCTAGATGTTTGCATTAATCTAACTGTTGCCTCCTTTGTCACCACTACTTTCAAACAGCAGCCTGGATGAAAGTTTCAAAACCTAGGTCAAACCAGCTGATTTCTCTGCTCAGGACTCTCCATGCAGGGCTCACAATTTGACAGCCCTTTCAATGCCCCAGATCCTAAATTACCCAGCTCTCTGTTACCTTCATACTCCTTATCAACTTTGCTCCAGCCTCAGGGGCCTCCTTCTTAGTGTGCTACACAGGACCCAGTATTTATCAGGAAATTAAGTATTTTCAAACACCAAATTTTTAAAAAAGCCGAGAAAGCAAGAAAATGGGAGGTATAATTGTAATTCTGCAAAAATTAAACCTTATCAATCAACATGAAGATGGGACTGAAGGAATCCACGGATATCAAGTCTAAAGCAGAAGCAGGAGACACTGACAGGCTAAGTCAAAGTGAGGTGAACATTCAGAGAACCAGGACAGGAGCACACGGGAGAGCGTCTGTCTTGGTCAGTCTCTCTTTGAGCTGGTGCCATGTTAAAAGTATGTGTGCTTCGCCCCAAGGCTAACATTGATTCTTGCAAAGAAAAGAAATATTAATAAGTATTTCATAATCATGGTATACCATCTACAAATCTGATATGCCCAAAAATAACAAATTTGGGGTTCAAAATAAGTCCCTAAATTAGCAACCACCAATCTGTGGTTCTGTGAAGTGCTGTTAACCTGGCTTGTATGTCACATTATTCAGATGGTAACCAAAACTTTTCCCTGTGTTCTCCAGTATTTGAATTCTTGCTATAAGCTATGGTTTTTGGAAACACTTCTAAATTAATTGTCCTTGTTTTTTAAACAAATCCTTCAGATAGATAACAAGTAAAAAAAATAGGAAGAAGGTTGGAAGAATTTTTAAGATGAACGAGATTTTGAGAAGTGGCAATTCTAATTTCTTATTTGTGTACCACAAAATTAGTATCTGTTGGGAATTTTGAAACACTACTTGCTCTACCTCCAATAAGAATAGCTACCATGCATGCACTCACTAATGCACAAACCCCTTTAAATATAGTTCCCCCAGTATCCCTATGACTCACTCTTTGGATCCTGATACTAAATAGCTGGGTGATCTTGGGTAAATTCATTAACTTCTGTAGACCCTAATTTCCTCATTTGAAAAATGATGTGGGGCTAGTTTTCTAGTCCTTAACTCTACTGGCTACTGCACATTAAAAGCATTTGGGGAGATTTCAAACAAAAAGAACTGTAGCTGAGACCATAGGAACATCTAAATGAACAGATAAATCATCTGGGGGTCTTGTTAAAAATGCTGATTCAGTGTCAGGTAGGCCCCAAAACTCTAACAGGTTCTTAGGTGATGCCAAAGCTACTGGTCCACCAAATTAGGTATTAATGGCACCCAATTCTTATATTTCATGAATAAAGGGCATTCTTTCCCTTTTTTAAAAAGGTTTATTTATTTATACAAGAGCTGGGGTATAGGCCAGAGGCACGGGAGAGGGAGAGTATTCACCAGAGACAGAGCAGGGAGCAGAAAAGGCAGACAGACCGAAAGCACTGAAGAGGGGAGCAGCAGGCAAGAGAGGAGAAGTCTGCCACAACATGTGGGTATCTCCCTGGCTGGCAGGGCATTGAACCCGGGCTGCAGAGGTTGCAGACAGCTTCACAGCGCTTCCCTCAAACCGCTGCACCACCGAGGAGGCCCCTCCTTTAATTTTTTAGCAATTAATGGTGCTCATTAAGAAAATAGCACATTTTGGGGCCTCCTTGGTGGAGCAAGGCATTAAGATGCAGCACTAAGAAGCTATCCCCAACTACAGCAGGCTTTAATCCCTGTGACCCACATAGTGCATCAGACCTCTCCCGACCTGCCCGCTGCTCCCCTCAGCGGTGTGTTTCAGCCAGTCAGCCTGTTCTGTTCCCTACTCTGTCTCTGATGAATCCTCTCACCCCCAGCACCTCCGGCCTGTACCCCAGTTCTTATAGGAATAAATAAATAAATCTATTTTTAAAAATGAACAAAAGAAAATAGCACATTTTCGATTCTTGGGGATATGGGGAGGAATGGACAACTAAGATTATGGCTAAAGATGACTAGGTTGTGACCAATGCCCTAAGTTTTGGTGTTTTCATTTTTTTTAACTGTTGCTTTTGAAATATATACAACATTATATATATATATATATATATATATATATATAAAGCTAGTGAAAAGAAAACTCAGCTTCAATAGAAACTTAGTGTCTTCACTGTCTGTATCTTTTTCAAACTAAGTCCTATTTGTAACATCTTATGTAAAACTCATCTTGAATTGTTCTCTGTCAGTCCCACTTCCTTTGTTTACCTCCTGCTGCTTATATTGGCAGTCTACTGAGAAGCTGTGCCTGTGGACAAACTATACCGAATTATATTTGTCGTGCATGAGTACACAATAAGTTGTCTTTGATTTTAATTTCCTGAAATAAGTCCATGTCAGCGATTGTGGGTGACAGCCTCGAAAGCATTCACACTCAGGTATAAGTGAGAGATCTCCATACATTTCTATGCTGTTTTCAGAAGTGCTGTGTTCAAAAACCCAAACATATTCCAGAGAGTACGGTGCCTTTCAAAATAATTCATAGGTTTCTTCTAGAGTCAAGATATTTTAAGCAAAATCTCCTGGTCTCCTTCCAGGTTGGTGGCATATGGCAGAATTGGTTTCAGAGTTGGTTTGGGTGTTTGTTTCCAGTCTCTTCCTATTCTTGACGTTCTTCTGAATGGAGTCAGATTTGAATGATTCAGAGACAGCGCACATTGTATTCCATCTGGGTGGTAACTACCATTCCAGTTTTGTTGTTCCAATTTCCCTTCTCTCACCATCAGCTTCAGCCAAATGTAACAACATACCAGAAGAGGATGTCATCATACATTTCACAAACTAAATAAATAGCCATTTCTTCAGAAAAGCAGTTAAAAGTGTGTGCCATTGGACAGTTGCTACCTGTGAGTCAAAGTCTATTAAAGCAAATAGACTCTATTAAAAAATAATATTTACGGAGTGTTTAGGACATGCCTTAGATACAGCATTTCAATTCACTTCATAACATCTGTGTGTTGGCACTATTTTTATCCAGATGAATAGTTGAAATGCAATGCACAGAGAGATTAGGTCCTTTTTCCAAGGCTATTCAGGAACCAGGCGGTACTGGGATTCCAACCCAAGTTCCAAAACCTGCTCTCTTCACCTCCTCACTAGACTGAATTCAAGAAAAGATGGTGTATCCACTAGATGGTGCTAATTATCTTCTGTTAAAGATAAAACTTTAAGAAGGTCTCCCTTGCATTGGATTTTAGGTGTGTAATTCAAAAAACCACTGTTGGGCCTCCCCTGGGGGCGCAGCGGTTGAGCCCTGGGCTGCGAAGCTGCCCGCAGCCTCTGGAGCACCGGTTTGATCCCCAACCCCGCCAGAGAGGGTCCCACATGATGCAACCGACCTCTCACAAAAAACCACTGTATGTTTGTGTCCTGGATGTTTGAGCTATGCTTGGGTACATCTTTAAACAGCCATCCAAAAAGGAAAACAGAAAATTAGAGCTAAAAAAAAAAAAAAAAGGATTTTTAAAAATATCTTAGTACATTATAAATATCTAATAACCCTTGGTGCTTTTGAGGGCATGTACATTAGTACTTACATCAAATCTGAAGACTCCATGAGTCCATATTTATATCATTTACCTTTTATACAAACTGCACTCCCTCCGTGCATTCCAACCCTGCCTGACCATGCGGCCATCCCTGTAATCAAGAGGCATAAACAGGGAAGTAAATAAAGCCTAGAAGAACAAAATCAGATTCAGGATCAGCTAACCTTGTTTTTATTCACAGTAAAATTTACTTTTAAATGTAAATTTAGTTTGTGTTTAGCACTTTCAAATAAATATGCTTAGTACTTAAAGGCTATGAAATAAACCTGCTATAAACAGTTCTCAGATTGTGTTGTTCATAAGGATCATATCAGGCATCACTTAAAATGTTGATAAGACCAACTAGTAGTTACCAGAAAGGAGGGAGTGGGTAGTTAAGCAGAAGGGGGACCAAGGTATGGTGATGCATAGATCTGGCCTTTTAGCTATGAACTAAACAGTATTTCTGATGGAGACAAGAACAGAAAAAGAAAAACAAACTGAAAAGGAGGTGCGCCACTAGACCAGAAACCTTGCTCACACAAGGAGGTGTGGGTAGAAAAGATTAACATAGCCACTGATGCAGCTATGGAAACCAAGATCCTTGGGCCCAGACGACACAGTGCAGAAACCAGTATCCTTAGGCCCAGACTGGTATCCTCAGGCGAGGACACCTAGATTACAAAGCATAACACCCAAGCAGGTATCCGAGGGCGCATCCAAAGGTAAAGATATGGAGACTGAGCCCACTGTGGAATCTCTGGTCCCCTTCAAATTCTACATAGTTATCCAAAATTAGCAACCAATTGACAGCTCACAAGGAGTGAGCCTCTCCTAGATAAAAGAAGACTTTTTCAGGGCAGTCTCTGCACAGGCTCGGGGCAACAATCCCACTGCCCATCTGTGACTATGCAGGTGCCTCTTTTCAACAACTCTCACCCTCTTCAGGGCAGCAGCTTCCTGCCTGCCCAAGACCTGTCAAGGCCGCCTGCCTGCAACCATGCAGGCCTCCCTTAGCAAACCTGTCCCTTCTGGGGCAGCTCTTCCTGCCCGCTTGTATCTATGCAAGTGTCTTTTACTCTTCTATTTCGCTGAAACGGGAGCTCTAGGGACACCTTTCCCAGAGTGAACCCAAGGGCCCTGGACTCCAAAACCACTGACTCCAAAAATCACATTTACACATCTTGATTCTCGACACTAAATGCCTGAAATATTAATATTATAGTATATTATGACAGTTTAAAAACTGTCAGTTTAAAAAATGTTGATTTTAGTCCCTGGTCCCTAATTCAGTGATGGGGTTGCTGCTCTGAGGGGTGCTGTGGAGACTCCTGGAGCTGGGCCACACAGGGGCTCTGAAGACAGATATCCAGTTCTTTCTCTGCCAATAGTAAGCTAGAAAAATGAAGACTGTTCTCCCTTCCTACTTCCTTGACTCTGAGCCCTTTCCTGCCTCTTCCTGTCCAGAGTGGAGTGCTATACCTGATCGTGCTGGTCCAAACATGTCCCATTTTTTAAATCACACGGAAAAACCTCTCAATGCCTATTAGTTCAAACACATAAGGATACCCTGAGGGTTTTTTAAATTAAAGGAATCAGGCCATGGGTTGAATTTGGTCAAATGATAGGAGTATCACTGTGGGGATAAAAAGAAAACAATACCAGGAGCCTGGAGAAGCATAAAGAGCACGACACAAGCACACACAGACACACCAACAAACAGAGACACAAGCACAAATTGTGCAGCTATATGTTTTGGACAGTTAATGAGGCTTGTTTTTAAAAGACAGTAAAATAAATAAAAGAAAATGAAGGTATCTTTTAATTTCCAGAGTGTTTTTTTTTAAAGATTTATTTATATATACAGAAACTGGGGTATAGGCCAGAGTTGTGGGGGTAAGAGGATTCACCAGAGACAGAAGTGGAACAGAAAAGACAGAGTGACTGAAATACACTGCTAGGAGAGCAGGCGTGAGTCAGGAGAGGTCTGCTGCGCCATGTGGGTACCCCCCTGGCAGGCAGGGGATTGAACTCGTGCTGCAGTGGCTGCGGATTGCTTCATAGGTTGCGTCTTAACCCCTTGCGCCACCAGGGAGTCCCTCTTCTTTTGCGGGGGTGGTCATGTTATTTATTTTTTAAATAGAACAATGGAGAAGATTTTAATAGTCAGCAGAGTTTGGGGGCAGGAGTAGAAAAAGGGAAAAGATCTGTACCTGTCTTTAAAGAGACAATTTCCTTCTGTGCGTAGTTAAGTATGTGTTTCCAAGACACAAAACTGGGATGGCTGTGCATAACAGGCACAAAAAATATTCGTCGCTTCATCTGTGTCTCCACAGATTGCCTTGGGAAATCAGGAAAAGATGGAGCTTTGTTTTGAAGACGCCCAGACCACGGTGTTCGCTTTTCAGGTCCCTGCCAGACATGCAGGGGCGCCACGTCTTGCCTGGCTGGGAGGGTTTCTGGCGCAGGTGCCGTCTCGGAGGGCGGTGGGCGGGATGGCGCGTCAGGAGCTGGGGCGGTTTCCGCGCGTTACGGGCGCCGGACAGCAGGGGGCGCGCAGCAGCGCGCACGGTGGCCCAAGGGCCTCTCTGGTCTGGCAACTGGGGCGCCCGGGGCTGGGTCTACACCAGGCTCCCACACCGAGTTTCATCGTGTTGGCCGCCTTCCGTCCCGTCCTGGACGCCCGCAACTGCCGTGGGTTGGGGTGGGGGCCGCGCGCCCTGCGGAGGACCAGCCGGTGCATCCCCAGGGGGGCGCGGAGCACCCCCCCGCACCCCTCACCCCCCCGCCCCACCCCCCTCATCTCCCCCACCTCATCCCCCTCACCCCTCGCCCCCCCCCCGCCCCCGGGGAGGACCCGGGAGCTGCAGGGACGCGCTCCGGGAAGGGGCTCAGGTTATTCCGGCCTCAGCAATCAGCTCTGCCCTATGAGCCGTTCTAACCAGAAAGGCAGAAACTGGTTTCTCTCTTTTTTTCTCAGCGATCCCCTCACAGAAACAGGCTGCTCTGCTCTGGTGACCCCGCCGACTCTAAAGTGCGGTCGCCTGGGGCGATTCTGCACCTGTGAGGAGCTGCCAGAAGCCCCCCCAGGCTGGGGGCAGCTGCCTTGTCGCGGCCAGCGGAGGTTACGGTGCTGCTCCTGGTCCCAGGCTCTTGCCAGAGGAAAGGAAAAGACGTTGCTTGTGGGTAACAACTGAAGGGAAGGTCAGTCACTTCACCGCAGTCATCGTCAGCCCTGGACTGAAACTCAGGCTCTGAAGACACTGTCCACGCGCGGAGCGGCAGGAGTCGCGCGGCAGCCCCGGGCGAGCTGCCTTTGATGCCAAGACATAACTCGTGTACTGAGCTCGATCCCTGGTTCCGCGGGGGTTCGTTTTATTTTGAATTGTATCTCCTGCTCTATGAACTAAACGGCATGTTTAGGACAGAAATCATATAAACCTTTGTTATTATGCAAACATTTTATTTTATTTTATTATTAAATAAATTTTATTCTTATATTCCCCATACAATTGCAACCCCCTTATTTTGACCCCAATCCCTCCCCTCCCCGCCCCTCACCCCCCATAGAGTGTTTTTGGTTCATAGTTGTTTGATTTTGATTTTCACTTTCTTATAGTTATTCATTTTCCTGGTCCCTTATTTAGGTTTTCTAGATTCCTGCTATGAGTGAGACCATCCGGTATTTTTCTTTTTCTTTCTGGCTTATTTCGCTGAGCATGATGCCTTCCAGCGCCATCCATGTTGCTGCAAATTGCATGTGTTTATCTTTTTTGAATGCTGAGTAATATTCCATGGTGTATCTGGACCACATCTTCTTGATCCAGTCATCTATTTTTGGGCATTTGGGCTGTTTCCAAAGCTTAGCTATTGTTAATAGTGCTGCTATAAACATAGGGGTGCAGGTGCTCTTTGGAATTGATGTTTCTGTGTCCTTTGGGTAAATACCTAGGAGTGGAATTGCTGGATCATATGGAAGCTCTATGTTTAGTAGGTCCAGAAATCTCCACACAGCTCTCCATAGTGGTTGGACCAGTTTGCACTCCCACCAACAGTGCAGGAGAGTTCCTTTTTCTCCACATCCTCACCAACATTTGTTGTTGCTAGTTTTTTTAATATGTGCCATTCTCACTGGTGTGAGATGGTATCTCATGGTAGTTTTGATTTGCATTTCCCTGATGACAAGTGATGTTGAACATTTTTTCATATGCCTGTTGGCCATTTGCATTTCCTCTTCAGAGAAGTTTTTAGCTCTTCTGCCCATTTTTTGACAGGATTATTTTCTTTGTTGTTGTTGAGTCTCATCAGCTCTTTATTATGCAAACATTTTAAAGCAGAGTAAAGGAAAATAAAAGCAATTCACATAGCACATTAGAAATCCGTCAAACCAAACCTTAAGATTCTTGAACGGCAATGTGGAGAAAAATTATTTTTCTCAGAGTTAAGAGCTCAGACATTAAGAAGAAATAGGTTAACAACCACAACGGGTGCTCACCAGCCAGGGATCAGGCAGCCATCCTGGCATTGTTAGCATCCCATTTACGTCTTACACATCTTTTTTTTTTTTTTAATTCAAAATTGAGGTATAACAGGGGGGTCGCCTGGAGAAGGGGAAGCTCCAGGTTCCCTGCCCCACCCAAGGAGGGGTGAAGCTGAGCAGAGGGAAGGAGCAGCTGCAGAGGAGGCTGAGCAGGAGGGTAAAAGGATGGAGCCAGGAGGAGACCTGGAGGAGGCACATGGAGCAGGGAGACACCTGCAGAAGCTGCGCTTGCCTTTTAGACCTGGACTGGGTGAAGTAGATGTGGGTGAGACTTGTGGGGAGGTGACAATGGCGGCTTTAATTTTGCTCTTTTCCTTCCAGATGTGCTGGCCCCGTCTGCCCTATGGGTCCCCACCAGAAGGTGCCTTAGGCTTGTGGCAGGCTTTTGAGCCTCAGCGGCCCTGCTCTGGGCCAACCCTGTTTAGCTGGACATTTACCCACCAGGGATGGGGAACTTTGGCGCTTGATCTGGAAACTGTTCTTCCCCTTTTCTGTATTGCACACGAACTGTACTAAGATTCCTTTCCTCTGAAGGTCTCACACACTAGAGGATGTTTGTTGATGGGGCAGCTGGCAGAACCTATTTAGAATGGGCAGTTTTGGGGGGGACCCTCTCCCTGCATCTAACAAAAGTATTGTTTCTATTTGAATGTATACATTATTTCTTAGACTAGGAACTTGTCCTCATTTTGATGACTACTGGTTTTCTTGTTTGAATCTTATTTGATCATCTAAACTCCTTATTTAACAGAGGTTGGCTTATTTTTCCTTCATTTTATCCTAAGACACACTCTGGAATTGATATTCTAATTTGACTCAAAATTCATTAGGTTTTGTCTTCCTGTAACTCACACATTGACACACAAAACTAGTCTCTGCTAAGAGCTGAGCTGGGTCCCGACTTTTAACCTCTCTCCATCTCAATCTTGTATCTAGTAAAATGAGGGGCTGAGTCAAGGTTTCTGTGCATCTTTCAGCTCTGAGAGTCTGTGACCACCTCATTTAAACAGTCAGGGCTCTCCCTCAAAATCACCTGCTCATGTGTCCAGCCTGAACTGCAGCAATATTCAGCGTAAAAGACACCCACTCAACAGACTGGGTGGCAAGAACTGCCTCTTAAAAAGCATCTGGGTAATGGTAACAGCCATCTGTTTTGTCCCCTTGGAATCTTCAAACAAATAATTAGCAAAGCAAAGCCACAACAGGTGTGCCCTATTTTTTATAGCACAATGCAATGGGAGGAATTGAAAGTTCGTTTAGGTTTTGTGAGATTTGGGTTTATATTCCCTGTATTGTTGATTCTGGAGGGACAAGCTACACTTCTCCAGGCTTCCTTTACCTAGCTATCTATTAAATACACTTTGTTGAAATAGAGAAAATAAAATGTTATTTAAAATGATATTAAATGTTTCACAGAAATCCCAACTTTGAGATCCCAACTTTGGACTAAATTTATGGGAATTTTGTTTTCAGATATGTAGGACCCATGGGAAAACATAGTTTTTTGAGTGTCTCAGCCTTTTTTGCCAGTGACCTACCTTCCAGCACAGGTGGCCTAAGAGAGAACATGTAGCCTTGAGATGAGTCCGCATGTGCCCATGGTACATAACTGTAATCTTCAGGTATAGTTCACATGCCAATGAAACTAGGCTTCAACTTGCTCCTGTGCCAGCTTTGTCTATACATTCTATAAAAGTTCCTTGACGGGGGGCACTCACTGGGCAAGGGCCTACTGCTGCCACTAGAGCCCGGGGGGCTGCTGCTTTTGCTACCTGTGTATCTTCCGCTGCCTCCTAATGAAGACTTGTTCCTGCTCCCACACATGGGCTTCATGACCCGTTTTCTCATCTGCCACCATGGAGAACCAGGTAAGCTCGTAGCTGAGGCCCTACAGGGTGGCACACTTACCTGCGTGCATTCATGTATCCATTGTGCGTTGGTCACTTCCTCTTAGCCAGATTCTCTGGTAAGCTGTTTCTGGACCAGTGAACTGTTCAGTACTTTTCTAATCATGCCTAGTCGCTCAGAGATCCTCAAAGGGGTGGGAGCTAGATGGTCACCTGACTGCTTTAACTCTGCTCCTCCAAGTGTTAGGAGTAAGAGGGGTTTCTGAGTGTTAACTACCAGGTAGATACCTATCTATTCCTAGTAAGTGCAGTAATAAACTGGAAGACCCTAGTTAGGGAGATAACTCTTCAGCTTCTCAGCCTACTTTTGACTGGAATTATTTAAATATCAGCATGAAAAAACATTTAAAATCATTGTTTTTTGGCTCTACATTTTGTTTCAATTGCTTGTCCCCAATGATGTTTTATTTCTTTTACAAAAATAAATTTTGATAGGAAAAAAATCACTGTCTTCCACTCTCCACATCTTCCGTGTGGATTAGGCATTTTTTTAGTCACAAGTGCTGGTCCAAGGTCTTGAACAAATCACCTAATATCCTGGCCACGGTTTCTTCATATTAAATTATAGGGGCATTATATAACCAGGCTAAGATCCTCCAAATGCTAAGCACTATCACTTTATGAAATAAATGGGCATTTTATGGAGGCATAAATTTCCTAGATTTAAAGGAAAACATTGTCACCCATTGACCAAAATCACCAAGGAAGAAGCTTATAAATTTCACTTTGCTTCAGTACTTACTGTCAGCACAGAGTGATTCACTTTGTCTCTTGTGGGTTTTTTGTTTTTTTTTTTCCCATCTCCTAAGCAGTCTAGAGGATAGCAGCCCTATCTAAAACTCTACACTAAAACACATTATACTGGCATTATTAAATGCAATGTTTACTGTTTAAAATGAGTGAATCTTATTAATATTTCATATATTTGCAGGGAAGAATATGAAGTCCCTCTGGGAGCATGGACAATGGGTTAGAGTGATTTGATAGCAATGGTCTTAAATTTAACGAAGGGTAAATTTGGTGCAGAACTAATGAGGAGGACATGAGGCAAAAGAGGATGCCAGTGAGGACTCTGAGCCAGGTGATCTCAACCTTGGTTTCCATTAAGAGATTTTTCACATTCACTCTGAACTCAATGCCTCTACAACAAAAATGGGAAATCATGAGGCAGAAGGAAATCTGGGAACTAATATTGAGAAAAATAGCTGCCAGACATTAAGAATTTCAATCCAGTTCCCAGTACAGCCTAATAATATGTGCCAAGTGGGTATTCAAAAAACAGTCCTAATAACAATAGACGACAGTCATCAGTACACTGGAGGGTACAGTGTAAGAACTGGGGCATCATGCCTCTGTGCTGTCTTTCGCTGTCCCTAACTGGCTTCATGTCTTAGGGCTGTGACGTGGCCGTCTGTGCCTCTCGATTCCGCATCTGCAAAATAAGGATCTTATCATTTCCTAGAAAATTTGTGGGCCGGGCTTCAACATCCTCCGGTGAAACATCATATATAAATATAAAGCAGGCAACCAGAAGCTAAATGCTAACCAAGGGAATGAATTTTAGGGGAGTGTATTATAAAAAAATTAAGATTCTCTAAATAATATTCTTTTTTTAAAAAAGATGTATTTATTGAAGCATATAAGAACTGGGGTCCAGGCCAGAGGTACAAGAGTTTGGGGGCAAAGGGGGTGAGAGGATTCACCAGAGACAGAAGAGGGGAGAGCAAAACAGGTAGAGCTACTGAAATGCACTGCTGAGGGGAGCAGTGGGCAAGACAGGAGAGGTCTGCTGAGCCATGTGGGGTAGCTCCCTGGCTGCAGATCCAGCTCTTGCTGCAGTGGCTGGATAAGGCTTGATAGAGCTGAGACTTTAAGCCCTGCACCAACAGGGAGGCCCCTCTGAATAGCATTCTAATGACTTGAACTAGTTAATGCAAAAGTATGTATATTGCATCTCTTTAGATTTATTTTTATTTTTAAAGATTTATTTATTTATTTATACAAGCACTGGGTACAGTCAGAAGCACGAGAGGGTGAGAGAATTCACCAGAGCCAGAGTGGGAAACAGAACAGGCAGACTGACGAAATACACTGCTGAGGGGAACAGCGGGCACAGCAGGAGAGAGAGGTCTGCCTGCCATGTGGGACCCTCACCTGCGGCTGGCGATCAAACCGGCGCTGCAGAGGCTGCAGACAGCTTCGAAGCCCAGCGCTCAACCGCTGCCCCACCAGGGGAGGACCTGGATTTATTTTTAAAAGATTTGTTTATTTACACATACAAGAGCTGGGGTACAGGCCACAAGTGTGAGAGCGGCGCGAGGAGTGAAAGAATTCACCAGAGACAGAGTGGGGAACAGAACAGGCAAACTGAACTAAATACATTGCTGAGGGGAGCAGCAGGTGGGACAAGAGAGGTCTGCTGAGGCATGTGGGTTGTTCTCTAGCCAGCCCGGAAATTGAATTCTGATGCAGAGGCTGTAGATTGCTTCATAGTGCTGAGACTTAACCCCTTGCACCACCAGGGCAGCCCACTTTGGATTTTTTAAGTAGATGTAAATATAAGTTCTAAATACATAAATTCTAGGATACATTTATTAAATTCAGTATTATATATGTCCATATTTACCTAAAATAGTACGAGTTCTAAATTAATTTCTGAAGCAAACTAGCATTACCTAAATTAAACTTACTTTTAAAAAGTAGCAATAATTCCTAGAAGTACTTTAATGTATACACGAAGGAAAAAAGAATAAATGTTTCTTCTTGGTCATTGAGAAGATAGGAGGGAAGAAATAGCGTTCTGAACAGTCTGTAAATGCCTACTTCATGCAGCCAAACCAAGGAATTATCTGAATAGATGAACAGTACTTGAGCACATCAGTAAGTCACTGGTTATGCTGACCCTGAATTTGCTCATTTTCTTAAGTCCCTTATGGTTCGTTGCTTTTTCTTTTGTTTAGTCTGAGAGTATACTGCAAAATTCAGAAACTTTTAAAAGTTAATTTGTATTTTTATGTATCATTTCAAAATATAATAAAGATTTAAAATAAACAAGAACCTGCAATAATTTCAGCGATCTCCATATTCTGAATAATGTATGTGATCTCTGTTGTATCATCCACGTGGAACATAATTCGGTTGCATCTGTCATGATAGAGGAAGATATTGTTCTCTTTAATAAATTATCCCCTTTACTTCTCCTACACCCCATATTTTTTTAATTATCATTCAGCATTTACGTTAATATGCCCATGCAAATATTATTCATTACAAATTAGAGTGTTTGTTATCTTTCTTACCTTTCATGTCTCTGAAGTTAATAATTCTTTTACTGTTTCCTTCATTTAGTTCTTTGTACCTATTGATGATTCATCCCTCACCTCACAAAGGCCTCTCTGCACCAGGTCAGTCACAGCAGGTGATCCCCCAGTTACATTCCTCCTGAGGCACCCCATTTTCCTTCTCCCAGAACCGGTTCTTTAGGCAGGCTGCACAGTGGACTGGGATTACTTTCCACTCTGATCCTAGGAGTTCCCCTGACCTATGTCCTGAGTGACTTTCTGTTTCTTAGACTTCCCCTTTTCCTCTTTCATGGTTTATGTTCTCATTTTGTTAGAGCAGAACATCCAATAGGTTCATCAGATTGAAGAGACAATAATGGCAGAAGAAATGAGCTCTGTCAGCATAAACATCTCTCAAGTCCCAGAGCTCCCGTATGGATTGCTGGCCCCTATACCTGGTTAGCTGTCATGCTACGAGCTCCCGTCACAGACACTTTGCCATCCTCCTGCATAACACGCCCTATCTCCACTCTTCCCCTTCTGCTTTTTGTTTTAGACAATATCCTCTAGAGGATTTTAGCAAGAGTATATGAGCGTTTTCTTGAGGCTCGCTCGTTGGAAAATATATATTTCACCTTTGGTAGTTCACTACCTTAACTAATGGTTTGGCCGGATGTAGAATTCTACCTGGAAATCATCTTTCTTCAGTCTGTTGAAGGCATTGTTCTGTTACCTTTTGTTGCTAGTGTTGTTGAGAAGTTCAAGATCATTCTGATCTTCATCCTTACTACTACACCTGTTTTTTTCCTCTCTAAAATATTGCACTTTCCTTTATCTGCCTTGTTTTGAAATTTTACAATGATGTGGACCTATTTTCACTCATTTTGTTGATACTTGATGGACCTTTGGAAATGAAAACTTAAATTTTTCTCTGGGAAATACAATCCAGAGGCAGAAAGCCAGACTTGAGTTGTATATGGACCTCAGGACAGCACTAGGAAAGTACAATGTAAGACCTGCTTCCTCCATGAAATCTACAAGGAAGAAAATGCAAAAAGGAAATTAGAATTTTGGTGGGGAAAAACCAAATAAACCCTCAAAGAATTTTTATGAGCATGGATTCATATAATGATAATAATAATAATAAGCTACAAAAACATAAAATTGCAGAGTTGAGAGGACTAAAGTCTAATTCCCTCTTCAGGGTCTGAATACAAACTAATTGTCCACAAACTTTGTGAAAAAATTTTTTCGGGCCTCCCTGGTGGCGCAGTGGTTGAGCGCTGGATTGCGAAGCTGCCCGCAGCCTCTGCAGCGCTGGTTCGATCCCTGGCCGCTGGGTGAGGGTCCCACATGGCGCCCGCTGCTCCCCTCGGCAGTGTACTTTGTCAGTCTGCCTGCTCTGCTCTGCTCCCCGCTCTGCCTCTGGTGAATTCTCTCACCCTCCCGCGCTTCTGACTGTACCTAGTGCTTATATGTATAAATAAATAAATCTTTAAAAAAATTTTATTTTTCACTATAGCTTCATTTTCATTTTGAGATAATAATTTAGACAGTCATGGTTTCCTTCCCATTCACATGAGACTGTGGTATTGTGGACATGTGTGTGGAAATGACATCTTTCCTCAGTGCCACTGCCCACAAGGTCGTTCTTTACCCTCTTTGATGTGGCAATCCATCACCCCTCCCTCCCTACACGTTTGTGCTTCAAGTTTTCTCTTTCTTTCAAAATACTGATGTAGGGCCTCCCCTGGTGGTGCAGTGGTTGAGCACTGGGTTACGAGGCTGCAGCGCCAGTTTGATCCCCGGCCACCAACGAGATTCCCACAAAAACAAAAACAAAAACAAAAATACTGATGTAAATAGCTCAGAATCCCTCTAACAGGCCCTTGATGCCTGAACTCAGTACTTTGCCCTGGGGTAATCATGACTCCAGGAGCAGATCCCTTTGCAAATGCACAAATCTTTGTTTTGCTGAATCCCTGGGGCTTTGCTTGCAACTGGAACCTGAGTTTGTGACATTTATTCAAACATTGCAGGTTCTCCTTTGGGAATTCATTGTTTCACATGGTACATCCCTTGGGAGGAGAAAAAAAAAAAAAACTCATACAACTTTCTTTAGTACAGAAACTGCTTTTCAATTTTTTATTAAAATGTAGTTCTTCAGAGTATAGGAATACACCTGACATTGGCCTGTTAGAAGTCAGCCATCTGCTTCAAACATACATAGGGAATACCTACCAAATTCTGCCTCATCAGAATGTATTAAGTTGTACATACATATTAACAGAACGACACCAAAGAGGTTACATTGGACAGATTCTCCTAAGTGGATGTGATTTTCTGACAGATTATGTTTCCCTTGATGAAAGCTGTGACAACGGTGAAAGTTTTGAAATCAGCTAGAAGGGCCACATGTGAACTATCAGGAGCTACAATGGCATGCGCAAAACACACAGGAGGCAGGGGTGCCTTGAAGGGCACGTCCCCTGTTTTTGCTGTGAGCACACAACTCTGCCAGGAGACAAAGCACGAAGAGGAAGGCGCTCCCTCTGCAGGGAAAAGGCCTTTGGGTTCACATTCAGGAATCACAAGACACCACACCCAGGAGAAGGAAAAAAGGAACTCCCTACACAGGGTCTGAGTCTCCTGAATGAAAAGGGCCAATGTGGTTCCAACAGGGGATGTGTGAAGACCACTGTCCTTGGCTTGCAGAAGTGTGCCTGTGAGCATGCCCGCTTCCCTTCAGGCTTGCTCCCGGCCCTGGATGAGCTCCCCTCTGCACTATTAACAAGCACAAACCACTTTAGAGAGAAGACACTTGATTTGCCTTTGTTCAAAGTGAAGTGTCCTCTGTAGTTTGACTTTAGCCTGGTGAAATCCACCCCCAACTGGACTCAAGTTACTTGTGAGAACCACCAAGGAATTAACCTGTGGAGGACTCTGTGCTCCCTCTTTTGTCTTTGGATTCTGCTAAACTTCACTAGGAAGGAGAAAGTAGTGAATTCACCTGGGCTAGGTGTTGCCTCGGCATTTAATTATGAGAAAGTCTTTCTCCATGTTCTGTTTCTCCATTGTGCCCAAAATGAAGGGAGAGCCACAGTGGTACAAATAGAGAATGAAACTGGCCACGCCTCAATTCTGCAGTTCTCCTGAGAAGGGAACCATCTTGGTCAGACTTTTTCCAGTCTTTGGAGCAGAATAAACTTTCCTAATCAAGAATTTTTGCTTGATGTGTGAGATCACATGGGAAGAGTAAAGTCCACAGTACCTGGACATATCTGTCTTCTCCACACTTAAGTTTTTCTCTCATTTGCGGGTAAAACACAGCTTAAGAGGGAAGGAAGAATGAAGAGTTTGCAATGCTTTCCAGCTGACACCCACTGTGACCAGGGGACATCTCCAAGGCCTCGGTGATCCCAACAAATGTCAGAATTTCAAGACAAACTATCTCCCTAACCCCCAAGCATATCCACCACCCTGTCAACTGGAAGTAGGATAGTCATTTCCTCTCTATGACCCAGTGAAAGGGATGAAAGACATCAGGAGCAACTGTGACCATCTGATGGTCCTTCAAGAGACGATATCAAATGCCAAGTCCCTACTTCTCTGAAGGCAGAGATCAACATAAAAAATTCACTTTCCATCATAATTCAGTCCGTCAAATGGGTGTTTTCCTTTTGGCAACAGCACTTCGTCATCATCTCAGGCTCCCCTTCAAGGGTCCCTGCTCCCTTGGAGCTCATGGGCCCTCTTCTCTCTGTGTTGTTTCTGGTGGGCCCAGGGACCTGGGAGCTCACATAGAGTATCCATTCTGGGGCCCATTCCCACTACCCAACTTTCCCCTCTGCAGAGAGAGGGGTGGACTTCACAAAGGACATCAGTCATTGAGATAAATACATATATTCCCTTGGTAAAGAGGACATTTGGCTTTCTATGATTTCCCTTTCATTCCAAAGCATATAGTCCACATGGGAGGAGTCAACCCATTCTGGGTTGCAATGATCTCACAGGAATCATTGGACCAGAGTAAAAGGGAGCAGGAGTGTGGGAGCTCCCTGTTTCTTCCAGGAATCTACAATCCCTGCTAGGAATCCACCTTTGGAAAAATACTCACTTTATTGTTCCTGCTCATCTTTCGCTCAACCCTGCCTACCCTGGGCATCTTTGTCTGGATCAGCTCTTCTGGGGTGTTCCCCAAGGGGGGAAGCAGCCGCTTCTTGCTGTTCCGGGTCTCTGAGAGCCACTGAGGAGGCAACTCAAAAGGCCCAAAGCCAAACTGCAGGGAATACTTGTCAGGGAATGTCTCAGGTTCCACCGGGGCTGCTGGCACCCCCTGGGATATAGAGTCCACTGTGCCAGGGGGTGATGCAGGGGATGCAAACTGTGGCCCCTGCTCACCCTCCAGGCAGGTGGTCAATATCTCCTTGGCCCTGAGGTCAGCTGAGCCCATATATTTGGCTTCACTCTCTTCCTCATCCTCTGTGGGCTTAAAGATCTGCTGCTGCCCAATGTGGAACATCTCCAGGAGCTGGCTGCCTGAGCGCATGCTGGGCTCCAGGCTGGCATCAGCCATCCCAGTCCCTGTACTAACCACATTCCGGCGACTGTACCGGTGGTGCAGTTGTACCAAGGTCCCTACCAAGCACTTGCGGACAGATTTGTTGACAGTAAGAAAGAGCACAGGATTTGCCAGCAAAGACACTTTGGGCAACCAAATGGCAGTGAGCAGCAAGAAGACAGAAGTATCAGGGACATTGAGTACGGTCTGGTAGATGACGAGGGTGACGTAGGGCACGCTACAGAAGATGAAGACCATCACCATGGACAGCAGGGTGGCATGCAGTTCTGCCTCCCGCTGGGAGGCATAGGGGATGGAGATGGTGTTCTGTGGGGTCCGAAGCGCTGCAATGATGACCTTCTTCTTCTGGCTAGCACTCAGGGCCCGTCGGATCAGTATCAAGAAGAGGAACACTACAGCCACAGGCACAATGACCGTCGTGATGTTATAGACCAGGACGTACACCAGGTGGCCCATTGAGTTGCTCCAGACTTCGGTACAGGTCGACATGGCGTAGATATCGGCCACATTGGTCACAGCAAACACAGGGATGCTGGCCACCACTGCATGAGCCCAGATGTACATCACCAGTTCGCGGGACTTGGCATCTGATAGTTTTCTCTCCAGGGGATACAGGACTGAGTAATACCTGCAAAATGTACAAGCCAATTCATTTCACAGGGGCAGATACTCTGTAAATTAGGGGACTCTATATTAGCAAAAGCAGAAGCAAGTGGGGGAAAGGATTAACTTCTTTCATTCTGCCTAAGACAGAGGGGCCCACTGGGTAAATTAGGAAACCATACTTCAAGTTCTGAGGATTTTAGAATGTGAGAGGGATCACTGGACAGAAAAAGGTAGCTTCCCAAATGAGTAGACAAAAGTCCCCTCTTCATGGGACTCTCAAGACGTCCTCAGTCAGGCAAAAAAGTAATTGATAGCAAATCATGACTAGTTTTATAATTATTATATCACCACCAATATGGAGTGACTCCATCTGCTATAAGGACACAGTGATTGCTCAATTTAAGGATAAAGAGATATTTGTAAAAAAAAAAAATACATAGGGCTAGAGAAGCTTTAGGGAAAATTTCAAAGCCACAGAAAGAAATTTGTCCTCACACATATCAAAGCAGGCTGGTGCACAGTGTATGCATGGTGGTCACTGGCACTTTCAGCCACTCAAGGCAGAAGAACCCAGTGTGAAGATAGGCTCTGACAAGGTCCTTCTATAAAATCACTTCAGCTGACAAAAGCATGCCTGCTCAGTTGCCACTGTCCCCATGATACTCGCTCAGCAACCTGAAGAGCACTGAGTAGATCTAAAATGACTGCATTATTAGATTTGTGTTCAAATCAAATGAGACTTATTTTCCCTTCCAGCTTCAACTTGATTATTCTGTAACTACCTAGTTGGAATTCCCAAAGCACCTTGTTTTAAGATCATCAATGATTTAGGGAAACTGAGTAATTCTTCAGATCCCAAAATCACACCTGTCACAAAAGGGCTGCCAGCAGCCATGGGTGATAGGGTGAATTTCTTCACATTAGCTGTGCCCACGTCTTGGCAGTTGGCAACTGCTCTAATTCACCTTACAATCTATTGCCATCCATCCCCTCACAGGGCCAGGTAAGCAAGCACGCCTTCCTGCCACGAGGATTTCTGGGCACCCCGTATACACTAATATGTAGGGTACACGGACCCAATTCCCAAGTGAGTGTGCAAAGGTTTCCCCACCCAGGGAGTAAGTCTCAGACGCCAAGGGGGTCTGAAAATTCGACTCTTTTCAACTTAATTCTGACACAATTCCACAGGGTAAGGGTTCAATCTTCCAAGACTGCCCTCCTCTTCAGAGGTAGGCTGAAAGTACAGGTAACAGCCTGATTACAGATGGGAGGTTTCTGCAACCCCCTCCTCAGACCTCAGGGGCCAATTGCAAGCACAGACTATAACCCAGGCTTCTCACTGACTCCGTATAAATCGGGGGTACCCACAACCCACCCTTCTTGGGCTCCATTAATTTGCTAGAACGCCACACAGAACTCCGGAGGCCCATTTACCTACCACATCACCAATGTATTACAGAGGATACGAATCCACAGCCAGGTGAGGAGAAACCTACAAGATCCTAAACAAGAGAGCTTCCGTCCCTTTGGAGTTTGGGGTCTGCCCCGCAGCACCTGTAAGTGCTCTATTGCCCCAGCCTGGAAGCTCTTGGAGCTCCCCCACTTCCCTCCCTCTGGGGATTTTATGGCGGCTTCATTACACAAGGCACAGTGACTAAATCATCAGTCCCTGGTGACTGCACTCGACCTCTAGCCCCTGCAAGTCAGGGGGAGGATCCCTCTATTCACATTGCTGTCCCTGCCAAGCAGCCCCCATGGCAGGTATTTTCCAAAAGTTACCATTGTTAACCTAAAAAGAGACACTTACATATTCTCAACACTTGGTAAATTTCAAGGTTTGGGGCAGACTGTGAGCCAGAAACTGTGAAGATCAAATATGTATAAGAAACAGATTTCTAGGTGACAAAATCATTTATGTCTTTAGAATCACAATATCACTGCCAGGTACCGAGTTACAAAGATGACAAAATACACAAAAGATGAAGAAACATACGTGAATGTTTCCCAACTCAGTGGAAAAGATATACGCAAACAAGCAGTGAGGAACAAGGAGTTCTACAGGGCTCTACTGGGAGTTACACACAAAGGGGGTACAGGAAGGGGAGCACCTGGGAGAACGCCAAGGAAGGTAGCACTGTGGTGGAGTCTGGCAGGGGACAAGCTGGGGGAGAATGTTCCAGGCTGAGGAAGATATGATGCAAACACAACATGACCATGGCTGATCAGAGATGGATGGAGCACGATGCAATGTGTTCTAGATCTCTCACTGGGAGGGAAGAAAAAAGAAAGAAATGCGTAAGTTATGCAGGCTGTCTTTTTTTTTTTTTCCTCTGAAAGCAGCTCCACATTTCTCATCACAACTGTATAAATCCAGTGTGATGGCCCCACACCCACATGTGAATCCATGCCCATGAGTCCAGTGCCTCCAATCCCTGTTGGCTGGCTGGCAGGTAACAAGCCAAGGCTTCATTCATTTCTGGGAAATAGACTGCAATACAGGCACACAGCTCATTGTAAATAATTTTGTTAGTGTGTACATCTCTAGAAAATGATGCAGGGAGTGTAGGTGGCCTCCCAATTAACTTGCAGTCTTGGTGCCATGAAGCAACTATCTGAGAAAGAAGTAAGAGAAAAGATTGACTTCCCTGCATCTTTAGGCACATCACACTTCCACTTGCAAGGAATAAAATAGGAATTTAGCAGCCTTGTTTTTCCACTAAAAGGACTGCTGGCCTTATTTTTTAATAATAGCAAAAATATAATACATAGGCTGCTATTTAAAAAAAAGAATTTCTTATTTATATGTTTCCTTGCCTAAGCCAAGGGCCCAGAAATAACCCCAGGGCTTCTTTGGTCCCTGGTGATTTTACTCCATTGCAGTGCTTCTAGGTATACCAGCAAACTGTTCAGAATCACGTGTTCCCACTCTTGTCCAATCCTATTCTTAAAAGTCTTACAAGATTCATAGCAACATTATTCACAGTAGCAAAACAAAGAAACAAGCAAATACACACAGTGGAAACAACCCAAAAGACCATCCGCTGATGAAAGGATCAATACAAGGTTGCTATCTCCATCCGGTGGAACATGACTCAGCAATAAAAGGGAATGAGGACTGATCCTTGCCCCAACATGGATGGGCCTGGAAAACATTCTGCTGAGTAAAAGAAGCCGAGCAAAGAAGAATACATGCTGTGTGGGCCACTGACGGGAGATGCTACAAGGGAAGCACACACAGAGGCGAGAGCCGCGTGTGGTCGCCTGGTTGGGAGTGGAAATGACAAGTGACTATGAGCACAAGGTTTCCTCGCAGCATGACGGAAATGTCTGAACGTCTGACAGCAGTGATGGCTGCACAACTCCGTAAATATACTAAAATGCACTGACTACACTGGGTGCATTTTTATGATACATAAACTCGATCTCAATAAAATTCTATTACAGAAAAAAAAACATTTCCCAGAGAGAAAAGTCCATCCTCTGGACCAAAGAGTGAAGGCCTCGTGGAGCAGGTAGTACAAGGGGAGGTGGAAGGACATCTGCCGTGAACACAGCATGACACCCGCCGGATGGAGGGAGACTTCTCTGGGTTCTCACTGTTGAAGTCCAGTGCTGTGCAGCGGCACTTCCCGGATATTCAAAGATCTCTTGCTGGGCACAGAACACACGCACTGTCACTGTAAAGCAGGTTTAGCAAACTGGCGTGGCATGGTGCATGTTCAGCTTGCTGCAGAGATTTGAGTGGCCCACATCAAATTTTTTTGTTAAATAAATTTTATTTTTATATTCCCCATACAATTGCAACCCCCTGATTTTGACCCCAATCCCTCCCCTCCCCGCCCCTCACCCCCCATAGAGTGTTTCTGGTTCACAGTTTTTTGTTGATTTTGATTTTCACTTTCTTATAGTTATTCATTTTCCTGGTCCCTTATTTAAGTTTTCTAGATTCCTGCTATGAGTGAGACCATCCGGTATTTTTCTTTTTCTTTCTGGCTTTTCTTGCTGAGCATGATCCCTTCCAGCTCCATCCATGTTGCTGCAAATTGCATGTGTTTATCTTTTTTGAATGCTGAGTAATATTCCATCGTATATATGTACCACATCTTCTTGATCCAGTCATCTATTTTTGGGCATTTGGGCTGTTTCCAAAGCTTAGCTATTGTAAATAGTGCTGCTATAAACATAGGGGTGCAGGTGCTCTTTGGAATTGACCGCATCAAATTTTTTTAATGAAAATTTGTCAACATTAAAAAATGATCAAATTCTAGATACCAGATTTCTCTTTCAAGAGAATAGAAAGTCCTGCCTAAGGGAAGGAGTAGGGAGAGGGATCAGAGGGAGGGAGAGAGGGAGAGAGGGAGGAGCCCAGGGAACTGAGGTGATGGTGCACGGGTGCACTGTGGAGGAAAAGTCTATGGGGACTACACCTGAGGTGTGGGGGCAGGCAAATAGGGTATAAAAATGAACAATGATGTAAAAAACAGAAAAAGAAAAAAAAGAAAAAAACAGAAAATAGAAAGTCCTGCCTAAATACACACAAGGCAACTATTAATTGTAATTGCTGAGGGATGGACCCCTGTGAATAGGAATGTACCCAAATGGCCAGTGTCCCTGACTTTGTCATCTGTCCCTGTGGATACTGAGTTTCTAGGAAGAAATTTCCAAAGAGCTGGAATGACTCCTGGCAAGATCTGCAGGCAAAATGATTTCAGACAATATAGTTAAGAAAGAATGTGCCAATCAGAAGGGAAGAGTAGAGAAAGATGAGAAATTTTAATGTGGCCTTTCCAAGCACAAGTCATAAACGATTCATTTAATTCTTCTCACTGAGAAATCTGAGGCTCAGAAAGGATAAGTCTCTTTGGCGAAAGCTACCCAGTGAGAAAGTAGGTAGAACCTAATGCCAGACGTCTGGTTCCAGAGTCCCCTCTGCTAGCCACAATATCAACAGTTTCTCCTGCCGTGCTAGGGGCTATGTGTGCTCTCCAGGCAAATAATCCCACACCAATGACACTCTGCTGCTGATGAAATCAGGGCTCTAGACTGAGAGGCTGAAGTGGCTTCACTGATGGATTTTGCAATCCATGACTTCATGTCTTGAATGGACAGAGTTTAAAAATTCCAATTTTTCAAAAATGTAGTAAAATTTATTATAGGGTATAAAGTCAGAATAGACAGAGTGTTCCCCTGAGCAACTTTTCCTCTCTGTAAATACTGAACTCAAAAGTACTCATGGACACAAATTCCTTGCTTGCTTATTTAATTCTATTTCTAATATGTATATATATTTATTTTATTTATGTATACAAGAGCTGGGTACAGGCCAGAGATGTGGGAGGGTGAGAAGATTCACCAGAGACACAGTGGGGATGTAAATAGACTGCTGAGGGGAGCAGTGGGTGAGACAGGAGAGGTCTGCTTCACCATGTGGGTTGCTCCCTGGCCGGCCGGGGACAGAACTGCTGCAGAGGCGGCAGATTGCTTCATAGTGTGGTGCATAACCACTTGTGCCACCAGGGAGGCCCCTCTAAAATCTATTTTTTACTTTAATTTTTATTGAAGAAACCTTGGTTTATAACATATGTAGGTTTCAGGTGTTCAGACTGTAATTCAACATCTGCTTATACCACATTATCATCACCACCAAAAGTCTGGTTTCTACACACCCCCATGCAACTGACGCCTTTTAGCTGACTTCCCCATACTCCCTCCTTTCCTCTCGGGGAACCACCGTTTTGACTTATAATCTAAGAGTTTGTTTTTGTTGTGTTTGTTTGCTTGCTTTGTTTCTGCATTTTCCATATAAGTCACTTATTTCTCATAAAATAAATGTATTATTATACCCCTGTAATCACGAAATACTAGCAGCAAACGGAAAGGCAGGAAGCTGTTGATGAATGAGATCTTTTACACTTTAATAGACTGGAGCAAATTATATATGATGACAGCAGCTAAGATATAAGATTTATTTCCAAATGAACATCCTTTTGAAAGAGAATGGAAAGAGAAAACAACAGTCATCATAAAACGCTGGAAATAAGTCCTCCAAGGAATTCTATATTATCTGATCAGAGCTAACTGCTCTATATAATCCTTTGTTAAATAACCACCGAATTGTACCCTGTTCTTCCAGAAATGTCTTCACACTGTATCCAAAAGCCCTAATTGCAGTTATCAACACTAAATCATCTACCCATTTCAATACAAATATCACCAATTCCAACCAAGCTGAAGCTACAGCATGATCCAGTTGCTCTGCTCCAGCATCCTCGTGATGTAAACACCTCATCGTCACATCTTTCCCAATGGTCCTATTTCTACAGCTGCTGTTAGATCAAACTGTCTTTCATGAGCCCTTTGTTCCAGACATTCATTCTCTTTCTGCTGACCGGAAGCAGACTCAAAAAGCAATGCGTGAGACATTGCTGACCACCATTCGCTAATTTTCCAACACACAGGTATCTGCCATCTGATCTTACCTGTCCAAGGCAATGGCAGGAAAACTGAGGATCGTCACAGAGCAGAAGACTTTGTGCAAAAATTTGACAACCTTGCAGAAGAGCATGGTGTAGATCCACCAGCAACAGTGAGGACTGGTGCTGAGGATGATGTCGAAGGGCACGCAGACCAAGCTGGCACAAATCCCCGAGCAGGCCAGGTTTTGAATGAACCTGTTGGTGACAGATTTGAATACGGTTGTGCGGCAAGTTGACCATAACACCATGAAGTTTCCTGGCCAGATACGAAAAAGAATTAACATTTTAAATAAAAAGAAAGAAGACACAATAAAAGACAGATGGAAAATACAGGTTAAATATGTCAAAACCACACTTGGGGGTGATTTCAAAAGATTTTCTTTACATGGTTATATGTATTGTCGATTTGCATGAAATTAAGTCACATAAATATCAAAAAGTCTGGAAGAGTTTATAGTGGTGAATTTGTTATTTAATTTTAGGCTGACAGTATTATGATGCTGATTTAGCCTCATCTAAGTACAAACAATTTGCTAGGTATTACTTAATCTCAGGCAGTATTAATCTCTTGTCAAGTTTGCAAATTGGATCTCCAGTTGCCAAACTCTGCAACAGAAATGACGTGAGCCACAGATTTAAAACTTTCTAGTACCAATATTTTTATAAAGTTCAAAGAAGCAAGTAAATTTGAACACTATATTTTATTTAATGTAGTATATCCCAAACACAATCATTTCAACATGTATTCATCATTTTAGCAGTCTTTATGAAATATGTTTCATTCCTATTTTTGTGCTATCTTTGAAATCTACTTTTTTTTTTTTTAATGGAGAGATGGTGGTGCATAACACTGTATTGGTTTCAGGTGTACATGGAATATATTTTATTTCAATTTGCAGTAGCCACACTTCAACTGTTCAACAGTCACTGCAGCTAGTGGCTACTGTAGATTATACAATTTTAGATTTTTCAGCAGCATTGATACATGGAGTGGTCTTTGATCGGTTGCCTCTTGTGGCTTCCCAAAGCCAGTGTGCTGGTTTTTCTCCCTCCTCCCAACTCTCCCCCCTCTTGCTGTTCCTAGGCTTGCAGGCCCTCCTCCAGCCTCTCTCCACAGCCTTTCTCTCCATAACATTATCCATTCAGTGGCTTTCTATGGAAATGCTGATCACTCCCACATTCATGTTCCAAAACAGCTTTCTCCTTTCAACTCCAGACTCCAATTTCCAGCTTGATAGCACTGTCTTTAACCCCTGCGCCACCAGGGAGGCCCCATTTTAAAGTAATGTCTAAATTTTCAAATAACAGAAAGTGACAATAAGGAAAGAACAGATTTTAACCTGCCTCACTTTACACATTGAAATCCCACAGTATTTTAATATTCTAATTGCTATCCAATGCAGGCTATTTCTATTATTCAAAAACATGGTAAACATTATGCAAACAATTAAGTATAAATACAAGCTAACTTTTTCAATTGTTGTTACTGGAAAGATATCAGATCATATATCGCTTCATGTCTGGAATAATCGTGTAGACACACTGTGTATTTGGAGATTGTGTTTTGGGATGAGATATGTTGTTGGACATGGGTATTTACATTTCCAACATCTGGGTCAGTATAGAGACAAGCTAATGATAAAAGAACTTCTTGGCAAACCACTTCTTGCTAAGTGCCAAGCAATGCAGAATGCTTGGCATCTGTAATTGAAGTAATTTGAGAAGACACATTACATAGACAGAGAAGACATATTACTTAACTTCTACTATTTCATCATTAAGATTATAATTCATTAATCAATTTACACACGCAAACACATTATTGTTCCAAATAAGTAAGAATTTAAAAACACTCAAATCGCTAAGTATGATCACAACAATAGTCTGTTCCATTCATTTGTCTTTCAGATATTTGGTGAAATGACTGCAGCCTAGAGCCAAAAAACTAACACTATCTTTAGTTTTGTTTACTTTAATAAAGTGTGTTAATGAAAAAGTGCAAGCATAGATAATTAGTAAATAGAAATTAATGTGCTATTGTTATAGGGCAGCCCCGATATTGAACGGGTTGCCTGGCTGTGGGTCCTCACCTGCACGCTTACAAGGGACTTATGAATATTCCACTACAGGCACACACAAAAGGTTAATAAAAGGTTTATTTACAAGGGAAAAGGAAATAAGGAAAATGTACAACTCAGGGAGAAAATAGGGAAATAAAGTCTTTAATGCGTCCTATCCGATCCGTTGACCTGGAAACCCAAAAAGCACTCTCCGAGCTGGCCGGACACTGCGAGCTGGCAGAGTGTCAAAATGGGGGACCCTTCCAGGCCCACATGTCTGGCTTTATACCAACCTGGCTGCTTAACCCCACCCTCAGGTCCCAGCCACCTTCCCTTTGGTGGTGATGGGATTTGGAGTTCCCAGTGTCTTTGGCTTTGGCCTGGGGTGGGGGTGGAGTCCACAAAGCCTGTATGGAATTAGCTTTAGGACAGCCTTTTCCCACTAACAAAATTTTGCTTAAAAATCAAGGTAAGTACAGTAAAAGCTAATGTCCTTAAATGAGCATCCCATAATGTAAATCTAACAACTATTAAAATCATTTTTATTGAAGTGTATCTTTAAATGATCCAACATGAAAAACGACAGCAATATGCTCAAGACCGACTAAGTCTAGTCTATGGAAATAAATGAATTTTGGTCAGTATTTAAAAGCTATTCTGGGACCTCCCCTGGTTGAGCGTTGGGCTGCGAAGCTGCCTGCAGCCTCTGGAGCGCCGGTTGGCTACCCAACTGCTGGCGAGGGTTCCACATGGCGCAACAGACCTCTCCTGCCGCGCCCGCTGCTCCCCTCAGCAGTGTATTTCATCACTCTGCCTGTTCTGTTCCCCTCTCTGGCTCTGGTGAATTCTCTCACCCACCCACGTTTCTGACTGTACCCAGTGCTTGTATAAATAAATAAATAAATCTTTTAAAAATAAATAAATAAAAGTTATTCTGGATAATCACAGGAAATAGGAGTTTAAAAATATCTGCATATACTCTATTCTTTCCTGTTTATATCCAAGTTTCATTTAATCTAATTCTCATATTATAAATTATTACACACAATTCCTTTCTTTTTTTTTTATAGAGGCATGCTTTTTTATTTATTTATTTGTTTGTTTGTTTGTTTGTTTCGTTTATACATGCACTGGGTACAGTCAGAAGCGCAGGAGGGTGAGAGAATTCACCAGAGCCAGAGCGGGGAGCAGAGCAGGCAGAAGGACCGAAGTACACTGCTGAGGGGAGCAGCGGGCGGCAGGAGAGGTCTGAGCGCCATGTGGGACCCTCCTCCAGTGGCCGGGGAGCAGCCGGGGATCAAACCGGCGCCGCAGAGGCCGTGGGCAGCTTCGCAACCCAGCGCTCAACCGCCGCGCCACTGGGGAGGCCCCACACAATTCCTTTCTAAAACATCATTTTGATTCAAAAAAAATAAACCTTATCACTTACATAATAGGATACATAAGTGTACACAGATAATAGATAGTATAGGATACAAGAACACATTAAATGGTATATAGCATGTTATATGGTAGTATATGGAAAAACGTAGGAGATTGAAAATATTATTGCATTTTATATATGATGTAATAAATAATATCACTAATTTTAACAGGGTATAATATTGCCTAAGTTATAAATCACTTCAGAGGTCTTCAAAAAATACAGTATATAATTCATACTGTTTGTAAACAGTACATTTTAAAATATGCTAACTTACCAACAAATAAATCTTCAATGGATTAGGAAAACTGTATAACAATTTCCATCTTATACTGAAAAAAGATTTTCAAGTAAGCAACTTAGGACTTAGTATCAGAATACAGTGTTTAATCTATTTTTTCCTAATTACCTGAAAAAAATTAACGCACATCAATGTAAGCATTTGTTGGACTAAATTAAAAAATAGTCCAAGGTCATGTTGCTTCTGTGAAACGTTCAAAAACAGGAAACAAAAACAGATGTTCCATTTCAAAGTAAGGATATCTTGTTTTGAATATTGAGCATTAAAATCACTGCCAAATTGAGGAATACCCTTTTGAAAAAGATTTATCTATCTTTGCATACAAAAGCTAGGAGTGCAGGCCAGAGTTGCAGGGGGTGAGAGGACTCAATAAAGGGTGAGCAGAACAGGTAGATCCACTGAAACCCACTGCTGAGGGGAGCAGCGGGGAGATAGGAGAGGTCTGCCGCGCCATGTGGGTCAGCTCCTGGGCTTTGGATCAAACTCTTGAACATTTGCCTCAGTGGCTGGTGACAGCTTCTTAGCACAGAGACTTAACTCCTGCACCACCAGGGAGGCCCTGAATAATGCAATTCTAAGCCAGAATAAAGTAGGGCTGGATGGGTGAATTCTACCAAAATTTAAAAAAACTTTCTTTTAAAGATTTATTTATTTATGCACACAAGAACTCAGGTACAGGCCACAGGTGCAGGTGGTGAGAGGATTCACCAGAGACAGAGTGGGGAGCAGAAAAGGCAGACTGATTGAAAGCCACTGCTGAGGGAGCAATGGGTGAGTCAGGAATGGTCTGCTGCCCCATGTGGGTCACTTCCCTGGTTGCCTGGGGATGGAACTCCTGCTGCAGAGGCTGCCCATACCTTTCCAGTGCTGTGCTTAACCCCTCATGCCACCAGGGAGGTCCCACCTTTTTTTTTTTTTAAAGATTTGTTTATTTTTATACAAGAGCTGGGGTACTGGCCCAAGGTGCAAGAGGGTGAGAGGATTCACCAGAGACAGAGTGGGGAACAGTACAGGAAGACAGACCAAAATACACTGCTGAGGGGAGCAGTGGGCAAGTCAGGAGAGGTCTGTGCGCCATGTGGGTAGCTCCCTGGCCAGCCTGGATCGAACCTGCTGCACTACAGAGGCTACGGACAGCTTCACAACGCTGGGCCTCAGCCTGCTGAGCCACCGGGGAGGCCCCACTTTTGAAGACATTGTACCAATTCTCTACAGCTCTGTTTTTTTGATTGTAGAAGGTATGTACCTTCTACATGAACACTTCATACCTACAGAGGCACACACATACACACTCATGGACAGACTCACATGCACACACTTGCACAGACACCGTGCCACACATGCACATACACCTAAAGAAAACAGTGCAAATACCCAATTACATAGTTATTGGTAGCTCTGCTTCACTCTCCTATTTTTCTGTATTATCACCACGTGACCACTCTGACTTTTCTAAAATTTTCTAAATTTTCTAGTATTTTCACTGCTGGTTATAAGAATTTTTTTTTTTTTTTCCTAAGTTTCCCAATTCAGGAGGTTTATTCCACCTGTTAGCAATATTGCAACAGATACTTTTCTTTAGAGTAAATATCTCTGTATAGTATTAAAGTTAGTTAATTCTTGTGTCCAGCATTTTCTTCTCCTTCTTACCCCTCAGCATACTGAGCTTATGTATGTATTTTATTCTTTTTTTTTTAATAATGAATTTTATTGTTATATTCCCCATACAATTGCAGCCCCCCCATTCTGACCCCAATCCCTCCCCTCCCGCCCCCACCCCCCTAAAAGTGTCTCTGGTTCATAGTTTTTTGTTGATTTTGATTTTCACTTTCTTATAGTTATTCATTTTCCTGGTCCCTTATTTAAGTTTTCTAGATTCCTGCTATGAGTGAGACCATCCGGTATTTTTCTTTTTCTTTTTGGCTTATTTCGCTGAGCATGATCCCTTCCAGCGCCATCCATGTTGCTGCAAATTGCATGTGTTTATCTTTTTTGAATGCTGAGTAATATTCCATGGTATATATGGACCACATCTTCTTGATCCAGTCATCTATTTTTGGGCATTTGGGTTGTTTCCAAAGCTTAGCTATTGTAAACAGTGCTGCTATAAACATAGGGGTGCAGGTGTTCTTTGGAATTGATGTTTCTGTGTCCTTTGGGTAAATACCTAGGAGTGGAATTGCTGGATCATATGGAAGCTCTATGTTTAGTAGGTCCAGAAATCTCCACACAGCTTTCCACAGTGGTTGGACCAGTTTGCACTCCCACCAGCAGTGCAGGAGAGTTCCTTTTTCTCCACACCCTCGCCAGCATTTGTTGTTGCTAGTTTTTTTAATATGTGCCATTCTCACTGGTGTAAGATGGTATCTCATGGTAGTTTTGATTTGCATTTCCCTGATGGCAAGTGATGCTGAACATTTTTTCATATGCCTGTTAGCCATTTGCATTTCCTCTTCAGAGAAGTTTCTTTTTAGCTCTTCTGCCCATTTTTTGACTGGATTATTTTCTTTGTTGTTGTTGAGTCTCATCAGCTCTTTGCAGATTTTTGTGATCAGTCCTTTATCATTAGTGTTGTGTGCAAAAATGTTCTCCCAGTTGGTGGGGTTTCTCTTTGTTTTTGTTATTGTCTCTTTTGCTGTGCAGAAGCTCTTTAATTTGATGTAGTCCCAGCTGTTTATCTTTGCCTTCACTATCACTGCTTTGGGTGATGTGTTTGTAAAGATGTCTTTGATGTGCAAATCACGTAGTGTTTCGCCTATATTTCCTTCTACCCATTCATGATAAAAGCCCTTGAAATTCTTGGGATACAAGGAACATACCTCAACATCATAAAGGCCATCTATGACAAGCCAACAGCCAGTATCATTCTCAATGGTGAAAAGCTGAAAGCAATTCCATTAAGATCTGGAACAAGACAAGGATGTCCACTCTCACCACTGCTTTTCAATATAATACTGGAAGTCCTAGCCAGGGCAATAAGACAAGAGAAAGACATCCAAGGAATCCAAATAGGAAAAGAAGAAGTCAAACTATCACTATTTGCAGACGATATGATATTATACATAGAGAACCCCAAAAACTCCACAGAAAAGCTAATTCAACTCATCAATCAGTTCAGTAAAGTGGCAGGATACAAAATCAACACGCAAAAGTCAATAGCCTTCCTATACACAAACAATAAATCTGAAGAAGAAGAAATCAAAAAAACCATCCCTTTTGTTATTGAAACAAAAAAAATCAAATATTTGGGAATAAATCTAACAAAAGAGGTAAAGGACCTATACAAAGAAAACTATAAAACACTGGTAAAGGAAATAGAAGAAGACACAAAGAAATGGAGAGACATCCCCTGATCATGGATTGGAAGAATAAACATTATTAAAATGGCCATCCTTCCAAAAGCAATATACAGATTCAATGCTATTCCAATCAAAATTTCAATGTCATTCTTCAAAGAAATAGAACAATTATTGATGAAATTCATATGGAATCACAAAAAACCCCGAATAGCCAAAGCTCTCCTGAAAAAAAAAGAAGGGAATGGAGGCATTACACTCCCAGACTTCAAACTATACTACAAAGCCATAATCATCAAAACTGCATGGTATTGGAACAAGAACAGACATACAGACCAATGGAATCGAATAGAAAATCCAGAAATAAACCCACAGATTTATGGTCAACTAATCTTTGACAAAGGAGCAAAGACTATGCATTGGAGCAAAGAAAGTTTGTTCAATAAATGGTGCTGGGAAAACTGGGTCGCTACATGCAAAAGAATGAAGCTTGACCACTACCTCACACCATACACAAAAATCAACTCAAAATGGATTAAAGAACTAGACATAAGACCTGGTTATAAGAATTTTAAAGGAGGAACCTCCCCGTTGGCTCAGCAGGTTAAGCGCCACGGTGTGAAGCTGTCCACTGCCTCCGCAGTGCCGGTTCAATTCCCGGCCGGCCAGGGAGGGTCCCACATGGCGAGGCAGACCTCTCCTGTCTCACCTGCTGCTCCCCTCAGCAGTGCCTTCGGTCCGTCTGCCTGTTCTGCTCCCTGCTCTGTCTGGTGCATCCTCTCACCCTCCCATGACTCTGGCCTGTACCCCAGCTCTTGTATAAAAATTTAAAAAAAGAATTTTAAAGGAAATTGAGCTATGTGATGGCCGATGTGTTGGAAGTGTGGGCGCATTCATAAATGTGAAGCAAACGCAGTCTGTTTCAAACACCAATTTAATGTGTCCCAGGATAGACATTTTAACTAAACAATCATCATCAGACTGTCTCCTTCAGGCAGAGAAAGACCATTCAGATGCCTCCACGCCCCAGAGCCCCGCAGGCAGAGCAGGTCACCTGGAGGTGGCCCCTGCAGTGGGGAGCCAGTGTGTCCATGATGGCCGCCTCCTTGTGCCTTCTGGGACCTGCATTGGAAGAGAAGAGCCAATAAAGCCCAAACTCAGAGTTACCTGTTGAGGAGGCTCTTTTGTCAGATGGAAACCAGGAGGCCTTACCCAGCTGCCACTAGCTGGCAGGTGAACGATTCTCCAACTTGCAATCTCCGTTTTTAAAAGGGGCCCAATCCAGGGGGACTTGCTACTGTGGATGTCAATCCCTGATAGCACCACTCAGCCCAAAGAGCTCCTGCATCGTCTGCACCATCCGTGTGCCCAGGAGCCGACAGCAGGGCGCTCTCAGCAAGGGGCAGGGTGGCCCTCATGGGATTGAGCCTAAGATGGGGAAGCAAGGCCCTGGGGTCCCAGCCTCTGGCCCTGGAGCCTCTGGAGGCTCCACCCACATAGCTCCACTCCCATCCCCGGGCCCTGCACCTGTTCAGCTGCCTCAACCCCTCTTTTCCCCCCCTTCACCACTCTGCTCCCCTCCAGGTGCTTCACCAGTCCCGTTGCCCTCCTGGCCCTTCAACTGCTCTGCTCCTTGGACTTCTGTGCTCCCGGACATCTTTGCTCCTTGTCTATGTGCCTCATGCTGCTCCTGGCCCCAGTCCCTGACACCTCTCTAGAGCCTCGGCCCCAGTCCCTGACCCCTCTCTAGAGCCTCGGCCTCCTCTGGTGTGCTCCTGTTCACCACGGACACTGGGTGGGTGTGTGTGGGGGGGTGAATTCTGTGGAGAGTGGTGGTAATAGTCATAGTCTCTGGCTGCATGAACTCTGTGGTGGTGATTTCCATAGAACTTCCAAGAAATCGGGGGCCTCGAATTCCCGGATGCTGCAGTACGTCCTCAGCAGCACTTCCCCGGAACACAGATACAGCAAAATTTTAAAATGGTTTTGATGATTCTTTTAGCTCTGGCCTTGCCACCTCGGCCTGAAATTCGTGTGGACTCTGCATCGTCAGCATTGTGTTCATGGCCCCGTCTTCCTGCAGGGGCCACCACATTGCTGAACGGGAGGTGCCAGCCACTTCAACCTGCAGGCCTTAGGTCAGTACTGGAGGGTTTGCGGGCTGGGCTGGTTTTGGACCTGTATTCCTGGTCCCCCTCCAGCTGGGGGCCTGCCAAGGCGGTGGTGATGTGTTTCTTGGGGCCCTCCAGCTGCGGGGTTGTCACTGAGGTGGTGCTGTGCTCTCTGATGGGCTCCAGGCAGCGGCCTGGCAAGGAGATGGTGCTCCTCCCCCAGGCGCCCTCCCGCAGGATCCTGCCCTGGAGGGGATGCTGGGCATCCAGACGTCCTCCATCAGGGGGCCTGACCCAGAGGTGGTGCTGGGCATCCAGACGTCCTCCATCAGGGGACCTGACCTGGAGGTGCTGCTGGGCTCCTTGGGTGTCCTCCGAAGCCAGGCCACCATGGGCCCCAACGGGACCGAGGGCCTGTGGAAGAAGGTGGGGCCCAGGCCCTCCTCCTCCGCCTCCCGCTGCCTGGAGCGCAGTATCTGGAAGGCCCTCATAACCCCATCGTATTTTCCCTCCGAAACTGCCCTGGAGATGTCCTCTCTCTGGAATCCCAGGCCCACATGGCTTCCGTCGTGGCCTCGTCGTGGTGGCCGGGGGACGGCTCGCTGCAGGACAGGAGTCTGTTCTCCAGCCCCACCCAGGGGTGCTGGAGGATGCTGTCCAGGGTGCTCCGTGTCTGGGGGTCCCATGCCATCACCCACCTCAGCAGGTCCCGGCACTGCTCCCAGAGGGAGGCAGGCTCCGGGCAGAAGCCGCTCAGCACCAGCGCCCGCAGCTCCCCGGGGCTGGTCCCCGCGAAGGCAGCTCCCGGTCACCATGTTGCAGGGGATCACCCCCAGGCTCCACACCTCCGCCGTGGGCCTCTGCAGTCCTGGCGCAGGAAGAGCTCCGGGGCCGCGAATTCCGGGGTGCCGCAGCAGGTCTGGAGCAGCGCCGCCCGGGAGCAGGGGGCGCAGAGCCCGAAGCCCGCCAGCCGGATGTCCCCGCGCGCGTCCAGGAGCGGGTTCTGCGGCTTCAGGGCCCGGGGCGCGGCTGACAGGCCGGGAGGACCTGACAGAAGATCCCGCGGGCCTCCGTCTCCCCCAGGCGCCCGCGCTCGCCCAGGGGGTCCTCCAGGGCGCCCCCCCCACCCCCGGCACGGACTGCACGACCAGCAGCTCCTCGGCCGCGGTGTCCACCGCCTGGAAGAGCTGCACGATGTTGGGGTGCCGAAGGGCCTTCACGCACCCCCCTCGCGGGCCAGGGACTCCTCGGGCTCGCCGGACTTGGGGATGACCTTGATGGCCACCTCCGCGCCCGGGGGCCCGGGCAACACCAGCCTCACCCTGGCGTGGGCGCCGGCCCCCAGCGCGGGCATCACGGAGCTCGTCATCCCCGGGCAGACGGGCGCCTCGGACGGCGAGGGTGGCCCCTCACCACTCGCTCGGGCCCTGGCTGTCCAGAGCCCTCCAGCGCCAGCTCTGCCAGCAGATTCACCCAGGTGCTGCTCACCTGTGTTCCCAGTACTCGAAAAGCTGATGAAATGCTACCAGGGCTACCTTAACTCCGCCAGCAACACCAACCATGCCCCCCTACCCGGCGCCACTAATACCAGCTACACTAAATAAATGAAAACACACAACCACAAAAATTACCGAGATAAAAATATAAAAATATGATAAAAACAAACCAATAACAAACTAAGCACTAAAGTTAAGAATAAAACAGAGAATAACAACAAAGATAAAAGGACAGACCACAAGGGAACAAACAACAATTACAAACTAACAACTAAAATAAAAAAATAGACAACAACAAAGGGGGAAAAAGCAACACACACAAAAATAACACGAGGGAAAATGGGGGAAATCAAAAAACAAAAGAAAAATTAAAAAATTAAAATCTCAAGTAAAAAATTAAAATAATAAAGTAAAAATAAGCAAATAATGAAACGATAAAGAAAAATAAGAAAAAAACAAAGAAATAACAATAAAATAGATAAAATAAATAAGTAAATAAATATAAACAACTAAACCCAAAGAAAACCCAATAAACCAGCACACGGCCTCTCCCTCCGAGTCCACAGTCACTGTCCAGCGCTCCCGGCTCTACCCCCACAGCCGCATTCCGGGCAGGGCTCCGGGGGGCTCTGCCGGTGACATCACAGCGGCTCTTTATGGCGTCAGAGCAGAGGCCACAGCCCTCCGCAGAGGGGCGCCCCGGGGCTTTTCAGCCTTCACGAAAAAGCAACTGCCGAGAGGAGTGTGGACAGGACTTACCAGAGACTGAGATTCACCCACTTCAAGAAACCCGTGGACGCTTGCGAGGCCGTTTCCTCTGTAGCGAGAAAACCCGTCCTGGGTTTTGGCTGTTAAAGGTCTCTCCACACAGTCACTCCCTCAAGCCCCGACGCGTCTCCACAGGACACGACACCATCACCCGACATCATAAACGCCATAATGTTGGCAGCGGGAGACGCAACAAAGTCCGTCCTTCCCATCCAACACTGAAAACTCTCTGGGACACGGTTCTCCCGTTTGTGCCCATGAGCGGAGTGTGCCCATCGGCCACCTCGCAGGCCACAGGCCGGGGCGGCTCTGGCAGGTCGGCAGGTGCTGTAAAGCTCGGCCTGCAGGTCCCCTCCTCCCCGTGTCTGCTGCTCTCCTGTCTTGCCTGCTGGGGTGAGGGCAGAGCCCCTTCCCTCACCGTCAGGAGTGTCGCCAGCAGCATGACACGCCATGTGTGTCCGTCACCCCGTGCTGTGGGGACGCCCTCTGACCTCCTCAGAAGGGGCTGGGGGCAGCTGGGGCTGGTCAGCTCCCACCGAGATTTCTGGCTTAGAAATATCTCTTCTGGGCCTCACCGTTGGCGCAGTGGGTTGAGCGCAACGCCGTGGAGCTGCCCGCGGCCTCTGTAGCACCTGTTTGATTCCCGGCCTGCCAGGAAGATGCCCACATGGCACTGCGGACCTCTCTTGTCTCGCCCGCTGCTCCCGTCAGCACGTATTTCAGTCAGTCTGCCTGTCCTGCTCCCCACTCTGTCTCTGATGAATCCTCTCACCCTCCCGCACCTCTGGCCTGTACCTCAGTTCTTATATAATTAAATCTTTAAAAAGAAAGAGAGAGAGAGAGAGAGAGAGGAAGGAAAGAAGGTCTGCTTGTTGCTCACACTTGGGGTTGGGGAGCAGTGGTTTGCAAAGGACAGGTCCAGATGCTGTGACTCTGAGTCCTGCCAGGAATTGCCTGTCTTCTGGAAATGGTGGGTTCGCGTGAAGAATGGGGGTCTGCTGCTACTCAGGCTGCAGATTCTTTTCACTGGCCCCCGCACCCAAGGCCTACCCTGATCATTCACGTACAGTATCAGCGGAGGACCAAGTCTCACCTGAGCAGCCTGGAGCACAGCCAGAGCCCCGAAGCTCAGAAGCATTTTGGCTCAGGGGTGTCGGGACTGATATTGCTCCAGCGCCTCATTTCCCAGGTCCAGAGAGTGGAGGGTTTCATTTTTCTCAGGGCATGAGGACGCACAGGGCAGGTTCCCACTGTCCGTCTCCATGTGGGGAACCTGACCCATCAGTGGCCGTGAGAGGTTCTGTTGCTCCTGAGCTGCCACGCAGAGCAGGAAGCGCCACTTGCATTTCGGTTGCTGACTCCAATGCCCATTCCAGTTTTCTCTCAAACCCCCATGGCCACCTCACAGCCATAGATGTCCACCCGCCCCAGCTACTCTGGCCGGAGGGGAGCTGCTGTTCTGCGTCTCTCAGAGGGGGAGTCTCGTGCTCTGTAGCCCGCCTGTGTCCATGACCCTTCTCAACCTTAAGGGACTGCAAAACTCCACGGAAGGCTCCTCATTCTCTCGTCTTTGAGAACTGACAATGCACCTACCAGCCTGGGATGGCTGCAAGTCACTGGGCCATGACTGAGGCTCCTCTCTGGTTACTCCAGCCTTCCTTAAACATCCACCATGCCGCAACCAGTTGAAGAGTGAGAGTATAAATCACATCATTCGTTTGGTTGCCTCAAGCCTTCCCGTGGCCTTACTGTGCTTGAAACTTCACAAAAACCCCTTTTGACAGCCTTCACTGCCCTCACTGGTCTCAGCCCTGCCCGCCCCCGCCTACTCTCCCTGTCTCCAGCCCTCCTGGGTGAGCTGTCCTTTCTTTCTTTCTTTTATATTTTTCACATCATTTTTCATTTTTGCCAATGTATGCATTTTCATCTTGGTTATAGTCCCCATATATTTCCCACCCCGCCCCTTTTGACCCTACTCCCTCCTCCCCCAACTGTAGTGTGTCTCTGGCTTATAGTTATTTGTTGATTTTGATTTTTACTTTATTATAATTAGTCTTTTTCCTGGTCCCTTATTAAGGTTTTCTAAATTCCTGCTATGCGTGGGACCATCTGTATTTTTCTTTTTCTTTCTGGCTTATTTCACTGAGCATGATCCCTTCCAGCTCCATCCTTATTGCTGCAAATTGCATGTGTTTATCTTTTTGATTGCTGAGTAATATTCCATTGTGTATATGTACCAAATCTTCTTGATCCAGTCATCTACTTGGGGGCAATTGGGTGCCCTTCTTTCTGCCACATCCTGTTGCCAGCTGGGGCCTTTGTTCTTGTTCTTGCAGAGTCCCTCCCCCCCATGTTTGCCCCTACCAGCTCTCTGACCTTGCTTTGCTCCAACTCACATCACTCTGACCGCCTTGCAGGCGTGGGCTGCACATTTCATACTGAACCACATTCTCTACTCTCTTTACAGTGTCATCTGCACCTAAATCATACTAACACATTTTCAGAACTTCAAGCTACAATAGAATTCCCACCTGTGTCTTGAGCTCCTGAGACAGTTTTTTTTATGGGACGAATGCTGCTGACTGACCCAAACCAGTCCTCAAACAAGAACATTCTAAAGAACAGTACATTTTGAATGTCCCCCTGCCTTTTTACATGTGAACATTTTCTCACTCTCCATCAGGAAATAGATTCAAACAGTTTTGACTAGGGAAATTTTGTTTTAAGCGATACTTCAAAGTGCTTCAAATGACAAATGTCATGTGCGATGTCATAAGGTTTACATCATCAGCCACATTGAGTTTCAAGTGTTCTGTTATGTAACAGTTTGTTACATGAATCTATGTAACTGGAAAAGCAGTGAGGAATTCAACATCAAACATAGTTTCATCCTTTAAAGGAGGGTACTTTTTTTTTTGGCTTTATTTTAACCTATTGTCTTAATTTGTGAATTGCCTCACATTCCAAATCAGTGTCAATAGGTATGTCTAAACAAAAAGTGGGAAAAAAAAAAGAATGGAAATAGAGAACATAATTGATCATTTATTTTAGGAGTAAACTGAAATCTTAAATCACCTACTATTTGGGTTTATCTGGTACGTCTAGCCACACTAGTCCAAATTGCATGTGATGACTCTTTGGCCAAAACCCAGTTGTCGGTTTTTAGAGTTCCTGTTCATCAGACCTTCTCACTCTCTGGCCTGTATATTTAATGAACAATGGGCTTTCAGTTTTAGGAGGTGAAGTTCCATGAAAGTAGGAGAAAATGCTTAAGAAGGGTCCATGTGAGGGCGGGTGTGCTGGGGAAGAGGTGCATGGATGGCAACAAGCAGCCAGACTAGCTTGGATTCCAGGGGGTGCACTGGGACCTGAGTGGCCAAGGGCGTACTGTGAGGGGTCTTTTCAGCCAACACTTGGTCCTTCCTCCTGTCTTCTTTCCTTGTTCCATCTCCAGGCCTCGGCGCTTCCTGGCATCTCCACAGAATCCCCCAGGCTGGCCTCTCTCAAACATTTGTAAGCCCTGCATCTTTCCCGCTCAGATTTGATGTGCCGAGGCTGTCTCCAACTCTGGCCTCCAAGTCATGAACGGGAGCCCAGATGTCCCTCATAATGAATCCTTTGGGAACTGTTTGCCCCGAAGAATGGGGGTGTGTGTTGTCTGCGTGTCTTTCTTTCCACCCACTGCAGACTGGTCTGATCTGATGCAGCAGTGTGTTCCGTCCTGCTGAGCAGCGGCCCGGCCTCTCCCTCCAGCGACACGTACTCTGGGTCCTCTTTGCTCGGGCTCTGCTGGACCTGGGGGAGGAGCAGGGGAAGCTACTCTGAGAGCAGCACCCAGGCCAGCAACAGGGGTGGTTCAGGGAGAGGCTCTGCTCCCTCATTGGTTCTCTTGGTTGTCCCGAAAGCCTCTGTGTACCTGGTCTTGGATTCACTCTCCATGGGCCGAATATTTGGAAGCTGTTTGACTGGGCTTCGAATAACTTCTGTGTGATAAAAAGGACTTTCCTCGTGATAAAAATTAAATTTCAGTGTTAAAATGTGAAATCTGGTTATCTCATTTCCTCCTTAGCAGACGGTACATGGCCAATTTGAATGTACAAATGCTGATTTACAGAGGGAGAATAAAATAGGTTTGGCAACATTTATATGAATATCAGACACCCAGCTCATCATAGCGACATAGAACTAATCTGGCATCTCTATCACCCGGCCTATCCTTGATCATAACTTTCAGAACATCACTCACTTGGTTATTTTTGTCTGGAAGGCTGGATTTTCTAATCACAAAACACCTCTAAGCCCAGAATTAGGCAACATAGTGTCCTCAGTGACTCTCTGGTGTTCTGCATCGGAAAGTTCCAGCAGATTTTGTTTGGGTTTCCTGAACCATCCTAAAGTACCCTTAACCACCTCCTGGCCTGCATTGTGCTAATACGCGGAGTTGCATGCACGCCTCCTGTGCCCCACCCACCCCAAGACTCCTCTGTTGGCCTAGGTTGTAAGTTCCCTACTTTTCTCTTTTCACCGGAAATTTAACTAACATCTTACTCTTTACATGAGCACTATCGCACTGCTGCTGATGGAATTTCTTATTTTAAGAAGTTGACTTGTTGCCTTTAAGAAAACTAAGGCAATTTGGGCTTTATTTCTCATAATACCACACCTTGTCAAAGCAGGGCCTCCGTGAGAGCAATAGGACAGCTGCGACACGTTCAAGAGGAAAGTTCTCATTTAAACGTAAAAATAGAACGAGATGCCAATTCAGAAACACAAATGCATTCTGACATGTCTTCGTATATTTTAAAAGCTGAAAACATTTGTACTGGTCGTGCAGTTTGTGCTTCGTTTGTAAATTCTGATTTGAAGTAAACGCGTGTCAGGTAGATTTCCTATTTCGAATAAAAGCATGCACTAGATTCTTCTTCCATGATAAAGTGAACTCATGCATTACTGTGATGTACAAAGTTTTGAAGTTCTTTACTCCTATGTTACTTTGTCTTATTTGTGTATTAAAAAGAGAGAGAAGGAAATTGTTGTTGAGTGTCAAGAGTGCTGCACCTCCCCCTGCAGTGACCTTTAGGGCTAATGGCTTTCGCCACGGTCTCTAGGTCCGGCTGGGCAAGGAACCAGCGCGCAGGGTAGTACAGCAAAGTTCCCTGAAGACATAGATAAGACAGACGCCTATCAAAGGATAACAACCACCAGGAGCCACCACAAGAATGCTGACCAAAAGGAGCCTTATCTCGTCTCCTCAGACCTACAAACTTTATCCCTTCACTCTCTTTCTAAAACTTCTTCATTCTCTTCTATAAAGGTCATTGATTGCTAAATTAAAGAAACATATGAAATCTAGTATCAAGGATGACTCAAATGAAACACCGCTAAACCTTGTGTAACAACAAAATTGTTAGTTCAATAATTGCTCTGTTATATGTTAAAATTCCTTAGCTTTGATCCTTAATGAAAAAATGTTATTACATAAAAAAAATAAGTCCACCTGTTATAATTAATAATGATTAATGAATTTAGTGGTTAGCTAGGAGAAAATGTAATTATATAAAACAAAAGACAAAACTAATGGTCTGACTGCTTAGGAATGTGCCTAGATCCAAATGTAACTCTGGACATAAATCACTGCCTTGTCAATGATAAGTTAAACCTATGAGCCAACTGGTTTAGTTCACTGATAACTAATCCTATGCCTTTAGAAAAACATACATATACTGGCCACTAACTTAAATAAAATTACACTCAGATTTTCACTCGCTTGAAGTGTGCCTGTCTGTCATTTATTCGCCGAATCCCTGACCACTCCGCGCAATCTCTCAACCCTGAGACAGCCTCATCATCCATCGCTGTGCTGGTCCGCGGCACAAGAGCAAGTTCTCTGCCAAGTTCTCATCCAGACTTGGGGAGAATTCCTCCACGTGCAAGTTTGATGAGAGTGCAACAGATGCACCCGATCTCCACCCACTTATTCAGTAATGTAGGGTCTCCAGAAGAGCGGGAGTTCCAGCTTCCCTGTCCCACTTGAGGAAGGGTGGAGCTGAGCAGAGAAGAGCAGAAGCTGGAGAGGAGACTGGAGAAGGAAGGAAGGAGGATGGGGAGCTGGAAGGAGACCTGGAGGAGACAGAGGGAGCAGAGACACATGAAGAAGCTGCGCTTGCTTCTTGGTCCTGGACTAGTTGAAAAAGACGTGGGTGAGAGATCCATGGGGAGGGTCACAATGGCAGCTTTTATCTTGGTTTTGACGTTGCTCTTTTCCTCCCAGACTTGTCTGGCTCATTCTGACCCTCTTCTATGGGTCCCCACCAGAAAGTGCCTTAGACCTGCAGCGAACTTTCAGGCCTCACTGGCCCTGCTTTAGGCCACCAATGTTTGGCTGTGCATTTACCTACCAGGGCCTGGGTGACTCTGCATGCTTGATTTGAAAACTACATGTTACAGTAATTAAAAGGGAGAAAAGTCTTTTAAAAGATATTTATTAAAAATTTCATTTTAACCTTCATTAAAAATCTTCATTTCTGGAGATCGTCATCTCTTTGTGTAAGTCCAAGTTTCTGCCTAGTATATACTCCCTCTGTTGGATGAACTTCCCTTAACATTTCTTATAGTGCAGGTCACTAGTAATTAATTGTTTGTCTAAAAAGGTGTTCTGAAGAAAAAGGAACCCTCTTACTCTGCCGATGGGAATGCAAACTGGTCGAGCCGATATGGAAAGCTGTGTGGAGGATCCTCAAAACACTAAAAATGGATCTACCATAAGACCCAGAGATTCCACTTTTAGAAATCTACCCAAAGGACAAGAAACACTAATTCGAAAGCAAACCTATACTCCTTGTTTACTGCAGCACTATGTACAATGACTAAGATTTGGAAACAACCTAAGCGCCCCAAAACAGGATGGCTGGATCAAGAAGATGAGGTACATATACACAATGGAATGCCACTCAGCAATCAAAAAAGATAAACTCGTGCCATTTTCGATAACATGAATGGAGCTGGAGTTCAAAAGGATCATGGAAAGCAAAATAAGACAGAAGGAAAAAGACAAAATCTGCAAACTGGCCATAGATCTAAGGCAGAGAGCAAGGGAGGGAGGAGCAAAGGGGTCAAAACTGGGGAGGAAAGATGCACAAGGTACTGTGGTGGTGGTTCCTGGTGCTATGGTGGTGGGGAAACTCCAGAAACTACATGTGTACTGAGGGGAGAAATAAAATAGTCTAGAAATCAAAAATGAATAACAATATAAGAAAATAAATTTAAAATAAAAAAAATGTGCTTTCTCCTTAAATTAAAAAAAAATTTTTTTTTCAGCGTGTATTTTGAGTTACAGGTATTTTCCTCTCAGTACTTCAAAGATGTCACTACTATCTTCTGAACTGCATGAATTCTAAATGGTAAATCTGTTATAATTCTTACCCTTGATCTTCTGTGTCTAATTCTTATTTTCATTTTTCTGTGTCTAATTCTTACCCTTGTTCTGAGTGTGTCCTTTTTTTTTTTTCCTGTCACAGCCTTCAAAAATTTCTCTTCCTCAAGACAAACACAATGGCAAATACAGATGTTAACATATCAATATTAACTCTAAATGTAAATGGACTAAACTCTTCAATAAAAAGACACAGAGTTGCAGCCTGGATTAAGAAACAAAACCCAACCTTTTGCTGTCTCCAGGAAACACATTTAGCTACAAAAGATAAAAATAGGCTCAAAGTGAAAGGATGGAAAACAATCCTACAAGCAAATGGACCAAAAAAGAAAGCAGGAACAGCTATACTTATATCAGATAAAACAGATTTCAAACTCAAAAAGATAAAAAGAGACCCCAATGGTCACTACATTATGATCAAGGGGACAATACTTCAAGAAGAAATAACACTCATTAACATATACTCACCAAACGAAGGAGCACCAAAATATATCAGACAACTGTTGTCCTCTCTGAAAACAGACATCAGAGAAAACACATACGTAGTGGGAGACTTCAACACACCACTATCAACAATGGATAGATCAACAAGACAAAAAATAAGTAAAGAAACCAAAGCTCTAAATAAGGACCTAGAGCAATTGGGCTTAACAGACATCTATAGAACACTAAACCCCAAAAAAACGGAGTACACATTTTTCTCAAGCGCACACGGATCATTCTCCAGGATCGATCACATACTGGGGCACAAGACAAACATCAACAGATACACCAAGATTGAAATCATATCAACCATCTTTTCTGACCATGAAGGCATCAAACTAGAAATAAACCATAAAAAGAAGGCAAGGAACTTCCCTACATCATGGAGATTAAAAGCCACACTACTGGAAGACCATTGGACTAATGAGGAGATCAAAGAAGAAATTAAAAAATTTTTTGAATTGAACGACAAGGAGGACACCAATATCCTAAATGTATGGGATGCAGCAAAAGCAGTAATAAGAGGAAAATATATAGCAATAGAAGCTCACATCAAGAAACAAGAAAGAACGCAAAGAAACAACCTAATCTCGAAGCTCAAAGATCTAGAAAAAGAACAACAAAAAAACCCCAAAACCAGTAGAAGAAAAGAAATAATAAAAACCAAAGCAGAAATAAATGAAATTGAAACTAAAAAAACAATCCAAAAGATCAATGAAACCAAGAGCTGGTTCTTTGAAAAAATCAATAAAATAGACAACCCCCTAGCCAGGCTCACAAAGGAAAAAAGGGAGAAAGCACAAATAAACAGGATCATCAATGAAAGAGGAGAAATCACAACGGACACAGCAGAAATCAAAAGAATAATCAGTAACTACTATGAACAGTTATATGGAAACAAGTTTAACAATCTAGAGGAGATGGACAAATTCCTACAACTCTACAATCACCCAAAGCTAGATAAAGAAGAAATAGAACACCTAAACAGACCAATTACAAGCAGCGAAATTGAAATGGTAATCAAAAACCTCCCCAAAAACAAAAGCCCAGGACCTGATGGATTTACAAATGAATTCTACCAAACATTCAGAGACGAATTAGTGCCTATCCTTCACAAACTCTTCCAAAAAATTGAGAAGGAAGGGACAATACCAAACACGTTTTATGAAGCCAACATTACACTAATACCAAAACCGAACAAGGACAACACAAAAAAGGAAAACTACAGGCCAATCTCCTTAATGAACACTGATGCAAAAATCCTCAATAAAATTTTAGCTATCAGAATCCAACAATGTATCCATAAGATAATTCACCACGACCAAGTAGGATTCATTCCAGGGACACAAGGATGGTTTAACATCCGAAAATCAATCAACGTTATCCAACACATCAAAAAAGAAATATAAAAACCATATGATAATATCAATAGATGCTGAGAAAGCTTTCGACAAAGTGCAACACCCATTCATGATAAAAGCCCTTGAAATTCTTGGGATACAAGGAACATACCTCAACATCATAAAGGCCATCTATGACAAGCCAACAGCCAGTATCATTCTCAATGGTGAAAAGCTGAAAGCAATTCCATTAAGATCTGGAACAAGACAAGGATGTCCACTCTCACCACTGCTTTTCAATATAATACTGGAAGTCCTAGCCAGGGCAATAAGACAAGAGAAAGACATCCAAGGAATCCAAATAGGAAAAGAAGAAGTCAAACTATCACTATTTGCAGACGATATGATATTATACATACAGAACCCCAAAAACTCCACAGAAAAGCTAATTCAACTCATCAATCAGTTCAGTAAAGTGGCAGGATACAAAATCAACACGCAAAAGTCAGTAGCCTTCCTATACACAAACAATAAATCTGAAGAAGAAGAAATCAAAAAAAACCATCCCTTTTGTTATTGAAACAAAAAAAATCAAATATTTGGGAATAAATCTAACAAAAGAGGTAAAGGACCTATACAAGGAAAACTATAAAACACTGTTAAAAGAAATAGAAGAAGACACAAAGAAATGGAGAGACATCCCCTGCTCATGGATTGGAAGAATAAACATTATTAAAATGGCCATCCTTCCAAAAGCAATATACAGATTCAATGCTATTCCAATCAAAATTTCAATGTCATTCTTCAAAGAAATAGAACAATTATTGATGAAATTCATATGGAATCACAAAAAACCCCGAATAGCCAAAGCTCTCCTGAAAAAAAAAAGAAGGGAATGGAGGCATCACACTCCCAGACTTCAAACTCTACTACAAAGCCATAATCATCAAAACTGCATGGTATTGGAACAAGAACAGACATACAGACCAATGGAATCGAATAGAAAATCCAGAAATAAACCCACAGATTTATGGTCAACTAATCTTTGACAAAGGAGCAAAGAATATGCATTGGAGCAAAGAAAGTTTGTTCAATAAATGGTGCTGGGAAAACTGGGTCGCTACATGCAAAAGAATGAAGCTTGACCACCACCTCACACCATACACAAAAATCAACTCAAAATGGATTAAAGAACTAGACATAAGACCTGAAACCATAAAATACATAGAAGGAAATATAGGCAAAACACTACGTGATTTGCACATCAAAGACATCTTTACAGACACATCACCCAAAGCAGTGATAGTGAAGGCAAAGATAAACAGCTGGGACTACATCAAATTAAAGAGCTTTTGCACAGCAAAAGAGACAATAACAAAAACAAAGAGAATCCCCACCAACTGGGAGAACATTTTTGCACCCAACACTAATGATAAAGGACTGATCACAAAAATCTGCAAAGAGCTGATGAGACTCAACAACAACAAAGAAAATAATCCAGTCAAAAAATGGGCAGAAGAGCTAAAAAGAAACTTCTCTGAAGAGGAAATGCAAATGGCCAACAGGCATATGAAAAAATGTTCAACATCACTTGTCATCAGGGAAATGCAAATCAAAACTACCATGAGATACCATCTTACACCAGTGAGAATGGCACATATTAAAAAAACTAGCAACAACAAATGTTGGCGAGGGTGTGGAGAAAAAGGAACTCTTCTGCACTGTTGGTGGGAGTGCAAACTGGTCCAACCACTGTGGAAAGCTGTGTGGAGATTTCTGGACCTACTAAACATAGAGCTTCCATATGATCCAGCAATTCCACTCCTAGGTATTTACCCAAAGGACACAGAAACATCAATTCCAAAGAACACCTGCACCCCTATGTTTATAGCAGCACTGTTTACAATAGCTAAGCTTTGGAAACAACCCAAATGCCCAAAAATAGATGACTGGATCAAGAAGATGTGGTACATATATACCATGGAATATTACTCAGCATTCAAAAAAGATAAACACATGCAATTTGCAGCAACATGGATGGCGCTGGAAGGGATCATGCTCAGCGAAATAAGCCAAAAAGAAAAAGAAAAATACCGGATGGTCTCACTCATAGCAGGAATCTAGAAAACTTAAATAAGGGACCAGGAAAATGAATATAAGAAAGTGAAAATCAAAATCAACAAAAAACTATGAATAGAGACACTTTTAGGGGGGCGGGGGCGGGAGGGGAGGGACTGGGGTCAGAATGGGGGGGCTGCAATTGTATGGGGAATATAACAATAAAATAAAAAAAAAAACAAAAAAAAAAAGAAGGAAAAAAAACAACAACAACAAAAAAAAATTCTCTTCCTCTCTGCATTTTAGTAGTTTGAGTATATGTCTTGGGGGTGTGTGTGCTCATACGGTTAGGGTGCTCTGAATTTCTTGGGTCTACAACTTGATGTCTTTATTATTTTTGGAAGATTTCTGGCCAACATCTCTTCAAATAATTCTTCTGCCCCATTCTCTCTCTCTCTCCTTCTAGGATTCTAATTACATGTAGTATGTGTCTGTAGGGTAAGGTAAAAGTATCAGGCCTTTCTGCCCTCCCACCATTAGGATAGATGATGGATCTGCAGTCCTAAATGCATGCCTGATGGCGGGCACCTGGTGTAGGGTGTGAGCATATCTATGAGATTCACCTGGGCTAAGACTGGGCTTTTAAGAGTGGCGTCACGGGGACGCCTAGAGAAGGAGAGAAGCAGAAGCAGAAGAACCGCGAAAACAAGGCCACCAGAGAATGTCAGAGAGCCCAGATAGAGTGAGGATTTGCTGGGGGCTGGGAGGTCTGCAGCCTCCAGACAGACCCCCAGGCACCCCTGCCTGCCGTGTACCGGGTAAATCCCAATAAAAGCCTGCAAAAGCCACTGAGGGCTCCAGGACTGGACTCCTCCTTTACCCCCTCTGCTGGATCATAAAAACCTGCTCAGTGGCCTGTACAGACAGCCCCTACAGTGTCATAAGCCACCCTCCCCCACCAGAAATGTGCATATCCAGTCCCCTGAACCTGTGAACATTTTAGGCAAAGCGGAATTAAAGTTCCTAGTAAGTTGATCTTAAAAATAAGGAAATTACCCTGGATTTTCAGAGTTACTTTACATTCCTACCAGGTAACTTCAATATCTGAGTCATTTCTGAATCTGGATCTTTGATTGCTTTGTCTCTCGACAATGAGTTATTTTTCTTGCTTTTCATATGTCTCATAATTATAGGCTGAAAGTCAGATATCAATCTTTAGGACAGTAGATACTGGGAAATAGTATTTACAAAACAGTTGGACTCTCTCTCTCATACACTCACACTCACACTCACACACACACACACACACACACTCACACTTATACACAACTGCACAGCAGCACTATTTAGCTGAGATCCAAATCCCAGGCCACAGGGCAGAAACCTCATTTAGTAATTCCAGTAAACATACATATGACTTCACATAGGCAAGAAATGAATAAGAACATGAGTGATAATTTTTTAAATTATTTAAATATTTTTAAAATTAACAGAAGAGAATAAGGAGGAAAGGAAGGAAAGGGCACTGAGAAACAACCATTTTATGTTAAATAGACACCCCTTATTACTCCATGGTGCCAAGATCTGTAGTTTCTAAACCTGCACAGTCACTGAGTTCACCTGGAAACTTAAAATACAGATCAGGAGGCTTCAATCCAGTTAAATTAGAACCCCGGAAGGCCTGGGAATCTTTATTTCTATGTTTCCAGTAGGAAATTCTAACAACTGGTCAGGGTACCACACCACAGCTGCGTCAGCTGTGTCCTCACATGCACCTGCATGTACTCATTATTTTCTTCAAATATAACAAGAGCGCCTTCCCCAGTACTGAAGGCAAAAACACACAAGTCACATTAAGTTCCATTAGTCTCACAGAGCCCCATGGAAATCCTCCTCTGCTCAGAAATCAGTGCTGGACAGCTGCTCAGTTTCTCAAAAAAAGCTGCAGACACAGGATGAGCTACAGCTGCAGCAAGCTTTCCTACCAGAGGAGACATACAAGAGAAGATTACATCTGCTGACCACTTTTTATGATCAGTGCTCATTGACTCATTGCATCTCTCCCAGCTGCTCACTGTCAAAACAGAAAAGAAAGATTGTAATTAACTTTAATCCATTTTATTTTCCATTTTTAAAATGGCCATACAGTGCTTTGGGACCATATACTTAAAAAAAATTTTTTTTAAAAAAAAGGAAAAATTGAAAAATATATTTGCTTACTGAAAGCTGCACATGAAAGGAGAAAGCAGAATGGAACAAAAAAAAAGAGTCTTGTCCTCCAGGCTACAGTTTGGTCACTGTGTCTGCTCTGAATCCTTGGCACTCTAGAACTTCTAGAACACTATTTTTATTTCCCAAGTAAAACAGCATATTGTTCCTTATGATTATTAAGGTAACACATAGGTAACTTTTCAAATTCAGACAATGTGTGAAAGCATAAAAAGACAGAAATTACCCACCTAGGGATAACCATCTATAAACTTTAAGCACTTATTCCTTCCAAACTTCTTTTTTATATACACAGATTTTGTTTGTGCCAATAGGATCACACTATGTGTACTGCTTTTTAAGTATATCTTTTCACCATTATCAGCCATCTTTCTATCGTGATAAATAAAAACAAATCTGTCATTATTGTAACAGCTATATAAAAGTAACAGTGGTTTTATGTTATATCCTGTTTTCATCTACTGGATGTTGATGAGTGTTTTAAGATGTTCCCAAAATATTTCTATTATATCAGAGATCACTTCCTTATGTATATAAATCTGGGGGTACTGAACTGATTATTTACTGAGGATAGATTTCTTGAGATGGAATTTCCGAGACAGATGGCTTGCACATATTAGGTATACATTTATATTGTTAAACGACCTGCCACAAAAGACATATGAGAGAATTGGTTTCCCCATACGCCTACTAAAAGTTCTGCAGCCTCACACACACACACAAAAAAGGATTTTTAGTATGCTTCCTCAATCCTAATCCTAATTTTTCCCTTATTTCTTGCTTCTTTGAATTTTGCCCTTCCCTCATTGTTTTTATTTTCTTCTTCTGAAATTCTTATTAGACTTCATTCTATTGGTTATATCTCTTATTCATATTTTCTGAAATGTGTTTGTGTCTGCTTTAAAATGCCTATCCTTTATTCTGAGTGTCCAGTTATTTTACTGACTTCTCTTCTTTAATCCATCATCATATATTTTATTTTATTTTTTAAAGATTTATTTATTTATACAAGAACCGGGGTACAGGCCAGATGTGCGGGAGGATGAGAGAATTCACCAGAGACAGAGTGGGGCACAGAACAGGCAGACTGAGTGAAATACACTGCTGAGGGGAGCAGCAGGCGAGACAGGAGAGGTCTGCTGCGCCATGTGGGATTCTCGCCGGCCGGCCAGGATCAAACCGGCACTGCAGAGGCTGTGAACAGCTTCACAGTGTGACACTCAACCCGCTGCACCACCAGGGAGGTCCCATCATCATATATTTTAAATTTCTATAATTTCTTCCAGATTATTCTATTGTGTTTAGTTCTTGAAGTGCTAATTTTTTCATTTGTTCAGTCTTTTCTGCCAGCTTTCCCTTACTATGTTTTTTTTAAAAAAGATTTATTTATGCATACAAGAACTGGGGTACAGGCCAGAGGTGTGTGTGAGGTGAGAGGATTCACCAGAGACAGAGTGGGGAACAGAACAGGCAGAGTGACTGAAATATACTGCTGCAGGGAGCAGTGGGCAAGTCAGGAGAGGTCTGCTATGCCATGTGGGTAGCTCCCTCGCTGGGGATTGAACTCATGCTGCAATGGCTGCCGATAACTTCATAGGTTGCATTTTAACCCCTTGAGCCACCAGGGAAGCCTCCCTTAATATGGTTTTTAATGTTATGAGCTCATAGTTTGTGAAGTTGTATTTCTGTAGTAGGCCATACTCTTTGGAAGTGTCCCAAATGGCCAGGCAAGTACACATTAGCACTTTGTTCTACTTTGGTGTGAAAATATAGTTGAAGGGCCATTCTGAAAAAGACTAACTGAATCTTAGGGAGAGGAAGGATATTTTAATGACTTAGAACTCAAACCCTGAAGCCTTACTGGATTCAAGTCCTCCTGGATTCAAGTCCTAGCTCTATCACTTACAATCTGTGCAATTGTGGGTGAACTAACTTCTCTATACCTCAATTTCATCATCCATGAAGTGTACATGATAACAAGGCCTATATCTCAGACAATGTGAAGATTAAATGAGTCAATACAAGTAATACATGGACAGCACTTAAAACAGATTCTTAAGCATAATGCGTGCTATGTGAGTGTTATATGTTGCTGTTATTACTAGCTGCACCAAGGTTCCAGAAGGCACCAAGGAAAGGTCTAATTGAGACAGGATGAGGAAAAGTAACATAGAGCCGTGTACGGAGAAGACAGAATAGGACAGCTCATGAAAAGCACTTGGAAAGCAAATAGGAGTGAGGTATAAAGACCGACTGGCCTCAGGTTCCAAATGGAACACTAAGGTCCACAAAGAAGAATCAACTTGTGGCTCTCCTCAAGCCTATGGGTCACAACTTCTCTCCCTCCTTTCTGTTGTTTGGATTCAGTGACTTCTCTAACCCTTTTCTCCCTAGCAGGGATGGCAGAGCCACTGCAGGATTTCCTTCTTAGGATGTCTAACCTCAATTCAAACCATACATGCAGGTCTCAGATCAAGGACATCTCTTCTTCAGACAGAGTTGCACTCATAGAATCCAGCATGACTATTATAAAACATTCCAAACACCTCACTGAAATCCTACAGCAGCACTCAAACATGATATATCTTAATAGAGCATCAGAGTGAATTAAAAACTAGAGAGTCCAGAAAATTGAAAAAGAAATCAATGACCTTGGCATCATTTCATTAAGAAAAATAAAAAATCTCAAAGTAATAATGACTGCCTAAAAATACTTTAAATTCAGGGCTTGAATTAGACCTTTTCCGACTAGGTAATCTTTGACAAGTTATTTAACTGTGATGAGCCTCAGTTTCCTCATCTTTGTAACAATTAACACTTAAAATGGTTATTAGGAAAACTAAATCCACAAAATTGTAAATTATGCTGGTGATCAGTTAAATATTAGTTCCCACTTAATTAACTACTGGAAACTACATAGAAACCATAGAGAGCTATAAAATAAAAATGGAATTTAAGAGACTTGAGAATGAATTTCATTCCTAAATAATGCACAACAGAAAAATGTGAATTTTTGGAAGCCTCAATTCATATTAAGAATTTAAAACTCAGGGGTCTCCTCAGTGGCTCAGCGGGTTGAGCACTGTGCTGTGAAGCTGTGCGCGGCCTCTGCGGCGCGGGTTCAATGCCTGGCCAGGCCGGGAAGATTCCCACATGGCGCGTCAGACCTCTCCTGTCTCGCCTGCTGCTCCCCTCAGCAATGTATTTCACTCAGTCTGCCGGTTCTGCTCCCCACTCTGTCTCTGGTGAATCCTCTCACCCTCCTGGGCCTCTGGCCTGTACCCCAGCTATTGTATAAATAAAAATAAATAAAAATTTAAAAAAAATTAAAAACTCATGTGCACACACACACATTTTTGACACAGTTATCTCATTCCTGTAAATTCATCTTAAGGAATTAAATAGAAGAAAACAGCTGTATGCAAAAAGATGCCAAATTTACAAGGAACCAGAAACTTAGTGTTCACTATGATAACAGTTATGTAAACTTGTAGTACAACTTGATGAAATATTACAAGCATTAAAATAATGATTACTAAAAAACCTATCATATAAACACAAAAATTCTTTATATAAAGTGTACTGGGTGAAAATGAATACTAAATAGTTGTGTGTACACTATTAAAACAAGTAAAAATACATACTTAGGGAATTAAAAGCAGCTGAAATTGTGTTGGGTTTTTAACTGATTTCTTTCTTTTTTAATGTAATTATTACTACTTGTTCTCCCCTCAAAAGACCAAGAAATTATTTGTATTTTATCAAAAAAAGTTTTTTAAGGTACTATCTGGCCAAGGATTAACAGTAAACAAATAATGAAGCAATGATTATGACTCTATTATTTGTTTTTCAAAAAGTTTTAAAAAACCACTAATCATTACTCACCGTCTTCCCAAGAGGTAGCCGCTAAGCATCCATGTGTGTTTAGACTCAAAGGATGAGCAATTAACCACCACCACTAGAAAGTCTAAGTGCCCCTGAGGGCACTGCTCCATTTTATTTTGGTACAAATCAGATAAAGCTTCAAAATGACTCTGACTTTTGGAAAGAGCTGGTTAAGAAATAATTGCCAGAGTTAAAAAAAAAAAAGTGAGATTAATTAATTAAATACACTGAAAAGAAGAGCAGAAGTGCAAATGTAACTTGATTTATTTTACCTGACGCATTCAATTGTTCCCTACTGCTGTTACAAAAAGAAAACCAGATTTTTCAACATCATGTAATACCCTTTAAGATATGATCCCTGGCTGCCCCCACACTACCTAAAGAATCATCATGGACTGAAATGACCCTGGAAATTCAAGGATCAAATCCATCTTTCTCTCTGAATCCTTAAACCTACTGCCCAAACACAGCATCAGAGGGACCTCCCTTTCATAAGGAAGAACGAAAGTGAAAGCAAGAAAGAGGTGGGGAGGAAAAGACAAGTGAGTAATAAAGAACTCCTGAGTGTAGAAAAGGCAAATGGTACCTAGACGGTTACAAAAAAAAGACACTGTTAAGAGCTGCAGGTATGAGAGTAGGAACCGCCAACATTAAAAGGTGAGTTCCAAAATAAAGCTCAAATTGTTCTAAAAGGGATATTATATTATTCTGATTTTTAAAAAATCTTTCTTTAGTCCATTCAGGGAGTTATCCAAAGAGCTGGCACTGGCTAGGTGATAAATAGCTTTTTTATTACTGGTATCAAAAGAATTATGGCCATCAAGAATTTGTGTAGAGAGCAGGGACCAGCTTGTAACCAGAAAGCTGTGCCTGATGGTCTTCAATACAATTTGCTTTTCCTCCTAGTGTAAAAATTTGAGGGAGGTAACAGAGGTACCCACGGCCCCAGAGGAAGGGAAGAGGGTAATGAAGTACCCTCACTAATGAAGTGTCAATTTACTGTAACTTGTGATTAAAGGATCTAAAATCTACTCAACTGTTTAACCTGATCACTATTAACATGAAAAATTACATTATTTTAGTTATAATTAATTTAATTCCAAGGATTTTTCTGTAATGATACAAGAGGATCAGAATAAGCAGCAATTAAATTTATAGGAAGAATAGCTATGCGGTAAGTTCATTAATATTCACAGTGAATTTTAAATAATTAACTTTGAATGAAATGCATCTTATGAAATATATATCTCCAATCTAACCTGGGATTGTTTCTCCTTAGAATACTTGATTCCAGTGACTATCTCAGACCAAATATTGACAGGATTTACTTTTCTAAGATGTAAAAAAATAGAGAGACTCCAACAAGAGCCTTTTAGTCACCTCCTATGACGTTGCACAAAGAATTTTAGGTGAGACTACAATAAATGTTTTAGCAACAGTGATAACACAAATGGTAAGGCAAATTAGATAGCATAATCAAGACAAAAGATCCCAGTGACTGAGCCACTGGGTTGCCTCATGAAGTCACAAAGCCTCTAAAATGACTCAGTTCTCCTATCTCAACACAGAGCAAGACACACACAGAAGACAAAGTAGGAAGATACATAGTCAGAATCTGAGGTTGACAATTCTTTCTTTAACTATTTGAATTTTTTCCTAGAAAATTTTCATAACTTCTCAAACACCTGGTTATCTGAGATTTCACGTTCTGTCTATTCATCTCCCTGAAATGTGTATCATTCCCTGAACAGCTATGGAAAGAATCTCAGTATCACTGGCCTCATCTAATTGTGAAAGCAATGAAACCCTTCAGTAACCACAATTTCCTCCTCAATAATGTATGGAGAAAGCTTCCAGAGAAAAGGAAGAAATGTTATCTTACTCTGTCATTGCACATAATCTTTGCAGGCTGGGCCCATTTCCTGCAGCATTCTTACTGCCTTTAGCCTAGAGGGGTTGTTTCTCCCCTAAATTAGTGTAAGATGACAAAGTCTGAAAAGAATGTAATGTAAAAATTCTGTTGACCCTCATTAGCAATGATCATGGTTTTATATCTAGGATTTGCTCCATAAATACTTAGAGAAAGAAGAAACTTGAAGTTTTGTGTAACTTTATTAGAATTTTTTCAATTTTGTAGGTTCATCCGTTGATGGCAACTGCCTTTGATCAAATAGCTGAATGTTTACTATCTCCGCATTGCTAACACACAGTGTCAGAGCATCTCGGGAGGATGCATTCAACAATGAAGTGCCGTGCTAGACTAGAATTAGTCCAGTGAATGTACACAGAATACTCATGCACTCCATCCTCCCACCCGCTCTGTTTCAGTAACTATAATTATGCAGTCCAAAAGGGAAAACTATATTGGGGTAAGAAGATTAAAGGACTAAGAAAGCAAAGTGAACCCAACCCTGCTTCAGTCCCTAGGGACCTGCATGGGTGATGTGAGGTGGAAGACTAAGATTTTTGAAATAGGAATCTCTTAATTCTTTATGATCTGGCACAATCTGACAAAGATATTAATTTAAAGTTGAAAATTCCACTCCTTTTCCTGCAGCTGAGTTTGGAAGGAGGCAGGAGAAAAAGAAGAGGCTGGAGGGTGAGGAGCAAGGAATGGCATTTAATTTTTATTCTAATGGATTTTAGGTCGCTATCCCACTTCTGGGAAGGTCAAGTTTGCTCAAGTATAGACTTCCCATGATTCCTGCATCACTTCCTCTAGCAGAGGGGTGTTTGTGGGCATGGAGCCAGGATGAGGAGGGCCAGAGCAGCAGATGGGAAAAGAGCTGGAGGCAGCCAGATCAAGGTCAGAGTCAAGGACAGATGGCCAAGGCAAGGTGGGCTCTGGAAGGACGTGATGCCTCTGAAAGTCAGTGCAATATTAAGAACAGAACACAGAAAGGCAGTGAAAACACAAGTTACTGCACACAGCCCATCAAGGCCAATTGACAACTTAATAAAATGGACTAAATGCTCCATAAGATACTAAGAACCAAGACTTCTATATGAAGGAGGAAGTAGAGCAAAATAAAATGCTGGCACGTTGGTAACAGGGAAGAAGCTTGACAACAACTGAAACAAACATGGTCTAACACAGGAATTTGGATATAATTCCTTGGAGGTAAGAACTAAATCAACAGGATGTAGGTGGGGGCCTTTCAGATGTCACATGATTTTGAAAGGACCTGTAATGGAGTTCATGTAGGGCAGCAGAAACAACACTTTTCAGAAAGAAAATTCCAAAACTTCTTTATCTCTGCTGTCTCTCTCAAGTAGTAACAGAGGATGGACATGTCTCCTGCCATGTCCCATTTGTCTGCAAAGTTCCCAGTGACTTGTCTTTCTGTTTGATTTTTATTGCGGTAATGTTGGGTTATACTGTACATGATTGAGAGGCACAGGACCACAGCTCTTGAGATGTTCATCACCACACCCCACCCACCACCAAAGCACCCTTGGTTCCCCACCATATTCTATTGGGAACCCTCTCCACCCTACTCTCCACCCTCCCCCTACCCTCTGGTAACCTCAATTCTACAGTCCAATTTCCAGGGTATGTTTTTGGTTTGGTCTTGTCTGACCCTTGCTTTTATTTCTCTATATTCTGCATGAGAGTGATAACCATCTGGTATTTGCCTTCTTATGACTTAGTTTGCTTAGCACATTTTGTATGTGCAGTTCCCAGTGACTATTTAAGGCAATTAAGGCTTTCCTGTACCTAATCTTCATTAGCCACATTGCCGAGAACTGGACAAAAGGTTTCTTTGCTCTGTATCATGTTAGAAGAAGCCAGAATTCATGATTTGGTGACCACAGAGACAGATAAAAAAGGAGAATTCTAACATTTTAACATTTTATTAATAATTAGCTCCAATTTCTGCCTTTTTCTTTGATATTAGTTGATTTGAATAAGACTGTGTTATTTATCAGATAATTTTCCTACTGGTTCAAAATAAAATCAGCATGAAATGCTATTTGCTTGTTTAAAGCACTGAAATCAGTGAGGAAATGTGACTTCTTATTTTCCCATTATAAGCCAAAAGGCAGGAGAAAGAACTGTATATCTGTAAGGTATCGATTTTCTAATTTTGGGGTTTGCAAATTCCTGGCTTTCACAGTGCAATCAATGTCACTGATTCAATGTGGATAAAATAAATAAGATTAAATATAAAATCTATTCACTTTCAGGAGTTAAAAAACTGCATCGAGGAGAAAAGTTCAGAATGTCACATTTTGCTTATCTTCCTTTAAGAAAAAAATCAAAATCAGTCCCAGTTTCCATTAGTCTTGTCCCTGACATTATTCTTACAAAAGTTTAAAGAATAAAAATATCATGGCTGCAGCTAATAAATTTTAGCCAACAAATTTTAATTTTACCCCAAGTAAGGAAATAATAGTGAGCTATATGCAATGATCAAAGAAACAATGACATGCTGTAACATTTTAAACTGTCATTTTTCTAATGAAGAACTCTGAAATTCTCCAGGAGTGAGGTAATCTGTAACACCAAGCAGACTTCACATACACAGAAGTATGAAAGGATCCTGAAAGAGTCAGCCACATCATTCTTGTCTCCAGATGAGACTGAAATTTTGCACAGAGAAAGAAATTTTTGTTCATTGTTAAGCCTTCTGGGAAAAGCACCATCTTAAAGTTCCCTGTGCTAATCAACCTCAAGGAGGCCAGCCATTCAAGTCCCTGCATAGACCTCTCTCTAATGAACAGGGCCAGCTTGTGTAAACAAAAGGATACAGCAGAAATAGCAGTGAGACTTCCAAGGCTAGAGCATAAAAGACATGGCCACGTCTCTCCCCTCTGAATCACTTGCTTTGAGAAAAGCCAGGTGAGATCCTGGGGAAACTCAAGCAGTCCTGTGAAGAGACATGCGTGGTGAGGAACTGAGGCCTCCTGCCACTGGCCATGAGTGAGCCAATTGGGAAGATAGGCTGCACGCAAGCCTTCAGGTGACTGTCGCTCTGGCCACCATCCTGGATGTATCTTTCTGAGTGATATGAGCCAGAAACACCCAGCTGAACTGTGCCCAAATTCCTGTTCTACACAAAGAGTGAGACAGTCGCTATTTATTGTTTTAAGTTGCTATGTGTTTGGGTCTATGTGTTTAAACAATTGGCACAGACTCATTTCTCTCATCTACAGAATGGGAACAACGAAATTTACCTGGCAGGGCTACTGTATTAAATGAGATAATGTGTACAAAGTGCCAAACCCAGCCTGGATTCAATAACTATAATGTTACATGAGTCCTTATTTTTGAACTCTCTTTCACTGACCATCCTGTAACAGTAACATTTGTGAGACCTATTTTTGGAAGTCACAAATGGCATCACAGTACTCACTGAGCAACCATGAAATAGTGTTTCTTCAGTGTTGGATTTTACATACCCTTTCTTTAAGGAAAAAAAAAAAGAAAATTCTTCAAACTTTCTCTGGCCTCCATTCCATCCTCCCTAAGTTTATCTCATTTTTCAGGTCTCCTTCAAATAAACGAGACTACTATCATCCCAATCCATTTTTCATCATGTGGATTACTTCCTCTTTGCAATACTTACTACATGGGGAATGAATTAACCATCTGTGCCAATCTCCACAAATCGGAAGCCTTAGGGCAGGGATCACATCTCTCATATACATAAGAATTATTATTACTATTATTGTTATTACCAATATAGGCCTAATGCCAAGAGCAATACCTGGCAATTGTGAATGCTAAATATGTATGTATCTATTGACTGAAAAAAAATAACAAATGGAAAAGTAAATGAACATAAGGGAATAGATCTCACTAGCTATGTGCTTACTAGTCATGTAGAATCCTGTTTGGACCCTAAATCGAGGAAAGGCCCAGAATTAAGATTCTGAGCTATACCTCACAAGTTCTGCATTTCCTTCCTCTACCTCTGCTTTTTCACAGTAAAAAGTTTTACCTTATTGGGCCTCCCTGGTGGCACAAGGGGTTAAGCACCGCACTATGAGACAATTCGCAGCCTCTGCAACAGGAGTTCAATCCCCGGCCAGCCAGGGAGCAACCCACATGGCTCAGCAAACCTCTCCTGTCTCACCCGCTTCTCCCCTCAGCAGTGTATTTCAGTGGATCCGCCTGTTCTGTTCCCCACTCTGTTTCTGGTGACTCCTCTCACCCCTCCGCATATCTGGCCCATACTCCAGCTCCTGTATGCATAAATAAATAAATCTTTTATGAAACTCAACTAAAACAAAGAAAACAATCCAGTCAAAAAATGGGCAGAAGAGCTAAAAAGAAACTTCTCCAAAGAGGAAATGCAAACGGCCAACAGGCATATGAAAAATGTTCAACATCACTTGTAATCAGGGAAATGCAAATCAAAACTACAATGAGCTACCACCTTACACCAGTGAGAACAGCACATATTTAAAAAAACTAGCAACAACAAATGTTGGCGAGGATGTGGAGACAGGAACTCTCCTGCATTGCTGGTGGGAGTGCAAACTGGTCCAACAACTATGGAAAGCTGTGTGGAGATTCCTCAACCTACTAAAGATAGAGCTTCCATATGATCCAGCAATTCCACTCCTAGGTATTTACCCAAAGGACACAGAAACATCAATTCCAAAGAGCACCTGCACCCCCATGTTTATAGCAGCACTGTTTACAATAGCTAAGCTTTGGAAACAACCCAAATGCCCAAAAACAGATGACTGGATCAAGAAGATGTGGTACATATACACCATGGAATATTACTCAGCATTCAAAAAAGATAATAAGCACATGCAATTTGCAGCAACATGGATGGAGCTGAAAGGGATCATGCTCAGCGAAATAAGCCAGAAAGAAAAAGAAAAATACCGGATGGTCTCACTCATAACAGGAATCTAGAAAACCTAAATAAGGGACCAGGAAAAAGAATAACTATAAGAAAGAAAAAAATCAAAATCAACAAACAACTGTGAACCAGAGACACACTTTGGGGGGGGGGCGGGGAAAGGAGGAATTGGGGTCAAAATCAGGGGGTTGCAATTGTATGGGGAATATAAAAATAAAAAAATTAATTTAAAAAAATAAATCTTTTTAAAAAAAGAAAAAAAACTTTTACCTTATTTCTGAGGTTTATTTTAAATTAACACATTCACTATTACAAATTCAAATAGTTCAAAAAGTGCAGGAAAAAAGAACAATCACCTGAAATTCTAGTATCTTAAGATAATCATGATTAATATGCTGCTGATTATTTTAACACATCTCTTTATGCATGCATATCTGCATAATTCTATGTAAATAGCATATTACTTGCATATTCTATTCTTTGGGCATAGTATTTTCTTAAGTAATCAATGAAAACATATCTTTCAGATGGTGTCACTAGTATGTGGAGTATAAACTAACTAAACTAAGAGTCAGATAAAGACAAGCTTAAAAACTAACCCTTGATAGCTGACTACAAAACTGAAACATCAAGGCATGAGGAGTGACCTAAGAACAAAGAGGAAAGGAAATACAATGGACTATGGTGATTGGACTGTGGGTGATTTGGTGGTGGTTGCACTATGGTGTTAATACCTGATGGGGGTGTCCAAACATTGCTTCAATTAAAAAATGTATATAAATAGGGCCTTTCTGGTGGTGCAGCAGGTTGAGCACAGCGCTGTGAAGCTGTCCGCAGCCTCTGCAGCATGGATTCGATTCCCGGCTGGCAAGGGAGATACCCACATGGCACGGCAGACCTCTCGTGTCTCGCCCACTGCTCCCCTCAGCAGTGTGTTTCAGTCTATCTGCCTGTTATGCTCCCTACTCTGTCTCTGGTGAATCCTCTCAACCCCCCACACCTCTGGCCTATACCCCAATTCTTGTATAAAAATAAATAAATCTTTAAAAAATGTATATAAATAAAATAACACTTGTCACAAATAAGATTATGGAAAGAGGGTAAGAATATATAAACAGTTTTCTTTGCCTCTCTCTACCTCTCATGATATTTAAAAGCAAAAACAAACTAGTTTTTGAGGGAAAAATAAACTATTTTTTCCATTAAAAATACATCTTTCTCAGCTTCATTATTTAATAATATGTAAACCTATACATTGCACTTAGACATATATTGAACTTTGTACTTATTTCTTTTTTTTTTTTGCCTTCCTTAAAAGAAAAAGAATAAAGTCCTTTATTTTTTTTTTATTTTTTTTTTATTTTTTTTTTATAAATTTTATTGTTATATTCCCCATACAATTGCAGCCCCCCATTCTGAACCCAATCCCTCCCCTCCCGCCCCCGCCCCCCTAAAAGTGTCTCTGGTTCATAGTTTTTTGTTGATTTTGATTTTCACTTTCTTATAGTTATTCATTTTCCTGGTCCCTTATTTAAGTTTTCTAGATTCCTGCTATGAGTGAGACCATCCGGTATTTTTCTTTTTCTTTTTGGCTTATTTCGCTGAGCATGATCCCTTCCAGCGCCATCCATGTTGCAGCAAATTGCATGTGTTTATCTTTTTTGAATGCTGAGTAATATTCCATGGTATATATGTACCACATCTTCTTGATCCAGTCATCTATTTTTGGGCATTTGGGTTGTTTCCAAAGCTTAGCTATTGTAAACAGTGCTGCTATAAACATAGGGGTGCAGGTGTTCTTAGGAATTGATGTTTCTGTGTCCTTTGGGTAAATACCTAGGAGTGGAATTGCTGGGTCATATGGAAGCTCTATGTTTAGTAGGTCCAGAAATCTCCACACAGCTTTCCACAGTGGTTGGACCAGTTTGCACTCCCACCAACAGTGCAGAAGGGTTCCTTTTTCTCCACACCCTCGCCAACATTTGTTGTTGCTAGTTTTTTTAATATGTGCCATTCTCACTGGTGTAAGATGGTATCTCATGGTAGTTTTGATTTGCATTTCCCTGCGGTGCTCTACACCATCAGAGAAACTTCTCTAGTAACGAACTATAGAAATGATCCCTGAAAGTATAGTCTTTGTACTTATTTCTTTTTGTAAATGTAGAATTTTGTTTCATATATAGAGAAAATTCCTCTTCCATGATATGAATATAACACAGTATATTCAGTCTTTGTCCTCCAGATGAGAATCTTCTTTGGGGTTTTGCCATTATAAAAAATATTGCAATAAATATTGTACATATATGCTTATTTTCTGGTGTTTTCATTTCTATAATAATGATTTCTCATTTCCACCAGCAGTGTGTATAGAACCTTTCCTTCCAGAACTCCTGCCTGCAACAGGTGCTATAATCTTATTTATTTTTGCAATGGTGAGAAGTTATATGAAGACCAAAATGTAGACCCTGTGCCCCAGAATGGACTACTGTTATGTTTCTGGAAAGTTAAGTCAGATGGTTTGGGGTTAAACACGTCTCCAATCCACCATAAGTAATAGCAGATCTACTTAGGTTAGGGAGATCCTCCGACATCAGCCTTCTGTCTCACAGCTCACTTCTAGAAAAGGGCTGAAAGGTTTCCATAGCTGTAATAAAGACAAGACTCAGAGGTTCTTGCAAGCTAGAAAAACCTCAAGAAAGGGGGCCCATATAGGAAAATTAACCTCGTTTGAAGAGGGAGGGAGGGTAAAAGGCTTAGAAGCTGCTGGACTCTGAGGAGTCCTTAGCTTTCCAAGTGCTCCTCCCTCTAAACTCCACATGCTAGCCAGGGGAAAGTCCTTCCTTCCTTCACAGTGCTCCTGTAGGTTCTGCAGAGAGCAAGATACCTGCCTTCAGGGTTATCACTGAAGAGAGCTGGGGAGAAGCCAGAACACTCACAGCATCCTACATACATATTATTTTTTTCCTCCTCAATCCTGTCGCCCTTCCAAATGGGGGTTTACATGAAATCCATCTTTTTGATGATTTTGAATTTGTACAGCACACATTAACTTCTGTGATTAAAATCCATCAAGCTCTTGGAGCTGATTCTTCAGCTCTTCGTGGAGAAAATTAAAGCCAGTGGGAGCTTGAAAGCAGTCCCAAAGGAGCCATCAGGGTCAGTCTCCAAGAGACAGTGCTGCCCGCAGACCCGGTGTATCCTAAGGGAATGGCAAATTAAAATAAAAAGGAGAAAACATTTTCCACCATTGTTCGGCAAAAATGAAATAAAATTTATGAGATAAGTATTAAAGTGTATGGAAATTTTAAAAAAGCATCTTTTTATATTATTGAAGGATAAGGAAACTGCTATAGGTATCTGGAAAGTAAACTGAAAAAAAAAAAAGATGTTTTATCTATTAAATGCATGGATATTAAGCAGTCCTATTTTTGTGAAACTATCTTACAAATGAAAGAATATATAAGATCAAGTGTTCAAATGTATATTTTGAAGGTTTGTTGGCAGTGATCATACAATTTAAAAAAACTCAAATGTCCACCATTAGGCTAAATTATGGCTTGTTTGTACAGGAACACAGAGATATATCCCAGGCTGTCAATCTTTACTGCTCCAGTAAAGCAAAATTGGCATAATAAATTTATTTAACTTAATTTGTTTTTAAACTAAATAAGTTAAAGGAAAAATATGTTTGTACCCACACAGTCTCCCCTCCATCCCCCACTCTATTTACAGCCAGCCTAGGACGATGGTGTGTGACCTGTAGGGGTTAATTTTTATATGTCTATAAGTCTGTTGTTAAGATACAAGTGATACCGAACACCGGCCTCAGTTTCCCTCAGCCAATAAAAGGAAACAGAGTTTGAGGAGAAGGAAAGTAGTTTAATTTGTCGACAAACTGAGGAGGGCAGCAGCCTGGTGTCTCAAAGACCACCGTCCTGCTCTTTGGCAGAGTGCAGGGGTATTTATACAAAGGAGGAAAACAAAAGGGAGATGAGCGAGGGCTGGCATTTTCAGGTAGGCACCTGCTTGCTTTGTTAACACCTGATGTTTAACTTCCTTATTATCCTCTTAGGAATGTCCTTCCTTTTCCTTAGAATGCAAGAAGACACATGTGTTAAATGCAACAGATAGTAATGCTCATCTGATGGGGCAGGAAGAGAGACCTGTCCTGTTTCACTGCATCACAAGAATTCCTGGAACTATTTTATGGCCCTTTACACTTGAGGGCAGAGGCAGCAAGATAATATTTTGACTGTCTTCAGCAGTGACAGCAAGCTGCGAGGGGCATCCTTAAGTAGGGCAGGTAGGTGTCTGTGGGGAGGGTGGATGGGAAGGCCCTCAGCTCTCAGGTCCCAGTGTAACTAACAAGGATCTTGCTGACACTGACCACCCTGTCTGGGGAAGAGAAGCAAGAGAGAGGGGAGACACTGAATGGAGGCTGACGGGGCGTAAGTACCTCCTGTCTTTGCATAAGGCCAGCACCACTTAGGATGCTGCTCAGGTTTGCTTCCTGGTTTTCTGGAGATGAGCACTGTCTGCAGCGGGACGGGCAGCCAACAGGGACCTCAAAGGGCCTGCAAATTTGACATCAGCTGAAACAAGAGCAGGATCGAAGGTGTCAGACCTGGTCTCTTGCAATCAACTTGGGGAACAGGACAAGTAATCAAAAAAAGTGATTTTTCTCTGCTCTAATAAAATAAAAATGCCTGCCCTTATAAACACACACACACACACACAAAAAAAAAAAAAAAAAACAAGGAGGATCAATAAGGAGTTTAAGGAGACACTGGCATGCACCATAAGCAAACAGACCATTGCTTTCACCCAGTGTGAACCTCAGGGCAGAGGCTCTTTGGCCTGGATGAGTTTATAGCAAAATGCCTTCCCCCCACATTACGTATGGACTTGTTTGCCCAAGATGGAGGAACTAGAATGCAAACAGATTCCATGTGCCTGCTAGTGTTGGAAAGACATTACTCACCAGCATTTAGTAAGCGCTTACCAACTGGCCAAGACTTCACATATAATGTGTGAGCTTTACAAAACCCCCTCGAAACAGAGACTATTCAACCCCAAATCACTGAGAGGTTAAGTGATTTGCCCAAAATCATAAAAATAAGAAGTGGTAGAGCTGACAGCCAGGTGCCAGAGCCCAAGGCACAACCACTTCACCAGGGGCATCCCAATGAAGAGCCACCTGACACTGCAACTCCTGCTGCTGAGACCAAAACCAAATATGTGTCACTGGAAACCATTTCAACTCTGGTGGGACAAAGGAAGATGAATCTACAAAAAGAAGGAGGCTAGGAAACATTGAAACAATGCCAAACCTCCAAGTGAGATTTGCAAGCAGGAAACAAGTTTACAAGTGTAACCAGTGCTCTGGGAGAGAAACTAGGACAGCCTTATAGGAGGAGGTTGCAGGTGACTGCTGGGAAAGGCGAGTCATCCTCAGATCCTGAATGGACTTAAAAGCACAAGTTGCTTGACACACTCCAGTCAAAAATACTACTTAAGCAAAATCTATATGGCTGGCTTCTTTTTTACTACTTTGTTACAAAACGCATTTGCTTATTGCTTCGATTTCATGAGGACTGTCCAGTCTCACCTGAAATCTTGGTGACTTGGCTTTACGGCTCTGATGTGTAGGCTTTATTTTTTTTTAAGATTTTTATTTATGCATACAAGACCTGGGGTACAGGCCAAGGGCACCGGAAGGTGAGAGGATTCACCAGAGACAGAGTGGGGAACAGAACAGGCAGATTGAAATATACTGCTGATGGGAGCAGTGGGCGAGACAGGAGAGGTCTGCTGCGCCATGTGGGTAGCTCCCTGGTCGGGCAGGAATTGAACCTGCACTGCAGAGGCTGCGGACAGCTTCACAGCACTGCACTCAACCCGCTGCACCACTGGGGAGGCCTCTCTGATGTGAAGACTTTAAAGGACAAATTTGACCCATTCCACAGTCCCTGTCTCTTCTCTTTGAGTAGGGAACCATTCTACTGCCTACCACATCCAGAATTCTACTCCTAAGTAAGAGAAATGCAAATGTACGGCCACATAAAAAACTTGTACACAAATGTCTATACAGCACTAGTCATAACAGCCAAAATATGGAAACAATCCAAATGTTCATCAAGTGATGACGAAACAAAGAAAATGTCATCTATCCAGAGTGGAATATTATTTAATAATAAAAAGGAATAAAGTTCTGATACAAGCTACAACATGTAAGAACCTCAAAAACATAGTCTAAGTGAAAAAGTCAGTTACAAAACACCACAGCTCGCATGATTCCCCATTTGTATGAACAAATGTTCAGAACAGGCACCTTCTTAAAGACAGAAAGTAAAATAGATCAGCAGTTGCCCAAGTCTGGGGGGAGTGGATGAGGAGAGTAGGGGGATGTTTTCTAAAATTGATTGTGGTGATGGCTGCGTGACTCTGAAAGTGCTACAAACCACTGCACTGTACAGGGGTAAACTGTATGGGAACGGAACTGTATCTCAGTTAAGATGTTATTTAAAAAGAAGTTAGTCAGTGTGTGCCTGAGGCACAGGACACAGAAATAAAAGGTAGTCTTAAGACATACATTTCCCTTAAAGGTTGCTTTTAGTGACTGTTTTGCAGGAAATGTGGTCTTCTGAGTAAGTCAGAGGACAAGGCAGCTGGCACAGAAAAGTCTCTGGCATTTCATACACAGGCCCCAATTTCATGCATCAGAGGCTTCTGATATTTCCCACTCACTGGGATAAGCCTCCTGCTCCCCGGGAAGCCGTAAACTGGGGCAGCAATCGAACATATGAAGTGTTCTGCTTTGAAGATATTCCCTCTTTCTTTCTCTTACTCACTCGTACATATAAAGAAAGCTCATTTTCTACTAATTCTCCCCAGACACTTTAGGATAAGGACATTCTCTCTGTGCCCCTTTCACAGTCAGCAAACTTCTTGTAATCCACTAATAACAAACTACAAGCATAATTGGAACCCCAGTCTAACACAGCTAATTCTGGTCTTTAAAAAAATTCCAGCTACGAATATTTTTATAAAGTGCTAATTACTTAAAGTTATAAATCCGCTGACAAAAAGTTGTAAAATGAAAATGAAACTAAAATCTCATATTCCACAAAGATTTATTATGAGGGAGAAGTGAACCAATTGTTATTCATTTTCAGAGACTTGAACAAAAGAAAATAAAAATTTACTGTATCAAAGATATTCTTGAAGAGAAGAAGAAATATTTTGTCATTAAAGATGATTAAGCCCTGGGCCTCCCTGGTGGCGCAGGCGGTTGAGCACCGCACTGTGAAGCTGTCTGCAGCCTCTGCAGCGCGGGTCCGATCCCCACCAGCCCGCGAGAAACACATGATGCGGCAGACCTCTCCTGTCTCCCCCGCTGCTCCCCTCAGCAGTGTATTTCAGTCAGTCTGCCTGTTCTGTTCCCCACTCTGTCTCTGGTGAATCCTTTCACCCTCCTGCGCATCTGACCTGTACATAGCACTTGCAGAAATAAATCTTTTTTTTTTTTAAGATGATTAAGCCCTGTAAGAAGCTTCCAGGAAAAGCTATGAAATCTCCCTTCTGAGAGGGTATTATCAAGGTATCACTTAAGATTCCTAGGTATTTACCCAAATGACACAGAAACATTAATTCCAAAGGGCACCTGCAATCCTATGTTTATAGCAGCACTATTTACAATAGCTAAGCTATGGAAACCCAAATGCCCAAAAATAGATGACTGGATCAAGAAGATGTGGTCCATATACACAATGGAAAATTACTCAGCAATCAAAAAAGATAAACACATGCAATTTGCAGCAACATGGATGGAGCTGGAAGGGATCGTGCTCAGTGAAATAAGTCAGAAAGAAAAAGAAAAATACCAGATGGTCTCACTCAGAGCAGGAATTTAGAAAACCTAAATAAGTGAACAGGAAAAAGACTAATTAATACAAAGTGAAAATCAAAATCAACAAGCAACAATAAACCAGAGACACACAACAGGGGGAGGGGAGTTTGGAGCAGCAGGGAGAGGAAGGACTAGGGTCAAAGTAAGGGGGGTGCAATTGTGTGGGGAATATAACCAAAATGAAAATGCATACATTGTGCAAAAATGAAAAATAATGTAAGAATTATATAAAATAAAAAAAATTAGATGTGGCTAAACATGACATAATAGCTTAAGCAAAATGAAGATGTCTGGCTCATATGAAAATCCAGAGATAGCCAAGGACTGATTACAGGGTCTCTGCCCCACAAAATTCTCAACAGCTCTCCTAGTCTTCTAACATCTCAAATACATGGCCCCCATCCTCAGAGTTCAAGGTGGCAACTACAATTCCACTGAACACATCTGTTTATCAGGCAACAGGATAAAAGAAGGGATTGAGAAAAGGGCAGCAATTGTCAACTCTTTTAAAAAATTGGCTTATTTATTAAGGTAATGTTGATTTACAACACTGTGTATGATTAGGGGCTGTTCAGAAGTGTGTTACCACACCATACCTACCACCAAAACACCAATACCATGGTCCACTGAACATCCTCCCCCACTTCTTCATTTTTCATTTTTGCACAATGCATGCATTTTTATTTTGATTCTATTCCCCATACAAATGCACACCCCCCCCTTATTTTGACCCTAGTCCGTCCTCTCCACACCTCCCCCCACCCCCGCCTGGGTAGTGTGTCTCTGGTTTATAGTTGCTTGTTGATTTTGATTTTTGCTTTGTATTAATTAGTCTTTTTCCTGGTCACTTATTTAGGTTTTCTAAATTCCTGCTCTCAGTGAGACCATCTGGTATTTTTCTTTTTCTTTCTGACTTATTTCACGGAGCACGATCCCTTCCAGCTCCATCCATGTTGCTGCAAATTGCATGTGTTTATCTTTTTTGATTTCTGAGTAATATTCCATTGCGTATATGTACCACATCTTCTTGATCCAGTCATCTATTTTTGGGCATTTGGGTTGTTTCCATAGCTTAGCTATTATAAATAGTGCTGCTATAAACATAGGGGTGCAAGTGTCCTTTGGAATTAATGTTTCTGTGTCATTTGGGTAAATACCTAGGAGTGCAATTGCTGGATCATATGGAGCCTCTATCTTTAGTAGGTCAAGAAATCTCCACACAGCTCTCCATTAGTGGTTGGACCAGTTTGCACTCCCACCAACAGTGCAGGAGAGTTCCTTTTTCTCCACAACCTCGCCAACAGTTGTTGTTGCTAGTTTTTAAAATATGTGCCATTCTCACTGGTGTAAGATGGTATCTCATTGTAGTTTTGATTTGCTTTCCCCTGATTACAAGTGATGTTGAACATTTTTTCATATGCCTGTTGGCCATTTGCATTTCCTCTTTGGAGAAGTTTCTTTTTAGCTCTTCTGCCCATTTTTTGACTGGATTATTTACTTTGTTGTTGTTAAGTCTCATCAGCTCTTTATATTTTTTTGTGATAAGTCCTTTATCATTAGTGTTGTGTGCAAAAATTTTCTCCCAGTTGGTGGGGTTTCTCTTTGTTTTGGTTATTGTCTCTTTTGCTGTGCAAAAGCTCTTTAATTTGATGTAGTTTCAGCTGTTTATCTTTGCCTTCACTATCACTGCTTTGGGTGATGTGTGTGTAAAGATGTCTTTGAGGTACATGTCATGTAGTGTTTCGTCTATATATCCTTCTATGTATTTTATGGTTTCAGATCTTATGTCTAGTTCTTTAATCCATTTTGAGTTGGTTTTTGTGCATGGTGTGAGGTAGCGGTCAAGCTTCATTCTTTTGCATGTAGCAACCCAGTTTTCCCAGCACCATTTTTTGAACAAATCTCCTTTGCTCCAGTGCATATTCTTTGCTCCTTTGTCAAAGATTAGTTGACCATAAATCTGTAGGTTTATTACTGGATTTTCTATTTGGTTCCTTTGGTCCGTATGTCTGTTCTTGTTCCAATACCATGCAGTTTTGATGATTATGGCTCTGTAGCACAGTTTGAAGTCTGGGAGTGTGATGCCTCCATTCCCTTCTTTTTTTTTTCAAGAGAGCTTTGGCTATTTGGGGTTTTTGGTGATTCCATATGAATTTCATCAATAATTGTGCTATTTCTTTGAAGAATGTCATTGAAATTTTTATTGGAATATTATTGAATCTATAAATTGCTTTTGGTAGGATAGCCATTTTAATAATGTTAGTTCTTCCAATCCATGAGAAGGGGTTGTCTTTCTGTTTCTTTGTGTCGTCTTCTATTCCTTTTAACAGTGTTTTATAGTTTTCTTTGCATAGGTCCTTTACCTCTTTTGTTAGGTTTATTCCCAAGTATTTTTTTTTGTTTCAATAATAAAAGTGATTTTTTTTTTATTTCTTCTTCAGATTTATTGTTTGTGTATAGGAAGGCTACTGATTTTTGAGTGTTGATTTTGTATCCTGCCACTTTACTGAACTGATTGATGAGTTGAATTAGTTTTTCTGTGGAGTTTTGGGGTTCTCTATGTATATTATCATATCATCTGCGAATAGTGATAGTTTGACTTCTTCCTTCCCTATTTGGATTCCTTGTATGTCTTTCTCTTGTCTTATTGCTCTGGCTAGGATTTCCAGCATTATATTGAAAAGGAGTAGTGAGAGAGGACATCCTTGTCTTGTTCCGGATCTTAATGGAAATGCTTCCAGCTTTCGCCGTTGAGAAAGATACTGGCTATGGGCTTGTCATATATGGCCTTTATGATGTTGAGGTATGTTCCTTGTATCCCGAGAATTTCAAGGGCCTTTATCATAAATGGGTGTTGTACTTTGTCGAAAGCTTTCTCAGCATCTATTGATATTATCATATGTTTTTTATATTTCTTTTTGTTGATGTGTTGGATAAAATTGATTGATTTTTGGGTGTTGAATCATCCTTGGGTCCCTGGAATAAATCCTACTTGGTTGTGGTAAATTATCTTATGGATACATTGTTGGATTCTGATAGCTAAAATTTTATTGAGGATTTTTGCATCCATGTTCATTAGAGAGATAGGCCTGTAGGTTTTTTTTGTGTGCTGTCCTTGTTCGGTTTTGGTGTTAGTGTAATGTTGACTTCATAGAATTGGTATTATCCCTTCCTTCTCAATTTTTTGAAAGAGTTTGTGAAGGATAGGCACTAATTCATTTCTGAATGTTTGGTAGAATTCATTTGTAAATCCATCAGGTCCTGGGCTTTTGTTTTGGGGGAGGTTTTTGATTACCATTTTAATTTCGCTTTGTAGCCTCAGTTCTGCAGTCAGATTTCTAAGTTTTCTTTGGTTTAGTTTTGCCTGTTCCTTTGTTTCTTTGTTTTCCACTTGAGTGAAATCATTCAGTATTTGTCTTTCTTATTCTGACTTACTTCATTTGGCATAATCCCCACCAGCTCAATATAGGTGGTCACAAATGGCTAGATTTTATTATTTTTAATAGCTAAGTAGTATTCCACAGTGTGTGTTGTGCATCACTACTTCTTCATCCACTTTCCAGTGATTGGACACTTAGGTTTTTTCCAGAATTTGACTATTGTAAATAGTGCTGCAATGAACATAGGAGTGCATATATCCCTTCAAATTAGTGTTTAGCATTCTTCAGGCAGATAACTAGAAATAGAATTGCTGGATCATATGGCAGATCAATTTTTAATATTTTGAGAAACTTCCATAGTTTTCTATAGAGGCTGGACTAGTCTACATTCCCACCAATAGTGTTCCAGAGTTCCTTTTTTTGTACATCCCAGCCAACACTTGTTTCTGGCCTTTTTTATATGGGCTAGTCTCCCAGGCATGAGGTGTTATCTCATTGTGGTTTTGCTTTGCATTTCCCTGATAAGAGATGACGAGCATTTTTTTGTGTGCTTATAGGCCAACTGTATCTCATCTTTAGAGAAGTGCCTATGTAGATCTTCGACCTATTTTCTGATTGGGTTATTTCCTTTTTGTAGAGTTGTATGAGTTCCTTACAGATCTTAGATATTTGCCCCATTTTGTATGTATACTATGCAAATATTTTTCTCCATTTGGTAGAGGGTATTTTGTTTTAATGCTACTTTCTCTGGCTTTGCAAAAGCCTTGTAGTTTGATGTAGTCCCATTTGTTTAGTTTTGCCTTTATTTCCCTCGTGGGTATAGTCAAGTCCCCAAAGACATCACTGAAGCTAAAGTCACAGTCTTTTACCTATTATGTTTTCTTTTATGTATTTTATGGTTTCAGGTCTTACAGTCAAATCTTAGATCTATTTTGAATTAATGTGTGTGTATGGTAGGAGACAGTAGCCTAATTTCATCCTTTTACATGCAATTGTCCAGTTTTTCCAACACCACTTGTTGAAGAATCTCATTTCACCCTTGAAAACCCTTGGCTCCTTAACCATAAACTAACTGTCCATATAAATATGGGGTTATTTCTGGGGGTTGGGTTTTGATTCTATTCCATTGAATACCTAAGTGCAGAGTCCAGGAATGGACACAGTGCAGGTTTTCTGATCCAGCAGACTGGGTAAAGGAGGAGTCAGAGTCCTCAGTGTTTTTTTGCCGGTCTTTTATTGGGATTTAGCGGGTACATGGCAGGCAGGTGTGCTGGCAGTCCTCCCAGCCCCCAGAAAATCTTCACTCTATCTGGGCCCTCTGGCGTTCTCTGCTTCTCTCTCGGCGTCTGCTTTTTTTTTTTTTTAAAGATTTATTGATTGATTGATTGATTGATTTATACATACATACAAGCACTGGGTACAGTCAGAAGTGCGGGAGGGTGAGAGAATTCACCAGAGCTAGAGCAGGGAGCAGAGCAGGCAGAAGGACCGAAGTACACTGCTGAGGGGAGCAGCGGGCGGCAGGAGAGGTCTGCGCGCCATATGGGACCCTCCTCCAGTGGCCGGGGAGCAGCCAGGGATCGAACCGGTGCTACAGAGGCTGCGGGCAGCATCGCAACCCAGCGTTCAACCGCTGCGCCCCCGGGGAGGCCCCATCGGCTTCTGCTACTTCTTTCTCCGCTTCTCTTTCGGCTTCTGCTGGCGTCACCGTGAAGCCGCCTTAAAAGCCCAGTCTCAGCCCAGGTGAATTCCATCTACCTCTGCCCACACCCTATTACAGGTGCCCGCCATCAGGCATGCATTCAGGACCACAAGGATCCACCATCTATCCTGATGGCGGAAGGGCAGAAAAGCCTGACATTTTTCCTTGCCCTACACTAAGAATAAACCTAACAAAGGAGGTGGAAGACCTGCACAACAAAAACTTTAAGACATTACTAAAAGAAACAAAAGACTCAAAAAAAATTGAAAGATATTCCTTCTTCATGGATTGGATGATTGAACATTGTTTAAACGGCCATCTTACCCAAAGCAATATGTAGATTCAATGCAATCCCTAGAAAAGTTTCAATGAAATTCTTTAAAGAAATACAGCAGGGGGCCTCCCTGGTGGCGCAGGGGTTAAGATGCAACCTATGAAGCAATTCGCAGCCAGGACAGACCTCTCCTGTCTCGCCTGCTGCTCCCCTCAGAAGTGTACTCCGTCCATCTGCCTGTTCTGTTCCCTGCTCTGTCTCTGGTGAATAATCTCCCTCCCTGCATCTCTGGTCTGTACCCCAATTCTTGTATAAAATTAAATAAATCTTTAAAAAAAAAATTAAAGAAATACAGCAGGGGGCCCTCCCTGGTGGCTCAAGGGGTTAAGACGCAACCTGTGAAGCTATCTGCAGCCACTGCAGCACGAGTTCGATCCCCAGCCAGGAAGAAACCCACATGGCACAGCAGACCTCTCCTGACTACTCGCCCGCTGCTCCCTTCATCAGTGTATTTCAGTCAATCTGCCTGTTCTGTTCTCCCACTCTCTGTTTCTGGTGAATCATCTCACCCCCTGCATCTCTGGCTTGTACCCCAGTTCTTGTAAGCATAAATAAATCAATCTTAAAAATAAAAAAGAAACAGAGCAGGGGCCTCCCTCTGGCACAGCACTGTGAAGCTATGAGTCGATCCCCAGCCCGGGAGCTACGCACATGGCACAACAGACCTCTCCTGTCTCACCCACTGCTCCTCTCAGCAGTGTGTTTCAGTCAATCTGCTTGTTCTGTTATCCACTCTGTCTCTGGTGAGTCCTCTTACCCCCTGCACCACTGGCATGTACCCCAGTTCTTGTATGCATAAATAAATCTTAAAAAAACAGAGCAAACATGACTGAAATTTATATTAAACCACAAAAAGTCTGAATAACTTAAGCTATTGTGACAAAAAAAGAAGGAAAGTAGCACATTCCCAGACTTCAAACTGGATACCTAATGGTAAGATGAAGAAGATTCTGAGATGAAGATTGTGTTTTACAGAAATCTACAATTTCAACTTGTTTATCCTCCTTCTTAAAAACACTCAAATTTGAATGTAAACTGCTCCTACACATGAAAGGCTTCCAGGGCTTCACACAGATTATGTTACTTTGAATAAAATAAATGTGGAAAATAAGCCTGAAAAAAACAGAAATAAGGAAGAATTGCTGAGTCAGAAACCCAGTTCCCATCATTTCTTCAGGAATTTAACACCAGAGCAAGACAGAATTCCTTACCCAGATTTCAAAACAAACTATTTCAGGTTAACGACTGAAAATATTTTTTTCCATTCAAACTGATGGTCATTAGGTAGTTTCTTCCTGATGTCAGATGCAGATGCTTTACCGAATGAAAGAGAATTGGAAGACCTAAACCACGGCTGATAATCATGGAATAGTAGGGAACTTATTTTCACTGAAGCATAGGGTGAGAGGCTAGCACTTACAGGAACATGACCCAGACGCAGTCTTCTTCTCTTAGGCGATGCTTGGTTCTCATTCATAAACATCAACTCTTGTTTTCCTCCCAAGTGTGAGTCAGTGGGCTGCAGCCTTGGTTGTCATAGCAACTGCAATTTCACACACCAAAGTGGTTTTCTCAGAACATAGAGTAACACTTTTTTTTTCAA